>NW_027072056.1:11102500-12560000 GCF_038088225.1 Cyrtonyx montezumae | reverse complement strand
CAGGAAATGAGCTGTCCTGGAGATATCTCCACAGACAACAACAGCTCAGTCAGTCACTTTGAGCAATGCCACCTACTAATCTCCACATTAACTTCAAAGGGAAAATGAGGATATCAGGGCTAGTGAAAGAGAAATCACCTGCAAGAAACATTTTGCTCTCCTATGCATGCCTAGCTGAAGGAAATGCTGTAGCAATATGAGAGTTTTGATCTCAGAATGCACAGCTACTTCCCTGTGTAATTGGGTCACTAAGAGGCTAATGGTGTTCCTGCCCTTATGACCATTTATATGAAAATTATAATTGATGCTATTCTTTCAGAATCAGTTTCAGGTCAGACACGCAGGCACCACTTGTAAAAGAGAAAGTAACCAAAAGGTTAGAAAGAGGCAATGAAGAAACACTACCTAGTTACTTGCTAAGCTTCAAGGATTAGAATGAGATTTATTATTACCAAGTTCGAGGCCTCATTTTACCAAGACTACTAAGTATTTGTTTAAAAAACAAACAAAAAACAGCCCTTGAAATAGATTATTATGTAACCTAATAAAAAAGGATGCTTATCTCTTTGTTCCTTTACTAGGACGCTAAAAAGAGATGCCACTCTCTCAAATAAGAAGTGGAACAAGTCCCGCCCAGATCAAAGATGTGGATGCACCAAACTCCCCATTACCAGCACCAGATGCACAGACGAAACATCAAGGCAGAAAGCAAGTCAAAGGCCAAAGAGACTAGATTCATGCCAACCAAGCATTACTCCATGCTTGGGGTTCAGGGTAGTAAATGATGAACATAAGGTCTCCAACACCTCCCCAAACACCTCACCTGGCAATCCGTTGGGCTTTATCCTCCCCCTCTAGCAGTGACTGGGTCTAGAGAAACATGGACCAATGCCACATACAGACAGCATACTCTCTGTATCTTTGGCAAACAAAGCATCGTCAGAACTGATGGATGTTTATTCTCTCTCTGAGCTACTGAGGCCATCAGCGGAGGGAGTCACTAGAGAACACCCAAGGCCTTACACAAGCACAGAGATACACTTAATGTATCAACTCCTTTGCTAAGGCAATAGCTTCTGCAACTACTATCCATTAAACCTAAGTTTGCAAATTTGTATCACAGTGCTCATAAGTCTTCTCCATGATTTTCTTAATGGTACCACATGACTTGAGAATAGCCAAGTTTCTGCTCAAACAGGGGTACATGCAAATGCTTAGAAACTTCAGGAAGAACAGTGTCTGTATTGAACACTCCTGTCATCAGCTTCAGCTAAGGATGAAAAATAAAAGCCTTGTCCCAACTGCAATGAAAGGTCCCCCTGGGCAGCAGAGTGGCTCCGCTCAGAGAACATTTGCATCTCAGCTGAATTAGTTAATGTGTGTTGAACACTCTGAAAATTGTGAAGTAGTATATAAATGCCAAGGATTCTTATTTATTATTGTTTCGGTGCACAACAGCGGAAAGTAGTGCCATTTATAGATGCAAATTAAGAACAACAGGAGGTCTATCACCATGTTGGGGGACTTATTCATTTGTCTCTCCTCACTCCTATACAAGCCCCTTCTATAGGGTTTCTACGATCCCTGCCAAGCAGGGCTGGCCTCAGCCCAGGGCAGATCTCCCAACTGGGGATGAGATCTCCACCTGTAAACCTCAGTAGTACCACTTCTCCGCTCCATAGCACTGTCATCAGTGCCCTTGAATACCAGAACGGTTTCACCTCAATTATTTGTCTGGGGCAAAGTGAGACCAAAAACAAAGGCACATATATATTTCAAAAGGTACCTGATAAGTTGAAAATTGCAAGCTCAGAGTGACATATACTTGTAACTTTCATGTCTTCAGCTCTGACTTAAAGTATGCTATGTGCTTAAGTAGCACTTATGACATTCCATCCTCAGGACAATTAAAATAACTGCAGAGACAGTCATTCTTTGGTATTACAAGCCTGTCAAAGTGGCTATTCTCAGTATAATGCTCCTGCCTCACTTGTGAATGCTTTACACATTCATAAAGTTCAGAGGATATTGAGGAAAACTAGGAGTACAGAGTCAAACTTTAACAGAGAGCACATAAAGGTTTTTTATCTGATAGATGCTCATGCAAACTCTAATAGCTCCCTTTTCTCCCCCCTAAATATCACTGTTAAATGCACATTACAGCTTGCACACAGGAGAAGAGAAAAAGTATTTAATTCAAACAGTGCAGCTTGTTCAGTTATGCTGCATTTGCAGAGAGAGTTGCACTGCTTTTACTTTCTTCAAGTTAGTCATTACTTACACAGTTGCCCTGCCTATGAAATACAGAGACTTCAGCATCTTAAGCAGAGAACCTAATACCAAGGGGCCGATATCAACACCTGATCTGCCATTTGCTGCACTGTATGCAACTTCCAAAAGGCAAATTGCAGACAGAGAAGGCAACAGAGCCCCCAAAGAGTTGTTACAGCAACAGTCCCTCCTCTATTTGCAGAGCTGCAAATTGTTTTATGAGTACCATTCAACCAAAAGGTTTAAATAAACATCAATTCAATGTCTACGCTGGAGGAGAAGCAAACTCCACTGGTTACATGGCAGGGTCTGACCACTGCAGAGCAGCTTGCATCTATCCCGGTGTACTGACCTGCAGGTTTCAGAATTTGCAAAGAAGTGTACTCAGAAGTAGATAAGGAAATTTCCTCCTCCTCCCAGGAGGAGCCTTATTCCATTTCAATGTAATCAGTTGGTTCCCTTGTTTGCACTCAACTCCAGATTCCTCAGTGCACCCAGTAATGCCATACAATCACATTGAAGAGTGGCAATGTATGAAAAGAGTTTACACGAATCAGTCACAAAGTACCTACAAGAGCCTGCAGGCTCCTGCAGAATGCCCTCTAGAACAGACACACCAAGCTAGGGACAGAGATTAGAGTTATCAGCTTTGACACTTAGCAGGAACGTGTCATGAAGGATTAAATCATTACATCATGAAGTGTCAGCAAGCACAGCTTTCCTGCTGTTCTACCACTAAGTTATACATTAATGAGTGAGGTACAAAACAAACATGAAGTATCTTGAAGCACCTGTCCTGTGGATCGGGCCCAGTCAGGGCTGTTAGCTCCAGAGGAGCTCTTCAGGAAGAGCTCCATTGTGTTCCAGATCAGCCAAAACATCACCACAAGATCAATTAAAATGCAAACTGTAGAAGCAGTAAAGCGGAAAACACAGAAGTTGATTTCTGTGTTTGACTTCATATTTTTAATACTTGTGCAATGCAGTCCACTCCTCATGAACTCAGTATCCAATTTTCTAAACAAGGTCATATATACAACACTGAATAAAAGCATCCTTTCTTGAGATATGTGTGGAACAGCATCAAAAGACCCAATATCATGAACAGGAGAGTTGAAATAAGTCATCGCAGAACAGAAAAACCTCATAGCCTAACAGTTTTTGCAACAAAGCCAGAACTAACAGACCTATTTCTGGATGCAACTCCTGATAAGCATTCCCTAACTGCTCAGCAATTCCAGACTAAATCATGTACAAACACCCACTCCATCAGCAGGCAGAATTCCACCTGTAGTATAGAAAACGCAAACAGATCAACAACACCCCACACCTAAACCTCTACTTTTCATCTAAATCATGGCCTTAGAAATGTATCATAGGACAAAATAAATGATTCTGCCCCAATCTTTCACCACTACCTCAGCAAAATTTCTGGCTTCATCTCCATCTGGAATTTTTCCTTGCTTTCTGCCTCAAACTGCTGCCTTCTACTGCTTGTCATTGCCAGACTCTCCCAAGTTACATCAGCAAAGACCCTCTATTCTTTAAACTAATTTCTCAGAGCATTGAGATCCCTTCAGTATAAATAAGATTACTTGCTAGAACTGCTTAACCAGGTCAGCCTGTAACATCTCTCCCAGAAGCTGAACTGTACTTGATCTCAAAGCCACTTACAAGTGCAACACACAACAGAGCAACTATTTGCCTTCACCACTTGAAGACTTTTGGAAGCTCAGCTCTCAAAAACAGACCTCCATTTCCAGCTGTAGCCTCAGTGTTGCAGGGCTAAGCCATTCTGAGATAAAGAACAGCAACACCACAGTGCTCCATATTCGCTACCACACCACCACCTCTCATCAATTCTGAATCACAGGAGATGGGACCCCAGTAAGGCCAGAAGAATTCTCCATCATGTATCATTAGAAAAAGAAACTGACACAAAGCTGGGGACAGCTTAAAACAGAACATAGGAGTCCCGACTAGGTGTTCATCACCCAGACTGTTCTTCTTAGAGTGAAATTCACTTCTTGTTCTATATGCATAATGCTGTGCAAACACCTGCCCACAACCCTAAATACAGGTGGTGAGAGTAGCTGTTGCCCACTGCTGTATCAAGATAAAGATGTTGGGAACCTTAAAGTAGTTAAGTCCCTCCAGTTCAGTGGTATGCAAATTGTACATTTGACAGCAGCATACAACAAAATGTATTAACCATCTTCTGAGTAAAAATCATACTGTCCAACGTGAAATATAATGCATTAACATCACTGTTACAACTTAGTGTTTAGAACATCTTTCAAAAGTCAAATATACTGAGGGGGAGGGAATTGATCTTCTACATGAATGCTACAGCAGATGTTAATTCCCTTATAAGCAGAAAGTCACTGAAACGGTGCTTCAAAAGAATTAAAGTTTATCTGATGAAAGAGCATATAATTCAGGGACCTGTCAGGTTGGCTGAACTACTAATCCACTCAGTCCAGGGCAGTTCCTAGTTGCAATAAAAAGGAATACAGCAGAGTGGTAGAAATGAAACCATACACTGAAGTTCTCTTAATAGAAAGAAGGGAAAATCCCTAGCAGCACCTGTCAACTGGCACATCTCCAGCTAAAGGACTTATTCTGAACATCTCGCAAGCCACCTTCCAGTTACACTAGCTAAGAAAGAAGCCAAATCCTGTATTTTTCTTAGTCAGATGGTAAGAGGGGCTTGTACCAAAAGAAGTAATAAAACTCCACTGGATGTGAAATTCATAGTAAGAGTGGGGAACCTATGAAGTATTCTGCAGGTTACAATAAAGCTCCACTTCAGACTGAAGAACTGATGTAACACTACCAGTGATCAGAACAAGACTTGAGTTATCTATCTAATGGTCATTTTCCAGGTCTTTCACCCTTGCTCCCATACACATACACTTTTCTCAATAAGGGAAGTTCAGTACGTACAACACCCAGAGCTGCTTCCCGCATTAGCTCCCAAAATAGGTCATCTCCTTCTCCTAAGGAAATGAGGCAGATACTCCTTCCTTACTCACAACTCCACCTATTCTACTGCTTCTTTCATGCTGAGAAGATCATGCCAAAATGTCTATCTACAGCTGCCACCACAAGGTCTCATTGACTGGGGCATAATTTTGAGGATTCATTAAAGAAGCTCATGCAGGACTGAGGACTGATTAATCTTGAGTCTCCTTTAGGCTGGACTCTTTCTACAGGCTACTCTGGGTCTCCAAAAACATCTGTCACGTAAACCACCAAACCTAAAATAAAACATACCCTCCAGCCTTCCTGAGCAGTGTTGTATTTGACTTTATTTGGCTTCACCTACAGTCAGCTGCCTACAAGAAAGTTGAACAACTGGTTTCTAACTAGAATTCATGCAAAGTCATGCGGAATAAAAAAGGAAAAGTCAAAAACCCAACAACTCATGTATCCTGGTTACCATCCTCCACTTTAATTATAAAATTGCCCTTAAAACATAATTGCATAATTGGGCTTGGCAAGCATTCACCCAAATCTTTTACAAATATTTCCACAGACTGAAGGAACAGGCGGTGGGCAGTCTGACAAGCCTGCCTTGAGAATTTGTGCCCTTAGGACATGTTCCTTGCTATTACACTAAATACTCTGCATCACAGCCTAATGTTTCAAAACAGTAGTTGAGCAAGCGAAGTACCAGCATCTTAAAACAAATTAAGAGAAACATTTTCAAGCTATTTTTACTGCACATAGGGAGCAACCCCTTTGAACAAACAAACAGAAATGGCTATAGGCCCCCTGTACAAGAAAGGCTCTGGACTGTGCCCAGAGAGGGGCAACAGAGCTGTGACGTGTCTGGAACAAAATGGGGAGCAACTGAGGGAATTGGGATTGTTCAATTTGGAGAAGTGGAGACCAGGGAAGACCTTACTGATCTCTACAAATCCCTGACAAGAAGTTGAAGTGGGGTGGGCAGCCTCTTCTCCAAGGTGACAGCGATAAGACGAGGGAATGGCCTTAAGCTTTGTCAGGGGAGGTTCCGACTGGATATTAGGAAAATTTTATTCTGAGAGGGAGTGGTGGTGCACAGGTAAAGGCTGCCCAGGGAGGTGGTAGTCACTGTCCCTGGAGGTGTTCAAGAACTGTGGAGATGTGGTACTTAGGAACATGGTTTAGTGGCCAATATTGGTGATAGGTGGACAGTTGGACTAGATGATCTTAGAGGTCTTTTCCAAGCTTAATGATTATATGATTCTATGGATTCTTTTTAACTAGTAACAGAGAAAGAATTCCAATTAGGTGAAATTTCTTGATTTCTGATAGTCACAGCCAAACAGAAGACAACAATGCCTTGTTAGGATCACATTGCCAGCACATGACCCTATCCCTTAAGAAATAAATAAAGAAAATACAACCTCAAATACAAATACAGAAATGTATGATCTGCAGGGAGACGGGACCCAACAGAAGCCAGAAATGAAATCTGCAATACAGTACGGTTGTTTTTAACAGCTGTGCATTATGCATTCAGCAGCACAGGGAATGCCAGCAGGGAGCCATTATTAACATAGCCCTCAGTGTGCAGTGTGCTCCTGTAACGACTGGCCTCTCTTGAGAAAAGGTGTGCATACACAAAAGACTTAACTCTAGAAAGACCGCTTCAATCGTGTTGCTATTTCATCAGCTCAATGCCACAAAAGAAACCAGAGAATTTCTCTGATTTATCATAGACAAGCAGGTAGCAATTCAACAATGCATGAAATCTAGTCTACAATAGGAGGTTTCATCATCAAGTTATATCAGGTGGGCAAAGGGAAAAAAAAAAGCCCCACAAATTGCTACAACTCAGTCACACTATCAATGTTATTCTGATACGCAAATCTCCAGTACACTGGAGGGCATGAAATACCTCTCTTGTAGAAGACACCACTGAAAAGGGGAATCATCAGAGCAGGGAGCCAGGAAATGCTCTCAGCAGGCTCACCATTCTCCTCTATCTGGCGCTGATGGGAGCTCACTCTAGGTCCTGTCAGCAGCTTCAAGTGGCAGTGGGCTGTCAGCCCTGCAGGCCAGGACTATGGGCAGCTGAGAGCTACACTGAGCAGGGCAGCTCTGGTCCCATAGGAGTCAAGTGCAACCAGCGAAGCAACAAAAAAATACACCAGTGGCCTTCCAAAAGAAGTGCTGATTTAGTGCCAACTTAAACCTGTCTTTTCCCTGATTTGATGGGCAGAGAGGAAAGAGAAGGGCACAGTGTGCCCTGATCATCCCTGTTCCAACTGTACAGAGAAGAAAAAGCCTCATGGTAGGAAATAAAACACCAGCACAAAGGGCTGGAGAACTGCTCTAGACAACTGAATGCCACTGTGTGCCTTTAGTAGAAGAAACAGTTCTGTGTGGCCTGTATCTATCCATACCTCTTTGCTCCATTCTTCTCAGCACCTCTCATTAAGAAGTAAAATACAAGAGTCAATAACTAATAACGTGAGCTGCTGCGAGGCAGCTATAGCACTGGAAATACCAAGAGGCTATTTAATATGCAATGTTCTTATTCCCAAGAGCATGTTTCTTTTTTCTTTTTTTTTTTTTAAGCCTAGCACATCTATGCTTTACAACACTTTTTTATTTAGGTGTTGAACAGAAAAGTATTCTTTATTAAATTAGATTCCAGGAGTACTTGCACTGCAGGAACAATGCTCTCAAGATCAGGCACCCCTAAAAGGTTTTGCAGCGCTATGCACCACTCAACACAATTGCAGCAAATGCTTTAAAAATCCAAATATCATTGGTAGCAACATCATCATTTGAAAAAAAAACAAAAAAAAAAAACAACAGTCCTTTATCATTCCTTAGCACAAAAGAAAATGCAGTCACTGTCAGAATAAGTGATGAGCTCCTTTCATGACTGGCAGTCAGAGACTCGGTCTCCCCGTCAATCTGAGCCAGCCCATCGTGCAGAACACAAGGCTCTCTTTCCTCCACTCCTTTTCTTGATGAATATAGCCTTCCCCTTTGAGGATCAGTTATACCTGTGCTGAGGAGACAAGTAATTACCAGGCACAACTCAGTGCATGTAAGGGAAGTTACCCAGCACAGACACCAAAAAACACCTGTTGTTTCAGTGGAGGGTGTCAGCAAGACCATATGGTCTAGGTGATTAAGTATGGGATGCCCAGGAACTGCCTGCATGCAGAAAATACTCAATTCCCTCAACCTATAGCTAGGTCATTTACAGTCCTATTTTGATGCATGGGGCACAAGATTTTGGACAAAGACATGGCAAGCAGCACCTCTCCCTGATTTCATCATGGCACAGCTCTTAAGCTCCCATAGTTCTGTCACTGAGAGCTAGCTAAAGACAGCACACAGGAAAATAGTTAATATAAAAAGAAAGCAAAGGTCTACGCTAGAGGGAAGCCATGAGGAGTACAAACATCAGAGAATCTGTGCAAAGTCTTCTCGCCTATCACTCATCCACAAATTATGCACCAGTGTAATTAAATCAGGAAAGCTACGTTTAATTTTCCTATCATCACCCGATGAGATAAGAGCAGTACGTATGGGAGGGATCAGGCACAGGGGAAAGAGCTATTTATTAATATGTTAAATCATTTTAGATTTAAGAGCCTCTCTGGCTAAAGGGGGTCTGAACTACAAGCGCAGCTTCTGGGTTTAAAGCAGACACCCCGTCTCCATTTCTGTCCTGGGCTTGGTCCTGAGGTCTTGTCCTTTTTTCAGAAGCAAGTTGCATTGCTAACTGTGAGACATAACTTAGACAGAAATATAGCTACTGCTTAAACCCAATTTTAGTCTACACACTTAAAACGAAATGCTCATCTCCCACCAGTAACATTAACAAACTGCCACATTAATTTATGTTATTTCTAATAGACTAAGGTTCCCTGTTTTCATGATGACAAGACCTTAGGATGCACTTGCAGAAATACAAGGTACGCTATAACCTGTTCTTCTGTCTTTCTTTTACGATCTTTTCCTGCCAGTGAGACATGAAAACATGATGTGTTCTGTGATCCCTGCAAATACAAGCAATGCTTTAGCAGGACCACATAAAGCTTTCTCCACCTACCAGCCATACACTAGGAACTGCTGTTCTCACAGCTCTCTGTCCTTTGCTTCATCTTGCCCAGACCTGCTTCCTCAGCCAGTTATTTAAAGCCTTGATTGAAAAATGCATCAGATTATAGCAGTCGATGACCTCCATGGGATCGGATTTTCACTGAGAAAAATCCTACAGACTTTGTTGCAACCAGTGCTTCACCACATAGCTTTTTTAAAGCAGGAAGGGAAAAATATTTATAACAGCAACTATAAATATACATGCTACTGACTTTTCAACTTGTTGTCCTTGTTCTTAAGCTAAATTTAGTCTGTTGTATCCTGTCCAACCCTTGGTGAAAAAGCAGTACATACACAAAGTTGAGCAAATCCCAAAGCAGATAATCACACGAGCACCTCACCATATAACCAGCTGGACCAGTAGATGCTCACTTAATGAGTGTAGATATGCTCACGGCTACCAAGAAAGTGATCTATTTCAGGGATGGGATACCCCCATGATACAGAAAATATTTACTATTGAAGGATAATAATTATTATGGGATAGTTCTGTGCTTCTGAATGAAAAGTGATGCAGGTTATTCACTGTGTACCTGCAGACTGTACACTGGGCTTCAAGGGTCTGTGGGCATCTCTCAGACACAGAGAACCCCTCCCTGGCCACACCTGCTAATTAACCATGTTCTTATTTTACACACAGAAACGTTTGGGATACGGAGACACATCTGACAGAATGATTTAAGTCCAGCCTGCACATAGAAGAGCATCCTTTTGTCTCCCAAGGGCTCTCATTCGTCTTAGTGATTTCTTAGATAAAATAAGGTGACTATTTATCAGGAAATTTAACATCTAGAGCTGCTGGTCATTCCACTGTTGATCGTAATAAGCCTTAGTCATGTCAGAGCCCAGGTGATTCCTGCAAGGGCCAGCACCTTTTCCCCTGCTTTAAGGATCCCTGCCTGCGATGAGAAGTTTCACGCAGATGAGGACTCCCAGCCACAATCCGACTTGCTCCACTCGCAGCAAGTTTTGCAACCCAAGCAAGAAACACAGCTCAGAGGACGCTCCTCTATAAGCACCGACCACTCTAATAACCCCCTAAAAAATAAATACATCCAATAGATCTGCGTTTCCGACATCCTGGATGGTTAGGAGAAAAACAATAAAGGCTCGGGCTCGCCGCGGTTCTCCCAACACCGGCCAGCTCCGCGACCCAGCCTTTCCTCTCCGCTTATAAACACACCTCTGCTAAAGGCAGGCTGCGCGGACAGGGCAACACAGCGTCCCGGCGGCGGGGCGCTCTCTGCGGCCCCCGGAGCCCCCGCAGCGGGGACGCGCCCCGCGGTGCGGCACAGCCCGCAGCTCAGCGCCGAGGTCCCGCCGGCATCGCCCCCGCCCCGCGCGGTCCCTGCCCTACCCAGCATGGAGAAGATGAAGTCCTTCGCCGTGTGGATCTCCAGGGCTCGCTGGTCGTCGTACTCCCTCTGGTCGTGCTTGGTGAATTCCTGGATGAGTTTATTCAATTCCTCCACCCTGGCTCCCGATCGGAAATCCAGCTCCGGGAAGGGAGGTTTGCTGTTGGTGCCGGCGGACCCTGCCTTGCTGGCGAGAGGCGCCGCCATCTTCAAGCAAAGAAAAAAAAAAAAAAAAAAAAAGGGGAAAGAAAGGGAGAGGGGGAAATAATAATATACGGAGATGTATATATAAAAGCGACGTTGCGATGGAAGAACGCAAGCGGCACCGCAGCGCAGCGGCAAGCCCGGGCGCGGGGCTGCCTGCGGGGCCCGGGAGGCGCGGAGGGCGCCGGGCGCCGCGATCAACAAGCGGCAGCGCTCCTGCGCCCCCGCCCGCGGCACCGCGGAGCCGCCCGCCGCCGCGCTGGGGGCCGGGCCGGGCCGCGCGGGGCCGCCTGCTGCCGGGGGGGCTCGCTGCTCCGCGGCGTCACGGCGGGGCGGGTGCGGGGGCTGCGGGCTGAGAGGCTTCGCTTGCTTGCTTGCTTTTTTTAATATTATTTTCTTTTTTTTTTTTTCTTTTTCCACTTGTCTTGCAAGCAGGTTTATAACCGGCTTGGAACTCTGCTCCCGGAGGCGTTCTGAATTTGTTCCCTTTTGGCTTCATAAGATGTGTGTGTATGCGCACACATATATATATGCATACACACTCATATATATGAGATAATATTACTGTACGTTTTGGGGCAGTAACCAAGACAAAGTGCCCTCACTGCTGCTCCGGAGGTCAACCCTGAGAGCCACACAAAGAGAGGGAAGAGAGGTGGGGTGTCAGAAGACCTACGGGTCTGTGTCAAGGAGCCCAGACCTATCCCCACCCATTCTCCGAGGCAGCACAATTTTCTTCAGTATGTGTTTTTAATGCCTAATAACTTTTCAACCTGAAGTGTTTCTCTCCCTTTAGCCTGCTCTTCTGTGTGCTGTCCCATCGTTGAGCATACATAGCGTGATCCATTATTTACCTTAGTGCATCCACTGGAAGGATTCACTGTCTTCCAGCTCAGGGAGCGTACAAATACATTCCAGCCTTCCACGGGGCTCTTCAGATGCTGTGGCACTCACACAAACTGCTTTAATAAGTACTGTCCTCCGAAGCTTCTTGGCAGAAAACAAAGCTTTCAGTTCAGTCCTGATTGAAAGCGAAATACCTCCACCAAATTTAGGAGTGAGGCATTCAGAGAAAAAACAGGAAGGTGGAACTATGCCTGGTGAAAAGCATTCACAGGCTGGTTTCTGTGATGCGTGGTGAACGCAGATGTAAGTGTGCAGAGAGGTGGCCTGGTTCTGCTGGACCACTCATCCTGATTAGAAATGGGTGCATGCTCAGCACCTTTTGCAGCAGGACCTGAACTTAAACAAGAATGAAAATCAAGGATAGATTTGGACCCTGTAACAGAAACCATAGCCTTTTCATAGAACAACAGGCGTTGCCTGTGGCTTTGTCTTGTCACTGCTTACATAGTTTCTGAGGCACTGATGCGCTCATTATCTAGGAAATGATGTCCCCAAGGTAAAGGTAGGAGTGCCTGTGTGCGGGCACATGCCCTCTGCTGGGTACTGAGGCCCTGTTGTGTTCAGAGCTGAACGCAGCCCACTCGGACACACATCACCCTTCATTCACCATCTGAGCCTCTGGCTGAGTGCTCAGGACCTTTCTCTTCCTGCCCTTGGATTTTGGAAGCCCCGTTGCCGCGTCTATGAAGTGTTTTTGGCTGGGGTGACAGTGTCGTGCAGGCAGACAGCTCCCTCTGGTGATAACACCTCTCCCCATTATCAGCATGATAATGTCCCCATCCCATCATGCACAGAAGTCGCGTTGACTCCTGAACCCCAAACCACACCAGGACCTTTTCCATTTTGCCCTACTCATCTTTGAATATCTCCAAGCCCCATGTGCTGCTGCAACCGTTTATAGCTGCATGGGTACCCTTGTTCCAGTTTTGTGTAGCACAATCCATAATGAATGCTGGAAGCAGCAGAGGTCCTGGTTTATTTACCCTTTTTAATGGCACATCCGCTTGAAGTTATTGTCACTGTCACATTTCCAAGAAGTTTCCATTGCCCAAGGCTGTCAGCTGCTCCACGTTTCTCGTTCATGTGGAGTTTGTTGCTGAGACCCAAAGCATGTGCTTCTTTTAGTGGTTGGTCTCAAGCCAATAGCATTCACCAAGAGCAGCACTGGGCAAGTGGTTTTTACTTTCTTTAAGCATCTCTGATCAGTGCTGCACACCCCCACCTCACTGCTAGCAGAAATTTTCCTTCATGAAAAACATCATGCTTGCAAAGCAAGGAGACTTCTTGCTGTCTTCTCTTTAATGGACTTGGGTCCCTGAGTGGCAAGTGGGATCCACTGCACTGTCATAAGCTTGTTAATACCCTAGAATTGCAAGCTGATGCAGTTTCAATCTCATCACATCGGTACAATTTAAGATCTCTGAATAAATACACAGTTAATTCAAGTCTTACGTAAATCAAGCACTGGGGATTATTTGAGCAAATAAATGAGAATGAGATTGCAAATACGGTTGGCCAGGAGTCTTTCTACCAAAGCCTTTTTCTTTCTGAAATGGAACTTTCTGTGGAAACATTTCAGCATCCTCAGAGCTCTCCCTGTGAGCATCACTTGTGGCCTAGGAGGAATCTGTGGCCTCTGCCCCACCAGGCACCAAACTTTCCAATATAGATATTCACCTTCTTTGGGGTAGGGACCAATTACCCTGCCCATCACACCATTCCCTCCTGTGCTGGAAGCTGTGCCCTCCCTCTCACATGTGCCTCCTTCCTCCTGTGTGCCTTTTCTTTCCTTCAAAGTACCTTCCTCTTTTTCTCCTGCAGTACAGATATCCTCCACTTCCAGCACTTAGCAATAGAATAGGCCAGAGAGAAATGAATCAGAAGAAATAACTGTTCTCACATCTGTTGCATGACCAGACACATCAAAATGCTTCCCACACTTGAATAGGCTCTCTCAAAAAATTGCTGGACTTCAAGTGAGCATTAATACCACCACACCTTAAGACGGGGATATAGGTCTACAGTAGCTATGAACAGCAACTGTCCTGGGATATCAAGTGAGAAAGACCAGGCAGCCAGGGACTGACTCTTGGTGCATCTCAATGAGGCACTGAAAACTGGTAGGGGGAATTAATTGGAGCAAGATCCGGAAATAAGATGGAACCTCAGAGAAATCATCTGAAGGTATTTCACTGCAGCTGGTAATTATGGCATGACGCAGGCTGAGCTAGATTCATCCCTCACTTCAACAGTACCCAGATTTTCTGAGGCTAAAAGTAGACTTGGGAACATCTTCCCTTTCTGTACTCAGCACTGAAGCAGCTGCAGCTCAAAGCTTCACGTGGTAAGGGGCTTCACTGGGAACAAAATTACTGAATGAAGTGCTCCATTTTTTCCAATCTGGTGGCTGTAATTTTTGCCTCACATTTCTGTGGCATCCCCTAAGATGTTAAAGGGCCATTTGTGCCTTGTGTTGCACAGAACAGGCTGTGCAGGTAAGAAGAGTGCCACAGAGCAGCGAGTGAGCCACGCACAGGGAAGGACTCGCTCAGATGCTGACGACAGATCCTGCTGTGCCATTCTCATCAATTTCCTTTGCTGGCTCTGCATCCAGCTTTGCTCTTCCAGCCCATAGCTGAATGCAGCCTGAGATCTCTTCCCCTTCCCAGCACTATCCTCCACTCCCCTTTTCTCCTCCCTGCACACTTTTTCTGATTGGCCTGAATCCATAAACATGTGACAGTCCCTGGAGAAGGGAGACAGAGAAGCATCACACCTTGTCAGCAGCTCACATTCATCCTGCTGCCCTGATGATGCCATGTGTACTTCAAATGCTTTGCACACCTTCAGGTCTTTGCTCCTTCCATTGGTCCCTAGGCTGGCTCTAGAGTGGGGCCTTTGGGATCACCAGACAGGAAACAAGACCTTGCCCAAGCATTCCCTGTGCTTCTCTATGCCAGAACTTCCCCTCATTCTGGTGGTAGAAACTTTGCCTCTGCTCCACATACCCTAAAAATGTCTTGGAAATGGCAGGTACAGTCAGCAGCCTAAAGGATACACTAGAGTGGGATCAACAACAAACAAAGTTAAGTGCATACACAGGGACAAAGAGAAACTTTCAAATGAATTTGGGTTCACGATCTCTCTCCTAGCTCTGCAATTTAAGCTGCATGCTTAAAGTAGCAATACTTGAGCATAAATAAACTGATGCAGCCCCACCAGAACACTCCTGAACACAGATCTGGGGCTGTCAGGGAAACAGGCTCCTGCTTTGTACCCAGGAATTCCCTCTCACCTTTACACATTTATAGAGTAAAGTCAGTACCACTCAGATCTATGGATCCCATGCATTTTACCTCCTGGAGCTTTCTCCACATGGTGAGGCATGTACCAGCTACAAAAGTTTGCTAGCCAAAGTAACATGGATTATGCTCAGCTCTGCCCCTCTCCAAACACATGGTGTATCCCAGATGCTCCCCAGGGACTATGAGGAGCTCCACCTGCCCTTGTTATCCCTCCTGTCACTAGAGAATATTTCTCAGTGTCTGTAAATAAATATCCAGGTGGCTTAGAGGCATGACTTCCTTATGCAGAGAATGATGGCAAGTGAAAAGCAACCAATATATACTACAGTCTTGAGACAGTTTTAAAAAGGGAGGTGTAACTTTCTTGACAGGCTGAAACTTTTCTTCCAGATTAAAAAAAAAAAGTTCTCCCCCCTGGGAAGAGTTGTGATCTACATCCTGTCAGCAGAACACAGCATCGAGCCATCCACATGGCACTGGAGCTGTGCTCATTAAAATCTTTTGAAACAATGGCATTGCATCTGTCATAACCAGCCTCAAAGTATCCATAGTCAGGATGCTTACAGCATTTTCTAAAAGAATAGCAGATGCTTAGTGTGAACCCCAAGCTAGAAATACATCGTTGCAGCTCATATATCCACCAAGGACTTTGAAGCAGAATTCTGGGAAGCAGAGTCCTGACTCCAAAATAATTTCTAACACTACATGTTCCAAGGTCCCAGCCAGATCACTACTGTAAAAAAAAAAAAAAAAAGAAAAAAGAAAAAGAAAAAGAAAAACAAAACAAAACCAAAAACTTATATACTGGTCATGTGTCTATCTCACTGTCATTTAACGTAATTGTATAATAACACTTTTGAAATGGATCTTATAAACTTCATAGACTTTAAGTGAGCTGCTCTAGGCTTCTGTAAGTAATACTTCTGCTGCTCATTTCCTTTGTCAGTATTAATTTTCTATTATTAGTTTATTTGTAAGTTTGGATTATCTCAAGTAGCAAAATTTGGATTCAGGTCTGAGCAGTGTGTCTGAGCAGTGTTGGAAGCTGTGCTGCACTGGAGCAGTACAGGGATATGGCCAGAACATGAAACATTTGATCCCTATGCATTCCCCCTAAATACAAATTTGGTGTTTGGTTTTGGTTTCATACATAATAAATGAATTCTGGTGGGGACAAACATAAAGGCACATTCCCTTACACATCTACATGCACTATGTATGGTTTGACTGCACTCATTGCTGTTGTTCATCTGTAGATAATTACATGTATTGCAATAGTATCAAAAGTCACAAATGAGAATCAGGACCCACTCAACTGGAAACCAGATATAAACATAATAAAGAACTGATCATTAGCACTCCTGTTTCATTTCAGTGCACACTTTGAGATCTCACTCAGCCACTCTGTCCCTGTCCAGAAGCTTAGAAAAATTACTGTGCCTGCAGCGATGGATAGATCCAATAGAACCAATTACCCCATTTCTCCCACATCACCCTGTTGCTCACAAGGTGCTGCCAGCAGCAATTTAAACCCCACATTCTGTTCTGCAGCTCTTGAGAAGATTTCATCATGCACTCTTCATGCAGACGCTGCCAAATAGCAACTGTCCTTGTGATTTAGACATAACTGCTGCTTCTTTGCAGCCTTGTAAAGCAGCAATCCCAGATCACTGAGCTGTGGCTCCAATCCCCAGCTGCTTCCCTGTATTCCAGGAACATATTTCTTACAGTTGTCATAAAGCAGAGGGGAAAAAAAAAAAAAGAGGTTTGCAGGAAATGCTACATTTCCTTGTAATAGTATCCACATAGAGAGAACACAGCCCCTTGGCCATGTATTGAAAGATAGTAGTCCCTTTCCCATGATTTCCCCCACAATGTGCTTCTTGTTAGAATATCCTAATCTGTAACTGATTGCCAAACCACTGATTCCTCTTTCAGTTTCCCTTTCTTTAGGGTGAAGAGCTAAGAGATTTCTGAGTGTCTTTCTATTAAAATACATCAACAAAAAATGAAAAGGAGACCTTAGCTCTGTAGTGTAAAATTAATGCCCTACTGAACTAAAGAACACTGCATATTCAATGATGAAAGGGATATCCTCCGGCCGCTGCAGATATGTTTTTAAGAGCTTACTTAGTTTTTTGTGTGCTGCTGAGAAGCTCTGGCTGGTAGACAGGTTCATATCTGAAGAAGGGAAGCCCTAAGATGAGGAAAACCAAAAGGCAACAAACATCTACAATGAAAAAAATCTCTTGTAATACTCATGGCAGACTGTAAATGTGTCAGATAAAACATTTTAGTGGTCTCTGGTAAGGTAAGGGGCAGGAGTTTGTGTTCTGAACACGGGAATTATCTGTCTGCCAAGACAGACAATTGGAAATGAAAAACAAAGAAAGAAGTGGGAGGAGAAAAGCAAAGTTATGGAAAATTAATGGTATGGTGGTTTTCACAGAAGAAAGATATTAATGAGAAAGGACCTGGACAGGACTGGAACATGCATGAATGAGATTTGCTAGTTTTAGTTCAACTTATAAATTAGATAATGGAAATATTTTTTTTCTCTAATTTGAATACTGGATATGCTATTTTCTGCTTGCTGGAATGATCTTCCTTTACTGCTAAATGTTATGTGTTAGCAGCTGGCATACAAATACCTGAAATATATATGGATCCCTTGGAAATCAAAAACATCCTTTGGTTTGAGATTATCAGATGCTTTTTGTCATGTGAACTTTCAATGGGTAGTGCTGGAATACCTGCCACTAAAACAACTCCATAATATTTTCCTAATCAAATTATCCTCAGAAAAAAAAGTATATATATACACCCTTATCCATATCCTTTGGTGCTAGAACCCCTCTGTGGCTCTTGTTCTGAAAGCTTTGTGTGTTGTCTCCTGAGAAGAAAATCACATTAAGTCACAGTGCTTCCCTTTCCATCTGCGGCTGTTTTGCAGATGCAGGCAAATCCTGATATTGTTGCTGTCATCTTTCTTTCCTATCTCACAGCAAGTTCTTGCTGTAAACCTGTGAAAGGTGTACGAGGATGGATGTCTGGACATTTGCTATGACTTCTGTTGTTCTCAGCTCTGCAAACACTTGCATCTGACAGCCCTAGCTACACTGATAAAACTCATGGGAACTGTAGCACAGTGCTGGTGTCAGGCACTGTTCAGTGTGTCCCCATCAGGTGGTAGAATAACAAATCTGTTGAGAAGCCTACAACTGCAATCAGCAAGGACTTTTCCTTTGGGGATCACGCTCATAGCAACAGAGCAAAAACAGTTATCATAAGCAGAAAAGGGAACAGAAATGATCAACAGAAATGGAAAAGCCCCAGAGCAGATATTGCATAGCCACTACAATAAGAAACTTGACTAGTGAGTTTGGAAAAGGAGCTCAGCATCACTCCTAAATACACCAAATCCATGACAGAACTCCATCATGCTTTGAATGCAAGAATCCCCCAGGATAAAAAAAGAAAAAAACAAAGTAGCAGCTTAAGCAAAACAGATGCCACTGGAGATAGCTTTGCTCTAGGGGTCAGTTCTGGGTACAGCATTCCTGTCACTGTCACTTCCCTGCTGAAGAAATGACATGCAAACCATCCCCGCATCAGAAGCTCTATCCCCTGCAGTATCAGTGTCATTAAGGAGACTGTAACTTTAGGAGGTGGTCTGGAGGCCTGGGTGCCATGAGCACCCTCAACAAAGGGTACCCAGAGTCAGGAGGGATTTCCATCATAAATTGGAGAGCCATAAGTAGCACAAGGAAGACACAGCTTACCTTACATGGTACTGTTGGTGGCTGAGAGGTGGGAGTGAGGGTGCAGAGCAGATTTCAAGGGTCCTGATTCTGCGATGTGCATTACAGAAGAAAGAAGCAGTCTGCTCAGGGGGATCTGTAAGGGAAGTTAAGAGAACAGGTTGCTCAGCCAAAGGAAATAACCGAGGACTTGATCAGTAAACTGCTATATGACACGTGCAGTCACTACTTGTTGTGCATAAGATTCCAGGATACGATCAAACACTGTTATCAACAAACAGCATTAGTCCGTAAAGATGTAATCCAAAGTAAAGCTCTTTGCACCTCCCCAGAGCTGGAGAGTTTAGGTAGGAGCGAGGGTCTGCTGGTAGGAACTCCAAGCAGGATCAAAACCTCAGCTTTTTTTTTTTTGCTTTTTTTCACTATTCTTGATGCATTTTCATGGGGTTGTGAGGATGGCTTCCTGTGATTTCACACTTTTTCCTAGAAAAAAGATCATTGGTCTCTGTAGTCTGTTCTTGCTTTTCTTACACTAATGAGTGTGCATTATAAGCAGAGGTGTACAACATAAATAGAATCCTTGGAAGTACTTGTAAATAAAGGCTCTTTGAAATCTTTTATAGGGAAGCCCTATAGACATTAATAGATAGTGAACACTGTTCTATAGGCATTGTTTTTCCACTAGTCTATACAATTCAATAGTGAATTACATTCCTGCTATCAAATCCCAAAGGATGATTCAGAAAACCATTAGAAAGGATCTAATTCTCTGTAATTTTCTGCAGTAATTGAGATAAAAGCCTTTCAGAGTGTCCTCTCTTACAGTTCATGGGATTTTTCCATGGCAAAATAAATGATCAGTTTAAATCCTCCTTGGTTACTTAAGCAAAGAAAAGCTAGTAAATGCTGGATGCTTATTCAGATAAAATTTCCTTTCATTTCCATGGGAAATTTATTTAATTTTGGGAGACAACAACGGATGAGGATTAGGTTGGCTGTTTGTGACTTTTACTGTGGAACATTAAACTCTGCCTTCTTTTAGAACTGAACAACCACAGTGATTTTCCCACTTCTCTTCTCTGGGCTGCCAGGGATTTGTGCTTTCCGAGGTGTTGCACACAGCAGCAGGTCCCACTCCATTAACACATGGAGGCTCAGTACTGCAGTGAACTCAGAGCTCTGAGGACCATGGCATGTCTGGACACTTGCAAAGTGCTAATTGAAAAAAAACAAAACTATTTTTTCCAATCATGAGCTTGGAAAACCTTCTGAGAATCAACTTTGCTCCAGGCCTACCTGTATCTTGTCCAGGAAGCAGCAGTATTACTAAAATGTTGTACTGAGCTCCTAAGAAACCCAAATATTTCTTTGTCTCTTTTTACTACATTTGTTGCCCCTTGAGAGGCATTAATGGCCTCCACAGGGAACTCACTGCAGAAACTTGGAAGAGGTCACACATATGAGAGAAAGCAGCATCATAAAAGCTATGGTGACACATAAAAGAGACAAAAATCACTCCTGTGCCATGGTTTGTGGGAGCTCCCCTTGTGAGGCTGTGACCTGCATTCTGGACTGCATAAAGTCAAGGGTCAGGCTTCTGTGAAATCCTTGCTGACAACAATAAGACCTATTTCACTGACTTCTCTGGGTTTCTGGTGTGAGGGATTTGTACACAGACCTTCCATTCTATGACTCTGTGAGAAGCCCACTCCAGGTAGTGCCCTCTGCCCATCCTAATGGTTTTCCCTCCAGTCTGCTTCATTCCACCAATCTTTGAGGTTAACAGCTGTACACAGTGAAGTGAGAACAACAGCTTCTCCTACATGGCATTCCTCAATCCCAGCCCTCTTCAGAGCCAAGAGTTTTAATGTCACTAGCCTGTTTACATGCAGTTTACAGCTTGTTTTTCCTCTGAAAAGTCAGATTCAAAGCTGAGTACAAAATGCATTCTTTTAGATCTAGTTGTCTCCTCTGATTTTTGGATCTGTATCTCTCCCTATCTAATTATCAGCCTCCCAGACACAGTGTGAGAGGAAGCTATCTCCATTCATGGGAGCTGTAGATGGTAGACTCCAGCTGATTATATGAGAAGGTCATTAGAAGCTTGAAGGGCAATGAAAAGCCATCCTCTGCCTTAAAGAACAGCAGAAGCCTGCAGAAATGGCTTATCAATGATCACCATCTCTGATTCCCAGGAGAGTTTTGGAGGTGTTAGATGCATTCATCAGTCACAAGACTTCCTGCTGGAATTACCACATCGATTAGCCATGTGAAATATAGCTTTCTGTTCTATTCACTTCAAGCAGATTGTTTCTCTCAGTGCATAGTGCCCTCCTCATCTTTATTCCAGAGTGATTTATTTTATCTGGTGGCACACTGCAAAATTTCCTGGCCTAGCATTGATCCCAATGACTTATTTTCCTCCAAAGTGTGAATTTGATTACATCACTGTCCCAGCCAGTCTAAATCTCAGCCACTTAGCAACAAACTTAAAGTAGGTCACAAAGAGTTCAGAAACAAATCGCTTACAAAGCTAAACCTTCAACACGTCAATGGCAGTACTGTATAAGTAAACTGTAAATCCTCACAACACCACTACAAGATGCCATTGTAATACTCCAGAGGCCAAGGAAGAACAGAACACTCTCTGAGTTGTTTCTGCTTTTATTAATTCTAAAGACTTCTGCTCTTGCGCTTTATGAAATTACCATAACTCATGAACAGTGCTCCTTCATTTGTCACTGGGAGGGTGAGAGGGTGGGGGAAAGGACATAATGGAGAGCTTTTCATCTTACTCTGGATTAAATTCTTCTGTAACCTTAGGCAAGCCACTATACTGTGTGTGCCTCCATTTTCCCTCTGCCAAGCACTGACATTATTTGCTATGCAGGAGAGTTGAGTGTTTCTGACCTTAATTCCATAAACAATCTGCCTACCTTAGAGCTTTTGTTGATGTTCCTTGGGAACTTTGCTGTGGCTGATGACTGCAGAGGATATTATGATGCTCTGAATTCCCCAGCCTCCCTGCATCACTCTGATAAACTGGAGGATTCAGAGCATCATAAAGGCTACTGTGGTGAACAAACACCACTGACAATTTTGTCTTTATGCTTGTGTTGTTGGGGAGTTCACAAATGAAATCCTCATTTCACATTGAGTATTTTCCCAGAGACAGAATTCAGACTGCACTACTGTGTTCTTTCCAGAGGGCTTGTTTTAGCTAGCTGTACAAACATTCATTCAGCTGTAGCCAAACTTTCATAAATCATTTCCTGTTATCTTCTCAGACAGGTATTTTGTTCTTATGTGACAGTGAGAACTTGCATTTTCAGAAGACCTCTGCCCATAGCTGAGGCTTGCCTAGCTGTAGGTACACCAGAGCTCCACAGTACTCTGTGAGATTTTTGCTGCACGCAATCCTTCAGCAGCTGTTTTACATGAATGAATTTCATCGCCCCCCCTTCCCCCCCCCCCAAAAAAAAAAAAAGAAAGAAAGAAAAAGAGTTTTGAGATTCTGAGTGAAAAGCACTGTGTAAGTGCCTATGGTTATTTTCAATTAACAATATCTAATTCCAAGCACACCATGAATCACATTTTCCCTCTCTCTTTAGAGCCAACATATTAATTCTTTGAAACAAAAATAGCTACATTTTAATGGGAGTTTAAAAGGGTGAAAGTTCTGCTCTAGTACATAGACTGTAATAGATTATTTTTGTGATGTATATCTTCCATCCACTCACTTTAATTTTCCAAATAATATCTGAGAGCTGCCTGTTTTATCTCTGTGTCTCCCCATTCACTCCACTTAGCTTTCAGCTCGTGTACCAGAGTTACTTTGAAGCTGAGATGCGTTATTCCTTATAGGCAATATGTTATGATAACACCAAAAAAGATTACAGTGTTGTCTCCTGCAGGTTGGTGTGCACAATGAGTTTCACAAAGCAGTCAAGAAAATCAGGAAGAGCAGAAGAAGAAGCTTATCACTCTCCTGATGCTATTTGGAAGGGAAGGGACAACCTTGTCCACCACTGGCTTTTCATGGTGACATGTGAGTCTATGTCTGTCACATCTGGTCCCACACTATAATGCCCACATTTAGGATCGTGGCATTGTATACATATAGTTCCCTAACGGAGGTGAGCTGATCATGTTTAGTCAAACACACTTATAGGTAAGGTGGGTGTAATGTGAGTAATCTCAAAGATGATACTCAAATAATAGTATAGATGATGGTATATTTGAATAGGTCTACATAGATGGTACACAAATAATACAAAAAGGAAGATGGCTCACCTTAAAGATGACAGAGGCTCACAGTAGACTCCACATAGGAAGGAACTCCAAGAAGAGACCCTTTCCTGGTGGTCAGCCCTTAAATGGGGTTTGGGAGAGGTGGAGCCAGGCTCCACCCCTTCTAATCACACAGGTATATCACCTCCACCTGTGGCCCCATGGCTGACTTGGTGCTCACCTCAGGTGACCAATCAGTGGTTCAGACTGTGATTCGGCAGTTCCCATACAGCAGGGGAACAGTCTCAGAAGTATCTTTGTTGTAGCATACAGATGCTTTAATATAGCTATTTTGTATTTTCAGTACCCTGGCTGGGATAACAAAAGAACTGCTAAGACATCGGGCTCATTAACAGAAAATTCACTGGAACAGCTTTAGATACCACAGCAACTCTGTTGTAAATTTTACTCTTTTTACGGTTTGTATTAGACTCATGCATGGCAGCTAGACCCTATATAAACAGGAAATAAAATAATACATAGTGCTGAACTGAAGGAAATGAGGCAAGTGGGTGAAACTACGCAGTAGCTGTGAGCTCAGTTTGGTAGTAATTCAGTGCAGATATTTTTTTTCACTGATGTATAGACAAATACAGTCTGACTTCAAACAGCGTCTTAAGCTGGGCAGAACAGGCTTCTTCATTCTGAGGGAACTGGGAGAACTGAGGATGCCTGTACAGTGCTGCTCCAAAGTTTGAAGAAGGGACCTGCCCTCCTACAGAAAACCAAATGGAGCAAACCAGCCATCTCTCAAGTTCCTTTGATGACTTTACGCAGGGCATGTAAATAACATGCTTCTGGGGGAGAAGGAATTGAAGACTTAGAATATAGAGAAGAAAAACTATCAAATGCTCATGGAAGGGTAAAATAGAGATAGGACTTAGCCATGCTATGGATAAAACTACAGTAAGTCATGCCTTCAGATAGGGCAACTCAGGGATATTAGAAACAAAATGTATTGCGTCACTGACATCTGCTGCATTCTGTGTCACGGGAAAGCAGAGGTGGGCAGAACCATAATGCAAGGTTGTTACAGAGATGGATAGATGTCTGTCTGACCAACATTTTGGCTGTAATGCACAGTGGCACCATCTGATTGTTATCTATGCTCTCCACAGGTAATAGCTCCTGATTCTTAGATCTCACCTTCTCTTGCTTTCTCAGTTCTGCTCAGTTTTTGTTAATGAACTATAATTTCTTTGTTTGTTTTAAGTATATTTACTCAATTTCCAGCAGGAAAGCTGTAATAGAAACTATGCCTTGCAGTGTGTTAGTGAGCTGACACTGATGACTGCATATTATGGCCAAAAGATTGATCAGCCAATCAGTTGTCTGTAAATCTCCATAACAGCAGCATGATTTATTATAACATTTGGGTTGCTCTCAGCAGTTCTTCCCATACAGCTCCATACAGTGAAGATGCCAGGTGTAAGTTAAAACTCATTTTCTTGCTGGCAGGCTTCTCTAACTACATTTGCTCACCTTCTCTAATAAGCTTACACTGTGTTGAGATGATCCACCAGAGCCTGTCACTCTCCAGCAGAATAGTGTTCCTGCCACAGGAGAGGAAGTTGTTTTTCAGACTACTTGAGTAGCCCTACACTCAGCTCAACAGTCAGCAAATGCACATTCTCCAGCAAAGCCAGAGTGTGAAAAAGGCCTCTGAATTTAGAATACAATTTTGTGTGTGCAAATCACTGTAGATGCAGGAATCTGTACCTGCTCAGTTAAAGAAATTAAGAGTAGGATGGGAAAGTAGCTATGTGGCAGGCAGTGACAACCTGCAAACATCTCTGAATTTCATTCAAACCCAGAAACCATCAGATATTCTGTAGGTATGTGTGAATAAGAACATGAGGGCCCAGCTGCGATGGGTTCCCATGAAGCAGAGCTCAGGATGAGTAACAACGTATCAGCTCAAGTGATAAAGCACAACAGAAGGGGACACATGCTGGCAATGTACTGCGGGCAGTACACAGAGTGTTGGAGTTACTGGGCTCTGAACAGCCTTGAACAACACTCCAGCCCTTTCCTACAACCTCGTTGCTGAGCAGCAGGACTCCTCCCATGCCCTGAGTGCTTGTCTTTGCCCTGCTGATGATGTAGAGGAAGATCTAAGGGATCATGAGTCGCTGAGATTTTGAAAGATGCTTGCAAATTGAAAGTGGAAAAGCTGTTCTAGATTGTCAGCAGATGGAAGTGCCAGTAAACCAAAAGTCCTCTTGGCATTCCTGAAAATCCCCTATGCAGCTGGGCTAAGCAGATGGCAGCTGGGGAGGTGAGAACTGAGGACTGGCAGGATAAGAGCCCTGCTTCATCCATTATACAAGGCCCACACCGACCATGCTGCAACACTAGCTGTAGAGATTTAATTTGGGAATTTTCTGTAGCCTGACCTAATGAGACATAGCAATGTCTACATACTGCTTCTGAAGCTATTTTGTCATTAGATATGCTTGTTTCCCAGGTGGGCTTCTGATTTTCATTCTCTCAGGGTTGGGAAAACAACGCGTTTATACAATGAATTCAAGCCTGCTGTGTTTTAGGGAGAAGAAGTGTGTAATATGCAGCACTGTAAATCAATGGTATATTGCCATTTCATAGGCAACACTATCAATTTCCCTTTGGTAGGAATTATTTCTTCAGCATTTCAAGAGACCCTTCCCTTATTCTTAGTTCTTAAACCTCAGCATTCAACAGTACTGGTGTGAACACTGCAAGAGAAGTATCTGCAGTAGAAACACAGGAACAATTGGTCTTCTTGCTTACTAATTTGTGTCCAAGGAGCCAGACTATTTGCACTGGTGACCACAGGAAAAAATGTAATCTGAAAACAGAATTTCACTTTCATGCAGGTAATCTTTTCATTTAATTTTCATTTTCTATTCACTTTTTTTCTCCTTGTACTTATCTGTGACTTTGCACAGTGGAGGTCTCATATTAAAAACATAAATCTGGGCATCTTGGATTTTATTGTAAAGCCATGCAGAATTTCTTTATTTCTAAGGTTTGCCTATTAAAATTTCACAGATGGGAAATTTAAGCACTAGATTTATGCAGATCTGAGCCATAAACAATCCCTCTGGATTGGAAAGGCCTTGGTTTTTACAGACACTACTCGGAAATCTTTAGCCTTTAAATGCCCATAGTTGAGAAATGGGAATTAGGCAGTTAGTTGCTGGCTGGGAATATGCCATCTCTGTTCTGCTTTGCTTACCTTCTGCTGGGCTAGAGGACTACTGAACCAGGGAGGCCTTGAAATTGGATCAAGAGCTCACTTCAGCACTTCACTGAGGACTGCTGTTCATGTGTAAGGGTACTCTGCTTTGGGAAGGCATGGCCATCCAAACCTTAGGCCAAAGTTGAATTGTACCCCCTTTAGTCAATCAGATCCCAGCTGAGATGGCTGGTGAGTTTCACATCTCACAAGTCTCTCCAGATTTTGCTTACATCTGAGATAAGTTCCTTTTCTTCCCTGATCCCTGCACCCGTCATTGTTTCTTTCTCCAGAAAACAGTGTGTCTTCTTCCCTGCAGTAACCCACACTCTCACTTCATATACATGAGCAAGGAGTTTCTAATTGCCCCCTTTGTTGAGCAATAAAGGTCTGCTCTCTGTGTCCCAGAAACAGAGACTTCTGGTTTCCCCAACAAGGCTGACATGATACTGAGTCCCATCAGTCCTGCAGGCTCTGTGGGTGGCATTTAGTTCATTTCCCTGCAGACATTCCCTAAAGCCTTTTCTGTTGCCCCCTCAAAGGTACAACAATAACTGGACTCCTCTAGTTCTAAGTGGATAATTTCCTCTCCCATTTGTCTCATCTCACAGATGCCTGAAAGTCTGCTCACATTTATTTTAGGCTCTCACAGAGCAGATTTCCCCGTTTCAGTTTGATTTACCATCATTCCCATATAATTTATGTTTGCCCATCTTAGAGCAACCGGTTCTTGGATTAAATGGCAGGCACATTCCAGGTGCCACAGTCAGAAATTCTGGGCAGAATATTACTCCCCACACAATTCTGCAACTGAAAGAGCAAGGGAGAGCTGCTCCCTCCCCCTCCTCATGCTTTAGGACAGGGATTATGGTGTCTAAGGAACCATGAAGGAGAAACTCTCTCGACAGTATTTCTAGTGTTCTCTGCAGCCTGTTCTTGCCACTGTCCTGACAAGTGTAAATCATGTTTCAGTGTAAATCTGGACCCAGTACATCTGTCATGTTCTGGTGGCAATGTTGGCTAGGCTGTCTGTAAATCCACTGAGAATAATGTACTTGTGCTGCAGGATGACATCCCATAATGAGATTGCGATATTCCATAGCCCATGATTTGCTATTTGTGACAAAGATAGATTTCATGAACAGCAAGGCTGCCAGGAACCCTGCTGGGCTTAGGGGACTTTCATAAACTGGGGATCTTTCTCATCTAAGCAACCATAACTCAGGTATATGGGAGACAGTTTTTAGTGCTTCTCAGACTGATCACTAAACACAATTGGCGACACAGATGCATCCAAAACGCAACACAATACAACTAACCAGAGAAAAGCACAGTCAAGAACTGTGTGTTTACTGACCAACCTATCATACTGATCCAACTACATTTAATGTAGCAAGTATAACAGTAAAGAAAATCATTTCCATGTTGAGAACAACTCTGTTCTCCTCAGAGATTTAGACAATTAATCCCCTTCATAATGAAATTCTGCTTCTTTCTTTGCTCCCAGTTGTAGTTTATTTCTGGAAAGCTTAAAAAAATCTTCATCCTTATTTGTGGAAATACACATATGCCACATTCTTTCCTTCTGTGCTGCGAGCAGAAGTTGTATAAGAGTGCATTTATGCACATGTACAAATCCACACATATCTTCTTAACTAACAATACCACTTACATCTGAATTATTTCCCCTACCTCATTAGGAATTGCAGTGTAAGCAGTACTTAAGACTAGGTGGCTAAGCACTTTCAACACTAAAATCATATAAATGGGTGAATGTATTAAACAAATTCTGCAGCAGTTGTGCTGGCAGTAGATAGATTTTAGAATACATCGTTAAATACTGTGGTTTAATCACCTTTTGGCAAAGCATGTCACAACAAAACCTGAAAGCTGTTGCAGAGAAAAGTCACCCCAGCTACCAAGGAATCAACACCAAGAGAAACTACAGATTCATCCTACTTCATGGACACTGAGAAAATGTCCTTTTTATTTTCACTTGAACTGAGCTCTCTCAGTGTTACGGTTGATTGCAACTTAAGGAAAAGGAGACTCGGGCCCATAGTTCAGAGAGGACTTAAATCTGCCCAAACTTAGTGATGTAGATGAATGGATACATTTATCTTGTTCTGCAAAAGCAGATTCAGAAATGCTGTCTTGCTCAATGCCAAACAGCTAAAGAGGAAAATTGTTAAAACTCAGCCTCTGCATGGAGTCTAGCAGAATTTGGAACTCTGCCTGGCATTACTCTTGTTTCTCTGGTGCTGAGATCAGCTCTCTTGTCTTTATTTAAATACACAGTCCTTTTAAATGACTATTTTATCCTACTAGACTTCTTGTTCTCCTTCATTTACATCAAAGTATGTACAAACATGGAAAAGTGTTTCATGTGAGTCAATAAAACTAAATAGAAGACAGGGTATAACGTTAATTCCAAATCCCTTACAAATTCTGCACAGCCCATGGCAAGGAAAATGGATGGAGTGACATCTAAGTTCCTGGAAGTCTTCTTATTCTCAATTGGAAGTTGAGTTACAGTTACTGCAAAGCTAATGATGCGTGGTCTGCCAGGGGGTTGTATTTAGTTGCACTCAGGGTGTGCTTCTAGGCCTAATTTCATACAATTGCATCACAGACATCTCATATTACAGGCAGGTAGAAATATCAAAAAGCAAAGAGAAGCAAACTGTGGTCACATAAGTGTGCCTGTGACATCCCAGTATCTCCCATGCCTGTCCTAACAGTCTCTGCAGGTAAAGTTGAATGCACTGCACCTCTTCCGAGTACAGTAAATTCAACGCACACAAGTAAATATGTTCCTGTTCTTAATTTCCTGTGCTTCCCACATACACATATCTTAGTGTCCCATCATAATAGCTGAGCAGGTCTGCAGATGAGTAGGAGATGGGTGCTTACATGTGAATCAGTACAATTTGAAAGCTGCCACCTCCCAGGGCTGACCCATAGATTTGTCCATCCAGAGTCAAATACCACAGTGGGAGAAGGGGATGGGACTTCCCTGACATCAGCAGTGCTGTGCCTCCTGAGCCACAGTGTGTGCTTGGCTCGTTCTCTATAGCCTCAATCAGGCAAAGGGTATATAAAATGATGTAAACGAAGCATTGATGAGGTTTAACATAAAAGGTAGAATCAGGCTAGTAAAGCCGAGCATTTAAATCCAGCAGGTCAGTGATTCTTTTGTGCTGCTCTGAACCAGCATAATCAAAACCTGGCTGGGTTCCACTTGTGGTCTCCCAATCATACATTACTTACCATCTGAAATTCCCCCAATACACCCACCCCCTCTTGCCCTGATCTCTGAAGGAACAGTTAGTTTGAATAAGAAAACCTTTTTTCAAAACATTCTCAGAGAAATCCACAATGCCAGGAACTGCACTTCAGCACGTACAGTCTCAGCCATTCACTTAACGACTGAATATCTCAATACTGTTTACAAATTAATACTTATGTTTCTGCCCTTTAAAAAAGCTCAGCATATTGGGACTGCAATGACAGCAGCAGCTGTATTTAAGAGACACTGCCTACAAAGGTTGAGCCTATCTGGAAAGCAGAGGCTTGTATGGATCCTGGACATGATTTCAAGCCATTGTCTTCATGAAGTCCACTAGGTTTTGCAAAGCAGATAATGGAAGAGCTTTATCTGCGCGCTTTGTGATTCACATTTCAGGTTTATTAACACCAAAGGACAGAAGATTCCCATGGCACTACTGACCTTCAGCAAAATATCATGTCTACTACCACTAGAAATACTAGTATCTCATTTATTGCTGGGATCTAGAAAAATGCCACTCCACTGATATCTTCATTTCTGTCCAAATCTGTGCCTGACAGTGATTTCTGCTGCCTGTGGAGAAATGATATTGTGCTGGTATACATTATGGGACAGAGATCCTGTAGCCGAAGTTGACTCTTCTATTTCTAAACATTCAAGCGAAGAAAAATGAGCACAAAACCCGAGAAAACACGCCTAGAAGACAATCTCAAAAGATCTGGAATACTGCTGAGGAACTCATGGAATACTCTGAGCCTCCATTTTGCAGCAAGGGTCTCCAATTTCTATATCTGACCAATGCACTGCCCTGAAGCTTTGTAGTAGGTACCTTTGAAAACTGTTCCTTCTTTTCCTCTATAAATGATTGCCAAAAAATGATGCAATGTTTGGAGCAATGTCTGAGTATGTATATATATACACATATATATATATACACATACACACACACACACTCCCTTTCTATATAAATGTATATATATATAATTTTAAATCAGATTTCGCTGGACAGCTTCACATATTTGGCTTCATGTGTTCTGATCTCTACTCTGATAGCTCAGCATGGGTATGCAGGAGCCGTCCTAATCAGAGACAGTGAGAACAGTGGGCAGGGAGGGCAATGAGTGCTAGTCTGGCTGGAATATAAGGCAATTTGAGATGATGAGACAAATAAATTAACTAGAGGCCTATGTAATATCAGTGGCAAAATGGAACTGACAGATACTCTGTTAAGGTAGTAACATTAATGACTTTGTTGGGATAACTGCATGTTGATCCTTCAAATGTAGCATTCCATGCTGTCTGCAGTCCCAAAAAAGTGCTAGTTTATCACTGACATATTTTGCTTAGGTTTCTGAAGTTTACTTCACAGCTACAAACACCTGTGATACTTGTCCTCAGTGACATCTCTGTCTCCAGAGGACAGTCGTGTGACAAGAAACACTGAATAATTTGACAGATCCCAGGGCAGGGCACTGCCGGAAAGGCAGGCCTGAGACTCTTAAAAGAATCCTGCCAATTGCACTGGGAGCTGTGCCTGCCTATGTCAGCACTTAATTCACCCTGAAAATAGCCTAATGATGGGCTGAATTTGTTCTTAGTGCAACTCTCTTGACTTCAGTGCAGCCTCCTTTGCAGTGAATTTGTCCTGACATGCTCACATTGTGCAGTCAGGCACAGCAGAGGAAGCTCTGGCTGGCAGACCATAATCAAATCCCATTTCAAGTAACCTAGCCAGGCTGCTGCCAGCAGTTTGGAGCAGGGAGAGAGTCTGCGTGCCAAAGCCATCTCCTGCAGAATTGTATGCTCCCCCCATATTATTTAGTTATATTGATACCAACAAGTGTGTTTTTGAATCTTTAATTTCTGCTACTTGAGGCTACATTATCAGTGTTTAATGCAATATTTGCCTTCTGATTAATACCCAAACAATTATCCATAGAGCTCATAGTTCAGTCTCCTGCAGCATTTGATGTGGCCACAACCAGAACCAAGACTGTTTATGAAAGGACGCGTGCTGGCCTGGGAGCATGGCCTCTCTCTGCGTGCCATTTGTACCAGCAGCTTCAAGAGGCACTGCTGCTTTCCTCTGCACAGCAAGATTGTGCTCCGGACCTTGAGTGTGGCAGTTTCTTCCCTAACAGGAGAGGGACAAACAGCCTGTCCCAGTTTGTCATGCAGATGCCAATTAAGAGATAAGTCATTTACTTATCTATAACATTCTAGTAAAAGGCAGATAAATGAATATAAAGCCCCTCTCAGTATTCTCCTCTCCAGATCTTTCAGCCTTTCCTCATGCAGGACATGCTCCAGGCTTCTCATCATCTTTGTGGCCCTCTACTGGACTTTCCTCAAAGTTCTCTGTCTTTCTAGAACTGAGGATGCCAGAACTGGACAGATGTGGCCTCACCAGGGCAGAGCAGAGGAGAATCACCTCCCTCTACCTGCTGGCCACAGTCCTTTTAATGCCTTCCAGGATACCACTGGCCTTCTTGGCCACAAGAACACATTGCTACCTCATGGTCACTCTCCACCAGTGCACCCAGGTCCTTCCCTGCAGAGCTCTCCCAGCAGGTCAGCCCCTAACCTGTACTGATATGTGCAGCTATTCTTCCCCACTTGTAGAACTCTATACTTGCACTTGTTGAACTTCAAAAGGCTCCTCTCCACCCATCTCCTATGGACACTTGATAAAAGCAAACAAATAAACAAAAAGAGTAATTTTTAACAATAATTGTTATACTGGTGATACTTTCAGGAGTTTGTTCTTACCTCCCACCAAGGGAAAAACCATCCCCTCTCATTCCTCTTCCCTCCTTCCTAATCAGTAGCAATTGAAAGAATTAGCAATTAGGAGTGTTGGCATTCCTGTAACAGCCCAGCTGGTGCCTGAGTCAGAGTAGACAGATGTGGTAGAAGTTTCCTTCTGATCAAAGAGTGACTCTTTATCTTCTCTGCTTCCTAACAGAGAGGGACTCATAGAACCTCTGTCTCCATGACTGTCTAGTTGCTGTGATTTCAGAGGGACTCTGTCATTTTTGCAGCTTCCTCCAGGTCTGTGTTCCTATTTTCTATTGCTGAAAAACAGAGACTCAGGAGACTGCCCATACATCCTGAATTGTAGGTGTCTAAAACCTACTCCTGAATTCCTCACAATATTCTATGAACACTGCCTTGTGCGAACCATGAATCTTAAATTAGACAACATTGTTTGCTCCCTCTGTCTGTTCTCTATTCAGATTTTCTGTGCTCTGTCTCTCACAAATGCAACAGAGCAGTCAGAGAGCATTCCCAAGGTACTATTCTGGAAGCTGTACCTTGGAGACTGTGATTTAGAAAAGGCAGTAACATACAATTAGATCCCTGAGCTGAGCTCTGATATGTTTTGCTCTGTTAAAAAGTCCTCAATTTTTCTCTACGTTTTCATTTTTTAATCATTCAAATTTCAATTTCGCTGTGGTTTAATAGAATGGCTTTTAGTTGGAGGAAATATTACTCTCTGGTACCGCAAGTACAATGATAAAGCTATACAGAAACTTAGTCATAAGTACAACTACTTCTAGATAAACAAAACTGTGATTTAAGACAAACACAGCAACGATTTACAAGCTTGTAAGGCTTGACTACACTCAACGTCACAGCTCAAGCACTGATACTCAGCATTCAGTTAACTGTGAAACACGAGAAGGAAGGGCTGGTGAGGAACAGGAAACAGAAAGCCAGCTCCACCGAATCTGCTGCCTTCTGCACCCTATGGACCAGAAAGAACTGAAACGTGTTGAAATAGAAAAGGACTGTTTAGTTTAGTCGTTGTTGCTCTGGGAGCGGCCTTTCAGAGGTCCCGCAGCCCCTGCTGATTGCCATCCAGCTGGTGCCACCTCTTTGCAGGGCTTACACGGTGCCACCTCCCGGTGCAACCGAGCAAGAGCAGTGTGTTGGTGGCTGCTGGAAAACAAAGAGGAAAGTCGGCTTCAGTCGTTAAATTAAAACGCTAGATAGAGGAGGCAAACGAGTCTGCACTAGAGTAATAGCTGTGGGCTAAATGAGCTCAGTGGAAAAATCTCCAATTTGTAGAAAGTTACAGTCAGAAGTTGAAATAGCAATAGATTTTTCAGGATTTCAAATGTGTTTTGTCATGATCTGAGGGCAGCAGAAAGGAAGGTTACATTTATCTGGGGAATGGACTCCTGTAAATAGTTCCTGAGCATTTGAGCAGGCTTGAACTGCTGAAAAAAGTGTGCTTGTCTGTTACGGATTGGCAAGTTTGGATTCCTTTCTTTTTCCATCCCTCTGTCAGCACTTCCAAGAGGAAACCCTCTAGGGAGTCAGTGTACACGGAGATCACAGCCAAGTTGGAACTGCCCTTAGTTCATGAATTCCTTTTACATCTTTGTTACTATGAGACTTCACCTTCTGATGCAGAGGTGGCAGTTGGTTCAGTGCATCCTCATTCCACTGCTGTGGATGAATCCCTCTGCCTTCTTATCTCCACATCTTCTGTCACTCCACAGTGATGCAGAGGAAGCTGCATACAACCACAATCCCATTCTGCAGCATCAGCAGGTCCGTCTGAAGTTGGGACAATCACATGCCATTTTTTAAACAGTGGCTTGCTTTTTCCATCTCATTATTTTGCAAAATACATTAACTGTAGGGTTGTTGAGCAGGGCTTAGTTGAGAGAGCTGATGACTCCCACAAGGGATCCAAGATACAAATTTTCTGACTACGTATGTGCATCCTCTGCCAAGGGCTTATACAGCTAGCACTTTCTTATATCTACAACTTTCTTTCTGAGAAAAATATATTCTAACAAGCAGCCCTTAATCTTGCAAGTGCTTCTACACAGAAGCCTTAGCATAAAAGCTCCTGCAGTATAGCACTTCTAAAATGTGTGTGTCAGGAGTGATAAATAAAACTTAGAAAACAAATCTGTTTCAGTTGGATGCGTTCAGATATTCCTTCTGATTTGCTTAACATACATTTTCAGTCCAGTCTGTCTGAACAGAGACTGATTTAATGAAGCCCAGGGATGTAAAGACTTGAAGATCTTTTTGTTATGTAGTGGTTTAAGCAAAACTAAAACTTCTGTGGGGTGGCAAGCACCAGGCAACAGAAGACATGTCTATATGTACCTCAATTTGCTGTATAGCAGCCATATGGCAAGGTTTGTAGTTCATGAACTGATGGATTTTTCAGAAGTTGCCACACAGGAAATCCATGAGAAGCTTCACAGCAAAGAGACAGAGGGCAGAGAGCTGCCACACCACATATGCTGCTGTTAAAACGGAAATACCTGCCATGAGCTGCAGTTCAACTCCCCGCAGTAGTGACCAGTTCATGCCTGCCTAACCCTTTTATTCCCTGCTGTGCAGTCCTGCTCTCTGATTTGGGTCATCACCAGGGTAGACAGGGATTTAAATTGGTAAAACCTTCAGCTTCAAGTACTGAATAACTTCCTCCTATTTACAGCGTGCCATCTCTTCCCCATAGTCATCATTTACTAGGCAGTGCCAGGTTGTGTTCTACTCCTGTGGCTCGAATACTCGCATATTTACAGAACAAGACAAACTCAACTTACATAGTACTGTTTGTTTGACTGTGAAAATGAGTTCTTCACACTCAATGACCTGTGCTCTTCCCCACCTACAGGCAGAAGCCTCACCCAAAATATAACTCACATTTATTGTACTGCCAATCTATGCAGTCTGGCTTGACTGAGGGAAGAACTGATGGGCAAAGGCAGAGCTCTCCACAGTTCTTTTGATTTATCAGTGTGTAGATTTAGTTGATCACTGCTGTTGAGATACATCAGCAGAAAGGGTCTCTGTAAGGGAAGAATGAATCAAGTCCTGAAGGTTTATTAGGTTGAAATCAGTGAATAAACTGTACCTAATAGCAAACTGGAAACCAGTGAATCTATGGAGTCATGATCAGCTGCAGCAAAATTGCATTAGTCAGACAAGGATTTATTGCCACTCACAGACAGTGTGACTCTGCTGAGGTCAGAAACACTGTAGTACAAAAGTACATTGACAGAAAGGTTGTACCCAAAGACCACACAGATGAGAGGCAGAAAGGCTTTGTGGAACAAAGGTACCTCCAGATTGTATACTGCAGCTCAGAGCCCTATATCAGCTGATAAAAGCTAAAAATCACTATTTTCACAGGGTAAAGCTGCACCTTACAACATTTCTTTGAGCTAGCATACCTCTGTCTTATCCTGACTTGCCAGATCTGTCCTATGTGAACATGGCTAGACTGCCTCTAGACTGAGATTGGTGAGACAGCCAGGCTGGCTCTCCATACCTGCCTTTCTTCAAATTTCTTTGTATTAGAGTTTGTGTGGCCAAGCCAGCACATGAATCTACACTAGAATATCTGTCCATCACTGTGTGATTAGATTTCAAGAATTAGGGTTTAACTCTGTGCCTTCTGCCCAGTATCTAACTGAATGTAAACTTTCAAGTTGTCCTCTAGGGAAGAGGAATGTATTTCATGGCTGAAGATCTGACAGGGAAGTACCTATCTGCAATTATTTCACCATTAACTTATTTCTGTCTGAAGAAGATTCAATTTCTCTGCTGGGAAGAGCTGGGCCATAGAATTTCAATGCTCATTTAGCAATCACTATAATAAAAATAGATAATATGAACACATTCCATTCCTCAACAGCGTAAATCACCAAGTACAACATTTGAAGAATTCTGTTACAAAGAGATGAAGAAACCATCTTGAATAAATAAAGTTATTTTCCTCAAAGTTTAAAATCCTTTTAGAAATTCATGGAAATTTCCTAGTTGATATCTATGTGGCATGTGAAAGAATCTATAGCATACATATGCAAATATTATACATTGATACATATGTATACTACAGATTAATATAGAAATTACTATAAAGTGTTCTTTACTTTTCCATTCCTAGATGATCTTTTCTGCAGTATCTTCCATCTGTATACATCTCGGAGAATGTCACTACCATATTGAGACTAGATTTTAGCCAAAGGTTTCAGGAAGAGCTATTGAGCTGGGACGGTCTCAGTTTGAAGACCATAGCACGACATGCCTGGAAAACTGAAGAATATTTAAACTTCCTAAACTGCATCATCCATCACTTCCCACTCTGAATGTGTAGAGGCTGCCAGTTAAACCCCTACTTTCTTTCAGTAAACTAAAAACCACATAGCTGCTATGCTTTCATTCCCTAAAAACTTTATTGTTAAGAGCATAGCATAAGTGTAAGCTCATAGTCATAGAATGTCAAAGGGCAACATTTAAGATAATTATGCTACTGTGGAGAATTCCTTTTATCTTTGTACTTTCTACAGCTGCAGTCCAAGGCAATTAGGGAATTTCACTTGGGGTATATCTGCACAATGGTTTGCAGTGCAGAAATACATGGTCTGCTGTTGTTTCATCCTATATTCAAGTTTCCCTAATGCAAACAAACAAAACAAAAAGAGAGATTAGGAACAGCTTCAAGAACAGGGGCATCTGTTCCAGTGGTTTGAATCTTTCAACTCTTTGAATCCACTAGAGGAGATGCTAAGCAACAGGGAAGAATTAAAATACTGAGTAATTAAAAGGGAAACTTTGGACTATCTTCAATTACTAGTGATACAGCTGCCCCAAACAATTTGGGCTGACCCTTTCAATTGGATTATGAGCCCTAGGTTTGGGTCTGATAGTATGCTCTAGACAAAATATTAGTCCACTCAAAGAAACTCCCCCAGAATGATTCTATTATTTTCTATTTGGACTGTATTTTTCAAATTCTAATGACCTTTTCTACATTACAGGCTAGTATTTTCTCTCCCTTAAAAAACAAACAAACAAACAAAACTTATTTGTTTGAGAGGAAATACATTTATCAGAACTCTACATATTGCTTGAAGAAGCTTATTTCTGACCGGCATGCAGGTTGACCAGATCCCTCTAAGTGAATTTCTTATTCTGACTACATGAAGCGCATTCAGCAAGTTCCAGCCCAACTCTGTATGAGCAATGTCTCATTCACCCAACACCAAATATGTTGTTAGGGAATAAACTGATAAGTTATGATAACAGACAAAGCGTACTGCCTCCCATGGATGGCATAATGAAACAGAGACCAGTGTAGCAGTAGGAAAGGAAAGGGAAAGTAACAGGAGTTGGAACCAGAAGAACCAGAAATCCGTGAACCCCAGGAGAAGAGCAAGAAAAGGGCATAATTGGGAGGAAATGGGGATAGGATATGGGAAAGGAATCTGGGACTGGTATAAGGTAAGGTACAAAGTAGTAACTTGAGGCAGAGCGAGGAGAAGGTCAGAATGTGGCTCGAGCATACAGAAGGTGGGATGGCATTGCACTACCTGAACTCTGCTCCCAGCAAACAGCAGCAAAGTCAATGGCAGAGTAAATAGATAATCTGCAAGTACCGGTCCAGAGAAAGCATGAGAAACTAAAAAAAGCCACCAGTAACACTTAGATACAGTAGTGCTTATCTGTCCCACCTCACCAGTAACTTAAAGGTGTCATAACAGAAGAACATGAAGTACTTCTCTCTTTGGCACAGTACCATTTAAGAGGAAAATGCAACACAAGCTTTTACTATATGCAGACCTTTTTTTAACTACCTTCTCCTTTTTCCCCCAAACAAATAAAAAAAGCCAAAAAAACTTCACACTCCTTTTCTATTTATAAAACTGAAGACTTTGTAACTTTATAGTAACAGATTTTAAAAGTATTCTGCTTTAGTTTGAACCCATCTTCCACTGAGATTTAATTGCGTTATCATATATTATGTGTCCAGCCACATAACGTCTTCCAGTATCATAAGATTCTACCTGTTCTCTTCCATCACATCCATATTTTCAGGAGTTTTCTTGAAATGTTGACTCCAGAGTAAAATGACATACTCCAAATGAGCAAAGATGCTTAGCTGACTATACTTCCCCATATGTCTCAGGATTGCCCCTAAAATGATATCCACTGTTCTACTCATGGTGTTGAATTCTGCTGACCATTCACTGTGAACACCCACAGTGTGCCACACCCAGTATTTCAGACAACTCCCTTTTTCCTGTCATCACCCTATAAGCACAGACTGTATTTTGGTAACAGAGGTATGACTGTGTATTTGCTTAAATGAATGTGCATGCATATTACCAGCTCTGCAGATTCCTGAACCGTTGTCCTGCAGTCCTCCTTATCTAACATATTCATAAATCCTCGTTTCCTGGACACCTCATCACGTCACAACTTTATGATGCACTCCAAATCATTGCTCAGAATACTAAAGATTGTACGCCCATGAACTAAGTCTAAACTACTTAAGGGAAACACATCCACACTGCGATAACCCCTTGTTTATAGCTGCCTTACGTGATTTAACATAATAGAGCTGGAAAAGAAACTCTTCAGCAATTAAAACTTGGTCACACATAAACATTTTGCATGGCACAAAGAATCCGGCTTTGCTAGAGGACTGCGTTTGCTACAGTCTGTACTGGCTGCCAGACAGGGACCATGTATAAGCATCAACGCTTAAAGTGCTTACTGAGGTATTTCCAGCACGCGAATGAAGATACAATGGAACATTAGATGTCAACCCTAAAGATGCAGAGTGTCTCCTTTGGAAACATCCTTAAGCATTTCTTCTACAGACTACGACATCAGCAAGTCTCTAATTGAGGGACCACAGCACAGTTCGACCGCACTAACAGTGCTGACATTAACAAACACCCTCCTCTCCATGCTCTTACCTTTGTTTCATTTATTTATTTGAAGATTCCTTAGTGTCTAGTGGTCTCCAGAGATAGCAGAGCTGATAAAAGTTAGCACGAATAGCATCAAAGAAGTGGACTAGTGAAACCATCGTCTTGCCTCAATTATTGGCTGTAATCTTCACGTCAGAGTTTGGCTCCATGGATTCCGCTTCTGTCAAGGAAAATTGTGTGAAATTCAGCCTTAAAATTTAGAGGAACGAGAAGATAGTGCCCAAAGATATGCATGAATGAGGAAACAAGTATTTCCCAAACATTGTGGAAGGTTATCCTCAGTTTCATAGCATTCCAGGAGTGGAATCAGCAAAACGCTGGAGAAACCTCAGAGACATTTGAAACTTTGATTAGGTTCCCCGAGACCCATAGGGCCGGACGGAAAACACCTTTGAATTGCTCACTGAACCAGATCTGAATGACAAAAGATTGATTCAAACCTTAGTCTGCATCTCATAGAAAAGGAATCAAAAGGAAAAGGCCATAAAATCCATCTGATCCCCTCAGCACTTGAGAACTGCCCACACTTTTCAAGTTTACACAAACTGAGTTATGACTTTAAAATCTAACGGGAAAATAAATAAAGTAAAAAAATATGTGGAGGATTTTGGCTTTATTTAGTTCATTGGCAAATAAGCTGAACCTTTGACAACTTACTTGAAAACAGTGAAAAATAGAATATGAATAATAAAACGCTTCAGCAAGCATCTTTCCTTCCTCTTTCCTGTGCTCCATTCACACCAAACTTCTGTTCCCCACCTCCCTCACTGTGAGCGATGCTCCATTCCCGCCCAATTTGTCCTGTGAGGAGATGGGCAGTGTGGCGGGACAAACTGCTGCGTGCTATGGCTTCCTTCCGCCACACCAGTCCCTCTTTCTTTTCACTTCTCATCCAGCTTTTGCACCTTAGGCCACACCCTAAAAACTTCTGTCAGTGAGGGCATCACCAGCCCCCCCCAGCTGCAGCCACTGAGCTGCTCTGCACAGTGCCCTTCCTGACACCGTGAGCTGTGGGGAGGTCAGAGTGAGACCTGGTGAGGGGAAACAAGTTCAGGCACAGCCAGGGGACAGGAGGCAATCTGTAGCACCCCTGATGGAGCCGGGCTGCAGTGTGGTCACAACAGAGCCCCAGATGGGGCTGGAATGGATCTGCCAAGACCACCAGGCAGAGGTCCCGGCCACGGCTGCTCAGAGCTGGTAGACATGCTCCGTACTCCCAAAACTCAATTTTTATAAGAAGTTTTAAGTAGCAAAACCCCACTTAACACCAGCTTCTGCTCCCTATGTCTCTGGAACACCGCTCAGCCCACTGATGGGCAGAGGGGAACATCCTGCTCTAGGCCAACTGTTTACCACCGTGAAGCCTAGAAGCAATTTACTGTCCTCACCTCACCAGTTTTGCATTTAGAAAAACCAAGCAAAGTCTGGCAGTGGCTCAACTACCAACCTTCAAGGGATGTTGCCACTACACTTTCCAGCGTTTTATTTCCAGCATGCCATAATTAGATCAACTGAAAGCTTCCAGTATTGCTTCCCTCCTCAGGCACCCATTACCTTTACTGTTGCCACCATTTCACTTCAGTGTCTTACAACTCAGGTGAATGCTTTTAACCTGGTAATTCTTCCAGTGGATCTGCTTTAAAAATAAATGAATGAATGAATAAATAAATAATTAAATACACCTGCACCAGAAAGATAGCCTGACTAAGGTAGAAGATTCCATTAAGCAGGTGTTTGATATGAAGACCTGATTTCCTTTCCACTGTGATCTCTCGCAAGTCCTGTAATCTCATACTTTTCTATTCTGCAAAATGATAACAAACCAGCAGCTCTGAAACTTGGGCCGTGCACAGCCTTTTTTTAGAAAAAAGGAGGAAACCCAAGCAGTCTTGCTGAGTGAATGCAACAAGAGAAATTTATTACACTTGGCCTTTTAAGCACAGCAGTCTGGGAACTTCTTCTCCTTGTAGCCTGCTTGCAAAGAACTCAAAGAAATGATTTACAACTTTTTGTTGCTTAGAAGATTTTTCTGAGTATATTATTGTATTATTCATTTTATTTCTCTTATGGATTTACATGTTAATACGAAGGAATAGGAGAACTATGAGATAAAATGAAAGCTGTTTTCCATAATAAAATCTTAACTGATTGGTCTACTTAATTTTTAGGGCTTTTTTGTAAAGCTTTTCTCATGGATTATCCATTCCTATGCTCCTTGTATATCAGGCTAGATTATAGTGAATTTGCCAGTACTTGGGAGCATCATGTTCCACCTCCAAAAGGCTCATCCAAAGTTACAACAAAGATTTACAGGTTTGCTTCTTTTGGAAGACCTGTACTTACAATATTATCAGTTTGAAGGGAATTACCTCTGCTTCTGTTGATGAAGGAATTCAATTGTTTTTCTGTCATGGAAAACTCTCCCATTTTGATCCTAGTCTTACAAAATTGTATTCATAAATCTAAACTTGTGGAGTTAAGTGAGTATTTCTGACTCACAGGTAATGATTTGCTTATAAACAACAATGACAGAGAAGCATTTTCCTTCTTTGAAAACCCAAAAACACAAGCTGATGACGAGCTGGAGGCTCAGAGTTCTCAGTACAGTGAAGAAAAGTTGAAGATGAGTTTTTATTAAGATATCACATAAGTATTTGTGAAACCTAACATGTATTTTCAACATTTACATCTGCACAGTCCTACCTATGGTGCAAATGCACAATGCACTTGTTATCCAAGTAAAGCAAATTCTTTCTCTGGCTTGTTTGTTAATGAAATGTCTTTGTTGTATTTTATTTGGCTAGGGCACACATACAGACAGTTGTGCATACATTCCTGAACTTAGGTGTGGAGAACTATTTTTATGGGGGTTTTGTATTACCAATTACGTATATATTAAGAAAAATAATAAATTCTTAAAAAACGGAGTAGGGCAAACCCAGGATTCAGAGTCAGGCCATGATTTTGCCATCATGATTGGACAAGGCCCAGACCAACTTGATGTAATTTTTAATCTACCTGGGTTTTAAGCAAGATGTAAACCAGGTGACTGTCAGAGTTCCATTCCTCATTATTATACGATAACAAAGTTTCATGTATTTGTGTGGGCTTGTCAAGATGGGGAATGTCAGCTGCTGTAATCTTATCTGAATAAAAGCACTACTACAAAACTTGTACGATTACACATATTGGCATACTATCCTGAAATAAAGGTAGTAAGTATATTGTGATATTATTGACCTGCTTTGAAAAATATGGTGTTATTACTTATATTCTCTATGTACAAGGAAAGAATGGTAAAGTAGATTGTATGTGGCAAATATATTTGTTCTCAATGGGGAATAACTTCAGGGGTACAATGAAAGCATTTTCCAGCTCTGTGTTGTTAACTATGCAAAGGCTGCTTATTTCTGGGGTCATGTATGATTCTAGTATAATGGCAATACATCTTTCTGATGTTAATGTTAAGAGTCAGCCATCTCATTACTCCTATAGGGATAACATCAATCAGTGGTGTTCATCAAGAACTGGATGTCTTTGCTATTTGCTTCCAAGATTTGGAAGCACTTTGTTTGACTTCAAATGTCCAATGATTTTTTGACTCATTGGCAAGGATGGAAGGTCTGAAACATACAAGGTTTAAATTTAGACCAGCAGTACCCAAACCAGGACATTTTCATCTACAATATCACATTGAGCTTAACTGATAAAAAATGCTGTCCAAACGTCTTTAGTTCCTGGAGCAGAAAATGCTCTGTGGTTACCTATACTTGCTAAACTTGGTTCACAAAAATCTTAATGTGCAAGTATGCAAACACACCCATTGTATAGACTAGAGTCCAAAATGCTTTTGTGAAGAGGAACCTTGCTTACCTGCAGGGACAAAAGCCTTGTTTTCCTGCACAGCTAAAAACTCATACTCTTTTGTAAATACAGTTAATTACAAAGCAAATAGCAGAATGCTGATCATTCACTCTGGATGACACAGGTGATCTGTGTTTCAGTTCAGTTCATTTCAGAGGTAGAGCTCATGGAACAAAGCACAAATAATGTATGTCACAGGTTTCATACTTTATGCTGGAGTCTGGTGTGGGTTTATTTTATGATCTAGGCTAAGAGCAAGCAGCAGGTTAACTGTCTCTCTCCACTTATCAAAGCTGTAGGAACTGCTAGATTGGGATTTATTTTAGATCAACTCAATCTCCTCTAGGAAAAATCTGGGATTTCCTGTAGGGGTGTAATCTAACAGTGAGCAATTGAGTCTCCACTGGTTGTAGGAAAAGCAGGATATAGATCAGCAAAATGAATGAATTGATGCTGACAAGTTCTTTCGTTTTTGCAAAATTCATTGTGCGTCTCAGTTTAAATAAAAACTAATTTGTACTAGAAATTTTGGTGAAGCAACTGCATTAACCAGGTTCAAGAGCTTAACTACAGGAGCCATTGGCTATCCTGAGAGCTCTGCTCCATTAAGAAGTGGCCATAGACTTCACTTTGAGAGGAAGTAGCCCTACCCAGGATGTAACATGTGGAGAAAGTCCCCCTTTCTGAAACAACTAGAAAGAGGTAGGATGTTTACAGGATTACTCAGGACATGAAAGGGATGGAAGGCAAAGAGCTGCACCAGTTCATTTAGAATACATGGATGAAAACAGCCGAGCACAAACATGAGAGTTCCACATTTAGAAACAGCTGTATCTTTAATACCAATATTTTTTTCCAGAGACTGAGCCAGGATTTCACTAGAGTGAATTAGGAACAGAACCACTAACTGTTACAGTAGAATATTGAAACTGAGACACTGCAAGAGCAGAATCAGACCTTTGCAGTAATCTAACCCCTTATCTCTATAGCTAACTTGGATTTACAAACAAACCCTTTAATGGAAACAGATAGCTCAGCTCTGTGAAATAAACTACCACCACAGAATGGTCTTTGCACTTCACATGTTTGTTGTGTAATGTAGACCTAAGCCAATAAATGAAAAATACATAAAGATGCAAATATGAAATCACTGAACTCCAGCAAGACAGAGGCAGTTGATTGGATTATCACTGAATAAACATAATTTAAAAAATCCCTACACAAAGAAAGCAGTTTAAAAAAATCAATATCAGCAGTGTCCCTTTGCCAGAGGTCTGCTCCCAAAATGCTTATTCAATGGTATCCTTTATGTCTATTATTAAGAGAGGGACTTGAGAAAATTTTTGGACTTTTATAAGCTGATCTACGAATCTCATGATTGGAAGCGCAGCATCCCTAAATTTGGAAAAGTTACTTTTACCTATGATTGTCTTTCCTTTATTCAAATACTACTTGGAATGCCAGTAAAATCATGTCTTGCCTTAAGTGAGGAGGACATTATGTTCTTCCTCTTGACATGCTGGAAGCAAAAAACACCCACAACATATTTCAGTTCGAAGGTAAGAAATACACGAGCAGTTGCAACTCAAGTAATACATAGCCCACATAGTACACAGTTGTAAGCACCTAATAAATTCATGAACATTACCTCAAAAATGCATTTCTTTCAGGTCACAGTATGATGTGGTTTGCACATAGGAGTTTTGTTCATAGGCAGCTGACAGCTAAGAGTACTGACCAAAAAGCTGTTACTTTTTTACTTTCTGTTAAAAAATAAGAAATGGAATGAAATTTTGGTCTGTACCCTAGTGAGAATCCACATCCTGGTTGTAATATAATTACAGCTGTTAGATCAGAAAGAAGGCAGTTTGAATTTTAAATCTAAGCTTCGGTCTGGAGAGCCAGTAGTTCGAAAATCAACTTCAGCTTGTGTTCTACAGAGCACAAGTACACTTTACTCATCAAAGAAACATCCATTTATTTTCTAGCAACAGAATATTTGTGTGTGTACTTCCTCCTCAGCCTATCAATACATGTTGCTCAACAGAGCAAAGGTGGGATTCATTGCACTATCATATAATCTAAATGTACCTTATTATGGGTTTATGAGTCTTGGTTGTTTGTTTTGTGACTCCCCAGTGGAGGCTTACCAAAGCACTGATTTGGAGGTAGCTCCAATAAGAGTGCAAAATAAACAGCTTTCTGAAGGAACTAGAGGTCTGATGGTGACTTCTCATACAACATCAATAAGGGCAAAGCAGAAAGCACCAGGAATTCTAGAAACTGTGACAGAGGTCTTGCATTTTAATTGCCTGAATTATAACAAAGAGTAAAATAACAGATAGATCCTTCTAATCAAATTATATCAATTATACTAGAGCTGCTCAAATTGTGCATACTACAATTGTATCAATTCAATTAAAGTTGATGTAGTTTTTTCTCATTGGGCTTTAAAAATTCATTTATAGTGCCTGAAAATCTGATGAAGATGTTTACTTTATATGTGCAAATTGCTGATGAGGCCCTCTTCCTTCAGCTACATCATGTTCACAGGCACTCATCATGAAATAGGACTTCAGCCACCTGAATTTCTGCTGGGAAAATGACCCAGCAGACTGTAAGTAATCCGGGAAATTCCTGATGTGGTACAGGCAACTTCCTGGTTCATGTGTTTAACAAACCAATTAGAGGAGAAGTGTTACTGGACCTGGTGCTCACAAACACATTAAACATGTTAAAGAGACTAAGATCAGAGGCAGTCTGGGCTGCAGCAGACACACCTTAGATGTTTTCATGATCTTGAGGAATATAAAGCTGGCAAAGATCAAAGTCAGGACCCTGAACTTCAGAAGAGTGAATTTCTAGCTGTTGAAAGATTTACTGGATGGGATTCCCTGGGAACTGCACTTAGGGACAGAATAACCAATAAGAGCTGGAAACTCTATAAGGACGCATTTCTTAGAGTGCAAGAGCTCTCCATTCTCATACAAAAGAAGTAAACAGGGAAGGCAGAAAATTGTCATGGAATGCAAGATAGTACCTCATTCCCAATGGAATTTTCTCCATATAAAAAGGACATTAATGTTTGTCCATTGGTGAAAATCCCTACTGTCTGTTCTCCAGCTCACCAGTCACAGAGTACCTCAGCTGGCATTAAATAAGAGTGACAAGGTGATGGAAATTGCCTCCCACCACTGCTAGAGAGCATGACTTGATCTTTTGATAGGAGTGCTCATGGTGTTCAGTGTCTCATATTTGCCATGGGTGAGAAGGACTCAAAGACATTACATCATCTGAATAGACAGATTTGCCAGATGTGGATTTATTTCCAAGAAGGGCAATATCTCCTCACTAGGAAGGCCTATGTGGCTGTTTGCAGATGGATTCATATCTTGTCAGAATCATGCAGTGCAGCATCGGATTCATGAGGATTCCATGAACATTCTGCAGGGGGAAAGTGTGAGCATACATGGAAGGCTACCCATTATAGCACTAAGGACAGCTATTGCCCAGATTACCACCTGCTGGACTGACACCTCAACAACCCTGCTGTAAATGCAATATGCTTGATGCAACTTCTAATTGAAGGTTGCTTATATTCTCCCCCTCACACAGAGGTCTCCTCAACTGAATAGGAAAAGTGTGGTCAATGGTTTTATCTGGGGAGTAAATTTCCTCTGTCTCTAAATCACAGAAATACTCTTCCTTGTGTACTGACTGGCAAAAATGCATGCCTTTTCTAGGGAGATTTTCATTGGGGATGGAGGCTTACCAGTCAGGTGAGCATCAGCTATATCCATCTGATGGCTTCTGGTGGGCTCCTGTGGTTCAATAGCTTTGATTTTCCTTTGATTCTAATCACTCATAAAATCTAGGTGGCATAGGGAGTTTAACAGCCTTCAAGTCATTTCTTTACAGACCCTAGCAGAAGGGATGCAGGACAGCAAATGCCCAACTGGCAGAGGGAACAACCAACCTGTTTTTTCTCTACCTACAACTAACAGAAGAGAGAAAGTTCAGTGAATAAAAGAAATCCCACTGACACTAGCAATGAAAGCTGGGCAGGAGTTTTAAAATGATGGCAGCTACTTAAGTATTGGTGTGAGAAAAAACTCTGTGAAAATACAAGGATTTTAAATAGTCAGGAGAAGCAATAAACATTTCAAGAATCAAATCATTTTCTCCAGTAGGCAATGAAGGGTGTCAAAACAACTCACGCAGAATACAAACTTTCTGTTAGTGTGTACTTTTCTTCAGGTAGATTACCCAGGAAGCTCACCTGAACAGGGTTGGACAGAGTTTTTACAATCGCCTCCACCCTTTAGTCAATATATTCCTCTCTTGCACTGCAAATCATCCTCACTTCGCTCTTGCTGAGCACAGCTCGTGGATTACTATGTAGACTGTACCACATAGAAGACTTGATTGTCTTCTAGCATGGGGACCCTCTGGCACTTACAATGCATTTTCATTCTATTCTGTATTTTTGTGCTGAATATCACAGGGTAAGTAGCATAATGCTGAATGTACCATAGTTCAGGAAACTTAGTTGTTGTTAATTATAAATGTCCTTTCTTAACTTTTTACACACGAATGTTGCACAATTAAATTTAAAAAAGGAAATAACTGAGTTTTGTTGTTGCAAAATTCTACAGTGGCTGCTGTCTGTGAGAGAATGTGTAACCTGTGAATTTCTAGTGGCAGACCTGAAGGGAAGATCTGCTGCAGTTATCAAATGCTTCTGACTTTCTAAGTATGCCTACAGTAACCTTTGCCTTAGCACTTTGATGTGTAGTGGTTTAAACATAGCATGGAATAGAGACTAAATTGCAGCTTGTTACAGCTGTCTTGTGGGGAAGGAAGAAAATGTTCCTCATCTATCTTCACACCTCTTTCCTCCTTAGCTTTAGCTCCATCTGTTTTGCAGTTGCTTGGTGTGTTTCATTGTTGAAGTAGATCCTGTTTGTTTACGATACTATGAACCTCCCTAGTTTTTCTGAATCTCTCTGCTTAGATTTTGATGGGCTGTGGGGACTTCTGCTGTGACGTATTTGCTTATGGACAGATTCTCTCTATACTGCATCAAGTACAACAAGGACAATTGGGATGGTGGGCACCATAGGGGCAGGAACCAGATGCTGCCTCCTAAAGCTGTAGACTCCCATCAGAACATGTCAAGATCAGCTACTGTACACTTGCAGTCCTGGAAATTCCTTTCCATTGTACGAGATCCAAAGAACAGAGCTATCTTTCTTGTGATCTGTGACAGAGCTTTGGTTTTATGTCATCTCACCTCTGCAGGATTTTGCAGTGCCACAAGGACCTTATCTATTTCCAGCTACCCTTGCCCTGTAGCATTTTTAGGGAAGCTAGAAGAAAAACTGAATGAGATGACAGTCTGTGGTCATGAAATATTGGTAGTGGTTAAAGGAAACATAAGCCTTCCAACAAATAATAGAGAATTTTGTGACATAACGGTTTACTGTCATTTACATATCTTGCTTTGCAGCAGTGAGGATAACAATGCTACAAACAAGTTAGTAGCAAGTCTTTTGTGTTATTCTGGTATTGTCTGAGCTTTGATGTACCTTGCCATCTCTCCTGTAGCTCCCTGTGCCTAGCAGAGCTGGTCTCCCTTCATTTTAGAGGGATACATAGAGAAGATCCTTCTAGACTAGGATGAGGTGAACAAATCATACCTTTTTGTAGCTTTCAGAACTTCTTAATGAAGGATTAAAGACAGATGGGAAGGGAAGGAGTCAGACACAGCTGAGGCCCTGAGTCTGGGCAGTAATTCAGTAAGAACACCCAAGGACTTCTGTTAGTCCCAACACTCTTTCTTAAACAATTTTTGAGTCACTGAATCTGTAGGGGTTTCACTGTGTTATTTTTCTTGGCAGGATCAAACACAGACCAACTCGTGGCTTGAGAACATGGGATCCTGATACAGGTAACTGCTTGTATATAGTGCTGTTAATGTCCAAGGCAGGTTTTGAATATACTGCCTCCTTTTCCTTACTTTCCTTGCTTTGTGTTTCAGCTTACCTCACTAGATGTGATTTTAATAACAACTCAAGACCATTTTGTGACTGGACCCAACCTTGCACTGTGAACCAGGGATTGTGGATACGAACCAAGCATGAGACTCCAACGGATGGAACAGGTCCTGATGGAGACTATCCTGATGGAAGTAAGTGCTTGTTTATGGCATTGTTTACTTCATTTTGAACATAGCTTGACTATCTTTCTTCTTTCTTTTTCACGAACTGTTGAATGAAATTCTTTGAAATGTGTTGGTTTGGTTGACACCTGTCTATGACTTTTCCTGCATTCAGTCACAGGTAGAATAAGCTGGCTTGCCCCATGATAGATTGAAAATATTAATCAGTGCAGTGAAAGAAAGTAGGAGAATGCTAACTGCCTCTTACTTAAGACCTTAGCGAGAATGCAGCGACATTCAACAGATCGTTACTCAAGAGAAGTTTTACTGTCAAATTACAGTGATAACAGCTGATGCCAAGAAATGTAAGGATTGCTATACTAACTCTGGATAATGTTCATGCTAGCAAAGCATTACAAGTTTGGTAATTAAACCCGGAAATTAAAGAATATATTTAAAAATCTTGTTTTCAGCTACGTGTGATTGAAAAACTGAGTTCTAATGTGGTCATATCATTAAAAGAGTGTTTAAAATGGCTCCATCTCTGTCTGTTTGAACCATCAGCTTTGCACTAGAAGATTCATTTATAGCAGATCAATCTGTAACCATAATGTTTTCTGTAATTATCTGTAGACTGGAAAGGCCACTTATACATATATTTTTTCAACTGGCAGGGTCCATATAACTTCAAGTGTTACTTACATTTTCTTACTATTAATAAAACTCTAAAACAGTAGACTGAATATTAGATACTTTGTGTGGAGTAATGCTTTATAATGTAGATAGGGTCATTTTTTTTTAATCCTTTCCATAGTCAGATAGGAGAGACTTAATAAAACTGCACTGACAAAATGTAGTTTTAGTCTTAATACATATATGTGATAAGAAGCAAAATGCTTCAGTTTTAGTAAGGAAAAATGTGATTGCATAATGAATAAGTTCAAAGTAAAGTATTTAAATCCCCAAAACAAATATTGTGAGATTCTGAATTTTGAAAAGATTGATTCCTTTTGATAATGTAAAACCTAACATTTTAATGTAAATATCTGATTTTTTTCTTATCCCTCTGTTTTGAGACAAAAGCAAATATTGAGGGTTAGAATTTTCCTGATGCCAGGAATTTGTTTATCATTCAATCATATCTCGCAAGAGAAGGTGTAGAGAAGATGCATAGTAGATCACGTTATTTTCCTTGGAGGAAGGAGGAAACTGAACAAAGATAATTTTGGGCACTGTGTCTGAATACGCTGTCTCTTGAAAGAAACTTAAATCTTTATTTACAATCCCAAAATAACTGTTCGTGTGAGGTAAGATATATTTGCTTTTCTCTCCAGGTCTCACTGTACTTCAGCTAACTACACAGTGCTACCCATTGCAATGCAAATTACAAACATTTACGACTTTGCTTCTTTGTACTGCTAATGATGTGCTTGATTTCTTCCTGAGCTGAGGTGTACTTCAGTTTTAAGTGGCACCTAACAAGTTAGAAAGATTCAGACGTGTGTATATATATATATATATATATACATATATATATATATATATATATATATTTTTTTTTTTCACTCTGCAGAAGGCTATTTCATCTACCAAGAAGCAAGTAATCTGATCCCATTCGACACTAACAGACTTGAGAGCCCAGATATTCTGGTTTCTGAAAAAATATGCATAGACTTCTGGTACTATATGTTTGGGTCAGAAGACAGGAACGAACTGAGAGTGCTTATCCAAGACAGCACAGGGGAGTTTATGGCATGGAGTCGGAAGGGAAACCAAAGTTCCTCTTGGATTTATGGTGCTGTCACACATACTTTTCCAACAAAGAGAACGATAAAGGTAATATATTTTGAGAATAAATTTATTTGTACAGCATCAGCATTTATGATTTGCTCAGCCTTTGCTGACTGTAAAAGGTTGTGTGTGTAAGCTAGAAATGATAACCAAAGCTTTCTTTGTTTATATTTTGTAATTTTAATGCCTTCATGCTTTGTGCCAATAATCTAAGAGAAAAAAATAACAACTCCCTGAGGTTTCTGGTGTTTTTAGCTAGGAGATAAAATATATTTTATTTGCTCTCTCTTTTCTTCCTTCCCACAGTCTCTCCTTCCCTCATTTTATCATGATGTCAGGGACTTTAGGTACCTTTTTATGGACTACAAGGTTTTCTGCTGTGAGTCTAGGTTTAAGCTTTGGGATGCTCCCTACATTGGACTGCTCTGTAGAATCCAGATAACTAATTCTCAAAAGTCACTTGCCAGCCAATAAGCAAACAAATAAATAATAGAGAACATTCTTTCTTTAAGTCCTTGCCTTATTACAGATTATATATTTTAATTCTGAAACACTAGGAAAACTATTGGTTTTCCTGGATTGCACTTAGAAATACACCAGAAAGAGTATCCTGAAAACATGCTGAGGGAAATTCTCTCACATATGCCTAAACAACTGATGCAGTGATTCATTTTGCACCCTGCCTAGGTTATTTTTGAGGCTGTCCGAGGTCTGACAGAGTATGCAGATACGGCACTGGACAATGTGAGAGTAAGAGATGGATCATGTGGTAAGTCTATATTTGTGCCTTCCTCATCTCTATTTATGCTGTTGACAATTATTCGATTTCATTTGCAATATAGGAAACTCCTCATACTCCAAACCACAAAAGAGAAATGAAAAAAACTTTACAGCTCACTTCATGTAAATGTTACGTCTTTTATTGAAGATCCTTCCCAAATCTGTCCTCAGTGCCTCAGACACAGAGAATAAGCTATTAACTTCTTTGTAAATGTGACCATTTTCACATGGTCCAACAAACTTGAAGTATGAAGTGCATCTGTAAACTCAGCCAAGGTCTTGGTTCATAGGATAACCTGAGCTGGAAGGGACCCACAAGGATCGTAGAGTCTTACTTCTGGTTTGAATGTTCTAAACATCCTTTTACAGCAAATCTCTGTTCAATATAAGCCAGAAAATACACTGAACTGCCATATGTAATTAATAAAAATATAATGGTGAATCAATAATGATGACTTTCACTAACATATCTGATTATAAATCAGTAATTTGAGCTTGATCTCTGACCCTCTAATAAGTCAGCCTAGACTTGCACAGTTTGTGGAAGACTTGGAGCCAAAAATGAATCACAATTTCATCCCAACTTTATTGTTATGAATGCAAAACTTACAAAATATGAATTCTACAAGAAACATGCTGCTGAATACGGTACAGAAAATCATCAGGTCTTCATAGACATCTCTGTGAAACACTACTCATATAATGTCAGTAAAATGTTTTAAATTTACACTAGCCAGGATTTTTGGATGGTGAAGTGTTCTGTGCATGCCCTCAGAATATATAACTTTCTTTAAAATTCTGTGAAAAATACTTAGGGCCCATTTGGAGTACCAGTTGTTCATTTTTCTAGGCTTATTATCACACAATTCAGCCACAGGATGGTGCACTAATGTAGTTCCAAGAGACTAGAGAGGTGCTCCTTCTGCCAAACTGTATGCCTACAATACACCTTGGGGTTGCTAGCACACACATAAATACATCAGGAGGATCTCTTGTTTTAGAAAATGCCTTTGTGATGGATAAAATATAGGTGGAGAAGATGCTAATATGTGTTAATACGTATCGTCAATCAGAAACGGGCATCAGCAGAGACTTAGCACCGTTGTTTACCGTATCTGACCACAGAAAACTCCAGCGTTAGATACATTCCTTAGAAACAAATGCATTTTGTAGACACAATAAAACTATGATTAGAAACCACCAGTGTCCTGAGAGTCTTTTCTTTTTTCTGTTAAATGGCATCTGCTGGCAGGCTACACATTTCCAGACCTGTCAACACCTGCAGGGAGCATCAACTTCACGCTTTAACATACAAACAAGAGAGAATCACATGTCCAATTGTAAATACATTTCCAGTTTCAGAGAAGCATGCAAGGACAAGCTCAATCACTGTGACCAACCTATAGTAGTCAGATGAGTTTCCATAAGAACTCAAAAGATTCTGTGTCCTCGTTTTTAAAATACAGACAGTTCCATTTCTTCAGTGAAAATCTTTTAACTTTAAACTGGTTAAGAGTAAGTTGAAACTTGTGTATGTTGGTTTGTATGTAGTGTTTAGTGTGTAATGTTATATAATGTTATTCATTGTTACTTTGTCTTTTCTACTGACAGATGCAGTAAGCACCCCTGTGCCACCAACACCTACACCAACAGCATCTATACCACCTTCTGTGACAGGTAATTTTAACAAATCACATGTGATAGTCAATGTTTTAGAGGAGGGCAGCTGTGTATTCTACCAGTGCTACTTGAGTTGATTCCTCTGAGTGTGTTTCTGTGGCATTGCCTTATGCCATAAAAATCTGTCTTTGCTGTTCCAGTTCTTTCATATGTAATCTATAAAATGGGGATGACTATGTTTTCCTACAACACAATGAAGGTATGAGACGGCTTTTCTGGATGCACCAGTATGTTAATGAAACATACTCTGTTTTCCTGTTTCCAGAAGGAACTTGCACTATACATGGAGATCCCCATTATTTAACATTTGATAAGCAGCGTCATGACTTCATGGGCACCTGCACCTACACCCTCTCCAAGCTCTGTGAGGCCAACAGCTCGCTGCCGTACTTCAACGTGGAAGCGGCCAATGAACACAGAGGAGGCAACACTCGCGTGTCCTATGTCCAGTACATGGACATTGATGTTTATGGCTTCAGGATCAATCTGGGTGTAAACAGAGTTGTTACGGTAAGTCTGGATCCCACTATCTATTGTCTGGAAATCATGCTTTGAAGAAACTGTAGTACAATGACTACAGCTTTCTTGGCAAGCATAAAGTAATATTTAGAAGACAATCAAATGTTTGGAAACAGTAGTACTGTGGGATCAATTCAGAACGGGAAGAAAATGCAGGGTAAAATGTGCTGTGTTGCTAACAGTTGGGATTACAGCTGATGCTCTAGATGCTGTTGGTGAGCAAGCCTGCCCTTTAAGATTGGCCTCCATTCCTAAGCTTGGTCTGCAGCATGGAATAAAAAAGGCACCTTCATTAGCTGAGCCTGTGTTGGTGGACACTGTCCAGCCTGTGAAGCTGCATGCACTTCTTTGACTTCTAGTTGTTCCACATCACTGCTGATTTCACTTAATACCTGGCACTTGCCATAAAGCATAAGCCAGCTAAGAGTCACTGAAAGACTTCCTGATGACTCACGTTACTCAGGTTGTGTCACTGGACCAGGTGCTGTATTTTAAGGCTTCTTTATAGCTTATCTTCATGAAGAGCCAAGGTAGCAGATATGTGTTTGACTCAAAACCCACAATAACTGAATAGATCACCTTACTTCATTATCTCCCTTCTAATAAGGAAAATAGTGCAGTGATGTATGTGACAGGTGATAAGGATTTAAATATACACAGAGACTTTTCACAACTTAGATGCATAGTGAACTTGATATGCACATTTATCCAAAAGTTTCTTTTTCCCATCTCTTCGTTGTATTTACTGTTTTCATTACATATGTTTCTAAGCAAAAAAAACCCTCACTTCATTACATAATAAGAACAAGTGTTCAAAGTATATGTTACTTTTACTGAATTTAAAATACATCGAAAATTTTAATTGAACACTTCCTTCCTATTGTTGGCATTTCACATGTGAATGTTAAAAAGAAGGAAAAAGAAGAGGGGAAAAAAAGAATAAGAAAAAGGGAAGAAAAAGGATCAAAAAATGTTTTCAAAATGTGTCCAATCCTGAGCATTTTCAGAGATTCCATTCTAAATACGTCTTCTAAATCTTATACCATGTTCTTGTTTGATCCAGTAAGCCTGTGAGCAGTTACTGCTGAAAGACCACAACAATTTGTGGACCTTTTCCAGCTGGGTCTAGTTTGCCAAGCTTACTTTGATCACAGTTGACACGTGGCAGGAGGAGCTGCATTACTATGATCTTGAGGCCCAAGATCATTTGCCCATGTATAGCATTCATGTTATGTAAGACTTAAAAAAAAGCCAGAAATGCAACATAGTGTGTCCCTCATGCTAGTACAGGCTCAATGAACAAGCCCTATGCTCTGGATAGGAACGTGGTCTAAGAAGATTACCATTAAGTATACGTATTTTAAAGTGTTTACGTTGATTGTCCTCCTCTGTCCCTGTAGGTTGATGGAGTCAGCCAGGTACTCCCTCTGACCTTGGGGAATAGTGTCAGCATTTCCTTAAGTGGTCAATACGTTGTGGTTACTACTGACTTCGGGCTGAATGTCAAGTTTGATGGAAATCACAGAGCAGAAATCACTCTTCCCAGTACCTATAAATCAAAAGTCTGTGGAATATGTGGAAATTATAATGGAGACAAAAAAGATGACTTTCTTAACCCAGATGGAGGGATGGAAACAGACTCAACCAGCCTTGGAAACAGTTGGCAGGTTTACAATGACTCAAGGTAGGATTCCAGTCAGGATGTTTGGCCTTCTCTGGGAGTTATGTAATAAGCAGTATTTTAAGCAGCTGTTGTATGCAGGCCCAGAATGTCAGGAATATGGACTAAAATATATTCTTGTATGTATAGTTCTTTCACATATCTGGGAAAAATTGTAGCAAATTCACATGTGCTTAAAAAGAGAAAAAACTGAATACACCTGCAATTGCCCCCTAGGATTCCAGTTACTGTTACAGCATATTAACGATTCCGCTAGAACTCTTTTGATATACTTCATTGTATATTTTATAATTATACAATGTTATTTCATGATGGTAGCTGTTTGAGTGCTTTCACTTTTTGCTTGCCCTTCCTTGGTGTCTTACTCATACAAAGCTTATTTTTAGACTTAAAGCCAAAATTAATGTTGAAGTTTCTTACAGACATCACAAAAGTTGTAAAGTTGAGATCATTTTAAAATCTGAACTCCTGTCCCATTTGAAGTGTAGAGCTTTACAAGTCATCCTTAGTCTCAGCCAGCCCTGTAGTTTTAATAGGTGGGATTTGAAAAGTATCTTGAGTACAACTGTATGCAAAGTTCACCAGTGACATTTTCCACATCTATTTTTTCCACACTAGCTGCTTGCCAGATGATGGCCATACCCCAAATTGCACTGCTGATGAAAAACTTATGATCCAAAGCAATGAATACTGTGGTCTGATTACTGATCCCAGTGGTCCATTCCAGAACTGCCACTCAGTTGTTGATCCACAGAGTTATTCTGAAGACTGCCAGTATGATCTCTGTGAGCTTCATTTGAGCAGTGAAGCCCTCTGTCAAAACCTGCAGGCTTATGCAGATATGTGCCAAGCTGCGGGAGTCCAGCTGACACCATGGAGAAATGCAACCTTCTGCCGTATGTATCAAAGATTACTGGAAATTACCATTTGTCAAGAGGTTATAATTAGGACTGCCTGAAGAGAAAGCATTACAAAAAGCTGTTTTAAATTCCTGTAACACTGTGAATCTTGTCTGATCGGGTTAAAGATTTCAGGATCATGTGTAGTCCTCAGCTTGAGTCCTAGAGTCCTTCAGAAAGACTGTTGAAAATACGGGTCTTTTCTTTTGAATTTATCTCCTGCCCCTATAGTTTTGTTCAGGGGAGTTAAGTATATGAAGGACATTTGATTTTGAGGGCTTTTTATTTTCCGAGGAAGCTGTGCCTAAACTTTAGTGTCTTTGAGGAAAAAAATAACCTCATTTTGCACATGCTTAGTAGATGTGAGAGTCTCACCCACGTTCCCTGAAGAGACACTGAGCTATCTTACTGTATTCTCTTAGCCTTCCTACCGTTCATGGTGAGCAGACACCCAATTAACAGAAAGGAAGTTGTGTCTTCTCCTCTCACAGCAACCCCAGCAGAAACACATTAAGACAAGTACCTTGTATGAACTTAGAAGGGATATGAGCCAGAGCTGATGAAAGGCAGAGCTATACATGGGGATAAGGAATCCAGGCAGACTTGGGCAATGACAAAGGAGCTTTGATTAAGAGCTGGCTGAGCTAAGTACAAGGCGCATGGACTAGGTAGCCAGCCAAGGGGTCAGAGTTTGTTGCTCCTGCTGGAACAATGAAATTAAAACTGGTGAGAGGATTAGCTTTGAGACTGAACAGTGAAGATGTCTGAAGATACCAGTGCAAAGAGACCAGGATGAGGCAGAAAAATGTTTGATGAATAGAGCAGAAGATCTGGGAATCAGTATATTTTACTGTGCCATTTGTAAACTCTGCCCTGAGGGAGATGAGGAGACTGAAGAAATATACTGGTCTGCAAACACTGAAATGACAGAAGCCAAATTTACTCTGGACGTTTGTTTCACAATTGATTGTTGGAGCATTCTCTTTTCTAGAGATGTTGTTGAGGCTTTCTCTCAAGTTCTTTGGTTTCTAAGCAGGAGTAAACATTCTCTATAGCTGTTCTTTCTCTTCCAGGAGCTTGCAGGATCTCTCCTCCTTGCCTTGCTTCTATTTCAAACTATGCCTTTGTTCTCTATCAAGCTCACTAACTTATTTCTGGGTCAGTTTTAATTAATGGGAGGATGGACAGGGAAATATACAATGTAATTGTGCAATCTCCATTGCTTAAGGAAGCAGACTAGAATAGCATATGTATCATTTAAATATCTTGTAAGTGTACAGAAGCTGGAAAGAGACTGAAGACTGAGATTCACATAAAAGCTTTGAATTAGGTTAGATTTCCTTTTCAAATTGTCACACATGTACCCAGGTATAAAAACAGAATAGGATGATTTTACATCCTGATTATTTGACAAAAATATGAATCAAGAAGCTACGATATGATTAGAACTAAGTATCAGACTTACAGCCTAAATAGGTCACATGCCAAGAAAAAATAAGTGATATTCTCAGCCCAATGCAGGAAACAAAATAAAACACTGATCAGTGTAGAAGATCTTGAAGTAAATTCTTCCAAAGTGAAATTGTTAGGGCCCACAACCGTAAACTATGCTAAAGTGCAGTTAAACAAAAAAGGCATGGATTACATTGCCACAGCACTGCAGGGTGTCCTCCAGACTACAGAACAAAACAGAATATGCAATTAAATAATACAAAATACTTCAGTACTTAAAAGATAAACTTGTGTGTTATTATTTTATATTACACAGCACTAGCTTGTCCAGCCAACAGCCACTATGAGTCCTGTGCTGCAGCCTGCCCTGCAACATGTGTTGATCCAACAGCTCCATACAACTGCGGATTGCCGTGCGTGGAGGGATGTGTATGTGACAGTGGGTACCTGCTCTACAACAACCAATGTGTGCCCAGCCAGCAGTGCGGGTGCTGGCACAACGGGCAGCACTACCCGGTGGGCTCCGAGTTCTGGACGGACAACACCTGCTCGTCCAAATGCACGTGTCCCACGCGAGGAGGCAAAGTCCAGTGCTCCAGTGCGTCGTGCCCTGCAGGCCAGTTCTGTGGAGTGCAGAATGGGAAACCCGAGTGCCTGGAACACACCTACGGCATCTGCCACGTCCACGGGGACCCTCACTACATCACCTTTGACAAGGTGACGCACAACTTCATGGGGAACTGCACATACACCCTGGCCAAAGTGTGCTCCAACACCTCCCTGCCCTACTTCAACGTTGAGGCAAAGAACGAGCATCGTGGCAACCCCCGAGTGTCCTACGTGCGCGAAGTCGTGGTCGATGTGTATGGAGAGCGCATTACAATACTCAAGCAGGAGAGGAGCCGAGTGCTGGTAGGGAGCGGGGCTGGCGTGTGCGTGTGCGTGGTGGGTCTGCAAGGCGGGGCTGGCTTTTTCAGGCAGGGTCTTCTCTGCAAGCAGAAGGAGTGAGTGTGTGAGAGTGGAGCCTGTTGCCGTGGGGCTGATGGCCACGGGGGATCCTTGGCGCATTGCTCTGTGTCTGCCCCAGGTGAACGGTGTGTACCAGACCTTGCCGGTGAGCGCAGCAGGAGGAGCCATCACCGTGAGCAGCAGCGGCCGCTACGTGGTCGTGGAGACAGACTTCAACCTGCAAGTGTCCTACGACGCTGACCACTCGGTGGAGGTGAAGGTGCCCACCAGCTACTCCAACCTGACCTGTGGCATGTGCGGGAACTTCAACAACCGGGGAGAGGACGACTACATGATGCCCAACGGGCAGCAAGCCGCAGACACCAATGCGCTGGGAGACAGCTGGAAGGTCCCGGGCAGTGACAGTGACCCCACCTGCGGCGTGCCCCCACCGCCGGAGCCCTGCCCTGCCGAGGACAAGAAGCTCTACGAGTCCGAGCAGTTCTGTGGCATGCTGACAGCCAGACCGGGCTTTTTTGAGAACTGCCACGCCGTCATCAACCCTCAGAGCTACTTTGAGACTTGCTCCTACGACCTCTGTGCCATGAGTGGCTCCCAGGAGGTGTTGTGTGGTGCCTTGGAGGCCTACGCTGACGCATGCCAGGCAGCTGGTGTGACTCTGCTCCCCTGGAGGAATGCCACCTTCTGCCGTGAGTACCTACAAAGAACTGTCCCTAGAATAGCTCCCTCACTGTCTCAAAAGGCTGCTTTCAGGCACTAAGTGACATAGAGATGTTAATTTCTACATGTATTCCTTGAGAAATAATTTTCTACAAAGGTCACTCCACTACTTTTACTGCTAGATATCTTCTGAGATCTATGTTCATTACCCCAAGAATCTATGTTGTAGAGATAATAGTATGTCCCTGATAATGTGGAATCGCCTCTGAGTTTTATAGGATATTTCAGTGTTAATATGTTTGTTAATTTCCTGTCCACACCTAAGAACATCAATAATTCATGTACCAACTAAGTAGTAGACCTGGTGTAGAGTGGCTTATTTTTTACTTGGATTTGAATTTTCTATATATCAAGGATATATGTTAATATTCATTTCCTTTTCTTGTAGAATGTTATTTTACTTTCTGATTTCAGAACAGGATAGAAATTTTATATTCCAATATTATTTCTGATAAAGTATTGTCAGTGTTTTATAATAATCTCAGTACCATCTTTTGGGTTGATGTGAGTTGTGTTCATCATTTGAGAGCCTTTTATTCTTTTTCAGCTGTTGTATGTCCTGCCAATAGCCATTACAATCCGTGCACCAATGCATGTCCTGCAACCTGCTCTGACCCTCTTGCATCAAACAACTGCAGTAAACCTTGTGTAGAGGGATGTGAGTGCAACAATGGATTTGTCAGCAGTGGGGCACAGTGTGTGTCCATGAGCAACTGCGGCTGCTTACAGAATGACAAATACTATGAGGTTTGTTCTACCACATAGCTCAGAGACTTACTCTGCAGTTGATTATTAACATTAAATGTTTTAACCTCTTTTTATTTTGTCATCTCCCACAGAAAGGTGAAACTTTTTGGCAAGCAAACTGTGCAGGCCAATGTGTATGTGCTGGAAATGGGACTATACTTTGCAATTCAGACACATGTGAAGCAAGTGAAGTTTGCAAGGTGCAGAATGGACTCCTGGGATGCTATCCATTAAATCCCAGCACCTGCCACATTTTTGGAGATCCACATTATGTAACCTTTGATGGGAGACTGTACCATTTCCAAGGAGACTGCAATTATACAGTGGTCGAGACTTGCACAAACTCCTCTGAATGGTTTTCAGTGACAACCAGAAATAAGCATAGGGGAAACCCAAACTGGACAGCCTTGGATTCAGTCGCTGTCACACTCAAAAATCTTCATATTGTTGTGAGGAGAGACAAAGAGACTTATGTAAGTGTTCCACTTCAAACACAAATACTCAGTAATATCAGTGCACTGCATTTTTCCATCCCAAGTAACAGAATCAAGTTTCTCTGCTTTATTCACCCCAAAGAATGAATATGAAAGAATTCACTGAAATATTTTTTCAAAAATGCAGAAATCAGCATAGCTTTATTATGTTCTTTCAAATTTTTTGTTCATGCCATTTTAGAAAAAGCAGCTTTCTCTGGAGCTTTATCCATAATAGAATAATAATAGACAGCTTTTGCTGAACTAAATGTCAGTCTGAATTTTACAGTTCTAGTATTTAAAACAGAAATAGTATTTTCGCTATATGCTTTCTTACATACCAGAGCTGGCTTTAAACTATCTTTTCTGCTATTCCAAGTGTTACTATACGTGTACTTGTGACAGCACAAGAGCTCAAGTTGTTCTACAAACCTGTATTCAAGATACGGGACAAGTATGAATGTTCCTTCAAACTTCTATGTCTACATTGCTCTTTAGGATAAGGCTGACTCAATGAAGAAAACTTGCAGTATTATCTGTGAAGTTCTTTTCTTTTTTCCTAGGAACTTTGTTGACTTACCCATTTATGTCAATTTTCTATTCTTTAGGTGGATGGAGTTCAGGTTTTTCCTCCTGTGGATTTGAAGCATGGAGGCAGAGTAGCTGTCAAAGGACATTATGTAGTCATCGATACCTCTGTAGGGATCCAGGTGAAGTTTGATGGCGACCAGGACCTTTTTATTCAGGTTGATGAAAGTCTCAAAGGGCAGTTGTGTGGTTTGTGTGGGACATTCAATGACAACCAGCTGGATGATTTTCTAAAACCGGATAAAGTCCTAGAACAGGATCCAAATAAATTTGGTGACAGCTGGCTAGTGAAGGATGATGAATGGATGTAAGTATATGATAATATTATAGGAAACAACAAAATACGTCAAACATAGATCTTCTGCTTAAAAGATTAACTAGAATACATGATATGCATTCCGTGGAATCCCTTTTTTGATATTACATTTTGGCTAGTATTTTAACCTTTTGACTAATTCTACATTTCAATAGAAAGCACTGAAATTTTAAAACTACCCTTCAAAGGGTGCCCTTTTTGTTACAAACTACATATAATTTATTTGATATCGAGCTTTTTTTTATGTAAACTTCTTTTCTTCTTATCTCTATAATTTAAAGTATTTCCTTTATATCATCTAACTGTAAGAAAGCTAAATATTTTCTTCAGATTCTATTTCTAAGGTAATTTTACACTGGTTAAGCGAGGCACAAAGCATTTCTTTGCCTATTAATGCTCTCATATGCAAAGTAGTGATCTTACTATGGGCAGCAGTAGTAAGGTCTACTGTTGTAAGATGCTTTAGATATCTGGATGGTGGATTTCTTTTGGACTTCTGTCTATGGATAGGTGGTTGCACCTCAACAATTCACTATTGTTTTCTTAATGAGGAACTGTGGGTCAAATTTCTCACTTTTGGGTTTGACAAACTAATGACAAAAATACTCAATAAGTCCACAGAATTCAGCATAGAATCCTATTATTCTTGAAGTGTACCTTGCAGGATAAAGCAAAATATATTTTTATTTTTAACACAGATGCAATACAGTTGCAGTTGTACCACCCACCTGTGATGCAGTAAAAGAGAAAGAATATGAAGAAGTCTGTAAAATTATTTTGAAAAATAGTGGGCCTTTCGAGGTCTGCCATTGGTACATTCCGCCACAGCTGTACTTCGAGAGCTGTGTGTATGACCTGTGTGCCACAGAGGGGAATTCTGAACAATTCTGCAAAATTTTGGAGGCATATGCTGCTGCCTGTGAGCTTGAAGGTGTAAATCTGGGAGAATGGAGGAAAGATACCATCTGCGGTAAGCTACAAGGTCATTCAGGAAATAGGCATTCAATTATATCCTCACATTACAAATGTAAACTCAAATGACTTAAAGATCTGAGCAGAATTTCTGAAAAGGTAATTCAGGGAGACAGAAATATTTTGGTTGTTTAAAATCTGAGAAAATCAGTCTTCTAGTCTGCACCTGTAATGGTCACTCAGTGTCACTTTAAGCCGTGATGTTCAAACATTTTAAACTTCATACAGTTGTTCATTACTGGATCATGAAAGCTGACGTGTGCTGCTAGTTGAATGATCAGCCAGTGAAAACTAAGCACTACATTTCTTCCAAACCAACTTATTGTGTTTTTTACCAAGCAAATCACAATTCTGGCTTCATTAAAATATTCTACATTTTTAAGAAGTGTTAATACAATATTTACACATCCAGTCTACAGCTCAGATTTTCACCAAATGTGAAATAACTCTATAAGTGTATAAACCAGAGTATCAATATTAATAAGGCATCCTGCATGTTAAAGTCCATTTGGCCTCCTAGACATAGCACTGTTTGACCCTTACTATCTGTGTGGACATAGAAGTCAGCATAGTAGTAAAGCTGGAGACATGAAACTGTTTATCTACTACTAGAGGTGATGGTCAAAACCAGCAGAAGGAACAGGATTAGTCTATGATATTAAAAAGCCATCCATGAAATCTTTCTAACTCAGACAACATTTCTCACCACAGGTTAGAAACTGTAAAAAGAAATATCAGACCGTTCTCATTACAGTGTTTAGATTTCTCCCCAAGCTACACTCTGAACAGCTGAATGCTGCTGTTCCAAGTAGGAGAGCTTTCAGTGATTTCCAGTGACCAAAGATTAAGACTGTGGCACAGTGTAAACACTTAGGATAATAGAACATTATGATGACAATTGAGTAATGGACATTCTCAGACGCTTAGAATTTCATATTTTATAATCCCTCTGCCTGTACAGATTACTTCTACTCATTCCATAACATCTTTGAATGTTTAATGGACACGAATGTATTAGATCTAGACAGACATTATCAGAACAGAGAGAAGATTACAGACCTCACTGTGGAAACTGTTTTTCCTTCTGCAACATGTATAGGTGCACCAACAGTCTGCAATATGTCCTGCACGTTTGATGCTGATTTCTGTGAGTGGGAACAGGCAATTAATGACAACTTCGACTGGATCAGGAACAAGGGGCCAACACTCTCACCAAATACTGGCCCTACCTATGACCACACAACAGGAGGTAGGAACAGAGACCGCTATCTGGCCGTACTCCAGATGCAGCAATATTTGGAAAGAGTGCAAGGAACCTGTTTTAACAGGAACCTGTTTTAACAGGAAATCCATGCAACATCTTTCTTGGGCTTTGTCCAGAGCTTTCTGCAGCAGTTAGGAATTTGGCTTGGGGTGGATGAACAGCACAGCACATTTATGAGCATGTAATGTGTGTAACATATGTTTGCAGAGTCACTCGCAGAAAGGCTTCAGCAAAGACGTATCCAGGCTGACACTGGATCATTCAGAGCCTGCCCAAACTTAACCATGATAGCTTACCCAGAGAAGAAGAACAATGTAATCATCTAGAAATCGCTTGGGGAAGTGGAAAAACAATGGCAGTGCTGGGTGGAGGCATACTAAAGAATTGCAGTCTGGCTAATTGTTCATATTTCCACTCCCCTGCAACTTGCTACACAGAGCTGTCAAGACATGTTTTCTAGAGACAAGTGATCCGCTTTCAGTTGCATGAGTCCTAACTGTATGTTGTCTTTATATCACCCAGAAAATTGTACTTGTATAAAAAATGTAAATGAAGTTAATTTGTCTTCTCCTGTTCAAAAATGTGAGAAAGTGGCTCTGTGATATTTCTAGATGGCTATTACATCTACCTGCAAGGAAGTGAGCACAAGCCAGGCGAGACAGCCATGTTGATCAGCCCAGTGTGCAGTTCAACGGGACCACACTGCTTCCGCTTCTGGTATCACATGTACGGAGTGGCTGAAACCATGGCCCTGCGGGTGTATGTACAACACAATGAGACAGCAACGCTGGAATGGAGAGAAGCAGGAAACAAAGGAGACAAATGGATCCTGGGAGAGGTCACGGTACACAGTAAAGGAAACTTTCAGGTAGGGGCAGAGGGTGTAACAGTAATCTGTTTTAAAATGGAGCTAAATGGCAGTAATTAATGCTGGAAAACAAACTTTCCCTTAGATTGTCCTCGAGGGTATGATTGGTGAAGATTTCCGCAGTGACATAGCACTGGATGATCTGTCCATCGAAAAGGGATACTGTCCAGGTATGTGACACTGCCTGGGGAAAAGCAGCCTGCTGCTTGTGTCACTCAATGCCCTTTCTGCCTTGAACAGGATGTGGGCGAGGAGGGTTGACTGGCACGTGCCACTGTGTCTTTTGTAGGCGATGTGACCCCAACACCAGGCCCCGTCACCACCACACCTGTGACAGACGGATCCACACCAACACCGCAGCCAGGCTCAGGTGAACGGAGGAGAGCAGTGGCGGGGCTGCAGTGCTTCAAGCAGTGTAGAATGGGGAGAAGTGCTGGAAGGATGTGCCCAACTGAAAGCTTTCTCTGGTGTTCCCTTTGTCAGGAACCTGTGTGGTGGAGGGAGACCCTCACTACCACACATTTGACGAGCAAATACACCACTTTATGGGCACCTGCACCTACACCCTCTCCAAGCTCTGTGAGGCCAACAGCTCGCTGCCGTACTTCAATGTGGAAGCGGCCAATGAACACAGAGGAGGCAACACTCGCGTGTCCTATGTCCAGTACGTGGACGTCGATGTGTATGGCCAGCACATAAGGCTGGGGAAGGATGGCGTGGTGATGGTAAGCACAAGTGGGAGCAATGGTGGGGCTGTGCAAAGGGAGAGCCGAGCCAAAGGGGTTGCTCCAACCCTGCCTTGGTTTCTGTCCTTGCAGGTCAACGGAGAGCCAGAGGTGCTGCCCTGCACCCCATCTGTGGGCGTGCAGGTCTCATCCAGCGGGTTCTACACTGTGGTCACCACAGACTTTGGCTTGAGAGTGAAGTTTGGTGGGAACCATCGGGTGGAGGTGACGCTTCCAAGCACCTTTGGGCAGAAGGTTTGTGGCATGTGTGGCAACTACAACGGGATAGCAGCAGATGACTTCCTGAACCCTGACGGAGTGCTGGAGCCAGACTCCACCAGCCTGGGTAACAGCTGGCAGGTGTCCAATGACAGTAGGTGTGTGCTATGCCGCAGCAGGTCTGGGGAGGGGTGGAGTGGAGGTGCCAGGAGGAGCCCATCGATAACCCCGGGGCTCTTCTCTCTGCCTCACTTTAGCTGCTCAGCGGGAACGCAGAACCCTCCAGCCTGCACTGAGGCGGACAAGCAAGTCATTGCCACCAGCAACTTCTGCGGGCTCCTCACAGATGCCAGCGGCCCGTTTGCAGTTTGCCACGCTGTGCTGAGTCCCAGCGGTTACTTTGACACGTGCCTGTATGACCTGTGTGAGCTGGGCCTTGATCACAAGACGCTGTGCAACAGCTTGCAGTCCTATGCAGATGCCTGCCAGGCGCTTGGTGTCCAGATCCCCGTGTGGAGGAACACAACATTCTGCCGTAAGTCAGAAGCAGAAAACCACAAGTTTTCCTGAGCTGTTTAGCCACTGTGTGAGGAAGCAGGAAGACTGATGACATCCCTGCTTCTCCTTTTGTCTTGGCAGCCATCACCTGTTCGGCCAACAGCCACTATGAGTCCTGTGCTGCAGCCTGCCCTGCAACATGTGTTGACCCTATGGCTCCTGTTACATGCGGATTGCCGTGCGTGGAGGGATGTGTATGTGACAGCGGGTACCTGCTCTACAACAACCAATGTGTGCCCAGCCAACAGTGCGGGTGCTGGCACAACGGGCAGCACTACCCGGTGGGCTCCGAGTTCTGGACGGACAACACCTGCTCGTCCAAGTGCACGTGTCCCACGCGAGGAGGCAAAGTCCAGTGCTCCAGTGCATCGTGCCCTGCAGGCCAGTTCTGTGGAGTGCAGAATGGGAAACCCGAGTGCCTGGAACACACCTACGGCATCTGCCACGTCCACGGGGACCCTCACTACATCACCTTTGACAAGGTGACGCACAACTTCATGGGGAACTGCACATACACCCTGGCCAAAGTGTGCTCCAACACCTCCCTGCCCTACTTCAACGTTGAGGCAAAGAACGAGCATCGTGGCAACCCCCGAGTGTCCTACGTGCGCGAAGTCGTGGTCGATGTGTATGGAGAGCGCATTACAATACTCAAGCAGGAGAGGAGCCGAGTGCTGGTAGGGAGCGGGGCTGGCGTGTGCGTGTGCGTGGTGGGTCTGCAAGGCGGGGCTGGCTTTTTCAGGCAGGGTCTTCTCTGCAAGCAGAAGGAGTGAGTGTGTGAGAGTGGAGCCTGTTGCCATGGGGCTGATGGCCACGGGGGATCCTTGGCGCATTGCTCTGTGTCTGCCCCAGGTGAACGGTGTGTACCAGACCTTGCCGGTGAGCGCAGCAGGAGGAGCCATCACCGTGAGCAGCAGCGGCCGCTACGTGGTCGTGGAGACAGACTTCAACCTGCAAGTGTCCTACGACGCTGACCACTCGGTGGAGGTGAAGGTGCCCACCAGCTACTCCAACCTGACCTGTGGCATGTGCGGGAACTTCAACAACCGGGGAGAGGACGACTACATGATGCCCAACGGGCAGCAAGCCGCAGACACCAATGCGCTGGGAGACAGCTGGAAGGTCCCGGGCAGTGACAGTGACCCCACCTGCGGCGTGCCCCCACCGCCGGAGCCCTGCCCTGCCGAGGACAAGAAGCTCTACGAGTCCGAGCAGTTCTGTGGCATGCTGACAGCCAGACCGGGCTTTTTTGAGAACTGCCACGCCGTCATCAACCCTCAGAGCTACTTTGAGACTTGCTCCTACGACCTCTGTGCCATGAGTGGCTCCCAGGAGGTGTTGTGTGGTGCCCTGGAGGCCTACGCTGACGCATGCCAGGCAGCTGGTGTGACTCTGCTCCCCTGGAGGAATGCCACCTTCTGCCGTGAGTACCCTACTTTGGGTTGCCGGAGGGAAATGGGGCTCTTCCCATGTCCTGTACCTCTGGCCACTGCTATGGTCTTTCCCTTTGCAGAAAGTATTCCCTTTCCTGTGGGCTTTGCTGATGCTAACGTTCTCTTCCCTTTGCAGCCCTGAAGTGCTCTGCCAACAGCTACTATGACCCTTGCATGCCTGGCTGTCCTGCCACGTGTGCTGACCGACAAGCCTCGCTGAACTGTTCCAAGCCCTGCAAGGAAGGCTGTGCGTGTGCCTCTGGCTTCCTCCTCAGCGGTGACACCTGTGTGCCCGAGGCCCGCTGTGGCTGCCTCTTTGAAGGCAACTACTACAGCGTGAGTGAAATCCCTGCCCTGACTCCCTCCCCGCCTAGGGCACTGCTTTGCACCTCCTTGCGTGCCTCATGTGCTTGGGGTTTCTCTGCCTGCAGGAAGGCGAGTCCTTTGTGAGCGAGAACTGCACTCGCCAGTGCCGCTGTGAAGCCAGCGGCCAGATGGTTTGCTCTGCCTTGTCCTGTGGTGAGGAGGAGGTCTGCAAGATCCAGAACGGCCAGCGGGGCTGTTTCCCAGCCAGCACAGCTCTGTGCCACATCTACGGTGACCCGCATTACAACACCTTCGACGGGAAGCTTCACCACTTCCAGGGCTCCTGCAACTACACGGTGGTGACGGCCTGTGACAACTCCTCCCTGGGCTTCAGCGTCACCACTCGCAACGAACACCGGGGCAGCCTGAGCTGGACGGCCCTGAACTCTGTGGCACTGTCCATGGAAGGCCTCCACATTGCACTGCTCAAGAATAAGGCAGTCTACGTAAGCCCCTTGTTTTTAGACCTGGGAACCATGGATATACAAAGTACTACTACGTAGCCGCGTTTCCCTCCCCTAGAAGAGCTCGATCTTCCCTGAGACTGCAGGCATGCTCACACGAGAGCACGACAGGACTCTGAATAGGGCAGGCATGAGTGCTGGTGCAGAGGCAGGCATTCTTGTGGTCTCTGCAGCTTCTGCTGTGCTGTGGGTAGTAGAGCAGGTGTTGTTCTTGCGGGGCTGGGAAAGGTTTCTCTTGCCATCACTGCTTCTGACTCTGATGGCATCACCATCGCAGGGAAGACCAGTGACTTGTCACGGGAGGGACATCTCTTTATGCTTCCCTCTCCCTCTCACTTCCTTCTTTAGATCAATGGCGTTCTGGCCACCCTGCCTGCTTCTCCAACGCCCAGTGTGACCGTTTCCCTGAGTGGCTCCTACGTGCAAGTCTCTACCACGCTGGGCCTGCAGCTGAAGTTCAACGGGGACCAGGAGCTCCTGGTGAGGGTGTCTGAGAAGCACAAGGGCAAGCTGTGTGGGTTGTGTGGGACATACACCGACAGCCAGGAAGATGACTTCAGGCTACCCAATGGGGTCGTTGTGCCTGACTTCAATGACTTTGGAGCCAGCTGGGCAGTGCCGGATGATGAGTGGAAGTGAGTGCTTGTTTTGTTGCATAGATGCGGGCGGTCGGGTTCTGTGAGCGGCCCAAGGGAGGAAGGATGTTAAGGGTACGCATGGAGGTGGCTTTGGAAAATCACGTTTGATCCCATAGAGGCTGCACGGCAGCAGGCGTAAGGCCCTTGCATTTCCCTTCTCTGCTCCATCCACCCATGCTGTGGATGGTTCTCTCTCCCTGTGAGCACTGTGCTCTGGGGCCCCCGGTTACCTCAGTGCAGAGCCCAGTGTCCCACTGGAAACCCTGTATCTCACTGTTCCTGACGCCACAGTGAGGTGGGCCGTGCCATGGGCACTGTGGTTTTCCCAAGTAGCCATGGTCACAGCTGCCTCTGTCATTTTCCTCAACCCCTGTAACGCCCCAGAGGGGAATGGCAACTGAGGGCCCTGTTGTTGGGACTCGCAGATGACAGATGTGGGTGCCTTGTCTTAGGGAGGGATGTGCACTCCACAGAGACTGAGGTTTTGCATGACGTGTGGGTGGGGAATAGGTGTGTCTCAGGGCTCCCAGACTGCTGAGAGCTCAGGGCTGTCTGTCTGCTTTGCAGGTGTGACCCGACCCTCGGCCCGTCTGTGTCTTGCTCCCCCTCAGAGGAGGAGGCAGCTAACAAGACGTGTGCATTGCTCACAGAAGCCAGTGGCCCGTTCCAGCCATGCCATGCAGTTCTGCCACCCGAGACTTACTTTGAGAGCTGTGTCTTTGACCAGTGTGCCACAGGTGGCAGCACGGAGCAGCTGTGCAACGACCTGAGTTCCTACGCTGCAGCCTGTGCTGAGGCCGGGGTTGCTCTGGGAGACTGGAGCGCTGGCACGGTTTGTGGTGAGTGTTCCATTGGTCCCCTTTATGGCCAAGTTCAAGAACTGGCACAGCTGTAGTGGAAGCCCTGGGTCAGTGTAACTGTTTAGTCCGTTTTCTTTCGTGCTCACACAAAAATCAATTACGCCTCTTGAAATGAGACCGAGCTTCTGCTTGAATCCCTTACTCTTCCCATTGACATTGCATTTAAATGATGTTTGTAAGACATCATTATGGAATAGCCTCCTCGTGTCTCAGCTTCCATGTTGCAGGACTTTTTATGTAGTTTATACCAGGTGCTTGGAACAAAACTTCACTCAGATCACATTTAATGCTCTTTTGCTGTAGGTTCCTCAACACCAAAGCCCACGATCCCCTTGCCAGACATCTCAACGAAGCCTCCAAGTCCAACACCCCCTGAGACTAGCACACGTATGGTTCTCTTCTTTACAAGCTTTTATTGACAGTGGCAATTACAGGGAATGAACAATCAGAATCCTTTCTCTGGTGATCATGTTCTTAATTTTTCGTTCTTGTGCTACATTTCTGCCGTTTAAAGTATCCCAGACACCCTCATTGCTGCAGTAGAGTTAACTGAGCCCTTTCCAAATTGCTATTTCTCCTGTGTTGTCCTGCCCAGTCTATTCTCCAAGGCATTGCTTGTTTTCTGACATTTTGCAGCCTGCCCAGCCAGTGATGTCAGCTGCTTTTTGCCTTTGTGAAGGGCAAGTGTTTCCTGAGGGATGCTGGGACAAGGCAATGCCTTGCACATCAAGAGTGACTTCCGCCTTGCTATCTCACTGACTTGAAGAGCTTCTTCAAGTATCAGTTAGAAAGGCTCTGAATTTGTAGAAATAATTGGTAGCTATGAGCCCAAGAGTGAGCCCCAACCCTCCCAGGAGGCTCAGCAAGGTGCTACCAAGGGAGGGAGAGATGGTACACAGAAGAGGCTGAGGGAGGAAGGAAGAAGCATTGAGCAGTGAACACTCTGCAGTGCCCGGGGTGGGGACGATGTCTGGGGAACAACCTTCCTCCACTGCCTGGCTGTCCTCAGATTGCTCTCTTCTATGTGCATTTGGTTGTCCATCGTCACCTGGCCATAATCACTCCAGGGTTATAGGTGTGCCCTGCGGAACGCTGGGGAAAGGTTTCCCACTCTCATCTGGAAACCTCTGCTTTCCTTTCTGCACCATATCCAGCTCCCCCAGCAGCCTGCAGTTTCTCCTGCACGTTTGATGTCGACTTCTGTGACTGGGTCCAGGAGCCGTCCAGCAGCATTGACTGGATAAGGCACAAGGGACCAACACCCTCGCCAGAAACCGGCCCTTCCTTTGACCACACGACTGGAGGTAGGAGCATCAACCAGCACGTGGCTGTCCTTCAGGCAGAAATGTGTCCCTGTGTAGGTTTTCACAACCGACCTCTGACAGCAATTACGAGCCATAAATTCTCTGGCCTTGATCCAGAGGGCTTTGCAAAAGTCTCCCCCAGGGCCAGAGCCCTCCTTGCCAGAAGATTTCTGTCTCTGCCAGGCAAGGGGGTCAGAAGTGGGAAATCTGGTGCCGTGCTGTCTCTGGGGAACAGGAACAGGTTTCTTTTAGGGGATGCTGGCTTCTCCAGGAGCCAGTGATGAATGCCCCAACACTGCAAAGTGCCATGGTAGAATTGTGGGGATGCTTTGGAGGTGATGCCGTTGCCCACAGCAAGGCATGCAGCTGGCACGGTCCAGGGATCCCTGTGACAGAGGGCTGAGGGAAATGTGGGTAGAGAAGGACATCTGTTGCTCTTGCCTCCCATTCCCTGTCTTGACCTGCCACAGCACGTGCTCCAAAATTGCAATGGGGTTTTACCTGGGAGTGTTTTCTGGAGGTGATGTTGCATGACAGCGTGGCTGGCACTTTGTTTCAGACGGCTACTACATCTACCTGCATGGCGACGATCCCTACCCCGGCTTTGTGTCACAGCTGGTCAGCCCGCTGTGCAATTCAACGGGACCACACTGCTTCCGCTTCTGGTATCACATGTACGGAGTGGCTGAAACCATGGCCCTGCGGGTGTATGTGGCTAAGGACGGAGAGCTCCTGGAGGTCTGGCAAGGTGTTGGGAACCACGGGGACAGATGGATCTTGGGAGAGGTCACGGTGCACAGTACAGGAAACTTTCAGGTAGGGGCAGGGGCTGTAACTGCCACGGGAGGCAAAGAGTGCTGTGAAGTGGCACTCGGAGTGTATTTCCAGAGCTAATGCTGGAAAACAACCTTTCCCTTAGATTGTCCTCGAGGGAGAATGGGGCGAAGATTTCCGCAGCGACATAGCACTGGATGATCTGTCCATCGAAAAGGGATACTGTCCAGGTATGTGACACTGCCTGGGGAAAAGCAGCCTGCTGCTTGTGTCACTCAATGCCCTTTCTGCCTTGAACGGGATGTGGGCGAGGAGGGTTGACTGGCACGTGCCACTGTGTCTTTTGTAGGCGATATGACCCCAACACCAGGCGCCGTCACCACCACACCTGTGACAGACGGATCCACACCAACACCGCAGCCAGGCTCAGGTGAACGGAGGAGAGCAGTGGCGGGGCTGCAGTGCTTCAAGCAGTGTAGAATGGGGAGAAGTGCTGGAAGGATGTGCCCAACTGAAAGCTTTCTCTGGTGTTCCCTTTGTCAGGAACCTGTGTGGTGGAGGGAGACCCTCACTACCACACATTTGACGAGCAAATACACCACTTTATGGGCACCTGCACCTACACCCTCTCTAAGCTCTGTGAGGCCAACAGCTCGCTGCCGTACTTCAATGTGGAAGCAGCCAATGAACACAGAGGAGGCAACACTCGCGTGTCTTATGTCCAGTACGTGGACATCGATGTGTATGGCCAGCACATAAGGCTGGGGAAGGATGGCGTGGTGATGGTAAGCACAAGTGGGAGCAATGGTGGGGCTGTGCAAAGGGAGAGCCGAGCCAAAGGGGTTGCTCCAACCCTGCCTTGGTTTCTGTCCTTGCAGGTCAACGGAGAGCCAGAGGTGCTGCCCTGCACCCCATCTGTGGGCGTGCAGGTCTCATCCAGCGGGTTCTACACTGTGGTCACCACAGACTTTGGCTTGAGAGTGAAGTTTGGTGGGAACCATCGGGTGGAGGTGACGCTTCCAAGCACCTTTGGGCAGAAGGTTTGTGGCATGTGTGGCAACTACAACGGGATAGCAGCAGATGACTTCCTGAACCCTGACGGAGTGCTGGAGCCAGACTCCACCAGCCTGGGTAACAGCTGGCAGGTGTCCAATGACAGCAGGTGTGTGCTATGCCGCAGCAGGTCTGGGGAGGGGTGGAGTGGAGGTGCCAGGAGGAGCCCACCGATAACCCCGGGGCTCTTCTCTCTGCCTCACTTTAGCTGCTCAGCGGGAACGCAGAACCCTCCAGCCTGCACTGAGGCGGACAAGCAAGTCATTGCCACCAGCAACTTCTGCGGGCTCCTCACAGATGCCAGCGGCCCGTTTGCAGTTTGCCACGCTGTGCTGAGTCCCAGCGGTTACTTTGACACGTGCCTGTATGACCTGTGTGAGCTGGGCCTTGATCACAAGACGCTGTGCAACAGCTTGCAGTCCTATGCAGATGCCTGCCAGGCGCTTGGTGTCCAGATCCCCGTGTGGAGGAACACAACATTCTGCCGTAAGTCAGAAGCAGAAAACCACAAGTTTTCCTGAGCTGTTTAGCCACTGTGTGAGGAAGCAGGAAGACTGATGACATCCCTGCTTCTCCTTTTGTCTTGGCAGCCATCACCTGTTCGGCCAACAGCCACTATGAGTCCTGTGCTGCAGCCTGCCCTGCAACATGTGTTGACCCTATGGCTCCTGTTACATGCGGATTGCCGTGCGTGGAGGGATGTGTATGTGACAGCGGGTACCTGCTCTACAACAACCAATGTGTGCCCAGCCAACAGTGCGGGTGCTGGCACAACGGGCAGCACTACCCGGTGGGCTCCGAGTTCTGGACGGACAACACCTGCTCGTCCAAGTGCACGTGTCCCACGCGAGGAGGCAAAGTCCAGTGCTCCAGTGCATCGTGCCCTGCAGGCCAGTTCTGTGGAGTGCAGAATGGGAAACCCGAGTGCCTGGAACACACCTACGGCATCTGCCACGTCCACGGGGACCCTCACTACATCACCTTTGACAAGGTGACGCACAACTTCATGGGGAACTGCACATACACCCTGGCCAAAGTGTGCTCCAACACCTCCCTGCCCTACTTCAACGTTGAGGCAAAGAACGAGCATCGTGGCAACCCCCGAGTGTCCTACGTGCGCGAAGTCGTGGTCGATGTGTATGGAGAGCGCATTACAATACTCAAGCAGGAGAGGAGCCGAGTGCTGGTAGGGAGCGGGGCTGGCGTGTGCGTGTGCGTGGTGGGTCTGCAAGGCGGGGCTGGCTTTTTCAGGCAGGGTCTTCTCTGCAAGCAGAAGGAGTGAGTGTGTGAGAGTGGAGCCTGTTGCCATGGGGCTGATGGCCACGGGGGATCCTTGGCGCATTGCTCTGTGTCTGCCCCAGGTGAACGGTGTGTACCAGACCTTGCCGGTGAGCGCAGCAGGAGGAGCCATCACCGTGAGCAGCAGCGGCCGCTACGTGGTCGTGGAGACAGACTTCAACCTGCAAGTGTCCTACGACGCTGACCACTCGGTGGAGGTGAAGGTGCCCACCAGCTACTCCAACCTGACCTGTGGCATGTGCGGGAACTTCAACAACCGGGGAGAGGACGACTACATGATGCCCAACGGGCAGCAAGCCGCAGACACCAATGCGCTGGGAGACAGCTGGAAGGTCCCGGGCAGTGACAGTGACCCCACCTGCGGCGTGCCCCCACCGCCGGAGCCCTGCCCTGCCGAGGACAAGAAGCTCTACGAGTCCGAGCAGTTCTGTGGCATGCTGACAGCCAGACCGGGCTTTTTTGAGAACTGCCACGCCGTCATCAACCCTCAGAGCTACTTTGAGACTTGCTCCTACGACCTCTGTGCCATGAGTGGCTCCCAGGAGGTGTTGTGTGGTGCCCTGGAGGCCTACGCTGACGCATGCCAGGCAGCTGGTGTGACTCTGCTCCCCTGGAGGAATGCCACCTTCTGCCGTGAGTACCCTACTTTGGGTTGCCGGAGGGAAATGGGGCTCTTCCCATGTCCTGTACCTCTGGCCACTGCTATGGTCTTTCCCTTTGCAGAAAGTATTCCCTTTCCTGTGGGCTTTGCTGATGCTAACGTTCTCTTCCCTTTGCAGCCCTGAAGTGCTCTGCCAACAGCTACTATGACCCTTGCATGACTGGCTGTCCTGCCACGTGTGCTGACCGACAAGCCCCGCTGAACTGTTCCAAGCCCTGCAAGGAAGGCTGTGCGTGTGCCTCTGGCTTCCTCCTCAGCGGTGACACCTGTGTGCCCGAGGCCCGCTGTGGCTGCCTCTTTGAAGGCAACTACTACAGCGTGAGTGAAATCCCTGCCCTGACTCCCTCCCCGCCTAGGGCACTGCTTTGCACCTCCTTGCGTGCCTCATGTGCTTGGGGTTTCTCTGCCTGCAGGAAGGCGAGTCCTTTGTGAGCGAGAACTGCACTCGCCAGTGCCGCTGTGAAGCCAGCGGCCAGATGGTTTGCTCTGCCTTGTCCTGTGGTGAGGAGGAGGTCTGCAAGATCCAGAACGGCCAGCGGGGCTGTTTCCCAGCCAGCACAGCTCTGTGCCACATCTACGGTGACCCGCATTACAACACCTTCGACGGGAAGCTTCACCACTTCCAGGGCTCCTGCAACTACACGGTGGTGACGGCCTGTGACAACTCCTCCCTGGGCTTCAGCGTCACCACTCGCAACGAACACCGGGGCAGCCTGAGCTGGACGGCCCTGAACTCTGTGGCACTGTCCATGGAAGGCCTCCACATTGCACTGCTCAAGAATAAGGCAGTCTACGTAAGCCCCTTGTTTTTAGACCTGGGAACCATGGATATACAAAGTACTACTACGTAGCCGCGTTTCCCTCCCCTAGAAGAGCTCGATCTTCCCTGAGACTGCAGGCATGCTCACACGAGAGCACGACAGGACTCTGAATAGGGCAGGCATGAGTGCTGGTGCAGAGGCAGGCATTCTTGTGGTCTCTGCAGCTTCTGCTGTGCTGTGGGTAGTAGAGCAGGTGTTGTTCTTGCGGGGCTGGGAAAGGTTTCTCTTGCCATCACTGCTTCTGACTCTGATGGCATCACCATCGCAGGGAAGACCAGTGACTTGTCACGGGAGGGACATCTCTTTATGCTTCCCTCTCCCTCTCACTTCCTTCTTTAGATCAATGGCGTTCTGGCCACCCTGCCTGCTTCTCCAACGCCCAGTGTGACCGTTTCCCTGAGTGGCTCCTACGTGCAAGTCTCTACCACGCTGGGCCTGCAGCTGAAGTTCAACGGGGACCAGGAGCTCCTGGTGAGGGTGTCTGAGAAGCACAAGGGCAAGCTGTGTGGGTTGTGTGGGACATACACCGACAGCCAGGAAGATGACTTCAGGCTACCCAATGGGGTCATTGTGCCTGACTTCAATGACTTTGGAGCCAGCTGGGCAGTGCCGGATGATGAGTGGAAGTGAGTGCTTGTTTTGTTGCATAGATGCGGGCGGTCGGGTTCTGTGAGCGGCCCAAGGGAGGAAGGATGTTAAGGGTACGCATGGAGGTGGCTTTGGAAAATCACGTTTGATCCCATAGAGGCTGCACGGCAGCAGGCGTAAGGCCCTTGCATTTCCCTTCTCTGCTCCATCCACCCATGCTGTGGATGGTTCTCTCTCCCTGTGAGCACTGTGCTCTGGGGCCCCCGGTTACCTCAGTGCAGAGCCCAGTGTCCCACTGGAAACCCTGTATCTCACTGTTCCTGACGCCACAGTGAGGTGGGCCGTGCCATGGGCACTGTGGTTTTCCCAAGTAGCCATGGTCACAGCTGCCTCTGTCATTTTCCTCAACCCCTGTAACGCCCCAGAGGGGAATGGCAACTGAGGGCCCTGTTGTTGGGACTCGCAGATGACAGATGTGGGTGCCTTGTCTTAGGGAGGGATGTGCACTCCACAGAGACTGAGGTTTTGCATGACGTGTGGGTGGGGAATAGGTGTGTCTCAGGGCTCCCAGACTGCTGAGAGCTCAGGGCTGTCTGTCTGCTTTGCAGGTGTGACCCGACCCTCGGCCCGTCTGTGTCTTGCTCCCCCTCAGAGGAGGAGGCAGCTAACAAGACGTGTGCATTGCTCACAGAAGCCAGTGGCCCGTTCCAGCCATGCCATGCAGTTCTGCCACCCGAGACTTACTTTGAGAGCTGTGTCTTTGACCAGTGTGCCACAGGTGGCAGCACGGAGCAGCTGTGCAACGACCTGAGTTCCTACGCTGCAGCCTGTGCTGAGGCCGGGGTTGCTCTGGGAGACTGGAGCGCTGGCACGGTTTGTGGTGAGTGTTCCATTGGTCCCCTTTATGGCCAAGTTCAAGAACTGGCACAGCTGTAGTGGAAGCCCTGGGTCAGTGTAACTGTTTAGTCCGTTTTCTTTCGTGCTCACACAAAAATCAATTACGCCTCTTGAAATGAGACCGAGCTTCTGCTTGAATCCCTTACTCTTCCCATTGACATTGCATTTAAATGATGTTTGTAAGACATCATTATGGAATAGCCTCCTCGTGTCTCAGCTTCCATGTTGCAGGACTTTTTATGTAGTTTATACCAGGTGCTTGGAACAAAACTTCACTCAGATCACATTTAATGCTCTTTTGCTGTAGGTTCCTCAACACCAAAGCCCACGATCCCCTTGCCAGACATCTCAACGAAGCCTCCAAGTCCAACACCCCCTGAGACTAGCACACGTATGGTTCTCTTCTTTACAAGCTTTTATTGACAGTGGCAATTACAGGGAATGAACAATCAGAATCCTTTCTCTGGTGATCATGTTCTTAATTTTTCGTTCTTGTGCTACATTTCTGCCGTTTAAAGTATCCCAGACACCCTCATTGCTGCAGTAGAGTTAACTGAGCCCTTTCCAAATTGCTATTTCTCCTGTGTTGTCCTGCCCAGTCTATTCTCCAAGGCATTGCTTGTTTTCTGACATTTTGCAGCCTGCCCAGCCAGTGATGTCAGCTGCTTTTTGCCTTTGTGAAGGGCAAGTGTTTCCTGAGGGATGCTGGGACAAGGCAATGCCTTGCACATCAAGAGTGACTTCCGCCTTGCTATCTCACTGACTTGAAGAGCTTCTTCAAGTATCAGTTAGAAAGGCTCTGAATTTGTAGAAATAATTGGTAGCTATGAGCCCAAGAGTGAGCCCCAACCCTCCCAGGAGGCTCAGCAAGGTGCTACCAAGGGAGGGAGAGATGGTACACAGAAGAGGCTGAGGGAGGAAGGAAGAAGCATTGAGCAGTGAACACTCTGCAGTGCCCGGGGTGGGGACGATGTCTGGGGAACAACCTTCCTCCACTGCCTGGCTGTCCTCAGATTGCTCTCTTCTATGTGCATTTGGTTGTCCATCGTCACCTGGCCATAATCACTCCAGGGTTATAGGTGTGCCCTGCGGAACGCTGGGGAAAGGTTTCCCACTCTCATCTGGAAACCTCTGCTTTCCTTTCTGCACCATATCCAGCTCCCCCAGCAGCCTGCAGTTTCTCCTGCACGTTTGATGTCGACTTCTGTGACTGGGTCCAGGAGCCGTCCAGCAGCATTGACTGGATAAGGCACAAGGGACCAACACCCTCGCCAGAAACCGGCCCTTCCTTTGACCACACGACTGGAGGTAGGAGCATCAACCAGCACGTGGCTGTCCTTCAGGCAGAAATGTGTCCCTGTGTAGGTTTTCACAACCGACCTCTGACAGCAATTACGAGCCATAAATTCTCTGGCCTTGATCCAGAGGGCTTTGCAAAAGTCTCCCCCAGGGCCAGAGCCCTCCTTGCCAGAAGATTTCTGTCTCTGCCAGGCAAGGGGGTCAGAAGTGGGAAATCTGGTGCCGTGCTGTCTCTGGGGAACAGGAACAGGTTTCTTTTAGGGGATGCTGGCTTCTCCAGGAGCCAGTGATGAATGCCCCAACACTGCAAAGTGCCATGGTAGAATTGTGGGGATGCTTTGGAGGTGATGCCGTTGCCCACAGCAAGGCATGCAGCTGGCACGGTCCAGGGATCCCTGTGACAGAGGGCTGAGGGAAATGTGGGTAGAGAAGGACATCTGTTGCTCTTGCCTCCCATTCCCTGTCTTGACCTGCCACAGCACGTGCTCCAAAATTGCAATGGGGTTTTACCTGGGAGTGTTTTCTGGAGGTGATGTTGCTTGACAGCGTGGCTGGCACTTTGTTTCAGACGGCTACTACATCTACCTGTATGGCGACGATCCCTACCCCGGCTTTGTGTCACAGCTGGTCAGCCCGCTGTGCAATTCAACGGGACCACACTGCTTCCGCTTCTGGTATCACATGTACGGAGTGGCTGAAACCATGGCCCTGCGGGTGTATGTGGCTAAGGACGGAGAGCTCCTGGAGGTCTGGCAAGGTGTTGGGAACCACGGGGACAGATGGATCTTGGGAGAGGTCACGGTGCACAGTACAGGAAACTTTCAGGTAGGGGCAGGGGCTGTAACTGCCACGGGAGGCAAAGAGTGCTGTGAAGTGGCACTCGGAGTGTATTTCCAGAGCTAATGCTGGAAAACAACCTTTCCCTTAGATTGTCCTCGAGGGAGAATGGGGCGAAGATTTCCGCAGCGACATAGCACTGGATGATCTGTCCATCGAAAAGGGATACTGTCCAGGTATGTGACACTGCCTGGGGAAAAGCAGCCTGCTGCTTGTGTCACTCAATGCCCTTTCTGCCTTGAACGGGATGTGGGCGAGGAGGGTTGACTGGCACGTGCCACTGTGTCTTTTGTAGGCGATATGACCCCAACACCAGGCGCCGTCACCACCACACCTGTGACAGACGGATCCACACCAACACCGCAGCCAGGCTCAGGTGAACGGAGGAGAGCAGTGGCGGGGCTGCAGTGCTTCAAGCAGTGTAGAATGGGGAGAAGTGCTGGAAGGATGTGCCCAACTGAAAGCTTTCTCTGGTGTTCCCTTTGTCAGGAACCTGTGTGGTGGAGGGAGACCCTCACTACCACACATTTGACGAGCAAATACACCACTTTATGGGCACCTGCACCTACACCCTCTCTAAGCTCTGTGAGGCCAACAGCTCGCTGCCGTACTTCAATGTGGAAGCAGCCAATGAACACAGAGGAGGCAACACTCGCGTGTCTTATGTCCAGTACGTGGACATCGATGTGTATGGCCAGCACATAAGGCTGGGGAAGGATGGCGTGGTGATGGTAAGCACAAGTGGGAGCAATGGTGGGGCTGTGCAAAGGGAGAGCCGAGCCAAAGGGGTTGCTCCAACCCTGCCTTGGTTTCTGTCCTTGCAGGTCAACGGAGAGCCAGAGGTGCTGCCCTGCACCCCATCTGTGGGCGTGCAGGTCTCATCCAGCGGGTTCTACACTGTGGTCACCACAGACTTTGGCTTGAGAGTGAAGTTTGGTGGGAACCATCGGGTGGAAGTTACGCTTCCAAGCACCTTTGGGCAGAAGGTTTGTGGCATGTGTGGCAACTACAACGGGATAGCAGCAGATGACTTCCTGAACCCTGACGGAGTGCTGGAGCCAGACTCCACCAGCCTGGGTAACAGCTGGCAGGTGTCCAATGACAGCAGGTGTGTGCTATGCCGCAGCAGGTCTGGGGAGGGGTGGAGTGGAGGTGCCAGGAGGAGCCCATCGATAACCCCGGGGCTCTTCTCTCTGCCTCACTTTAGCTGCTCAGCGGGAACGCAGAACCCTCCAGCCTGCACTGAGGCGGACAAGCAAGTCATTGCCACCAGCAACTTCTGCGGGCTCCTCACGGATGCCAGCGGCCCGTTTGCAGTGTGCCACGCTGTGCTGAGTCCCAGCGGTTACTTTGACACGTGCCTGTATGACCTGTGTGAGCTGGGCCTTGATCACCAGACGCTGTGCAACAGCTTGCAGTCCTATGCAGATGCCTGCCAGGCGCTTGGTGTCCAGATCGCCGTGTGGAGGAACACAACATTCTGCCGTAAGTCAGAAGCAGAAAACCACAAGTTTTCCTGAGCTGTTTAGCCACTGTGTGAGGAAGCAGGAAGACTGATGACATCCCTGCTTCTCCTTTTGTCTTGGCAGCCATCACCTGTTCGGCCAACAGCCACTATGAGTCATGTGCTGCAGCCTGCCCTGCAACATGTGTTGATCCAACAGCTCCATACAACTGCGGATTGCCGTGCGTGGAGGGATGTGTATGTGACAGCGGGTACCTGCTCTACAACAACCAATGTGTGCCCAGCCAACAGTGCGGGTGCTGGCACAACGGGCAGCACTACCCGGTGGGCTCCGAGTTCTGGACGGACAACACCTGCTCGTCCAAATGCACGTGTCCCACGCGAGGAGGCAAAGTCCAGTGCTCCAGTGCGTCGTGCCCTGCAGGCCAGTTCTGTGGAGTGCAGAATGGGAAACCCGAGTGCCTGGAACACACCTACGGCATCTGCCACGTCCACGGGGACCCTCACTACATCACCTTTGACAAGGTGACGCACAACTTCATGGGGAACTGCACATACACCCTGGCCAAAGTGTGCTCCAACACCTCCCTGCCCTACTTCAACGTTGAGGCAAAGAACGAGCATCGTGGCAACCCCCGAGTGTCCTACGTGCGCGAAGTCGTGGTCGATGTGTATGGAGAGCGCATTACAATACTCAAGCAGGAGAGGAGCCGAGTGCTGGTAGGGAGCGGGGCTGGCGTGTGCGTGTGCGTGGTGGGTCTGCAAGGCGGGGCTGGCTTTTTCAGGCAGGGTCTTCTCTGCAAGCAGAAGGAGTGAGTGTGTGAGAGTGGAGCCTGTTGCCGTGGGGCTGATGGCCACGGGGGATCCTTGGCGCATTGCTCTGTGTCTGCCCCAGGTGAACGGTGTGTACCAGACCTTGCCGGTGAGCGCAGCAGGAGGAGCCATCACCGTGAGCAGCAGCGGCCGCTACGTGGTCGTGGAGACAGACTTCAACCTGCAAGTGTCCTACGACGCTGACCACTCAGTGGAGGTGAAGGTGCCCACCAGCTACTCCAACCTGACCTGTGGCATGTGCGGGAACTTCAACAACCGGGGAGAGGACGACTACATGATGCCCAACGGGCAGCAAGCCGCAGACACCAATGCGCTGGGAGACAGCTGGAAGGTCCCGGGCAGTGACAGTGACCCCACCTGCGGCGTGCCCCCACCGCCGGAGCCCTGCCCTGCCGAGGACAAGAAGCTCTACGAGTCCGAGCAGTTCTGTGGCATGCTGACAGCCAGACCGGGCTTTTTTGAGAACTGCCACGCCGTCATCAACCCTCAGAGCTACTTTGAGACTTGCTCCTACGACCTCTGTGCCATGAGTGGCTCCCAGGAGGTGTTGTGTGGTGCCCTGGAGGCCTACGCTGACGCATGCCAGGCAGCTGGTGTGACTCTGCTCCCCTGGAGGAATGCCACCTTCTGCCGTGAGTACCCTACTTTGGGTTGCCGGAGGGAAATGGGGCTCTTCCCATGTCCTGTACCTCTGGCCACTGCTATGGTCTTTCCCTTTGCAGAAAGTATTCCCTTTCCTGTGGGCTTTGCTGATGCTAACGTTCTCTTCCCTTTGCAGCCCTGAAGTGCTCTGCCAACAGCTACTATGACCCTTGCATGACTGGCTGTCCTGCCACGTGTGCTGACCGACAAGCCCCGCTGAACTGTTCCAAGCCCTGCAAGGAAGGCTGTGCGTGTGCCTCTGGCTTCCTCCTCAGCGGTGACACCTGTGTGCCCGAGGCCCGCTGTGGCTGCCTCTTTGAAGGCAACTACTACAGCGTGAGTGAAATCCCTGCCCTGACTCCCTCCCCGCCTAGGGCACTGCTTTGCACCTCCTTGCGTGCCTCATGTGCTTGGGGTTTCTCTGCCTGCAGGAAGGCGAGTCCTTTGTGAGCGAGAACTGCACTCGCCAGTGCCGCTGTGAAGCCAGCGGCCAGATGGTTTGCTCTGCCTTGTCCTGTGGTGAGGAGGAGGTCTGCAAGATCCAGAACGGCCAGCGGGGCTGTTTCCCAGCCAGCACAGCTCTGTGCCACATCTACGGTGACCCGCATTACAACACCTTCGACGGGAAGCTTCACCACTTCCAGGGCTCCTGCAACTACACGGTGGTGACGGCCTGTGACAACTCCTCCCTGGGCTTCAGCGTCACCACTCGCAACGAACACCGGGGCAGCCTGAGCTGGACGGCCCTGAACTCTGTGGCACTGTCCATGGAAGGCCTCCACATTGCACTGCTCAAGAATAAGGCAGTCTACGTAAGCCCCTTGTTTTTAGACCTGGGAACCATGGATATACAAAGTACTACTACGTAGCCGCGTTTCCCTCCCCTAGAAGAGCTCGATCTTCCCTGAGACTGCAGGCATGCTCACACGAGAGCACGACAGGACTCTGAATAGGGCAGGCATGAGTGCTGGTGCAGAGGCAGGCATTCTTGTGGTCTCTGCAGCTTCTGCTGTGCTGTGGGTAGTAGAGCAGGTGTTGTTCTTGCGGGGCTGGGAAAGGTTTCTCTTGCCATCACTGCTTCTGACTCTGATGGCATCACCATCGCAGGGAAGACCAGTGACTTGTCACGGGAGGGACATCTCTTTATGCTTCCCTCTCCCTCTCACTTCCTTCTTTAGATCAATGGCGTTCTGGCCACCCTGCCTGCTTCTCCAACGCCCAGTGTGACCGTTTCCCTGAGTGGCTCCTACGTGCAAGTCTCTACCACGCTGGGCCTGCAGCTGAAGTTCAACGGGGACCAGGAGCTCCTGGTGAGGGTGTCTGAGAAGCACAAGGGCAAGCTGTGTGGGTTGTGTGGGACATACACCGACAGCCAGGAAGATGACTTCAGGCTACCCAATGGGGTCATTGTGCCTGACTTCAATGACTTTGGAGCCAGCTGGGCAGTGCCGGATGATGAGTGGAAGTGAGTGCTTGTTTTGTTGCATAGAGTGCGGGCGGTCGGGTTCTGTGAGCGGCCCAAGGGAGGAAGGATGTTAAGGAGGGTACGCATGGAGGTGGCTTTGGAAAATCACGTTTGATCCCATAGAGGCTGCACGGCAGCAGGCGTAAGGCCCTTGCATTTCCCTTCTCTGCTCCATCCACCCATGCTGTGGATGGTTCTCTCTCCCTGTGAGCACTGTGCTCTGGGGCCCCCGGTTACCTCAGTGCAGAGCCCAGTGTCCCACTGGAAACCCTGTATCTCACTGTTCCTGACGCCACAGTGAGGTGGGCCGTGCCATGGGCACTGTGGTTTTCCCAAGTAGCCATGGTCACAGCTGCCTCTGTCATTTTCCTCAACCCCTGTAACGCCCCAGAGGGGAATGGCAACTGAGGGCCCTGTTGTTGGGACTCGCAGATGACAGATGTGGGTGCCTTGTCTTAGGGAGGGATGTGCACTCCACAGAGACTGAGGTTTTGCATGACGTGTGGGTGGGGAATAGGTGTGTCTCAGGGCTCCCAGACTGCTGAGAGCTCAGGGCTGTCTGTCTGCTTTGCAGGTGTGACCCGACTCTCGGCCCATCTGTGTCTTGCTCCCCCTCAGAGGAGGAGGCAGCTAACAAGACGTGTGCATTGCTCACAGAAGCCAGTGGCCCGTTCCAGCCATGCCATGCAGTTCTGCCACCCGAGACTTACTTTGAGAGCTGTGTCTTTGACCAGTGTGCCACAGGTGGCAGCACGGAGCAGCTGTGCAACGACCTGAGTTCCTACGCTGCAGCCTGTGCTGAGGCCGGGGTTGCTCTGGGAGACTGGAGCGCTGGCACGGTTTGTGGTGAGGATTCTGTCTGCTTCTTTTTTTTTGAGCAAACACTATACATCTTCTGCATTTCTTCTGAATATATGCACACACAGCTCCCTTATTTTGTGGTCCAAGATTTCAGTTATATCCTTCTCACTACTGCTGTGAATCAACTGGATTTTCATAGCATTTTGCATACTTAGAGTCTGGAATGGTCATTAGATTTTTCCTGTTTTCTCCTGCCCAGTGTATTCTCCAAGGCATTGCTTGTCCTCAGAGATGAATCAGCCTCCCAGCCAGTGATGTCAGCTGCTTTTTGCCTTTGTGAAGGGCAAGTGTTTCCTGAGGGATGCTTGGACAAGGCAATACCCTGCACATCAAGAGTGACTTCCGCCTTGCTATCTCACTGACTTGAAGAGCTTCTTCAAGTATCAGTTAGAAAGGCTCTGAATTTGTAGAAATAATTGGTAGCTATGAGCCCAAGAGCGAGCCCCAACCCTCCCAGGAGGCTCAGCAAGGTGCTACCAAGGGAGGGAGAGATGGTACACAGAAGAGGCTGAGGGAGGAAGGAAGAAGCATTGAGCAGTGAACACTCTGCAGTGCCCGGGGTGGGGACGATGTCTGGGGAACAACCTTCCTCCACTGCCTGGCTGTCCTCAGATTGCTCTCTTCTATGTGCATTTGGTTGTCCATCGTCACCTGGCCATAATCACTCCAGGGATATAGGTGTGCCCTGCGGAACGCTGGGGAAAGGTTTCCCACTCTCATCTGGAAACCTCTGCTTTCCTTTCTGCACCATATCCAGCTCCCCCAGCAGCCTGCAGTTTCTCCTGCACGTTTGATGTCGACTTCTGTGACTGGGTCCAGGAGCCGTCCAGCAGCATTGACTGGATAAGGCACAAGGGACCAACGCCCTCACCAGAAACCGGCCCTTCCTTTGACCACACGACTGGAGGTAGGAGCATCAACCAGCACGTGGCTGTCCTTCAGGCAGAAATGTGTCCCTGTGTAGGTTTTCACAACCGACTTCTGACAGCAATTACGAGCCATAAATTCTCTGGCCTTGATCCAGAGGGCTTTGCAAAAGTCTCCCCCAGGGCCAGAGCCCTCCTTGCCAGAAGATTTCTGTCTCTGCCAGGCAAGGGGGTCAGAAGTGGGAAATCTGGTGCCGTGCTGTCTCTGGGGAACAGGAACAGGTTTCTTTTAGGGGATGCTGGCTTCTCCAGGAGCCAGTGATGAATGCCCCAACACTGCAAAGTGCCATGGTAGAATTGTGGGGATGCTTTGGAGGTGATGCCGTTGCCCACAGCAAGGCATGCAGCTGGCACGGCCCAGGGATCCCTGTGACAGAGGGCTGAGGGAACTGTGGGTAGAGAAGGACATCTGTTGCTCTTGCCTCCCATTCCCTGTCTTGACCTGCCACAGCACGTGCTCCAAAATTGCAATGGGGTTTTACCTGGGAGTGTTTTCCAGAGGTGATGTTGCATGACAGCGTGGCTGGCACTTTGTTTCAGATGGCTACTACATCTACCTGCATGGCGACGATCCCTACCCCGGCTTTGTGTCACAGCTGGTCAGCCCGCTGTGCAATTCAACGGGACCACACTGCTTCCGCTTCTGGTATCACATGTACGGAGTGGCTGAAACCATGGCCCTGCGGGTGTATGTGGCTAAGGACGGAGAGCTCCTGGAGGTCTGGCAAGGTGTTGGGAACCACGGGGACAGATGGATCTTGGGAGAGGTCACGGTGCACAGTACAGGAAACTTTCAGGTAGGGGCAGGGGCTGTAACTGCCACGGGAGGCAAAGAGTGCTGTGAAGTGGCACTCGGAGTGTATTTCCAGAGCTAATGCTGGAAAACAACCTTTCCCTTAGATTGTCCTCGAGGGAGAATGGGGCGAAGATTTCCGCAGCGACATAGCACTGGATGATCTGTCCATCGAAAAGGGATACTGTCCAGGTATGTGACACTGCCTGGGGAAAAGCAGCCTGCTGCTTGTGTCACTCAATGCCCTTTCTGCCTTGAACGGGATGTGGGCGAGGAGGGTTGACTGGCACGTGCCACTGTGTCTTTTGTAGGCGATGTGACCACAACACCAGGCCCCGTCACCACCACACCTGTGACAGACGGATCCACACCAACACCGCAGCCAGGCTCAGGTGAACGGAGGAGAGCAGTGGCGGGGCTGCAGTGCTTCAAGCAGTGTAGAATGGGGAGAAGTGCTGGAAGGATGTGCCCAACTGAAAGCTTTCTCTGGTGTTCCCTTTGTCAGGAACCTGTGTGGTGGAGGGAGACCCTCACTACCACACATTTGACGAGCAAATACACCACTTTATGGGCACCTGCACCTACACCCTCTCCAAGCTCTGTGAGGCCAACAGCTCGCTGCCGTACTTCAATGTGGAAGCGGCCAATGAACACAGAGGAGGCAACACTCGCGTGTCCTATGTCCAGTATGTGAACGTCGATGTATATGGCCAGCACATAAGGCTGGGGAAGGATGGCGTGGTGATGGTAAGCACAAGTGGGAGCAATGGTGGGGCTGTGCAAAGGGAGAGCCGAGCCAAAGGGGTTGCTCCAACCCTGCCTTGGTTTCTGTCCTTGCAGGTCAACGGAGAGCCAGAGGTGCTGCCCTGCACCCCATCTGTGGGCGTGCAGGTCTCATCCAGCGGGTTCTACACTGTGGTCACCACAGACTTTGGCTTGAGAGTGAAGTTTGGTGGGAACCATCGGGTGGAGGTGACGCTTCCAAGCACCTTTGGGCAGAAGGTTTGTGGCATGTGTGGCAACTACAACGGGATAGCAGCAGATGACTTCCTGAACCCTGACGGAGTGCTGGAGCCAGACTCCACCAGCCTGGGTAACAGCTGGCAGGTGTCCAATGACAGTAGGTGTGTGCTATGCCGCAGCAGGTCTGGGGAGGGGTGGAGTGGAGGTGCCAGGAGGAGCCCACCGATAACCCCGGGGCTCTTCTCTCTGCCTCACTTTAGCTGCTCAGCGGGAACGCAGAACCCTCCAGCCTGCACTGAGGCGGACAAGCAAGTCATTGCCACCAGCAACTTCTGCGGGCTCCTCACAGATGCCAGCGGCCCGTTTGCAGTTTGCCACGCTGTGCTGAGTCCCAGCGGTTACTTTGACACGTGCCTGTATGACCTGTGTGAGCTGGGCCTTGATCACAAGACGCTGTGCAACAGCTTGCAGTCCTATGCAGATGCCTGCCAGGCGCTTGGTGTCCAGATCGCCGTGTGGAGGAACACAACATTCTGCCGTAAGTCAGAAGCAGAAAACCACAAGTTTTCCTGAGCTGTTTAGCCACTGTGTGAGGAAGCAGGAAGACTGATGACATCCCTGCTTCTCCTTTTGTCTTGGCAGCCATCACCTGTTCGGCCAACAGCCACTATGAGTCCTGTGCTGCAGCCTGCCCTGCAACATGTGTTGACCCTATGGCTCCTGTTACATGCGGATTGCCGTGCGTGGAGGGATGTGTATGTGACAGCGGGTACCTGCTCTACAACAACCAATGTGTGCCCAGCCAACAGTGCGGGTGCTGGCACAACGGGCAGCACTACCCGGTGGGCTCCGAGTTCTGGACGGACAACACCTGCTCGTCCAAATGCACGTGTCCCACGCGAGGAGGCAAAGTCCAATGCTCCAGTGCATCGTGCCCTGCAGGCCAGTTCTGTGGAGTGCAGAATGGGAAACCCGAGTGCCTGGAACACACCTACGGCATCTGCCACGTCCACGGGGACCCTCACTACATCACCTTTGACAAGGTGACGCACAACTTCATGGGGAACTGCACATACACCCTGGCCAAAGTGTGCTCCAACACCTCCCTGCCCTACTTCAACGTTGAGGCAAAGAACGAGCATCGTGGCAACCCCCGAGTGTCCTACGTGCGCGAAGTCGTGGTCGATGTGTATGGAGAGCGCATTACAATACTCAAGCAGGAGAGGAGCCGAGTGCTGGTAGGGAGCGGGGCTGGCGTGTGCGTGTGCGTGGTGGGTCTGCAAGGCGGGGCTGGCTTTTTCAGGCAGGGTCTTCTCTGCAAGCAGAAGGAGTGAGTGTGTGAGAGTGGAGCCTGTTGCCATGGGGCTGATGGCCACGGGGGATCCTTGGCGCATTGCTCTGTGTCTGCCCCAGGTGAACGGTGTGTACCAGACCTTGCCGGTGAGCGCAGCAGGAGGAGCCATCACCGTGAGCAGCAGCGGCCGCTACGTGGTCGTGGAGACAGACTTCAACCTGCAAGTGTCCTACGACGCTGACCACTCGGTGGAGGTGAAGGTGCCCACCAGCTACTCCAACCTGACCTGTGGCATGTGCGGGAACTTCAACAACCGGGGAGAGGACGACTACATGATGCCCAACGGGCAGCAAGCCGCAGACACCAATGCGCTGGGAGACAGCTGGAAGGTCCCGGGCAGTGACAGTGACCCCACCTGCGGCGTGCCCCCACCGCCGGAGCCCTGCCCTGCCGAGGACAAGAAGCTCTACGAGTCCGAGCAGTTCTGTGGCATGCTGACAGCCAGACCGGGCTTTTTTGAGAACTGCCACGCCGTCATCAACCCTCAGAGCTACTTTGAGACTTGCTCCTACGACCTCTGTGCCATGAGTGGCTCCCAGGAGGTGTTGTGTGGTGCCCTGGAGGCCTACGCTGACGCATGCCAGGCAGCTGGTGTGACTCTGCTCCCCTGGAGGAATGCCACCTTCTGCCGTGAGTACCCTACTTTGGGTTGCCGGAGGGAAATGGGGCTCTTCCCATGTCCTGTACCTCTGGCCACTGCTATGGTCTTTCCCTTTGCAGAAAGTATTCCCTTTCCTGTGGGCTTTGCTGATGCTAACGTTCTCTTCCCTTTGCAGCCCTGAAGTGCTCTGCCAACAGCTACTATGACCCTTGCATGACTGGCTGTCCTGCCACGTGTGCTGACCGACAAGCCCCGCTGAACTGTTCCAAGCCCTGCAAGGAAGGCTGTGCGTGTGCCTCTGGCTTCCTCCTCAGCGGTGACACCTGTGTGCCCGAGGCCCGCTGTGGCTGCCTCTTTGAAGGCAACTACTACAGCGTGAGTGAAATCCCTGCACTGACTCCCTCCCCGCCTAGGGCACTGCTTTGCACCTCCTTGCGTGCCTCATGTGCTTGGGGTTTCTCTGCCTGCAGGAAGGCGAGTCCTTTGTGAGCGAGAACTGCACTCGCCAGTGCCGCTGTGAAGCCAGCGGCCAGATGGTTTGCTCTGCCTTGTCCTGTGGTGAGGAGGAGGTCTGCAAGATCCAGAACGGCCAGCGGGGCTGTTTCCCAGCCAGCACGGCTCTGTGCCACATCTACGGTGACCCGCATTACAACACCTTCGACGGGAAGCTTCACCACTTCCAGGGCTCCTGCAACTACACGGTGGTGACGGCCTGTGACAACTCCTCCCTGGGCTTCAGCGTCACCACTCGCAACGAACACCGGGGCAGCCTGAGCTGGACGGCCCTGAACTCTGTGGCACTGTCCATGGAAGGCCTCCACATTGCACTGCTCAAGAATAAGGCAGTCTACGTAAGCCCCTTGTTTTTAGACCTGGGAACCATGGATATACAAAGTACTACTACGTAGCCGCGTTTCCCTCCCCTAGAAGAGCTCGATCTTCCCTGAGACTGCAGGCATGCTCACACGAGAGCACGACAGGACTCTGAATAGGGCAGGCATGAGTGCTGGTGCAGAGGCAGGCATGCTTGTGGTCTCTGCAGCTTCTGCTGTGCTGTGGGTAGTAGAGCAGGTGTTGTTCTTGCGGGGCTGGGAAAGGTTTCTCTTGCCATCACTGCTTCTGACTCTGATGGCATCACCATCGCAGGGAAGACCAGTGACTTGTCACGGGAGGGACATCTCTTTATGCTTCCCTCTCCCTCTCACTTCCTTCTTTAGATCAATGGCGTTCTGGCCACCCTGCCTGCTTCTCCAACGCCCAGTGTGACCGTTTCCCTGAGTGGCTCCTACGTGCAAGTCTCTACCACGCTGGGCCTGCAGCTGAAGTTCAACGGGGACCAGGAGCTCCTGGTGAGGGTGTCTGAGAAGCACAAGGGCAAGCTGTGTGGGTTGTGTGGGACATACACCGACAGCCAGGAAGATGACTTCAGGCTACCCAATGGGGTCATTGTGCCTGACTTCAATGACTTTGGAGCCAGCTGGGCAGTGCCGGATGATGAGTGGAAGTGAGTGCTTGTTTTGTTGCATAGATGCGGGCGGTCGGGTTCTGTGAGCGGCCCAAGGGAGGAAGGATGTTAAGGGTACGCATGGAGGTGGCTTTGGAAAATCACGTTTGATCCCATAGAGGCTGCACGGCAGCAGGCGTAAGGCCCTTGCATTTCCCTTCTCTGCTCCATCCACCCATGCTGTGGATGGTTCTCTCTCCCTGTGAGCACTGTGCTCTGGGGCCCCCGGTTACCTCAGTGCAGAGCCCAGTGTCCCACTGGAAACCCTGTATCTCACTGTTCCTGACGCCACAGTGAGGTGGGCCGTGCCATGGGCACTGTGGTTTTCCCAAGTAGCCATGGTCACAGCTGCCTCTGTCATTTTCCTCAACCCCTGTAACGCCCCAGAGGGGAATGGCAACTGAGGGCCCTGTTGTTGGGACTCGCAGATGACAGATGTGGGTGCCTTGTCTTAGGGAGGGATGTGCACTCCACAGAGACTGAGGTTTTGCATGACGTGGGGGTGGGGAATAGGTGTGTCTCAGGGCTCCCAGACTGCTGAGAGCTCAGGGCTGTCTGTCTGCTTTGCAGGTGTGACCCGACCCTCGGCCCGTCTGTGTCTTGCTCCCCCTCAGAGGAGGAGGCAGCTAACAAGACGTGTGCATTGCTCACAGAAGCCAGTGGCCCGTTCCAGCCATGCCATGCAGTTCTGCCACCCGAGACTTACTTTGAGAGCTGTGTCTTTGACCAGTGTGCCACAGGTGGCAGCACGGAGCAGCTGTGCAACGACCTGAGTTCCTACGCTGCAGCCTGTGCTGAGGCCGGGGTTGCTCTGGGAGACTGGAGCGCTGGCACGGTTTGTGGTGAGGATTCTGTCTGCTTCTTTTTTTTTGAGCAAACACTATACATCTTCTGCATTTCTTCTGAGTATATGCACACACAGCTCCCTTATTTTGTGGTCCAAGATTTCAGTTATATCCTTCTCACTACTGCTGTGAATCAACTGGATTTTCATAGCATTTTGCATACTTAGAGTCTGGAATGGTCATTAGATTTTTCCTGTTTTGTCCTGCCCCGTGTATTCTCCAAGGCATTGCTTGTCCTCAGAGATGAATCAGCCTCCCAGCCAGTGATGTCAGCTGCTTTTTGCCTTTGTGAAGGGCAAGTGTTTCCTGAGGGATGCTTGGACAAGGCAATACCCTGCACATCAAGAGTGACTTCAGCCTTGCTATCTCACTGACTTGAAGAGCTTCTTCAAGTATCAGTTAGAAAGGCTCTGAATTTGTAGAAATAATTGGTAGCTATGAGCCCAAGAGCGAGCCCCAACCCTCCCAGGAGGCTCAGCAAGGTGCTACCAAGGGAGGGAGAGATGGTACACAGAAGAGGCTGAGGGAGGAAGGAAGAAGCATTGAGCAGTGAACACTCTGCAGTGCCCGGGGTGGGGACGATGTCTGGGGAACAACCTTCCTCCACTGCCTGGCTGTCCTCAGATTGCTCTCTTCTATGTGCATTTGGTTGTCCATCGTCACCTGGCCATAATCACTCCAGGGATATAGGTGTGCCCTGCGGAACGCTGGGGAAAGGTTTCCCACTCTCATCTGGAAACCTCTGCTTTCCTTTCTGCACCATATCCAGCTCCCCCAGCAGCCTGCAGTTTCTCCTGCACGTTTGATGTCGACTTCTGTGACTGGGTCCAGGAGCCGTCCAGCAGCATTGACTGGATAAGGCACAAGGGACCAACGCCCTCGCCAGAAACCGGCCCTTCCTTTGACCACACGACTGGAGGTAGGAGCATCAACCAGCACGTGGCTGTCCTTCAGGCAGAAATGTGTCCCTGTGTAGGTTTTCACAACCGACCTCTGACAGCAATTACGAGCCATAAATTCTCTGGCCTTGATCCAGAGGGCTTTGCAAAAGTCTCCCCCAGGGCCAGAGCCCTCCTTGCCAGAAGATTTCTGTCTCTGCCAGGCAAGGGGGTCAGAAGTGGGAAATCTGGTGCCGTGCTGTCTCTGGGGAACAGGAACAGGTTTCTTTTAGGGGATGCTGGCTTCTCCAGGAGCCAGTGATGAATGCCCCAACACTGCAAAGTGCCATGGTAGAATTGTGGGGATGCTTTGGAGGTGATGCCGTTGCCCACAGCAAGGCATGCAGCTGGCACGGCCCAGGGATCCCTGTGACAGAGGGCTGAGGGAACTGTGGGTAGAGAAGGACATCTGTTGCTCTTGCCTCCCATTCCCTGTCTTGACCTGCCACAGCATGTGCTCCAAAATTGCAATGGGGTTTTACCTGGGAGTGTTTTCCAGAGGTGATGTTGCATGACAGCGTGGCTGGCACTTTGTTTCAGACGGCTACTACATCTACCTGCATGGCGACGATCCCTACCCCGGCTTTGTGTCACAGCTGGTCAGCCCGCTGTGCAATTCAACGGGACCACACTGCTTCCGCTTCTGGTATCACATGTACGGAGTGGCTGAAACCATGGCCCTGCGGGTGTATGTGGCTAAGGACGAAGAGCTCCTGGAGGTCTGGCAAGGTGTTGGGAACCACGGGGACAGATGGATCTTGGGAGAGGTCACGGTGCACAGTACAGGAAACTTTCAGGTAGGGGCAGGGGCTGTAACTGCCACGGGAGGCAAAGAGTGCTGTGAAGTGGCACTCGGAGTGTATTTCCAGAGCTAATGCTGGAAAACAACCTTTCCCTTAGATTGTCCTCGAGGGAGAATGGGGCGAAGATTTCCGCAGCGACATAGCACTGGATGATCTGTCCATCGAAAAGGGATACTGTCCAGGTATGTGACACTGCCTGGGGAAAAGCAGCCTGCTGCTTGTGTCACTCAATGCCCTTTCTGCCTTGAACGGGATGTGGGCGAGGAGGGTTGACTGGCACGTGCCACTGTGTCTTTTGTAGGCGATGTGACCACAACACCAGGCCCCGTCACCACCACACCTGTGACAGACGGATCCACACCAACACCGCAGCCAGGCTCAGGTGAATGGAGGAGAGCAGTGGTGGGGCTGCAGTGCTTCAAGCAGTGTAGAATGGGGAGAAGTGCTGGAAGGATGTGCCCAACTGAAAGCTTTCTCTGTCCTTTTCTCTATTATTTAATTTTTCCACGTACAGTGATCAAAACTATGATGTTTTAAACCTTCCATAGTATCTTTCTGGAATCCATCCTGCTTCTTTTCCCTCAGCCATGCAGCTTGTATAGTACTTGAGTGGCACAGGTTTTCGAGAATATCTGCTGTATTTACACTGCCCAATGCCTCTATTCTCATGATACTTTGGTGTTTGAGAAGGGTGGACGAGTTGTTGGAAGTAAATCTGCCGTGTTAGTTCTCATCTCCATTACTTCACTTTCATTAGGTCCATCAACACCAAAACCAGGGACACCCTTGCCAGGCATCACAACACCAGCTCCACACTCACCAACAACCACACCAAGCTCAGGTATTATCATGTCTCATGACCATTCTGTAATGCTTTTGACATCTGTTCAGTTTCTTTCATGATCCATGGTTACGGTTTGGAATACCTGTAAAAAAGGGGTTATATTTTCCTTTTTCTCCAGCCATGCTGCTGGTAGAGTACTTGAATGGCACTGTTTACTTGTTTATACCCTGCTCTGTGCCTCTATTGTCATGGCGCTGGGCTGTTTGAGAAGGGAGGACCAGCTGCTGGAAGTAATACTGCCATGTTAATTCTCATCTCCGTTGACTCTCTCTTGTATTAGGTCCATCAACACCAAAACCATGGACACCCTTGCCAGACAACACAACATCCCCTCCACACTCACCAACAACCACACCAAGCTCAGGTATTGTCGTGTCCCATGCTCATTTTGTAATGTTTTTGACAAGTCTTCGAGCAGTTTACTTAAAGGTTCATGTCTAGGGGTTGGAATAGCTGTAGAAAATGGATCATAGTTTCCTTTTCCACCAGCCATGCTGCTGGTAGAATACTTGAGTGGCACTGTTTACTTGTGTATACCCTGCCCTGTGCCTCTATTGTCATGGCACTGGGCTGTTTGAGAAGGGAGGACCAGCTGTTGGAAGTAATACTGCCATGTTAATTCTCATCTCTGTTGACTCTCTCTTGTATTAGGTCCATCAACACCAAAACCAGGGACACCCTTGCCAGGCATCACAACATCCCCTCCACACTCTCCAACAACCACACCAAGCTCAGGTATTGTCATGTCCCATGCTCATTTTGTAATGCTTTTGACAAGTCTTCGAGCAGTTTACTTAAAGGTTCATGTCTAGGGGTTGGAATAGCTGTAGAAAATGGGTCAGTCATAGTTTCCTTTTCCACCAGCCATGCTGCGGGTAGAGTACTTGAATGGCACTATTTACTTGTGTATACCCTGCCTTGTGCCTCTATTGTCATGGCGCTGGGCTGTTTGAGAAGGGAGGACCAGCTGTTGGAAGTAATACTGCCATGTTAATTCTCATCTCCGTTGACTCTCTCTTGTATTAGGTCCATCAACACCAAAACCAGGGACACCCTTGCCAGGCATCACAACATCCCCTCCACACTCACCAACAACCACACCAAGCTCAGGTATTGTCGTGTCCCATGCTCATTTTGTAATGTTTTTGACAAGTCTTCAAGCAGTTTACTTAAAGGTTCATGTCTAGGGGTTGGAATAGCTGTAGAAAATGGATCATAGTTTCCTTTTCCACCAGCCATGCTGCTGGTAGAATACTTGAGTGGCACTGTTTACTTGTGTATACCCTGCCCTGTGCCTCTATTGTCATGGCACTGGGCTGTTTGAGAAGGGAGGACCAGCTGTTGGAAGTAATACTGCCATGTTAATTCTCATCTCCATTGACTCTCTCTTGCATTAGGTCCATCAACACCAAAACCAGGGACACCCTTGCCAGACAACACAACATCCCCTCCACACTCTCCAACAACCACACCAAGCTCAGGTATTGTTGTGTCCCATGCTCATTTTGTAATGTTTTTGACAAGTCTTCAAGCAGTTTACTTAAAGGTTCATGTCTAGGGGTTGGAATAGCTGTAGAAAATGGGTCATAGTTTCCTTTTCCACCAGCCATGCTGCGGGTAGAGTACTTGAATGGCACTATTTACTTGTGTATACCCTGCCTTGTGCCTCTATTGTCATGGCGCTGGGCTGTTTGGGAAGGGAGGACCAGCTGTTGGAAGTAATACTGCCATGTTAATTCTCATCTCCGTTGACTCTCTCTTGTATTAGGTCCATCAACACCAAAACCAGGGACACCCTTGCCGGACAACACAACATCCCCTCCACACTCACCAACAACCACACCAAGCTCAGGTATTGTCGTGTCCCATGCTCATTTTGTAATGTTTTTGACAAGTCTTCAAGCAGTTTACTTAAAGGTTCATGTCTAGGGGTTGGAATAGCTGTAGAAAATGGGTCATAGTTTCCTTTTCCACCAGCCATGCTGCTGGTAGGGTACTTGAATGGCACTCTTTACTTGTGTATACGCTGCCCTGTGCCTCTATTGTCATGGCACTGGGCTGTTTGAGAAGGGAGGACCAGCTGTTGGAAGTAATACTGCCATGTTAATTCTCATCTCCATTGACTCTCTCTTGCATTAGGTCCGTCAACACCAAAACCAGGGACGCCCTTGCCAGGCATCACAACACCAGCTCCACCAACTTTTACACCAAGTTCAGGTGTGTTTTTCACATTGCTACGTGTATTTTTCTGAGACAATTTTTGCCATGATGCCGAATTTTTAATGTAATTTGTATCAGGTGCTTGGAACAAATATCCTGTAGTAATTCTGACCTCCTTTAATTCTGCCTTCTTGCAGGTCCGTCAATACCAAAGCCCACAAGCCCATTGCCTGACACATCAACTAAGCCTCCACAGACACCATCCACACCCCAGTCAGGTTCAGGTATTGTTGTTTCCCATTTCCATTTCTTTTTTCCTTTTTTACATGTTCAGTTTTCTTACTTCAAGTCTAACAGCCAGAGTAACAGAGTTAGGCTGATCATGTGGTGATAGGACGAGGGGAAATGGTCACAAACTGAAGCATAGGAAATTCTGCACAAATGTCTGAAGGAACTTCCTCACAGTAAGGGTAATGGAGCACTAGAATAGGTTGCCCAGATTGGTTGTAGAGTCCTCTTCTCTGCAGGTATTTAAGACCCACCACCTGGATGCCTACCTATTCAACCTTGTCTAGAGAGCCTGCTTTGGCAGCGGGGTTGTACTCAGTGATATCTAGAGGTCCCATCCAACCCCTACAACTCTGATTCTGGATCAGATGGCTTGGTCTTCATGAATTGCCACAGAATGTGGGTGATTTCCAGTTACTGTAGAAAGGGGCTATCTCCTGTGGAAAGTTCGCGTGCCTCCTTTGCACTCTGTTCTTGATTGATGCCATCACTACTGCAACTGCACAGCAATAAGCAAAGCAAAGCATGTAATAGGAACAAAGTGACTGCAGCAGTTACAGCAGAGATTCAGAGGAAAGCATTTTGTCTTTTTTTTCCCAGGCCATGCTTCCTGTAGTGCCTCTGGGGATCCACATTACAACACTTTTGACCACAGAGTTCATAATTTCATGGGAAATTGTTCTTACACCCTCTCCAAAGTGTGTAACATCTCTCAGAATATTCCATACTTTGATGTGTCCACAACAAATGAGCACAGAGGAGCCAACACAAGAGTCTCTTATGTGAAGTCAGTGCAAGTGGAAGTCTATGGCTACCAGATTTCTATGCTGAAAAGCAAGAAAGTGAATGTAAGAAAATATTTTTTTAAAAGACATTTTTAAACTAACATGCAGATAATTAAGTTTTTTTGTTTGTTTGTTTTGTAGAATTCATTGTAGTTTTTTCTCTTTTCATTGGGTACATGTAACTCTTTCAATGAGATTTCAAAAAAATTTGCTTGGATTAAATATTATCTAATTGTGTCCTGCTCTCTTGTGAATAAAATGACATATTTCACTGAACTATTCCAGTTGCTTGTAGTTGGGTGAGTTCCAGCAGCCATACACTAACTTCTACAACTTGCTGTGTAGGTGAATGGCAGCAGAATGAACCTACCCATATTTATTGAAAAGAAAATCAGTATCCAAAACAGTGGCGGTTACGTTCTCTTGGAAACTGACTTTGGACTGTGGGTGAGATATGATGGAAATCACTATGCAGAAGTCTCTGTACCCTCTGACTACAGTGGTCTGCTTTGTGGCCTGTGTGGTAAGTCACAGTCATGGTTGCTTTAACTTTTTTCTTACCGTCATATTTAATCTATAATAAAACTACCATTTACCAAAGGAACTATAATTTAGAGCAGTAAAGAAAAGTTGCTGAAATTTTTCAGTCTCTGCTGACTGTTACACAACATCTAGTGATATGTTATCTGTCTGGAATACTGCAAGGTATAACTACAAATAATATTTTTAGCCACACAAAACTCACTTATCAGTGTAAATTAGCTCAAGTAATGATTTGCATGCATCTAGTCATCATGCAGTCAGAAAGACTACTACAGCCTACTTTTGAATTCTGCCTTAGATAGGGTACCTTTAGATAGGTGATGTCTAGAGTAAAACAGCAATGAATGGATCAAGTATGGATGATCCTCAGGTGACAGACTTGATGAATAAGGAGAAAAAAAAATAGAGAAATTTCAGAAGTTCAAATGCCACAAAACATTAAGTGCAGTATACAACACAAAAAATCCTTTTTGATTCCTGGGAGAGAGAAAGAACAGGTCAGACACAAACGGCACATTCTACTACATTCTGTAAGAAATTCTGTACAGTAAGAATGCAAAGTAACTGACAGTTACAGATGGTATATGTACCTAATGAGAGTGGGATTTAACTGGAATTTGTAGCAATCAGCCATTTTTAATCAGCCATATTGGCAGTGCCTGAATCTGAGCAGGTTTAGTTGGAACATTCCAGAATCCAGGTGATTACATTAAGCATACTTCAGAATGGAAATGATTTTGTAGTAATTGAAATAGTTGCTTGTCTAAGGAGTTTCTGATTTTATGATTATTCTTTGATCTAGATCATCTGAAAATTTCCAGTTAAATTATCTCTGTGTGGTCATTTCTCACTTTCAATTCAGGAAACCTACCTAAAAATGTAATGATAAATGTTACTATTTTATTTTTAGTCCCATACTACAGATAAAATCCAAACACAAATACTCCTCTTATTTTGTACAGTGCACATTGGTATTGGATATATACCTCACTAGTTTCTCATACAGCCTAAAACCTATGTTTTCTCTACAGGTGTGAATTTCATGTATCCTAAAAATCTTTTTTTTTACCCTCACAGGTAATTATAATGGTGATCCAAATGATGACAACATAAAGCCTAATGGTGACACTGCAAGTAATTCCAATGAACTTGGACAAAGCTGGCTTGTACCTGAGAATAACACCACGTATGTACAGGAATCCAATCACATTTGCTAATCAAACTCTGTAAAATCAAATATCTATCCACCCACAGATTTTTTCATCGGAGTATTATTCTGCATCTTCCAATTACCTACTAGAAATAGGGAGTTCCCCCTTCTTAATAAAGCAGAAATGAGCAGTTGCATCCTTTAAGCCTTGTTTTCCAAAGCAAGAACAATTTATGGGAGTCAGGTGTGATTTCAGTCCATATCCCTGACTGGAAATCATTAACTTACTGGATCCCATAGTTCTTTGTTTCAGCAAAAGCAGTCCTTTGATTAGCCCAAAAGGCATTGAAAAGGGCTGTATGGGAACTGCTGGGTCACAGCCTGAACCATTGAATGAGCGTCTGAAGGAAAGATCTGGTCAGCCCTGGGAGCAGGGGTGAAGGTGATTCACCTGTGTAACTGAAAGGGGTGAAGCCAGGCCCCCTCATTTAAGGGCTGACTGACACTGAGGAAGGATCTCTTGTTGGAGATCCCTCCTTTTTGGAATTCCTTCCTTGTGAACTTAGATCTTTGGAGATAGGTGAGCATTCATTTTCCTTCTTTTTGTAGCACCTCCTTATTTGCACTGGTCTCTTTGTTTTTACAAACTTTACAGGGGCATTCATTCAGAAATGGGCTCACATCAGCCTTTCAATGAAACTGGGTTAAATCTTCTGCCTCTAACAAAATACACCCTGTTGTTCAGAGTTATTGTACATCAGTATTCCACAAAAGATCTGATAATAAGAGATGCATGTAAACACTTTAACTTCTTTGTTTTCCCAAGATGCTCTGTTGGGACAGAAGACCAATGTGATGCAGTGCTGGAAAGTGAAGCAAAGAAGAATACAGCATGTGGCATGATTACAGACCCAACAGGTAGAATGCTTGTAGTTGTCTTTTTTTTTTTTTAATTGTTCTGAGCTTACACTGAATATGTATAAAACCTCCAGAGCCAATGGACAAAATTAAATTCATAGGTCAAGATATGTCAACTGACGAGACAGTGCCAAAATGTTCATGTAGATTATGTGAGAATGATCACTGCAAACCATAGCTGCTTTTTGATTTATAGTGACTTGCATTCTGCTTTCTAAATGAAGTAGTTCAGTGGGTGCTGTCATTGCATAAATTATAGATACTTCATCTGAAATTCTGTAGATTTTCCCTCCATTAGAGATCCCCTGAAGCTGTAATTATTAGCTTGCCTAGCCAGCAGCTCCTAATTTATGTATGCTGTGCTGTGTAAATCACACTGGGAAAAGGAATGAGCCTGATCCAGAGGGCCAAGTCTTATTGTATCTGGTCATTTCCAAGTGTTGGTTTAACTTACTAAACAGGCAAAGTTGGCCTGGAGCACTCAGTACATTGTCTACGATGACAGACAATAGATGATGATGGTGATAAATTCCCCCCCCTCCTTTTTTTTTTTTTTTTCTGTTCTCTATATATCTTTCTTCCTTTACACAGGAATCTTCAAGGATTGCCACAACAAAGTGCCTCCAGAAAATTTCTTCAGTAATTGTGTTTATGATATGTGTTTCACTGACGGACAGGCAACTTCCTTATGTTATGGACTGCAGGCCTATGCTGAGTCATGTACCAATGCTGGAATATGTATAGAGTGGAGAAATGCTACTCTTTGCCGTGAGTGCTGTGGTTTATAAATATTTATTCTGCATTTAAAGTTTAAATAGTGCACATTCTTTATCACTTTTATGAATGGCATTTCATTGTATGTAAAACTGTGAGTATAGCATTTTGTATGTTGGGGGTCTGCTTTACCTTAAGTACTGTTCCAGTATTTATATAGTTCACCGATTTCCATGAACTTATGGATATATTTGGGTCCAATTCTTCAAATATTTATGATTTTCTATTAGTTCCTTGGAAAGTTTGGATTATTCTCAGCTGTATCTTAGGAGAGTTTTGACACTGGGAGAATGACTATTACTTTGCTTTACTGAAGATCCACCATCCTCAGTACAAATGTTGCTGTTATTTCTAGGCTTTGTAAACAAGATATTAATTGATGGCTTTTGGACATAAATTAGTTGAATAAAAATTTTTAAGAAACAGGTTTTTCTAGGGAGTTTACAGATATTTCTTATATCAGAAGTATTCTGATTTATCTCCAGACTAATTATGTTCAGAATAATATTATGGGAAACTTTGAACAGTGACCTCATACTTCTCTATTGAAAAGTTTTCTAGAGGTTCCACTAGTGCCCATTTTATGCAGTACAGTGCAGTATTCTGCTTGCTAGACAACTTCTAAAGGACCTATATCAGTCATACTGAAATAAACAATCCTCTTTTTTTCTTATGCCATGAGATGTTTTTCCTCCTGGGTCTGCAGAAGCTGCTCAGTTTGGTGAAAGAATGACTTTAGAATGGCCTTTGATTAAAAGCACCCAAATCAGCCCTAGGACAGTGCACTGACAAGTCATCTATAAAGACGAGACATGAGAAGAAAATAGCTTCTAAACCCCAAACTCAGATTAAAAGTATGGACTTCTAGGCTCAACAGTCTAAGGCCATATTCCAACACTTAAGTATCTATGGGTTGGTTATTGTGATAAAGATGATTGCTCAATGACATTAATAGGGCTGTCTCTCAATCTTTTAAATCAGTACTCCTCAGCTAGACACTCCAAAAACAGTTTTTCTAATTTTCAGGACCAAGCAGTGAAAGCATGGGGATAATTATTATAAAAATTTTGCCCTCTTTAATGATCTTTTTTTTCTTTTCCTTTTTCCTCTAGCCATGTCCTGTCCGGGAGGCAGCATCTACAAAGGCTGTGGTACTAGGTGTCCCTCTACTTGTGTGACATCCTCAGCAGCTAATACCTGTAGTTCATTGCCAGTGGAGGGCTGCTTCTGTAAGGATGGCTATGTTCTGAGTGGAGATACATGTGTGCAAGAAAGCAACTGTGGTTGTGTCGATGACAAAAACCACTATCATGAGGCAAGTTACCACAGACATTATTTAAAGAAAAAGGGAAGAAAGCACATTGTATCTCAATTGCTATCACTGTGAGAAAAGACACTACCACAATTATTATTTACAGTGTTAATAATAGCAAGGAAGATTCACTTTGCCAGACTTCTTGATCATTGAATTCTGTGGTCATAACTGAATAAATGATCACATGTGCGTGTTCAAATACTAGTAATTTGATTGTCTCTTGTGACATAACCATCCTATTTATCTTAGAGTTTATAATTCCACATTTTTTCTTCCCCTCAGCTGGGTGAAAGCTGGTTCACCAGTAATTCCTGCACTGAACGCTGCACTTGCAATGCTAATAACACGATTGCTTGTTCATCCTGGGAGTGTGGAGTACGAGAGGAATGTGGTGTTAAGGATGGCGTGCTGGGTTGCTATTCCAATGGTAAGTCCTCCCAGAAAATTCTTCTCTGTGTCAATTCCATGATAACTTTCTCAAAAATGAGAATCTAATAGAGAGAACATCTTTTTATGTGATGGCAAAGATAGTTTGCACTAACTGCTGCCAGTGATAAGATACCAAAAAAAAAAAAAAAAAAAAAGCCATGATGAGCTGTCTTGCAGTCACTGATTCCCTTCTATTGTAGTTAATATCTGGAAAAACTGATGCTGCCCTGAAGCCTGTAAGGTCCCTTGGGTACTCTTTGGCTCAATCATACAAATTCAAGAAACAAATTACCAATGCTACAAGTTCTGAACTTCAGACTAACTGAGAGGAATTACCATTTCTGAGAGACTTTGTTGGCAAATTCCTCACATAATTTTTTACATAGATACATGTTTATTTACATTCATATATTTCATATGATAGCTATATTTACACATATAATTATGATAATTACATATTCTCGTATTGCTACATAGGAAAGTTCTGGATTACTCTTAATTACCATGTGTCACAGCTACAATAGCATATAGAAACAGAGTTAGTTTGTTGCCAAGTTGCCAGTTTGTATGTAATTAGCAAATTAAACTTAGAAAATACCTACTGGATATTTCTTATTTTCAGTTAAATGTCATTGACATAAACCTGACATACCTCTATAGAAGTTCTCCGTGTAATAATGATGAGGATTAAGTTGCTACACTAATGCAAATGTCTTTGGTCAGTTGAATCCATGGTGAAATCCAGTCCAAAGTCCTTCAGTTATTTTTTTCACTTTCAGGCCAAGTAACATGTCAGGTGGCAGGAGATCCCCACTATTTCACTTTTGATGGATTGATGTACACATTTGTGGGTACCTGCACCTACACCTTGGTTAAGGCTGTTGATGACAATGTCAACCCAATAACCATCCTTGGCAAGAATGAAGACCGAGGGCTAAGAGGGGCCACATACCTGAAAGAAGTCTACATAGATGTGTATGGTGTACGAATCACCCTTCGGAAGAGCAAAGAAATCCTGGTAGGTTTTGGTGCTATTTATTCCAGCAATAAGTATCTTTAAAATTAGCTCACTACAGTAGCTGTAGAAAAAGGACTTCTATGCTTTGTAAGAAACATGTAGGCATATCCTTAATACTTATGGGTACCTTCCTTAAGTTAATGTTGTGGGGAAATATAATTTCTGACTAATTCCCAAGGTTTATCTTCTAGGTTTATTGTTCTGTTGGCCATATCTTGGAGGTGGAGCCTCCAGATCTGAGAACTGTTTTCTGAGCTATAGGATGTACCTCCCCACTTTAATAAGTGTTGCCATTCCAACCACCTATAGCTAGAGCCCTGCCTAGCTCACTGCAGCTGAAAAGCTGATTTTTGCAACCTGTAGGTGGAATATGTAATAGTAAAAGTGTGAAGGATCTAGAACTGTCACAGAGTAATCTTCCTCATTCCAAGGAATATAGATTTGAGCAGGAAAGCTTTTATGGGAGGTTGTCCATGCTGATGAATGATTTATGTCTCCAGCTGAACAAGGAGAGGGTCTACACTCCAGTGGAGAACCGGGTGCGGGGTGTGTCCATTGGAAATATTGGCAATTACATAGTAGTGGAAACGGACTTCGGTGTGGTAGTGAAGTTTGATGGTGATGACCATCTGGAAATAACACTCCCACAGTCTTACTTCTCAAAGGTAAGATTTACTGTGTAAATACATCAGTACTCTTTCAGAAACACTGCCTATGTATTTTCATTTTCTTTCTTGCTGTATTTTGCTACTGCATCTTTCTTTGTAGCTGTATTGTCAAACACATCTCTTTTATTTTTCCTATTTTTCTCTTCACACAAATTTCCTTGTGTTCCAAAGGAGTACTGACAGAAAATGACCCAGCTAGGGGAATATGTCCAGCTTATAAAATTAAATTGCTTGAAGTATTAGGATATTACAGTGTCTGTGTATTTTCTATTGCTGCAGTCAGTATGTCTGAAATATCTAGCACAAGGTTGGTTGTCATTCCATAGGCAATGATTAGGAAGTTACTGGGGATGCTGGTGTAGAGCAGATTGTTTTTAGAGTATAGTTCTTGTTTGCTTGCAGGTACAAGGCATGTGTGGTAACTTCAATGATAAATATGAAGATGATCTGTCCTTGCCTAACGGTACAATTGTCAGTGTCATACAGTTCGGAAATAGCTGGAAAGTGGAAGAAGACAGTGATGCAGGGTAAGCATTACTTCATACCTTCCCATCTCTCTTTGGAATAGTCTTCCTCTAATTGCTAAGACTATTTTACAACTTTGTAACATACAAACAGTATATATGAGAATTTTTTCTTCTTCAGTTAAGCTCCAAAAAAAAAAGCCATCACCACCAGAAATTTCCATACAGGCCTGATGGAAATCACAGCCATTTTACTGATCCATGTATACACTCAGGGAATTAGAGCCTGGCATGGTAACATAGCTTGTACAACCAGCCAAAGCCCATAACACAGAGTCCGTAGAAGGCAAGCAGTGCATGCCCTAGGGTGACAGCCAGTCTCAGCTAAGAGTCCACACAGTTTTGTAGTGATGAGGCAGATCCAAGGTCAAGCTGGGAAATCAGCATTCTTGTCGGGTTCATTTAGTGCAGCCAAGTTCAAGCGGCAGCATGGTGACTGCCAGGCACATCTGTTGCTGCTACTCTTCCAGTTGTAGACAGAAATAGATCTGCAGTCTGTGGTGCTATTTATTTAGTACCTTTCAGTGGCAACAAACTTTACAGTTTCTGTCTCGTGTGTCTTTGAAACTCAAGTGTAGCCATTCCTGTGCTTCCTTGCAGTTGTGTATCAGACTCCAGAGAAGACGATGTTCCGCCTTGCTCTCCTGAGGATAAACCAATCATTGAAAGCCAGTGCAATGTCCTAAAATCAGACAAATTCAAAGCATGTCATGATCTGGTGAATCCTGAAGACTTCATAAAGATCTGCACCTATGACATGTGTCAGTATGATGGCATGAAGTCTGCTCTCTGTGATGTTGTTCAATTCTATGTGGATACCTGCAGGAATCAAGGCATCACCATTACATGGAGGAATAGCACATTTTGTCGTAAGTGCATATGCAAGTGAAAAAAAACAACAGAAAATCAGACAGTTGACAGTATAAGATAGATATATTAGGTGGACAAGTTAGATAATTAAGCCAAAATTTTCAGAAAAAGCAATTCTGTTATGATTTTATGACTTGGCTGTCTTGCTGAACTGTTTGCAAGTTGAACTAAACCTGAACTAAACCCAGTGATAAAAACTAGATAAGTTGTGGATGATAGTGTGGAGTTAGAATGGTTTTAGTAATCGAATGAAAATCTTGAGGTACTACAGTGAGTCTAAAATGGTGAAAAAAAGTAGAATCACAGCATCATTTATGTTGGAGAAGATCTAGAAGATCATCAGGACGAACCATAATAATCATAATATAACAAGAAAGGAGGAAAAAAAATAAAAAAAAGAGAAACTGTATGGATACAGGGATCAAAGCCACTCACTGACAATTTGGACAGTTGCTTATTAAGGGACAAGTTCTTGAATCCCACTGTATGTGCCACACTCCATCCATTCAACATGGCTACCATCTAATTATAAAAACAGAAAGAAAAGAAGAAAAGGATTACAGGATGGTGGGGGTTTGTGGTTTTGCTGCAACTCTTCTTCCCTGCCCCACCACCCTGAGTTTTTTAATGATCAAAATAATCTATAAGAAGGCAGTCCTACACCACTATTTTATAGGCCAAGTTGAAGTTTTTGGGCAAGAATGTTTGTTTTAAATGTATTTAATAACACTGCTTCTATTTTCTTCACCCACACAGCATTGCCCTGTCCAACCCACAGCCATTACACGAGCTGTGCCTCTGCCTGCCCATCAACATGCAATGACATTTTTGCCTCTTCCCTTTGTGAGAAGACAGGATCATGCACAGAGGGCTGTGAGTGTGATGATAATTACGTGCTCAGTAACGATAAGTGTGTTCCTCTCAGCAACTGTGGCTGCAGAGATGATGACAACAATTACTACAGTGTAAGTAGTTCATTGTAGAATAAATCTGACTGTAAAACTTGCAGGAAACTGGTCCCTTGTCCAGCAGAATGAGAAAAAATTGTAGACTCTGTAGAATTTTCTAAGTACATTTCATGTGGTTAGCAAAAGCTGTGGGCTGAAGTTTTTAGAGGATGTAGGAACGTGGTAATTTGCACCTGAAGCCAAAATTGAGGCATACTGGAAACTAGCAAATTGATCAGAGATATTTGTGTGGACTGTCCTATTCCTGTTATGTGTTGCAATTCTCTTGTGGAAGATAAGTGAATTGAGATTGATAAGATTTCTTGATAAGATTACACCTGGACTGATCCATTGTGAAGTGGTCAGCAGGATGCATCTAGCCAGACTCCATGTGTTTTGCTACTGACTTTCTATTGCTCAGCACCTTGGTAACATAGAACAATTTGTGTGCAGGCTGGGGAGACCTGGATAACTCCACACTGCACTGAAAGATGTCAGTGTCAGCAGAATGGTGTCATCAAATGTCAGAGTTATGGATGTGATTCTAAAGAAACCTGCATCATCAAAAGTGGAAAATACAAGTGCAATCCAACTGGTACGTGCAGACAGGTCTTCATCTGATATTCCATGAAGGCTAGAAAATGAGGAGGGATGTGGGTGTCTGTTCTTTCTTTCATGGCACTTTTAACTTTTATGACATGAAAAGGCAGGTTTGCCAGTATTATTATTAAGCAAAAAAAGGCCCCATTTCTCATAATAGAATGTTGCAGTACAAGACAGGGAATTTGTAGAGAGGAGTAGAACAAGAGTTTGAAAATCTATGTACATCTAGAAAATTGGCAAGTCAGTCTGGTTGATTTATATATATATATATATATATATATATATATATATATATATATATATAATCAGCTGCGTTTACCAAAAATGAAAGTCTAAATGTCTATTAGTCCTTTGGCAATGACCTTTTTTATTTTCTCAATTTCATATTTATTTGAAAATATTAAAAATAAAGTCAAAACAGGACAGAGCAGATCTCAACAGATACTTAGGAGGCCAATCTTGGTGATTTTCATACAGTACTTGCTTTGGCTAAGCTCTTATATTGAGGTGTCAGCCCTGCTAAGTTACAGCTAATCCCATATTCTCAATGTTAATTGGACTGCTTAGTAGGTAGCTTGTTGCCTAATGCCTCTATGCTTCTATTTTGAAGAATAGGATGGCATAGGTCGTACTGTATTGATGATCTATGCAGGAACATAATACAAATACAGCTTCCCCTTGCTCCCTTTTCACAGAATGTCACAGCAGAAGCACCACAGTGGTCTTAAGGAGTTGGCTTTGCACTCATTAGGCGAGAAGAATATTAGATGATAATCACTGCATCTGATAGGTCTGGTGAACCCAAGGAACAGTTTAGTAACGTGGAAAGAAATCAGTGTTACAGCAGTTTCATTGTCTAATTTCAAAATTAGATACTGCTCATCATGTTCAAATAATTTTTAAGTAATATATTGCTGAGGATTATGATACCAACATCTGAGTGCCCATTAACTAGGGTGATGCCTGAGCACCCATCTTTATTTTGAAAGGATTGCATGCTAGCAGCAATTATTTTTATATAACCTGTATTAAAGTTATTTATGCATAGGATTTGCTATGTGCATTCAAATTGGAAGGCAATGAAACTCTTTTTTTCTTCAGGTTTTGGGAAGTGCCGGATCATAGGCGACCCACATTATGTCACATTTGATGGTTTGGTGCACCACTTCCAGGGGAAATACACATATATTCTGACTCAGACCATCCCTGATCTACCTGACACTCTGACACAGTTCAGCATTGAAGGTGTGAACTATCCTCTTCGTCTAAATCGGCGCATTACTTACCTGAAAGAGATCATCATCAATGTTTACAATCACGAAGTGCGATTCAGGGAAGGCAAGCGGATATTGGTAAGTCTCACACTGATTTCAGAGCACAGACAAAAGTTCTCCTTTATAGTAAAACAAATAATTAAAGGACTGTTCTGAAGAATATAAGTATTGAGGCAGAGTGTTATTACAGCTGTACTATGGGGCAAACAAAAATGTGATTTCAGTTGTGTTTTTTTCTAAAGCTGTGAAAGATAGATTCTTCTTAAATGTCAATTTATTTATTCATTTTAAGAATAAAATACTAAATATCCAAAACTTATAACAAAGCCACACAAATTACGATCAGTGGTAGGGACAAGTGTGAATTATGCTGGAAAAAACTTTATTTCTGCCCTCTTCATTGGCACATAATAGTTTATGTTAGCTCATACATGCATTTTTAGTTCAGTGATGGAAATCTCTCAGGAATGATGTAAGAACACTGTGTCCAGATCACTTTCCTTAATATATGATTTTGTTACTTTAAATAATGTTTGTTTGTTTTTTTTTACCTGGTTAAACTATCTAATACATTTATCATAAAACCAGAAAAGAGGAATGCTCCTTTGTAGCATTTTACCTGCATCAAAGCCACATCTGAATTTGGCAAGTATAATATGAGTATTATCTTATTCTTTCCCTTTTAGTTGGATGGTGTAAGGGTGAGAGCCCCTGTTCGTCCTCATGATGGTATTCGTATATATCAGAGTATAACAAGAATTAACCTGGAGACAGATTTTGGCTTATACCTGAGCTATGATGGCAATCAAAATGCAGGTAAGTGACACTAAAACCATCTGCGGGAATACTTATGCAGTGTCAGAGAATGTTATCATTACAAAGTAGGTCTAAACCTACTAGAAATCTTCATCCTTTAAGCCTGTGATTCACTGTGATATGAAGTTCCAGAAAACTGAAAGTATTTCTCATGGGAGTGTAAAAGTGCCATTTCTTTATCTGGATCCACCTGAATTTAGGAGAAATTGTATGAGGAGTCAGACTGTTTAACTACTTTTCATATAATGTAAGGCCTGAGTGATGGAAACAAAAGCAAGCTACTTCAAGCTGCTGATCAGAATGACAGGGCAAAGTCTGGATCTGTCCCTTTCCCAGCTTAACCCAGTTACAGGGCTGAGGTCCTCAAGCCAAACAACTGGGAGTGCATTCTTTTACATGCTTCCTTTCAAGCATGTTCCAGACAATCCTATTCTTTAGTGTTTCTCAGCAGGAGTTTCATATCATGTGCACAAAACTCATTCGTGTAAGCTGAACAGACAGTACCTCCTCTGTTCAAAGCGGAGTTATCCCTGCTTTGTGATGCAATATAGCCATGGTATTCCTGATAATTTCAAATCCTGCATCACGTTAGTAACTGCAGTCTGAACTGTGGAATTTAGTACTTCACACTTCTTCCTGCCTCCTCCATACACTCAGAAGAAAACATTTCTTTGTAATGGCATTTTTTTCCTCTGAACTTTCCTAGATATAAAGCTGGCCAACACCTACAATGACAGAGTGGAAGGTTTGTGTGGTGACTTTGATGGGAGACATAGAAATGACTTCAGAAACCCAGACGGTGTTTGGCTGAATAATGTGAATGCGTTTGGTGACAGCTGGAAAGTTCCTGTGAAAAGAACCTCTCGTTTTAGGTACCTAATTTTCTACTTAGCATCCCTGGCAAAAACAGCCACTGGAAGTCAGGAAGTTAAGTTTCCCACTCAGGATAAGCACTGAGAGAGAAATAAACTGACATTTCTATCACAAGGCAGAACTGCTGTTACTTACGAACTAGTACTATGAACACTGGATGTGCAGAGAACTGATGGTTTCATGACGATTTCATTTCCAGACGAGACACCACTGTGGAGGAGCCTACTGAGGAACCAGATACAGGGCTCTATCAAGGCTGCAGTGAAAATAAGCTGACGCAAGAAAACAGCACTTCTAAATGTCAAATTCTGACTGCATTGGACGGTCCTTTTGCAAATTGTCATTCTGTAGTCTCACCAGATTTCTATTCCACGTAAGTGTCTGATGCAAACAATCTAGGCAATTTTATTCTGCATTTCCAAAACGATTTTGGAGCTTGTCTGTGAGAAGAACTGTACATCTTCATTTCTAGGGACAGAAGGTAGTAAGTGTCTTTGGAGAACTGGGCTCTGTGTTCAATTAGTCATATATTTGCATATTTAGTTCCCCTTATTTGTTTTTTTGTTTTGTTTTTTAACTGAAGATTGTTTTTTCTCTGTTTAGAGTTTTGCCTTTCTGTTATCTCTAGAACGTAGCTTTTCTCTTTACCTCTAGAGATAAAGCAGCAGCAAACATTAACCTGTACGCTGGAATTTCTAGTGTGTTTGAAGTTCTCATTCACATTCAGTGATAATTCAGTCAGTACCTGGCTCTATTAGATTCCTTCTAGCAATTGTAGCTTCATAAAATGCAGCCTTCAGGTCAGAGCCACAGAGGCAAAGGTGTCAGTGACAGTTCTTCAGTCTTTCACAGACTGGTGCAAAAAAAAAAACAGCTTAGTGAAGAACTCATGTGGTAGCTGCAATAAAATTCCCTCTGTTTATCTGGCCAAGTATGTGTGCAGTTCCCACACACAGGGTTTTGAACTATATGAAACCTGTTGGTTAATTCTTACATTCACCATTCATCCATAATGTCAAAGGATGGCCAAGTAGCTCTTTAGATTTCTTTTGTTATGTAGTTGCAAGTAATGCACAAAGGTAGGTGGTGCCCACTCCAAAGCCTTTCTTAGCTGTGATATGAATGTGTAAGTACCTTAAACCAAACACATGGACCACTGACTTCAGGGTATACATCCTGATTCTTAATGTAAACCTACCCTTCACTCTAAAACATGGTTGGGCAGCCTGTTCTGCCTTCTTGGTGGCTGCTTTATTTTTCTGAGATATATTTGCAGATCCCATACACTCCAGTACTCACTGTCTCAAAATCAGGCCATTGATACTCAGATGATGAGTGAAATTGAGAAGGTAGTGCCAGCAAACAAAGAATAAAAACAAAGAATAAAAGATACAGTGCATGAACGCTTTCTCATGTTGCACATAGGAGCTGTGTGTTTGACATGTGTGTGGAAGGAGATGATGCTGACACGTTATGCCGCAGTCTGAAAGAGTATGTGCTGGCTTGTCAGGAGCAAGGAGTCAATATGGAAGGCTGGAGGCAACAGACACCTTGTGGTAAGCACAGGAAGAAACTGAAAGTGTAATTTCTGCCTAAAGGACTCTCAAAATGTGAGGTTTGAGTTTTTTACTAGAAGCACTGTATGTCACACCTTCTTAGGTCCTACTGACATTGGTTCACACTTCAATCGCTGTTCATAGTTTAGCACTCACACTTGCTCTTCTGTCGCTGACTCCAGGTCTTATGATGATGCTTCACATTAGACCTTACCTTAGCCACTTTAGAAAGCTGCTTAGGAAAGCAGAGCAGTCAGCTCCCTTGTCATGAGAGGCTCTGTGAGTTAGAAATAAAACGTCCCTATTTCCAAGGGGTCTGTCAGACTACAGAATGCTGAAATAGCCCTTACAATAATCTCAAACCTCTTTTTCCTAGCTTTTTTTTCCCCCAAATTGAGGGGTTAATCCAAGCCATACTGTGCATCACAACTTTGTACTTCTGTTGAAACAGTTTTCAGAGCTATGAAACTACTCTGATATTTTCAGAGATAGCTGCTCTGTATGTGTGAGAAGTAATTTGGTATCAGTGAAAACCTGGACTCAGCACAGCATACCAAATAGCTTTGAAAATGCATTTTCTTACCTTGGAGTCATTCGCTTACAACTTCAGTACCATTATATACATGTGAACATTTCTGTGTATGTGTGTTCACCATTTTGACTCTTACAAAACTGATCTGAGAAGGCCATGTGTAACAGCAACCTGTTATAACTGGACTTTCCTTATTCTTACAGAGATGTCGTGTCCTCCCAACAGCAAATACAACGCATGCATGACTGCGTGCCCAGCATCCTGCAGCGACATGACCAGCCCCTCTGAGTGTGAACTGCCTTGTGTTGAAGGCTGTGAATGTCTCCCTGGTTACATTCTTAGTGACTCTGACTGTGTGCCTTACAGAGAATGTGGCTGCACATACCTTGATAAATATTATGAGGTACAGTGTCTCAGCAGGCCAGACAGCTCCCGCAGTGCTGAACAATATTTTCTTGTGCTAATTATTTGGATAATCTCTTTGTTCTCCTCAGCATGTAACTTTTCATTAGAAACAAAGAGCAATTTATTTAACAATATTCTGGTCTCTGGAGGAAGGGAAGAGAGAATACATTGCTCAGTCTGCCTCAAACTCTGCCTGTCAGAATATTCTGCAGGCACTTGGGGGAAGCATACGATTACACTCTGACCTCCATATTAGTTCTTTACCTTTATTACTCTAAAGAGCCTCAATAGGCTCTAAAATTTACAATACATGAGTTACAGAAAAGTTGTATTGGTCACCATGGTCCCTCTCTTCTCAGAGTGGCACAGGAAGGGCTGAGTCCGTAATGCTGGCTGTGGCATGAAGAGAGCCCCAGTAAGGCTGGATTCTGAGGAATCCAGAGGTTCCACACTTCTAGCTGTGGGATAGAAAGCTTTGTAGTCATTTCAATACTGGAGATTTCATACAGACAAGTCCTAAGGCAAGTAGAGATGGCGTTATGGGAAGAGGTAGGCACTAAAAACAAATGGGGCTTGCTAGAGAAATGGTACATGGCACTTTTGTACACTGTCTTGAAGGCACAATATGATGCATCTGCTGCTTTATCTCCAGCAACAGTTAGATACTGTTGGCTGTCCATGTACCCAACTTGGGGCTAGGATCTCACACCTCAAAGTTTCTTGAATGTTCCTTGAGTTTCAAGGAGCTGGGTTAATAAGCTGCTTGCTTGCTTTCTTTATACAAAGTACAAAAAAGAGAAGTCTGCCATGTTGTCATTCATCAGGAAGAATCAGAGTAGCAAGGGACCCCAGAACTCTGTTCATGTTTCCCTGTATAGTTTTGATATAACAGTCATTTTTAACATTCAACTGCAATCTTCCAGATTGGAGAAGTGTTCACCACTGATGACTGCTCCCAGCAATGCCTGTGCACTGAGAGCTCCACTGTCACCTGCTCTAACATAGCATGTGGTTCTGATGAAATCTGTAACGTTTCAAACTACACGCGTGGATGCTACAGGAGTAAGTGAATCACTAAACCTATCATGTTTTACTTCATTGCAAAGAAGTCTTGAATTACTGCTTATAGGACATCTCTGGGTCTGGGATCGGTGCAGCAGTCTAAACAGAAGAAATAATAAACTTATTGGAGAACTTTCTCTGATGTTTCGTCATAGAAAGTGTTTCTTTCCCAAGAACCATTCTCTCAGGACTGGTTTACCTGAGATTCTGAAGCATTTCTCTTTCCTTTTTGCTAGGTGGACCGTGTATGCCAAGCCCTTGTCAGAACGATGGTATTTGCTCTGAAACAACCAACGGCACCTCTGACAGCTACTACTGTGAATGTACAGAGCTGTACACAGGACAGAGCTGCAACATTGAAAGGATAGGTAACAAAACCATTTTGGATTTCACTGTCTGAATTGTACACACCATTATAAAAAAAAAAAAAAAAAGAACAAAACGCCTGTGCCATTATGGAGAAGACTGAGCTGGCTTTTAATTTTTGTGCTGTGAATCAATAATCCCGTGGGGAGGTGTCAGGGCAGTCTGGGATCTCATCACATCTTTTCATGGGCAGAGTGCAAGCTGACCCCAAAATTCATTCCACTGCATGTTCCAACCAAGTTAATGACACTATTTCTTCAAGTAAAAATTGGGCCTTGTACCATAAACTGGGTGGTCATGTCTGTACTGATACATCCAAACAGAAAGAAGAGGGCAGGCCCCTCAGCAAAGACATGCTAGAAGGCATGACAGCAGGACTCTGCAGGACATGCAGGACCTTGGTCTGACACCATTCCAGGAAGTTACTTCAGCCAGAGAACATCGTATAAGCCAAGCAGACAGGCGTGTCTGCTTCCCATTCAGATTCTGCAGAGTACAGTTCCTCACTTGAAATTGAGCAGAATCTTCTGTTCACAGCGCTCAGCTTACACTGACAGGGCTTATCTCTTCTTCAGATGACACAAGTATCCCAGAGAGTTCCCAGAGCAACACAGTTGCCATCGCTGTTGGAGTTACAGTAGCAGTGGTTGTTGTGGTCATTCTCATCTCCTCCGCATTATATCTGTACAGGTAAGACTTCTCCCAGCTTTGCTACATTCAGCAGGGGCAAGGCACACACACTCCTGGTGTCTGTACACCCCCAAATTTCTGCTATTCCCACACCTGCAGAATCAGAAAATATAGCATTCAAGATCTCATTTAAGAAATACATTGAAAAGCTTTTTCTACAGAAATGAACATATGCCATTTCTTTTACATATTACATCGTCACTGCTTGCATCACTACCACAGAACTTAGGACTCTTCAGAATCTGACATTGCACACTCACACCACCATTTGGCCCTCTAATAAAAAATAAGCACCAGTAACATCATTTAATTTCTATTCTTGTTTGTTTGCATACAGAAGGACAAGAAAGGCAGATGTAAATATCAACACCCGGAATTCATCTTCACACAAGTCTGAGGATTCATTGGGTGACAGAGTACGTGAGCACAACTATGGCTACGTAGTGAATGCTGCATTTGACCAAGATGAACCCCAAAGTACATACCTGTAGCTAGCTTTTTTTTTTCAATTCATGTGTATTTCTGTTCTTGTATTTTAATAATATTTCCAATTATTTCAGAATAATAAATAACTGCATTTACTGAAGATTCTGAAGTTTTTCATCCGAAACAGATCTCATGTTGTACACTCAAACAGAAGTGATTCTCTACTCACATTATCCACTGTGCTATCCACAGGAGCTGTTCAAGTAGCAAATCCAGACAGAGTTCAGTAGCACAGTTGTACTGCGCACCATCACATATGTACCCCTGATAGAGGTGGCAGCAGACTGACAAGGTCAGAATTAACAATAGCATCTCAGGCAGGTCGTCATGAGATCACCTTACCCAAATACTTGGGAGAAACAGATAACGGAGCTGGAAACAGTTCTGCTCTTTTAGCAAGGCATGGTTCACTGGGGAGAGGACAAAAAAAAAATAAGACAACATCAAGCTCATCTGATAACAGATAACCCCACTCCATCCACCCCACTGGGAGTGCCAATCTGAAAGAAGCAATTGTTTGAGTGACAGCTGCCTCCTTGCTGTCTGTCTGGAATGGACAAGAATGAGGGCTGTCAGCAGGAGGGTATACAGCCAGGATGGCTGATCCCAGTGAGCAAATATCCCATACCATGTGCCATCGTGTTCAGTAACAGGACATTGCTGCTGTTCCTATGCTCCTGCACTGGACAGTCTGGTTCTCCAGTATTAGCCCAATATCTCAACACCACTTGGGAAGGTGGAAGCACTGCCTAGGCATTGTGTAAGCCCTGAACAAATTTCCAGTGGCACAAGTGAAGATCTGAGACACAAGGAACAATCGATTAAAAGATTTATTGATGGCAGAAGCTAGTTAAATCTCATTATTTTATTAAAGGCTGAATGACCCATAACAGGAGGCAGAGATGGAGAGAGTAGAGGAAAGATTGGGATCAGCACCTTGGGTTTCAGCAACATCTCTGATCTAGTTCCTGACTGATGGTGGTGGATACACACATAACTCCTCCAAAGTACACTATTTATACACTGTTATTTCACATGTGCAGTTATTTAGAATACTTTGGAAATCGGTTGGTGGGGCTTCAGGTGGTCTCCCCTCACTGAAATTACTGCTCATAGATCTTCCTGGGTGCCTAGGTGTCATTTGTGATGATCTCTCCTGCACTAAGTTCACTTGTTGTTGCTCAGAAGTTCTGCATGGTCTCATGGCATAAGGAAATCAGTCAGTGTTGTGGTTTTGTGGTGTTGATGCCGGTATTCCACATCAGAGCATCATGCAGCAGTTAAGGAGTTAATGCTGGGGGAGCAGCAGAGGGGAGGGGCGGAGCTCCGCACCGGAGGCAGGCGGCGCTCGGTCTGGGCGCGTTGCTCTGGGCTGCCGTGGAGGTTCAGCACGTGTGCTTCCCCTGCGGGTCCTCCTTAGCGTAAGCTCATAGCTTTTGGTTTGAAATTTTTTTTCTCTCTCTTTCAATTGTTCAATTTTATTAGATTTAGTAAAGTTACCGTTCCTTCTCAGATCGTGCCGTTGTTTTCTTGTCGACCCATCTCTTCCCGCCGTTTCCCCCTCCCCCTCCCGGAGCGCGGCTCTGCTCGGGCGGCCGCGCGGCCACTGACGCAGTTTCTTTTTTCTCTCCCCTCTCCCTTCTCGGTTTCCTTTGGGTCACTGTCACGGACAACACCGTGACAATTATTGGTGGAGAATGCGGGCATTGCAGTATTGGCTCTCCATTGTAAATCTGGTGCAGAGTGGACTAAGGTTTTTCATGTACCTTACAGCATGCTGGCGTCTTTTTAAGCTCCTCGCGTTCAGCACCGGAGTAGTGTGGATATACAGCTACTTTAGTGTGCTGAGGGGGTTACGTGCCTCCTACCTAAACACCCTGGCTAACGTGACAGATTATGCGGCATTTGGAACGGTTTCCAATTACTCTTTTCAGGTCTTTACCTATATTCAGGATGTCAGCCCGGCAGTTGTGGCAACTGTGTTATCTGTTTTTCTGCATGCACTCTCTGCAATAGTAATTTACATCATGTGGAGGAAGCTTTCCTCAAAACCAGAGAGTGTTGAATGGCAGGGAAGGTGGAAAAAATTAGGAAAGAAATTAGAAGCGTGGGGACCCCCGGTGTTATGCAATTTTGATCTTGAGCACCTGTGGGACCCTGAGAAATTCAGTGAGTGTTTAGGTAAGGAGTCATGGGACTCAGGACGATCTGAGAAGGAATGTATTGTTTGGGGTCTGGCTTGTGCTTATCGAGCCATAATTGATATTCTGGAGAGAAATGGTTTCCAAACCAAGGTCCAAAGCAAAAATGAAAACCTCGAAGTTAGACCTGACCAATCACAGGAAGCACCGGTATCAGTGTCGGTTGCCCCTGTGGAAGGCCAGAAATGGACACGGCCGTCCTCGCGCCTAGAACGGAAAGAAGAAGAAGCAGAGAAAAAAAAGGAAGATCCAGGCGAGGGGCCCTCCTCAGCACCACCACCACCACCACCACCACCACCACCACCACCACCTAAAAAGGCCACTAAGAAAAGTGAGAGACATGGAGAAGACAGCGATGATGATGGAGTCACTGTTACCACTACTCGTCGGCCCCTAAAGATGACTGAAATACAAGGTTCAAGAAAGGAGTTTGTACGGCACTCGGGTGAATCTATTGTCACCTGGTTGCTGCGGTGTTGGGACAGCGGTGCCAGCAGCGTGTCCCTAGATGGCAGTGAAGCCCGCCAACTGGCAAGCATTGCCCGAGACCCAGCTATCGATAGAGGAATTGGCAGATGTCTGAATGGAGTCGCTACCCTCTGGGAACGAGTACTAGTGGCTGTAAAGGATAGATACCCTTACAAAGATGATCTGGAGCCTAAGGTGGAAAGATGGAACACCGTGGAGAAAGGCATCCAATTTTTGAGAGAAACAGCCATAGTAGAGATGCTGTATGATCCCAATTTCGTCCCTAACAACCCACACCAGGACCGTGATCCTGATAGAGTAAGGTGCACACCTGATGTATATCGCAAGCTCTCAAAAACAGCACCAGAGAGGTACGCAAGTACACTGGTAGCAATGTTCCATAGATTCGAGGGTCAAGACAGGAGACTCCCAGTTTATGAACTGACTATTACACTCCAAAACTTTGAACAGCAGTTTCCACCATCACGTGCTTCCATTGCAGCTATAGTAGCAGAAGAAGTAGGTGAGATTAAGGAGACACAGAAAACTATACTGGACGAACTGTCATTACTGATGAATAGGGATGAACCTGTGTCAGTATTGGAAACACCTGATGAAGACGAGCATGACGCAAAGAATCTGATGAAGCAATTTATCAAACTGTTGAAAGTCTCGGCCACCAAAGGCAACCGCCCCTCTGCACGAGCAAATGACGGCAGTAACATCATGTCACGTGTGGCCATGTGGAGCTTCTTACGAGAAAACGGAGAGGACATGAGGAAGTGGCATAAAAAACCCACTCCTGTACTGCGAGCACGAGTGAGAGAACTACAGCAGAGATCAGCCACCAATGAAATTGCTCCCGTCACTGCAGGTAACCAATAGAGGGGCCCTGCCCTCAGCCAGGGGAGGGAAAGGGATAACAGAGTGTATTGGACTGTGTGGATTAGATGGCCTGGCACATTAGAGCCACAAAGATATAAGGCACTGGTGGACACTGGTGCACAGTGCACTCTGATGCCCTCGAGTTATAAAGGGACAGAGTTGATTCATATTTCTGGAGTGACTGGGGGTTCTCAGGAACTGTCTGTGTTGGAGGCAGAAATAAGCCTCACCGGTAAAACCTGGCAGAAGCATCCTATAGTGACTGGACAGGGGGCGCCATGCATACTCGGTATTGACTATCTCAGAAGGGGACATTTCAAGGATCCCAAGGGGTACCGATGGGCTTTTGGAATAGCTGCTGTAGATGCAGACAACATTCAGCAGCTGTCTGTTTTACCTGGCCTGTCAGAAGATCCGTCTGTTGTGGGGGTACTGAAAGTGAAAGAGCAGCAGGTACCTATCGCTACAAAAACAGTGCACATACGGCAGTACCGCACCAACAGGGATTCCTTGCTCCCCATTCATAACTTGATCCGTCAGCTAGAGAGCCAGGGAGTGATCAGCAAGACTCACTCACCTTTTAACAGCCCCATATGGCCGGTGCGTAAAGCCAGTGGAGAATGGAGGCTGACGGTAGATTACCGTGGCCTGAATGAAGTCACACCCCCACTGAGTGCTGCTGTGCCAGATATGTTGGAGCTGCAGTATGAACTGGAGTCAAAAGCAGCCAAGTGGTATGCCACTATAGACATTGCCAATGCATTCTTTTCTATTCCTTTGGCCACAGAGTGCAGACCACAGTTTGCTTTCACCTGGAGGGGCGTTCAGTACACCTGGAACCGTTTGCCCCAGGGGTGGAAACACAGCCCAACCATCTGCCATGGGCTGATTCAAACCACACTGGAACAGGGTGGGGCACCTGAGCACCTCCAGTATATTGATGACATTGTTGTGTGGGGTGATACAGCAGAGGAAGTTTTTAAAAAAGGAGAGCAAATAATCCAAATTCTTCTGGGTGCTGGTTTTGCTATTAAACGGAACAAAGTGAAGGGACCTGCCCAAGAAATTCAATTCCTTGGAGTAAAATGGCAAGATGGACGTCGTCACATTCCAGGAGATGTGATTGACAAAATCACCAGTATGTCACCACCCACTAGCAAGAAAGAGACACAGTCTTTTCTGGGTGTAGTAGGTTTTTGGAGGATGCACATCCCAAACTACAGCCTCATAGTAAGCCCCCTCTATCAAGTGACTCAGAAAAAGAATAATTTTGCATGGGGTCCTGAACAGCAGCAGGCCTTTGAGCAAATCAAGCAGGAGATAGCCCGTGCTGTGGCCCTGGGGCCAGTTCGGTTGGGACAGGATGTGAAAAACATCCTCTACACTGCTGCTGGAGAGAAAGGTCCCACTTGGAGTCTGTGGCAAAGAGCCTCTGGGGAGACCCGAGGCCGACCCCTTGGATTTTGGAGCAGAGCGTACAGGGGTTCAGAGGAGTGCTACACTCCAACTGAGAAGGAGATTTTGGCCGCATACGAGGGGGTTCGGGCTGCCTCTGAAGTAATTGGTACTGAGACACAGCTCCTCCTGGCACCTCGACTGCCAGTGCTGAATTGGATGTTCAAAGGAAAGGTTCCCCCCACCCATCATGCTACCGATGCCACCTGGAGTAAGTGGATTGCACTGATTACACAGCGAGCTCGGATGGGGAACCTCAACCGTCCAGGAATCCTGGAGGTGATCATGGACTGGCCTGAAGGCAAGAAATTTGGAACATCCCCATCAGAGGAGATACCACGTGCTAAAGAGGCCCCACCATATAACGAACTACTAGAGAATGAAAAGACGTATGCCCTCTTCACTGATGGATCGTGTCGTATTGTTGGGAAGCATCGCAGATGGAAGGCTGCTGTGTGGAGCCCCACACGACGAGTTGCAGAGGCCACTGAAGGAGAAGGAGAGTCAAGCCAATTTGCGGAGGTAAAGGCCGTCCAGCTGGCCTTAGATGTGGCTGAACGGGAGAGGTGGCCCATGCTATATCTTTATACTGACTCTTGGATGGTGGCAAATGCTTTATGGGGGTGGTTGCAGCAGTGGGAACAGGACAACTGGCAACGGAAGGGTAAACCTATTTGGGCTGCTGAACTGTGGAAAGACATTGCTGCCCGAACAAAAAGGTTGGGTGTAAAGGTGCGCCATGTAGATGCTCATGTGCCCAAGAATCGAGCTACTGAAGAGCAGAAAAATAACCATCAGGTAGATCGAGCTGCCAGAATTGAGGTGTCTCAGATCGATTTGGACTGGCAGAACAAAGGAGAGCTATTTTTAGCTCGGTGGGCCCATGAGACGTCAGGCCATCAAGGAAGGGATGCGACCTATAAGTGGGCTAGAGACCGAGGGGTGGACTTAACTATGGATGCCGTTGCACAGGTTATCCATGACTGTGACACATGTGCCATAATTAAACAGGCCAAGAGGATGAAACCCCTCTGGCAGGAAGGGCGATGGGAAAAGTATAAATATGGGGAGGCGTGGCAGGTTGATTATATCACCTTGCCACGAACACGCGATGGTAAGCGTTACGTGCTCACCATGGTGGAGGCGACCACTGGGTGGCTTGAGACATACGCAGTACCCCATGCTACCGCCCGAAACACCATCTTAGGGCTCGAGAGACAAGTCCTATGGAGACATGGCACTCCAGAGAGAATTGAGTCCGATAATGGGACTCATTTCAAAAATTCTCTTGTGGATATCTGGGCCAAAGAACACGGCATTGAATGGATCTACCATATCCCCTACCATGCACCAGCTGCTGGTAAGATCGAGCGCTACAACGGGTTGTTAAAAACCACGTTGAGAGCAATGGGTGGTGGGACATTCAAGCACTGGGAGAAGCATCTGGCAGAAGCCACCTGGCTGGTCAACACTAGGGGATCAGTCAACCGAGAGGGTCCTACACAGTCCAGCTCCCTACAGACCATAGAGGGAGATAAGGTCCCTGTGGTACATGTGAGGAGCATGTTGGGAAAAGCGGTGTGGGTCCTTCCAGCCTCTGGAAAGGGCAAACCCCTCCGTGGAACCGTTTTTGCGCAGGGACCTGGGTGCACCTGGTGGGTAATGGATAAAAATGGGGACGTCCAGTGTGTCCCACAAGGGAATTTGATGCTGGGGGAATGCAGTCTGTAATTACGTGTGTATGTATGTATATATATATATGTTTCTATGTAACTATGTTTCTATGTAACTCATGTTATTACTGTTTGGTTATGTATAGATGTGTGTTAAGCATGATGTGATGATGTGGAATAAGGGGTGGAATGTTGTGGTTTTGTGGTTTTGATGCCGGTATTCCACATCAGAGCATCATGCAGCAGTTAAGGAGTTAATGCTGGGGGAGCAGCAGAGGGGAGGGGCGGAGCTCCGCACCGGAGGCAGGCGGCGCTCGGTCTGGGCGCGTTGCTCTGGGCTGCCGTGGAGGTTCAGCACGTGTGCTTCCCCTGCGGGTCCTCCTTAGCGTAAGCTCATAGCTTTTGGTTTGAAATTTTTTTTCTCTCTCTTTCAATTGTTCAATTTTATTAGATTTAGTAAAGTTACCGTTCCTTCTCAGATCGTGCCGTTGTTTTCTTGTCGACCCATCTCTTCCCGCCGTTTCCCCCTCCCCCTCCCGGAGCGCGGCTCTGCTCGGGCGGCCGCGCGGCCACTGACGCAGTTTCTTTTTTCTCTCCCCTCTCCCTTCTCGGTTTCCTTTGGGTCACTGTCACGGACAACACCGTGACAGTCAGACAAGTGCTTCCTTGCCTTCAGCAAGGCCTACACTCATCTCCTTCCTGCAGTGACCTCCTTTTACTCCTCTACCAAGTGTTTGCTTCTCAGCCTCCCTCAGCACCGCTGGCCAGAAAAGCACTTATAATTGCCATGGGCAGTCAGGTGGATAAAAGGCATTTTGCTCCAGTCCGTTCAAGAACGTGCCAGCTGTCCACACACACCCAGCCCAGCCATTGAGGGCTGGATATGAATGGAAAGGGGCTTTCAGCCTCACTACATAATGAGAACGAATCAGTGTGAGGGACCTCCCTGTCTACAAACAAACTGCCAATGTCATGCTGCGATTTCACCACATTTCTGAAAGCAGCTTTCCTGCCTGTTCAGCAGCAGCTTCCCATTGCTCTCCTGTACCTGCTAATCGTGCAGTTCTGTGAATGCTGAGTACTGCTGACAGTGCTCACATCCTGCTGCAGCTGCTGGGAGCACAGGACACCCCAAACCCTGCAGGATCACATCTCCATCTCTCCCAGGTAACGCAGCCTATCTGAACACAGGTGAAGCAGATTTGGGAGTTTCCATGGATACACTTTGCTATTCCAGTGTCATAGGAATTGCTTTGGTTTTCCACTGCAGAGCTTCATATTTACATTTCAAGTCTGAAATACTTAAGAAAGAAGGACTGTAGTGTTCCACTGAATGCATTGATTCTTGATGATAAAAGCCAGAAAGACAACGAATCTGACACTACTCAGATCTTGCAAATCAACCAGTTCTCCTAATGCTGGGCATTAAACCACCTGCGTGGCTCAGCTTACTCAGAGCACACACCTGCTGGTGTGTGAAGGTGGGCTGGAGGTGAACCTTCCTTTCTGGCACTAGCTGTGGGGCAGCCACAGCTACTCAGCTGCACTTGCCCACCCCTCAGCCCAGAGGACTTGTTGGGCACGGCCACACACTTCTGTATCTGCAGGACAGAACACAAAGACACATGAAAAGCCATCCTAGACGTCTTTGCCCTAAAAAGGCAACTGGGTCGTGCTCCGAGCTCCATCTCCCTCTCTGCCAGCCAAGAAGTGAGGCGGCAGAGCACCTCACCGCCGCTCCCTCTCCGGAGGGCTCGCGGTGAGGGATGCTCGCTTTACCCCTCTCCCCGTAGGGACGTTGCACACCCGGGCATCGTGCTGCGTAACGCGAGGCAGCCCGCAGTTGTCCGCTCCTCGCTATTTATAGCGGTCGGGAGGAGCCTAGGGCTGGGTTGGTTTCCGCCTCCAGACTCGCTCGGGGCCGCGGCGGCGGCGGCGGCGGCGGCGGCAGCGGCAGCGGCAGCGGCAGCGGCAGCGGCAGCGGCAGCGGCAGCGGCAGCAGCGGGACGCACGGACACGCGCAGGGGGGTGAGCGGGGAGAGCTGGGCCGGGGAGCGGGCTCCCGCATCGGGATGTGGCCTCGGGGTGCCGAGCCCCTGCGGGCACAGCCTGGGATGCTGCAGCCCCGTGAGAGTGGCTGCCACTGCGCACCGGAGTCGGCTCGGGGGGCTGTTTCAGGGAGAGCCTGGAAAGGATCAGGGTTTACCAGGGGAGCAGCTCGGCCTCTTCAACCCAGCAGAAAACAACGGGATGAGGGCAAGTGCTGAGAGCTGGATGCTGGCCCGCCATGGCTTCGCCCTTTGCTCCTGTCGCTCAGCAGGACAAGGGTGGCTTTCACTCCTTGCCCTCTGTCGGGGCACTGCTCACAGCCAGGCCCTGCAAACAGAATCCAGCACAGCAACAACCAGCTGTCACCAGCCTATGCTGCACGTGCCAGGCTCTAATGACCTCCCAGCATGCCAACCCCCAGCAAATGCCCTCTGTGTACCCCAGAACTCCCTGCCGTGCCTTGCCTGGAGCTGTCCAGCCAGAGGAGCATGTCCTGAGTTTGATCTTGCAAGATGGCAGCAACCAAGAGCTTCGGTGCCACCCACCCTGGAGACCCTCAGCCTGGGGACCTGATAGAGATCTTCCGGCCAGCATACCAGCACTGGGCCCTGTACCTGGGAGATGGGTACATCATCAACGTGACACCTGTGGGTAAGGCTGACAGGGTGGGGTGGGCGCTTTGGGATGGCTGAGAACTCTGCCTTGCATCAAGGGCAGGTGGTCAGCCTCACATGGCAGCTCCAGGATGGGAAAGAGGAAGGGACAGGGGCTGCAAGCCCCCCAGGTGGCACCTCTAGGGGCCAGGCAGAAGCTCTCTGGGGTCTCAGCCAGGCTGTGTGGGACCTGCCTGGCTCACCCTGTGCCTTCCCCAGAGGAGGGGCTGCCAGCCACGTTTGGCAGTGCCAAGTCGGTGTTCAGCCGAAAGGCCATGGTGAGGATGCAGCTCCTGAAGGAGGTGGTAGGAAACGACTCCTACCGCATCAACAACAAATATGATGGCACCTACACTCCCCTCCCTGTGGAGGAGATCATCCGGCGTGCTGAGTACCTCATCAACCAGGAGGTGTCCTATGACTTGCTGGGCAACAACTGCGAGCACTTCGTCACGCTGCTCCGCTATGGCGAGGGCGTCTCTGAGCAGGTAGGCAATGCGTGCTGACCCTTGTGGGGTCAATCCAAGGGTAATGGCACAGCATCACCGTTATTCATTTCATTGCCCTGGTCAGCTCTGCCTGCTCTTCATTTCTACACCTGTGATTTGCTCCCCTCTCTGCAGGCCAACCGAGCCATCAGTGCCATCGGGTTTGTGACAGCAGCTGCCGGTGCCTTCTCCCTGCTGGGCCTGCTGCAGAACCGGTCCCGAGAGAGGCAGTACTGAGGAGCTATCAGGCAGGAGCTGCTGGGATTCGGGGTGGTTTGTGGCCTCGCTCCCAGCAGTGCCTCTTGCAGAGGCCAGCCCCAGCCCTGGAATCGCCAGTGATGCCTGGCAGTGCGCATAGGCACATTATTCTCACACCTCAGGGCTCTGCTGAGCACTTTTGGCACCCACATTGTTTTTGCAGACTGTGTCCTGTGGACTTTCTATGAATAACCTTCCCTAACCTGTGTTTTTAACCATTTTTTTTTAATCCTTACCAGAACTAACACAGCAGCACTGCTGTTGAGGCCCATGCAGGACTAGGTAGATGACCTTAGAGATCTTTTCCAGCTGTAATGGATCTGTGATTATAAGAAAAAGCCCCTGGGCCCCACAGGACAGACTTTGTGCTCAGAGCTGGGCCTGTAGCACCACACTGACCAGCAGGACAGATTCTATTTCCAGTACAAATTACATCTTTCCCCAGCCAGCAGGACAGCACAGCCCAAGGCCCACACCTGGAGGTTGAGCTGTTCAACGGCTCCAGGTCTACAGAGCCCCACCATCTCCAAGCACAAAGCTGGCATGCATGCAGCCTGTCCTAGGAGAAAGCTGTTGAGTGGAAGTGTGGTTTATTACTCTTCATGGAGAGTATTTGGCTAGCATGTTGGGAACTGTATTTTTTTTCTGGTTGTACATAGGAAATGAAATCCAGTAGTGCCTTCACCACGTGCAGCTGCCTGGACTGTAAGAAGAGATGGGAGCAAGAGCTGTCAGTAAGCAGCTTGCTATTTTTATCTGCTCTCATCACATATATAACTAGACAAGAAGATTTTGTTAAACAACAGTTGTTTCAGTGTTTGAAATAACAAAGCCAGGCCTTCTGGTCATATTTTGTAGTTAATACAGTGAAATAATATTGTTGGTTGTTGGGGTTTGTTTGTTGTTTTCCTTTTTTTTTTTTTTTTTTTTTTAAATGGGAAGTGTATTAAAATAAAACCGGGCTCTTAGTAACTGGATCTGGAAGCCCTGTACTGTTTTCCTGTAAATATAGCCATAAGTTCTGAGACTCCACTTAGGAAGTGGCTGAATAAACATGAGGATGAGAGCACACCCACCCAGGCTTCCTGCACTATGTGACTGCAGAGTACTGGTGCACATTAACCTCTGCTTGGTGTGGCTTAGACAAAGCAAACAGCTCAGTGCAAATTTTTGCCCAGTGTGCCTTGAGAGCAAAGGTGTCACGTGGCACTAAAGAGAGCACTAAATTTGGGTAAGGAGGCAGCTACTCATTCCCTGAGTACATCCCCGCCCAGCTCCAACTTACTGCAATGCTTGAGCTGAAATCTTTCCTGCTCTCAGCACATTGTGTCTGCAAAAGTTGGCGAGGGAGGGTGAAGTAAGGACAGCATGTGCACCCTCCCACATTTGTAATTCACTCCAGAATGGAAGAAAACCAGAATTGCTGTGTAAGTGGAATTTTGCATGGAAGCTGCAGTTTCATTTAATGCAGGATTTTGCAGTTGCACATGTGCTCCTTAGTGCAGTCAAGGATAGGTCACTAATTGGGTCATCAAGCCCCGTGGGTACAGTGACAGGGTCTGGTGGAGCAGTGGCTAAATGCTGGAGCAGCAACAGTCATTGCTTGGCTGTGCTCAGTTGTTGTTGAGCCTTTGTAGGAGGTGCTGGCAAGGCTGGAGAGCTGCTGTTGCCATGGAGTAGAGTCAAAGCTGTTATTTTACCAGCAAGAGAAAGCCTAATTCTCTCCCCTATTCCAGGACACAGCCAGCCTGCCTCTGAATGGAGGGGTTTGTTCAGTGAGCACAGAAATCCAAGCCTGGTGCGCGTGGAGTGATGCAAACAGACTGATCAGCAGAGACAAGGCGGCCCTGTGCCCAGCTGCAGGCTCTCGCCTAGTCCCTGTGCTCATAGCTGGGGTTAACGTAAACCTCAGCTGTGCTTCTTGCTGCAAAGTCCTTGGTGTTGACAGGAGGCCAGTTTGGATCCCTCTGCAGCATCCGCTGCCACTTTCGGTACTGGCTTTTCGACTGATACCCAGAGCAGGCTTTAATCAGCATCCAGAGGTGCTTGTTCTGCAGGAGAACATCCTGCAGAGTGACACAGTATGGCGTTAGTGGACAGCCCCAAAGCCAGCCCCTGTGACATGTGCCAGCCCATATATGTGCAACTCCCAAGCTTAAGGCACGTGGGATAAGTCATCTATGGTGCTCCATCAGGTGGATTTGATTGACACACAGTGACTCTTGAGGAAAAAGAGAAGAAAAATGAAAAAAGCCTGAGCATTTGTGCTTGAAGGAAGAGCATGGTTGCAGAGGAAGAAAGTCCCCAACAGATGCAGCTCACCCCAGAGAGCAGACAGTAAATGAATTCGCTCACCTCTGTAAAAAAAGATACACAGAAGGTGACCAGGAGCATCAGCAGGACATAAACTCTCCAGATCACAGGAGTGCAAACAAACTGTTGGAAAAAGCAGGAGCCGTAATTAGGTTTGAGGGCCTTGCCAAGATTTACATCTGTTCCTAATGACTGGAGGGGCTAACACTTTCTCCATGGCAAGCATGGAACAGGCTTCAGGCAGTGGCAGTAACTCCTTGTCACAGAGATTTGGAGGGGTTGATGCCAGGTTCCCCATGGCACACAGCTGCCCCCTGACTCTGTGACTGACACCAGAGGATCAGCATTCAGTGCCCAAATATTCCAGGGAGCTGCAGCTTCCTACATGCAAACCCACACTCTGTGCTGTTGTGTTCTTTGTTAGGGAGAACAGCTCAGCTAAACACAAAAGACTGTTTTTTCTTCTTCCCACTGCAGTCTGGAGGGGAGGACTGCCTCATTAATCAAGCCCTTGTTGGATGGATGGTAGAGAAACATGAAAGTGATGCCCAGACATCATCAAACCAGTGAATTAATTTCCAGGATGGTCGTACCTGTAGCTTGTGTTCTGTGTGCATAGACGAAGGTCCAGCAAAGCAAAAATTAAATGCATCTTTTGTCTTCGCTTACCTGCATGCCACTGTACACAACATCCATGTCAGCGAAGAAGAGGAAGAGGCAGAAGGCAAGCTGGAGGGTCAGGAGGGCTGAAAATACATCTGGGGAAAAAAAGGGGGTGGCCCTGGGAAAGGGGCTTTGGTGCCTGACCTCTTCTGATACACTCATGGGAGACCCAAGTGCTGTAGAACTGCTAGCCTGTACATTCCTGGTGTTGTTTGTCTGGGGAGGGGGCAGGGAGGTGGGTTGCTGTGCCTAGACCACCTGTAGAATTGAAACCTAATGGAACTACTCCCTAGCAGACTGTTGCAAATGTTCCTACCTACACTGCTTTTCTCACCCAAGTGATTTGGCATTGCAGTACAACTTCCTTCTGGCTTCTCCTCTCTTCTGCAGATGGTCAGGACACTGTGAAATGAGTTTGGGACCAGCCTATTGCCAAAAAAACTAATGAAATCAGCTCTGCTAAGGTTAAGCAAGATCTTGCTCTCTCATCTGTGAGTAAAAAGCTGCAATTGCAAAGGAGCTACCAGTTAGCAGGAGGCTGGTAGGGGTAAATCGACTCGGCAAAACTCAGAGAAAGAAAGGTTATTGTGAGGGGATTTTAACAGTGATATTATCACAGGTTTTTCTCTCTCATCTCTAGGAATGGAAGTCGGAAAAGGTAAAACTGAATCTCAGAGGAGCCCTATTTGATGTGTGGATTTTGAAACAAATACATCTTATCCTTACACATGATCTGTAATCTCAATAATACACAGTTCTGCGCTAAGCACAGGACATCATCTTCTGGAAAGCACCTATTTTTCAGAACACAGTCTTATTTTTCAGCTCTGCTGCTCCTTTTGTCTAGAAGGAAGTGAATGTAGGCAGTGCTCACTAAGATTTGTTAGGAGGGAAGCAGGAGCTCGCATACACAACAATTTAATCGCATGCCAGTCGCTAGTACAGATACAAAATCATTATTCCTTCCCTTCTCTCCTGCCAGGGAGATTTTGAGGCAGGAAGAGGAGTACTACTCACAGTTGGTGTAGATAGGCTTGCGGAAGGGCTTTCCCTTGGAAAATACAAAGGCCACAATGATGCAGTTGATGGAGGACAGCGGCCACAACGTTGTGCCTTCGTAGCTGAGGACGGTGCTCAGGGCACTGCTGCTGGTGCTGTTTCCCCCTGCGCCGGCAGGGGGCAAGGTCTGGTTCCCAAGTGAGCAATGTCTGCAAGGTGACACTCAGCATCTTGCTCCTGCCTTTTGCAAGAGTGATCTGCAACAACTCCTCCTTCCTTACCCACACTAACTAGATATCACCCACAGCAATAAAAACCACGTTAAATAAATATTATACATACACATATGTAGCAGAACAACACAGCTTGAAGCAGTGATGGAGCAGCTGGTGAGAAGGCAGGGCCAAGCCAGTGGGAGCTCAGGTGCATGTAATGTGACTGAGTGACCAGAAAGGGTGGAGCCAGGATCCACCCTTTCCCAGACCTCATTTAAGGGTTGGCAGTGAAGGTGAGGGTCTCTGTGTACCTGAGGTCTTCCAAGGGTAAGTAGTTTCTTTCCTTTGTTTCTCTACCCACAGCTGCCGCATTTGAACGACCCCTCACTTGCTGCAGCCTAGGACTTTGCTACTACACTGTCACTGCTGTGTTTCTGTTGCATTGCAGTATTACAATATGCCTCTTAGAAAGCAGCTTGACTACTGCCCTGTGCCAAATCTCAGGTCCCAGCAAGACAGTGACAACAATGCTCGAGGCATAGCAATGAGGAGCATATGCTTCTCCAGAAATGCCATCTCTGTGATGCACTGGTGGTCTGGGCTGGCCTTGTTGGCAGCCACTGTGCACCCCATAAACAGAGCTGTGTGTTGAGTGTCCTGAAGAGGAGAGGGACTCACCTCCAGTTGGCCAGCGCTACATACCAGGGCTGCTTCTTCACCAGGAGGAAGCCACAGGTCTGCATGGCTATGGTAAAGCACACATTGAGAACAACAGAGAGCAGCAAAGGAGGGGAGATGAGCTGGCCAGGAGGGCGATAGGGTGCCAGCTTTGGGTAGGCTTCAGTCAGGCTCACTGGAGAGAAACCAGAGAGATTTGCAGTCAGGTGCCCAAAGGAATGCTCTACCACCAGCAGTTATGGTTACTGATGGCAGAACTTGGCTCCTTCTTTTATTTTTGCTAGGAAGTGAAGTTGGCTATTTATACTCATGCATTCAAACAAACATAGGGGCTTCCTCACGCTGCTTACTTGTTAGGCAGACCAGGAGGGTAATGACCACATCTTGAACCAAATACTGGTAATTCCCAAAGATTTGCAGTTGCTGAAACAAAAACAGAAGGCACCATCTGACTACAAAATAAAGCCCCAGGTGCTATTTCAGAGCTGCAGCACACTGACAACAGCATCTGGGAGCACCTACAGGAGCAGAGCAAGCTGAGTGCCACCTAAACCCTTCCTAAATCAGAACACTTGTGGGTGACCCAGTGGCAAGTGAGTGTTTTTCCACCCTTATCCCAGCAGACACCATCCCCTGTAGTGGACTCAGGTCACTTGTAGCCCACAGTAATGGCAGGCATGGCCAGAGTTCCACATTGTCCTGTCTCCCATTTCTTTCCTATTGAGTAATGCAACAAAACCCAAAAAGCTGCAGTGAGCACAGCTTGCCAAAGAAAGGTGGCCATTATGTACTTACCCAGAACAGCAGAGCAGTGCCAACAAACTGTATCAGGCCATACAGGGTCAGGTATTTAACCACAGCAAAGGAAGCCACCAAAGCAGCTCGACCTTCCCTGCTCAAAATAACAAAACAAACTGCTGAAGCTGCCCCCTTCCCACAGCACTGGTGTTCTAGTGCCACAGGTTGCTTCTGCTTCTAAGCAGAGTAATTCCTTTGCTTTAGAAACTCTAAAAAGCATGGAAAATAGTTTAAATTCCACAGATGTATTCTGGCCTTAAGAGACTGCAGAGCCACTTAGCTACCCCTCATCTGCAGTGTTTTGTTTCTTTGTGTTTGTTCTGCTGCTGTGATTTTAATACCTGGCTTAAGCTGCTGTTGTTTTTTCATTACTAATTTGCTCAGCAGTTCCAGGAATCAAGCGCACTGCTACATAAAATCTTCTTTGCATACATTTGGCTAAATGGCATCGTTCCTGGCTGCTCGATGACTACATACAGCATTTGGATCTGAAATTTGTAAGTAATGACAAGCTAATCTGTTCTGTGGTAACTGTTGTACTTGCCTTTTCTAGAGACTGTCTCCAGTGTAGAATCATAGAATTGTTAAGGTTGGGAAAGATCACTAGGACTGTCTAGTTCGACCCCAACCCATTCCCACCATGCCCACTGTATCATGCTTCTCAGTGCCACACCCCCATGGTTCTTGAACACCTCCAGGGACGGTGACTCCACCACTTCCATGGGCAGCCTGTGCCACTGCATCACAACTCTTTCAGAGTTCTTCCTATTATCCAACCTGAATTTCCCCTGGTGCAACTTGAGGCCAGTCCCTCTCATCCATCAAAATTAAGTTTGAATTATCAGCACTGTTAAGGTTGGATGTACATGCATGCAGCTAGCCATAAACAAACATAAATTAATTATTTCCTTTGCCAAGCTCCCTAGGATCCCTGTGCACTGCTGTGCATCTCCTACTCGTGACCCCACACACCAAGCTCAGTGGAGGCAGTGCCCTGAGCCCACCCCAGGGGAGCAGCCAACCAACCTGATCAGCTCTGGCACACACTGGATGTTGGGGATCTGTGAAGTGAAAGGTGAGGCCACCGATGCCTCCTGCTCTGACAGCGATATCCCTGCATGGGCCATCTTCAAAGCCTGAAACGCACAAGAGCATGAAGCTGGAAAGGAACCCATCTGCCCCTTCCATTTCTTTTAGTGGTGCTTCACAAGTTTTGCTTCAAGCATGCCTTGTCATTGATCTTTCTTTATCCTGTAGCCCAGCTGATCTCATTTTCCAGATATCTTCCCTCCCCTACAGCTTAAACATTTCTTTTGTTCACTGAATCCCACTGAGGCTATTTACAGTTCTCTAAACTATCCTGCTCTGTTTCTCACACTGGAGTTTGTGCATATCTCTCCTGTTGAAAAGCCCACCAAACTATTTGAATTAGCATGTTATCTTCTTTCCACTCCTTTCCGTGTCCTGATCATATTTCTTCTCTTTCTGTCTTACAAGGTTCCGTGTGAGCCAACCCTGTCCTCTCTGGCCTAGCGCTCAGGGGCAGGTAATGGCTTACACCAAACCAGATAATGTGCTGTTACAAAATTATATTACAATAACACATTTTAGAATAGCCATGTAATAGATAACATAGAACCTGATGCTTCTATAGTAATTGTCATGAAGGCCCTCAAATTTGTGTTTGAACAAATACATAAGATGTAGTGCATACTTATTTCTAGGAGAAAAATGCACATAGGCAGTGTCTTATAACAACACACTAACTGAGCACACCCATGTGCTACCTTGGGAAATGCTTGTGATGTGGTATGCCAGGCAGTGTCTCACCACTTGAACCCATAGGTTGAAAGAAGTGACAAGAAGGAGGGTGGGAGATTTGCTCCTACGTACCCCGCAGTCATTGGCTCCATCACCACACATACCCACGTAGTAACTGTTGGAGGGCAAGGAGGGAAAACAGTGATGAAAGGAGTTAAAACAAGGGGCGGGAATGGGTGCGGGGGAGGGGAGGAAATATCTGTGTATTCGGGAATCTGCTCTCTTTATCTCAGCTCCATTTCACAGAGCCTTCAATGCAGCCACGGCAGGTGGGAGCAGGGACTGGCAGTGCTGGTTACACCTTTCCTCGCCTGGGTTCAAGAAGAAAGGGAACAGAACCTTACTCGAGTTTCTGAAGCTCCTCAACAAGGCTGGATTTCTGGCCAGGAGACATCCTAGCAAAGACAGTCGCATTCATCAGTATCTGTGGGACAGAGCGAGGGGCTGCCTTGGGTGTGTGTTTGTGTTACACAGAGGCAGGGTCAGGTTCCCCGATGGGTGCGTGGCACAAACCGCTAATGCTGTCTCCCAGCCCCAACATTAGTTTAATTGCCTATAGGATCAGGTTCCACCTAATGTCAACTTCATCCTGCTCTGGTTTCTGCCTTGCCTCTCTGGCAGACCAGCATCACCACATTTTCTGCAGCACAAGGTGTCCCACACCATTCCCTGCTGCAGCACAGATGGTGCTGATGGTGACAGTGGCAATAACACTGCTCAGACTGAGGTTTTTTCAACCTGAAGTTCTGTCCAGAGGGCTCTTTCTCTCAGGAGCAGCTATTTTATGGGAGGGTGACAGGAGCTGAAGGTTTCTGCTGCTAAATGCAGCTATTTCATGCTCCTGCCACTGCTGAGCAGAAGATGCTGCCAGCTCTGGCAGTTGTTTGTGGGAATGAGGCTGCTGTTTTTAATTAAATCGAAGTGGAGGAGGTGACCACAGAGTCATTCCACCATGCATCTGCTCACGTGCCTCAGCCACCCTGCTCACCCAAGGTCTCACATATGCTGACAGCCAGCTGCTCAGGGTAACCCTGAGCTGTGCTGGGAGGCTGCCGAGTTGTCAGAAGTGACAGCACTTCAGGTGCTGACAGAAAGACACCTTTCTCCAGCTGGAACAATACTGCTGTTTACATGCAGTGGGGAGGGTAAGTGCTTTATATCTTCTTCACTTACTTTTGGCAGCAAGCTGTAGAAGTGCTTCGTGAGAACCTGGTAGGACTTCCCATTCATTGCAAAATGGTAGTTGCAGCTTTCTCCTTCCAAGGTGATCTTTTCCTGGGCGTTGGCACACACCTCCTAGGAACAAGACAGAATTTATCCTCAGACTGAGATCACAACACCTTGAAGCCCAACACAGACCCATCTCTGGAGCTGACAGCCAGCCCTGGTTGCGCCACCAACTCTTAGCCAGGGTGGCATGCCTGCTCCTGTGCAGAACATCCCCTTTGCACCCAGCTCTGCTATGGACCCACACCACATTTCAGCCTCCCATCAGAGATACAGGCAGCTAGCATCCTTCCTGCAGCTTCAGGCCTGACAATACTGGATTTTCTAGCTTTGCTCCCATGTGTCACTGATAACTGTTAGGCATAACTGGCTCATCTAAACACTGAATTTTGGTCCAGCAAATAGTCTCACTGACAAGTATTTCTAAATGCATTAATTAGGCACACATCAAGCATGAGGGAAGTGGCCACTGTATCTGCAGAGCATTGCCAGTGTTGTGTGCAGTCATTTTGCATGCTGTCCTGAGCAAAAAGCCTCTGTATGAGTTATTTCTTCCCAGCAGGTGGATGGTTCACTCCACGTAGCCTGGCTAGATAGGAACCCACTCAGTGCTTCTTAAAGCTGAATCGAAATCTGCAGTGAGAGCCCAAACCCAAGAAGCCAGCTATTAGACATCAACACTTTGTTAATTCACGCTAGCACCCAGCAGCCACCCCTTGGCTGTGCTCACACTGGGAGCAGCTGTACTTGCTTTGCTGCCTTCTGCCAGCCGCCAGGCAATGGAAGCTGGAATGGAGCCCTCTGGTTCACTGGCTTCAACGATGATGACTTTGCTGGCCTCATGAATCATATCTGCACTCCTGGCCACTGTAACTGCTGTCTGAAGGTTGTCCCCTGCCAATGATACCAGAGAGGTTGGCTCCCTGAGTCCTCTGCCATGGGGAGAAGAGAGCTGCACGTGGCTGTGGGGGGTTCACCTGTGACCATGATGCTCCTGATGTGGGCAGCAGCCAGCTCTCGCAGCACAGGCTTCGTCTCTGGCTTCAGGCGGTTCTCCATCATCAGGAGGCCCAGAAACTCCAGCCCAGACTCTGCTTCCTCTCTTGGAAGAAGGAGAGAAACATGGGAGTCCTTTTCCTCAGGGAGGGAAGCAATCCCACAGTGATGCTCATAGCTCCTCAGCACAGCTTACCTCTCCAGGCCGCACACATCTACATCCTCTGGGAGGCTCAGCACTTTATGGGCCAGGGCGATGACTCTGAAGCCTTGGCTTGTGTATGCCTTAAGCTCCTCCAAGAAATCAGCTGGGACTGCTCACAGGATAGAAAGCTGTGTTGTTAGAATGTTCCATTCTTGCCAATTCCTCCTCTGGGTTTAAAGTCTGTCCTGTGACACACTTGATAACCTTTCAGTACTGTGCCCTCTCATACAAGTCACCTGGCTTGTACTAAGGCTGTGCAACTGACTGATCTTTAAAATGCACATTAAGGAGCAGGTATGCATGGTGCATTACTCAGCAGAGAATGAATGAGTGTTTCCATAGTTCTGGCCTGGTCCTTTCTGTGTATGTGCTGAGTAATGCTCAGAAAGTAGTTTTTATGTTTATGTCTTAATGGGAAAATTCTCCCATAAACTGAATGTTCAAATCTGATTGTTCCAATGGCTCTAAAAGAAAGAATTCTTTTTAACTTCACAGTATTTTGTTATCACTACATCCTGCCATCATAACTTTACAAGGTGGAACCCAATTATTTATTAAGCTGTAATCAATAGAGAAACAATCAAAGCGGGATGAGAGGAGCTATTTAGAAACCTGAGAAAGTGGAACAATTTTTTTTAAAGATATTTTTCTTACTGACATGGAATTGTTTGAAGGTCCGTGTCATTAGGTCTTATGCAATTTTAAAGTAAATCTTTCTATTGTCCCTCAAAACCATTTTCACCTGTTCTCAGGTCGTGGCCAACTCAAATAACAAACCACAGAGACCCAGACCACTGCTTCTGCATGGCTGGCACCCTTCCAAAACAAGCAATGAATATGACCTAGGTTTCAAGTTTGCAGACAACTCTGAGAACAGGCCTATTATATTGCTCTCACACACAAAAGAGAAGCTGATATTTACTTGCAGAGAGAGGACAGAAGCCTTGGCTTGAGCGTTAATAGTAATTATCCTTAATAACAGTAATTTGCATGGCCACAGCAAGTTTCCCATTGCTGAGATTTAAAGTCTTTGTAAGTTGGGTTGGCAAATAAATACTGAATCTACAGGTCAGTAAATTAACAGAAAATTCAAGAACTCATGCAGCACAACAGAGCAGCTGTGACACATGCAATTACCACCATCCCACACCTACCCTGAGTATTTTGACATAACATTATTTACAGACTATTTTCAGCTGATGCACGTCAGCTAAGTGATGTACAGCATCTGAACCACAGGCTGTGCATCTCACCACCCGCTGGGCTGCGTGCATCCCTGCATACACACAATCAATGAAAGCTTATTTGTGCTGTTAGCTAATGACTCTTAACTTCTGTACAGGTCCAAGTCTTGTTTGTGTGTGGAATCGTACACATGCAGTTGCAGAATGAGTGCTGCAAATCCTTTAGGATTACAGTCCAAGTCTGCTTTGGATTAAGTTTGAATAAATGCTATAATGGTGCCCTCCCCCACATCTGTACCAGTTTCTTGTCTGCAAAAGCTGGACACTGTTTCTGGTGCTCCTTTCATGTACAGGTCATACTGTTCCTCTCCAATCTTCTGTGAAACAACAGACATCCTCTGCAGCCCAGAGGAAAATGGGAATTGATGTAGGATTGCAATTCCTTCCACAGGGGCCTGGAAGAGGTCAGGAAAGGGAGATGTTGCTTGGGGATTTATTCATGGATTACACAAAGTAAATCCATCCTGAGCTTCAGCTCATCTGAGCCTTTCTGGCTTAGATTTATTATTGATAGGGGACTATTTCCATGGTTTTTGACTGTGTTATCAGATCAATGATGATAAGTTTAGGAATTGCAGTTTCAAAAACAGTAGCTTCCTAACACACTTCCTGGGAACTTCAGTGTTTTTCTTAATATTCATTTTTTCAGACTTTGTCCAAGGTTTTTTTTTTAGCAATTACATCCTGATGCAACATTCCTGGAGTTAAAGACAGGAGAACTGAAAATTGATGTTACAGTGACATTACCAAGGGAACAGAGCAATGTGAGAAACAAGATTGATTTCCCTGTTGACACAGCACCGTCTTCCTGGTGCTGCTAACAGAAATCAGCCTCCTTCCTCTGGGAAGAAGCTGGCTGGCTCAGCATTTGAGCTTGAAACAATAATTTTCAACCATCAAAATGCAGAGCTGTTGCCTTTTGAGAGGGAGAAGGAAGCAAACAACGCTGCTTTAGGTTGAGGCTGGTGCCTGACCTTGCAGTGCATATTCTTGCAGGTGTATTCCTGCTTTAGACTTTTATCCAGTTAGCAATATTTCTTTGCACTGGTTTCCACTTAGACCAGTCACACAGCTTCTCTAGTCCTAAGTTCCCAGGAGGTCTGTTTGCAGGGAAGGTACAGCACAGGACCAAGAGCAAGGGAAGGGCACTTTGCAGACAGTAACCCAGTAAATTAACAGTACATGTGCAAGAAGCTTCAGAAGCTGCAGATTGAGAGTACAGAGTATTCATTCCCAGAAAGAGCTGGACTCACGCTGCTGGCATTCGGCCCCGGTCTAACGATGCAGGCATCAATAGCACCAGCCCTATTCCAAGCTGTGCTGGACTCTTCTATCTCCTGTATGAGGAAAAGCATTATTTCTGATGCTGCTTTTTTTAATTTTTTAATTTTTTATTTTTTTGTCTTCACACCTGATTTAAAAGCAATGGCAGCAGCATATGGGAGAATTTCCCCCTTGCACACAGCTGCAGTAGTGCTTTGTTAGAGTCTATGAGGTCTTTCTAGCCATCACGTGTGACAGTCTCCCTGCAGCCTTGTTCTTAGTAGAAGCCCACAGTTTCCTCTATCTTTTGATTTGATGAGAGTGAAAAAGCTGTGCCAAATGTTGTTTCTGTAATTTCAAGTTCCACATCAATGTAATGCCATGTAACATCAGGAAAATGTAATAATCCCAATCTAACTGGATTTATCTTCCAAAATCCATCTTTAAAAGACTACTCAGAAGCAGGGTGGAGAGTTTGGGTGTAGGATGCTTTAGCCCTCCAGCTCTGCTGCCACTTTTGCCTTTTCTTCTGCAGCAGTAAGCAACAGCGTGGTGCCTTCCTGCAGTGCTGCTCCAAGAGCTGCCATCTGTTTTATTTATTGACTCAGATCTCTTGAGCAAAAGGCTGAAGGAGAAAGGGATGATGGGGCAGTTGGCCGCAGTGATCCCTGAGCCCCTACAGGCTGAGTTATGGGAAGAGGCACTGCTTTCCTTCTGTTGCCTCCTTCCATCCTGCTCCCACCAGTGCAAAGATTCCTCATCCCTGTGGATGTGCCCTGGGCCCTTGCCTCCCCCCCAGCTCTCAGATTTGCTGTTCATCCAGCCCAAGGCTTCTCCACTGGGATATATCCCTTTGCTTATCAGAGAAAACAGCCCTCAGCATATGGGCACAGAATCCTGCCTGCACACATCCCTATAGACATGTATATGGGCTTGACCTTGAATAAGCCCTGGGGCTGTGCTGTGGAGGGTGCAGAAGACATGAGTCACCATACCCAGTGTGTGCCCCCAAACATTTTCAGGTCCAGTGGGTCTCCTTGAATCTTCTTATCCAGAACCACCAGGGAGTGGCAGCTTGCCATGGCTCCACACACTGGTCCCCAGGGCAGAGGAGTGCAGGATGGAAACTTGTGGATTTTCTGAAAGCTTATATAAAGCAGAGGGTTAGAGGGACTGCTTGCAAGAGGGATGCAGAGAAGTCTTCAGCTAGTGTGTACAGGTGCTGCTTTGCTGCATTCAGTGGTGCTGCGCCCAATTACAGCAAGCTACACATTGTCCTACCTATCCTGGTAGTAGCTAAAGGGAACTCAGGTGGCCAAGAAGTCTCCCAAAATTATTATGAGTTCAACTTGATGCAAAGCAACTGGGAAGATAAAACACTCAGAGGAGCTGGCATGGGCTCAGGAGTACTGCTTGACAGATGCTGTTCAGTATTAGAGAAGACTCTATGAGAAAGGAAACTTGCAGCTGAGATCTCCACGAAGCTGAGCAATATGGCCCAGGAGAACCTCCGCTTCCACTGGTAGAGCTCCATCTGCATCTCCAGACACCAAATACTTGCTTCTCACTTTGGTTTTAAAAATGGATAAGCCTGACTCCTATCGAGTTACTTGGAGGAATGCTGTTATTTATTTCAGTGGAAAGCCTTGAGGTGTGTTTCCTCCAGAACAAACGGAGCAGTGATGCTGTGCTGGGGCAAGGCTCTGTTATTGCACCACTTCTCAGAGTCTTCTCACACATTTTTCCTTCTAAGAAACTGGCTGGCTGACGAGCTCTGCCTGCCAGACCAGAACACAGCCCATTACCATTTAGGCTGGCATGTTAGGGAGAAATTTAAATAGATTTTATTTACCTTTGATCACAGCAAGCATCCCCTGTTACTGAAAGAAGCACAGTGCAATGAAACTGGAAGCGAGCAGCATGACAGCTCGCAGCTCTGTTAAAAGGAACAATGCATCCCAGGACCTGTCATCCCTCTGGGCCATCAGTCTGTTCTGTTTCCAGCAAATTATACCTTCTTCTCAGGCTGGTCATAATTGGCTTATTAATTAATTAATACTTGAGAGACACCACGAAAATGTTAAACAACATAAAACCAACAAACGCTCGTATCGTATTAAACATACAATAGGATATTTTGCAAGTGGAATGAAATTCCTTTACTGTCATTGCCTCTCAGTATTCAGATTAGCTGACAGCTAGTCTTATGTGCTTAAGAATGTGAATATTTAAGAAAGAATAATTATGTAAATACGCTAATGAGATCAAAACAGCCAGTGGTAGCTCCTCCTTGTGTTCTGGCAAGCCACCAGCACTCCTTCCCAGCTGGGTGTAGGGGCACATCAGCAAAGAAAGCCTTATGTTCTGACACCTCACAGTTCTTTATTACATGAATTTATCCCAATTTATCAGTTGAATTTTGTCCAGCTGCTCATGTGAGCAGACATTGCCTGCATGGCTACCTCTGTGGAATCACTGCCATTTGCTGTTTGGTGTGCTCTGAGCCCACCCAGCATGCTCAAGCTTAGCCTGGAACCCCTGGGGCACTGGATGGGTGCCAAGAAGAGAGCATGCTGTGTGCCAATGGATTGGTCCTGCTGGAGGAATGTTTTATCAGCTGACACTTATTAATCTCTTCTCATTAATTTGCATCAGATAGCAATATTCTTTCTGTCCTTTGAGAGAGCATTGAGAATGTGATTTTTCTCCTCCTGTAATAAATTCATCCTTTCATTCATTATGGCATGATTATCTCTGGTGTTGAGGTATCTGATATATTAACAGCAACTAATGAAATCTGGGAGTAGGTATGGGGTGTGTGATTTATCCTGGCCACTGCGAAAGATTGATATTTTGACTTGGTGTAACAAGCAAGTTATACTGCACAGCTGAAGTCTGTTACTGTATTTTAATACTGTGAATGAAATAGCATAATTCTAGGTGTAGTCAAGTTTAATATTTACGCACTAGATATCTCTTGAGGCTTTCATTTCTCCTTGGGCTTGAATTTGAGATGGAACTTGCTATGGGTGGGAGGCAGTCTGTAAGAAAGCCTAGGCTTTGTAGGTCTGATCTGTGCTCACATGGATTTTTACAGTGTTTGCAGAAGGTAGGTGAGATTTGACAGGCATCGAAGCTGGCGACACTTAATTTCAACAGAGGGAGCATTATCCTAACACTTAAAGGATGAAAGGTTTATTGAATAGATTAGGAATATTTATTGAACTATGCTGTGAATGACATAATTGAAAAGCTCTGTGCATATTCTCTAAATCCCCATAGAGTAATTAAAAGCACTCTTACTGCTGTTGGCCTCTGGGCTGTGTGTTTGCCTTGAGTTAGCAGCCATGCTGATGGATAAGACAGCCAGCCTACTTCCTTGAGGGGAAATGAGCTAGCAGGGACACCAGCCCTGATAACCTGACTTTGGGGCAGAACATCCACAGTAATGAGGATTTAAAAAGAGTTATCATCTCTGAAGGAAATCCCTCCTTACCGGCTTCCCTCAGAAGGGAGGATGCCCCACAGGTCCAGTCCATCCTCTGTCAGCGTGCCTGTCTAAATTGAGATAAATATCTGTTATCCTGTGCCTGCTCACCCCTTTCCCTTTGAGTCCCCAGAGCTCCTTCGTGGGCAGGGTAAAGAAGGCCTCCTGCCCGCAGTGCTACCTTGCCTCAGAGGCACCTAGAGAGGGTGATTTCCTGGGAGCGGGTTAGGGGAGATGGAATGAAAATAAATAAAATAAAAATAAAATAGAAAAATAAGAAAATAAAATAACCACCATCTTCCCATCAGCCTCCAGCATTGGTCACTGCCCCAGGAAGTGTCTTACTTTGTCAAAGCAAACGAGGTTGATTTGCCCGCAGATATTAATCCTCTGTGGAGTGATGCAGAAAATCTTCTTTTTCTTCAGCCTCCTTTGGGCATAAACAGTGCCCGTGGTCAGGGCAGCAGGGATGGCAGGAGGCACAGCCGCAGTGAGGAGAAGGAGGGCCATGGCCACAACATCTGCCACTGGCTTCTGCAAACAGCCAGAACAACAGGCAGTGAGGTAGTAACAGCCCTGCTACCCTGGGAGCTGATCCTCCTGATACGGAGTAATGCCCCCTAAGCTCTGACCGTGGGAATGATGGATTTATTCATCTTAGTTCTGCCCCCAGCACCTCGCTTCTGGCATAAGAAGACTGGATTACAGAACTGGATGATACTCCAATGACCACGGACCACCGAGGTCTTGGAGCTGGCCTGCAACCTGGAGGCATGGCCCATACTTACTCTGTGGTATGTGAACACACAAACGGTGTATATCAATCCCAACACACCAATGGCAGAGAGGCCTACAATGAACTTGAAGGCGTCTCGGTAGAGCTGGAAGTTCACAGGTCTGGGGTAGAGGATGGATCTTACCAGGTCACCTTTAGCAGTGTTGAACCCTGTGCGAAGACATGACCCTTACATAGTGGAGATGACTGAACAGTGACACGGTAAGGCATCTCTGTGAGAAATGGGAAGCCTCTTGGGAGGCCACTTTTACCATTTTCTAACCAGTTTAGGGATAGACGTACCAGTTTGCAGCACCACAGCCCGCACCGGCCCTCTTCCAGAAGACTTTGCCTGGATGACTTCAGTCCCACAGAAGAGGACATGTCTCCGGTAGTCCTCCATGCTGTGAGTTTTCCAGGGCTCTGGGCTCTCCGTGAGAGGCAACAGGGTCTTCATAACTGGAATGCTTTCACCTGAGAACAGGAGTATGTGCTTCATTTAAAGGGGATTTAGAGGTTTTATCAGATTGTGTGTGTGTTAAATAATGACAGTGCCCTTTAGGTGCTTAAACATGCTTGACTAATTAGCTTGCTCATGTCCTTACAGATGTGGATTTGTGGTGACAGCCATTGCAGTTTTCATTTCAGAGCATATCAGATGGCTTCTCTGAGCATTTTCTGTCAGTGAGCATGGGTCAGATTTTGCTCTGACCCAAGTTCATGCCTTGTGGTGGCTTGGTGTTTAGCTGTGGCACTGACCCCTGTGCTCATACACCACCTGCTTGAGTGAGGTGCTGCGAGGTCAGAATCCAAAAATTCAAAAAATACATATTCAGTGAATTTGAATATTTCTTCTTCCTACTCCTGACAGTATATTAATCCTACTTGATTTTCATGTGGATTTGAAATGTATATTATACAATGGAAATGCTCAAAAGCCCTAGATAGCTGTGAATTATTAAAGCCACCATTCTCCCACCTCCTGCTTCAAACTATTCTAAATAAATAGTAAAAAATTTGCTGTCAAAACAGATAAAGACATCTCCCTGATAGAGAACCTGCACAAGGAGTTAGCATTCCTAACTCCAAGGCAATACCTGTGAGCATCCCTTCATTCACAATGCAACTTCCATCAATCAGGACAGCATCACATGGGAGAGAGAGCTTTTTTCCATCTAAAAGAAAAACATCTCCAGGGACTAAGTAACGAGACTCCAGTTCTTTGAAACCTGTAGAACAATACAAAAATGAACTTACTTAACATGTGCATAAATTTCGAGCGATAAAAAAACAAGTTTCAAGGCACACATAGCATCACTAAATTTCACCACTGCCTGATCTAAGGCCAGTGCCTCTTAGAAATAATTTTTGCCTAGAAACTATAGTGTAAAGGTAGGCTCTTCCCTAAACATTTGCTTCCAAATGGCTGCCTGCAGTTTGGCTTAGTATCCATAAAACAGTGACTAAAAAAATCCATCTAAGGCCTTACATCCCCCACCATACCAGCAACTGCACACCTCAGTGTCTTCAGGAGGCAAAATTAGCTATATGGCCTATTTTATGGACAAGAAACAGAGGCATGGGGAATGAAGTGTATACCTCAGTGTGAACCATACGTCTATACTCCTGAAAACTTGCTCACAAGTTACTTTACAAGATTGTGAAAGTAGCCTATAGCAGGGCGGAGAAACAGATCTCTGAAGGCCAGAGTTGTTATCTGATTGCTTGTTTGGGAAATTGAGTTTTCCAAGCTCTTTCCAACTCTTAACACAAATTAGTAGGTTCACCTGTATCATTACAGATGCTGCAGATACTGATGATAATGACGCAGATGCATCATTACCGCACTGCACAGGCTTTTGCCCACTCCTCTTGCTGCCCTGCCCCGCTCACCTCCCTCCACCCCATTCTCCCCACAGCTCACTCTGCACATTTCAGCTGTGGAAATCAACAGGAGCTGTGCAATTCCAGATACATTTCAACATGGCAGTTAATTACATAGGCTGGTGCGGAAAACGAGACGCAGATGACTCACCTTCGTTCTTTGTGCAGACTGTAACCTGGACTTTGTTATGCTCCTCAACGAGGTCATGCAGCTTGGTAGACTGCTGTTGGTGGGAAAGGGATTGCAGTGTTGAAACATCAACACTCAAGCTGAGCAGCATGTTACAAGTCAGAGATTGAGCTAGTATGAGAGAAACTGAGTTCCACTGCGTTATCAGGGGAGTATTCACACCTCTCTTTAGAGGTCAGGATGCCAGATGTGGGCTTTTTTTTCTGGTTTTTGCAATCTAATTCAGGCAATTGTGTACCTTGAGATAATGACTGAGTCAATTGTCATTGCAAAACCTACAGAGAGAATGCACAATCTAGAAAGTTGCAATTGCAAAAATCTAACCCCAGGAGTGGGTTTCTTCATTAGTTTTTTGTTCTTATGAGGATGTCAAACCAATTTGAAGTCTACCCAGAGGCTTCGAACATTATAATTCTTCCTGCCAAAGTTACCAGTCACAGTAAAACCCTTTTCTTGCCAAGAAAAGCTGAGCGCACCATCCTCGGCACTACACAAGGGTATAGCATCTCCACTTCAGGGATACAGGTGCTCTTAAATGTATGTGAGTGCATGTTCAACATAGGAGTGCTATTTACCCTACACAGCACATGCAGGTTTTAGTCAGAGATTAAAAAAATGGGGTTCATGGCCAACACACCTGTGCTGGCAGGAGCCCCAGCTATTCACAAGGCACTCACTGAGAGCAGTGTGAGGCTGGAATAAGGCAGATTAAAGCATGTCCTTGGCAAAGGGATGTATAGATTGCCATGTCAGCAAAGCACAGCACTCAGAGGTCCCCAAGCCCAGGAACATACAAAAGAGTACTCTCTGTGTTTTGTAAGTATGGTTTCATTATTTTTCTACTTATTTTGTCGTTTTCCTCCCATGTGTTTTTTGCCTTCTTCCTTTATTTAAAGTGTGCTCACAGAATAAGGAGGGAGTTTCCAAATTCCCAGTTGGAAGCATCAGGCACCTCACCTACCTGAATGTGGAGACTCAGGGGAATGCAGACACTCTGTAAGGCTCACCTTCCTGTATTTTCCTCTTCTACAGAGTAGGGGTAGAGAGCTTTAAGCTCTCCCTTAAGTCTCCACTTCTCCAGACTGAACAATCCCAGCTCCCTCAGCCATCCAGCCAGGTTTTTACCCAGGAAAAGAGTGTACCTGCCCAAGATGTGGGCTGCCAGCTTCTCCAAGAGAATACTGTTAAATTATGGTCAAACCAGACTCATTAGTACTGGCCACCCTCAGTCTTAGGAATCCCATGTGTCAAGGCTTCAATCTTCTTCAATTCCTGGGAAGTTCAAGACTACTGGGTCTGAACCTTTCAACTCTTCTATAGTAATAAATCTACAGTAACACATCTAAATATAGAAAATAGCCAGGAAGAGCACAGAAACAGCTGCTTATTGTATCTGCAATGAAGTCACTAGCAGCATGGTATGGGAAGTTTTTTACAACAAGGTTGGTGAGGCAATGGAACAGGTTGCCCAGAGAGGGGGTGGATGCCCTGTTCCTGGAGATATTCAAGGTCAGGCTGGATGGGGCTCTGAGCACCTGATGGCACTGTAGGTGTGTCCCTGTTCACTGCAGTGTGGTTGGAATAGATAGCCTTTAAGGGTCCTTTTCAACCCAAAAAACACCATGATTCTAAGTCAACAGGTTGCATGGCACTCACCTGCCTGAGGTCATACACGGTTAGGCCAACAGAAATGACTGACAGGATTATGATGGCCAACGTGTATTCAATGTAGCCTTGGCTCAGCCATAGCGTGAGAGTGAAGGCTTGGAACACATAGAAGGGGTTTAAAATCTGCAAATGTAAACATAGTACTTGTCAGAGGATGGACATAATATATAGTACAAGATGGGGTGTGGGAAGATGGGGGAACATATCATCACAATGGCTAGGAGTCCAAATTAAAGGACAATTTTCCATCTCAAGGCAGTATGCTTTTATAGCTCCATCTCTGAACTCACCAGCTTACACACTGTTCACGATGTTTGTAATTAAAAGCTGTTGCTAACTGGTAACTATGCAGCAGCATCTATGCTGGCAATTTAAAGTCAGAGTTTAAGAGATTTTCAGTCAATCCATTTCCCACTGATGAGCGTGACCTTAACATTGCTGATTCTAAGTAATCTCTACACAGAAGACACTATCCAAATATGGAAAAGAAGGACTGAATTGCAGCCAATGTATCTAACACTTGGTGATTTTAGAAAGTCAATGAGGGTATAATTTTGTTTTGCAAGAAAAGAAGAATCTAAGGGTCCGTGAGTCCATCAGTAATCAGTCTCAGACTACAGCTAAGCTGAAGACTGGATTTTCTCACACTTCCACACTGTTGGCCACTTCACACTGTGACGATTTTACAATACTAGTCATCGCTCACTTCAATTATGCTAAAACAGGAAACAAGCCCCAGTGAAGTCCAGCAGAGAACACAATTTTGGTGCTCTAACTAACAACAGAAGCGTTAGATGAAATTTTTTCAGAGAATTGCCCACTATGTGAAGAGTGACAGACTTTCTATAGAACTCATATAACAAAAATGCCAACGAAAAGAGCTTTCTGCATACGGATTTGAATTGAAATGAATTATTCATCTGACAAATTTGGTCCCTCAATGAAAATTTAATACGCTATTCAAGATTCACTAGGACAAAGAGACAGACACTAAATCAGAATGCCAGTCTTCAGCCACTGAAGCTGTATCTGAACTGAAATACCACCTGCCTGCCAGGACCCCTCTGCCTTCAGGCACTACAATTAATATTTCAAACACGAAGCTTCAGACTTAGATGGAAGTGCAAAGTTCAAATTGAATAAACTTTTTTAGAGTGCTGCACTGGAATTCTCTTCAAGACCATCTCCAGGGGGCACTGAAAAGTTGGTGATATCACATCCAACCAATTTCAGGAGCCCTGGAGCTTTTCATGTATTTTGTACATCTTCAGACAAATTCCTTCTTAAGTTCAGAAAAGTGCTGACCATACTCTCTTGGAGACCTATCATTCATAGACCAAATCTCAAAACCATTTCACGACTGTCCCATTCCATGCCAGCCCGCTTTACTGACCTCTTTAAAAAGCAATTTCCAAATGGGACGGATTTCAACTTCGATGGCATTAGGCCCACACACCAGATGCCTGTAAGTAGGAAGAGAAGAGTTCCTGATGTTACAACTTTGTCACATGGGTAAGATAGCAGGAAAATATGAGCCCAAATATTATTGGACCTAACACTTAAACAGGTAACTCCTGGGGGTACAGACAATTGAGCAGCACAAATAAATCTGTCAGGAAGCTATTGTACCTGAAAGGGTTTTACCCAAGTTTGCTATTTCCATGTTGAAGATGTTGTAAATTTGCTGTTAAACCCTGTGATGAGCTCTCCAGAGGTCTTTTAAGGCAATGTTGTCAAAGGCAGCTAGACAAGACTTGCTGTGCCCTGAGACAAGACTGGAGCTTGTGGGGTTTTCCCCAGCCCTGTCTCAATATCACTCAGAACAGAATAAGCTCAGTAAGGTGTGGGGATAATAACTTTCCGCCTCTCTGAATGCCACCCGTGCAGTTTGTGCTGCCTTACTACTACAGAGAGAAGCAAGAAGCTCACATGAACTTAAAAGGGGATTTAATGGGTCATACTGTTATAAATAACTCATGCATCTACTCATATGCAGACAGTACCTGATCTTCCGTTCTTCCCCTGTCAGGCCAGCTCCAAACTTGTGGTGTATGCTGTGACACGTGTTGCTGTCTTCCAGTGATCTAGGATAACAGGAGAAAGTTCACACAGGGGACTCCCATACTGCAAAGGGATTTGTTGTAAGTTGTTGGCACTCACCCAACTTTCCTGAACTCTTTTACAGAAAAGTCCCAAATGTAACGGATTTTCTGTACCTGGATATATCTCATCTGCAAGATCAAACAACAAAAATTCCTTTTGGCATTCAGGGAAATTCACATCACTGTGTTAGGGAAATATTTGCATATGTTCTATGAGAAAACTTCCACTCAATATAAAAGGGCTTGCAGAAGGATGATGACAGTGCTTTTCTGGAAGCTTCACAGTGCTATGATTCCTGTAATTCACCCACCATCTTTGTTCCACCATCCTTCTCCATTTTATAGACAACTTACCTTTAACTGTGGCTTCATTACGGCTCTGTTTATAACAGAGTCTTTATCAGCTACGAGAGGACATTCTGAATTACTACCAACAGGTTGTGCCAGAGTGGACAAATCAATCCAGATCACCTTCTTCTGGGTGTATTTCTGAAACTCATCCTAGAAAATAGATCCTAGTTCAGTTACAACCCAAAATATTGCCCGTAATAACATTTCCTGACTCTGAGAAGTTCATATGAGGTACCCAGAGAACTACAATCCCACGGCCTCATTGCAATCACAGCAAATGTCAGTCCATAGCAACGGGGATGCCAGGTATCAGTGCTTCAGTACCAAGCAGAAAAGCACTTTGAAGTCAAACACACAGTCATCTCCATTTGCTTTGATTTATACTTCAGAGCTGTTTCAAAGAAGATAAAATGGAACTAGATGTGCTTCAGTAGCTACTGGATGGATATTCAGTCCATAAACTAGGCTAAAGCTAGATGCAAGTAAAAGCCTTCTGAAATACCTTTAGTGGGAATATTGAAACCTCAGCACCAGCTACTTAGCTCTACAGATCTCCTGTAATGCTGCTACTTGTTATAAATCCACAATCAAAAGCAACTCAGCTTTACAGCTACAGATGCACTTATTAGACTGAATTGTCCTGAATTGTGTCACCTAACACACTGCTCATTAAGTGGTTTGAGTACATCTGTATAAGGGATATAGTTGAAATATTAAGCATTAAGTATAGTTAGTATTTGCTCTGATAGAATTTTGTGGGATTTTAATTTACAGGGATGGAGTCCTAGAATATAACCAAAGCCTAAAACCCAGCTCTTCAAAATCCATTTCCTCAACATCGTCTGATAGATAACTTCCAAGCAGAAAGGTTACTAACAGACATAATGACTGAGACTGTTCCCTTCTTCAAAGGCAGCTGGTTCTACCACAGTGCGTAGAGGATGAGAAGGGACACAGCTCCACTGAAGCTTGACTCATCCCTGCCCCTCCACCTCTACACACAGACAGTGTTATCAACCTGCTGCATCACGTGGGAAAAGAGAGACAAGTTGCTCTATCTGTGAAAGCCACAGGTTCTGCCAGTAACAGTGAAGTGTGAGGGTTCAACCTACAGTTGTTCTGAGCAGGATGACATCCGCTTCTTCCAAGCTGCAGGGGATACAGTTTGCCCACACATCCCACTCTGGCTTCCAGTAGAACAACAGCAGCAGAGCCCCACAGGACAAGATGTACCCAGCAATGCACAGGGCCTTCCGGCAGCCCTGGGTTTTGTAGCCAAAAGCCTCCTATACAGCAAAGAGAAATCACTCTGTTAACAAGCTTGAACATGGTGTTCATTCATCAGAAAGCCCAAGCTGATTGGAAAGAAAGATTGGTGACTGAGGCCTCCTAGCAGCACAAGTTCATTTTTGGAAATCATAGCTTGCTGACTGACATGACACAGTTAAGCACACACAGCTTCTGCAAGGAGGACACTCTCTATGGAACTAAGCACTGGAATCCACCTTGCAGAAAATGAACAGCCTCTACCTCATGGAAAGAAAATGGCCAAACCCCCAGGCACCTCCTCTTAGCTGCCAGATACCATTCCCACTGCCATGTTATCTTCCACCATGTACACCACATTTTGAAAACAAGTACATGCAGAAACTTTCAGCTTTGTACATTCTTTTCCTTTTACTTATTCTCCAGATCACATCATCTCCTCTATTTGCTCTTTCTCTTTGATAGCCCAGTACTCATCTACTCATAGGAGATAACAGAGACCTTTTGGAACAGATCCAGAGGGTCACAAAAATGATCCAAGGGATGAAATGCCTCCCTGCAAGGACAGGCTGAGAGAGCTGGGGCTGTGCAGCCTGGAGAAGAGAAGGCTCTAGGAAGACCTGAAAGCAGCATGTCAGTACCCACAGGGGCTGTAACAAGGAAGGGGTCAGACTCTTCAGCAGGGTCTGCTGTGACAGGGCAAAGGGAAATGGTTGTAAACTAAAATAGGAGGATTTAGACTGGGTACAATGAAAAGATTTTTTACAATTACAGCGGTGAGGCACTGGCACAGGTTGCCCAGAGAGGTGGTGGGTGTCCTGTCCCTGCAGCCACTCAAGGTCAGGCTGGATGGGGCTCTGAGCACCTGATGTCCCTGTTCAGTGCAGGGGGTTGGACCAGGTGGCTTTAAAGGTCCCCTTCAACTCAAACTATTCAATGATTCTATGATAGCGACAATCACCAGTTCTAGTCTGTCCCCTTGAGAAAAACATTCAATTTTTGTATACTTTGGCTTGACTTAAGTCTCCCCACAGGGCTAATGATAACTTTAATCCCTGAAGCTGGATCCTTCTCTATGAGCAGGGTGTTTTCTTCGCAATTTCTGCACAGCAAAACACTCACATCTTCTTCCAAAGGAAGCAGTGCCTGGAGTGAAACCCACACCTCAAAGTTCACAGGGATTAGCTGCTCACTTTGGGGCTTTCACTCCTCCACTGCCTTAGAGGAGCTGCTCTGAGCAGACAGCAGAGCTCAGCTCAGACAGGACTTCAGCCCGCATGGGACAGGAGGAGATGCTCCATCCACAGCTGGGGTTTAAAGCATCCAGGGGTGCAAACCCATTGAGCATGTAATGATGTCCAGCCTGGATATGTCTAATTGACACAGTTTGCCAATTAAAGTACACAATATGATGAGGCAGTGTAACCTGCTATTGACACAGAATTTGAGTGGAGGGAGGAAATGGTGTTTTAAAATGTAAAGAGAATAAAAATGAGGAAGTTTCAGTAATGAATTATACATGATAGAAATGCCAGAAGGAAGAGTGGTGCTCTGTGGGATAGAATATGCAACAAAGCAGAGCTCCTTGACAAGGGCTTGTATAACAATTATGCAGGTTCAACTTCAGGTATAATTTTAAAGTGATTAAAAGGCAGTGGAGTAAGCACCTATTTCGTTTTAAGAGAGCAATTAACTTGATTTATCTGAACTCTGATCATAATCAACATAAACTAAGCTGAAATCAATGCAGTTCAACTGAAATAAAAATAATCATGCAGCCCTTGTACCAGGTTAGCAAAACCCATTTCAAAACAGCTCTGCAGCTTTGGAGTTCACAGCCCTGCTGCATGCAAAATATTATTTATTTGAAGGACACGAAAGTTTAAAGCAATAATTACAGATGTTCTCAGGGCTGGAGGACAAACTAGTCCACAGCGTGGTGGTCTTTGTTTGCTTGTTTTGTAACAGCAGCAATTTCATAGATAAAACCCAAAGGCAGGTCTGGAAAGCAGGAAGCATGGTGTGGCAGCTGGGATGGACATTCGCCCAGAAGACATTGAGAGGATCAAGTCCTCGGCCCAGGCTTGGGAAGAGCTGTAGTGTCTGCCCCACTGAGCTGCCACTGAGACACATTTCTCAAGAAGTACAGTACACAGAGGTAAGGCTGCTCCAGAAAGCAGGGCAGCAAGAGGATGTATGACAAAAAGCAGAGCCCAGCACAAGCCAGTCTAGCACAAGTCATGATGTGTTGTCAGCCTGTAGGCAGCACCAGGCCAGCAGGGATGGAGGCTGGATGGGCAGGGAGTTGTCTCCTGAAAATGGTGCAGCTCAGTAGAGAGGCACAGCTCCCAGCTAAAGGCTGCCTGTGGCAAGGCTCACTCCACCCACACTTGCTGGCCCTTCATCCTCATCTGGCAGTTGATATTGCTGTTGCTTCCTGCACTAGCAGAAGCACGTATGTATGCATGCATGGAGGACCACTTCCCCACAGCAGTTAGGGACACCTTGATGGACACAGTAGCTATGAGCACGACACAGGAAATCACTGTTTGTCTCCTTACTTGTTTCCCAGAGCAGATTTTCTGATTTTGTGCTGAACACAGACAGCTTCAACCAGCCTGAACTTCCTAATCTACAACAAGCTCACATGAGCTGCATGAGCAGCAAGTAAAGCCCAGCAGGGATTTACTAGAGGCAAGCAGCAGATCTTCAGCCCCACTGCTATCAGAAGCCTTGTGAACAATTCTGAGGCAGAGGAACAGCTATGCAGTGCAGGGCAGGATCCCTACCTGTGCCTGCCCTGAGCATCTGCATTGTGTGGTCTAGGCACCTCTCAGTCCTCAAGGCTGGGCAAGGTGGGGATGCTAGAAGCAAAGGACAGAATATCCCATCATGGGAGGAGTGCACAGCTGTGCTTCCTGTGCAAGCATCACACATGCATGTACACACATGTGCATAACAGATGGACAGGGCTATATTTTACACCTGTGCAGAGGCATCTACTTCTCAGCACTGGAGATAGCTGAATTCCAGATGGTCCCTGAACAGAAGACTGGAGAGGAAAGTCTTGCTCCCACCCTCACTTGGCTTAAAGTGATTAGTCCATGCTGGCAGGTACAGGAAGAGTTTCCAACTCATTGCATTTGCAAAGCAGTCCCTTAGTGTATATAATCAATGATCAATAGTCAATAATCAGTTATAGTTAAAACCAGAAAGTAGATTCAATCAACATTAATTAAAAGCCTTTTAAGGACAGAATTTTTCTCTGTAAATGCTACCATAAAAGGGTGAGGAACAAGGGATTGCTCCCATAGGAATTGCAGTAGACTTTGTACAACTGCTCCCTGCTAAGCAGCACAGACCCTAACTTGTCAGGAGAAGAGATTTAACCACTGTTCCAGAGAATGATCCAGGATGAACCTAATTTGTAAGCACCTTTCCTGTTACTTGTTTTTTGATGGCCTGGCAAGGGGAAGGGTACCTGTAAGTAGAGATCTGTAAGGTTAGGGTGGAAAAGACAATGGAATAGATGAGGAGAAAGGGACACTGCTCTATGGCTGGATGATTTCTGGTGGGCAGAGGTCTCTTCCAAGTTTTGTGCTTCTGGACTGAAGTACTACATTCCTCAGTTAGTCTTTACTTAACCAATATCAGTCTCAAAGTCAGCAGGAACTGATCGGGGGGTTTTGCCTTCCTTAAGGCTGTGCTGAACCAGATGGAGAGTGGAGGTGAAAAATGCACAGGCAGATGCAAAACAAGCCTGTGGAGAAAGAGGCACACAGGGAAACCGACCCCCCAGCACAGCCCCCCACTCCTTACCAGCTCATTTTCTTCATCCTTGTTGAGGAGCACATAATGATCCTTCCAAATCTTTTCCTCCATCTGACTGCGTTGTTTTCAGTCCTGGATGTCCTTGGTGAGGTCACGCAACATCAAGCACAGCTATTGACTTGAACTCAGGGCAGCATTACAGATAGCTCTCCCCATGGTCCTTCCTGCTGCCTTTGAATGTCTCACAATGCGCACAGTTTTTAATACACTCCCGGAGAGGGAGGAAAATCCAGACTCACGTGTAAAGCTCTTAAATGCCCAGCTTGTGTAACACATGTATTTCTCCAATCCCTGACGTTGCTGTGCTTACCAAGGTGGGACAGGCTGGTCCAGGGGTGCTGCCCAGAGAAGAAGACATCAAATAGCATGACAGAGAGCATGAGATGCCAACAACTTGCCCAACCATGGCTTATGGACAGGTAAGATTGATTGTTAAAGGTATTGTGCCTTGCCTGCACAGCAAGTGGCTTTTCCCTTCCTTTTTTTCTTATGCTTAAATGGCTTGCATTCCACTCAGGCTTAATTATACTGGTAATCAGTGTGTGTAGTTATAATAAAATCCATCAGACTTCATCCACAGTCTGTTGCTGTTATATAATCCAACACCCAAAGAGCCCCTGTGTCCAATAGCAGTGTTTGCAAGTTGTCTCCCCTAGGGTCAAGGTCACAGAGCTGGTCCTGAGCTCAGCTGTAGCACAGTCCAGGTGCATGCTATGGCACTGTTCCTCACAGGAGACCCATTCTGAACATCTCCTCTAGCTCTGAGCATCCCCCAAACCTGAATTTTGGTCCAAAGGATGGCTACAAAGGTGAGATGTACCAAGGGGCAGCTGAGGTCCCTTGGTTTGTTCAGCCCAGAGCAGAGGCTGAGGGGAAGCCTTATCATATGGCAGACTACAGCTCCTCAGAAGGTCAGATCTACACGATTCAGCCAGATCCATGTCTGGGGGATTCTGTCAGCTGCACTTGTGACCATGAAGCAGCAAAGATGGACCAAATACCAAGGAAACCTGAAAAATCAGGGTGATGGTATGAAAACATATTTTTTTCCTTTTTCTCATCAGTGCCATTTAGAACCCTTGACAATCTGAAGGTCAATGGATGTGATCCACTAGCAGATCACTCCTGGTGAAATACTCATTCCTGAGAATCTGGCACCTGGCCAGCACTTTTACAAGGTCCATCTGAAGACATTCTTGTGATAAAACATCTCACAAAGAGATAAAGAGCAATCCAGTGCAAGCAGGTGGTTACATGATGGCAACCACTGCCTCCTGACACCCACTAGGGGAAGGGAACTCATGCAAGGTATTGTTAGCAGGCTGTTTAACTCAGTCTCTCCATTCTGACCATCTGAGTGAGGTGTGTTTTATGTCCACCCATGCAATCTCCATGGGTTGAGAGGGTACTGGGAAATAGAATGCTTTTATGATGGTCCAGAGGGTTGAACTCAACGTAGCTGTCAGTGGTCACCATCCACCCTGGGGAACCAGAATATTCACAGTTTTGTTAGCAGCTTATATAATTGGACGGAGATAGCAAATGAAATGCTTTTATGATGCTGAGCTGTTAGCCACCTGCCTTAGGGGGACAAAATGAGGAAGATCTGGGGCTGCTAGCTACATGGAATCACCACAGGGAGTTCAGTTAAGTGCTGCACTTAGTAGTTGGAGGGAAAAAAAATGCAAAAAGAAAGAGGAGGTGGTACAGATGCGTGCCAGAGGAGGAGAAGCAGCTCACCACAGGTTGTCTCACCTTACCAGAAATGTGACTTGTTCTGAGTCATGGTTCCAGGAGGCTGCTGAGATACCTGAGACAGGAGGACATTATTCCACCCCACTTGCTGCTAGCAAGGTCTCAGCGGGAGGTCAGGCTCTAGGAAGGTGTGAGCTAAATGGAAAGGGTCCAAACAGTAACAGGACTGAAAGTCTGGAAAACGTGACCCATGAGGCAGTGTTGAGTAACTGAGTTTGTTTGACTGATGAAAGAGAAGGCTGAACTGGCACACTGTAACTCCTGAAATACAGAAAAGAAGACAGTCAACTTCTCTTCCTTTCTCTTATTTTTGTTAGAGACCAAGGAGAAAACAGTCTGATCTCTAGTTAGATTAAACAATTAGATTTTTGGAACAAGGTTAGATATTGAGGAAGATTTCCTAACTTCTAGATGCTACCTAGGGCAGAGGGAAATCTTGTCCCTGCTTTATGGAAAAGAAGGAAAAAAGTGCCAAGGACAATCTCAGGGTAGGTGGCTCTTGTCTCAAAGCATGGAAATAAGCAAAACAATTGCATTAGGACCCCACCAACTCCTGCAGTTTCTGCAGTAATCCTACATATGTGAAAGCAGAAGCCTGCAAACACTTGTGAACGCTAAAACCAAAGGGCAAGTCTGAGTGCTCTTCTGAGCTGGGGCAAGATGGTGTCCTGCTGGTACTCTCAATTTCACAAGGATATGTTTCATCAGAACTCTGCTTTGCCAGCATTCCCCAAGAAGCATGGCAGTTGCCTTCATTCTACGTGCGGAGTTACGCCATGAGGCACTTGCTGCCTTCCTAACCAACAGGTCAAGCCAGAAGGCTGCGTCCCCAGCTGTGCTGGGCTGCAGTGGAGAAGGAGGCCCTTCTGGAGGGCAATCCAGCTTCTTCTTCTGATTTGTGCACTCAATAAAGCTCTGTTTTTGCACAAGAGACAGGTGTCCATTCAACTATAAGGAAATGTGAAGTTCTAAGCCATGTCAAAAGGCTCTGTTGCATTATGAAGAAAAGAGCAGGTAGTGTGCAGACAGAAGCAAAATAGCACCCTCTGTCCCCAAAGAAGCAAAAGGTTTGCATCTTTTAGAATGAGTTTTGTTCCTCCTTTGCTCCTGTGTGCTGCCAAGCAGGCGTGCTGAGTAGTAGGCAGAAACTGTGATAACTGAATCAAAATAAACAAGTAACAAATAAAGGAGAAGGACAGAAAATAATGCAATTTCTTTTTCTCATTATCTAGGACAACTGTTTTTCAGAGAAAAATCCAATTTTGAACTTAGCTGTTAAAAGCAACCTGTGCAGCTCAGCAGTGTCAGTGCTGCAGGCAGCCTGCCCCTTTGATTTCACTTGTGTAAAGCTAACTGGGACGGACAGTGTCTGCCAGCAGATAACACTGGGGTCCATCCAATCAGTGTCCAGTGCCAGCCACTAAAGGAGAAAGTGAGCCCGGAGCTTCAGTCCCCCAAGTCCCCCAGGTGGGTTTTGAGCTCAGTTTGGATAGCTTTGGCTGCCAACAAGGGCTGTGGAAGTCACATCCAGAGCTATCAGGCTAGGTCTCCCTTTATGCAGCCTCAGAATTTGCTGAACACTCCTTTCACACTTGTGAAGAACAATGCTTTTCATTAAACGGGTAAGGTTTGTCTCTGTTTCTCTACTGTTCTTTCAGTGTAATAGCCTGGGAATGCTAAGCAACAAATCCAAACATTAGACAGAACTGAGCGCCTTCATTGCACCTGCCTCTCTTGTATTGCACGGACATATGAAGGTGGACAAAACGCATGTGACCTGTACCAGACAGACTGTGCAGGCAGAAGCTGCTTGCTATTGCTTGTGCCATCCTGGTACCCAGAAGGATAAGGTTCTTCCAAATTAATGAGCACCTCAAAAAGCAAAACTAATAATTTAATCCTCAGCATGACCCTAAATCTCACTCCGCTCCAAGAGGGAATTTCCCATCAGCAGGATGTAGACTGTGAGCTGTGATGTCCCAGCAGAGAGGAGGGTGCAGAACATAGGGTGTTTGGAGTGTGCTTATGAGCTGCTCCCTGCAGCAGTGATGAATGTAACACCTCCCATCTCCTGAAGGCCAGAGCTATGCTGTGTAAGCAGCTCAGTGCTGGAAGGCCACACCACATAGCTCTGCTGATCAAACTGTGGCTCATATGAGGGAGGGGAGATGATAAAACATACCACACTTCGGTTGGAGACACCGGACTTGCAAAGGGAGATGGAACAGAAGATTGGCATCTGAAAGAGCAGCATTGGTTAAGTATTGCCTAGCATCTTTATTCTGTTTTCCTGCAGGTAAAGCTGTATTTCTGCCTTAGTAGGCAAGTAGGTCTTTATCTTGTCAACTCTACAAGCACCTCAGGTATACCAAGAGCTGACATTTCTATGCCATTCCCCATTGTGACATAAACATAACTTATATGCCTAGTCTACAAACCACTGCAGCTGCCAGTTTGTTAGATGCTGCAACATATTTCTTGTATGCGAGAGCTCATAAATTGGACAGAGAATTTGGTCTCCAAGGAAGTTGTTACTGCAACCTGAACAGAGGATGGCAGGAATAACTCCACTAATGCTCTTAAAGTTTCTCCTGAAGCTTCATGCACTGCAAAGAGCAAGAGATAAAACCTCTCATCTTCATCTACCAATGGGTATTGTTGCAAACTGGGAATTCATCTTAACATCAGAGAAATATTCAAGTGAACCATTTTCAGTTTGAGAGAAGTTGTGTGGTACTGCCACATAAATTATAGTAGATAGAAAGGTATTTAATCCATCTGTTTGTGTTGAAGTTGTCTAAAATGGGGAAAAAATCCTTTGAGCCAAGTAAGTGTTTCTTTGTAGAAAAAAATACATTTTTTTTTATTCAAGCTAATCTCTTTTCAAAGATGGTTCTGATACAGACATGTTGAATCAAAACAGTGACTCCAGTGACTGCTTTTGTTTTTTCAGAGCTGCTTTGTACTCTTAAAGACCAAAGGATTCTTTACCATGACCCCCAACCTGCCTCAATCTCTAGATTTCTGTGTCAATGCAAGAGTGGTTTAGCATTGAATTGTAGGAACATACAGTCTCCACTGTCAAAGTTCTCAGAAAGCATTCCTCAGCCCTACCCAGGAAATGCATGGGCAAGTTACTTCTTTAAATAACAAAATGTGCACTCAATCCAGAGGGGACAACTCCCATACACACCTTTCTCAAAGGACAAAGTGTTCCCCCTGCTCTGAAGTCACACTAATTGAGATCTTGTTGTACCTAGCTGTGGACAGACTTGCAAAACATGGTGAGCAGAAAGTCAGCCTAGCATCAAAAAAAGAATAAGAAAACATACGCTTATTGAAGCTGCTTGTCTGAGTAGATGAACTTTGCTGAAATGCTCGGTGTGTTGCATTTATGTACTTCAGAACAAAATCAGCACAGTGAGTGATGTGTCCCTGGAAGTCACCGCTGTGTAATACAGCTCAAGAGAAGGATGCAGCAATGGCATTTCAACCATGAGCACTCTGTGAGTTTTCACAAGGCTGCTCCATTTGCAGCTGACAGCCATTCCTATGTGGTTGAGGGGAGAGGAGAAACAGCATTACGGAATCCTGCTACTTCAGACAGCTTTTCTGCTTCTGGTTAACTGAAAAATGAGCCAGATCCAGTTAGGATTAGAATGAGGGTTAAAGATGGGTCAGTCCTTCCTCTGTTTGTATGTCTTTGAGACAGGCTTTCTACAGCCAGCTGCAACTATCCTCAACATCCTTCTGCTGCGTTTTCCTTTAGAGCACATCCTCATTGCTGTCAAATGTTGGATTGCTATGTCCTCCCATATCTTTCTCTACTGATACTGCCACGGAATCCGAGAAGAAGGTTTCATTCAGAGGAGGCCAGGCTGAGTCCTGCTCTAACACCCGCTGCAGCCTCTTGTAATGGCTTTTGGAGTGGTACTGAAAGGTCTTCTTCACCAGCAGCCATAGGGCTCTATTCTCAATTATGGCTTCCTGTAAAAGCAAGAACAAAAGGGAAATTCTGGAGAATCCAACAGTAGTTATTAATCTTTATCCACAGGACACACACAGAGCAAGTAGTAGAGACCTAAATCTCCCATCCTCTCCTGCTCATCCACACTCCTTAGACAGTCTTTTACTGAGAACTTTTCTCTACCAGAGCTCTACCAAAGCTTTGCCAACTTTCTCCAGCTTGGGGGAGGGTCTGAAACACCTCATTCACCAGAATTAAAGAAAGGCAGTGGGGCCTGGAGTTCCTCACATCCAGCCATTCAGATGTGAGGATCTGAAGGCAGATAGGAAGTGTAAAGTAGCAGCAATGGCTTCTGTTTGACAGGTCATTCCTAAGCTGGACGGAAGGATGGAGAAAGAGTGAGAGTTGATCCTTTTGTCTCTCCAGATAGTGCTGGCAGGTGCCTTCAGTGCAGCATACTCACCTCAACAAGAAAGGACACAGCCAGTGTGACTGCCAGCATCATCACCATGGAGATCCGCCACGTGGTGGGGGTGCAGACCAGCTGGGAGGAAAGCAGAATGAGCAATGTGTGAATGTACCGACTCGGGTGGGAGCTGGTGTCATCAAAAGCCAGAATCCCACAATGGCTGTACACTGCTGACAAAACAGTATCACTGCTTATCATTAGGAATTATTGATAAAGAAGCATTTAAACTTATGACCCAGCAGAGAAACCAGTACTGCCGAGCAGCAGCAAGAAATCTAAATGCTTCCTCTCTTCCTAATATCAGAAATAGCTTGGGGTATTTCAAACTCCAGATTCAGTTCCAGCATCCCATAGCTGGCACCACTGGACTTCTGGCTGTAGCTCAGTTTATTTTGGATACGCAGCTCCGATCCAATACTCAGATCAGCAGGGCCTGATACTCCAGGGCTAGGCTATTGCAGCTTCTCATTGCCTCTCCCTCCTTTTGGCATCTCAGCAAATACAGTGCTTTCCCTCCAGATAAAGCAGGTTTCCGCAGTTCTCCTCAGAGGTATTTCAGCCCCGCATAGCTGCGCTGCTAATACTGTCCTGTGCCACTACAGTCCACCGCAGGGCTAAGACTTGCTGCTTTAAAGTGCCATCTCGTGGCAGACTCATTAACTGGGTCTGCCTGCTCAGCCTCTGCTCTGGATTCTGCTGTGCATTGAGGCAGCTGTGGCTGGGCTGCTTGGCATTCAAAATCCGGGTATGTTCCTCTCATCTCTGGTTTTGTTTCATAATTCCAATTTCCAAAGCCACTTTCTAACTCTCATGCAAGGATATAGGACTGGAAGCAGTATCATGTTCAGTATTTGCTATCCAAGGCCACACCACTTCATCAATCTGATCACAAATATACTAAATATATATAGCTATGCATTTATTTCGCTGTTTGTTCCTGTGACCCATTCTATAAGGCTGTGAGACAGTCACAGTGAAGAATATTAACATCTTCCTTATAACTGCCAGTCTTGACAAATTGACACCACTGTCCTATGGCTGATTCAGATCTTATCCTTCCCTTACATTTCTCCTAGGATGAATTTGCACAAGGTAACTCCCAGGTTGCATTCTGCCAGACTAAATAAACCAAGCTCTGCTGGTATTTATCAAGACAGATCCTCTATTGCCCTATTACCATAGCAGCCAGTTGGTCTTCAGAGATGCCAAACATCCATGCAATAATCTGTGCCTTTTGTTAAAAACACTCCCAGTGCACTTATAACAGGACCAGATATAGGAGGAAAAATCACACTGGAACAATACTCACATCCATCTTAGTGTAGAGATCATCAATATCAGCAAACATCAGAAAGAGGCAAACACTCAGTTGCCCTACGAGCACGAGTATGAATACATCTGAAGGGACAAGAACAAGAAAATAAAACCACAGCTGTATGAGAGCTCTCAGATGTTTATCTTTACTGCAGAATATTGAAGCCATCATTCCTTGTTTCAAACACATACATACACAAAACAAACAAACAAAACAAACAAGCAAAAAACCACCATGAGATATCAAGGATATTTCAGCTGAAGTTTTACTTAGTCAGACTGATACATACAAGGCTGGCATGAGCCTTGAAGCCACAGATTTAAAATGTCAAAAGAGTATTCTGATCATTTGAGCTGATTTCAGAAGCCTGAGAAGACAGAGAGCCTTCCAGTGATTCTCCCTCCAAACACAACTTCCTGTCATTTTTTAGCAGCACAAAATGTGAGCCCAGCTGAGATTGGCACACCGCAGGATGCCACTGGGACTAAAACTTCAGAAAGAAACATCTGGCACAGGCTGCCCAGGGAGGTGGTGGAATCACCAACCCTGAAGGTGTCCAAAAGCAAGGTAGATGTCACACTGAGTGACGTGGTTTGAAGCAGTCACAGGCACGGGCTGGTGGTTGGACTAGATGACCTCAGTGGTCTTTCCAACCTTAATGGTCCTATGACTATGAAAAGCTGGCCTTCAGCCATTTAGGAATCCAATAGTGAGCTCCTGCTTTTATTGGCTAGCATCACTGCATCACTTCATTCAAGTTTTAAGTTTTTCTTAATGAATTGACTTCTGGAGCTGACTTACTCACAGATCCCTTCCCCTCTCCCAGCACTTACAGTTGGTGTAGATGGGTTGCCTAAAAGGCCTTCCTTTGGAAAACACCAGTGCTACGATGAGGCAGTTGGTGGTACTTAGCAGCCACACTGTGGTGTTCTCATAGCTCTTGTACCCATTGTCTACACCTGTAGCATCTCCATTTCTCATCCCATGGAGGCCCAAGGTGGAGACAGAGGAAGAATTCTCTGAGTGTCTGTTCACTGAGAGGCAGGCGCTGCAAAAGAGCATTGTTGAAAAGATCTGGGACCTGCATATAACACTGCTTACTGTAAGCAGCTGGTGGGGAAGCACAGGGTCTGCCTGCAGCTGCTCATCGATGCTGTAGACAAGCAGTCATGTCAGGTAGAGCTGTCTCACTAGGTGTGCCCTGTGTCACCCAGTGCCCCAGGAGGGAAGCCTACCTGTGTATATCGGTCTTGGAATACCAGGGCTGCTTCTGCACCATGAGAAATCCAAAAATCTGCATGCCGAGGCTGAAGAAGATGTTAAGTACAACAGAGAGCAGCAACGGGGGTGAGATGAGTTGGCTAGGAGGCCTGTAGGGAACCAGCTTTGGGTAGGCTTCTGTGAAGCTCACTGAAACATGACAGAGACATTCACTATGGGGTCCAAAATAGCAGCAGTGTGCTGTGCATTACAGACTGTTATCAATGGCAACACTTCTACAGTCTATAATTGTCTTTGTAACGCATGCAATTATTATATCAAGCTCAAAATGCAGAATTATTTTCTTGCAAAATCTTACTGGCCGAAGAATAGGTTAATTAATGATTTTTGACTATCCTGAAGTCATCTCTAATAATCTAAATTTCCAGTACTCTATGCAATCTGTTTCCTTTCTTTCTGTACTTAGGACTACACATTTCCAAGGAGGTGAAAAACACATGAAACACATTCTCTTCATACAGAGGATGACTAATTGACTTACTTGTCATACCAATTACAGTGGTAATAGCCGGATCTTGAAACAAAAATTGGTAATTCCCAAAGGAGTTTAGTTGCTGAAAAGAGAAACACAAAGAAAAGTAAAACATCACAAATCAGACATTTGCTGTGGGTTTGTTTATATCACCTCCAGAAAGCTTTGTTGTTTTGTTTTTTTTGTGGAGCTAATTCTCAGCTGCTTGTTCTGAAATTCCAAGAATACACTACTCAGCAGATAAAGGGACCACACAATCCAGCACTGTCAATAGATTAATCATGACTGGGCCCATGGTGAATACTCTTCTTTTGTGCATTGTTTGAACAAATGATGCTCCCAGTTCACTCAATGCAATAAATAAAAAAAAAAAAGTCTATTTGAAGAGACGTCCTTTCTCTATGCTGGGTGATTTCAGAATGTAAAGCCCTCCTTTCTAGTTGGGAAGAAGCCACGTAAAAGTGGTTTAAGGCACTCCAGGGGATTTTGCATACGGCCAAGATAATTTATGCTTTAAACACTGAATAAATTGCAACAGCATATGCTTGTGTCAGATTTTCCTACATCTGAAATACTCCTCAGTATCTCAGTTTTATTTTTGCCCAGAGTGGATCCTGAGCCCATTGGCTGGAGTTAATGGGAGGAATCTTTCCAGTTTTCAGATGAGAGTACAGAAGGACTAAATGATCATGTCAGCTCAGATGAAGCTCCACATTATACTTTTTTGTGTGTGTCTTTTATGCTATGTTTCTCCTACAAAGGAGAGTAGCTCATCCAGTTCTATCAAACAAGTGCCATATTTCCAAGACATACCCAGTACAGTAGGAGAACACCAAGGTACTGAATGGTGCTGTATAAAGCCATGTACTTGAACATGCAGAAGGAAGTGACCAGGGCAGCGCGGCCTTCCCTGTGTGAATATGTGAATAAAGGACACCAATTAGGTGATGGTCTGCTCTTGTTGCCAGTCCTCTCAAAATGCTGTTGGAAAATCAAGCATTTGTCACAAGGACAGAAATCTCTACCATTCCTTTCTTCTGCTCAGCTGCAGTTGCCTTCCTCCTGTGGTTTGGAAGGAAATATGTCTGTCTATATCTTAAAGGAGTATTAAAGACAGGTACTAGGAAAATGGCGATTTCAATGTCAATACATTTATTTTTCTCCATATATGTGCATTCTGGCTTGGTGGGAACAACCAATACTAATATTTAAGAGCAGTGGGGAATGTTTCCTTCATGTAACGGGAAACGAAAATCCATGCTTACCTGATTAGCTCTGGCACACATGCTATGCTGGGGGTTCGGGACGTGAAAGGTGAAGCCACCGATGCCTCTTGCTCTGACAGTGATATCCCTGCATGTGCCACTTTCAACGCCTGAAAAGGCATATTGCTCTTCAGCACTCACAAGCCAGGAAAACCCAGGAAGAGGTGTATCAGCCAAGAAATCAGCCCTTATTACAGGATGTGTTCTGTGAACAGCAGCAGTCCCTCCTCACTCCATGTGTGCTCCACCCAAAACGTTTTTTCACTGGGATTTGGAGCATCAGGCCCAAAGCAGTAAGGGAATGGCAGCATGAGAAGGTCCATTTCCTACAGACCTCAAAGCCATCAGTCACCAGCTGCAGAAGGCAGGTTTAGCTGTTCCTCCTTTATCATTGCCTCTTTGCAGTCACAATTTATATAAATGTATAGATTCTCTACTTGCTCCCCCTGAGAAAACCCTGGGGACTTCATATCAGTGCAAGTGACTGCTTTGCTGCTGAGATGGCAGTGCTCCCATCTCCAGCATGTACTCAGTTAGTATTATTCTACTGACACTGCATTCATATTTAAATTAAATTTAAATACATACATATATATAAGAAATTCTCACTTACCCCACAGTCATTGGCTCCATCTCCACACATGCCCACAAAGTAACTAAAAAATAAAGTGACGTACAATTCAGCACTGGGAAAAATCAGACCTATAAACAAGAGGGAAGAAGAGGCTCCCCCACGCAAGTTATTTCTGCAAGTCGTGTCAGTTTTTTGTTAAAAGCCCATCTGAAAATCTGAAAGACTGAAGTACAAGTCCAAGACTCTAAAATATGCATGTCCCTGGGTTTGAACAACAGATGTGTCTCCACTAAAGTCTTTCTGCTGTGACAGTCTGAGGTATACATTAGCATGTAGTTTTACATTCATCACAACTGACTCAGTTTCCCACTCTTACTGAGCATAGTAAGGTTCATCGTGACAGAGGCGGGTGTTTGCTCAGCTCAGAAATGAAGGATTGCAGATGTTGATACCTCATGTTCACAGGGAATAGATATGAGCTGGGGTTCAGCTTTGGGGTCCAGACCTGCCTGTATCTCCTGGGGCAGACAGAGTGACAAATACAGCTGGAGGAGGGAAAGTGTATGCATAACAGGATATCTGGGGACAGCTCCCTGGCCTGAGGTTGAAAAGATAAGCCAGGGCTTGTCAAACCTAGAAGTCCTTATATCAGCAGCATCTAAATAAAACCAGACTACTGCTGAATCACTTGTGTCTTCAGTTGCTGAGACTTAGATTCCAGCTCAGGGAAAGTTCTCAATGGGAGGCAATGAAGGTGCTCCAAGGAAACCAGACAGCACTCATACCAAGCTGGAACAGCCTAAGAATTACCTTGCTCTAAGGCAAGGCCTGGGACCAGGTAGCTGAGGTGGGAATCTTGACAAGACTTTCTGATCAGTTGAATAATAGGCAACAAGATCCTTGGGACTCAAGGATGTACATATATATCTCCAAGACTGTTAGCACATGGTATACAAATGCAGAATGCCTTGCTGTGCCTTCTGATTCATCAAGCTGAGTCAGCAATAATGCTTCATACACTGAACAAGAAGTAAGAGTGAAGGACAGAATTAACAAAGTGAATTCAGAACTATGGGAGTGTTAGGTCTCTGACAGATTGTCAAAACAACGTGGACTTCAGTGACTCTTCTTTAATAGGCTTGTGGGTCTCAATTGCCAAGACATAGCTCTGTAGAAGCTTCAGTTTCGTGCACTTCTGGGGAACAGTACATTAGAGAAAAGCTAACTTTTATTATACTCTTGTGAAGTTTGGAAATTCATCAGACACTTCATAACTCAGTGCTTACTAAGAACTTACTCCAGCTTTTGAAACTCCTCAACGAGTTTGGATTTCTGACCAGGAGACATTCTGGCAAAAACCGTTGCATTTAGCAGGAGCTGTCACGAGAAAACAAAGGAAAGGGACTTTTTAACCTCTTGGTGTAAGAGCCACAGTGATTTCAGTGATAGTTTAGAATAGAAATGACCCAGAAGTCACATTTCCAAACAACTGATGTTAGACCCCAAGGCAGGGAAGACTGAGAATCAAAGATACAAGGTTTTTTAATTTTGAAATAATTGCTATCACAATTAGGACATAAGGTCCAGTGTGTTGTTTGTAAGATGAACATGCATATAGTGGGAATGCAGCAGCCTGAACCAGTGATGGAGCAGCTGGTGGGAAGGCCAGAGGAGCTCAGGTGCATGCAATCAATGTACCTGAGTGAACAAAAGGGTGGAGCCAGGATCCACCCCTTCCCAGACCTCATTTAAGGGTTGGCAGTGGCAGTGAAGATTTCTCACTGGAGATCCCTGTACCTGAGGCTTTTCAAAGGTAGGTACTTTTTTTCTTCTTCTTTCATTTCTGCATCCCTGGTTGCTGTGTTTGAGTTTGTCCTTGTTTGCTGTAGCCAAAGACTTTGTCACCCTACTATTATTGCTGTACTTTCCATCAATTTTTAGTATTACAGTGTCATATTAAGAAGGAATATGCTAGGAGAGAATCAATGTGGCATCTTATTCATAAGACAGGTAAATCATGTCAAATTGTGTGCTATGTAACACCAATCTTCACCTGTTCTTCAAAATATGAGAGAAGTAGGGCTATGCTAAAGGCCAGTCATGTGGCCATAAGTATTTCAAGACCTCCTCTCACACATTATGAGAATGCTCTACTCTCTTGTGCTGGAAAATATCAGATTTTTCTCAGATCCATCCCCTACACAATTGTATCAGAGACTTACCAATTCCATAAGTATTTTCCAGAAAATTCCTGGCGCAGATCTTTTCTGCTAATTATATCAGGGTAATCCCAATCTATTGGTTGTACTCCAATTAAGTAATCCATAGCTTACCTTTGGAAGTAAGTGGCTAAAGTGCTGTGCTACAATTTGGTAAGTTTTTCCACTCATGGCAAAATGGTACTGGTCTGACTCCACTGCCAACCTAATTCTTCTTTCAGTCTGACTTTCACTGTCCTGGAAAATATTAAAAAAAGCTCCAAAGCTTTTACAGGCAAAGAGAAGGATATTCACAGAGAGGGCACTTGTAAAGACCCTTGGAGACCTGGGTTAATCTGTGTTTCACTTTCCCATGTGATGGGAAGTACTAACTCCCTGCCTGTTTGAACAGGGTTCGTTCATTCAGTGCGGTTCCATGGACTTAGTATAGCACAGTATGTGGCCTTTATCACACCTACTTTGCAGGGAAACATGCTTGAAAATGGCACTGGCTAAGTGAGGGCTATGGGCAAATCTTCCATGGGTTATGTTGTCAAGCTGTTCTCAGACCTAATCCAAGCAGCTAGTCATAATAGCATTCCCAAGATAATACATTAGTAAGGGACAGGATGGTACTTTGCATTGTTTCAAGCATTCCAACTTAGTTTGTTTTCCTGCTGCATAGCTTGTTTTACACTCACCAAGTTTCCATGATCTTTAGTTTTGTTTTCCTCTAGTGGTTTCCATGTTAGAGATGCTGGGGAAGATCCAAGTGTTTTGTTTGCTTCCACAAGAATCACTCTGCTTGTTGCAGAAATCATCCCAGCATTTTTTGCAACAGTTACAGCTGTCTGAATGTTATCACCTAGAAAAATCAAAGGGAGTGTTATCTGCAGTGAGGAATTGTTCATGGAGGAAATATTAACCTTTGCTTGAATTCTGAATTTTCAAATATATCCACAGGTATTAATAAGATTGTAGTGTCTATGCATAAGGACACTTCAGTTAAAGCTCAAAATTTTGCAAATGAGGTTTGTCTCGATAAATATATACTTAATCTGACCTAATCTTGAAGAAATGTAACTGGGGGATGTGTTCCTGGTTTCCGTGTTAAAGGTAGAAAGAGAAAACTGCTATTATCAGTACTTCACAGTAATTGCCCCTAAATTACTTTGGTGTAAGTTTGATAGCAAAAGGGGTGAAGCCCAGGGAGATCTGTGTGGTTTCTAGACAAATGTGTTTAGACCATGGAAGAACCGGGATTTATCCTATCAGAACTTTCTCTTCAAGGGGGAAAAAAGAAACTGATAAATAGGAATCTGTAGGCATGAGTTACCAGATATCACGTGGCTCAGTGATTATTTATTTATTTTTGTTCTGGCAACTGTGCTCTATTTTGGCTCATCATGACAAGCTTTCATGTGTGTCAGCTGACAACCTTAGTAGGGTGAAGAAATGGGCTCACTGGAAAGCAAGGGTCTCTTCTTTGGTACAATTGGGACACAAATTGTCAGGTATCTGGCATAGCCTGGTGAAGTTGTCAGACATAAGCTCTCATGGTTCAACTTGTGATTGTTACAGCACAGCTTCTTGGACTGTAACTGCCTGCAGGACACACGTGTCTGTGCCTTCTTACTAGTGCTGGTGATAAAGCAGCAAACTGCTTGCTCACATGTGATGGAGTCCTTTGCCTGGGCTAGCAGCTGTCCAAACGATTCATCCCATTTTGATACCTGTGACCATAACACTCCTGATGTGGGCAGCACTGAGCTCTTCCAGGACATGCTTTGTCTCTCTCTTCAATCGATTCTCCATTATCAGCAGACCCAGGAATGTCAGATCAGATTCCACCTCCTCCCTTTAGTGAAGACCATATGGAGAGATTTAATTTATTTTTCCTTTTAGCTTGCTTTAGCACTGAATTTGCTGTTAGCCAGTTATAACTGTTCATTGTCATAACTGTTCATTGTCCAGTCTAATTTAAAAGGATTTAAATAACTTGTTAGAGCCTCAGATGGTTAAAAACTTTTTTGTGGTACTACTTCAGGGCCATCTGGGTTTGCATTCCTCCAGTAGTAAGTGGTGCTAGTTGAATATGGAGGAATAGAGACTCCTCAGTTTGTCTTCCACCCTTCTATTACATTCTATGCTGTTTATGAAGGAATAGTTCTGTACACAGGCAGCTTTCAGATCATGTCTGCTTAATTATTACCAAATCAAAAAAAAACCAATTTGAAGCTATCTTCACCTATGAAAATCAAGCCTGAATGATAAATTGGGTTATCTATTTGTGCACAGGGATTCTTTACTATTCTTTACACCTGTGCCATTGTGTTTGTTTTTTTTAACAGCTGAACACATGCTGTTGAGAACAGAACTTAGGAAACAAGCCCATCACTGAGGCTTGAATTAAAGGCTACCAGGGAGCCAGGTTGATTCTGGAGAGTTTGAGGTGGGGGGGGGGGGGGGGGGGGAGGTAAAAGCTTTCATTCATTGTAGTAAGTAGGTGATGCCAAACACTTGAAAGGCAGTCATAGTAGTTACTCAGGGTAGCTGAGTCAGGTGGTACTAAATAGTCACTACTTTCACAGAAGGAATATTGCTTGACCTCCACTAGTCCTTTTTCTTTCCTGGCAGTTTATATTTGACCCAAATAGAACTGCACACACAATTACACAATCTGAGCTGTATCATACACGTTTGCCCCCTGGGTTGAATAGGTCTGTTATGACACTTCACATGAACTAAAGTGATTTGCAATTTGCACCTGTGTAATTGGCCCTCTCATTAATGTGGAAAACCCTGTGAAAGAGCAAGTGATCTTCTGAATTAAGATCTGCAGGTAGTAAACAGAGAGGGCAACAGATGCACTAAGTAACTGCAGCTGTTTTACAAGTGATGCTTCAGGAGTATCACAGGCAGGAACTAGAGGGGTTTTGGTAAGAGCCTATGGATTCATGCATGAGCATTCCTGGATGAGGCTTGAGGAAAAACTAATTTCATGAGAATAGCAGAATAGTTTTCTTTAACTTCTAGAAAAAACAAAAGCTAGAATGCTAAAAGGAGTAGACCAAGACTGCAGCAGAGGTCTGCTGACTTTCTCTGTGCTAGAGAATAGGTAATGTAATGGGGAACATCTGCTACTTTTGCTTAACTAAGGAGACAGGATAACATAAAACAAACAGTACATTTGACTGAAAGTCTAGATAATTTCTACCAACTTCCTTCCATATTTATGGGCTACAGGAGGGGTGCACTAGGCTGCAGGTTGTGCTAGATTAAAACTGACTGTTGATTCATTAAGAAGTGTGTAAAGATTCCAGGTATGTGCTACAGGTATCAGGTGGCAATAGACAGACCTATATCCAGATTTAAGTCAGATTCTTTTCAGCCTGCACCTAACAAACCCATGTATGCTATTGACCTGGTCATGGTAGAGGTCTCATGGTAAAGATATAATGTGAGGCTTTATGGCTGAATGTGGCTGATAAGATGCTGTCTATTGCTTACCTTGTTAGATCAGTAGACTGCTTTCCTGACTGTAGAGGTTTACATGCCAGTCCAATCACCCTAAAGCCTTGTGCTGTATAGAACAGAAGCTTGCTTTCAAAATTCGATGGGACTGCAAAGGAGGAAAAGACAGCTCATCATGCCATTTGTGTTTTTTTTTCTTTTTAATGATCTTGGGTGCCTGGGAGAAGGGAAGATTCCTGTACTAGAGGAAAGGTATATCTAAAGTTCTAATAGGCCATGGCTACTACAATGAGCATTGCTCAGTTACAAAATCATTGCCTCTCCACTGAGGCTCTTAAACTATTCTGTATAGATTTACCTTCTTCTAGTATATCAGAAAGAGGTGTGCTCTGCCAGCTGCCTGTTTAAGGCTTAATGAGACAATAAAATGTTTTTGGTGTGTAGTAGGTAACTCAAATATTTCTTCTGGTAGAAGATGCATGCCTTGTACAACAGTTGGTACTTGCTTTTGTCTGCAAGCTGTATGAAAAGTCTTCCTTAGACTGGAAGCACAATTAACTTTTCAGGTTGAGATAAAAATTCTAAGACCCAGAGATTTCATTTGGTAGTGCGTTGTAGTGTAAGGTCCAAATGCTTCCTAGAAAGACATAGGTATAAACATTTACAAATGTTGGTTACCTGTTTCTGCTCTGCATAGCATGGCTATCATTTCTGGAGCACCTTTTGTGGAGACCTGTTTTTCCCCACCAATGTCCTGAGTAATGACAGACATTCTCTGCAAAGCTGAAGAAAATGGAAACTGGTGTAAAATGATAATTCCTTCCACAGAGGCCTAGGAGAAAAGTAAAGGGATTAGATACTGCAGCAAAGAGTTTAAGCTCAAGCCAAAGCAGTTGAGTTCCCTGAGCCATGCTGAGAAGATAACAATGTATAATACACTGATTTTTTTTCTTAGTGGGGCAGAACAGACTTGTGGAGTTCCTACCGCAATATTTCATTCAAACAATGTGAAAAGTTCACTGGTGTTTTTAGCTGGCTATTTAATACAGTTTCCTGATAGGAACTCACGAGTCCTATTTGTTTGAAGAGACAGACTAGTATAAAATGTAGCAGTTTTTCCTTTGGAGGAGGCTTGAAAGCTTCCCCTTGCGTCACCAGCAGAAGTCTGACATCAGCTTCTGTAGTCAACTGCAGCCCCGAGTGCTCTAGAGGTGATCACCTCTCAGCTGATCCTGGGCTGAGGCTGGTGCCACCAGGAGAGGTAAATTCCTGGGCTGACAATCTAGCAACCTCCTGCTCAAGTCCTGTTTCTGCTGTGAGCAACAAGCTCCTTCTGGTATCTATTTTTTCATCAGAGTATGGTGATCTCACTACATGCGAACCAAGTGAGACGGTGTGGAAGAGTGCTCTTGGACTTAGAGTAACCAATCATTTCTTTACCTGAAAGGTAGCTTTTACACTAACAGTTAACTTGATCATTAATGTCTATCTTGTAGGTAGCTTACACTACTGGCTTTAGGTCCAGGTCTAACAACAGTGGCATGTGCAGATCTTTGACCTTCAGTCTGGTGTCCACTGGAATCATCAATCACCTGTGTATTGAAAGGCAGAAGTCTTAGATTACAACATCAGTATAGCTGAAAGAAACCTGAACAGATCACTCAGAGCAATTTCTTCCCTCAAATTGAGGTCTTTTATTCATTCTTGACCTCAAACTAGGACACATCAGTAGCAGGAAATTCACTGCATCCTTTGGCAAACAAATCTGGAGGTTTACTAGCTTCACAAAGGTATTGGTGTACTCTTGCACAGCAAATAGTGTTATTTCCTGAACAAACCCTTTGCCAGTTACAGTGCATTCAAATGTGCAATAGCACTTTTCCTAGATATAGTCTCTGTGAAAGTCTAATAAATAAACTTTATATTAATGGCAAAAGCAAAATAGCCTACTCTTGAGGTCTTCCACAGGTTGGCTGCTGTTTAATAATTGCAATGTTACTGTGAGAATAAAAATATTTTATGGTGTCAAAGGGCATGCAATCATTCCTCTTTCAGGCAATTTATAGTTTGTTTTTTTCTAAGGCTGAAGTGGTGAATTGATGCTCTGGAGGAGAAAATACTCTGTTAACTCCTGTCATTGCTGGATAGCTTTCTCCTTGAAACTTGACTGTTTTACATATTTTGCAGATATAAAACAGGTGTGAATGTTGTCACCCACGTAACTAGCTAACCTGGCTCAGAATCTTGTCTTGCACCAGCTTATGGCTGTATCTTTCCCTAGATAATTATCAGTACTTCAGCTGGCATCCCTTCCAGCTTTTGGCCGTTTTACTTATGTTTGGAAAGTGGCTACTTGCAAAGATGGGTTTGGGTTGTTTCTCTTTTGCAAGAAAACATCAGAACTCTGCATCACTACTTGCATAAGAACAAAGCACAGCTTTACCCAATTAGTTGCTTCAAACATTTTCACATCCAGTGGGTCTCCTTGTATCTTGCCCTCCAAAACAATCAATGAATGACAAACCACCATTGCTCTGAGTAGTGGGCCCCAAGGCAGGGTACGGTCCACAGGGAACCTGTGAATGTCCTGGAAGCTAACACAAAAGAGACCATTAAAATTATAATCAGAAAACCTCAAACACAAATGAGGAGGGGTTGGGGAGAAGCTATAAGGTGATTGGATGAGAAGGGAATGGCTTCAAGTTTTGCCAGGGAAGATTCAGGTTGGATATTAGGAAAAACTTCTTCTAGAGAGTGGTGAGGTACTGGCACAGGCTGCCCAGGAATGTAGCTGAGTTACTATGGAGGCATTCAAGAAATGTGGAAGTGTTTTACTGAAAAAAATAGTTAATGGGTAAAATTTCTGGTAGGTGGACAGCTGGACTAGATAATCTTAGAGGTCTTTTCTATGTTTCTGTGGATTTGTTCTCTCCCACAAGCTATTTCTTGTGCACATCCCTGGGTGGAATACATAGACTAAGCATGTTCTACATATTTACTAGTCCATTGTGATAAACATTGGATTATTATTATGAAGTGTTACTTGAGACTTGTGCAAGGACTCAAGCTGTGAGACTGATAAAAGCCTGAGCATCTTTATGCATTCCCATTTCTAGAAATGTAAATGGGCAAAAACATTGACACCATAAGAACTGAACAGCAGTCTCATGGGTTACAGTAACTTTCTGTCATAATTGGTCAGGGCACTCCTGCTACTCTGAGATCAAATCAAAAATATCTACTGCAGGCTTCCCTGGGATGAGGCAACCAATTTGTTTTCCAAAGGTTACAGAAATACCATTAGATATCTAAACAAGGGAATCTTTTCATTGTTTTTGATGTGAACATCTGTCTTTCTGATTTGTTTGTATGTCTTGGTAGAGTGACTGGTCACTATCCCATGAATTTAAATTCCATAGGTCATCAAAGAGCCTTACCAATTTCCTTCAGAGGGCAGCAAGCCCCAGAGATCCAGGCCATCTTCTGTCAAGGTGCCAGTCTACATTTTAAAATATATGTTTAAATTAATTTTGCACATTAGATTTACAAGAGGAATAAAAAACAAGACATTTTAAGAAGCTGCTGTTAAGAAAATGCCAGCACAGTGCTGAGTAAAAGTACTACTGATATTTCCTAGGTTAAAAAAGAAAAACAACATACAACAGCATATGTTTGGACAGTGCAAACTTAAGGGTGAAAGACTGGTTCATGTGTTTCTAAAATACAATGGAAATGCTTGGACAAACTCCAAACTCTCCCACCCTTAGCATTGGTTCCATTGCAAGTGCAGGAGTGACCAACACAGAGAAGTTACTTTGTCAAAGCAGATGAGGTTCAGCTGTCCACACATGTTGATTCTTTGTGGGCTGATGCAGAAGATGCCCTTTTTCTTCAGCCTCCGCTGAGTATAAATGATCCCTGTTGTCAAGGCAGCTGGTAGGGCTGGGGGGACAGCAATAGTGATAACATCCAAAGCCTTCTTCACTACTTCTCCTGCCTCCTCCTGGTATGGAACCAAAGGCAGTTGTCAGCAAGATGATGTGCTGCTTGGATTATCTGAGAATAGCCCTCTATCTCTCTGCATTGTAGATACTTCATTACTCTGTTGTTTTCTGCCTATGGTACATTACATATTCATGTCCCTAAGAAATGAATTGCTTTGATTTAACCAAGGGGCCTGAGGCTACACCACTGCTGAAGAGCATTCTCTGTACAAATAAACCTACAAAGCACATGAATGAGTTCAACATGCCAAGATAGGCTTGACTGAAGGTGCAACAACCTAGCTTGTTATCATGAAGCACAAAAGAATCTTTTTCTTTTTACAGGCCATGATCCAACTGCCTATAGACATAGCTCTGGGCTTCATATTAAGGTGACAGATTAGATGTGTGGGAAAGTGATGAAAAGGAGGGCTTTTATGTGGAGGAAGAGGCATGGAAGTATAAGTTACATTTCTAAAAGTAATCTCTGATTGAAAGGTTAAGAGGTTGGTGTAAAGATGGTTGCAGGTGCACTGAATGTTGGTATTGTTATGACAGTAGCTGAAAATGGTGTCAAAGTGGAGCTTTTTGTGGCCTGTAATAATATCAGTGAAGGGAGAATGAGAAATTAATGAAAACTCAGTTTGTCAAATGCAGCATGGTTTATGGTCAAACCTCCAAGCTTAGAAGTGATAATAACAGAACTCTAATGATTGTTTTCAGATCCACCTGAACTGCAGATTAGCTTTAGCTTGCAGTGCCTCTGTCTGGGGACCCCAATTTGAAATGCATTCAATCCTTTAGTAGTTTTAGTAGTGATACTAACAGAAGAATAACATCAGTGTGTACTTCACATATTACAAAGAGGGAGGAGGGTTGTTCAGGAAGAAGGAAAACAAGAAACACCGCAAAGCAGGTACCACAGAGCAAATTCATGCTTTGTAACCCTTCTAAAGAACTCTGGAAAAAATAAGTGGAGACGTGGGTGAGTCACTTTGGCTTTTCAAAAGTTATTTCCTGAAAGATATACTTATTTAGCAATAACTAAGTGAAGGTTCCCCACCACACAAAGATATAAAAGAAGGGGCAGAAGAAAATAGGGAGTTATGTATCAGTAAAGGGGATTTGTGCTTATACCTGTGCTGTTCAGGACTCTGCAAGAAGCAGAAAGAAGAAAAGTGTCTGAAGGGGCATGCAATTATCTGTAAATCACTCTCTCCATATTTGCTAAGAACTCAGGGGAAATGAAAACCAGGACAGTGGTTTTTGACACCTTAGAATTGAATATCTAAGTTTGTGGTTTCACAAATATAATTTAATTGTAAAATGGCCTCATATACTCAGGTAAAGAGAATTAAAAATAAAAAATCATCCTTTCCTATACTAATGTATAGGAAGCCACTGAAGTTTCAAGTCTCTTGATACTGAGTATGACTATTTCTCCTGCATTTAGTAACTCACCCTACTAAGTGCAAATACACACACTGTGTAGATCATTCCAATGGTTGCAAATGCTATGAGGCACATCAGGAACCGAAGTGCATCTCTGTACAACTTGAAGTTCATTGGTTTAGGGTAGAGAATGGATCTCACCAGATCTCCTTTGGCTGTATTGAAACCTGAAAGGATAAAATAAATAGTTACATGGGGAATTAACTTACAAAAGTTCTCCAAGAAAAATACAAGACTTTGAAATAGAATTGAAGTAACTTATGAAAGAGGATCTTTCATTTTACGGTATGTGAGCTTATATTAGAGAATATAGGAAAAAAATTGTCTTAAACAGGAGGATTGTTTTCAGCATCTCAAAGCAAAGACAAATTCCTCTTTGCAATCTTATGCTAGTGGTTTATTTAAGAGGTATGCTAAGCAAATTGAAACAATATATAATAGTTCAGTCCAGATGGGGATATTGATGGTGAACTTAGTTTAACTCCTTTAGCTTAAGATGCACCAGAGAACTTTATTTCAGACTCTGGAGACCTTGAAGGCATGTTGCAATAAGAAAAAGCAAGAAAGGCAAAGCAAACTGAAGTGCTGACTGACCAGTCTGTAGCACCACAGCTTTCACTACTCCTCTGTCATCTCCCTTGGTCTGTATGACCTCTGTTCCACAGAATAGGACATGTTTTTTGTAATCCTCTGCACAGTGCATTTTCCAGGGCTTCAGGTTGTCGGCTTGGGGTAGCTGAGTCTTTGTTACCGGAATACTTTCTCCTAGGGAAGATTAACTCAGATGAGGAAAAGTGCAGTATGCCTTAAAATTAGACTGCTGGCATTGAAGTATCTAGACAGAGTCAGTGTACTTCCTAGAGAAACCAGTTTAGAGAAATGTTATGTTGTCACATCTTCAGGATAAATAGGAGTTTGAGCCTAGTGGAAAAGAACAGACTCTGCCAGAGAAAAACTCCCCTTTGCTCCGGTACAACAGCTTCTTGCACAACAGCTCTTTGTAAGTCTGAGAACTGAAAACAGTCCAAGGACTCTGAGCTCTGGCAGGAGATACAGAAATCTGAACAGAGACTTCAGCTGTTGTTGTGAGACTCCAGTTGATAGCCACAAGTTGTTCACCTAGCTTGAACTTCGTATGCAGGTCACTACACTATTCCCTTAGGTAGACTATATGTGGCATTACCTGGTTCTTCTTTCAAAGAAACTTTCTAAGAAAGATGGGAGCCTTTAGCTTAGTGATTGAGAGCTGATAAATATTCTTCTTATATCAGAGCAGACACATTCAGGTAAGACAATAGAAATACTTTCATCAAATATCTGGTATCTGAGGCTTCCTAAATGGAAAGGAGCTTTAGGAGTTTCTATTCTCATGAGATGAGAAAACGGATTGTTCTTCCCAAAATTCATGTCTCATAATAAGGATGATATATGATTATGCTGTATGTCCTGTGCCACTTGCAGAAACCATAGGGCCATAATGTTTTAATCATAAATCTGGAAAAAACAAGCTGTACCTGTCAGCATGCTTTCATTTACAATGCACTGCCCACTGATCAGGATGGCGTCACAAGGCAAGAGGGTTTTTCCCTCTTTAAAAACCATTGTGTCTCCAGGAACAAGATGATGCGATTCCAGCTCTTGGAAACCTGTAGGCGACATGTAATGAAGTCTTTTTGCTTCACGTGTTTCTCCCTGTTAAGGGTATGAATACAAGGAAGCTGAATATGTTATTACTTCTATATAATGGCTGATAACAATGGACTGCAAGTAGGACCTGGGAATACAATATCCCTTATCAAGAAAAGTCTAGGTATCAGTTCAAATTGTAGAATATCTTATCTCCGTAAGACCTCAACTAACAACTATTGCTCCATTGTACTGACCTGACTGAAAATGCTTAGATCTACATTTCTTCTCCCCTTTTTTTGAATGACACAAATATCATGACAATTAATAGACTTTGAAAGCAACAATTAGGTGGACTCATAAGCGCTAAATGGTTATGTGGTTGGCTTTGCTAGCACTGCTTCAAGGAAAATGACATTGTTTCCTTGGTATTTCTTTTTTGTAAGGCTGTGCTCATACAACTACAAATATGATAGATATGGCACAACATACTTCTGGGTAAAACCTAAACCAATCTGCACATGGTAGTTAAAAAGGCTTGGAGACAGTAGAGGCAACTGCTCCAGAAGAAATTTGATAATATACATTCTCAATTTCAATATAAATAGCTGCTGAAATGAAATGCATTAAGGGAAGAGGTATACAGGAGTTACCTTCCTTATTTCTGCAGACAGTGACCATGATGTTGTTATGAGACTCAACCAGTCTTTGCAGTTTAACTGATTGCTATAAATTGAAGGTGAACATAGAAAAGTGTTACATCTTACATGGTGCAATTCATCCCCTAACTATTCAATTCTGTTATTTGTGGTTATGAGAGCCTTCATAAACTGGGGTCTGTCCCTGCCAGGAACTGTACAATCATATAGAAAAAGCTCCCCACTTTAATTATGGAGACAATGCCAAAAAAAAAGATACAGAGCAAAGCACTGGAATGGGGAAGGGTGGATGTGGTTAAAGTACCACACAGATATTATGACTAGGAGGCCAAGCCACTGCAGCTGCTTCTACAGGACTAAACCTTTGAGTAACTGTCATAGCCTGGTACATGCACTTGTTGCAACATCTGGTCTTTTCCAGGTATTAGAAATAAGACCTTGTGGAGAAACGTGAGATGTCTCACTTACCTGCCTGAGATCATATACTGTCAAAGAAATTGAGAGGAGAGACATGATTATGATGGCAGTGGCATATTCCACGTAATCTTCAGCAAACCACAGACACACACTGAACAGCTGGAACACGTAAAATGGATTTAAGACCTGTTTTGAGAGAAATAATTACTCAAGAGTTGGCCATATCTAAATGGCTCCAGTATCCCCAGGCAGCCCATCTTGTTAGAGCTAGGTTGGATTAAAAGTTATGGAGTTAAGTGTTATCTCCCCCCACCATCTTTCTGATTATGTGAGCAGTGGCCCAGCCTAATCAGTCTGGCCCATTTCCATGGAACAAAAGTGCCAAATAATCAGGACCAATAGGGATGTTATTTGCAATGTGAATGGCTCAATCCAGTCAACACTATCCTTGTTTTGCTTTGTTCTTCACAAGAAGCTGGGGGCATACTGTGAAGTGAGCAAGGCTGTGCTCATCGTGGGTAAGTACATCTCCACAATTGCTCTGCTTAGACTGCATATACCCAGTTGCAATCAAAAAAGATATTGGTACTTCACACATTGTTGTACAGCTGTAGACATACGCCAGCTAGTGTTGTTCACTTCATCTCTGCTAATTCAGAGATAGCCTTTGCCTGAAAGAGTTGATTTCAAATGTAGCTTGTAAACATTCATTGGCCTTTATAAGGTCAACAGAATGAGCTCCCAGGACGTGGATAGATGTAAACAGTAAAACAGTAGCAGCTACATAGGTGTGGGGCTGATGCTTGTGGAACAATGGAGAATAAATGATTTTAAGATGATTTCACAAATAGAATTTGAAAAAATGCTGTGCTTGATAGGTGAGTACTGAGAAGCTAATGAGACATAGGGTCCATCATATTCTATATGTATACTTCGCCTTCCAAAGCGGCCTTAAGAATGAAATTGACAGAAATGCTGAACCTCTTTGATGAGTAGTTTCCAAATAGGGATCACTGGAACATCAATAGTGTTTGGCCCACATATCATTCTCCTGTATGAGATAAAGATACATCATTTACAGGTAAAATAATGACTGTGTAGCTTGCTCAAGAAGTTTCAGCTGTTAATAATCCCAAAGGTTTGTATTGGTCCCATAATGTCTGTGAGGACCTTTCTCAAAGGCAAAAAGTTAAGAAATATGTCACTTACAGTGCTTATGTCAGAAAAGATTAATTTACCAGTGAGATCAACTCAAACCAAGAGCCAAGAAATGTATTGAACTTATATTGAATTGTCTGTGTTACAATGACAGAGTCCCACTGAAGAAGCACACACAAACTTACCTACACCATCCCATGCTTTCTGCTACTCCAAGCAAAAACAGCTCAGTTAGTTGCAAAGCATAGTTATTTCTTGACTGAGAAAAGTAACAGTGATAGATACTCAAAGGCATTTTTAAAAAAACTTTGACCAGTGACCTAGTACTTTTAATTCAATTTTTCAAGCATAGCCACTTCATCTAATATTATTTGCATACTAATGTATGCTGAAGAAGCTCAAGAAAAGTGCACCAAAAACAATGAATATAAATATCTTTGAAACCCATATGATGAGTACTCAGAGTGATTTACAATACATACCTGAGACTCTGTTCAATACGGGTAAGACCAGAGCCAAATTTGGTGTGTATAGCTGAACAAGTGTGGTGGTCTTCTAGGGCTCTAAAATATAAATATGTAAGTATGTTTTCCTTAGGACATTTTTCCCAGAATGTTTGACTTCCTCAGGGACTTGTGTAATTGGTGTATGGAACTCACCCAACTTTCTGGAACTCTTTTGCATAGATATTCCAAACATAGTGTATTTTTTGTACTTGGATACTTTTCACCTGCAAAATAAAGCAGAGGCAACAAGAGCTGCAACGCATCAAAGAATTATTATCCCAGGCCTGCTCAGATGTGGCAATAGACAAGAAAGGCTGATCCAGGATGGTTTCTGAGCCACTGCTAGTGCTTAGCCCTTGCAGAGCTGTTATCTGTTACACATCTGTTACACACAGCTGTTATCTGTTATACATGCTGTCATTTATGACATGCAAAGGAGATTGTCTTGTCCTGTGCAATAATAATGAAGCTTGTTAGAGATAATTGTTTCATATAGGCTGGAAGAAGGCAATGCATGTATACACATAAGAGCAGCTTTGGGAGTCTTTACCTGTCCAGTGTAATAAGAATGAAATTTATACTGAACTCTCACCCTGATTCAAAATGGAGCTATAGCTGGTCATTAACCTAACAAGAGGTCTGTAGTTAGGATGTGAATGCAAAGGAGTTAATATATTAAGTGCTGAAAACAGAACTGGGAAATGAGGGTCTCAACTTGCTGTAGGAGCAGCCCTTGGGAAGCTCTCTGGCACTACACAGTACTTTGTGGATTTAGGTAGCTTAAAAAGCAGTAAGATTTCATAAACAACATGTAAGTAAAGTCTTTTGAATTGCTAGTGAAGTATTATGTTTGCTCTTTACTTCTTGAAATCTGTCCTTTTCTGCCTTGATGTTTTGACTGATGTGAGTTTTGCTAAAAGGGTCTATTGTTTAGGGGCTATATTGTTTTTGTTTGTGGTTTTTTTATGTTGCTAATTCGATCCTCTGAAGAATGTTACAAATCAGTCCTCACTTTCATGCCATGCAAGCTGATTAAACTAGCTGGCACTAATATTTCATATGTACACTAAGATATGCCCACACAGAACAGCAAAAAAGGCAATAGCTTTGCTTATCTGAAGCTATGCTTATAATGAAAATTTCTCATTAAAAAAATGTAATAGATATGAAAATAAATGCTAACAGGTTAGAAATCTATTTCTTGGAAAGGCATATAGCTCTTCTATGGGCTACCAAGTGCAGTAATCTTGTGTCTATAATCAAGAGCCAGATATTAGCAAATGCACCACTGCATTCATATTGTTTAGTGTCACATATTACAATGATATAAACAAGGCACATAACTATGCTATCTGGTACTTGTTCTGAAACAGCAATAACTGTATTTACTCAAATCATGTGAGACCATGTGATCTGCTTGGATCAATTAATCCTCCACCTTCTTCCCAGTGCCTCATTGGCATCTCCAAGTTTTAGAACTAGAAGAAGATGGGATACATTTTTTTAAGAACAGTAGACAGATCGAGACTAGAATCCAACAAATACACATCAAAGCACAAATGGATGTGCACAAAGGCAGGAAAGGAAAATATGTTCCACAGACTCCTGGATGAAACACTTCTGGACTCTTGATACAGTTCTGCCTTGGCACGTTTCTGCTCTCTGCCCCCTTCAGCTGCATTCATCCCTGTTTTCATGTTGCTGTTGGAGCTGTTCAGTTACTCAGTTTGCCTTCAGACACATAGGCACCCCTAAGTTCTTCTGTGCCAAGACTGAGTTTTTGATACGGAAGTCTGATTCTTCACTGCTGACCCCAGTGTTTTGAGGGTCTTTTATTCATAATCTCTCATATTCATATTCATCCTAGGAATAAAAGAGGCTTTTTACAGAGGTGAATGCAAGCTCCGAGCTCATTTTTCCTTATCTCACTGTGTTATCAATAGCAGGTCTCTTAGCTGGGTATGTTTCATGGTTCACGTTCACCACATGAAGCCTGGTTGAGATCTGCTACATCTCCCAGATGCTGCAGGCAATAATTGACTTACCTGTAAGCTTGGCTTCATTAAGGCTTTGCTGAAGATTGAGTCTTCCTCGGCAATGCCTGGATAATCCGTTCTGCTTTTGATAATTCCAGATACAGAGATCCATTTCACCTTCTTACGTGAATAAATGTGAAATTCATCCTAAATGAACAGAAAAGAGAAATGGTACAATTTTCCTTAAAATCAGACTATAAAAACACTATAAAGTGAATGATTCCTGTAGGCTTTTCTCAAGAATTGCTCAACGTTTTCTAAAGATCTATCCTACAGCAGCCTTCTAGCACCTGTGACTGATAGATAAATCTGCAGAATAGGAGCAGAACCACAGTCCTGTCAAAATGTGAGTACTTCAAAGTAATTCATGGAGCAGAGTTCTGTTGCTTGGCTGATAAGGATGGAACGTGAACACTCAGGTTGTGATCAGTGAACAGGTGAATGGTATGGGACAATCAGAGATGTAGTTACCATACTGTAAAGAAAAGGTCAAAAAGCATATAGTAGTGTCCTACAAGATGGATATTTAATGCTTTTTTGCAGTTGTTCCTGTGTTAACATTTCATTAGAACGAGAGTGCCAGCACCATGATGCTCTTATCTTAGACAAGATTTTGCCACAAACGCAGCTCACGATCTTGCTGTTTTTGTTGGAACTGCCTGATAACTAGCACTGGTAGTTCAGTCTTAGAGATTTGAGCAACTACTGTAATGAGCAACAGCATGCTGAGTCTCAGGTTTGAACACTGACCCACATGCATTAAAGCCAGCTATACAACTGACCTATATAGCATATTCAGTATGTAAGAAGTTGGGCAGATGGAAAAAGCTGATTACCTCAGCTAGCCAGATTCTGAAAACTAAGTTGTTACACCTTTCTTGGAACTGACAGCAGAAATATAAGATTCTGTACCAAATACGCATCTTTTTGAATAATGGTTGAGAAGATCTTTGAGGATTTTCATTTATCTTAATTATTTGTGCACTTCTCCCCTTACACCCATATTTTGAGTCAAGTATCATTTATTTTCTGATATTTATCTTTCATTTAGATTTCAGAAACAGAAGACATTGGGACATGGATTGAGATGGGCAACAGTCAATAACGCAGGTGCTCATTATTTAAATTACAGTGAGACAAACTTCAATAACAGAAGTGAGTTAATAGGCTCCTCAATTGCATTGCAGAGATGATAATAAATTATGAATGAAGGCTTTATGTAAGGCACAAGAGAACTCTGAGGATCAAGCTGACAAAATTACTTGTATTCTCATTAGCAGTAGCTGTCATATTTGAGAACTAACATAATCAGGAAGAAGGTAGGGGAAAATACCTGTCATTTTCATGCCAAGAACATAAAGAAATTTGCGATTGCAAATGCCCAGAGCATATTTTCAGAGAGCTTACTGATAAGGAGAATTTATGATATGATTCAATTCTCGTTTAATTACACAAAGGATCATTTTAAATTCCACTTATCAGAAAAGTGCTTGACATAGCCAAATCCATTTAAAACAACACACGAGAGTGGGTAATTAAAAATACAAACTGAACTGAAGATTAAAAAGTAAGATTAAACCTAATATGCTGCTTTAAAAAAAAAAGTTTTTTAAATCTCCCCCTGGCATATTAGAATGCAGTTTTCACATAAAATATGCAATAGGCAGATCTGTGATTTCCAAAGCCCAGCATTTTAGCTGCAAACTCTTGTGCTTATTTAAGAATATAGCTCAGATACGAAAGTAGAACACTTTGAAATTGTACATGCCATTACTCAGGAAACTTTTGGAAGTATTTTTTTTACTGTAAAGTTTTATTTTTATTATTAAACCACCCTGCCAAGCTCCTGGAGTATTCAGGCTCAGCTAGAGTTCAGAATTAAGCTTCATTTTGCTTCTTTCAGTTTTGCAGTAGTTTCCATGAAGCAAAATCAAGGCACATTGCAGAGCTTCAGCACAGTCCTCAACAGAAGTAAGAACTAGCAGCCAAACATAACAGCCCTGGGAGCATTCACTGCAGAACTGTCATCTTAATGGACACAGAGAAGGATTGATGCTTTAGTATCTTGAGAATGGATTTGCAATGTATAAAACGTGGGGATGGTGGAAGGGAGCAGGAGGACTTGAGAGCAAAGAACACAGGCGTGAAATCACAGATATTACAGATTTTTCATCATAGTTTTTCAGTTTGTTGCCTGATCAGCTGTTAATCTTCATTCCAATCATCATCTTACATATAGTTTGTGTAATGCTTGAGAGTTCTGTAGCTCAGTTATGCCAAATATAAGATATTACTGCAATACATCAGCAATATGAGAGATTTCAGCTAACTTGGATGCATTCCAATTAACTCACCTTCCAATTAACTACATACTAGGGACTAATTTAAGGATTAAAGTAGGCACCTACTGTTGTTCTAAGCAACATAGTGTCTGCTTCTTCCAAGCTGCAGGGGACACAGTTTGCCCACACGTCCCACTCTGGCTTCCAGTAGAACAGCAGCAGCAGAGCCCCACAGGACAAGATGTACCCAGCAATGCACAGGGCCTTCCTGCAGCCTTGGGTTTTGTAGCCAAAAATTTCCTGTACATCAAAGACAAGGAAAGAATCACTCTCACACACCTGGAAGAGTACAATTTCCCATCATATGCTGCTATTCCACGGGCACTGTTTGGTATGGCACTGTGTAGAACTTTGATTTAGCTTCATTATCGTACATGATCAGAAGAGAATTTTGCTTTTTACACAGCTTTCATCCACCTGCACAAAATGGGTATTCCTGTAGCCTGTCCAAACTTTTAATATAGCTTTATTTATTTGTAATCTTGTGGATGAAAAAGTAACGATGAGTTGAAATGGTATCAGAATACGAAGGTCCTAACCTTTACACTTCGAGACAGGAAGCCAAGCTTGCTTGCTCAGCTTTTCTTAAGATCCCTGGGTGATACCTGCAAGAGCTACGTTGTAAAACTTGGCACTGTCACGGTATTTGTAGGGCAGTTACCACCTTCCACGACATCTCCAATGTAGGGATTTGGGACCTTGCCAATGTGCTACTGTCCTAACATCCCAAAATAATAACTGTTATTAGGAACAACTAATGAATACTTGCTCAATGCTTTACACGTTCAGAGGGCAAAAGGAAGCTACTCTCTGTAGCTGTGTGAGTAGGTATCATTATTCCTTTTTTAAAGCTGAGGAAATGGTTACAATGAGGCAAGGTGACCTGCCCAAAACTTCAAAGGGATGACTGTGTCAGCACTATAGTTTAAGAACTGCCAGGTCATGGTACCATGGCCAAATTCTCTCCCTGTAGTGCTGTCAGAGGCTGGCTAAAGGTGAAACAAAATGTACAAAGTGACTTTGGAGAGAAGACCAAGTCCTGATCTAAGTGAAAGATAGAATAGCTGCAATTACATCAAATGACCAAGAGAATTTGCTAACATAAGGGTTAAGATTCCTCAATCTCCTTCTTAGTGTATTTGCAGCAATTGTGCAACTTGCTTCTCAAGATCAGATATATGCAGCTACAGATATTGCAAGATCCATTCACAAGGGGAGAAGATAAGATAATGTAATTGGAAGGATGAGTAATACATAATTCCTGGTTCTGTGCTAGTGCCTTTGCTTATTATGCAAAACGCAGGCCCTACCCAGTGTTTCCGCTCACTGCAACAACCTGCCTGCCCTCTGTCATTTCCCAAAAGATGGATTCCATTCACCTAGGTGGTCTCCATAGGGCTTCTAAGCGGAAGAAAATAGCGATTGTGGAAAAAAGTATGGTAGGCTATTCAAGCAAGTGGTTTGCACTGTGCAGGGCCTGTTTGTACCAGCTTGAGATGTGTGTGCTTAGCATTTTCAGAGGTTTCTCTGAGCTGCACATAAGGCATTCTACAGCAGACAGAAGGAAGTTCATGCAGGTCAGCAGATGGGCAACACTGTTTTAAGGCGGTTGGTGTAGCAGTTGTGCTATTATAGCTCAAATAGACAGATAAAGGGCTTTCCATGCACCTCTGTCTAGTTGCATTCTCAACAAAAAGGTTATAAAATTAGTGTCAGCACCAGCATTCAGAATAGTACATACAACAATGCAAACTCACAGTTTGCAGCAATTAGTTATTAGCAAGATGTGGATGCCTGTCTCCAGACATTACAGCTTGTCAGCAAGGTAAAGAAACTCCCAAGTAGATAGAGATGCCTAAGGGAAGAACTGTTAAAAGAGCATGCCTTCAGATTTCCTGCAGTAAATAGCTGCACCTGAAATAACTAACTAGAATAATCTTTTCAAATTGGGATGAGCCTGTCTATCAGGGTGGGGAAGAACGAGATTGCTACCATGTGCATCTTGCTTCTGTGAGTGATTCATTCCTTTAATTTCCAGCTTTTGTGCATTACACCCAAAGTCTGAGAGGTCAATAAACCTGCAGATAGTACAATTAAATAGGGTGAGGGTGGGCACCTCAGGCATGATTGGCAGTCATTTGGATTCATCTTCTGGTGGCAGTATTCTTCTCTTCTGAAATGCCAAATGATTCCCCAAGCCTTACATGTCAAATTAACCAAGAGGTCCACCCACCGAAGCAACATGTTTGGAGGGTTAATGGTGTTCTCTTTCACAATGGCAATGTTGGGGTGAGTCACGTGGCAAAATGCATCTGTCCAATTTTTTGTATTTTTGAAATGAAGCTTCCTGGTATATGTGAATCAACATCCAAAAGGGCTTAAATAAAAAGACACTGCAAACAATTAATCCCTGTACAATACAGGGCGTTCACGGTACAGCAAGCAAACAGAATTCATGGAGCTAGGGCAGATTCTGCATTTCTCTGCCTAGAAAAACAGATGTCTATACATCAAAATTTGAGTTCCACCTACACCTGCATGTTTTCAGCCTTTGCTTTTCCCTCAAACAACACAAAACACTTTAATTCTCTAGTCTCAAGATATTTTCCAAAATCAAGAAAACTTCAGTATTCTCCCTCTTGAAAACTAGGACTGGGGAAAAAAATGGCCTTGCACTCAGATCATCCAGTACTGTTAAATCTCACTGATTCTGACAAGGGACTCACCTGAACTAGATACTTTTAAGCTTTTTTGACACAGCGCACACTCTGCCCTAAGAAACTAATGTTGGTTCAGGTTGGTTTGTTTTTAGATGAACATGGCATTTCTGAATGTAGGTGTTCTGAAGCTCTACGAGGAGTGACCTGGGAAAGAGTAAACATCAGATATCAACTGCCATTTCATGCCTGGATATGCAGCTGGAAAGCAAAGCTAAAGTAAAGCAAGATTTTTCCAAGTTCTGGAAATGTCTGGTGCAGGTTACCTGGGCCACATCATTCAGATGTAAAACTAAGCAGCAAACCAGGCTCCAAATCTGTCTGGTCCCAGACTTCCCTCTTTCAACACTCTGCTTTAGAATAAAGCATTCTGTTAAATTCCAGTGTTTTTCTGACTGTGTCTTCAGCAGAAAGGACCATAGCAATGAATGGTGAATTCATAAAAATATTTAGTAGATAAATAACTCCTAGCTTAAACAGGAACAGAATAAATAAAACCAATTCTCACCTGCGAAATAAGTCAACAGGTGGAATTGTTCTTCAGAAGAATTCTCAAAATATGCTCTTCTGAAGGTGACCCACAACACCAGCAAACATAATGTGTATGAAGAGGTGGGAACAGGCATATATAATGCAAATTTCCCAGCAAGTTTATCTAGCCATGTGTATGTCTTAGAGTAATTAGTGCTTGGAAATCCTTCAAACTTCTTCAGGATTTTCTAGGTATATACTGGAAAGAACTGGCAAGAAAATACTGGGATTTGTCCTCTGTGACAAACAATGCTTCCTGGGCTGACAGAAATCTTGGTGTTGGTGTCACCCATAAGAGCATACCTGTCAGCTTATTTTTTTTGTTTGTTTTTTTTTTGTTGGTAAGGAAGAGAATAGCTTCTGCTGGCTTGTATTTCATTGCACAAGGAAGTAGTGCTAATGTAGATATGCTGGCCTGAAATATAGGGATTTGCACCATGGCAACTTCTGCATTCCATGGCCACGTTGTTAGGGTTTGATATATAACATGCAGCCAAATAAACTGGGTTCATACAGCACAAAATTCAGAGATGGTGGAAACCAAAGCTACGATCAGCTATTATAGTACTCCAAAGGGTTTTTTGTTATTAGAACATAACACTGCCTACAAAAGAGGCTTACACAGGACTCATCTCTGTGCCATAATTTTTAATTAATTGTAGAGTACTGTAAAACTGTTTCCTTGACTGTTAGCAATCCCTTTCTCTTGGAACTCCAACAGTCACAAGAGTGACAAATAGAGAAGGGTTTCAACTTGTGAGTGAGGGGTCTAGGGAAGGACCACGAATTACTGGACTGTTAGATCTGTTCAGATGGCAGAAAACATGATTGTTCAATGAAAGGCTCTTAGCTGCATTTACAGTCATACAAAGCCAGTTCTCAACAGCTTATTACTCTAATATCCAGCTAGTCTGTTACTTATGGTTAAAAAAAAAAAACTCCTGTAACTGCAGAGTCATCTGCTCAGTAGAAATTAAATGCAAAAGTGAAACAAGTTCAGGCACCCTTTTCCTTGGTGAAAACACAGCTTGTAGCTAATAAAGAGCAAGGAATCTGAACAGAGGCTGTGAAATATTGTAATTCTGGCAACCCAATCACCAGGTATCCTATTACTAATAACTTGTTGCTATAGCAACAGAAAATAGGATTAGACTTGAAAGACTGGTAAAGATTCACAATGAATTTAATATCTGAATCTTGCTTTTAGCAATCTGAACCTCTATCATTAGAGGCTTTTTCCCGTTCCCTCTGAAGCCAGGAACAATGGTCTATGTTGTTCTATTAGGAACACACTCAACAATGTACTCCTCCCTGGAAAAAACATAGTTCTGTAGTTAGAAATCCAGTTTAATACAGGTTCTCAGGCTAAAATAGTGCTGCTAATTCAGCAGACTGCTTTAGCTAATAATTCAGACAAATACAAAATGTGGATTTTTTTTGTGTGTGTGTTCCAGAGAAAATCAAGGTTCCCATCTCATTCAGATGGAGATTTTTCCAGAGATTCAGCTGTTAAATGGTTAGGTACACTACTCTAGACCAACTCTCAGGCTTAGACAAGGTCAGCACCAGCTAGTTTTATATTACTACATCAATATTCTATCAATTTCTTCTAAGATTCTGTGAAATTGTCCTCTGCTGGAGGTGAAAATCAATTATATCTAGAGAACATATAAAACTTAGTACTGTTTCAGTGAAATATCGATATACATATATCTCTTTTTATAACTGTAGGTCTCTGCTATGGAGACATCACCATCCATAATCAAATTACAGACTGTAGCATTTTATTGCAAAACACGTGCCATCTGCTGCTTTTGAGTTGAGAAAGGCCTAGACAAAGATAAAGCGACTCACCATTTCATTCTCCTCTCCCTGGTTAAGCTGTGCATAATGGCTCTTGGCAGGATTTTCCCCCATGAAATGACCTTCTGGAGACTTTCTACAGCACCCTCTGGACAAATCTTCAGTGTTGTGTGGCTTGAATGTCCACACTGAGGAAGTGCTCTAAGTACACACCTTCTTTCTAACTCTGCTTTTGTTTGAAGAATGGAGCTCCTCCCTCTCTATGGGGTAAACAGGTAACATTCATCCCTCCTCCTTCCATTCTGTTTTTGGGGTTTTGAGATTGAGGGGATACCTTGAAACAAAATTCATTCAAAGACACTGGGAGAAAGAAAAAAATTAGATCTGTTAAGAATTTGTCACAGCAGGAATCCTAGACATAACTCTGATAGTGCAGCATGTGCTGCTGGCATGCATATTTCACGGTGGGCAAGAGATGGATATTTCTCCTCAAGTGATTATAGAATTACTGGGAACTAGGGAGTGTATCCAAATGACAAGGAGAACAGGCCTTGCTGTTCTTATACTCATAGTAACCAGCCTGTCCAGCTGTGATTCCCTCATATTCCTCTAGTTTGTGCAGATTGACTTATATACTGACTATGTGTAAGGATCCATCCATCTAGGGTCTCTGATCAATATTTTTGTTAATTATTAAAAATATTGTCATAGACCATCTTACTATATAACACTGGGGAAAGTAATTATAGTTATTTATTCACTCTAGAAAAACTAGAGCTTCTCACTGATGTCAGACAGCTGGGTGCAAATGTCTATGACCTCTAGTACGAGGTCAAAATGGAGCTGGCAAAATAATAATAAAAATTAGAAACAAATGAATAAACAAACAAAAAAGAGAAGCGTTTTATCACTTCATTTTTTTTTCACTTCTGAGGGCTGAATTGTTTATTATTCTTGTGATTCATTCTCATTACTGTTTCCTTGTCCTTCACTATTTTTTAAGAAGTTACACGTCAAACATTGTAGGAATGAGGTCAGGAGAGGCAAACCTGTTCTTCCAGAAAATATGTTAAGGAAACTAAATTATTATTTCTAGAGTGGCTGAAACAGACCAGGACATGCCAAGTTAGTTCCTACTCATACGCACTTCAATTCCACATGGCATGCACTTGTATAAGCCACAAACATCTCAAGCACCATGAATAGTCATTGCCTGTTTCATGCAATGGACAGGACTGGAAGACTCAGAAAAACTGAAATGTCAGAAATGGATGGAAGAGAGGAGAGAAAATGAAGGAGGTAGGCCAATCAACGCAAGAAAAAATTGCCCATTTCAGTTTGTTCTTCCAAGACTCAGCAACTAAAACTGCAGTTATTACATAAGAATCAAAACTTCCATTAAAAATTAGAAAGAATGCAATGTAGTCCATTTACGATAAACCTACTTATAAGGTTCAGTGCTACCTAAAAGCTATAGAAGACAGGAAAGAACCACAAAGGTATCTTTTCCAAAGCAGGCTGATGGCTTTAGGAAATGACTCATTATTTTGGGAGGTGGCAGCAGTGGAAAACAGGAGTGCCACAGTCAAATTTTCTGCCTGATCAGCTTTTGCTGCTTCATCAAATGTCAGCCTCGCTCCTTGTGGTGCATGAAGAAGAGTAGGATGTAGCATGCGTCACTGGGCAACTCTTCAACGGAGAAGAGAGTATCAAGCAGAACACCACACCAAGCCTGGAACTTCAGGGAACAATCAAGACTCATCCAACCTATTCAATGCTTATAGCCTGAGTCCAGCTCCTGTTCACATTTTCTACTCCTAAGCACACTTTTTTGGGAGATTTGTATCTTAGTAACTGAAAACAAAGGAGGCATAAAGATTTTAAACATTCATAATTTCCATATGTTAGCAACCTGTCATAGCATTTCAGAAAATTCTGTTAATCTAGGACGAATGAAGATGGTGGAATCTGTCTATTTTCTTAAAGAGGATTTTTATCTGGAGAAAATTGAACTTGAACGCCCTACAGCAGAGCCTTCAGTTAAATGTTGCCCTCTACTGTTCAAAGTGAGCATTACAGATTTGTTTATGTACGTTAACTGTCATTTGTATTGGCTCCTACAGGGAGTGTTATAATTTCCTTATTCATTTGAAATGAATATAAAGGATAAGATTTAAAAGAAAGATAACCCAGAAAAAAATCATAATAAATCTAAAAGTGAGCAAACACCATAAAAACAGGTATTATCTCAGCCTTACAATTTTTATCTCAGCCCTGAAATACATGTACGTATGATTGCACCCTAGGTCAGGGATCTTCCGCAATTTATTTTGATATGAGAAATACCACTATATTATAGAATCATAGAATGATTAAGGTTGGAATGACCACTAAGGTCATGTAGTCTAACTGCCAACCCATGCGTGTGATTGCTCTAGACCATGTCACTCAGTGTGACATGCACCCTTTTCTTGAATACCTCCAGGGACAGTGACTCCTTGGGCAGCTGGTCCCAATGCATTAACACTCTTCCAGAGAAGGAGGTTTTTTTCCTAATACCCAACCTGAAAGTGTTCTTTAAATGTCACCCAGTCCAACTTCCCCTGCAACTAAAAGCAGCCTGACCTATAACGCAGCCCAAACTTCTAGTTATGTCCTGCAGTGGTCAGGGTGCAGCACGATGCCCAGGAACAGCACAGAGAATAAAGTGAGCGGAGTTGGGAGACATGGTGTTCAGGGAAGATGGACTTAGTGTTGTGCAGCCTGAGGGAGACTGAGACGTCATAACAAGCCTGACTCCAGCCAGTCTCCAGCGCCTGAGGTCTGTACCAAGAGGCTTGCCACACGCCAAGAATTGCGTGAACCTAAGTGCAACCGGCCCTGCCCGTGGGCAGAGGGACAGCCCTGCTGATCCTTCTGGGTTCCTCTTCCACGTGTCTTGCTACCCAGCAAGGGGCAGAAGCCCACTGACACTCCTCGTGCTCCTCACCACTCCCACCCACTCCAGCAGCGCAGCTGTTCCAACCCCCCCGGCAAACGGTGATTAAGCGGCGGGGAGGGTGGTACGGCCCCCACCGTGTCACCAGCACAGCCACTGGGGCTTTGTGCCTCGGCCGGGCTGCGAGCAGGCTCAGGAGAGGCCGCGATCGCCCCGCAGCTGGGGCGGCCGTCAGCGGCGCTCCGCCGAGCCCGGAACCTTTGAGAGGGGCGGAGTTTCCAGCCGGGCCCCGCAGTGCGGCCCGGCGACCCGGAAGCGGCGCGGCCCGGCGGCCCGGAAGCGGCGCGGCCCGGCGGCCCGGCGGCGGCGGCGGCGGCTCCCCTGCCCTTGGCTCGGCTGCGGGGCGCCGGGAGCGGCGGCGAAGTTCGGTGCGGCTCTTCCTCTTTCTCCTGCTCTCCGGAACCTCCCGGCCCTTAGGATGTGGCGGACGAGGGCGGCGGAGGCTTGGTGAGCGGGCAGGGCCGGGGGCGGTGCGGGTGCTGCAGGGCCGCAGCGAGCACCGGGCCGGGGGAGAGGGCCGCGGCTGAGGGTTGGGGCGGGCCCTAGGAGCGGATTTCTGACTTCCAGGTGCAGTGTTTGGGCATGGTAGCGGCACGCCTTTTTCCTTTTGCTTTCCAAGATGCCTTTGACTTGAGAGACACCGACATAGTCCGGTTGCGAGACCCTAGTCCGACGGGTTCTTGTGGCACAGCTGTGTGTTCGTGTTTGGTTTGTTCAGCGCAGCTTCCCAGAACTCACGGAACATCTGGTTCAGTAGTAGTGTTTTGGTTTCAGTGTAACTGCGCTTCTCAAGGAAGATCTTGTGATTTTTTAGGGGGTCAGTTTTCATCAGTGGCTTTCTACAACAGGAAGAGAAAGCAAAGCAGTAAATGGAACCTCTGCTATAACGGTTGTTTTTGCTGTAAGCTTCTATAAATACACGCTGGAAGCAGTGGAGCTTAAGCTGTGAGGGAGCACTCAGAATGCACTTGTTCAAGCTGTTGCTTTATGGTTTGTGATAGAGCTGATTTGGTCAATGCAGAATGAGTGCTAGAAAAGACAGTGTGTTTTAAAGGGACAATCACAGAGAGGGAAGATATGTAGCATTAAAAACGCTTTTAACCTGCTGCAGGCTGCTGATGGGAGTGGTTGCTGTCGCGTGTGCTACCATGTGGTCTCTGCTGAAAAATGTAAATATCTGTATAACAGCAGTGATAGCACAAGAAAGGAAATAACAGCGCTGTTGTTGGCTTGGTTCATCCCAGCTTACCACAACCTGGTTGAAATGTGTCTTCAAAAGCATTCACCAAACGCAAAGCAGTTTATTTAAGAGATGAAAATGACATTGATTTTTTAACTTTCCTTCCAAAGGCTCAATTTCTACATCTGAAGTGTTTTTATAACCAAATCTTCCACTTCTTTGGAGATCAAGAGGTTGCCTGTGAGAGACAGCGCCATCTCCAGAACACAGAAAATCACAGAGGAATGATTATATTTACTTTCTGTTTATTTTCAATTTCTGTATTCACCTACATACTCTCTCTAGGATCCCTGCATGTGAAATGGTTAAGGATGGCAGGATTAATAATTTGTCTTCTCAGTGGCGTGAAACACTTTCTTCTTTTTAAGTTGTCCCCTTCATAAGTAAACTCATTGGAGAATATTGAGAATCCTGGAAAAAGCATCAAGGAACAAGCATTAATTTCAAGAACTGTCACTTTACTCAAATTTTGCATCTAGCAAATGATTTAATATTAACTGTTCTTTCAGGATGGTGAAACAGAAAAGCTATAACAGAAATTACTTTTTTCAGAGCAGTTGTCATTTCTCTAAAGCTACCTCAAAATATTGAAGCATGCAAATAGTGTAAGTCAAGGTATTCTAACTTCTGTGTGTATTTTAATGCAGGCAGGAGTGATAAGTTTTTGTGTTCGAACTGTGCTTTTCATTCACACTGAAAGCCCTCATTGTAAATAAATCTGCATTACTTTACTGTAGTCTTCAGTAAGCATGGTGCAAGCACGTCCAGAAGTAGTCTTGTGTGTGCATGACCTGAGAGAAAACAGTAATGCTGCACTCCTAGGACTATAGGAAGTTAGAGGTGAGGAAGCTGAAAGATTTCTTCAGGTAAATCCTTCTGCTCCACAGGAGGATCAGCTTTGTCAGGGGGAAAAAATAAAAAAAAGGAAATTTCATTTTGTTGGGGATTTTTTTTTTTTGCCTGTTGTTTTTTAATGTTTGAAAACCCAGTTTATTTGTTCTCTAAAAGTTAGATTTGAGTAACATTGCAATAGGTCAAACTATAAAGCTTTTATTTATATAGCAAGTGGATGGTGATTTTCTGTGAACTTTAGATACTTGTTCCCCAAAGTGTGCTTTACCCCTGAGATGTTATTTCCCTTAATCTTCTGTGGAACTTAAATGCGCTTAGCAGCAGAACTTATAAATAGAATTTAAGGTGGTTTTTGTGTTGTTGGTGTTTTTTTTTTTCAGCAATCACTGTAAATGCTGTACCAATGAATACTGTTTGTAGCTTTTATTTTCCTGGTAGCACAGCAATGATAGCTTGACATGAGAAAAATGCTCTTAATTTATCTTTAACCAGCTAAAATGTAACATGAATTGCTTGTGAAGAGGTTATTGAGGTAATGGTAAGCTGAGGATGTCTGTTACCTGAAGTCTTTCTTTTTTCCTTTTAGTGTTATCTGCCGGAGTCTAGCAAATAGCAGCTGTGGAATAAGAAGAAAATCACCTCTTCAAAACTTGCACTTAGTTTCCCGAAGCATGCATCATCCCTACCATTCAAGTTTGAAACTTCAAAGACGTCCACTAAGGATGTCCATTCAACAGTTCTCTTCTCTTAATCGTCTTCCTCTACGCAGAACAAAACTTTTAAATGTGAAATATGGATACCAGTCCTACAGGAACTTTAGGCTAGCGAGACTAGCATCAAGGCTTCTCAAAATTCGCTATCTTATATTGGGGTCTGCTGTAGGTGGAGGTTACACAGCCAAGAAGGTATGTATCTAACATGAGGAGTATTTTATGCGTATTTGTTAATTTTTGTTATTGTTTGTTGCATAACAATAGTTCTTGGTATATCTACAAAAATAGAGCCTATCTTTGTTTGGTTAACTAATGAAAGTAAAGATGAATGTAGCAGAAATGCTAAGTCACAGCTTGAAACAGTGATTGCACACCTGGTAGGAAGGCAGATCCCCAGGGAAGCTCAGGTGCATTGCATGCCACCTGAGTGACTGGAAGAGGTGAAGCCAGGATCCAGCCCTTCCTAGACCTCATTAAGGGTTGGCAGTGGAGGCAAGGATATCTTGCTGGAAATCCCTGCCTACCTGAGGCCTTCCAAAGGTAAGCAGTTTCTTTCCTTTATTTCTGTGCCCATGGCTGCTGCATTTGAGCAAATTCTCACTTGCTTCAGCTTCTCTGGTGTCACTACTGTGTTACAATGAGTAAAATAGAAAACAAATTTTTAAGAGGATTAAAATAGGTTTTCAAAAACTAAACAGCGTTATACATATCTAAAAGATGGTGGGTTAGTATGTTTTCTGCATAGATGCTGCTTTTCAATTGATTGCTCATATGCTTCTCTACATGCATTTCTTCTACTTCTGCTATTTGTTTTCTTTATGTACTAGACATATGATCAGTGGAAGGACATGATGCCTGATCTCGATGAATATAAGTGGATTATTCCTGACTTCATCTGGGAGCTTGATGAACATATTGACTTCGGTATCACAAAAGTGGAAATGTTTCTCTATATCTGAACACAACTTAAACACAAGGGCATGTCTTGTAGTGCCTGTCTCCAATGCAGTGGTAGCTTTATAGCAGTAATTTGTGTTGTTACAGAGTTTTAGGTATTGTCTTACCAAGTTACTTCAATCAGTTTTGGAAGAAGTATCATTTAGCATTGATATTCCATGATTCATCCTTACATTTGAGGATGTTCCTAGTCCTTTAATGTGGCCACGTATTCATGTTATTCAAATCAGACTTTCAGACCAAGATGACTTAAACAGGTTTTGGCTGTATTATGCACAAGGTTCTTTCTATGAATGCCTAGAAGGTAAAACCAAAAATATAGAGAATTAAAATATGTATAATTAAATGCCTAATTGAACATGCAGAAGTTTTGCAGACATTTCTATAAACTGTTTTGAAGATGTGGAGTTAAGAAAATGAAAAATACAGATTTTATGTGGAGAGCCTTGTGGTTACAGTAGTTTTCTTGCATATTCTCAGATAGAAATGTAAAAAACACACTGAAGTACTTATTATGTATGTAGAGTAGTTAGGTAGTGTTCTTTGTTTTAAAAAAATGTCGAGGAAGATTTCTACTACACATACAGGCATTGTGTAGATAACATTAAATGTTGGGATTGATTAAGGGAGACTGATGTTTTCTTGTTCAGATGCAAAATTTACAAATATCATCTCCAAAGTATGTGAGATAATGTGCGAAATACAGAGAAATGCATGGATAAGTTTGACACAATTAGTTTTACACAATTTTTAAGTACTTTAGGCAATCAAGTTATCAGAAGGTTCAAAGTCTAAAGAAGCAGGTGGTTTTGTAGCTCTGATAAACTTTCTCAATACTAATGGGGGGAGGGGCAGTGGAAATAAGCTTTTTTCTTTTTTTTTTAAGGGGTACTGGAAAAGTTACTGGGTATTACAGCCTAAGCTGTTTTCATTCACAAAAATAATAGAAGAGAAAAAATGCTCACTGTTTCCTGTACTGTTTTTCTAGAAAAACTTATCAAAGCCCTTCCTGATGCTGATGACCTTGCCAAACTTCTGCCTGACTTCGACAAGATTGGAGAGAGCTTCACCTCACTGAAAGGAATTTTTTCTCCTGGTGAGAATAATTTTTCAGCTTAGTTTTTATTTTGAAAACGTAAGATATTACAAGATGAGGTCTCATCCTTTCATGCTAAAAGGAAGCGGATCCTCAAAATGCATGCTTATTTTTGACTATCTGACCTGAAGGTGTTATGGATGCAGGTAAGTGCAATGTGTTTTTAAAGGCACGAATTCTAGTAGCAAATGCTGAGAACCAAAGTGTGAAACTGAATAGAAAAGTAGAATCCTTATGCACCTGTAAACAAGCAGATTGAAACCTGTTATTTGCAGTTAGTCGTGGAAGCAGGATGTGTCTGGCTGGAATTTGCAGAAACTGTGAGTGGCCCTGGATAGTAATGGCATTGGAGGTGTTGTAGGAAGACTGAGTTGGATATTCAACATATGATGGTGCTTAACGTTGCTGGCATGTGAAATAAGAGATTTGCAACTAAGGATGTCATTTGGGTTGAGGAATATTTTCTGTCTGGGCCACAGCTCCAGAAGGATTTGTTGGGAGATTCAGTTTAGGTAGAAGTTCCGTAAGTAGGAGTTCTCGATCCTTCACAGCGTATAGGGGGATGGTTTGTTGGTTCCTCATGTTCAGACTGGCTTAAAGTTTTTCTAAATAATGAACTTCTTTTTAAAATTAACCAAAAAAAAATTCCATGGTTATCTGACTTGCTTTTTAGCACAGCTGAGAACTCAATCCAACGGTCTGTGTAACAGGACGAAAGATTCTTTCTGATGTATACCTTAATGATTACCAAACCAGATAAATTCATATTTGTGAAAGTTTATATCTGTGAGATGTTACAGTCACTGCTTTAAGTGTGTTTGAAAATATTTGCCTATCAGTCTACCTCAGAAGTGTGCTTTCACATTCTTAAAATACTGTTAATGGTAGAAATTCTTGATTTGTCTCATTACGGACTCAGCAGGATCAAGATCAACAGACTGACAAATAGATGACAATCTCCTGTGTGTTATAGCTGTTTAAAGTTGCTGTGTTTTGTTGGCTGTGCTGTGAGATATCACCTATTACAGTGGGCTTTGTTACTCACGTGGGCATCGTTACCATTTACGGTTTTGTTGTCCTCCAAATGAGACAAAGATCCCTCATCTTTGGTTTGCATTTTGCTTTGTATATATAATTTTTATTTCCCCTCTTCTGCTGATTTTTCACAGGTTACAATTTGGTTAGTGAAGTCATAGAAGCTTCTGATCTACTTCTGTTGTTAGGTGTGTAAAAGACCTTTTTACTGCACTTAACCTGCCTCTTAAGCCAGCTCTTAAAACAGCACTGTACCAAGAGGAGTGAATGTCAATGTAAATGCAACTATTCACAGCATTTAGTTTTGCATTACAAATAACTACCAAATATTAAAAAATTCTTAGATCCGCTCTTGAGAGAATGAGTTATTGGTGTTTCTCTGTCATAGTTCTTAGCTGATGCTTTTTATTGCAGGCATTTCCCAAGAAGCTTGCTTTGCAAACCCGTGTCATTGCAGTAGGAGAGAATACATATATTCTTTTTTTTTTCATTATGGTAACACCAATGAAGTTTATATTATCCTCAGAAATATGTATTTAACAAAAGCAAAGTTTAAGAACATTTGTCTAGGTGAAGCTGCCTATTCCCTTTTGGTAGTAACTGATCTCACTCTAACTGCATTTAAGTTCTTCAGGTGAATTCTAAACTAAGTTTCTGTTTATAGTAAATCTTCTTGGAGCAAGATTACTGATTTGATAATATATAGGGGTTTAAAACTTTTGTTTTACATTGGATAGGTGTAGTTTGAATAGCTTGCAGTGTGTTTTGCATATTGTAATGAGTTTCTCTAACTGTCTTCTAGGTACTCCAGGAGAAACAGCATTCAGAGCTACAGACCAGAGGTACGACAGTGACAAACAGTACAAAAAGGTAATTATCCTTTAGCAAAAATAGAAAAAAAATATTGACAGCAGGTAATTCTCAAACATACTTCAATAACTTGTGTAGATATTTATTTGAAGCAGCTTGGTAATGGACAATGTTCTTGCCTTGTATAAATAATACAGTGCTAAAAACATTTTGGTGTAAGGAAAATTCAAGGCAGCCATAACGATGTTTAGGAATGATGTTCTTCAGAAACTTGGTTTGTAAGAAGGTCCTTTCGGTGTTTTTGTGTGCACCTTGGTATTTCCTGGATGCGTTCTCAGGGACATTTGAACTGGGCACTTACTAGTGAAGTTTTAAGCTTCTGGTGTTATTTTCAAGTTTTTCTGCTTGCAGCCTCATTTCTGTTGACCTGTTCACAGTTGTGGTTCCCTGTTTACAGATCTCTGCCTTAGTAAAGAACTGTTTTAAGCAGTCTGTCTTTTTAGTTCATTTAGAAAGTCACGTTTTTATTATGATTTCCTTTAAAAAAATACTGCATTTTAATAACTTGAAGGGATTTTTTTTCAAGTCAAAGATGAAGTTTAATCTTTTGCTTTAATGAATAGTAGATGTTATCTTTCAGTGTTAATGTTGTTTGTTCTTTTAAAGGCTTTTCATTTTTCCTGTGTAAGCTGTTTTTGTAAGGAAAAAAGAAAGCAATAAATTTGGGGGAATTTAATTATTATGTAACTTATTCTTTTCCAACTGAGTATTTAGCATTTGCTGAACTTTAAGTGTGGCTTTATGAAAAAGGCATTTCTGTATATGCAGGCATGTATACGTTCTACATTAATTCTGCATGGCAATATACAGTGAAGCTTGTACAAAGATCACTTGTTACGTTTTCTTTCCCCTTTGGAATGGTAGCAGAATTATACGTAAGAAACGAATTTACACCATTGTTTCCACTCTGTCAGTAAACTGTCAGTAAACTATCCCTTATATTATTTCTCTGGAGTGATTGCTTAGCACAGGTTTTACTGTTTAAAGCGTTAAAAATCAAAAACAAACACCACTTCTTTACTTTATTTGTGAATAAATGGTCATCTTAGTTTATTGTCCTTGGTAAGCAAATTAACTGAGTTTTTTGTTTGTTTTTTTTTACTGAGTGCTAGTACTATCAGTAATACCTACTATTCCATTTTTTTCGCATGCAAGGGTCACTGCATTTTGATGTTAACATCAAAACTTTGGCTGCAGTGGAGGAAGTATCAGTTCATATTAAACCAGTGTGATTTATACAATTTAGTTTGGGGTGATAATTTTCGTTATTTGAATTACATCCAACAAGTTACTCTTAGAACGTGCTACTTTGCTAATTAGTCTGATCATTTTGGTCATAAATATTTCAAATAAGCAGTATACAAACAGCTAACACAGTGTATTCACTCAGTTCGTTGGCAAGTAAAATTATTTTCTAGACAATAGATAAGATGGCCCTTTTTTCATGCAGTGCTTTCTGCTACCAATCAATCCCAGTCTAAGAATTGTGACTGTGTTGATGTACAAAATGTTATGGCATGATATTATTTGCTGGGAGATGAGCTGTGTCTGATTGTTTCATTTGGCAAATACCTTGGAAATACTCATGTGGAGAATGTTCTCTAGAATTGTTACTGGGCGTTGTCCTCAGGGCTGTAAAAACTTCCTGTAGAATGACTGAAAAACAAATTAGTGTACAAAATGATTCTGTGAGAGAAAGAGCTGGGAAAGTTGTTCAGAACAGGGAATTGGGCTGTTTTATTTCTTCCTAAGGAATGGGATTTATTTTGTGACCTTTAATGTGGTACGAAAGGTATAGCTCTGTGAAAAGAAGACAAAGTTAAAATTATTGAAGTGTTCAGATAAGTAATTTAAATAAATGGTATCCAAATCAGATTCTACGTGGATTAAATGAGAAATCGTGCTTTCAGAGGAAGAAGATAATGGTGAAAGCTCTAGTGTAGTGAAATGTATTGTGTATTTTGTATTGTGGGAATGGCTCAAGCTCTTGCACTGACAAGGTAACATTCCTTTCTTAGACAAACACTGCAGCATAACTTTCAAAAACAAACAAAATAAAAAAAACAACCCACCATCACCTTCTTAGGGTGTTTCCATTTCCTAGGAAGGCAAGCAAACTCCAAAGCTTACCCAAGCTTATAAGGGAAATTTATTATTGCTTATAGCTGTGATGAATTGAGTGTGAAAGATTTGATTTGGTATTGGTTTGGGGCCTAAAAGCTAGGTAAATAAATAATTCAGTGTGTATTGATTCAAAGCAGCCACACGGTTCTTTCACTGCCTTTGATACCACAGTGAAAACTCATGCCTTAAGAACCTGATTCAGTGTGAAGGATTTGGCAAAGAGTGAACTGATGTGGTCGGCCTTACTAAGCACAAGCAGCAACACAACAATTCTGCATGAAAAAGTGACTTTGGAATAGAAATCCCACTTGACTTGGATATCAGTTCCACCCTTCGTGTGACAGTTATTCCAAAAGAATGCTGTACTGCCAGTTTGTTCCAGTTCTGTTATATAACTGGTTTAGTTTCACTTGTATCTTTCAGAAAAATTGTAACCTAACTTCTCAAATGCTTCTTCTGTAAATTTCCATTTTGTGTGAATCAGTAACTTAACACACCCTTAAGGATCAAGTCTCCACTGATGGTTTCTCTGGAATTTGACTGGCTAGTGTCTAGCTGAGCCTAAAAATAAAGGAAATTACAGAAACTTTGTCATTCGTATTAGCTTCCATCTCATGTTAGTAGTCAAAGTCTAGGAAACAAAACATGTTTGGTGAATGGTAGTTGAAAAATCTATAGTTCAGAAGCGCCAGCATTGACAAAAATCAAAACTAAGTGCTGATAGGCCTAAAAATAAAGAAAAGCTAATTAAATTGAATCAATAGCTCTTGAAAACGAATAAGGAATAGCTGTCTGCATGTTGTGTACTGACTGTAGTATTGCTGAGGAGAGATCATATAGTACTTTATTTCCCTTGTGTAAGTACCTTTCTAGAACATATGCTTTGTGCATAGGAAAGCTGGTGCCCGTGTGTTTGTAAATTCTTCTTTGTGTATTTCCAAGGCCTTTTTCAGGTATTCTCTGTATAGCTGACATGTTATCTCTTGCAGTAAGACTTTTAAAATCTTTTCTTATCTTTTTTGTTTTGGTTTGGTTTTTTACCCTGTAAATTATGCAACGCAGTCTGCATAATTTTCCTTCCTATATTCATTGCACAGTTGGGTTCTCAAAGTAATGTAAAGGAGTTCCACATTATAAATACACGGGATAAAATTGCAACATGCATTTAAATTCTTTGGAATTGATCTCTTTACGTTCCCCATCATTTTCACTCCTTTACCTCCCTCAGCATTTAATTATTTTTACTGCGGTGGATTTATTGTCAATTTTTCTCATGAGTGGTTTCACTGATATTGATAGGAAATAGCAAAAGGAGCCAAGGCATGCCAAGTAACCAAGCTTTAGTTGCTTTTGAAAGCAGAGCATGCGTTACTTTAGTCACGAGTTACTTTAAATTAAGATAGTCATGCTCAACTGAACTGCAGCATATTAATTCTTAATGTAAAATAATGTGCTTTGCTTTTTTTTCAAGTCTGTGCAGTGATACTATCAAAATCTGTTTTACTTTATTTGTTGTGTGCCTGGATTCTCATGATAACTGCACAGCTTATGCCACCAAGTTTGTGAACTTAATGTTATTCTCCTTTCCAGTTGTTTCTTTCATAATTGATAGCCGTTACAAACTAACTGTAAATTTAAATCCTGTTAATTGTAAAAGTTGAGGAAGGTTTTTCATGTTCTACTACAGTCAGAACCTGTGGACCAGGTGTCCTAGAATGCAATTTCATATCCAATGATAAATTCAAACATCTTCTGTTAGTGTGCTTGTTTAAATGCTACGTGGCCTTCATGACAGGTTTTGTTCAGTTTTCCTTGTATTTTATTGATCTACAGTATGATTTGTAGAGGTACTGTGTCAGATTGTATTGAGAATTTCCTTGTTTGTGCAATAGTAAAATATTACTGTGTAGCAACGTTGATGTCTCTCCTTGATACTTAGTGAAAGTAAAGTGGAAGGGTTTGCTTTTGTTTGACCCGATTTCCTGGCACAGTTCTAACATGTTTGCTAGTCTGACCATAGGGATGTAATAAATCTCAAAGTAGTTCAATAAAATACAAATGTGAGGATTTTTCTATTCTTAAAATGTCATGCAGATCACTGTTTAACGTTTGGTCATTTTATTGTGTCTCTTCTTTTATCCATTTTCTCCTATATTGTTTATCCCTATGTGTACATGCCTGTGTGTGTATCCTCTGCACCTACTGTATAAATTGGTGGTAGATGTCTTGATTTCTTTACACCAAAGTTTTATTCCAAGATCTGTTCCAACTGTTTTTATTAGAATTTTTTTTAGTATTTGTATCTGCATTCTTCAAAATAATTTGTCCCCCTAGAGGATCACATAGCATCTTTGAACCAGTGTGGACTTTTTGAAAGACAACTTAAAAGTATTTTTGGTGTGGAGAGAGGAGAAATGTAAGCTTTATGGAAGTGCTGAACAAGTAAAGAAATAAACACTGGGTTGCAAGGATTTTGAACTGATCAGGAAGGATTACAATAACGTTATTATAAACTGCGATGTTGTGGAAGTGAGGGCTATTTTATGCTCTAGAAACTGTTTTGCTTCTCTTGAAGGCTAAGTAGCAGGAGAAGTCATCTTTCTATACAGGTTTTTTATTTCTGAGAGCAGGAGTGAAATTGGAGCTCTTGCGTTTGTGGCAAGGGTTGAACCAGTTTAACTTTTGTGTACCACTTCATGCAAGGTTGCCAAAATACTGTTTAAATACTTGCATAGTTAAGTTGTGAAAATTTGCTGGTACTTGTTTGGTATAAATAAGTGAAATGAAATCTTTAGCCATTTGACAAAATTTTAAGGTGATTTTGGTTGAATTCTATTAGAATTAAGCACCTAGATCGTATAAATATTGTTGAATAGAACTATAAAATCTAGCTAAATGTTTATCATGTTTTACCAGGATTTGCAAAATACCTGGTTTTGCTGTCTTTATCCAGACCCAGCTAGCTAGCAAGAGATCTTGCTAATAAAATTTCCTTTTTGTTTGAACTGACACATTCTCACACCTGTTTTTTCATCTGTCTTTGTCATGCCCTTTGGTTTAACGTCGTTCTCCTTACACCCCCAATTTTTCCTTTCCTTTTTATTATAAACTCATGGCAGGGCCTGCTTGGTGAACTCATTCTGTTACAACAACAAATCCAGCAGCACGAAGAGGAGGCACGCAGAGCCGCTGGCCAATATAACACGGGCTCATACCAGCAGAAGCGAAAGGTGATGGCTTAAGGGACAATACATACCGTATTCACACTAATCAAATACTTCAGCCTCCTGTATTTCAGCTAAAAAAAATCTAACATTTAAGTCATGGACCAAAATAATTATTACTTGCTGTGTACTGCTGTACAGCTGTGCAGTCCTTTTTTGGTTTAACCACGTTGCTTTTAAGCATGGTATTAAAAACAGGATAAATACTTCATGTCACTTTGAAGTTCTGTGTTCTCTGCCTCTATAAAACCTGTTCCTTAAAGCTGTTCCTTAAAGAAGTGCATATAAGGAGAGAATGTGAATAAACAGCAATGCTTGCCCTGCTGCTGCTTGCTTACTGGCTGTACCAGATAGAAGTACAGCTGTTTGCTGGTGCTCTCTGGCAACACTGTATTCCCAATTTACAACATTACCAGTTTGAAAGTAGCAGCAGCTCTGTAGAAATAAATGTGTGCAGGCAATCAATACTCCTGTTAAAAACTGTATGTTCATCCAAGCTTTTCCTTTATCTGTTGATGCTTTTAAAGCAGTTTGTACTGGTATACTGTGGTTGTTGAACACTTCCACATGACTTTAATTACTTCATTTATGATTTAATCAATTTACTTAGTGTGATGCAGCTGAGGTGAATTGGATTTCAAGATATTTCCCACAGAAAGAGGAGCACAGTAAATGTGAATATGAATCAAGCTTTTAGACGTAGTTCCGCAGCTTCAATTGGTCATGATTTTTAGTCCTTTAATTGAGGTCATTACAATAATCACTTGGTTCTCTGAAACTACAGTAGCTTTATAAATTTAAGTATTTTATTTTCTTGTCTATATATATTTATAATTTAGCTTTGCAACTCCTAATCACTCTAAACTGTCAATCTTCCTTTAATAATTCAAAAAAAAATGATAGTGTGATTCCTTTTTTCCTACATTTCCTTTTTCAAATTTATGTAACTAATATTCTTTCTGGATTTAAAGTAACAGAATTTTTTTTTCATCCTTGCATTGATTCCTTTCCAGATGTGTACGTAGTAAAGGAAAGTATGTCTTCAGGGGCCTTTATAGTCTTTGATTATAATTCTGATTGTTCACTTCTTTCTTTAGGAAAAGTAATTCCTTCAGTCTCTGTCAGATTGTGTTATTGAGACAACTGAATATGCAATAGTAGCTTGAAGTTTATTATGAGATATATGAAGATGTAGAAGTTACTGGAAAAGCAGTACAATATTTGATACACATAATTGGGGAAAAATCTTTTTTGTTTGGGTTTTTTTTTTTTGTCACAAGAAGCAAGTTGAAAAATGTGATAAACCATTTTCCTTCACATCTTGATGTGAAGACAAATTCCAGTGTTCCAACCATTTATCCAAATTCTTCTTTGGAAGAAGTTGTTATTGTCATTGAAATCAGTCATTTATGCCCTGCAAAAATGGCATTCAACTAACATTTTTATTTTTTTAAATTTCATTGCTTTGCTTGCCTGCCCACAGGAGAAAATGATTTTCTATTCTTTGAAGTTCTGTCACTTGACTTACTAGCACATCTTCCGTTTTAATTTAATTATTCAATGCTAAGTCGTCTTCACTGTGAGGTAATGAGTACTATTATTCAACTTACAATCATGGTAAGGAATAAAAGTAAAAGTGTAATGGATTGTTGTTGATTTTTTTTTTTTGCCAATCTTTTGATAAATATGTAGCAGTGTAATTGATTTCTCTTCAATAGCTGTAATGTGCATGGCTGTTTCCTATGTATATTATGTCTAAGTCTTGATGTTTTCATTTCTATTACTGGAAATCATTGTGGTTCTTCTGTAGATAATTACTTTAGAATTATTTATAGTCTGATTAGAGAATACACAAAAACAATTAACTGAAGTTTGAAATGTATTGAATTTTCAGAGGCACACATGCTTTATACAATATGGGATGAGAGTTGCTAGATAGCAGCCACTGTGCAAAATAAGTGACTCAGTAAAAGAATAAAATGGGAGCTTCTGCTAATCTTAGTAAATAGGTATCTGCATCTTGCATGCAAGAATGCATGATTAAAATTATCATACAGGGTTTTTTTTTATTTTACTATAAGCGTTTATGGTGGCATTATGGAAAGAAGGAAGCATCTCAGTGTCCAGATCTTACTGAATTGGATTAGGCAGATATTGGCGTGTGTGTCTGTTTATTAGGCATTTCTAACAGTTACTTTTCCATAATTCTTCTAAAAATGAATAGAAATCCTAAATTAATCATGTGAGATTGTTAGTAATTTAAAATATTATGGTAGTTTTAACATTGCTTTGCAAATTATGAAGCAATTAGGAATATATAGAACTGTATGTTGAAAACACTGTATGTATTAATTGCAGGCAAGCATTCAAAGACAATGCTCATGTGATTGGAAGTGATCTGTCAGTGTGCAAATCAAAGATGCAGTAAGGCTCCAGGGGCACTTTCAGAAAGATCTTGCTTAAGAGTGGGAAGGTGTTAGCTGCTTTGAAAATTTACACAAGATAGAACCACTTTGTTTACCTTCTCTTTCCTGTATTGCTCTTTCTGACCCCCCTCACCATTCTTTGTCCTTCTGTTTTATTTTCCCCTTATGTCCCAGAGGTGTTTTACGTGCAGGTATATGTAAACAAGCATTTACATATACTGTGCTGTTGGTGCAGGCATCAATTTCTCTGTGCGCTAAAGTTCTCTTTCTGATGCAGTTGCTGTCATCTAACTAATTAGCAGAGAAGAGGAAAGGTTAATTTGCAGTACTTCCTCTTTAATGGTTATGAATAATAAAAAAATTGGATGTAGATGGAAATGTCAGCATGAATTGCTTCCTATGAAGTGCATACATGATCCTGTGTATTATAGGTTCAACACTCTAATTAAATCAATCTCTATGGATAACAGTGATTTGTTGTTTAATCTGTAACAGCTAGAGTGAAATTATAGTAACTAAATTGATTTGTCCGCTGAAGTGATGGTGTCCTTTGCATGTTAGATAATTCTTATTTCTGATGTGAAGCTAACTTGAGCTGTGTTACAAGCTTTAAATCTTAAGCTTTTGCCTATATCATTCTTTAAACAAGTGTATTGATGATCTTTTTTTTCCTGAATTTAATATTTCATCTGTCAACCGTAGGTTTCGTGTTTCTTGTAATGATTTACATCCTATGAATTTGTATTGCGTTCATAGATTTGTTTTTGGGGCGTTAAAATTGGATTCTTTAGAACAACTGTTTATGACATCTTCCTGATGAATCTAAAAAGTATTTGATTAAAAACGTCTTACATTTATGATTTGAACTACAAAATGTTTCAATATTCTATTTTTTTCTATTATACTGTAATTCAAATAATTCTAAAATAACCTTCCAAGACTATCCTGACTAACTACAATTTATGAAGTTGAGCGTGATGGTTGGGGATTGTAATTCTGAAAAACAATATGAAATTAAAATCCTCTTCAAGTTTCAGAAATAGTAAATACTCACCTGGTGGTCATTTGTGTGGCAAGCAGATGTTTTAGCTACTGTATATTATCAAGTCCTGCTAGTTCAGGACATTAACATAGAATATAATGAGAATTCAACTATAAAATTATATTGAGGCCAATGCCTAGAAAACTCTAAGCACCAGACTAAGTTTTGCTTTTCCTGAAGCCCACTTTATTCGTATTAAGTCTTGAAAGGTTAGCTTTGCATTTGCATGCACTGAAGTTTAGACGTCCCTGTGATCCTCCTGTTTCAGATAGAATTTTTCATCAACATAAAATTTCAAGCGTAAATTTAATCGTAGTTGCTTTAAAATGCACGTAAAGTCAATTTTCTTATGTGGAATGGAGCTTTTAGTTTGTGATTCTGTTACTTAATTAAACAGCATGTTAGTAGCCATGATTATTTCTCTTGATAGGTTTCTGACAAAGAGAAGATGGATCAACTTCAGGAAGAACTTCTACGCACTCAGGTAACGTTTCTGACTTACCAATATCTTAGGTAGACATTCCTCTGACACAGTTTCAGATTTACTGGGCAAAAAATGTACTTGAAATTTAAGATATTTGTTAAAAAATGGAAATATATTTACCTACCTTATTTTAATCCATTAAGTTAGAAAATGTCATGTCTAGTAAAGAGAAGAGGCTCTTAAGTGCATTTGTTGACTGAATACCTGGGATTTAAAAGGAAAACTGGAAATAATATTGGATATGTGGAATGCCATTCAGGAAGACACAGGATCTTTTTGTCCTCCATCAAGGAAAACAATTGTCATTACGTTCCTGGGGATGTATATAAGCCAGGCAGTGTTCATCAGAGCCTGACTTTACAGGACAAGAACTGAAATTCCTCAGGTGTAGTACTTACAGTTCTGGTCTAGAAAGATCTGCCTTGTCGTCCTAGGTGTGCTGCCTTGCCATAAACTTGTAAGGACCTCACCCAATCTCAGTGCAATAAAGCTTTGATCTCCTTAGTTAGCAAGCCAGAAGTAGATTACTTCTCCCTGGTTTATGTGTATTACTAATATTTATTTTTATTTAAGTATAAAGTTGTTACTTTGTTCTGTGTTTTTACTTTTCTCAGGTTATTGTAATCTTCTGTTGTATTTGTTAGTTCCTAAGATGATTCAGTCTTAGGCATAGACAAATTGTTTTGTTAGAGTACTTTATAGCCTCTTTACATATTTGCTATTACTTGTATTTTCATCCTTTCAAAATTACCCACATATATGCATATGCATTTTATTTATATATATTTTTTTAAAGATTGACATTATTATTTTTTTCTTAACATTACACAGTTCAATGCATTTGCATTTCATTAACGAGTTTTTGAAGTAGGTATCACAACTGTACATATCTCATCAGAAGTATATCATGGTCTGTGTCTCAAAAGGACTGAGCTGATAAAAGGACTGAGTTTTTTCCTGCATTGGGATTATAATTTTAAGGAAGAGTCTAGACTGAACTTGTGAATTCGTGTCTAGTCCTTGTGTGATCTTTTTGAACAGCCCAAGTTCCCACTGACACTAATTTATCTCCAGCTGTATATCTGTAGCTCCTTTGAAACTGATGTTGGAGGTGGTTAAATATTGACTTCTGTCCCCTGGTTTGGTACTGTGCTCTTACTAAAATCTTTGAAGAAAGTGTTGTTTTGCTGGGAAAAAACATTCTAAGCATTTTCTTTTGCTGGCCTTCTATTTGAATATAACCTAGTGGTTGCAAAGGTTTTTATATAGAGACATATTTGTTTGTTTATTTGTTTATTTATATGGTTTTTTTCAAGACTTGCTTGAGGGAATATATATTTTTCATGGGTGAAATTTTTTTTAAGCTGTACTGTTTCCATAATTACAGCAGTACGTGTGTAACACTGTTTTGTAGCTAAAATACCAACGGATGCTTGAGCGGTTAGAGAAGGAGAACAAAGAATTAAGAAAACTGGTACTGCAAAGAGATGACAAAGGAATTCATCAGAGGAAGTTAAAGGTACTTATTTGATAATCATCAGTTTAGAATACAGTTTCACTAAGTTTTGTTTCTTAATGCATATATCAGCATTCATTTATTATAATATTTCTATACATTTTTTTTACAGTTAAGGCTTTTATATGCTGACATCTTTAAAGAGTATTATCTCTAGAAATTTGGTTGAAGAGTGTAAAGAGATTATCATTCTAGCTAAATAACTTAGTGGGAAGTATGTATTGTAATTTGGTTTGTTGTTTATTTGATTTGTTTATAAAGTTTTGCTATATTTGCTAATAAATATGCTTCCAACTCCCTGCCCATTTTTCTGCCTCTCCTTGTGTCACTTGCTGGTCTGTATGGAACTTCTTTCCCTGGAAGCTGCAAGACAGAGTTCCTGTTTTTACAGGAAGATTTTGAACTATCAATGTCATTCTTAATACTTACTGTTCAGTAGGCTGAGAACTTGTGCCTGGATTTTTAGTGAAAGAAATTCAGTTCAGCCTTGTAACTTCGAAACTGTGAAACCTGAATGCTATTGCTCCTGTGCTGTATGCGAGAGCCCTTATTTTGTTCTTTCAGAAAGAAGCTCTTGTAGCTACGTTGTGTTCATCCACAGATACAAAAGGTGTCACAGACCCTGTGCTGCAGTATAGAAAGTTTATGGATCAAGTAATGAGAATAGAGTGAACATGCTTTTACAGTTGAATTTATAGCGCATACAGTTGAAACCCAGTCTTTGTTCTGTTAGTAGGCTGAGTGTTTTCTTTTATTTTACTTCTGTAGAAATCTTTGATTGATATGTATTCTGAAGTACTTGATATCCTGTCTGATTATGATGCCAGCTATAACACTCAAGATCACCTACCTCGAGTAAGTCAATGAAGAATTCAGTTACTTTGTTTGATTTTTTTTTTTTGTTTGATTGGTTGTGTTTTGGATTGTTGTTTTTGTTTTTTTAATTAAAGTCCTATCTTGTAATTGGATAGAATGTGTAAGTATAATCCAGAGTTATTTAGACCAGAGTTTTTGCATGAAAATATATTGTCCATTTTAAATGGTGAATTTTGAGAGTAACCAATACAAGTATGTCACGTCTGCTTTGACTTGTATGTAAAGCCCTACCTAGACATGGATATTGCTGCTGTGCTCAACCCTTTATTTTAATTGGTCTTACCTGGTGTACCCTATCCTTTTCAGCACTGTAAAAATTGTTGTTTTCAGGGTGGGTGCCAGCAGAGCTGAGAGGATAAAAGTAACCCAGCTAACTTCCTACTGTAGTGCTGCATGTTTGCACAGCCTTCTGTGGCATTAGCAGCTTCTATAATGAGCTAGTAAAATGAAGAGGTGACAGCAGCTCATTACAACTTAGCCTTTTGTGGGCAGAAGCATCTTATCAGACAAATAACTTTCAACCTTTTGCCTATCTGAAATGGTTATGCACAAGCTGTGAAGTACTAACTGTCATGAGAATAGCAAACCCTTCCATCTGTCATTAGATAGCCTGGAAGATTAAGCACTTCATGGACTGGGCTGTTAGAAGCAAAAATCAAATTTTTAGCATGAATAGAAGTTAGCATTTCTTCAGGGTTCCATATTTAGATGAATGCATTTGCTGTAAAACATAATACAGCTAGTATTGGTATAAACTAACATACTTTCAGTCCTCTGTTGTCTAAGCTTCCAAAATAATCTGCTGTTTAAATTCTCACTTAAGGTGGTAGTTGTTGGAGATCAAAGTGCAGGAAAAACCAGCGTGTTAGAGATGATTGCTCAAGCCCGAATTTTCCCTAGGGGGTCTGGGGAGATGATGACACGTTCCCCTGTCAAGGTAAGAAGCTTAATAATCTCTGAATCAGCATGTCCCATGTTGTACTTTTTCTACAAGTACTCCTGTGTTTACAGCCCACACAATGATTCTCTGCTTAACAAGCTTGCAAAAGTTGTATGTCTGCAATCACAAGAATACATATCTATTTATAATGTTTCTCTGTGTTGGATTTAACATTCTTTCTCAAGCAAGGCTTTTACCATTTAGGTAACCCTTAGTGAAGGTCCTCACCATGTGGCTCTATTCAAAGACAGCTCTCGGGAGTTTGATCTGACCAAAGAAGAGGATGTAAGTATAAAGAAATGGCTGGAAGTTAATGAGATTTTGATTAATTTTCTGAAGAACTGTATATCTTTATGGGCTGTTTGCTCCTGTTTAATTAGAATAAAATGTGGAGTGGAGCAAAGCATTATATTAGATATTAAAGTAGCTCTTAATATGATTTTTTTACTAGCACTTAGACAGGAAGGATGTTGTAGGAGGAAACTTGGGGGGAGGGGGAGAATGTGCAAGACTCCACTGGTGATCTGCTGTGTAGTGCCATGTTTACCAAACTAGTTATTCAAGATGCATGATGCTTTCCTGGTGCATTTGAGACACAACTTTACATTTATAAATGTACTCATTTGTATTTATAAACAGAGATCTTGAACGATCTCCAAGTAAACATTTTTTGTTAATGTTTGTGATTTTTTTCTTCTATCACAATTGGGGAAGTTTGAGATCAATATTGAAATAGATTTGATATCTTTTCTTGAAACAGCTCGCAGCTTTGAGGAATGAGATAGAAATCAGAATGCGAAATAGTGTGAAGGAGGGGTGCACTGTTAGCACTGAGGTAAGGCTTGTCAAATACTTAGTGGCAATTATCTGTACATGTCTATCTTTTGTAAGTATTCTTCAATTACAATACTTCTGTGTATCCAGTTTGTCTCCATTTTATTCCTTATTCTATGCAAACTGTATTTAAATTGTTAAAATCAGTTTTATATCATAAATGTGTGCATATAAAATTGGACTTTCTATTTAAAACTGCAGACTGTTGCTAGATGTGTATATAAAAACTATCCATATTTACATACATGTGTGTATGTTAGGTACTGACAAAGTAGACATGTGTTTGTATAAACATATCATTTCGATCTTATTGCACAGACTATCTCCTTAAGTGTGAAAGGTCCTGGTCTACAGAGAATGGTATTGGTTGATTTACCTGGAGTCATTAGTGTAAGTATGCAAAAAAAAAAAAGCAAACGTTTATGTTCTGTAAATTAAGTAATGTTGTTGTGATTAACTGTTTTTCTTTTTCTTTTTTACATCTTTCTGTTGTCTTTTTAATGTGTATTTCTGTATATATATTAAAGACTGTGACATCAGGAATGGCTCCGGATACAAAGGAAACTATTTTTAGCATCAGCAAAGCCTACATGCAGAATCCAAATGCCATCATCCTTTGTATTCAAGGTAATAACAGTATAAATGAGTGTCAACGTGGCAGGATTTTTTAATTGTAATTCCTATGTTCCTTTTGGAACACTCCTGATTAAATACTTTTTTTCTCCATGGGGTAAATTCCTACAGTATACAAAACTGCATGCTATGAGATGTCTGTTTGTTAGTTAAGGTATCTTTAGTGTCAGTGACAAAAAGAAAATAGAAAATGATGGTAGTAATCAGATTCAAGATTCCTCCAAAAGTGATTTTTGATACAACTTGTACAGTGAATGGACATCTTAATGATGCTAGGAACCTCGTTTTCTCTGTACATACCCAGAAGTTAAGCATAGATGTAATTTTTACTGTTATTGAGTTGTAATGTGGAACATATTTAATGGTTACTGTATCTTTGGTAACCTAAGTTACATTATATAGACCTTAAAATATAACTTTGTTTATTATAGATGGATCAGTGGATGCAGAACGCAGTATTGTCACAGACTTAGTCAGCCAAATGGATCCTCAGGGAAAAAGGACAATTTTTGTGCTTACTAAAGTTGATCTTGCTGAGAAAAATGTGGCTAGCCCAAGCAGGGTGAGTTGAAACTTTTTTTCATATTATGATGGCTGTAGTCGCACATAGTTGTGGCTCTGTCAAAATATTGGACCTTGCCCACATGTCCTGGATATTTTTGAGTGCTTATTTCTATATTCAGTGTGATTTTTATTTTTTATGGTTGCTGTTTTAATATCTCTTAAGCTTAGTCATGTCAGTGACATGTCAAGTCGCAGCTTGACTATAGCATGCTTTCTTGCAGATTAGCTCTGGGAAATGAAACCTGATCATAAGGCTCTAGGTTGTTCTGGAATAGGCCTTTTTACTTTATTTTGTGTTTTGTTACATGCTTTGTTTTATGGATGGCCTTTTTATCTTACATTTATTTTATTTCTTTAAGTATCAATAGAACGTACAGTTGTCTGATGAAATTCTTATATATAAATTCATCATGTATATATATTCTTTTTATCCTTATCTTCATAGATCCAGCAAATAATTGAAGGCAAACTCTTCCCAATGAAAGCTTTAGGTTATTTTGCAGTTGTTACTGGAAAAGGTAAAGAGAGTTCTGGATCTACATTTTGTTTTTCTTTCTTAGCAGAGAAAATTGTCTAAGTAGAACTGTTGCAGCACTCTTTTCTTTCTCCAGGAAACAGCAGTGAAAGCATTGAATCTATTAAAGAGTATGAAGAAGAATTTTTTCAGAATTCCAAGCTGTTGAAGTATGTTGGGATTTTATTACTTTTACTAAACTGGACCCATGTTGGTAAATGCTCAAGTTAGATTTTCTTGTTGAATGTATTATTAGGGATTGCAGTGCAAAAATGCTATTTGAGATGTATTCTGCTTAAATTAAGCAGCTTGCTGAGATGACCACACTAGCCTGGTTAATTAACACTCACAGAGATAGAGAGAGAGGCATCTTCAGGCAGCAATTGATTCTCCTGTTGTTCTGAGCCTCTCTTCAGAAGCTCAAGATAAACTAGTTCCCAGGCTATGCCTGGATGTTTGATACAGCTGGGAGGAATGAAAACAGCCCAGATGTGAGTGCTTCTAAGTAGTAAATAAAATTATATGGTTTAAAAATTATATGGTTTACTGGAATTTCATTGAGCTGGAGGAGTTCTGATTTGACATGGTTGGACCTCCTGTCTTGAAAGTGAGGCTCGTGGTCAGCAGGATTGCAGTCCCTAACACAGCATCTTCTAGAATTAAAGAGTTTATTACGTCATTTTCACCTCAAATTGATGATTGTGTATTGGATATGTTTTGTAGGAAGAAAACGGAATTTAGAGCAGGTGCACTTTGTCATGTTATTCTTTGCTACAGAAGACAAAGCTTTTTTCCTCATGAAGGGAAAAAGAAATCTAGGAATCAACGATATGCATGGAAAGAATTTCCTATTGCTCTTTTTCATTACAGGACATGTATGCTGAAGGCACACCAAGTAACAACGAAGAATTTAAGTCTTGCTGTGTCAGATTGCTTTTGGAAAATGGTGAGAGAGTCTGTGGAGCAGCAAGCAGATGCTTTTAAGGGTATGTCTTCAAAAGAAAAAGTGAAATAGTGATTTGTTGTCACAGAGTTCTTCCACAATCATGCTTTGCTAGCGTGCTTGGTCAGTTGTTTCATATGTTAAATGATTGCGTCTCATGAAGTGGTAATTGTCCCAGTTAATCTTTCTAAAAGCATACCAAAATAATTAATGATATAAAGGACTCACTTGTTATAAGTGCCAGAAGAGTCAATAGGTAGGACAGTCAGCAAAAACACGTCCTTTACTGATCCACTTAAAGTTTTTGGAGGATTTGTCACAAGCAAGGTCAATGGCAATTTCAGTAACTCCTAAACTTTTTAAAATAATCATGCAGTGCATATAGACTATTTAAGTCCTGTTTTCTGATGTTTTTTTTTCCCTCTTTGCAGCCACACGTTTCAATCTTGAGACAGAATGGAAGAACAATTACCCCCAGTTGCGAGAGCTTGACAGGGTAAATTACATCACTGCTTTAATTTCTATTCTACAGTGTGCTGCAAAGACTGTGAATTAAAATTCATTCCATTTAATCTTGTTTGTAGAGGTTTCTTAAAGTTAGCATAAATTACCAACCCTTTAAAATGTGGGGACAGTATAAATTATCCTCGGGGAAGGAAATACAAGTTCTCATGTTGTGTGAAGTAATGCGCCTCTAAATTGTGGTAATTTAATGCTTAACAAGTCCTTCACTCCTCTAGGATATAGTTAATTGTCCTAACTTGCCCACAGGGATACATCTGTGTTTCTTTGTGGCCATGATAAATAAAAGTGGCATGAATTTACATTCCCTGTTCTTTCAGATAGAGTAACAAAACAGTTATGATCCCATTCTATAATTCTTTTATAGAGACTGAATATTCAAATGCCATGCCTGGCCAGAGGCATGTCAGAGATGGGTGGGAAGATGCATGCTAAACTAGGGTAGCTTATCACAAGCACATACGTTGTCCAGAATGTGTCCAGAAGGTACCATTTTAGGCTCAAAATGGCCAAAGAAAATGTTTTTGTTCCTCTTCAATTGAAAATGGGATCAAACTGTAAAAATAAAGATAAATTAACATCATATATTTCATATTTTTCTTCTTGCACAGAATGAACTGTTTGAAAAAGCAAAGAATGAGATTCTTGATGAAGTCATAAGTCTGACTCAGGTCACACCGAAGCACTGGTATGGTAACTTTTCAGTTTTCTAGTTGTCTTGCAGAAATTTAGCCTTAAAATATAAAGTATTCTATTAATAAAATTATCCAACATGAATAAGGAGATTATTTTCTTAGGGCAATGTATTACTATTTCATTTGTCCACGTGGAAATGTCTAGGATAGCAAAAACTTGTAGAATCCACTTACAAAAATTGTGGCAGTTCATGTTTTGTATATCAGAATAATGAACAGTAGATTTTTCTCAAAAATGAAAGGGAGTGATCATAATAAAGATGTTTTTAGGATGTTCATTTGATTCAGTAATCCCTCTTAACTTCCTGTTTTGTACCAAGGTGCATGTCAAAACTCTATATATAACACATTGAGTTGGGAGGAAGTAAACTTCATAGATTTCAGAGGTTTGGAAGTTGAAAGATTATTTAATTCTTGGCTGTCAAAACAGTCACTCTGGATGTCTGAGAATTTCATCCTACTTGTAGCATCTCCTTTATTGCCTAAATGAAGCACCTTAATAAGCTACCCTTGTCTGTAAGGCAGGTGCAGGTGAGAAAGAGAGTAGTGTAGCATTACTGCATAGTGAAGTCACTGAAGAGGGAGGCAGAGAAGAGAATACCCAATGTTTGGATTTCTGTACCACAACTGACAATCAAAGTTTCCTTTAAGCCTTTGCTTTCAATTACCTGAAATGAACTGTTTCTTGGACATTAAGAAATATGTCTTGCTCTTAATGACATTATAGAAAGTCCAGCCATGTAGATGTGAGCAGAGGAGGTGATGTAAGCACTGGATAAGCCTGAATTTATGTTGCAGTCCAAATATAATATGATTTTGCTGTTCTGGTATTTGCTGCTATTGGCTGTGGGTGCATAACACGAATGTTTCCATGCATTTCTTTTGAGAGTTAGCATATAGTGGTGATTCTAGTTTTATAGCACCTCATGAGCTATTAAGTAGAATTAGACACCTGTGTCATAGAAATTACTTTTATTGGCAATTACAGGCAGCCTAAAACCAGCAGTGCTTTTGATGAATACAGATGATTCTATTCTACTAAAATTTCAGTTCTTTCCAATTGTTTGATTGGATGAAGCAAATCAAAAATGCATTTTTATTGATCAGTAAAGAAGAAATGAGATTGCATTTTTTCTTAATCAGAGGACTGTCCTTTTCCTACAGTACATTTGTAGGTGATAAAATCTATAACAGACAGTTTCTGGCACACCCTGTAAGTGAAATTAATTTTCTGCATCCTCATTTCTTTTAGCAGCAGTCATTCTTGATCAAAATTGGTATTTTCTTAGGCACTATTTAAATGGTTCTATTTTTGAACAAAACTTTTTAAGGAAAACATTTTTTACCGGGTGCAAAATTAATTGTTGTGTAGTGACTTCTTTCAACATTTAAATGCTTCAGTTCATTTAAATTCTGTAGAAATGAACTACCCTAAATATCCTCAAGATCTTTTCCAAAAGTAGTAAAGCTACAACCATTTATGCTGACATGTTTGATAGAGAGCTTCAGAATTTTTAAATCTCATGGAGTGTTTAAACACAAGTGAGAAGTTTTCAGTTATGCTGTTGTTGAAACGATAGGAGGAGTGGTATATATGAAATGTTTCTCAGTCTAAAAATGCCTTTGAGTAAGGACATTGTTAGGGACGGGGTTTATGTCCTGAACTTTAGCCTAGTTATAGGAAAAGGGTGGTAAGTGATTCTGCTAGCACAGAAGGTGGTTTTAGTCTTGGGCTCTCAGTTTCCGCTGTTCCACCACATCTGTCATTCTTATGACCCAATGGGAAGTTGATTTAGCATGCTGAGCTAGCATCAAATTAACTGGCAAAGAAACTGCAACTTGTTCTGTAGACCATGGGGACCAAAGTGGGGATGTCTGCCTCTATGGGTATTGGCTGCTCAGCTGAGTTGGTTCACTGCAGCTGCAAAGTTTCCTGAGTAAGTTTATTGTCATTTTAAAAAGTTGAAGTGAGATTGTTTCCATTGTTATTTCTTGAAACACATCATACATAGGAAAGTGGTGCTTAGTTTTGTAGTGACTTGAGGCATGTTTATAAATGAATGTCAGTGCATGTTTTAGTGCGAGGTTGGACTTTGCAACTTGCTTCATTGTTTATCAAATCTGGGAACAATCAATGAAAACCTCAGATGGAAAACTACAGTTTGTTCCAACAAAGAAATTGGAATACAACATAAACAAAACCTACATGCTTTGTTATGGAGGCGTGGAATTTTTTGTTAAAATGTTTCAGTGCTTTACAGTCTGCACCATGCTGTTGCCATGAATATGCACAGACAGTTCTGCACAGTTCTACTGTTAGTATTAAAAGATGCAAGTGCCCTTACTGTGCAGAGGGAGCCAAAAGCCTTGTAGAAGTGAACTTCTTAAGCTGTCTTTTCTGGCAGAACTGTGTGTAGCTTTGTCCTTAGTTCTAAGCAGATTCTGGTTATACTCTGATGCTTAGGAGCTTTTTCTGGCAAATTGAATGCACACCTGTTATGATGGTTTCCAATACAAAACTACCTAATTGTTGAAACTTTGCATTTCAGGGAGGAGATTCTTCAGAAGACGTTATGGGAGAGGGTATCTACTCATGTGATTGAGAATATCTACCTTCCAGCAGCACAGACAATGAACTCAGGGACATTTAACACCACTGTAGACATCAAACTGAAGCAGTGGACTGACAAGCAACTGCCAAATAAAGCAGTAGAGGTTTGAATTTAGTCAAATTAAGATATTTCAACTCTGTAAATAAAGATGTGCTTCATTTTCCTATTTACCATATCCGGTATTTTTAAAAATGTCCTAATTCATAACATGAAAACATAGATCCTGAGGGATAAAGGCTACCTACAGTTCTTCTATCCAGCTTGCATGTCAGAGAAGGCTAGTGTGATCTTGATATCAAGAAGCATATGTATACAGTAAGAGTAACATGTTTTGCTCTTCTAGTGAATTTCTCTGCTAAAGACACCCCCTCCACACCCCATATAAAAACACCACCAGCAGCCAAAAAAATTAACAAGTAACCCACCCCTAGTCCTCATTTTGAAAGCTTAAATCCTTCACACTAGGATTTATATTGAACAGATTCATGTAATTTTACCAGAATTCCACCTGCCACATAATGAAGTAAACTTCAGCGTTGACCTTTTTAGTAATGGCTAAAGGCAAAGGAAATTCAGTACCATATGCTTGTGCATTATTTTCAGAATGTACCCAAATTTATTATAAGTTCTTACACCAGTGTTACTCTATGGGTTAATGTATGATACTATGGTCAGTGTAAAGCAATGATTATCTGTTAACTTTCTAGGTGGCATGGGAGACTTTGCAAGAAGAATTTTCCCGTTTCATGACAGAACAAAAAGGAAAAGAGCATGATGATATCTTTGATAAACTGAAACAAGCTGTCAAAGAAGAAAGTATTAAACGCCATAAATGGAATGAGAGAGCAGAGGATAGCCTGGTATAATGTAGTGGGTTTTTTTTATATTGTTGACTAAATGCTGTTGAAATCATCTGATAAGTTGCACATTACATTTTTTTATTCTTTCAGTGTGATCATAAAATGATAGAGAAATATGTCCATCTCTCCTTTTCTATGAAATGCTTTAAGTCAATGTTTCTCAATTCATTTTATGATTATCTTTTGTTAACTGTTTCCCTAAATAACATCTAATAAAATAATAATTTTTTGTTGTTCAGGAAAAAAGCCCCCCATAATTCAGTGGTCAGCTAAGGGCAACCTTATTGGAATTCACTGTTGGCTTACTTGTCCTGTTAAGTATAGCCACATAAAACAACAGCGTTTCACTGCTGTCTTTAAAGATTCTAAGATCTGAAGGGATTTCATATTTGCTGCATTTTTTTTATTTTTACTTTACTTAGGCTATACAAAAGAGTTAAAAGCACAAGAAAATATTTTTTCAATGCCATGAAAACTGTTTGAATAAATTCCATATGCCCAATAAATGCTGTCGTTATAGACATCAAAAGGCAAAGAGAATAGCAGAAATCATGGTGGGTTTTTTGGTGTTTGGGTGTTTTTTTTTGTTTTTTTTTTTTTTACTATAACCAAGTAAATGATTTATTTTATCCTAAAAAGAAGTTCTGTATTGCAGCGAGTGATTCAGCACAATGCCTTAGAAGATCGGTCAATATCTGATAAACAGCAGTGGGATGCAGCTATTCATTTTATGGAAGAGACTCTCCAAAGTCGTCTCAAAGACAGTGAGTAGTGCAGTGTCTTCCAGTCATGTTTTTAATCTGAGCCAGCTTCCTCATCTCTGCAATGCAAGCTTTTGTACAAACATAACTTGAGTTAGTTTAAAATGGCACTGATACAATACAAATGTCAGGATACAGCCTGAATAAGCTACTGCTCTTCCTCTGGAAGATAAATGATAAGAGATACAGAGAATAAAATAATATGGTACAGAGAAATATATAAGGGAGTTAGATAAATTCAGCAAAGTAGTTGGTCCAGTTATGGTTATCAAGCAAAATTAATTTTGATGCAAGTTCATTTGAAACTCTTGGCTTGAAACTTGGAGCCTGTGAACATGGAAGGCTGTCATGTTTCTTACATGCTTCTTGGAAGTACCAGTTCTGATTGGCAGTCATTTGTTAATTTTGCTGAAAGATATCTGACCTGTGGCACGAAGTATTTTCTCAATCTTGTATCTAATTTTAAAACTTTAAATTTGGCTGATTCCATATATTTCACGTGATATCTTTGTTTCCTTTTTTAGCTGAATCTGTTATTGAAGATATGGTGGGTCCAGACTGGAAAAAGAGATGGTTGTATTGGATAGGACGCTCCAAAGAACAGGTAAAAGGAGGAGGCAGGGGCAAGAGTTAAAAATAATAACAACAATAATAACAAAAATAAAAAATAAAATGGTTGTTCCCAACTTTTAGAGAACTTGCATTATGTAGGTGAGTTTTCAAAAATACATACCCTTTTCACACAATTTTCAAGATTTTAAGAAAAACTTTTGTTTCAAGTACTCTGCAATTGCTTTCTCTCTTTATTAAGTTTTAATTAAATCACAAATAATTCTATATATTTGTTTCATATTATGAATAGATACTGGGTTTTAAACTGTTCTGCAGTTGAATTGCATCCTTACTAATATGCTATTAGCTCGATATTATTCTTTCAGTAGAGAGAAACTGATGAAAGGAGGGTGGATGTTATTCTCCTGTGTATTTTTTCAAGTGTGAAGCAAAACTCACTATTAAGCAGAAATCTTGTGCAGTTTCCTACCATGCTTCATCTGTATTTCATTACTATATGATAGCATTATCACTGTTGTTGTCACAGTTGTATCTTCAGATTGATTACTTTCATTACTTCTCACTTGCTCAGAGCCTTTGGAGTTTGCTGCTTTGGAGTTTAAATAGCAGCTTCCTTTCAGTGCCCACTGATGAAGAGCTTTTTATGTTACTTTTTCTAGATATTTTTCAAACTGAATCATACTTTAAAGAAGTAAATAGAATTTAAAAGAATGCAGTAGTAAGTAATTGATTCAAAGGTAGGAGTTTTACAGTCAACTGTGCAGCCAACTGTGGGAGAAGGGTAGTCGTTTCAACCTAAATTAACTTGAATGTAATGAATGACAACTCAAAGGTATGGACCATGGAACTCAGCACCATGTGGACTTCTTGCTAGCTGGTAGGCAAAGCTGACAGTTCTTGTAGGTGTCAGAAAGCCTGTGGCTTACGTTTATTTAAATGACACAAAAATTCAGGTAAATTTTTTGCTTGAATGTCTACTTCAGTCTAAAACTAAATAGGGACTTGCAGAGCAGCTCAGTCTAATAATTTAATGTACAAATGTGGACCACAACTGTAGCTATTCATGAAGAGGAAAGGAAGCCAACATCTTTGATTTTCTTCTACCTTTCTATTCCTCTTCTACATTTCTGGGCATAATAATAAAAAAGACAGTTAATTAGCTATATATAAGTACTCTATTTGAGATGTCTGTGCACAGATAGATATTCTTTTGGATCACGTAAATGTAGTAATGTGTCAAAGGTATTTGATACTGTTATGGCTTATTAGGGTACAGGCTGTTGATTGAGAAGGTGTTGATGATGTCTGTGTCTGTAATAACCAGTTCCAACTAATCATTCTGATCCTAGAATATTCGTAATGAAACAAAAAACGAACTTGAGAAGTTAATCAAATGCAATGAAGAACATGCAGCATATCTGGCAAATGATGAAGTGACGACTGTCAGAAAGAATCTTGAAGCAAGAGGAATAACAGTGGACCCATGTCTGGTAAGATGCCACGTTATAATAAAACATATGGGGGCTCCCTATGAACGTTTGAATGATCCTTTTAAGAAGTGTACAAAAGATTGTATCTAAATACTGAGTGTGTAATCCAGATGTTTCCAAATGGATTGCTAAATGGCTGTTTGCACGCAATTCACACACTTCTGTTGGCTGTCAGACAAGTGCAGTACAACACTTTGGAATCTGTCAGAATCTGCTGAGCAGATTTTCCCGCCTGCAGTATAGACCTGAATTATGCCACAGCTTGTTTAAAAATCTTTGTTCATGTGTTACACAGTAGAATCAAAGCCCTTGTAAGCAAGATATAATAAAAACATGTTCCACGTTCCTAAGCAAGTTTTCATTTCAGTTGTACGTATTGTTTGAAGTTCATAGCTATGTCCAAGAGAGATTAGTTTTGTAAAAAATACTTGCAAAAAAGCAGTTTTACTAGAGTGACCTAAAGGAATGTAATGTAGGTTTAAAATATTCTGAAAAGTGATTTATCTTAATGCAGTAGGGCTTTTAACCAAATTATACCTTTTATCTAATTAAACATAAGGTTTTAAATAAAAGAAAATTCAAATAATACGTAATAGATGTGGATTTTTTAAACAGTGATTTATTTTCTGCAGTAACTTTAGCTACCTTTTCAATATTCATGCATGCACTTATTAAGGGTAGAAGAGCTATTTAAATACTGGCTGCCTTTCTCATGTGGCATTTATCATACCTTTTCTGTAAAGGTCAGTGTAGAAATCCACATCTGCTGTATGAGCAGATCACGAACTGAATTTTCTTTCTATCTAATCAATTGATACTTTTTTTTTATGGAGTCATACTTGTGGGTGCATTTAATTTTGAAGAGTTGGAACACAAGTCCAGTGAAGAGTAGTTTGTAATCTTTGTTTACGTAAGACCCATTAAATAAATATTTCTCTGTGCTTTAGTCTAGATTAGCTAGTAATTCTAGATTAATCTAGATTAGCTAGTAAAAGAATGTGCATGACTCAAAAATGTATCCCTAATGTTAAGGTGAAGGTTACATTGTGCCAAGAGCAGCATAATTTGTATTACTCTAGCACAGAATTTAAAACTGTATTTTAAGTACTGATTTTTCTCTAGATAAAAGACACGTGGCACCAAATTTATAGAAGGTATTTCCTGAAGACTGCTTTGAACCACTGCAACCTTTGTCGAAGAGGTTTCTATTACTATCAGAGGCATTTTGTAGACTCGGAGGTAAATTAAAGAGCAGATTATATATATGTGTATATATATATATATATGTGTATGTGTGTATATATATATATATATATATATATATATATATATATATACACATTAAACTAGTCTAACCTTTGTTTTGTATTCTTTATCTTAACATAGCTGGTGATCTTGGATGTTTTCCTTAAGGCTTGTGATTTAACTCTATCCGAGCGATGGTTATGTAAAATGACCACTAGGAGTCAGCTACAAACTAACCATCATTTGTCCATGTGTGTTGAAAATACACTGTTAAAAGCAGTATTGTACAGGATTTAGCCGTGGTTTTTTGGTATCTGTTTCTCTCACTTTTACATTGATATTAGTTTTCCTTGCTGATACTAAACATTGAGGAAAAACATTAACTAAAGGCATTTCTATGGATTAAGTATGGTAAATAGAGGCTTAGAGTTAATGCTTGGAGCTGTGTGTAATCAACAGGAAAAAAAATCCAACAAGCAACTATAGTGTTTACAGTGACCTGGTTGTAAAGAATTATCTTTTCTGTTAAAGGACTTTGCAGTTTCACACAACAAATGACTGTGTGCACAAATTCCTACAAAGAAAAGAATATACAGTTTTCTTACCACTGTATTTTAAGTTAAAGGGAAATTACCAGATATTCTGTGCAATTTTATATTGCTTTTAAATGAGAAACAGTGTTCCCCATGGAGCCAGAAATCTGGTGCATAAATACCTTTTTCTGTAAGAGATGAAATTGAAATGGGATAGAGAGCTGCAGCTTCATGATGTCTAGCCTCCTCTTTTTTATTTTTGTCTTAGAAGGTGACCTGGTGCAATGTTACCTCTCCTTTCTGCCATCTTTGCAGGTGTAGGAGCTGTCTTTTCTGTTGTTAATTAATATAGACCTTGGCTCAACACTGTCTTCAGAGACATTTGCCAGACAGGGAGACCCTTTGTGGAGTTTAGCAGTTATCTTCCAATGTGTTTGTTACAAACAAACAAATAGGGGTGACGTGTTTTTAGAGAAGTATTTTTAGTATGTGTCTTCGTTACTTCCAGCAGTTATTCTGTGGGATTTTTGTGCAAGATCAGGATGCATATATGTACCTGTACAGTTGTTGAGAGTGCATTTCACTGGAGGTCTGATACTACAACTTCCCTTGTTTCAGCTTGAATGTAATGATATTGTCCTCTTCTGGCGGATACAGCGAATGCTGTCGATCACAGCAAATACACTGAGGCAGCAGCTTACCAATACAGAAGGTAAAGCTCACAGTGAGTTGAGGTATTTGAAATAAAAAAAATCTTTTTGAAAGCTTTTTTAGCATTCCCTGCTGCCTGTTCCTTTCATGCTTACCATGACTGGGCAACTTTTGTGTCCAGGTTGGATGATTAAGGGATATAAAGTAAATAAAAATTGAATTTCATTTACATTAATTTGAAATTGTTTAATTAGAATGATTTAATGTAAGTGGACTGTCAAATAATTGAGATGCTTTCCAGTTTAAAATATTTTCAACTTACGTGGTGCCAATTGTAAATTTCTTCTTCCAAGCAGAGTTTTTCAATAAGTAGTAATTGTATTATTCTTTCTGATTTTAATATTGCAGTGTTCCTTAATTATAAAATGTTTGATATTAAAAGGACATCAGTTGTAAGATGCCATTACAGTTGTAAAAGCCTTATCACTCACTTTTATTTTTATTTTTTTTAACAGTAAGACGCTTAGAGAAGAATGTAAAGGAAGTGCTTGAAGATTTTGCTGAGGACAATGAAAAAAAAGTTAAGCTCCTAACTGGCAAAAGGGTCCAGCTTGCAGAGGATCTCAGTAAGTAGTCTTCTGGAACCAGTTTGAAGTGAAACAAATTCCAATCTACCTCTGTCTTTAAGAGTGGGAAATTAAGGCTAAGAACACCTAATGCTCTGTGGGTCATTCACGTGCCATCACTACACTAACAACTAAAACAAAACACTAAAACAGAGTATTTAAATTAATCTGGTTTTATTTGGCACTGAAGTTGTCTTAAATTTTTTTGCATTGCCAGCTTTGCTTCTTACCAGCATCAGGAGTAACCTTTCATTTCCAAGCAGTAATGGCTGGAGCTTTAGTTTTATAAAATCAGGTTAGACCTCTGAGATCACCTTGTCTGTGTATGTATGCATCACTTCTGCAGTATGTGTTTTTAAAATTATTACATAGCTAAAGCACCATCTTTGCACTGTATTTCTTTTAGATTCAGGGGGTCCCAGATCCTGGTACATTTTTCTAACGAAATAATCATTATTCAGTGCAAAATGACATATGCTGACATGTTCTGTTTTATTGCACCTACGGGAAGATTTTAAAACTGCCACTGCTCAGCTCTGTAGTCAAATCAGCGATGTTCTTTCTACTTTCTGCATGCTTTTATTGCTAAGTGGTTATAATTTTTATAGGCAAATGACAGGGAAGAGGGATTTCTTTGCCGTTCCCATAGTGACTAGAGTGCTTGTCTGTGTTGCAATTTTTTTGTACTCCTGAGACAAAGTTTGATAGCATAATGCATTGAACTCTCAGGTGGCTTTACGAGGCATTTCCTTCTTAGAGCATTCAGTGGTGATCAGAATTGTGCTTTAGGAAAAGAAAATCCTCGCTCCCACAACACACATTTGTAGAGTACTTGTACTTTAATTAGGAATGGAATGGAAATGATCTCCTGTGTCATGAAGTTTGGTTTCCCTCTGTTGCAGGCAGCTGTGTTTATACAATCCAGCTCACTCATTTATCTTGAGCTCCATCTTTAAATCAGCTAACTTTTGGGGGCACTCCATTCCTACTGAAAATTTTTTCCACTGTATCATTCTTCCAAAGCTTACAAACTGTCTTTTAATTTCCAGGGTAATTTTGTTAATATGAGGCTAAGATTAGCTTCCTGATTGGAAACTATAATTATAAAAATTTCCTTATAGACCTGAGGTTAGAGTGCTTCCTTTTGATATGGCAACTGTATCGTACTTCCATCTGTCAGTCCTTTAATGTTGAACACTGGATGTGTTTTACTTTTTGTTCAAGATAGTGGTTGAAGGCAAACAGTTTCTAGCCTGATGACCCAATCTTGTAATGAGGGCTCACACAAATACCAAAACTTATTTGAGCAAGTTTCGTTTGTGTTCTACATCCTAGACTGGTATTTCAGCACTGTACATGAATGCTGCTTCTTTTTCTAGCCTTTAGGTCCTGAGTTTTGCTGCTTCTCAGTGTTTACTTCTCAGGTTTTATTCTAGATATTTTAAAGAGTGAACAGACTTTTGGAACAGTTTCTAAGAAACTATATTTTTTGTAATGTACTGTTCTCTTCAGATAAGAGCCCATACTTAATGTACTTCTCCTCATATGTATCATGTTAATGCATGTTCTAGTGAACAAATACTAAGTTGGTGGAAATAAAGAAGCCCTGGGACTAGAGAGATGAAAAAAGAACTTGTAAGGTATAAGACAGGGCAGAGCATAAGATGGATAGCTAAATTGGAAAAAGTGACTTTAAAACATTCCTGTGCCACCAGTCTTAAGGATTAATAGGATTTTGAAAGAGTCTTGCATTGGATGTATCCCAGAGCAATGTCCCTGGCAGTGAGCAGGTATGGGTACTTAAGGAAAAGAATATGAACAGGTTAAACATACAGCAGTACTTGTCTGGTGTGCTCTTTCAGCACTGAACAATCTGTAGTTCCAAGATTTCCTAATCCTGAGGTAATATCTTTGTGATTAATAGCCCTTCATGGATTTCTTTTTCCTCCTGTGAATTTCTCTAATTGCTTTTTGAACTCTTATAAACTTTGGCATCTGCAGCATCCTGTGGCAATTAGTTCCAGAGTTTAACTACACATTGTGTGAAAAAGTACTTCCTTTTGTTTGTTTCTGAGCCACCTGCCAGTTTTATTTGGTTCTCCTTAGTTCTTGTGCTGTGAAAAACATTCGGTAATCTGAATGTAATCTATTCATTTTTTGTGCTGCTTATGACTTCATAGATGCTTATACTACCAGCAATGGTTCTTTTTTACTGAGTTGAAAAATCCTCATTTGTGTAGTTGCTCCTTGCAAGGACATTGTTTCCCCATTTCAATCAGCCTGGCCACCCTTTTCCCCCTTTTAGTTCCACTAAACCCTTTTTGAATTGAAAGAGCAGAACTGCACACAGTATTTGGGCCGTACCTGCATTCTGGACTTATAAGTTGTATTATAGTTCTTTCTGGTTTTTAACCTGGTCTTTTACTAATAATTCCTCATAGTTCATTTCCTTTCTTGACTGCTGAGTGATGAGATGATGATTGCATTGGCTTCCAGCTGCAGCTCCAACTTCTTCAGTGAGAAATAAGTCAGCTCAGCACAGTCAGCCTAGTTACTTCCCTTGCTTTGTTTTAAAACACACATCTGAGGTATTTTTTGTTGTCTTTCTGAGGATATGGAAACAAGGAATCTGCTGTGTCTTGAACATCTGGTTGGGCACTTCTGGCATACTGAGCCATTGGAGGAGCCTGGTTTAATGTTGCTGTCTACAAACTCCCTCTCAACTCTGGTGCAGCATTTATAGTGAAGTGCTCTGCTGAAGTTGTCTGACAGATGAAAATCATAGCCAGGTCTTTTACCATATGTTGGATGGCCTTATCAGCAACAAGGCAACTTACATTTGCTTTCCAGTTGGCAGATGCATCTTGCTTGTGCATACTGCCAAAGGACAAAGCACTTTGATTTGAAACTTATGTTACACGCAACTTGGTGTTTTTTCTATATGCTTAGCTAAGTCATTATCTTAAACACATTGTGTGCTGGGTGGTTCAGTAAGAAGGAAAATAGGGAAGAGGAGCTGAAAGTATTATGGCAAACATGAATATTTTGAAGGAGAATTTTCATTTGTAAAAATACCTCCTGTCAAGGCTATCCTGTTTGTATTACAGGCTTTAAGTCACTGCTGCTGGCTGGATACAACATCCAGTATGCAGTGGTGGCAAGCTGTGTTGTGCATAAGTGTGTGTAGCTGTACACAAAAATTCCACTTCATCTAAAATTCCAATTCATTTATGCATTTTAAATATCAGTTACACTGTAACAGTGTTTTAGAAGGTGAGTAAATCTTGAATAAGTCTGTCAAGTATTTAGAAGGTATTTCTTGAATCTAACAGTCATATTTTATATTTGCTAAATTATATGAATTATATGGTTTTATGTGGTATTCTAACTGACATTAAATACTCAAGCAGTCTGCCTCTGAAGTTACTGAAAGGTCTTTTAAATACATTTAAAATGTATTTTTTTATGCAGAAGTTGTTAGAACTATAAAACTGCTGGCATTTCATGAGCTTCAGGGCTTTTTTGATGGCAATTCTAAGGACACTTGATTACTTATATAATTCTTTCTGACATCAGACCATCTCTGCTAGTATGAAAGAGCTATATCCTTCTGGTTTTCAGTAGTGGGCAAAATGTTTTCTTCAGGGGAAAAAAAAAGTGTATGTCAGAAAATTTTATTCCAAGATAAAGAATGTTTTATTTCTTCTGTTCTTAACAGAAGTGACAGGGTAGTAATTTTAGTAAGTGCTCTGTAGTTCAGAGCAAAACTGACAGTGTGGATAAAACTTATCTTCCTGTAGACCATTTAACATGGCCACGTTTGTTGTTGAACTCCCAGTGAAGGGCTTCCCAGAACTACCCATCTGTTTTCAGAATTCCACTCTGCTGGACTCACTTCTCATCTATTCCAAAGGAAACTTCCTCTGTAGTGTGAACTTTGTACAGCAGTCAAGTTGCTTTGCAACTTTCCAACACAAGATGGCAATGAGTGGTCTTTATAGGAGTGAGGGAGTTGAGCATGGCAGCCAGGGCTGGTGCCAAGCCTCTCATCTTTGGTTACTGTTTCTCTCTCCTTGATGCATGAATGTGGCATACACAGTGAGCGTTTGTTTCCATAATGGGCATTTGTTTCTTGGATGTTAGCCTTTTTCGTGTGGGGGGGGAAGATGCATTTGCCTTGCCTTCTCCTTGTTTTCTACTGTTTTATGTAACATAAACAAGCAAAATTCACGTAACATTTATAAATATCGTAAGAGCTGGGCATGTTTCTCAGCTAATCCTCATTAGCAAATGCATAGCAGATTATATTTAGTAAAGAAGCTTGCTGACTGTTACAATCCAAATGCTTTAAGAAATTAGGAAATTGAATGGGATCTTCCAGTATTTTATCCTAAACATGAGCTACAAATGTCTGTGTTGCAGTAGCATTTAAAACATGCTAGGTGGTACACATGTATTGAGTACCTACAGTGAATCCTAATTTCAGGCTATCAGCAGGAGCTTTGCCTTTTAGTACACTAAAGACAAAATATTTTACTGAGCCTAAGAAAATGTGCATGTTCTATCTTGCTTATTTCCTCTTCTTTATTCCTTTCAGAGAGCTAAGGTATGAGTGTTATAAAGGCATCCTTTGTGTAAAAATGTGATTTTTGCACAGGACAATCTCTCAGAGGGCTAGTACATGGAAAGCATCTTTCCTAGGTCATCCAATATTTCCTCACAGGCTTAAAAAAAAAAAAAAGAAAAAAAAACAACAATCATAGAACATCCCTGAGTTTTATATAAAACCATAATGCATTTGGGTGGGGAAAGTCATTGCAGAAAGCCTGAGGAAACTTGATCCTGAAATTACTAGGTTTGAATGTGAAGGGGTCAGCCTTGCAAGTTTGTTTGTCGGTAACACTGACACCTGTACAGGTGTCCTGGGCTAGCTGAGACTTCGTTCTGCACAAAAAGCCTTTTGAAACTTGTAGGTAGTGAGCCCCCACATGAAGAAAAGGCAGTTCTTAGCTTGGGGCCATTTGCTTAAATTTTGTCATACATTTGTAACTTGTAAAATGTAATAATTTGTGGAACTTAATTATTTTCAAGACTAAAGTTTATAAAAAAAAAAAAATCAGCGTTATAGTAAAATACTTCTGAGTTTTATATCTAAAGCCATTGCTTCCATGTCAGCTCAGGATACTTCTGTTGAATCCATTACAGCTGAATATAAACCTTGCAGTTGTACTGTGCTGTGTTCTATTTTTTAAACTGTCTTTGAGCTCAAATGATTGAATATCATCATCTATATACATAATCAACCTTAATGCAGTTAGAAAGCTAGCAGTAATTCTGGTACTTCCATATGGAAGTTGGTGACTCAGGATCTGGGATTTCTGTGCTACGTTTGGCTGAGTGGGCCCTGTGTTTGTTGTATGTTGCAGACTGATTTAAATCCAAGCAAGTTGTCCTTTTTCATTATGCATTTATGCAAAGTTGAGGATAAAGTCTGTGAGTAGTATTTGCAGACAATGCCTAGCTCTGCAATTGCATGGCTTTTTTCCTTTCACTGCTGTTAGCTGCAGAATTAAAATGCTGTGTGAAACTAATACTGTTTTGTAGTCATTACTGTAGTCTAATTAAATTTCAGTCTCGAGTTGACTGTCAACAGTATTTTGATTTTTCACCTCTGTCCTACATGACAGTGTTGATTACATATGCCCTTGGCTTTGTCAAGGCTTTCTAATGCCTTTACTTCTGTTTTCTTTGCTGTTATGAGCTTTACATTTTTTAAAAGGTTAAAAGGTTGCGTAGGGGGAAAAGCTCAGATGTAGGAAGAAAGTTCTGCTATCAGATGGGTAGATCTCAGATAATTTCCCCTGGAAACCAAAGAGTAAAAGGGCAAAATCTGCTAGTAGTTTAAGGTGCATGTTCAGAAGCAGCATAGTTTTCAGCATGTACAAGAGAGAAAAAAGGTGTAATTTTGAAAATTCTGACTGTAATGCCCAGTTATCATTTATATTGCACAAGGGATTCTCAAAGAACAATGTAGAAAAAAATGGAAGTGTTGCAGGAAATCCAAATGGAGAGGTGGTTTTTAAGAATTTGCACAATTATAGTAATTTTGTGCTCTCTTTCCTTCCTTGCTGCCTAGCTATTGCTCGGGAAGCTACTAAAGGAAAATGTAGTCACTTCATAGTTGTGAGTTGTTTCATGGAAGTGGCAGCAGTCTTGTTCCACTCCATTCAGCAGATTGTGGCAGTGTGCTTTTGAGAAGCACGTAGTTCTGAGCTGACTCTGAGCTGCTAGAAGTTTGCACAGGAGATGCTCTGGCCTTTTATCTAGACAAAAACAGAGGGGCTGTTTCTCCCTGGGGGTCATCAAATACATCTCCAACGCGTGCAAGGTAGCTGCTATCTTCACAGTCCCCTGCCAGCAGCTTCTACCAGGATGCTCCATGGCCTGCATCTTATCAGAGGCAGACTGTCACTTAGAAAACATTCATTTCTGCCTAAATCTCAATCAATCAACTAAAGCGCTCTTGTGGGCCGTGTGTGTCAAATGAGTTCAAGCTTATTCCGATGTCAGCAGCATGCAGGTGGCAGCAGGACTCCCATGCTCCATTTGAGTCCTGAACAGGACCCCAGGCTCTGTGATGCATGGGCAAGGGGCAGTGTGCTTGAAATTGGTCAGTGTGGTCATCCATGTCTTCCATTTCCCTTGCTTTTGAATACAGCAAATCAACTAAAATGCATCCTGTTATTTTTAGTAGGTAAGTTTAAGTTATGTTATTTTTTTTCTCTTCGAATTCTGGGGCAGCTGCATGAGACTGAAGAATTAAAACCAGAAGAATGTGTAGGTTGGTCTCTGTCAAAATGCAGATAAGGTAGTTCCTGCTTTGTGTCACAGCAGAAAGCGCTTTAAAAGCTGCATCTTCTCAGAGAGGGAAATAATCCTCCAGGGAGAACATCCATCACTTGTAAACCTCCCGTGATGGAGTGATGGTTTACTTTACTTAAGAATCCCAGATGACCAAGGTCCGTCTGCTGTGTTTTCTTAAAGTTATTGATGAAGAGTTAGGCTCTGGTGTCCAGGTTCTAAAACAGATCCTTGCAAAGTTCAGCACATTTATCACTGGCTAAGTGAAGTCTATCACTTAAAGCTGACATTGAAAAATAATGATAAACTGCTACATGAGTAATGACATATTTAATGCCTGCTGTGCTAGACCTGTGCCTCAGCCCATGCCTCGTGTACTTGAGGGTCATTCTGTTGTATGCCAAATTGATTTTTTTCCTAAAACGCCCTTAGTGATGCAAGGATCAAGACATGTAATTGGTTGATATTTTCTTTTTAATACTGACTGTTTGATGGTAGCTATTAATCAAGTTGTAAGTACTCATCGTTGAGAGACTGCTATTTGTATAAATGCAAAATTTTGAACTAAGCAGTGTAGTTATGTGTTTGGTATGAGTACTGCAGAGAGTAACATTCACATCTCCAAGGGCTGGAGAAATCAGTGTAATGATTTTAAATGTTATTGTACACTGTACTTTGTTTCTAATCTGGAAGTCTATACAAAAGATTGAAAAAAAATGTAAAGTATTTTCTGATAGTAATTATGGCAAAATAATAAAATAGTAACTGAACCACATGCTTTTCACTTAAAGTTCACTAAGTTTCTGACATCGAAACTGAAATTTCATGTTATTAAGATCTAAAAAAAATTCACATAAATATTCCTGATAGCTAGATAATGATCTAGTATGCTAACTGCTGGTTTATTTTATTTTGGTTGGAGAATGAACATATATCAGTTGTTTATACTGTTAAAGTTTTATAGCTAAACACAATGGTGACCTCTCCATACATAACTTAATAGTACAGTTATACACGTCTTTCTGCATCGATTAGGAAAAAGAAAAGTGAACTTTTTTTACATCACTGGGTGAATCACTGGGGAATATTTCTGATCTGCCTTTATTTTCTACTTTTTGCCATTTCCACCCCCAAATAATGAATATCATTGTGTTCAAATATATTCAAAGTCAACAGCTTTAATTTTGAAATGAAAACTTCATAAGTCTGACTCGAGATGTGAGTCTGTTTTACGAGGTTTCTTTGTCATTCTGCTATTAAGTTCCTACTAGCTGTCCACTAAGCAGCAAAACTAAATTCTGTTGAAAGGTTGAGTTATTAGTACTGTTTTAATTAAAAATCCAAGGTAGAGACAGAGGACTGGAAGGAACCCAAGCCTTACCTTGCTGTTGCAGACATCATGCTTCTCATAAACTTAATAATTACCTTTATTAAGCTTCATTTGTACATTAAGCTCGTGTTAATGACAATATAGAAATGTATACTACATCATCCTTTGGTAATGTTTACTTTATGTTCTGGAGACAAGCAGGACTTAACTGTGATAACTTTTAGAAACATGTAAAGTCAGAAGTCTGCGTAGTTGTCACTTCTACTTCAACCATGTTCATCAGTTTCATGCACTCCTGCCCTGCCAGGCACAGGAGGACTTCATGCTCACCAGCCTGCAGAGCCCTGGTGGCTGCTCCAAGGAACACAGTGAGCTTCTGTTCTGTTTGAGGCGGGGGAAATGTGTTGCTGCAGCTGTTCCATGAAGTTGCAGAGGTCTCACTTGTCAATCTGGGCAGCTACAGGTCAGGACACTGGTTGATTAGAAACCTACAATTTCATCAGCACAACACGCAATTTCTATTTCAGGTGCTAAAAAGCATTGTTAGTAATGCTACAATAACGTGGCAATGCTCAGTACCTTGTAAAAATAGCTGAAGTGCTTTCAGATTAAGGTCTCTTTTACTGCCTCTTGGTTCCCTTAAGTCTGAACTTAGTGATGCTCTTTTCTACAGGTAACGTAGTTTTGCTCAGGTACAATAAGCAGAGTATGAATACTTGCATCACAACAAACTTCAGTGATGACAACTTCAATTTTTTTTTTCCTGCCTAAAGTGACCCAAGACTAAGATGTCATTGCAGCAGCCCAGATACACAATCTAGCCTCCCCTTTCCTGCTGTAGCTGTAAGAGGGAAAAGTTTTCGCTCACAGTATCTTTGTAGAAAGCAGTTTCCCTGATGTTTTCTTCTGTTAATGCCTAAATTAATTTCTTCTGTTAATCTCTAAAGGAGATTTTCAGCCAGGTCAGTTATAGATAGTCATATCTGTGGAGCTGATGTTCGGACTGACACCTGGAGACCTTAATAATAGTATGAAAGAGTATGCCTAATGAATTGTTCTAGTTTTTACAGTAAATATTTCTTGAAAATATATTGAAATGATTGGCTTAATTTATTTTGTAATGAAAACATCTCACCTGATGCACTTCAGGAGCCTAGAATGTGTCCCTGTCCTCTTCCTCTGCTTTCTGGGACTGATAGCTGGAGCACACTGTAGATGTTGCACAGATTAAAATGCCCGTTGTCTCAGGATAGCAACAGGATTTAAGATGAGTAGAAAAGTTGTCAGCAACTCTGAATATAAAGGTAGAGGGAATCATGAGGGGAAACATGATTTATAAACTTATTTATGTAGTTTTTGCATCTGAATTATCCCATTGCACTGGGAAATGCACTTTGAAATCAGAATTTATGGAAATAATTCAATGAAGCTGTCTGTAAAATCGATTACCAGATTCAATAGGTATAGGAAGCATTGTCATCATAAAGGAAAGCATTGGTTAGCACCTTCACTCAATTTTAATTGCTTGTAACTGAAGGCTATGCTAGCTGTTTTCTGCAAGTTTGCATTTTAAAAGTTGTACATGTTTATTGATGAGTGGATTTACTATATGAACCATTATTAATTTGTTTAAACTTCTCGAAGTTTTGCAGGCTTTATTACACTGAGCTAATTGTTTAAGAACCATTCTCATGATTCATCTTCCTGCTCAGCCTTTTCATGAAAAAAAAAAAGTAGATGCTGAAACTCCTGTCAAACCAATATTTATAGCAGTTTGACAGCAGGATGAGGAACAGTGTTTGTCTTTATAACAGCTTCAGGAAAAGGCCTTTCCAGCACCCAGCCATGCAGTTACAATCTTGACCTCTTTCTTATGCTGGGAACATGCATACAGCAGACGAGCAGCACCTCCCATGTGTTTTCTTGACCCTTTGACTGTCCATTCACTTCCCATCTGTTTTGCAGCCTTAAAGGAACAGAGGGGGCCCTCTACTTATAAATCTGTCTTTGCAGCTGATAAATGATGTTCTCTCTCTTTAAGAGCAGCCTGGGTGGTTTTGCTTTTTTTCCCCTCTTAAAATTTTAGCTCTCCTCTTGTCCCCGTCCAGAGGAAAGCATGGTATGCAAACAAGAGGAAACTGGCAAAAAAATGTGATGGGTAGCTTGAAAGGATTTTCTAAACGTCAGCAGGACACGACCCTGCAACGCCCGGTGAATTACAGGAGCTGTTAGGCTGCAGTGGTGAGGCAGGAGAAAGCGTGTCCATGCAGGTCCTGTAACAGTCGGGGGAAGTCTGCTTTCCGGGGCATTTTTGGAGTGGCTTTTAGTGTGTTGCCTCTTACTGTTTCAACAAGAAGTCTAGCTTTTGCATAGCCTCTAGAAAATTCAGGAATGCAGTGCAAAAGGCTGAACTTTGAGGAGGGTTTTTTTTCAGTTCTCTACCTGGCTGTGCGTTGGGGTTGAGTACACACGTGGGATCTGTGGTTTGGGTAGCCCTAAGCTGGAATTCAGCTTTCAATAGGAAACTGTGGATCCATGTTTCCAGTTTTTAATAGCGTGCTTCTGGGCATTTTGGTGAAATCTGAATACAGGTCGGGCTTTCCTTTTTGCTGGAGGAAAGATGAAGTGTTCACAGCAGTAAATTCTAGATTTTTGCCTTTATGCTTAATTAACCATAACACAGAAGTAGCATAGCAAGCAGTGGCAATGTTTATAGGCAACAAAGGGATTAAGAAGGAAAGATTGGGGGGGGAGAAAGAGGAGGGGGAGGTGCTGAACTGTAACCAAAACTCAGAGCAAAATATCAAAGCCATGTAAACATTAGTTAGAGGTAGAAAACACTTTGCTGTAGAACAGGAGGATTTACAGTGAGGTATCAGCAGATGTTATCGTGCTTTTTCATGCAGTGTGCTGCACTGAAATACAAAATGAAGATGGATCTCTGTCTGGAAAGAAGTTACTATTTTTCATCATGCTGCAACTGAAAATTGATGCCATATGTGCAAAGTTGTAAATAGGGAACAGGAAAGCTTTTCTGTTGGCCTCGTATGATAAAATACTCATGTAGCTTCCTCCAAGCAATAGTGCAAAGAGACATGATTTTTCTTCTGAAATGCAGCACTAAACCCATTGGTTATTTGTATCAAAGTATGTATGTTTTGAATGAAAATTAATTTATCTTTAGAAGCAGAATAAAAGACAGATTTTGTGGAGGGAGATCATATCTCTCATTAAACCAATTAATGCAGTTGGAAAATATATTTTTTCTTGCTACTTAAAGTCTTGGTGGAATAAGTCAGCAACATGCTTTACTTTCATAATTTGTTTAATATTATCTTGGCATTACTTGGCCTTACCTCAGGAGCTTTGTTTGATAGCTGCCTTATTGCAACTGTTTCATGTTAGAGTGATTCCCTGGCCTCTGCACTGTTAGTTGGTAGATAATCTTAGTTATAACAGGCTGCCATCAGTGAGCGTGCAGGCCTTGCAAGAATGAATATTTGAAGAGGTTTTCTTCTGACCAGCTTACGATATTAAGAAAAGCAAACTCTTATCTCTGAGTGTGAGGGGGTTTTTTTTGTGTTCACAGCATATCTAAATCCTAATTACAGACCAATTAGTCTGGGTTTGAGCCTTTTAAATCTAGTATCACAGGATTAATGAAAAGAAAATGAATGGGTAACAATATCATTTCATATGGAGATAAGGATAGACTGAGCATGAATGAGGATCTCATGACATCCGATGAAAGAATTTCCTCATTCTGTCAATGAAGTTTTATGGGATATGGAGAGAGGATTATGGGAATATTCATGACCAGATCAAGAGGCATAAGGAGTTGATGTATGAACCAGCTTATCTTTTAGGTAAACACAGGGTAAATGGGAAGTAGAATAGCCATTCATTTCCCCTCGGCCTGTGAATTTCATTGCTCTGAAGGTGGAAACAAGTTTGGTTACAGTTGTTCTTTGTTGATACCGTTTGATTTTTGGATCACTTTTTAACAGATAGCAACTTCAGCTCTGCTTTAAAATTGTCAGATACTGTGCTCTCTCTAGATGCTATGGGTAACATTAAGCAATAGCGCATATTTAAACTTCAGAAGCACCGTGTAATAAGACATGTAATAGTCCTTCCAGCCTACTGGAGCATTTCATTACAGTACTGGGGTAATTGAGCATGTTACAGAAATCATTTTGCCAGCAACTGAATGCTTTTATCCAAGGTTTACTACTTCATGGGAAAAGTACCACAATACATGGAAGGAGCGAAATATCACTTAGTCTGTCTTTTAATTTCCTTGTGAGTGTTTGTGTCTGAAACTCAAGAGATATTCTGGGTTTGACATGTTCATACTCGTCTAAATTAAAGCACATTTTGTTTTCAGGAAGGCTTAAACCAGTAACATCTTGATCAAGTTGTCGATGAAAACTGTGCAAATTTGGGTACAGAGTTTCTCTATTTCACTGAGAATTTTGAATTGCATTCAAAAACTTCTTTACTTAAAGGCAGATAGCATGTGACACTTGAACTGGAACAATACATTTTGTGACAAATGCAACATCACGTAGTGCTGGTGGGCCTGTTGGCCACTAGAGCTGCAGACACTCTACTCCTACTCTTTAGAAAATTGCTAAGCACTTATATTTACTGATTTATTGAGGTGTGTGTACTGTCAATGCACAACTCTGTTTCCCTATTTAAAAAGTGAACTAATACAACTGTTTCTTGGTGCTATGGAGTGGACTTGTGGGAAAATCAGTGTTCAGCTGCTGTCTGCTGCTGCTAGGAGTGCAAGGCAGGGCATGAGGAACTGCTGCTGTTTGGCACTCATTGCAACTGTTCTTTCTTAAGCTCACGTGTTTTTTCAAAGTATTGAGTTACCTCTAGACCTCATAATTACTACAGTTAAGCAATCATTCCAATTTGGTCCAAGTATAAAAACTAATAAAGTGCTCATAAGATGGAGGTAATTTTAGTATGTCTGTTCTCTGAACAAACACAGCTGATTCAGTACATTTTGGTGGAATAAATATTTACTATCCTGTTATTTTAATACGCCCTGATCAGAAAATTAAAATAGCTTTTGTTGGCACAAACTTTTTTTTTAAAGGTGATATAATTAGAGGTTTTTTGCTGATGCTATGGATTTTCAAGACATTAATATTACATTAGCAGAGGGGTTGAGTAGGGAAAATATTTGCATTTAATACTGCTAAATCTCTTTGCTTTCACAGAGTCAATGGCTTGATCAACGTACAAAGCATATTTGAGGGAAAATGTATCAGTTATTATATATAGTAACTATATACACATAATATCAAAGCTATTAAGAGCACTAATCTAATGAGATGTGGTCTCCAGTTACCACTGGGAACTGCTGCTCAGTTTTGGAGAGGGAGATGCAGGATTAACATGGTCCAAAAATGGGTAGACTCTGTCCTATGTCAAAGAGCATTTTTTCAGTGCTAATTTTATAAAGGATGGCAGAGCATCCATGTTGTGAGATGTGCAGTGTGGCTGGCTAAATAAACACCATAGTGCTGCTGGCTATGTTACAGAATGTTTACATACTGACATGCAAAAAATGCCCACTTTTTTTTTTTACTTTAAGATAGTAATACTTCAAATTAACTTCATAGGAGCACAGTGATCACAGGATTATTATTTTTTTTCCTGTTGTCAGCATTCAAAGGTTATGTCTGCTAAACTCAATCAAGACTTCTTCTGGTAAATAATCAGCAACTGCTGTTCTACAACTTCTAAAAATACAGCTTTCACCCTCATACTGTAACCTTTATTTAATACCAAAGCCAGCAGGCCCTCTGTGTTAGTAGAGGAGCAGCACTGCGGAAGGGGACACTGAAGTGCTGAGAGTAAAAGATGTCACCAAAATGCTGTACTGTACAGATGGAAGTTCAAGGCCTCTTCATTCCCCTGCAGGCTGTTTTCCATCGTTTGTTTCAAATGCAAATTACTTCTGCTGGGACAGGGCTATGGGATTTTGTTGGGTTTTGCCATTATTACTACTCTAGAATGAGTTTCAGCCTTATCTGTGGGGTTGTCACTTGGTTACTAGATGAAATGTTCAGTTCCCTTGGGTGCATTCCTATTGCATTCCTGTTTGAGGTCCTATTTTTCCTGCCCCACCATGATGTTCATGTATCTTATTTTTAAGGCTGAAAACTGTATTTCCCTTTCTCTTTTGCTGTTACTTCAGCTCAGCAAAGCCCATTTGCAAATATGATATTGATAAAGAGAAGAAGACATTAATAGAATATATAAAGGCTTTTATTAAAGGAAGAAAGAAAAACTCAAAACTTTTATCTCAGACAAAGAAACTTACAGCTCTAGTCCAATAGTATTTTTATTTTTTGGGGGGGAGGACATTTCTTACATGTTTCTTCTCATCTAACTTATTTTTGTGCATCATAACACTTGCCACCCCTTCCCTCATACTCCTGACCTGTGATTTTTTTTCATGGCTATAAAGGAGCTTCAGTGAGAATGTGGTGAGAGAATATGCAGGAAAGCTTGCAGGCTTTCAGTTCCAGCTAGGTTCCAAACCTTGCTTCATAAGCTGCTGAATAAATCAAATAGGTTATGTGGTCACAAGTATTGAATGGGATTGGGAAAAGAGTGGATGAGAATGCCTAATTCTGTGTTTTTCCCAATCCTCGTTGCCTTTTTATTAGTGGTAACTATTTGCAATTGCGTTCCAGTAATGCTTTTGTAAAGAAAGAAATTCCCAGCTTTAGGTTTTATATAAAATGAGGCTCTGCCCACATCCATATAGTTACTGCCAAAATGCACAGAAATAAAGTGTAAGCCTTAAACATTCATAATAACGTGCACGCCGTTTTGCATAGGGGCGTTGAATATTGATGTTTGCTTCCCTGAAATTCTGCCTGATGGAAGGTCAATGGCTTTTAACTTTTCTTAGAATGATTAGTGGTGTTTGTGGCACTTGCTGTGGAGAATAAGGACAGTTCCCTCGGTGTAGCAGGTGTAAGGTAGTTCTGCTGCACATGACCTAATGGAAGCTTCCGTTTTCTGAAATACAAGTACAGGATTTCTCTACAAATGTGAGATTGCTTTGGGAAAATTTAGAATTATTAATAAAGCATGACAGTCATGAAATGTGTTTGCAGAAGTTCTTCAAAGGAGACTATTCCTTTTCTTCTGAAGTGGAAAAATTGAAGTAGTGAGATGTTTTAATCGTGATCTCTTTAATTCCTCCAGAAAAAGTTCGGGAAATCCAGGAAAAACTTGAAGCCTTCATAGAAGCCCTCCATCAAGAAAAATAGATTGTTCAAGCAGGTAATCATGTGCAGATGATAAAAGAATTATTACAGTTTCTTCACTGTTCAGAACAAAAGAATTATTCACATATCTAGGATGTATTTGCATACAGACTTTGTGAAAATTCCTTTTTATTTTGCTCCAGTGCCAGGCTGCTGCTGCAGCTGCTTGCTTCTACACATGTAAAACTGCTCTTTCAGCTTTTATGCTGCAAGCAGATATGAAACTTAGTAGAAATACAGTTAATGGCTAGTTGTTCTGATTTGATTACTCTCAGTTCATTATTTCTTCCTATGCTAAGAGACAGTGTAACAAACTGGAATGAAAATGAGGAAGCAATTTTCTTGTCTGTAAAGCATTTTGAAATCTTCTCTTTATAGGCACTGTGTATTGTAAACAAAAAATATATGCACTTAGGTCACTTCCAAATTTCATTTTTTCTGTATTAATTCGCAAAAAACAGAAGCCTGAGGGCTGTGATATATTTGCACACATTTTAAAATAATCTCTTTTGTTTCAGCAGCAACTTAACACAGGAATGCAGACTTTTCCAGGATACCATGCACAAGGAAGAGTGAATAAAAATGCTTTCATGTCCCATTCTGTCTCTTACCTTTTGGGGAGCATTGTGAAATGTTGGAGGAAAAAGAAATTAATGTCTCCTGGGATTGAGAAACTCAAATCAAACCAGCCTGTTTTTTTTTTTTTTTAATTTTTGAAGCTACATGTATGTGACAGAAGAACCTGATTTGTGTCTTGATGAGATAGCTTGGGAGCTTGCCAGAGTTCTACATTTAAGAGCTGGGTTTTTTTCCTGACAGGAAGTTGCTTATGTTTTTGTCATCGGTCTTGTACAGAGGAGCTGGATCAGGATTCATCAAGGGATTTTATCTGTTGTCGGACTCTTGCCTGCAAATGCTCCTTAGGTTTAACACAAAGTTTTAGTGTTTGGCTGTACGTTACAACACCCTTCTAAGTCATGCCATTTCTGTTACGCTGTCATTGAAACAGTCTCTAATGGCTCTGGTACAGATTTTAAAGCATGGTGTTGAGCTGTTGAGGAGAAGCTGTGAATTTTATTTAAACTCAAAACTCTCTTTGAGAGACTTCATTCAAGGAATTCAAGTGCTTTCAAGTGAAAGTGCAGACTGCTGTTCACTGACACCTTAAAAGGTTTGGCTCAGGAAATGATCCCAACAGCGGCTTCCTTTACCAGTTCTTGCCTAATACATGTTGTTCCTTGGAATTGTGGCCAATTACATTTCATTTCTGCCATTGCACAGACTGATTTCCTTTTTAAATCTTCCCTTTCCAATAGACGCAGACTAAGTTGATTACCTGTAAAATGTAGGAAGATAGTCTGTACAATTCCAACTTGTCCAACCTTCTGAAGTAAATAAGCAAAAATACAATGATATGTTTCTAATAGCTACTATAAGACCAAAATTACTTTGATATGAATGCTGTGCACAGAGTCCCTCCATAACCACTTGATATCTGTAATTCAGTGTAGTAAAAACTAAGGATTGCCTATCCTCTGCGTTTTAGTTTTGTCACAGAAATGTCACTTCTGACAAATGCAGGTATGATACAGGCTCTGTGTGATAGGTGCCCGGTGATTAATCACCACTATATTTTTCTGCCCACACTTTGCAACAAATGATCTGGATACATTTCTGAATACTTCTGTGGAAGAAGATGTCAGGCTTTAAACAGTTTGGTTTTAAGTTGTCTCATTATGAAGGTTGAAAAAATGACATAGGTTATTTTCTCTTTTGGAAAAGGCTATTGATTTCTAAACTCCTGGCAATCAAAGGAGAGCAGCCTGACTGCTTTACAACAGTTACTGTGCTCGTTTGCCCACAGTGAAAGCAAAAGAAATTTTGGTAAGATGTTCCCCAGATATTCAGACAATTAAGAACTTAGTCTGTTGTATGAGAAGTTAACATAGAGCTGTTCATAAAGAGTTGAGAAGTTAAATATTGCAAGGTGATCCTACTGTTTGGGGGTTATTTTTGTTGTTTAAAACTACTTTTCTGAATATGAGTTTTTAAGAATGGAAAAATGAAAAAAGGCTTCAATCATCCTCGTTCTCTGACAGTAACTTTAGAAATGTATATTTGCACAGTTCTGAAAGAAGATTCCATAGCTGTATAGCAAGTGAAATAAGTCTGTACTTGTGTTAAATTCCTCTTTGTATAAAAAAATACACAAAACTTTTGCATTTACTTCAAGAGATCACTGTCAGAAAATTCTGTGTAATGTAAATGTTGAAAAATATTACATCCAGTAGTCCAGTGTTCATCTCTGTGTGTTGTTCCTGTAGTTCTAGTTCCGACCTCTGTGCTGCTCATCTAAGACTTAGCATGATGTATTCCATGGAAACTAGATATTTATTGAATAAAAATGTAACTGAAGGAAAAATAAAACATGAATTTTGAACACAGCTCTATTGTATTTGAGTCACTTAGGCTTTCTTTTTCTCATTTGTTAAACTGTGAAAAAAGTATACTGTTATGGTACTAAAACATCTGATTCAGAAGAGTTGTATGAGCACCAAGTTAGTGATAATTATATTGTGTTTTATTTCAGAGCATAAACTAATGATCACCTTACCATTGAGAAATGTTGAAGTAAGGGGTTTACGAGTCTGACCCAGGACCCCTTCAGTCATTTAAAACTCAACGTTCTGGGTGGAATTTGCTCCTGGAGATGTCACAGGATATTTTTGTCTTGAACATGTTGCCTTATGAACCCAATCTGTGGATGATCCCTCTATGTTTTTGCAGAGTGACAGTAGAAATTTTCTTTAAGATATTTGTCTTTTTGAGATGCCGTAGGAAACGTCCCGATGGTGCTTCCTCACGTGGAAGGGGTGTGCATTGATGAAGGTCACAGAAAACAGCAGGTAATACATTTGCTTCCTCTACCTACTTTTTGTTTCCACTTCCTTCGTGTGTGCAGCTTGTTTGAGAATTTCCTTGAATAAAAAGTCAAGTCTGAAGAGAAAGGAGAGATTTGACTAAAAGTCTGATTACAAACTACCCTGGCAGCATGAACTAGTTAATTTCCAGCTATTGCTGTCTCATATATAGATGTGACCTCTAGAATCACCTCCACAATGGGAATATATTTTTCTATAAACCGTAATAACTGGCATAAAGAAAAAAGCTTTCACCCTGATACAGAGCTTTCAAGCAATCTTAAATCTTGAACTATTCTGTCTCTTTCCTTCATAGGGTGCCCTTATATTGACTGACCATCTCCTAGGTACTTGTTGAGGTTCTTATTTTAGTTTAGATATATTGGATCTTGTTCTATTTTATAATTAGTTCATAGTCTTATCTTCCCTTGCAGAAATCTTTGTGCTTGTTTCTATTTAGTAAAGTAAATGCACTATAAAGCTCTTGCAAGATGGGTTCTGTGTTGTCAGATAACTCTTACAGCTATCATTTGTTACGAGTGCTCTATATACCTTTTAGCGCAGAGGTGTTTTTTCATAAGATGAGGCTGTGGTTGAGAATTTTTTAGCATTTGATATAACTACAGAATCAAAGGGAAGAGACTAGAAGAAAACTGAGGTTGTAACTGATCCACGCTGTGGTGCTGGCATGGAAAATACATTTGTGTATGCAAACGTTGCTGATTTTTGCCATCAGCTCCACACCTTAGCACATCGGAAAGTGAAAATATCCAAGCTGTCACTTTTACATTGAACCCAGTGTCATTTTCTGAGACAAAGATGATTTCTCGTACTATACATGGTAGTGACAACCAACAAGATGAGCTTTGTTCCAGTTTTTCACCCAAAGAATTTCAATGAGAAGGTTAATCAGTTGGATTAAACCATTCCTAATTCATGTAAAGACACGATGTACTAATTAAAGTGATACTTTATAAAAGTTTCATGAAAGAATAGCCAAAATAACAGTAGTCACGTACAGTAGATAACATGAGCCTCTTTAGGTTAGAAATCATTTCAGTACAGAGGTCATTTTCACTTTCAAGGAAGTGTCATCTTTGCTAGCCTCACAGAGCAGCTGTTAAGCTAACAGTGTGCTCGGTATATTTAAGGACGTCTGAAGCAGTGTTTTGCCCCATCTCCACGAGCCAATTGCCTATGACTTTTACTGTCTAGGATGGAACGTTCACTGCAACCTTCTGTACAATGAGCCTGTTCTGCTTCATGTGAAAATCAACATCCTTTTTTGTGTTGCTGCCTGACAGGATGCTACAATACTATTAGCATTTGCAAAGAGTTTGCTCCGTCTAATAGTGCAATCCCCAGATCACAGGCTGCTCAGTTTGTGTTTCTCTATTATGTGAAAGACACAAAGAAGCTGAAGGCTGGCAAAGGCCTGTCAAATCTTGTAATGTAGCGAGCGACCCCAGAGCTTCATTCTGCTTTATATCATCCCTTGTTCCCCATCCCACCCCTTCCCCTGAATGGGCTCTGAGGTAGGTAAATGAATTCAGCGGTATGGCAGGCGGATGATTCCTTTCTGACCTCATTCCTGTACCATTTGTTTCCAGGCTTGTTGGAAGGAAGGGGATGTATCTGAACCTTTTGTTTCAAATAATTTTCTTGCAGGTTGAGGAGTTAATGCAGACCTTGTCTGAACTCACCCGAGCAGAAAGTGTTCTGGGTACGTGTCCTGACACGCTCGGTCCCCTGGAATTGACAGATTAAAGGAGAAAGCAGTGAAATGGAGCGCCTTTACGTTGAGCATTGCTTCAACACCTGGATGCTTTTTTTTTATGAACACATTTATATCCTATTTCATGCCTTGAAACATCTGTCTTAAGAGCATGCGGGAAGCAAACAAAGCACAAGCTTTGAACAGCCCAGAGTTAATACATTTCTGCTGGGAAGAATGTGTTGAAGCATAGGGAAATACTGAGTATGGTGCACACTAAGCAACAGTTTGCAGAGCAGTATTTCAGACCCACATGTGAACTTGGCAGAGCGCGTCTTAGGTTTGAACACCAAGTTGGTTTGCTTAGCGATTTGATCTTGGCTCATGTGTTTCAAGATGAGGAAAGCAACGGTTTTCTGCATACCAGGACTGAATTCTGGGAGCAATGAGTCCTTTAATAACATATCTTCCTGCACTGTGCATCCTTCTGTAGAGGAAAAAATAGAGAAACTGACCAGCAGTAAAACATGGGATGGGAATATCATCATAGCTATCCTGTGCAGTTGTCAGTTTGCCCTCTGCACTCAGTGCTATGACGTTTACATGGTAAGGAATGGATTCCGAAGATGTCAGCTATAACATGCAAATATTACTCCCTCGAGTCTCAAGTGTACACAGTAAATTTCCAGTATCTGGAGTGTGAAATCATAGTTAAATCATAATAGGAAAAAATGTCACACTGTATTCAAGGAAGTGTTCTGCTGAAAAGAAACATTTGGGATCGTTTAACTGCCACAGCAGCATACATCTTTCACAGGTGAATGGGTGATGCATGACAACCTCCATCAACTTATTCCTCTAGAAATTCAGTGAGAGGCTTGTTTATGATTTGAGCTCATCACATGTGCTTTGCAGAAGGCTTCCACAAGCTGAATCAGATACTGAGACAGTTCTGCAATAACTTCATCTAGATCTAGTCTGGTACTGCAGCTGATGTGAAAAATACGTATAAAAAGGGAATGAAAGGAGTCGGTCATATCCCAGGTAAGAGTGTTGCCTTAAAGCTGGAGATGTGCTTATGATATCGTATTGGTGAACTGTAGCTTGCTGGTACATACAAGAAAATATGATTATCTTATTCTTGTACATGTTAACAGGTTTTCCACTTGTGTTTGTAGACCTTCTTGATAATGACATTTTATGATACAATTTGTGTTAAGCTCAGAAAGTAAACTTCTGCATTTTGGGGCATCCCCAAAACAAGCTCTTTGCTTCATTTGTGACTGCTCTGTGTCATGTTTACGTTCTCAGGTGGAAGACAAGCTCATCTAACAGCTGTAATCTCAAACACTCCTAACCTGAAGCTATTTGTATGTGCAAATTGTTTTTGTAGTTTAGGATTAATTACGGACTAAATGTTTCAGCCAATCCCTGCCCACCCCACCTCCTATTGCTAAAGGAGTTTTATGCTTTCAGAGGACTCCAGTGCTTGTGGTATGTAGCTCTGTGAGTACTTGCCAAGGACAGCATTAATATTGATGTTATAAAGCCCTGAAAACTAAAAAAAAAATCCTCCACTGCTAACAAGGAAGGCTATTCTTTTGTTCTCAACATGTAACACCTTTTCTTTAAGGAGTGGACAAAAGTCTAGTTCTTTTCTTGGCCTTTATCTGGCAGCTCTGATCAATTAGATCTTTTTTGCAAGGCAGATTTTTTTTTAAGCTATTCAATATTTGTTTTAAAAGAAAACAGGTCCCTATTTCCCAGAGCCCGAAATTCAGAATTCAGCCAGGCTTCTGGGAGCAGAGCTAGCAGTGGGTTACCTTGTGGAGGCTTATCTCTGTGCCCTGCTTTGTGACATGTTTTCACACACCCTGTTTGTTTTTCCTGCCAGCACAACCTCCTTCCCTGTCCTCCTCTGCCCTGTGTAAATTACTCTGCCAGGTGACACTCTCTGGCCTGTGATGCATTGAAGGTCAGATGAGATTTTCACAGTAAGCCACCTAGCTTGAAATATGTGTGCAGTATAATTAATTAATGCAGCTGCTCACATCCCTTTTCAGGCTAGTTTCTTGCATCTTAATTTTAACTCAGAGTGTGTAGCACATACTTGATGAATATACCTACATCTCAGCATACGTACCAGGTACGCATACTTAGGCGACCTCAGAAACTGGGACTTGCTGCCTGCTCTATGCATAGCCCAGAACAGTTTATTCATGATTAATCTAATCTGAAAGACAAATGTAATTAATAAAGGGTAGCAAAGAAACGTTGGAGACTGCTTGGTGGCAAGAGGCTGTTTTCACATGGAAACAAGGGAATATTGAGCCGCTTGCTGAAGCTTAGGACAATGCTGGGATCCTCACTGAAATTGAGCTTTGTGATGAAAAGACTTGTAGGCCGTTGGGCCAAGATACGGGATTATAAGAATATTCATGACTCCTGAGAAGCAGCAGGTGAGACCTAATGCACACATTTGCCCCTCAGCTCTTTCCCAGCTCATCCTTTTGGTAAACAGTGCATAAAGGCCGGGTTCCCAGAGCGACTGAGCTAAGTTCCTGATCTCTTTTTTCCTCTCTCTCTTTTTCTCTATTCTTTATTAAAAAAAGATCACAGTGTTGTTGCTACTTGTCCATGCTTCTGCTTGGGACTCTCATTTCTAAAGAGCAACTGTGTGGCCAAACCAGAAGTCTTGTGACATTACCTAAGAAAACAGAGTGGTATCTTAGCATCTAAGGCCTCTTTTAAAACACAAAGAAAAGCCTTTCTTAGAGCTTGGGTAAGCTGGGGAGGAATCGCTGTGGCATAAGTGCATTGTCTTAGGAAAGCACAGGATGAAGCTAACTGGTGGGACCCTGCCTTTAACACACCAGGATTTCTCATGGCTGTTGTGGTGCATTTACTGGTTGGTAAACACCCATCTGACAGAGTCCTTCCTGAGGCAAGGTGGGCAAAAATAGCTCTACAGAAACCCAAAGGCGCTGTCAATGGTAGATTTCACAAACGAAGCATTTGTAAAATTGTCTCACTTTCTGACTGAGATGTGTGCTAAGGGGGTTTCTCATGACCTTGTCCTGATCCTGACACTTTTACCTGCAGGTACAGGGGTGCAAGCTCAGCGCAGCAGGGCAGGGATGGCAGTCTGCCCTTAGGGTTGTAGCCTGGGTGTTATCATCCCTTTGAGGCTGAATCAGTAGGACATGCTTGATTCTGGTCTTAATTCACTGTTGTTCCCTGCTTTGTCTTTGCAAAAGTGTCTGTACTGTTCACACTGCCCTGTGGTCTAACATGTAGAAGCCTGTAGGGGGGTCTGTCAGTGAGCCTACAGTGATCGTGCTGTGTTAAAGTGAAAGTAACTTTTTAGCAAGTTTTTCAGCCTTTTTTAGAAAGGATATTTAAAGTGTTTTAAATCCCCCTTGAAATTTCAGTCTGCAAGTGTAGTAGTGCCTGCCTGCCTGCCTAACAAAATAGCTGCTACGCTTAGTTTGGAAGTGTCTCAACATAAGGGCACTTGTTCGTTGAATCCTGGTGACAACCAGGGCAAGATTTCAACAATTTTCTTGTAAATATGACTCAGTAACGCTTACTTACCTCCTTGGATGTGAGTCCCTAGCTGTTGAAACTGAACTGCTGTCTGCTCAATATAGTTTTTCTAGTAACAGATGCATCTAGGTCAACAAACTGACAGGCATTGCTCATTTTACTGCTTGGCAAATATTGAACTAAAGTCTTCAGCACTGTAACACTGTTGACAAATGCAGGATAATGGTGTTGTCCTCTTTTGTCACTGTGAAGTGCATCTTTGCATCTGATTCTGGCATAACACACTTTGTAAACAGCAAAGGATGTTGTGATTTAGAGCTGCAAGTGTTTGCTCTGACAATATAAACTTACTGCCTGCTCTCTGAAACCAAACATCCTGTCTCTGCCATGGTTACTTCCAACCAATGCTGAAACTAGCCACACTCTTCCTGAAAACACTGGAGGCAATGGCAAGGCTGCTGCTGAAGGAGCTCTTTCTTTTTTATTTGTTTATTTATTTTGTCTTTTCTACCTTTCTTTGCTATGTTGCAGGTCTATGCTGAGGAGTCCAGATCGAGCTTCAAGAGCCTGAAAGTAGAGAAAAGTACTTGACAGGAAGATAAACAACTACTGTGAATTAGTACAGTTAATGCTATCCCCTCAGGTAAGGCGATGCTCTGTTGCAAGCCCATTAGTTTTTCTTTTCCGTGGTAATGCATTGGAAGAAACAAAATGCAGCTGATACAAAATTCCATCGCGTGTGTGCGCACATCCTGATAGCTGAGCAGAGCACTGCTCCTCACCCCTTATCCTCTCAAAAACCAAACTTTGCTCCTGCTTCCATAAAGGTCCACAGTCACTTTAGTCCCAGCCTCCATAGTTTCACTTCATCATTGCTCCCCTCTGCTTCACTGAGCATCTCCGGCTCCTTTGCTCACATGAGTCACCACTCTGGGTCAGACTGGAGTAATTCTGCTGTGTGCATTTTAGTGGGAGCATGTCCCAGAAGAACGGAGACACTGACACAGATTTTCTTCCATGCTATTTTCGACCTTTGTTCACTGTAGCTTTATTATTTCTTTCGTATATAGGTCCAGGCTGAGAATTACAGCATGTCTGCTTTCCCTTTGCTTCACATCTCTCCTTTCACCCACATCTTTTATTTTTCATGTGAACTTGTTCAGTCTTTGTTTAGGCAACGGTTTGAAAATGGTAGAGAACCTTAATCACAGTGAGTCTTCCTGGAAAAGTACCTTGTTGTTAAGTTATTACATATGAAACATTAAACCAAACACTGTTAGGAGGTGAATCTGTAAAGAAAGACCCTTTGTGGATGACGGACTTTGCTATTCCAGACAGATACCCACCAGCTCTATAACCCTGGAGGACACAGAAGGTTGGCCTGGGCTACTGCCTTTTGGGCTTAAACTAATGATGCTTTCTTTTTCTTCTCTGTTTCAGCGAAAAGAAAAAGAAAAAAGAAAAACAACAACAGCTCTGTCTTTGAGGATAATGTAGTCACATGTTAAAAAGAAGTCTAAGGTCAAAGAACAAGGAAGAGGCCAGCACGCAGCTCCCAGCCAGGTGCTGAGATGGGACAAGTCCTGTCATCAGCCTTGACTCTTGTAATTCACAGAGCTGAGGGGGCTGGGAACTGGGATTGTAATTGTGTTCCCAGCAAAAAGGAGAGGAAAAGCTTCGTGCTTCAGGAAAGCACCACTGTAATTCTTCCTATATCAGTTCAGAGAGGCTCGTTGATCATGAGGCTGGAAGCTTTTGTGTCTGATGTCAAGTGACTGCTTTTGGGAGTGATTCACCTATTGTCTATTAGATTCTTTTTACCATAAAGCAGCTGCTGAAGCCTCTATTTCCCCTAAACAAAACTGTCTTGAACTTCCAGGCAGGAACAAGGCCTTTACTGTGCCAGCCTTGACTGATACCAAAGCCAGGAGGGAGCAGTAAGACCAGTTTTCTTGCTCCTACAAAAAACAAAGGTTTGTTGTTTATTGTTTTTTTTTTAGCAATAGTTTTGAAGCGGACAAAGGAAATCAGGAGCTATCAGCCCTATGACAGAAAAGAGCCCATCCATCTTGTAAATCTGCTGTGTTTTCATGTCCACCTGCAAACGTGCACAGCAGAAGTGGCTGCTGTTCTGACCATGCCTACCAATGCTGGGTACAGCACAAGCTCAACAAGCTCATTTCCCAGTTGCTGTCCGGTTCAGATATTTTTGGGGTTTGAGGTGTTTTTTTTTCCACACATTCCAAGCTGATATTATCCCTTCTTTACAATAAGCTCAACTCATGTGATTGTTGCTTTTTGATAATGTATATCCCTGTACACTGTTCACTAGAGAATGAGGCTTGTAGGTGAAGAAACTGTTCCTGGAAGGCTCAGCTAGAGCTTCAGGGCCCTTAGGGTGAAGAGAGAGGCAGGGGATGAGACAGGCAGCTACTGCAGTAGGAGACTGAGGGGAGTTCCTGTGTGCAAGAGACTGGCAGCAGGGCCTAGCCCCCCACCTCACCTCCAGCACCGCGTGTGCGGAAGAGGAAAGACTTAAAACTATTAGAAAGCATCCAAAGGAGGGCTGCAGAGAAGGGGAAGGGTCTGGAGGACAAGGTGTGTGTTCACGTGCAGCAAGGCAAAACCACTACTCCTTTCCAATGGCCAAGGAGAAACAGATTAGCAAGGGCTGTATTGATCAGACACGTGGAGAAAAGAGAAGAGAGGCACGGTATGCCACGTGGAGCACTGAGAGCCCTGGAAGAAACTACTGAGTTTTAATCATGCAAACCCACATGGCTGATGAGAAATTCAGGGATGGCTTTTCCACTTCACTAGAATTCTACAGGCAGCCCTTTGGCATGGCCTTTCTCCCTGGAAATGCCTCACCGTGGAAGTATGCTGTGTCTGAAATCTGCTTTCTCACAGTCCTCTGCGAAACAGCACTCGTGTACTCAAACTTAATTCAGAGTAAAGAGACAAAAGGATTCCCTTGGAATAGCATCACCTTAGGTGACAGAGGACGGAGGGGATATGCTAAGTCTTCTGTCAAAAACATTTTGGGAGAACTATGGCATGAATTTCCACTTGCTTGTGAGTTCCTCTCCAGTCATTTTGCCAGTATTCAGGATTTCAGGTCTCTCTGAATGCCGTTCCCATTAGTTACGCATTGCTCGGTCATCGCTGTGATTCCACAATGCTGTGCAGTTTGCTTGCAATTACTGTAATGAGCAATTGAGGCAAGGATTAACTCAGAAAAGACAGTCCCAGACAAACACAGCACAGAAAACTCCTTTTTTTAAGTGACAATGAAGAGAAAGTTGGCCAACTAGCTGGATAACTTTTCAAGTGAATATTTATAAGATAGTATACACTGATTTCATTTATAACAACCTGAAAACCTGCTAGGTCTAAGATACACCTGGGCTGATGTGTTTGCTTGGTCCACAGGAGAGATTCTGGGGTATCGTGCATATGGATGATCATCTGGGTTTGTTCTGTCAACACTGATCTTGGGTTTTCAGGGTTGCTCAGTGTTGCTTGTGTCCTCTGACTTAAGTGCAGGTTTTCATGCCCTTTGTTTCCACTGACACTGGAAATCCAAAGGGGTTTGCTCATTTTTGGTGCGAAGTATTTGATCCAGTCCTAGTTTTTTCTTATTATTTTCTTGGGCATTTTAGAGGCATTGGGGAACAAATAAAGATTCCTTATCTGTTTGTATACAATTTGTTATGTGTATTTCCATTCCGACCATTTTGTATTTGCAGATGGCAAAGACCAGAATTTGCCTCTGTGATCATCTGCATCAAGCTTCTAACTTCTGCCTTGGCTAAAAGATAAGCAAGAAAGAAACACTGAGGGCTGATTTAACAATTCTCTGTGATGGATTTTGTCAACAGGTTGATTTGCTAAGCTTATTACTCTCACTGATTAACATCATCACTCTACTTTGTCTAAGTTCGTGTTATAGCTTCTAGTGCTGAGGTTTCATTCTGCATTTTGTCTGCTGAATTACATATATACAAACCATACAATATGGAATACAAACCATCTTGAATTGAGCGTTGCCTCAGAGTGTTAATTATGACTGCATGTTGAACTTAAGAGGTTAGTAATTCAGTTCTTCTGTGCATAAGCAAAGATAATGAAGCTTGGATTTTAAGTAAACTCTCTTTCAGCCATAACATTACGTACTGTTGCTCTTCAATAATCAGGCTATTCTGTTCCTGGAAAGGGAGGGATACTCTGCTTTGCTGAAGTGAGCCAAGCATGCAAGTACAGCAGAGGAATCCTTCCTCTGCCCATCCTCTGCCTGACCTCAGGCCCAAGATCCTCATCTGGAACTAAACCATGCACCTGTAGAGGACAGCCCCAGCCTGTTACCATCCTCTGTGGAACAGAGCATGCCATGGCCTTCCCAACAGCTGATGTCCAAAGAAAAATCCTTGCTCAGAGCTAATGATTCCCCTGAGCCCCACCCTGCCCATCTGACGGGACCGACTGATGGTGCACTGCTTTCACCTTTGACTTTTTCAACCCAACCTGCAGAGTCTGGCCAGACTTTTCATTTGGCACTAGCACAGTTGAAGCAAGAAAGCTTGTGTCTGGAAGGAGGTGGTTGAAGTCTGAATGTAGAGAATATTAAGTCCCAGCAAGGAGAACTTTTAAAAAAGAGCAGGAATTTCATGGAAATAAAAACAGTCTAGTCCGTTAAGTTCCTCTCATGGACTTTTATGAGGATGATTATTAATACTGTTGAAAATTATACTCATGAAACCTGTTAATGGGAGCTGTGCTGGCTGCTGCCAGAACAACTGCAGCCTTTACAGCTCATTTGGAGACAGAAATATTCAACAAAGTAGCTTATAGGGTGCAAAGGTTTGCACGGTGCAGGCTTAGACTAACTTAACATATGCCCTCTGTAGCCTTGGTATTGTCCAAAGCCTAATGCCTGTAATAAAAGAGAGAAAAATTGGACCCCGAGTGGCAAGAATGGTAAGCCCTGGGAATTCTCCTAATCAGAGATATTCAGCTATTTTTAGTTTATAATGTTTGGTCAAATAGCAACAATGATTTTTCTTCTTCTTTGCAACTCAGCTGCACGGTGTGTTGGAGGGGGTCTGGATGGCCTGTGACCTTGCCTTTATCTGTCGGTCTGTCACCACCGGTCTTCAAAGCTCAGCTTAAAGGATCTGAGGCTTCTGTGTGGCCTTGATGTGATCTGCTTTCCTGGTAAAGTTTTTCATTAGTGGGTGCTTTTTTAAGCTGGCTGGAGCTTTCTTGGCTTACTCTCCTGACCCCACAACCAGGTTTAATAACTCTGTACAGCCTGTATTCGCAAGCTTTGTGTGCATGGTGGATGCTGCTCCTGCGTGGCGGATCCTGCTTCCTGCCCCATTGAACGGGTTCTTTCTTCTCTCCTCTTACCTCCAGTGTAAGAGAGAGTCCCTACTCGGTGCCGTGGGCGATCTCCCCCTCTGCCTCCCCAGTGCCCCCAGATACCCCTAAGCAATAGGTTTGCAGCTTTGGAAGTTGAAGAGGTTATAAGGGGTGAAGTGCAGGAAGATTCCCGCAGGAGGTCACCAATGGCAAGGCAGTCACCTCCGTGCATTGAGACTGCTGCTACTAAGAAAGAAAGGAAGGTGATCGTAGTGGGTGGCTCCCTTCTAAAGGGAACTGAGGGCCCCATTTGCAGACCAGACCCAAACCGCAGGGAAGTGTGCTGTCTCCCTGGGGCTCGAATCAGGGACATTACTAGAAGATTCCCGGACTTGATTTGCCCCACCGACTACTACCCATTACTAGTAGTTCAGGCAGACTGCAATGAAATATCTCAGAGAAGTCTGCGAACTATGAAAAGAGATTTCAGGGGATTAGGGCGATTAGTTCAAGGGGTGGGAGCACAAGTGGTGTTTGCTTCCATACCTTCTGGGGCGGTGAAGGACACAGAATGGGCTAGGAAAACACAAGTGATGAATAACTGGCTGAGAGGTTGGTGTAGAGATAGACACTTTGGGTTTTTTGACCATGGGACAGTTTACTCGGCTCCTGGCCTGTTATCTGTTGATGGGACACACCTATCCCAAAGGGGGAAACGAATCCTAGCACAGGAGCTAGCTGGACTCATTGAGAGAGCTTTAAACTAGCTGTGACGGGGGAAGGGGATAAAACAGGGCTCTCCAGTAAAGCGCCTAAGGAGGCTGTGCTGGAAAAAGGGGTGAGGCAGATATCTCAGCTGAAGTGCATCTATACCAATGCACGCAGCATGGGCAATAAACAAGAAGAGCTTGAAGCCATTGTGAGGCAGGCTAACTATGACCTTGTAGCTATTACAGAAACATGGTGGGACCTCTCCCATGACTGGAATACTGGGATTGATGGCTACAAGCTCTTCAGAAGGGATAGACAGGGAAGAAAGGGTGGTGGCATAGCTCTCTATATCAAAGAGTGTTTTGATGTTGAAGAACTAGTGGTTGCAAATGACAAAGTAGAGTGTCTATGGATTAGGATCAGGGGGATAGTCCTTAGGAGTGACATCGTGGTGGGGGTCTGTTACAGACCACCTAGTCAGGATGAAGAAATAGATGAGATGTTCTATAAACAACTCGTAGATGTTGCACGATGGCCAGCACTCGTTCTCATGGGGGACTTCAACTTCCCTGATATATGCTGGAAATACAATACTGCGCAGAGGAAGCAGTCCTTGAGATTTCTAGAATGTGTGGATGATTGCTTCCTGACTCAGCTGGTGCAAGAGCCTACCAGGGGAGATGCCTTGCTTGACCTACTTTTCACTAACAGGGAAGGACTAGTAGGGGATGTGAAGGTTGGAGATTGTCTTGGCCAGAGTGACCATGAAATGGTGGAGTTTGCTATTCTGGGTGCCGTCAAGAGGGTGACTAGCAAAACTATTACCTTGGACTTCCAGAGGGCAGACTTTGACCTGTTCAGGACACTTGTTGCAAGGGTCCCTTGGGACTTGCTCCTGAAGGGTAAAGGGGTCCAGGAAGCCTGGATGCTCTTCAAGATGGAAATCTTAAAGGCACAGGAGCAGGCAGTCCCGGAGTCCTGTAAGTCAAGCCGGAGGAGCAAAAGACCAGTGTGGATGAACCGGGATCTTTTGTTGAGACTCCGAGAGAAAAGGAGAGTCTATGTCCTCTGGAAGATGGGTCAGGCTACTTGGGGTGACTACAGAGAACTGGCCAAGATCTGCAGGCAGAAAATTAGAAATGCTAAAGCCCAGCTTGAAATTAGGCTGGCTACTGCTGTAAAGGAGAACAGGAAACCCTTTTACAAATATATTAACAGCAGGAGAAAAACTAAGGAAAATTTCCCTCCTTTACTCAACGAGGCAGGCAATATAACCACAGATGATAAGGAAAAGGCTGAGGTTCTCAATGCCTTCTTCACATCTGTCTTTAATAAACAGGACAGTTATCCAAATGGTACTTGCCCTGACCTGGAAGTCTGGGACGGGGTGCATAATGCACCCCCTGTGATTCAAGCAGAGACGGTCAGAGATCTTCTCCTCCATCTGAACTCCCACAAGTCCATGGGGCCAGATGGGATCCACCCAAGGGTGCTGAGGGAGCTAGCAGAGGTGATTGCCGAGCCACTTTCTGCCATCTATCAGCATTCCTGGTTATCTGGAGAGGTCCCACAAGATTGGAGACTTGCCGATGTGACTCCCATCTTCAAGAAAGGCCGTAAGGAAGACCCGGGGAACTACAGGCCTGTCAGCCTGACCTCGGTATCAGGGAAAGTTATGGAACAGATGTTATTGAGGGAGATCACACGCCACGTGCATGGCAATAAAGGGATCAGACCCAGCCAGCACGGGTTCACCAGGGGCAGGTCGTGCTTGTCCAACCTCATCTCCTTCTATGACTGGGTGACCAGACAGGTAGATGAGGGAAAGGCTGTTGATGTAGTCTACCTGGACTTCAGCAAGGCCTTTGACACGGTCTCCCACAGTATTCTCCTAAGGAAACTGGCAGCCCGTGGTGTGGACAGGTTCACTCTTCTCTGGGTGGAGAACTGGCTGGAGGGCCGTGCCCAGAGGGTAGTGGTTAATGGAGTTAAGTCCAGCTGGCGTCCTGTTACGAGTGGTGTCCCCCAAGGGTCAGTTTTGGGGCCCATCTTGTTTAATATCTTTATTGATGACCTAGATGAGGGAATTGAGTGTACCCTCAGTAAGTTTGCAGATGACACAAAGCTGGGAGGATGTGTCAAACTGCCTGAGGGTAGGGAGGCCCTTCAGAGGGATTTGGATAGGCTGAACAGCTGGGCTGAGCAAAATGGGATGAGGTTCAATAAGACCAAGTGCCGGGTCCTGCACTTTGGCCACAATAACCCCATGCAATGCTATAGGCTTGGGGCAGAATGGCTTGAAGAATGTAGAGAGGAAAAGGACCTGGGGGTGTTGGTTGATGCTCGGCTCAACATGAGCCGGCAGTGTGCCCAGGTGGCTAAGAAGGCCAACAGCATCCTGGCCTGTATTAGAAATAGTGTAGCCAGCAGGAGCAGGGAGGTGATCATCCCCCTGTACTCAGCTCTGGTACGGCCGCACCTCGAGTACTGTGTTCAGTTTTGGGCCCCTCACTACAAGAAGGACATTGAGGCCCTGGAGCGTGTTCAGAGAAGGGCAACAAAAACTGGTGAGGGGCCTGGAGCACAAGTCTTATGAGGAGCGGCTGAGGGAGCTGGGATTGTTTAGTCTGGAGAAGAGGAGGCTCAGAGGAGACCTTATTGCACTCTACCACTTCCTGAAGGGGGGTTGTGGTGAGGAGGGGGTAGGCCTCTTCTCCCTGATAAGTAATGACAGGACGAGAGGGAATGGCCACAAGTTGCGCCAGGGAAGATTTAGATTAGACCTCAGGAAGCATTTCTTTTCTGAAAGAGTGGTCAGGCACTGGAATGGCCTGCCTAGGGAGGTGGTTGAGGCACCATCCCTAGCGCTGTTCAAGAAGCGTTTAGATGAGGTGCTAAAGGACTTAATTTAGTAGTTGGGTAGAGATAGTGATAGGAGGATGGTTGGACTAGATGATCTTATAGGTCCTTTCCAACCTTATGAACTTATGAACTTATGAACTTACGTGTATCCATCAAAGAAAGACTCCTCAAAAGAGCAATTATTTTTGAAGTACAGTTGGTTAGATCCAATGGCTGAGCAACGCAGCCATCGCTTCGCATTGTGCTTACCCACCTGTTTGTGGTACTGCCCTTCCTTTCTGTAGCTGCGGTTTCAGTCGTGCGTTTCTCTTCCTCTAAACCTTGAGAGAACAAACCTAACAAAAGAGCAGTCATTCTGTATCAGACCAGTGGTCTGGGTAGCCCAGTATCCTGTCTTTAACAGTTGCCAGCAGCACATGCCTGAGATATAGTGAAAAACAGGACAAGTATGCATGATACTTCAGCATAGTCTGCCAGTAACACACAGTTCAGCAATTCCTTAAGCCAGAGCTGTTGTCTATGTATTTAATAAAACCTAGGGACATTTTCTTTCATGGATTTGTGCAGAGGCTTTTTCTGGCAGAATTAACTTCCCTGCTGTCTTTTATATTTAACAAAGGACAAAAATCTGTTCCGGGAATGTGTGGTTTTCTTGCCTGGAAGCAATTGCTGGTGAGGCTGAAGTACCTGTCGCTAGCAATGAGAGAGCTATTTGCTTTTGCATACGTGTCTAGGCTCCCTTGTGCAAAATAACTGGTAAGGCCAAGTGTAAAAAAGAAAACAAAACAGAAATGTGGCTGGGTCTGGGTGATGGTGACCTTCCACAGGCTGGTTAGTTACTGCAGTTAGAAGGGATCCACATTATTCCTACATCTTATTTTCACAAAAGGACTGACTCTTTCACTTTGGTTCTGCTCACTCTGATTTTGCTGCAGGACAAAGATGGACAGCCAGTCCTGTGTATTTTGTCCCTCAATAAACATGTGGGACAGCAGGGACTGACTGACTGCTGTTCCTGCTCAGCATGTTCCCCAGGAAATAGGTTTTAGCTTCCTCACTTAAAACTGTGTTCAGTCTCAACCTGCTGAGTATCCCATGGAGCACTTCTGGAGCAGTTCTGACTGGTTGGGCTTTTTACGGTTGGGATTTTTACAGTTGGGATCTCACTCACAAACTGTGATTCTGTGGTTATTGTGCATTGGTGTGAGGATACAGCCCATATCTGGGAAAGAAAAATGCTGGGCCCCTCTTTATTGCAGACCAAACCATCGCCACACAACAGCTCTTCTTCCTCACTTCCATCAGAAGGGTACGATGAGCACTTGCTGTAAATCCAAGGGATGGAAAGAAGCTCTAAAATGTTTCCTTTGCTTTAGTGAGGTTTGTGTTAGGGGTAGGCCAGAGCAATTAGCACCATGCAACGAGATGCCTGCTATGTTCATCGGAGTGTGTTTCTTCACTACGTGTCAATACAAACGCAGAGCCATTTTTCAGAGTTTTGCCAATGGCTATAATTGAAAAGGCATGAATTGCCCTCAAGAGATTCCCCATTGCTCTGCATTATTATCTGCTGGATGGCAGCTCTATAGGCCATGTATCATTTTTTTCAAATAACCTATTAATTACTAAATAAAACAACACAGCTTTCAAACTGATTAGCCTAGATTAATGACCAGCAGCACGTTTCACTCTCCTCAACCATTTATCACGGAAAAGAGCTACATCTTTAATGATTTAGGTACCTGGCCTATTGAGGCTTGCTCCAATCTGTGCAGCCTCCAATTTGATTTAATTGCTCTTCTTAGTTTGTGACCTGGAAAAAACCAAGTGACAGCTCCCATTAGTGAAGCCCAGCTTGCAACTCGCTTGCAGTGTTACAAAGGCTCGCTGGGTGTCTTTCTATGCTGACTTCATTAAGAAGATATATAGAGGTCAAGTGTCACTTTGGCACAGAGCAAGTACCACGCTGTTTATCAGCTGAAACAGGTTGAATCAACCTGTGTATTTTATTTAAGTTTATATTCATTTTTTTTTCTTTCACTGTACTCTAAAAGATGTTTTCAGAAGTTTCTTATTTTCTTTAATATTGAATTTACAGACCGGTCCTAAAGGCATTAACTGCAGTTCATTTATTGCTACTTTGGCACAAAAACTTTGGCATTGCACTCCTCTACAGTTATTCAATAAAAGATCTTTTGTTATGAGGACCTATTCATGGCCCTTGAGTTTGCTTCCTAATTAATATTAGACTTCCTCACAGTTGTGCTCTGGAGTACAAATGCTCACTTCCCAAGGATGTTGCTGCAAAGGCACATTGAATGTGTCTTTAAGTGCATCCTGAATTACTGACTTATTATTGGGTAAATCCCTGAAGTCTTCACTTAGCCAAAACTCCCTCTTAAGACAATGCATCTATGGGAGTTGCCTCATCATTAGCTGAACTCCAGCAGTTGTCTGGCACTCGGTGAACTAAGTCGTGGTCACTGCCCCTGACAGTGTACCATCTACGTGAGAGACAAAGACTAAACGAGGCTGAGAAGATAATGAGGCAGCATGAGCTGGGCTCCCGGCCTTAGCACTGCACTTTGTTCTCGAGGTGTTCATGAAGGGAGAGGGGGACCACTGGAACAGCACCGGTCGCTGCATTGGCTTTGAAGACGTATTCTGGCATGTGATGTTGCTGACTGGCTCTTTCATTGTGCTTTTTTCAGCAGAGAGGCCAAGGCAGATGAAATCCAGCTCTCCTGCAAGGAGCAGACACAGCCACCATGTTCAGAGCTCTGGGTTGTGCGGCAGCAGCATGCCCTGCCCAGTCCAGGCTGCCACCATGCTGCTGCTGGCCCAGAGGAGCCACAAGGAGAAAGCTAGAAGGAACAGGAGCTGTGATTTGCACCTCAGGAAAAGCAAGGTGGGAAGAGTTTAGTGCTTTCACAGGTCAATCACTGCCTTGTTGCAAAGTGAAGCTCTCACACTGAGCCTTCACTGCTGCAGAGTGAGCTCATCCCTACACAGAAACCCCTTGCAAAGAAATGTGCGGTTGTTTTGTTTTGTGTAGTCCTTCCCTCTAATCTCAGAGTAGGTACAAAGAAGAGCAGGGTAATAGCAGGGCCTGTGTACAATAACTCCCTGCAGGACAGCCTTGGATACGTTCTCGTGCCCCAGTAGGTAAAAATGGGGATACCCCCCACCTTGTGTCTGAATGACCCCGAGTTTAACCTGAGTAATTGAGGGTCACTGGTTTACTTGCCCAGCAAGCATGTGAAATATGAGGAAAATCTGTCCAAGTTTCCATGCTTTTCACCCATGCTTATTCCTGCAGATGGAAACTGAAATGTCCCTGTGGTGTGACACAACACTGAGACACATAGGTCTGTTCCCACAGACAGCTCTGGGCCTCGGGGTGTTGGTGCAGGAGCTTGGAGCAGGCTCTGCTCCCCGGGGCTGTGCTCTGGGTCAGGTGCCCTGGGGTGAAGTGCCTGCAGGGGCTGCAGGGCATGGCTGCTTGTGGTGGGCCTGACGTGGGTCTTTGCCTTCATCTTGCAGCACAGGGCTTCTCATCACAACCCCTGCCCTCACCCTGTCCCTCCACGCCCTGAACTATTTGATCGGTGTAGGAATCCAGCTGTGAGTGAACTTGGGCAGGTGTAAAGCCCTGTCCTAATCTCCCAGCTGCCTACCCAGGTTCCTGTGGTATACTTTGAACATGTGCTTCAGATCATCATTTCAGTAGGTAAGACCTGCTTCTCATCTGTGTGAGCCAGTGTCTTACACATGCTTTGTGGCTTTTCCTAAGGCAGCCTGAAATCTCTTAATCCTCCCTTTCTGTCTCATATCTCTTGCTGATTGCAATTCTGAGCCCTGGGGCCCAATGATGGCTCCGCTCTGTCACAAGAGAAGGGTTTGGTGGTTGTTTTTTGTTGGTTCTTTTTGGTTCGTTGGGTTGTTTTTTTGCTTTGCGGGTGAATGCAGCTTCTGCCAGCTGGAAAAAGGATGTGTGAGAGAGGCAGCACGGGTCCCAGCTGCTGGGGTGGGCAGCATTATGGTGAGGTCTGACACACGGGTGCACCAGGGCAGCCTGAGCACGATCTGTGGCCTAAAAGCAGCCGTTAGTGCTGAGCAGTGCAGGACTCTCTAGAGGGAAAGAGGAGAAGGGGAGGTTTCTCCTGTTTCAAATCCTCTTCTCTTACTAATGGGGACAGGTCATGGCCATGGGAATAAGGCACGAGGCGTTGATTCATTGAGCTTTTTCTTGTAATGCTGTAGATCTTCATTAATGTTCCCAGTTGTGCTTTCTGCTGTTCCCAGTGGGGCCGCTTAATGACGTAAGGAGCTTAATAAGGAGAAGCTGTGGTCACAGCTGAGGGGAAGGGTCTGGCGTACTGCTGCCAAGGGCTGGGCTGTTTATCACATGTAGCATCAGCCTCTAAATATTTCCTACCACTAAGACTGGGAGAACCACTTTGCAGAGGTTATCCAGTAAATCTGGAAGGGCAGAAACTGAGGCCAAGGAGGGACCATACTGTGCTGTAAAAGTATCTGGCAGGAATCTGGAGGGGGCTGTTTGTTGTTATGAGCCGTGATATGCATTGTCTGTGGATATGAAGTCTTAGATGGAATGCAGTGGAGTTTCTCCTCAAAATGATCATTATTTTTTTTTCTTGTTCCTTTCTCATTCCTGAATGATCCCAGAGCAGGAAACTTGCCACTGCTGATCCCAGTGTGATGGAGCTGTGGGAGCCCAGAGCCCTGGGAAGCATGGAAGAATGAGCAGAGGGAGGAATCTGTTGTGCCTGTGGGAGCTGTGTGCCCCAGAGAAGGGCAGATGGAGGAGGCTAGAACCCAGGAGAGTGAGCAGGCACGCAGGAGTCTGCTGGTAGTCCCGTAAATGGCAGATATAGGGGGCTGACATTGGAACCTGAGAGTCACACTTGTCTGTTGGGGTGCTGGGTATGTCTTGGGATTGACTTAGAAGTGTTTTGGTGACTTCAGCCGTGCTTTTTAGCTATATGAATGTGCCATTATTTTCAGAAGGAGATCTCCGCATGTGGCTGTCCTGCAGGAACTGCAGTCACACCGCTTTGAAACTCCTTACCCAAGTCTATAGGGGAAGAAAGACTATCTGTACCAATATAGAGTTACTTGCTTGATGTCTGTTGGAAAAGCATCTTTACTTTCCAGCTAGAGCTTGGACAGGCAGAGCAGGCCCAGGCAGATTAGCATAGCTCAGACCTGGAGGTTTTACTTCCAAAAAAAAGTCTCTGTGTGAGGGCACAGCTCCAGTGCACGCTTCAGGCCCTTTCCTCCAGATGTCCACCCAAGAATTATTCTAGCAGAGCTTGTTGAGTGTTCTCCATTACTCAGGATACTTTTGCTAGCATACTGGTGTGTAGATAAACAAGTTGCAGCCAGGGCAGCAGTAGGACACCAAGTGCTCCAACTTATGAGGTGTAGCTACATGCCCAGCTTTCATAACTAGTGTGAATTGATGTTCAGCTTTCAGTGCAGAGCAGATGTTAATGGAAGGTCACTGGAGGCTGCTCTGCAGCATAATTACAAAACTAACTTGAGCTTTTTGCTTTGGTTTTAATGCAGATCAACGCTGTAAATTGTCAAGAATCATGAAGTGAAAGTGTCTGTGAGGCATCTGGACGAACTGCCTTCCAGAAATGATTCTTGCCTACTGAACTTAGAAAGTCAGCACCTGAGACTCCAACTTTCAAGTGCTTTGAATGCTTTCCCAGCACTGAAAGCTTCACCAGATTCCAAAGGCTGGGTCATGCCACTAACATAAAAGCGTCCTCCTCCCTGTTTAACCTCTCTGTTGTCCATGCTCAGCATATAGAACAGCACCCAGCCAGCCATCTGTGCTGCCCCATGTCATCTAAGAATCTTTGAATAACCCTGCAGTGCAGAGAGTGAGAAGGATTGCTGTACTTCTCCCAGCTGAGGAGTTCCAGGGGAAAAGAGGGACTGACAAAGTCAGATGTGCAGGGGTTGTGTGCTTCCTTACTGGCTCCTGTACACAGCACAAGGGCAGGCAGCTCAGCCTGCAGGAGCCCACCTGGTGAGCTGAGATCTGGCTGCAGTCAACAAGTCAGCTGGACTCAATTCCCACAACAGTTATAAATAGGGGGTTCTGATTTCTTGTAGTATCTGCCTCTTATTAATTCAGTCCCTAGAGTGATAGCTGTTGAGGCTTTCTCATCTCCATGTCTTTGCTCACAGCCTACCTGTGTGAGTAATACACTCAGGAATGTTCCTTCTATTTCCTACTGAGTGCTCAGGTGTCTGCGGAAACTCATGCTGCTGCACCCTACGTGCATAGTTATTTTAACTTACTCCAATCCTTGCAACTATCTGATTCTCTTGTCTTCTCTCTCATCAGAATCTCTTTCCCTCTTGAGAGGCCCGAAAACTTTTGTCCTTGTCCTAATATTTCATTAGAACCACCTCCCATGCTGAGATTATCAGTGATAATGCTGAAGAAGGACTTGCCTGAGTCCTATTGATGAGGTGCTTCATTAGGTGCTCCCTATTTCAGCCTCACATTGTCCTTCATCCCCTCCAGTCACTTGCACCCAACTCCTCATACGTACCTACAACTTCTACACCAGTCCTGTCCTCTCCAGTTCAGCAGGTACACTTTGCTTTTGTTGTAGTGTGGAGGTACTGCAGCATATGTAGAAAAGAACTCACTTGCCAACCCAGAGAAAAGTGACATGGGGCTTTGGGCAGATTACATTGTGTTTTCATATTTAGGGGTTTCCTTAGATTATGAGGAGATTAGATGTCTCTCCTCAAAGGAGAAGGGTTTTACAGGACAGGTACTAATGCTTGCAGAACAACCAGTTCTTAACTTGGTATCTTGTTCCTGTATGCTTCTTTCCATGCTTTATATGCTGTGCTGGAAGAGATCTGCCAGCTAGTCCTCCTGCATTTGCCTTAAAACATGTCTATACCATTCAAGTCAAACCAATGACCCAAACTGCAGTTGTCCAGACCGTTCTCCCCTTGAGAACTTGGCTCCATGAGAACGCAAACCTTGTGACAGGGCGGATGGAGTTGCTGCCACCTTTGCAAACAGTAAAACTCGTGTGGAGGCTGCATTGGCTGATCTTCCAAGGTGATGCTCTATCCCATGCTCGGTCCCATTATCCACCTGATCCCTGCTCTCAGGCTTACATCTCTGTATTCAAAAACTGGGGCCTGTGCTCCACTAGTTTGAGGCATACCTAGATTCTCAGTTCCTACACCGCATACGGCAGATCAGCATTCTTGATTTAGAGAGTTAAGGGATTGCTAGATTTAATATCCTCTATTCTATGCAGCTCTCATTGCAGTGAGTCCTACTTTTTTTCCTACATCTTTTGCTGACAGCTTTCTTTGCTTGTCCTGCCTTTCTTTTCCCCAGAACTTTATTGAAGTCCACCAACTTTCATGGAGGAAAAATAAGTGATTGGTGATTCGATGAAAGCGGGAACTCTTATCTTTGCTTTTCCTCCTAATTCTCAGATGCAGCATCCAGATGCCTTTTGTGCCCTGGGCTTTGCTGTGTGTGGCAGCACCAGGAGAGCTGTCCCTGCATGGAGGTTTCCTGCAGCAGGACGATGATCTGCTTTGCTGACAAGTGTGCACATTGGAGCCCCGCAGACCGCAGCTCTGCTGCGCGTGGACGTCCTCCCATCGCCTTCCTTCCACTCACATTGCTGGAATGGTTTTATTGCAAGGAGTGAAAGTAAGAGGAAAGGGAATTGCCTGTAAAACCAAGGCTGCTCCCTGCGCTTTGTGGGGCTCCTAAGGCAGGGTTTCTCTTTGCTAGGGCAGCCATAAATTTTCGGCGGTGACGTTGCTATAGCGATGCTGTCCGATCTGTCTCTGTTAATATTGCCCTTTGGGAAGGGCCCTGAATAGACACTGAGGTAGGTAAATGTATGCGCTGACACCGAGCGGGTGATTCTATTCTGACCAATTCCTGCACCGTTTGTTTCCAGGCTTGTCTGAGGGCCGGGACGCGGTGTTGGGCTTTTTGTCCCACGTGCTGCCCTCGCGGGGACGGAGTTAATGGAAGCCTTGTTCGGAGCCGCTGGGGCAGAAATTTTTTTGCTGAAGGAGACAAAAGCGGGACAGGCCACCTCAGAGGTTGCTTTGGGAAGGCCGTCCCTTGTGGGCTCTCAAAGGAAACAGGAGATAACGCTGAGCCCAGGAGATTCATCCCGTGTTTTCCGGCACCCTCCTCCCCGCCCCACCACCTTGTCCTTGTGCATCTGCCTCCTTTACACCATCACATTGGCATGGTGGCAGGATTCCACTTCTAACCAGCCCCATCTGAAATTCCCTTTGCAGTAGCATCTCATAGCCCTTGGGGCTGGGAACGCGATAACGGCCAAGTGTGGCAGGGCAGCAGAATAACACACAGGTTGTTCTGTGGAAGACCTCCAAGGCAGAGATTTAAAGCTGAGGTTATGCTGGACGTGCTTAACGCCTGCTCTCTGGGGACAGCAGCATTTCATCCAAAGGGAAATGCAGTCAGCATCAATTTGTCAGAGTGCGGGCTCTTTAGAAGTGCTTTATCACCATAAAGTATGGCCTTTCCATTCTAACAATTCCTAAAACAGGAGATAATTTATAATGAATAAATTATTGGATTTAGTCTATTTGCACTCTGTAAGGGTTCTAGTTTATCAGGGGCACTATGTAAGTTTGGGGGTTATTTGCTGGGCTGCACAGAAGGGAGAGTGTTCTGTGGTGAGTGGAACACGGAATACCTTGTTTCAGGTTTTCCTAATTAGTAATACAGTCAGCCTTATCACTGTGCCCCTGGCTGGAGCTGAATGTGTCCTGTAGTACGAGGAACTGGATCCATCCAGTCGGGTGGTGGCATTTTTGGCATGGTATCAGTTGTGAGTATCGATGCAGAGATTATTAATCAAAGACCGTCTGTCGGCTCTGATCAATAGAAGACCACATGCCACTGGCTTTTCTCTTTTTTCTTCTTTTCCAGGAGCCTCTTTTTTTTTTTTTTAAATTTCCTTCTTAAGCTTTCCTTTCATGCTGCTCTTTCTTTCTCAGTGCTGCTCTTTTTTGTTTTTCAGAGAGGAAACAGTTCTTCAGAGACAGCAGCACATAACTCGAATTCACCCAGGAAGTGAGGGTTACCTCAGTCAGATAGGCAGGATGCTCGAATGGTGGTTGTGCTTTATGAAATGCTCTGAGCTGTCAGGAAGAGCTGTGCTGTGGAGCTGTAGAATATGGCTCTTGCTATAGGATGTTATCTGGGGAAAGCAAGACCCCTTGCAATGTTGATATAAACCCATTAGGAGCAAACTGGAAAATAGAAAAGAGGAGTGTATCTGCTTATGTATTTGAAGTGGCTGCTGATACAGAGTAGGGAACAAAGCCAACTTGAGTGTCAGCTAATCTCCACTGGACTGTGCTTTGTCAGCTGGACGCTGGTTTGGCAAACACTTGGGTCTGCGACGTGGCGTGTGTTTGTGTGAGTTGTGCCATTGAACACAGCATCGCTTCTCACGTGCAGATGCTTTAGCAGGATGGAGACCCTAATCCGATGGATTTGGTCAGGGTTACTAAGGACTTTCCCTGAGCTCATCCTTACATGCCCACCTTATTGGGCAAGGAGTTTCTTATCTTTAGCCCTCACTGGTTTGAGAGGACTGTTGGTTTAGTTGCTCCTGTTGTTTTTGTGAAAAAGTTCTTTTCTCTAAATACACATTCATAACTTCCCTTTGCTCTCCTGGGACTGATGGCCCACAGAGGGCTGCAGGGCCTTGTTTCTGCTGCGAAATGAAAGATTCTTTTGTCATGCAGAACTGGAGTTAAAACTCCAAACACAGATCATTTACAACCATATAGCTAAGAAAGAAATCACTCTCAATAGCACACAGCAACACTGTCAGCCCCTGTAAATAATCCCCTAAACCGTACAGTTCTTACCAAATGAGGCTGCCTGAATGAGTCGGGGATACTGTGCTTTATGGATGTCACCGACCGTTCTACAGCCTGGATGTTCTTTAAAAACAAATGAAAACAAAAAAAAAAACAGGAACCTTCTGATGTAATACTGCCATTTAGGAGAAATCAGAACTGAAAAGCAGCTGTCAAACTTTAATTTCCTGGCTAATGAATGGCCACAATTCCATTCTTTAATGATTCTTGACCCTAGAAACAAAATGTATTAGCACTCTCGGATTTTGCACAGTAGTGCTAAATGGGGCATGTAATGTACTAATTTAGTGCCTCTTTAGCATAATCGCAACCTACGTGCACAGCTACATTTCCTTGGCAGGCAGCTTTCCTAAGACCTGCAAAGAACTTACGTAGGACATTTCACCCTATTATTCATTTCACTGATGCTTGGGAATCAATATATGTGATTTTTTTTTCCCTGTCTTGTCCTTCTCCACAAAAAAGCATGAAATCGTCCATTGATCTTCCTGGGGTGATTAAAATGCCAAGAATTCTGTGCTTTTCTCTACCTGCAGTGAGGAGCTATGTTTTTGCTCTACATCCAATCTTTGAGTCTAAAAGCTCAAAAAAAGGTTGTGTTGATTGTATAAATAGAACTTTCCAGAAGAAACACAGGGTCTATGGGTGTCAAAGGCTGTATTTAGTGTAGTGCTTGGAACAAATCATAAGTGATCAGTGTTCCTGATAAGCACTTGTGGCATGCCTCATTCAACAGCTGCTTCCAATTGTTTGTGATATTTTTATTTTCTGTTATTCCTAATGGTTGTCTTTCCCTACAGAACGCACAGTGGCTGACGTCAGGGGCATTTCTGCAGGTTTTCTGTGTCAGACAGGGCAGGTTGCCCACTACTGTGAGTCTCTGAAATACAGACTCTTTGGGCAACTCGTTGTGGTGTCCCTCTCAGTTAATTAATTAATAAATAAGAAAACATGGTGGATTTGCTCTTATGTTTGTGTGCAAGCTGTGTTTCAGTTTGTGCCTCTTGTATTTTCACTGGTCATCACTGAGAAGAGTCTGTCACTGCTTTCTTTACAGCCTCCCATCGGATATTTCCACACATCTTTTCCAGGCTGGCTGTCCAGTCTCAGCTCTCTCAGCCTTTGAAAGTCCCTGAAAGTTCAAACAAACTAGAGAGCAACCTTGACCATGAAATAGCAACTTTGAATCTTTCTGTGCACTGTTCTAGCCAAGGTTTTGCTCTGCTTTGTCATCTTCCCTCTATAAATTAGTCAGCTGAGGGGATGTTTCCAGCGCACTTTCAGAGGACTGCTGTCCAGATGGAGATACAAAAAGAGAGATCCTGAATATGTTACTGCAGTGCCACCCCAGGACCCTGGTGGCAGTTTGCCTGTTCCTGCCTGGTTAATGCAGATGGATGAGGGATGTCTGCCATGATTCTGTTACAATGTCAGGCTCTCCATTTCCACAATCCAATTCAGCTACTTTTTATTTACGATTTCAGCATTTACTGGGTCTAAGTGATCCTGCAGCCTCTGCCAGGAGTTCTGCTTATCTGTGTGGTCTGCAGTGAGCAGAGAGCCACATGTGCCATGCTCCTACTTAGGATCAATCCTTCCCAGACCTTGTTTTCCCTTTGTGTGTGTGCAGCTTAGATATTAACATAGGCAGGGTATTACGGGGGATCGACACAAAGTGACAGGGCAGGGCATCTCACCAGCAGACCTGCCTTACACTGGAAACAGGCCGTCTTTGTGGGTACAGGAGAAGGTGTGAACCTCCACACTTCTTTCTGCACTTTGAACATCTCAGCACTGCTGGAGGTGCTCAGCCAATTAGTGTGGCCAGTCCCTTTCTGCATGTTTTTATTTCCATGTGCAGGCTGCACCATGGAGGGAAAAAGCTGGAGATGTGCCAGTCTCTTTCCAGAAATTCAGGAAAAGGAAATGGGATTGTTAAATGGAGCGGGCTGTGCCGATGCTGCAGTTCCTTGGGCAGGGGGTGTGGGCACACAGCAGTGCTGCCCCAGCAGAGCAGGTCTGCTGAAGCTCCTGCAGGACTGGGGTCTGCCCCTGCAGCTGGCGTTGTACAAGTGGGACGCCAGGCTGCTTGGTTATCCAGGTGAGAACCCTGGGAGCAGGGCCAGATTGCTGTGTTACCCTGCATTTGTGTGTGTGGCTGGGTCCTCCTGCAGCAGTGCAGTTTAAGCGGACCAGTGTCATCTGTACTCAAGGCTCTGTGCTGTGGCGTGTGAGTGATGTAGCAGTTTTTCTTCCATCTCCAGTAATAATTACTGTAAATATTTAATTACACCAACATTTTAGAGTGTAAGGATGTTCTCTGTGATACTATTAAAATGATAATTAACTAGAAAAAAGAGTGATCCTTTTCCATTGCTGTGTGATGCACACACAACTTGCTGCTGCCCCTTACAGTGGAGACAGAAACAGCTTCTTCCCGTTGGTGTCTGTTCATTGAACAGAGTCAAATCTGCTCAGTTCAGAACCTGTTTTCATATATTACTTTTTCAGATGATTATCTTAAAGTGCTGTATTATATCTGCAGGCCTTAAAATGCAGCTGAGTGTGAGGACGCTTCAAGACAGCATTCAGCAGGGTTGGGTTGCTAACAGTAGGTGAGTAGGGAGCCCAAGTTGTCTGCAAACCTGGGAGTGGGGTGGGAGGCACAAAGCCTTGTGAGTGAGTGATGTCTGGGCCCTGCTGTTGTTTGGAGGCTGGTGTGAGGCATGGTGCCTCTTGGAAAGATGGGGAAGAAGCAGTGCTGTAAGGTAGATGGTCACATGTGTCTTTTGAGGCCAAAACTATGGGTCTCAGGACCGTAAGAAAGCCACAAACTATGTGTTTAAGGGCAGGTTTTCTAGGTACATTCATCCTCTTGTAGTTCTCTGTGTTGGGTATTTCAGTAGCTGGACTTAAACTTGGCCCCGCACCCTAACTCAAACTTTATTTGCCTGCCAGTACTCTCCTTGCAGCAGCTAACCCATCAGACAGTGAATCCAACTCTTGCCAGGGGTGAAGAAGTGCACTGAGGTGTGGAGGACCAGGAAGGCATGCCGAAATCTCAGCCATTAGTGCAGCAAAGTGCTGCCCGTGCCAGCAGCTGCAGGGTGAAGGTGAGAGCGGAGACAGAGCAGTGCCAGGACTGTGGGTGAGGTTTCCTGCCAGTAGCATTTACAGCAGTTACTCTGTATGAGGCTGGGCACAATCCAGGGCGATGCTCAGAGCAGTCAGGCACTGCTGCTGGAACGTGTGAGTGTTGTGCTCTGTGAAAAACGACGTGTGAAGGGCAGCTGAGCTGGGCAGCAGAGGCAGCTCAGTGCATCAGAACTCGCCCACGGCAATGCTGCTTCTCCTTTTTCCAAGAAAACGTGGGTTCTTTTGCACATGTTGTATATAGTTAGGAAACCTGGTAGTGATTTGCAGGGTCTGTTTTCAGCTGCCCAACACCTGCAAGCCACAGAGGTGCTCCTCACCCCACCCTGGGGGGCATGTTCCACACTCGTGCTCTCAGCTGCTCCGTTATTTCTTTGCGACAACAGAGGGCACCAGCGGCCCTTGCTTAGTGCGGGGCTCTGCCCTCCCAGGCTCCCCGGGACATGCAGGGCTGCTCTGCGCCTTCGGACTCGTGGGAGAAAGCAGCACTAACACCATGCACATCCTGCTCCTCAGGTCTGGGAAGATGTGTGCAGTGAAGCTGGTGGTTTGCTCCCACTGAGCCTGCGTGGGTGTTTGTGGAAAACGTGCAAGCCTGCAAAGAGCAGTGGTTTGGATGCAGCTGGCGAAGGTGCAGCAGAGCACTGCACGTGGCTGGGAGCAGGGAGAGCTTGCACGCAGGCGAGCACCGCCAAACGTATTTTATTTTTCCAGTGGTCACTCTGCATCTCCAGCTCAGTGGGGCTCAATCCTATCTGCACCCGAGCAGAAGCTACCAGAACGTCAGAAATCGGTCGGTCTGCAATGAAACAGTTCGGATCCGAGGCTAGGTCTGAATCTGCCCCGCATTACATCTGTTTGGCCTCACTGAAGCTGCGTAGCACATGAGATTTGCCTGCAGGGACAACCCTGAGCTAGCTCCAAGCTATTCCCTGCCAGCTTTCTCACCAGAGCAGGAAGGAGCACAGTGCATGCTGGCTGTTTGAGCCTGAGATCTGGGCAAATCCAACAGCCCTCAGAACTGATAGCCAGTCCATCTAGAGGTAAGCCCTGCAAAGTGTCCTGGGCTGCCCCAAAACTAATCCAGGCATATTCATACCCCATGCTGTAGGAATGGGGCTGCTTCCAGTCTGCTCTGCCACTGATGCACAAATCCTTTCTCCTCCCACTTACATCCTTATGTTTATCACCTCTGCAGGTGCATTCTGGTGTAGGCTGCCTGTGGAGGGGTTCACAGAAGCAAGCTGTATTTGTAGTGATAACCCACCACCTTTAATCTCTGTGTCCCAGTGTAAAATGGTCAGGGAGCAAGCAATCAAATACAGATAAATGTATTTCTGATGAACAGCCCCTTTAGCAGAACATCCTGGTTTGCCGCTGTTGTGGAAGAGGAAATAGGAAGTGATTTTGTTCCTATTTTCTTCCATGGGGCACTGGGAAGGAGTTAATCTCTGCTCTGGTTTGTGGGATGCTTTTTCTTTGTTTTATTTTAATTTATGTGAGGAGGATGAATGGAGAGAAACAATGATGGAAAGGAAAGGGCTTTGATCAAAGAAACTCAGTGTCACGCGGTACTAAAAATGTCACCCAACCCAGTGACATTAACAGGACTACTTGGACAAATAAGAGCTCCTCACTCAGTCTAATCTCTTGAGTAAGGGCTGAGTGTGTGAGCAGACAGGTCCTGACAATGCCAGGTCACAGAGCTGTGCATGTGAACCATAACCTAGAGTCCATATTGGGGCCCCATCCTATTCAATCCTGCAAATTTGATATATCTTATTGCAGCAGGACCATTTGCATACCAGAAGGTTTACTCGCATGAGCATGGGATGTTGGATGGTCCTTTTATCCGCAGCCTAGAAACACGAAGGTCCAAAGCTTCTTTGGACATGTGAAAGCTTTGAGCACGTGCTACAGAGATAAGTAGAGACATATGCTTTATGCCAGGCCAAGATGTTTTTATAAAGAGCTTCTGGCCATGTCTGGTAAAACATTTAATAACTTTTCTGCCAGCAGCCAAAAGGCAGTCATATATTTAAAAGCAGCAATAAAAGTTCCTATGTGAGTCAGAGTCCTACAGAAATCCTGCTAGTGAATTTCCCCATGGTAGCCTGCAGGACTAGCTGGAAAAAAATACCACAGAATTCTACTGGTATTAAGTATTTTTTAACAAGTCCTTGGAAGTGGCATGGAATGTCTCTGCAAAGCCCCTGAAACCAGATTCCAGGCTATGTGCAGCCTAAACAGCAATTCTGGTCTTTTTTACTATAGCCACAAATCCTATTTCACTCCTAAGGGATCACAGAGAGGCTGGTTTCAGTGTGACCTTTAAGTGGCATCTCACTGGCTTATAGAAGACTGTGCACTAGTGCATAGTCCTTTAACCTGCAATCCAGCGTGCTCAAATGTCCCTACAGATGGAACAAAGTGCTGCCCTGACATGTGCGTGGCCTGGCCTCAACTCTCCCTTCTCCTTTCCCGCTGAGCTCTGCTCTTGTTGTGCTAATGAAGTACATCTTCTTTTCCTTTCAAAGTCCTCAGGTGATCCCTTTCTGCAATGAGACCCTGGGCTTTTTTGGAAATGATTCTCATTAAGATCCAAGGCCATGAAAGCTTCTCTGCTAATTCTTCCTGCTGCTAAAGCCTTGTCAATAGCCAGAATGCCCTGGTTTGGCTCTGCTGCAGGGAGCAATGCTGGGGGCAGGATCTCAGAGTCTCAGTATCTCAGAGCAGCTCCCTCTGACCCGACAGTGTGGTCAGGGATGCAGGCATTTGCCCTACTGCTGCTCCCCTGCTTGTGCAGGAGATGGTGCTAACAGAAGGAGGGGAGGGGAGTTGCATGGCAGGTTGTGTGCTTCATTACTCCTCCATTATTGAGCTGTAGTAGTGCAAGTTGTTCTCTGATTGTATTTTGCAAGTTGCTTCCACACAGCAGTGCAGGTCTGGTTTGGATGCTAATCTTTGCAGCCTGTGGAGCTGATCTAGGAGTGCTGCTTGGCCAGAATTCCCCTCTCACCACCATAGGACCCTGTCCTCCTTGGCAGGGACCCTCCTCTCCTAGGCAGAGACCCTGTGTGGTACTCCTGCCATGTGCCTGCCTGGAGAGCAGCCATCCTTTGAAGGTGTCTGACTTCTGTGCAGCCGTACCCTTGGCTGGAGCATACAGGAAAGAGATCACAGCGTGCTGTCTGGTTACCATCCTCAGCCATCACCTTTCCTCCTCTAGGGCACACAGTCTCCCCTCCTGGGTGTTGGAGGGACTCATCCAGTAGAGTGTTTGACGAGGCAAGTTTAACACTAGCCTGTTAATGACTTGTTGCAAATGACATGGAGCAAACGCTGTCTACAACGGCATGCTTCTTTCTTTGGAAGCCCTGGAGAGCCTTTCTGGTCTCAGCTTCCTGTCCCAATTTGTCATTCCCAGAGGCTGGGGGAGGAACTGGGTGTGCACTGTGGCTGCATGCAGCCTGCCTCAGGGTCGCTCCCACGAGGATAGCTGTGGTGCCCTGAGCAGCTGCAACCAGTTCGTGTCAGCATGGATTTACTGTTTGTGGGTGTGATATCCAGCAGGACAGCAAACGAAAGCAAGATCCCTCCAGCTTTGAATCGTCATAGGGTCTGTTGAGCAATTGAGTGTGTTTATCTCATAATGATAGTACAACCCTGAGGCTTGTCTCTGTTAGGACCTCACCAGGTCGGCGCCTGGCTGTTCCATCAGAACTGATGTTTGGACCAGTGGGGTCACGCTCCCAGGAGGAAGGAAGGTGACGGTGCAGGTTCTCTGTCGCATTTGTTCTGCCTTTGCACTTGCATTTTTGTCCAGAGAAGTGCCAGAGTCGTGGGGCATACAGGGGGATTCAGGCTAAACAGAGCATCCAGACCAGCTTTGTTAAAATCCTACAAATTTGGGATGGCACTGGTGACGCCTGCACTTGCCCCTGTATGCACCTTGTGCATCAATAAGCATTTTCCAGCATGCGTAGCATGGAGCAAAACATTATTTTTCTCTTGCTAATGGTAGGCAAGGAAAAACTCCATTTGCCCACCGGATGCTGGAGTACCCAGCTCAGACATAAGCAGTGAATCTGCTTGCAGCACTGAGAAGGCAGTGTCTGTCCCCTGTGCTAGTTCTCACCCCCAGCCTCAGTGCTGGGAGCACCGGCAGGTGGGGATGGTGTCCTGGTGGCTGCACGGCTGCACCCGTCACCTTCTGCTGATGGGATGCACGGTGTTACCTGTGTAGTGGGGAGTTCACATTGCACAGCAGTCCGTGGTGTTGTGGTGATTCATGGAGAGCAGGAAAACCTAGTCTTATCTTCAGGGAGAAAACTGCTGAGCTTCAGGTTTCAAAGCCCTCGCTTCAGTGGAATTACAGGTTCAAATCCTGAGAGGGTCAAACAAGGTCTTTCTTCCTCTGAGACAGATGGAGTGTCACGCAGTAAATTGCCTATGATTCTCTTTGTGAGATGCTGTGTTACTTTGAAAACGGCATCATGACAGATCTTGGCTTTCTGCAAAATAAATAACTGCGTCATTTATCAGAAAGGTTTGCTTTCACAAATGTCGCCACTCTTTAAAGGCATTAGAGACTCCTGGGAATGAGAGAGACCAGAAGAGCACAAGATGCCACTTTTCTTTTCTTACTCCATTGTATTTGACATTTCACTTTTTTCTGCTTATTTGAAAAAGCCCCGGTGAGGAGTGATCCCTGGCTGCGGCGTGTTCCTGCAGACGTGGCAGAATGTGACAGCGAGGAACACATGCTGCCTGAGCGTCCCTCAGGTGGGAGCAACAGAAACAGATGTGTGCTTGGTGTCCTCACTGCCTGCAGTCACCCTGCCCAGGAGGAGCCCGGAGGTTGCTCTCATCCCCACCACAGCGGACATCACTCATCAAAGCTGTTGTGGTGACAGAACAGTTTTTGACAGAACAGTACAGCTCCTTGGGACTGGGAGAGCCACAGCACTGGGACTGGTAAGTGGGGAATAACCAGCATGTTTCTGCCCCCTTAGCTGAGAGGACACATCCTAGGCACTACTGCCAGCTGGAGGTCCCGTGCTCTTTTCATCCAAACCATTGCTGTAGAGCAGCATGCGTGGCTTTGAAGTAGGTAGTGTTGCACGCAACACAGGTATGCTGCTCCAACAAGGAGGCTGTCAAATGTGAAAACTGTCACAGCCAAATTCCTTCTTGAGACTTCCTCAGCAATAGCTGAGTGTGAAAAGTTTGGCGAGGCAGGGGAATGGCTTTGAAACTTGCTATTTTTTTTTCTTCTAAGGATACCTCTGATCACCAGCTGTGGTCCCACACTTACTCTTTGTCTACGATAGAATGTAACATACCAGATGAAATGTTAAAAAACAAATAAGCAGCAAGTGCATTCAGCAAAATCAGCTGTAGTTTATTTTATAGGATGAACATTTTTAAAGAGACGGATGAGGCAAGAGGCATTGCAAGCTTCTGCTGTGTCTGCTGCTGGATGCCCTCAGTGCTTTGCAAATGGGCAGGAATTGGCATCCCCTGTTTACACATGGGAAAACAGGAGTAAAAGAGTTTATGGCTCCTGTTTCCAAAAGCAGTCACTAGCTTTGTGTCTCTGTCTTTTTGGTGCCAAGCTGTGAGAGTTTTTAAAGTTCTGGCATGCGTGCAGAACAAAGACCAACTGTTCGCTGGTTTGACTGGTTTGACTTGTACACTGCTCTGTTGAAAAGGTGCCTTAGTGTGAAGTCTGTGTAGCACAGTGGAGAAGCAGATGTTCCCTTCATCCCTGTTGCCCATCAGGGCTGGATTTTAGAAGTGCCCCAGTCGAAGCCAACAGTGTTTGCACTGTCCAGCACTGCTGAGAGCTGGGCCAGGTGTTAGATCAAATGTCTGGAGCTGAGAGTGTAACATTTTTTCAGATGTGCTTCTCAGTGATTTTTTTCCAGACAGATGCGGGAAGTCTGTGGTAGAGCTGGGAACAGAGCCTGTTCCTGTGCTGCAGGAGGCTGTGTGTCTGACAAGACACAGGCACGGCCCTGCAAAGTCAATGTTGTGATTTCACAGTGGGAGTTGAACGGCACCTGGCAGTTGCACCAGGGGGGGTTTATCAGTTCCCAGGTTCACAAAGGTTTGCACCGAGGCTAAAATCTCAATACCTCTGAAATTCAGCAGGGAGAAGGCTGATGCTTCGTTTTGAGCCAGTTGTGCCAGTGCATCTTTCAAGAGAGTACTCGTGTGTTTGTGTGCAGCTCAGCTGCAGGATGGCCCTGATGGAGGTCAAACTGGCAGTGAGATGCCTCAGATGACAAGCACAGCAGAAGGCTAATCTTAATACCAGCTTTCACAGAAGAGTATTTTACACAAGGAGCAGTCTCTTGACTCCTAAACTTCTCTCTGAATACAGCACTGAGGCAGCCAGTGTCTTGCTGGTCCTGCAGCTGGACAAGTGGGGCTGCAGTGGCCACACTGTGTGGTGTGGACTGAGTGGGCAGCTCCCTGCTGCTCTATTTTCCTTGCTTGGATGTGTGCCCCTCCACACTACAGATCTTTCTGTCCTGCAGCTTGCATGAGTTCACGTTCAAAGATGACTTTCTCAAGACATTCTGTTTGTTAAAATGTGCAGTTTACATAGGTTGCACCTGTTCTCAACTATACCACCCAAGGATAGACACTTAGAGGGCACAAAGCCAGCAACACAAGTGCAGTTTCCATGGGAAATACAGGCAGGTATATCTCTACCTGAAGTAAAATGCCAGGCGCATAGTATATACTCCATTCCCCTCTTCTGGGATGTGCTGAGGAACACCACTTCCTACAGCGGAGAGGGCCACAGTCTCCAGAGCAGTGAGACTGCAGCTGAGCTCCCAACAAAGAGGAGTTAACAGCACATCCCAAACACCCCTTTGCCAGAACAGGTCAGAAATTGCAGATTTTCTTGAGTAACAGGCTTAATTTTCTCTTCATATCTGCTCTTAAAAATGCTTAATGTGCTGCCATTAGGTAAAGAGAGACATTTTAGGCTTAAAAGAGGGACTTATACTTTTATTTAGTGCTAGACCTGGAGTTGTTTTGGTGAAACTAATTCGGTGGAAAAAGTTCACCAAAGAGCATTCTGGTTGAAAGTATTTCAGCCGTCTGCCATAGGAAGGAGTTGAAAACCTCCCAGACCTTTCCTACTGTGAACATGCCTCATCTTCTCTAGAAGAAGGCTGAATCTTTCACCTGTGGATGAAGGTTCCACTTTTTGATCGATACTGCTGTCACTGAAACATGTAAATGCAAAGGAGTTTGGGTGAAACTCTAGCTGATACGCAGCAGGGAGCAATCGTGGGCTGGCAGCAGGATGGAATCACTGACCTAATCAACCATTTCCTCCTCTAATTGCTGTGATTCTATGGTTTAAAGAATTACCCAATGTGTATTTTAGTTGGAACAAGACACTATTATTGAGTAAAGTGCATAATAATTGTGTTTTAGGAGGTGAAATAAATGTCGATCACCAGGCACTTTAATCCATCATTGTACTTTGCTAAATTACTTAAATTGCACTACATTCAATACTAAAATTACTTGTAATAAAGTGATTGCCAAACTGACACTCACAAAGAGATGTCTAGCACCTACATTTGTTTTCCTAATTGATAATTTTAGGCTTCAGACTAGGGAGGGAGGAGTGCCTGCAGCCTTCAGTTCAGTTGTTAGGAATGGAGGGTGTGTAGGCCCGTGCAGGAGCAGTCTTTTAGCAGTGAGAAATCCTGCCTGCATGAAGTACTTCCAACTTCCCTTGTCTTTCGAGCCCTTGCTTTGCACACTGGTTAGGTGCGTTTTTGCCTACGTTTACAGAAACATTTGATTTTGACACAAGGCTTTCTTGTAGTGATGCTCCACTTCTTTATATTGCAATGTCTTCCCAAGCCACTCACTAATTAATATCCATTTTGCAGACTAAGTGATTTGGTTTGAGGATCTACAACGTGATCCTCAACCCAACAGTCTGAACTTGGTGCTGAGTGGGGAGGTGGAGCATCAGGAATTTGTCTATCTGCAGTGGCACCTGGGAGGTGACTGTGACTTTTGTTGGTTCTTCCTACAGTCCTTCCTCCTTCCACTCTGAAGGATTTTAGTCGATAAAAAGCAAACATAAACTGGAGCTCTTGGTTTCAGTTCCTGAATATGACATTTAGATCCAGCCTGCCTAGAACTGCTTTTTTTATTCATGTAGTACTCCAAAGATGTTCACAAACTGTAGATTTAACTGACGCTGAGCTAAACTAGGTTTTTGGGTTTTTAAAACTTCACCTAATATGTGTGGTTACATGCTTGCGAGAAAACACAGTTTGTTTTTTACCACAGACTAGGCAATACCCTTCTGCAAAGGTATGCAAGTCCTTTCTCATGAGATTGAACGAGGAGCTGAGGATATACCTGTTTTATACGGGGAAAAACGTCTTGTAATATGGAAATGAAAACTCAGTTATGGTTTACAATGATTTTATTCCTGGAAAACTACCTTGCTTTCTGAAGACTAAAGTCTTTCTTTCTCAGGGCTTTTCTCAGCCTTGCTTAGAGCAGATCTTTAAGAAATTTAATTGAAACTTCTCTTTGGAAGAAAAACGCACTACATCCGGAAACACTGTGTTCCAGTCCTCTCTTGATGTTTCCATGGCCTCAGTGGGATGAAGTGCTTCTTCGTGGCAGGTGACTTAATCTGTAGGGTTACTGATTGTCTTAACAAAGTATCAAACACTCATCCAGATATTTTTGTCTGCCTTTCTATAATGTGAAAGGAGATCTGAATGTTTCCTTCATCAGCAGTCACTATATAACATATTCACATACTGTGCAGTCTATTAAGAAGTTTCAATAAGTTAAGCAAATATGAGGAATTCTGATGGGAAGGAATTAAAACTGTCCAATTTTTTCTTCCAAAATAAATATGCAAGTTAATCTGCAGAAGTGAAGAGTGCCAAATATTCATCCTATGTGCTAAAGTGACTCATGGTGAAGGCAGACAGTTTTATAGTGCAATTCCTTGTGCTGGAAATGGATAGCTTCCAAGTGATACTTATGAAACAATTAGCTGTTCACAGATAATCAGATCTGTATGGAAATGTAAAGATAAGTGATTCAGCTATGATCTCAGCTGCAGAGTGACTGAGGGTGGTGGGCCGTACTCCACAGCAAAAACCAAACAGCACTTTTGCTGAAACCTGCTGGATTCAAGCACCTAACAGCTCCCTTGGCTTTCTTTTCTAGAATGATACATGACAGATTTGTATCATTAAAGATCCTTTCTGATGGCTGAACTGCTTTGTGTGTAAATGAGACCCAACTTGAATAGTTCAACTCGTGAATGTGAAGGGTTTACAGTGCTGGATCAGGTCTCCCCTCACCATCAGCCTCAGAGGGAACTCTGCTCTGGACTGCTAGAACACAGGTAACTCATTGTACCTATTTGTCTGAAGCTTAGGAAGAGAGCAGAGGCTGAGGAACCAAGTGGACAAAAAATGTCCTGAAGTCTTTTTATGTTTAAAAGGTTAAAGTACTTTTTAGTCTCACTCTTTTCAATAAAGTTATCATGCATATGATGAAAGTGACAAGCTTTTTCACTTTCCACATGTTGCACAGATCAGAAAGGTGATGCTGTTTCTAAGAGACAAGCTGCAGAGCTTAGGACCTAGCCAGCCTTCCTCCATCATGCCCAGGTTTTGACTGCCAGTGTTCCATGGCCCTATGGATTTGCCAGCGCAAAATTTGCCACCACTCTGAAAATGCATACACATCTCTTGTGGACCATGCAGCACCAGACTGGTTGCTTGGAGGGGGATAGTACTGACAGCGCAGAAAAGTTCTATCCTGCATCTTAAGATGCTGCCTGTGATATCTCTGCAGAGCTCTTCTCCCACCTCTGTGACCCGTTTGTTGCCAAATTGCCAATGGTGAGAGAAAGGCAGCAGGAAGCCAGATGAGCCTGGGTGGTCTCTGTCACTCCAGTGTCTGTCACTATCAGTCCATGGGTAGTCTACCATGGAGATGTTTGTCCTTGTATTCCTTCTCACCGGGCCCCTCTGTTCAGTTGACCACATATTTCTTCTTGAAGTGGGCTCTTTTTGCTCTGCCTTTGCCAATGCACTTTGTTGAGTAAGCAGAAGAAATTGTGGTGAGGGCTTGCTGACCCCAGCTTCACACAAGCTGTACATAAAGGCCCCTTAGGAAAAGTTTTTTGTGATATTTTCAGCTTAAGTTTCTAAATCCACAAAGCCTGGAAAAAACTGGTTGACAGCCAAGCCTTGAGTGTCTATTAATCTGCCTGAACCCTCCTTGTAGGTTTGCCTGTCCATGGAACAAACCACAGGGGCATTGTTAATGGTACTGCAGTGATAAGAGAAGTTCTCAAGCAGAAGGGATATCATAAGAGCCATGAAACAGTTTGGATCTTCATTTAAAACACGAGGAAAGCCCATTTCTCTAGGGCAGTTGTGGCTGTGTCCTGAAATCTAAGAAAACCTGCATTCTATTTAATCTCTAAGGTATCACTGAATCAGATCTTATTTGGGTGTGCAAGCCTGGAAAAGTGCTTAGTTGTCTAGCAATGGTAGCATATGCAGATAAAGCATCTTCATCTTGAAGGGCTGCTTTAACACTATGCATTCCTCTACTGAAGCTGGAAGAGAATGAGTGCTGTGATCCTATCAGCAGTGCTATAAGTACCTGATGACACAAAGGCTCTGGGGTGACATCCAGCACCTGGCAATTCTGCAGCAGGTGCTAGGTGCAGAGCTACTGATGATGATCCTGTGATAAAATGCTTCTGACACTGCTTATTGTGGAGTTAGAACCTAACCCAAAACATCCTCCTTTTTGAGTGGGGTTTGTTTGAGCTCTTGGTGATTTTTTAGGTAGCTTGTTAATTTTGGGGGGTTCTAGAAGTCGTTTTTTGGGCAGGTCTCCTAAGACTGGGATCCAAACAGCCTTCTGTCATGCTCACAGCACCTGACTTAACAGCTCTTAAGGGATATGCAACTAGGTGTTGACAGAAAGGAAAAAGTAATTCTGACTTTCCCTAATTTCCTGCACTCTTTGCAACTTTTGCAAGAACGCCATTAATGGGACATGTTCCAGTGTGAACGGAATGACAGGGCAGCAGCTAGATGGCAGTTCCTGATAACTGCTGGAACGATGCTTCAAAGCAGACCCGGGGCAGGTATGGCTCTGTGTGGGTGAAGGGGTGGCTCTGACCCTGCAGCAGCATCAGAGAGAATTACAGTCTGAAGCAAACAAGTCATTTTGGCCTTTCAGAGAGTTAATGACACTTTGAGATCCTTCAGTTATAGTTTTCTTGTTGGCAAATAATCAGTACAGGTCTACATGCTTACCAGGTGGTTAGCTCACTCAGATGCTTAATAGCACCTTGCAATTGGCTGAAGTATCTGGTGGTAAATAAGCCTTGTAACTTAGTGGGCATCCTTTAAGTGCTTCTTGTTACACAAGACAAAAGTCAGGGGAAGTGCAGCAGTCCCTTGAACTGTTTGAGGAAGGGATCAGCCTCACTTGAAGAGCCCAGGCCCGAGCTGAGCCCTGCCTTGGGACAAGAACAGTTCTGAGGCTCCACAGCTCCTCCCACTGCTGTCCCACTCTTTTCTCTTCTGAAAAACAGCAACAGAGACATCAGCCAGAAACTCAGACTAGCTCTTGAGTAACTGAAATGTCCTGGGCTTTGTACAGCCCTACTCATCAACGTCTAGAAACATAGATGTGTTATCAATATTGTTTTTCTTCTTAAGTCTAAACTTAGCATAATGCCAGACACTAGGAAAGAAAATTGTCTCTCTCCCTCCTAAAAATGGGACACCTTGGAACATATGTTTTGGAAGGTGGTGTCTAAGACATCACCCACTGTGTCCTTTGCTACCCATCCTGCTTCCCTTGGGCCCCCTTCTCCCTTGCCCCTTTCCTGGCGGTAGGACTGACTGTCTTTCAGAGGTAAGCTTCCACCTTGGAGCCTGCTGCATTCTCAGTCAGGATGAGGTGGTCCAGGACCCTCAGCCCTTTCAGCTTACACATAGTGTTCGGCAGAGTCTTCAGGGCCTGCACTGAGTTCACTTGTGTACTGACTTAGTTTCTCCATTGGGATAGACTTTAGGGCAGAGCGGACAACCAGAAGGATTTTGTCCAGGTTAATGGTGCTGACGGTGCCTGGGAGAAGACGTGTGGTCCTCTAAAGGCGTTTGGCAAACTGGTTAGAAAGCTTATCTGGGCTCATCCTTCCCCCTTTTCTCATCTCTGCTTCTGCTGTTGGATAAGCTTGAGAGGTTGGAAGCTGGCTGTCCAGACACAGCTTCTGCCTCAGCATCTTCTCCATGTCTTTCACTGCCTTCATGCTGCTGTCAGGATCACTACTGATAGTGCAACCAATGAACACCTTGAGAGCTCGCTAAGAGCTGCAGCCACTGCCACCAAACCAGACTGATGCGTCAGTTCCACAGAAACAAGGTCAGTCGTCCCAGAAGTTCTGTTTTCTTTGCTCTCTTTTGTATATGCTTTAATGAAAAACATTTAAAATATTTTTTGTTATTTATATTCATCAACCGCATTATGTATTTTATGAGGGCTGCTCCGAAAGTAGCGTCTTCTATTTTATTATATTGGCCCACTTCATCAGAGGTGGATGTTGGTGGTATGGCAGTCAGGGCTGAACCTTCCCACCAACATCCTGCTACGTTAGGGATGTTGCCCTGTGACACATGGCAGCCAGAGGGGCAGTCTGATAGAATGGTGACTTGATGTGAAAGTGCCTATGGAGCAACAGTGTGTCAATGAATTCCTCCATGCAGAAAAAAATAGTGCCCACTGACATTGATTGACACTCAGTGAACGTTTATGGGGAGCAAACAGTGGGTGTGAGAATAATGAGGTGGTGGGCAGTGTGTTTCAGTAGTACCAACAGTGACATGCAGGCTCTTGTTCATCAGTGATGAAGATGCAGAGCTAATGGTGGTGTCTTCGCTATCTCAGCAAAGAAGAACTAGCTGCTTTTTGAAGGCTAAATGGATCCTAAGTCAGGACCGCAGTGCATGGCTGGGGATGGGAAGATCTCTACTTTGCTGAGGCCCCAGGAACCTGCTCCCTTCGGGATATGCAGCAGCAAAGGAGTGGGATGGGACCTAGGACTGGTGTTCATCAGTCTGCCTCCACACTTTCCAAGGGTTCCCTCTTCACAGTGCATCTACTTTCAGGGCTGGAAACCGGTCTGCATCACCTGGGCTACCCACACCTCTTCCCAGAGCCCACCCTACAGGCTGCCACCATTTGTCCCCTCCCAGGGATGCTGTGCTGCACCCTGCCCAGCTGCACTGGTTGAGGTCACAGATGAAAGAGGAAGCTGTTTGGCTTTCAGAGCTTTGTTTACTTATAGGAGGCCCAATAAACATGGATGTTAAGGCCCCCTAGGGGGTCTTTCTTACGATGCTGGGGCCTATTGGATTAGGCAAATGAGAGCCAGAGATTTGCCTAATAGCTTGACAGGCCTTGAGGGATTAAACTCGTGGGCTGGTGTAAATGTGTGGTGCAGAGGTGCTGTGGTGTGGATCTCTTCTTAGCCATGGCTAAATGCCTTGTCAGTGTGGGTTAATCTTGTTTGCCTTGTCTTCCGCTGCCTTCCAGGACGCAGCCTCCACCGATGTAATGGCTGTGGAATGGAGTGGTAAGCTTTTGTTTTGTGTGTGCACCTCCTGCATTACACAGCACTTTCAGCATTAGGCATCGGTAATTAACAGCGATTTTTAACTGGCATTGGTTCCAGCTCCCGAGCTAGTTGCTCCTTCGGGACCGAAGGTTCCGTTCTGGTGGCTGAAAGCAGCTCCTCCTGCCGAAGTCCCAGCACTATCCCCACACTGCAGATCTGCTGCTCCACGCTCCTTTATCAGACATTTGCACTAACCATGCCTGCTTCCCCAGGTAACCCAGCAGCCCCTTCCTCTTGCAGGGATCCTGCTGTGTCCTGTTGCTGTGCTCAGGAGCGGCACCTGCTCCTCCCTGCAGCCCATAATTGAAACTGGGAGTTGGCAGTGCGTATCCTCAAAAGCAGTGGGCAGTTAGCTGCCAACCCGAAGTGCCAAGGCTGTGAAAGGGTTGTACAGGTAGTGCAGGTGGGCCTCCTCTCTTCCTCGGTCCTCTTTTGTCCCTGGTTCCCTTTGCTTGGTCTGATGGGGTGCAGTGCTGTCAGTGCTCAGGGTTCACAAAGCTTTAAGGCTTTTGCAGGACCTCCCACGGATGGGAGACTTCTGCTCACAGCCAACTCAGAGAAGAGCAGGCACCTCTGCCACGCTAGGTTTGCCCCTCTCTGCACCCAGGGCACAAGCCATGATTTTCTCATTTTGGTGCAGTGTCCATCCCAAGTAGCCCTAATTTTTTAGGTGTCTTCATGTTCCCCTGCTCCACATCTTCCCCCTGACCTCCTTACACCTACACCAAAAGCCCAGCAGAACTGAGTGCAGCACAGCAGCTGGGCTTCAAATGTTCACAGCCACTGGGATGTGCAGCCACAAGTTTTCCTTGCCAGATGCTTTTTGGAGCTGTGGGAGCCAGGGAAGTTCACTGCAGGTGTTCACCAGCCCAGAGGCAGCCTCCTCTGAGGCGTTTAGCATCTGCAAGGCCCTGGCAGGGACAGTGCAGGTGGGAAGAAAAGCTTCCACCAATCCCATCTGCCCCACAATGGGCGGCCTCTTCCTCAGTTGTGCAAATTGCTGTGATCTCTGGGGGTGTAAGCTCAAACTGATCCCCCAAAAGCCCAGAAATTACAAACTCTGCTCTGTCATTTGCTGGGTGGGTGGTAGAGCTGCAAGGAGTGGGCAGAGGGACAGCACCTGTTAGCAGTCCCAGGTGGCAGCTTCCCATCAGCTGTCTGTGCTTGCGTGCTAATGGTGAACCTGGGCTCAAGACCAGCAGAGACAAGGGGTAGAAAAGGGCCCTGGGGTTGGCCTTTGTGCCTACAATCGGTGGTCAGAAGAGGAAAGCTGCAGGTAGGATAGCCCCCCTGAGGTAGTGTCCAGTTTTCCTTCATGAACAAAAGCAGTGGGGGTAACTGAGACTTGCCAGCTGCATGCAGCATGGTTTTCTGTGTCGCTCATGGGGAGCTGGGCCAGGTAAAGCCCTGGGACTTTCTTGGCTGACCCTCCACATGTAGCACCATCTGTCTCCCATCCAATTATCTGTGCCTTCCTTTCCTTACAGGCAGTGAGAAGTTTAAAACCATCATGTGAGCTCAAAGGAGGAGCAGTTAGGAGAGCACGTGTGCTGCAGATTTCCACTGCCTCCCTGGATCTGCTGCTCCCACACCACAACACCTGGGCAGGATGATGCTGGGAACCAAGAGCTGGCTTGCAGAGCACACTGGAATATGTGACATGGTCTCAGAAGACCCTATGCTAGCTTCTAAATTGTGGAGAAGGGCTTGACAGAGTGAAGCACAGCGGAGGTTTTGGATGGAAGCAGTGAGAGGTAAGGTTCACCCTGAACATATACTACTGCCTGTACTCCTTTGTGCTGTGGTTTGTGATGGCTGACACAGGCAAGCAGCTCAGCAGGTGGCAAATTCTTGTACAGTGCATGCTGCTGCATTGGGCTAGCTGAGTTGGGGTCCTTGGTGCTGACTCTTGAACAGTGAGGAAGTGTTGTTTGTCACCAGGGCAGGAGCTAGCTTGTATTTTGGCCTGGAGCTCCACTAGCAGCTTGTGGCTTTCCTGGGCAATTGGTGCTGATGAATGTCATTGACTGCCAGTTTTATTTTATTTTTTTTTAATGGCGTTGAAGACTGTTTAGGTACTGTGAATGACTTTAGCATGACCTACCTCAGGAGTTTACCAATTATACCGTTCTGGAATAGCTTGTCTGGCAGAGAGCTGCTGGGGTAAAACCCCAAATTCCCAATACATTAGGAAGAGCATCTGTCACTTGTCCTTCCTGGAATTCTATACACTCTTACCTCTTGCTGTGCCTTTGGAGACCTGTTTGGATTGAGCCATAAAGAAAGGGAATCAGAGAACAAACTTGTTGAAGTCCCTGTACTTAGGCAACACGAAAGTTTTGCATTATAAAGAGGTTTCCTAATAGCCAGCAGTGCATCCTGCTGCTCCACGTCTCTCTTTGCTGGAAATGAAACAGCTGTAAAATCAGGAGCTGAATGTCTCTGCATCTGGGGGTCCTTGTACACGGCTGGAGATGAGTTTCTGCCTTCTGAAAAAGTGATTTAAGGGTTTGAGAAAAGACAGTCCCTAACAAATATTCCTCCAATCTATTCCGCTTTGAATGCTTTAAGTTGCAATGGATGTTTATATTTTTGCCCATAGCTTTCCTTGCTTCTCTTGCCTTCGTGCTTTGGTGGCACCTCATTTCCATCACAGAGAAAGGCTTTTGGGTGCTCCATCCCCACCTGTACTTTTGGACCCTTAACTGAGGAGACAAGAAAACTTAAGGGGAAGTTTGCTGTATACAGAAGCTAGCCATTTTCCTTTGTTGTGGGAGATTTGATGTAATTCTGCATCTGCAGGTCCTAGTGCTGCATTGCCTTGAGTATTTAACTGGTGTAAATAGCATCTCCAGACAGAATCCAGTCCTGGTCCAAAGCAGTGTGCACCACTGTTTTATTAGCATCCTCTAGTCCATCCCTTAACATTGGCTTCCCATTGCCAGGCTTTGTCTTAGGGTGGTAATCAAAGTAACAGGCTGTAGAAAGGGAATTTCTCCCCTGGTCCTGCAGCAAACTCTCTTGGGAGGATGGCCGCAGCTCCATGATAAGCTCCCTGCAGAAGGTAGCATCCATGGCTGACTGAGCTCATGGCATACCCTGTAAATCTGCACTTCCTGGCTGCACGTGAGCATGCTGGGTGTTGGGAAACCTTGAGAACTGTAAGCAGAGAAGGAGCCCCATTAATTCCTGTCTAGACTGGCTTCTGAGCCCAGGTTCCAGAGATGAAAGGGCACTTTATTAAGACAGGACATAAATCCACCCTGCCAACAAGTCCACACTCCTCTGGATTATTTACACTTCTCTCCCTCCCCCTGGTCAGTGCCTGTCCCTATATAATCTCCATTAAAGTTCTGACAGGATTAAGCCAATATATCTTAACCTTAACCTATCAGGCTCTGCATGCTTTCATTTCTACCATGTCACAAGAAAGACTTCATGTTTTTACAGAGACTGAAAAAAGAATAGTTGTCTGGGGTGGGGTGCAGAGGGGATGGATGTTTCGGGATGAAGCCTCTGAGGAAGGCAGGCATTTTTATTCAGGAATCTGAGCATTTTATTTGCTGTTGTGTTTTGTCCCTTTTTTTTTTTTTCCCTGTCATTGGAAAGTTTCTCTTGATGGTCTGTGTTTTATGTCATGCTTATGGCAAGAGCTACAGCCCTGTAGGAGCTGGGCAGATCCCACCATCTCCTGTTTGCACAAGCTTCCCCTCCTTCCCCTATAGCAGCACAGCAAGGAGCAACCTGTTCTCGTGGGCACTAACCTTGAAGGGACTTCAGCACTTATGTACTTTTAGGCTGGACAAGTACAGTACATTCACTGTATGACCTCCTGTGCCCTGCCTGGCTCCTGGCTTGTTTCAGGTGTGCCGCTCCCTTCCCGTGGCAGGCCCAGTTCATTGTCACCACTGTTCGATACATCCTGCATGATAACAGCATGTGATGACAGAGCTGCATAGTGCTCAGAGCTGCATGACTTGAAGAGCTTCTGCAGCTTTCATCACGCTGTGGCAGTGACAGGATAAAGGAATGACAAGGCCTGTTGAAAGGATGCACTTGAATTTTTGTGCACCCAGACAGAGACATCAGGAAGGCATAAGCATCAGAGTCTGCTTGGGTCGGTGTTTCAGCTGGCTGCAGTGCTTGCAATCCTTTTGTATGGGCTTTTCTGTTGCAGTTTTTAGCAAATGGGCTTCTTGGCTCGGTCAGTTCTGAAGTCGTTAGCAAATATTTGCCTAAAGTGAGTTTGAAACCTATAAAAAGGACCATGTGAAGTGTTTCCAAGGTTTGCATACATTTGGCCAAGGAAATCATGATCCCTGGCTCGTGTGTCCAATCCAAAGTAACCAGGCTGCTCCAATTTTGAATGTTGGGCGCTCTTCTGTTGAGCTCTTATTTTTACCAGCACTTTGTATGGAGTGACTCTCAATGAAATAGATAGAGGTTATAAGGACCGAGCCGTTGTCTTCTTGCATCTCTTTCACCTGATGAGCAGTGAGATGAAACCCCATGCTCTGTGTTGTAGGCAGCACTGCGATGGCAGGGTGTGTATTCACTGGGCAGGGAATTCAACAAGAAATAGACAAAAATGTAATCCTTTCCCACAAAAGTTGCTTTCTAATCAATCATCCTTCATCAGATGATATGGCTGAAGGAAGGGCTGTGCCAGCTGGCACCCATCCCACCTCTCATTTCCACTAGGAAGTGGTGAGAGAAGGAAGCAGCTGAGATCCTGCATGAGCTGCCAGCACGGGAAACCCCAGCACCTCTGTACTGATAGGATGCTGCCAGCAGCTCTACTAAAACAATGCTAAATAAGAGGTGGGGGAAGTGTTCTGAAAGGCAGAGAATTCTTGTGAGCTTCTGCTATCTAACAATGTGGAGAGACGTTTTTCTCCTCTGTTTAACTTACCTGTTGTTTCCTCCTTCTGGCATTTATTAATCTGGCAGGTTAAGCATTGAGGCCAGCCTGCAAACAGATCTCATCACAAATCCTGTTCTCCACGGGGTATTCGGAAAAGGCTCTGCCTGAACGAACTCGCTTCTCATGTCTTCATTCTGAGGGCAGAACTAAAGGATGGAGGTAGATGTTTACCATGAAATTCACACTGCAGGTTGCTCCTTCACAGCAGCCGATAACACTAACACCAGCGTTTCCATTTGTAGGCAAGCTGTGTTTGGACTGAGCCCTTTGCAATTCATCCACAACTTGGGTGTATTCATGGCACCCATTCCACTCCTGATAAGCCAAATCAGGAGCCCTAATCACAAGGGCAGTGTGTTCAATAACCATTGCTCTTCAATTGTTTCTGATCCTTATCTCCATTTCTCTCTCCCCCGAGGGTGTTTTTTCCCTGTGGGAGGATCAGTGCTTCTCTTTGAACTGGCTTTTCCTTTCAGCATTTGTCGTTCAGAGCTGAGCTCTTTGTAGCAGCTGCTTTTTTTGGAGGTTTGCGATTTCTGCTCACTTTACCCTTTGTGTTGGTAGCTGACAGAATTGCTCATGTCTGAGGAGCCGAGGAAGCCCGTGCTGCTGTCCCTTTTCCCTGTCCCATACGCTCTGCAGCTCCCGTTGTTTAATCCCCATCCATCCCCACCCAAGTGGTTCCAGAGGGGAACCCTGTGCACCTGGGAGTCCTGGCAAGCCAGGATGCACCAGGGCAGCTCAGTCAATATTTACTGCAGGCTTTGGTGTGCAGCAATGGTTCTCTTTCTCCCTGGGTAGGATTTAGCCCATTAGCACTAGTGTCTTTGAAGCCATTAAACACACAAAACAAATGGACTTGATAAAGGGGATCCTTTCAAATTGATTAATCGGAGTGATTAATCCCTTCATCCCGTGCAGGTCATACAGACTATGGGTGGTGACAATGGTTTGTGGGACCTGGTACTGTGATAATTGAGGCAGGGGACCCACACACCTTGGGGAAGGGGAAGTGGGAAAGGGAAAAAAGGAGAAGGGAAATGGGCCTAGGAACAAAACAGTGGCAACGATCTGAGGAGGAAAGCTAATTTACTAAATAAGACATCAGAAAGCAAAATACTACAATATAATTGGGATTGAGGCTAATGAATCAAATAAAATGAGCAAGAGAGAGTGTCTGATAAACCGAAGGCCTTACGCTAACGCTGAAGGCGGACGGCTGCAACAAACACCCACTGCTGAGCTCCATCCTGAAGGGAAGAGAGAGTCCCGTGACTGCAGACAGTTTTTATCTTTCCCTCTGAGCAGAAACATGTAAAAATACAAAGCATCGTACAGTCCTCTGGGGAATGTTGTTCTTCTCTTCTGAGACAGGTACACCCAAAACTATCGATAATCCACGCAGCTAGAGCATTAACTCTTTAACTCCCAATACATTACATGATGTTATGATGTGGAATATCAATAATATAACAAAAATCATAAAACCATGACAGGTGGGCTGCACACTGGATGGAAACTGTAACTGGGACTCTGACGGGGTGATCTCTGTCCACTGCATTTGTTTGCATGTCGTGTAACTGTTCCCTCCTCTCCCTTGCACCGTGGGTGCAGTGCTCTGCAGGGATTTATTTCCCAGAGCAACTGTGCAGCCCTGCTTTCCCACTTTCGCATTTGGATGAAAACTTTCCACCCCTATGTGTTTGCTTTATGGGAAGGAGCTTTTCACACAGCACGAAACTTTCCACTGTGTTCACAATCGGTGTGGGGCAAACTCATTCAGAATTAAAAAAAAGAAATTGAAAAGCTCTGTCTGTGAGAGCTGAGCCCACAGGCACTGCAGGGCATGGCCTGCCCTGCTCAGAGGCAGGAGTGCTGCCAGCAAGAGTGGCACAGCCTGGCTTTGCCAGTCTGCCTGCAGGGACACTGCTCTATGTTGGCTTAGGTCATGCCAGCTGGAAATTCGGGAGGGAGCCCAGCGCTGTGCTGGCCTGCTGTGTGCAAAGCTGGCTGCTGTCCCCAGCTGGGAGCAGAAAGCTGCAGGTAGCAGGATTTCTTCCCTGTGTGTACAGGTGTTTGGCAGCCCCTGAGCTGCTGGAGAGCTAGGTGCTTCCGATATGAATCTCCCCTCTTTTTAGTTTGAAGCCATTCCCCTTTGTCCTGTCACCACAGACCCTGCTAAGGAGTCTGTCTCCTTCTTTCTTACAGCCCCCTGTGGGTACTGACATGCTGCTTTCAGGTCTTCCCAGAGCCTTCTCTTCTCCAGGCTGCACGGTCCCAGCTCTCTCAGCCTATCCTCACAGGGAGGTGTTTCAACCCTTGGATCGTTTTTGTGGCCCTCCTCTGGATGTGCTCCAACAGGTCCATGTCTCTTCTGAACTGAGGATTCCACATCTGGAAATGAATTCTGATAGCTTTATATTGCTTCCCTATGTTATAGAGCAACCTTAAATTCATGTTAATAGCTTGATATGAGATTTAAATGCTCTAAATCAGAATAAGACACCGGTGCCTATGTTATTAGGGGGTCTTTAGCAGCCAAGGCAGGTTTAATCTGAGTGGATAAATCTGCAGTTGGATTAAAGCCTAATTACCCTGCGATGAATCACTCTGTAATATTTCATATGAAGCACTTGGTTTACAACCAAGTCTAAGTGGGGAAGTCTGCAGTATCTATTGTTGCTCTCAGGACACTGATGCAAATTCCTGTTTTAATGCTATTCCAGTGCTTTATAGGAAAGTAGGGAAAAGAAATAACTTACCAGTTCTGTCAAAGCAGCACAAAGGTATTTCACTTTAGTTTTTTTTTTTCCAAGTAGAAACTAAGCACCCGTGTTTTACCTTCTCCACCTGCAGCAAGCCAGTGGCCGTTTCAGGACTGCTTTTACACTGCTTTCTGAAAGCTTGGCTGCAGGTCTGCCTGGCAAAGGCTGGAGCAGCACCAGGCAAGCCAGCTTATGTGGTGACCTTAGCGCTGTGGCTGCCCTTGCCAGAGGTAGTTAATTTCCCCAGATGCCATTGCTCAAGGTATTTCTGAGAGAGTTGTTGCTAATGACCTGCTGGCTGTGAAGCTGCGCCTCCAGCCACAGGATCAGAGGTTTCTTGGCATTGTCCAAGGGTAATGCTGAGGGCTATGTCCTTGTTCAAGCTTTGAGAAGGAAATGTGGCCCTGGATTTGTCCTGTTTGCTTGTAGAGGCAGATTATGTTTTGCTGGGTTTTCCCATTAACTCCCTATCTCCTAATAAAATACTACAAGGAAAAAAAAGAATAAATTATTGTTCCTGCCAATTTTAACAGGAAATTGAGAACAAATATTTTACTTTAGCCAACGTGCTTTTTAAGCAGCCCAAGTTTTTCCTGGAGGTGGGCAGGCGCCTGCTCCGTCTGTCCTTGAAGTCAGCAGAGCAAGTCACTGCAGGGCTGGGTCATGCTGCAGACCCTGCTGGAATCATTTCATAGACTTGTAGAATGGCTGAGGTTGGAGGAGACCTTAGAGCTCACCCAGCCCCAAGCCCTGCCATGAGCTCAGGCTGCCCTGGGCCCATTGAACCCAGCACCTCGAGGGTTGGGGCACACATAGCTCTCTGGGCAGCCTGTGCTGGAGCTTAAAGGAGATTAATATGAGTTTTACCTCCAAATGTAGAATCAGCTTGATGTAATATCAGTTTGGGGCAGAAAAGGGAAGGTTTTTAGACCTCGTTGTATCAGTAGGAATGCTGTAGGTTGGCCAACAAGGGGTGAATGAGCTGAGACAGCTACAGGCAGTCCCAGTGTGGGCACAGCACTGAGAGTATGATCTCTGCTGGGCTGTGGAACTGCTCAGAATACAGCATCGTTCCTCATCCGGTGTGTTGTGCAGAGAAAAAGAGCAGCCGTTAAAACTGATAAACAGTCCTAACAGCAAATAGAAAGCCCAGATGATAGAGAGGGAACAAAACGCAGATTTTCTGTATCTATCAGGAGGAAAGGAGGGAAAAAAAGACTTTATAATCCAGAGGGAGAAAAATTACTACTGCAGCCTAGAAGCAAGGGAAAAGGCAAATGGTGCATAATGAAGTAAATAAGCCATTCTGTAATAGCTTAATTAAAGCAGAGAAAGATGTGCTCTCCATGTGGATTTTGTTTTGTGCAGGTGGCAGGGTGGCTGCTCAGGTGAGGTGATTAGTGCCTGGGAGGGTAGGGAGAGGAGCTGCCCTCTACATCCAGCCCAGCTGCCTCAGCTGGGGGAACAAAAGCTACCCCTCCCTCCTCCTGGGAAATAGGAAATGAGGTCCCCAAGCCTTCATGGGCTCATCCAGCTGCTTCTATGAGGGGTGCAGAAGCTGCGGAAGCAGCCAGGATATGGGGCAGAGCACAGAAGCTGGCTGTTCACACACACACACACAGGGTGAGTATGCTGGAGGATGGGTGCCCAGCAGCCACAGCTGTATGTTCTGGTAATCCAGGCTGAGCCTGAGCTGGAGGAGGTTGTGGTTTTTTTCCAGCTGAAGGGAAACTTCTGCCATGTATTCACCTGCATCACAGTGCCTGCCAGCTCTCATGCTAGATAGCCCACACAGGATTTTCACCAGCTGAACAAAACGCTTCACAGCAGCATTTCAGATCTCTCTGAGAGTTTCACTCTGGTGGGGAAAAAATACCTCTGTAGTTTGCCTCACTGTTTTTTGATTCCTTGCCTGGTGGTAGCAGACCCGGGTCTTCCAAAAGGCGTTGTTGAGTTTCAGGCTGAAGTTTGAGGAGTCATCTCAATTCTGCAGGGCAGCATTTCATTTGCAGCCCCAGCCCAGGGCTCTCTGACCCCTGGGATGAACCACAGGAGTGGTGCCCTCTCCTCCTGCCACCCAGGCCAGAAAGCCCAACTCTGTCCAGCTCAGGCTCCGGATTAATTCACCTCAGACTTCTGGAGGTGACTTTGGGCAATCTGTGAGTGCAAGAAATCTGTGAAACCTGAGTTTCTGCAGATTGGAGTACATTCAGATTAAGGCTTTGGAGTTTCTGACACGAAGCTCATCCCATCTGGGTGTCCTTCCAGCTGGGTCTGCGCTCCCTTGAGCACCTGAGGCTCTGCAGAGTGTTAAACATCTAATGGAGCCTCAGCCCAGACAAGTTGCCCTCCGTGGCCGCTTTACTGGCCCCAATATGGTCAGTACCACATTTGACTTCTGCTCTGTGGTGTTTGCAGTGGGAGCACTTTCAGCTCCGGTGAAAATGAAGCAGATTTCCCATAGGATTTTTAAAACAACCTAGAAATTCATCTATGGAGGTGAAGCTCCCTATTAAAACCATAGCTGCTTTCTAAAACCCGGCAGAAAAGTCTTTGTTTTCTTTTCAGTTCTTTAGGCAGCTCAAATTATTCCTTCATGACCTGTAGGTTTCATCCTGCTATGTTCCAGGGGGACTTTTCCCAGACCACAGGTTGGGGTAGATAAACAGTTTCGTATGGACACGAGAGATAATTATAGCTAAAAATGAAATGGTATTTCTGTTGCGTTCAACGGCAGTAAAACGCAAAGGAATGGTTGAAAACCAAAGGGAAAGAAAGTCAGAAAGAATGAGAAGTGAGGGATTTAAACTAATGTACCTTCTTCTGAGGGATGTGGAAATGCAACCAAGTTTCATCAGGAAGAATACAGTCTGTAGAGACCTGGATTTTGAATTCTTAACTCCACTTCAAGGATGATTCAGGCACCCTCACAGAAGAGAGAAAATCCATTGGTGAATGCTGGTGAAATTCCAGATTTATGACACGCAGCTCTGTAAATCTCCATTTTCTGTCCAAGCCATCCTTTGGCTTGGCTATATGAAGAACATGAGGAATGGTGGGGAAAGCTGCTTGCAGAGCTTTTCATGTGGTTTCCATGGCTGGAAAAGTGTGGTTGGGTTCCCTGCCTCCTTGTAAGCGGTCAAAAGAGCTCTTTCAATTAAAGTGGGGTTTGAAGTCTCAGGTATGTTCCAGGAAACCAGCATGACGGGGAGGGAGACCAGACCACATGCAACGTGCAGCTCTGGAAGCTTGCTTGTTTTGTTGGAGGATCTTTGCAATGGGCTGGCCAAGAAATCCTATTGCTGGCAGCCCTTTACTCACTACAAGTCCTGAGATGCCATAAGAGGCTGTATGGATGCCTCAGTGATACGCACACCTGCTGAGCTGCTTTTGTCTGCTCTGGTTTGGTTCTGCTGCCAAATGGATCAGGTGCTGATGTGTTTCCAGCAGGCAGAGTTCATTTTCCTTGTTCCTTATTAAGGCACTTCAATGCAGGCCCCCACCAAGATGCCTGGAGAGCGGGTCTTGTCCGTAGTGAGGAGTGCCCTCCATTCGTGGGCAATAAATGGAATCTATGAACTGAAACTGCACTGTTAGATGTGTGGGGAGAGGGAAGTCCAAAAGCATGCAGTCAGAAACATGAGCAGCTCTACAGAAACACAAGTGGCATCCTTCAGAGTGCACAGGCAGTACTCCTGCCTCTGGCAGCTACAAGCAGTCAAGAGAATTGTGCTCATCCCCTTCTGCTTTTTGGATTTTTTTCTTCCAATTGCTCCTGTTCCCTATGCCCATGGATGGCCCTGCTGGTGTGCAGGTCAACCCCAGCAGTATCTGCTGACCTCAGGCTGAGGTTGCTCTCAGCTGTGCTCCTCTAACTTTGCTTTCCTTCCTTCTCTTTCTGGCCATGTATGCAGTCTGATTAGTTCCAGGCACCTTCCATGAAGAAGGAGGAAGGGAAAGGAGGCAGGAAGATGTGTTTTATGCAGCTCTCAGATGTGAAGTCCACAGGTTACTTGGCTGCCCAAGTCCAGCTTTCTTGTACTCCCTGGCAGCACAGGACAGACTGGACATGCCATTTCTTAAGCAGAGCACAATGCCCTTTTGTGCAGTGTTACTGGGCTGACCAGGTTAGGTTTTGTTTTACAAAGCCTCTTTAAATTCAATTTTTCCATCAAGGAATTATGAAGAAAAAGATTTCTTTCTTCCTTCATCAAACTTTAGCTTAGGTTTGTTCATAGCAGGTCTGTGATCCTAGAGCTAGGTTTTGACTTTGCAAATAAACCTGTAACTTTGGCATCCCTGGCATTTTGTAATCAAATTTGTTCATAACAAAGGCACTGTGATTTCAGGCCTAGAGAGAAAAGATGGGGCTGGGAGGCCAGAGGATTACCTTTTATATTCCAGCATTGTCTGCAAAGCTGTGTGTAGAAAATTACTTCACTGCTCTGTTTGCAGCTTTCTCATTTGTCAAGTGGCACCAAGTGGTTGAGAGATGTCTCAGGAATGGTGTAAACCTCTCCCCACGTTTCCAGAGTGCCTGAGGTGCTTTCATAAAGAGGATGAGAGAAGTGAGTAGGATGGAGGGAGTTTCCTCTGGAAAGGGGAATCCAGAATGAGAAACACATTCAGCCATTGCAAACAGCAAAAACACATATGCTTTGACTGCAGGAGCCAGACCATGCGTGCCTCACATGTGCAGCTGCCCAGATTTATGGACTGTTATCCTCCTGGCAATTACTGGATTGTGCTGTGGGGATCTGCATGGGCGATGTGCAGGTTGCCCACACAGCCTGGCCTTCTGAGAAATGACACGGCGTGCACCATGTGCTGCAGCCAGCAGCAGCTGTGCTGGAAAACCACCACGGAGGAAATCACAAGTTAGTGAGTCACTGAGACCGCTGCCAGCCTGTCAGGAGACTCTCCATAACTCAGCTTTCATGTGCTTGTGCTTCTGCTCTAAAGCAGGCTCAGATGCCACCTTGAACAGCAGAACAGCCGCTAGCAGGTGGGAAGAAGGACCTGGTTTTCATTTTTCCCATCCCAAACGTAGGTGAGTGCTGCAAAGTGAGCAGGCTCCCAGGCAGGCTGCTGCATAGCCAGCATAACCCTGATAGTCAGCAGAGATGCTGCATGTGCCCCTCATCCTGCCTGGTGCTGCCTGGGACGTGGCTGGGAGCATGCTGCTGCCACAGCACTTCTGGCCCAACATCAATACTGAGGTCCTCCCAGAGCTGTTTATACTGCAGTCCAGCTGTGAGATCCAAGCGATTCAGGCTTTATCTGTGTGCAGGGAGATCGCTTGCAGCTGCTCTGGCCCAAGAGCATGTGCTTAGGACTTGCTTGTGCTTACATCATTTGCATCTAAGAGAAGGGGGAGGAAAGCTGTTGGTATCGGTTTTTTAAGCAGGCAGCAGCTCTGTAGCGTAGAATGCAGGCTCTTGTACATCCAAACAAACCCCTGGGGAAAGGGCAGTGTTGTGCTGTGGGACACAGAGCCAGCAGGCAGTGCTGCTGTCCTCCTACAGAGCTGGGGCTGCTTCCTGGGCTCCTGAGGCCACCCCTGCCTGCCCCCAGACCTTGCCTTTATATGCCTCTCTTCCCTAATCCCAAACAAGTGGAAGCAGGATGCAGAGCAAACCAGTTCAAAACGCTTGTGCTGGGGGTTCTTGGCTGGGTCTTGTTCTCCTTAAAGCCAGAGGCAAAATCCACAGGAGACGGAGGTGCTAAGATACTCTCTGGCTGAGTATCAGATGCTATTTTCCTTGGAAACACGAGGGGGTCCATGAGGTGCAGTTTTGTCAGTGAGCGAGGCCAGGTATTTTCAACTTCAAAACAGACAAGAAAGTAGGAGCGTTTTGTATGGAAACATAGTTGGATAAAGACTACGCTTGGGATTTGTGCATATAAATGCTTTGACTGCTTTCTTTAACAAGAACGGAGCAATAATTCTTGCTTCGGGACTAGAAGATTTTCAAGCAATGAAAATACTCCCTTAAATTCTCCGTTTTAAAACCCGTCTGTTCTGCACTGAGTTTTTGGATGACTTCTCACCACATTTTTTCCACCGGGTCTGCACAGCACATGTTCCCTCGCAGCAGCAGCAGGCAGACTGCAGGCACTCGGGGCTGCCTGCTCTGCCCAGCGCTGCCGTTTCCATCTTCAGACGTGTTCCCACCTGGAGCAGCACAGCACGCTGTGCTCTCCTTCAGCAGGAGATCCCCCGTGCTCTGCCCCTCGGCTGGTGACGAGCTCTGGCAGATCACAGCACCGGGAGAGGTGTCTGAGAGGCAGCCTGACAGCAGGGCAAATCCTTAGCTAGCAATAATGTGTTCTTGCGTTTTTGTTCTTTGATCAGCTGCTCTTTGCACTGACACTCGGACTTAACTTGCTTTAACTTCCACGTGCAAACTAGCTCAGAGCAGACAGGTCCCTTGGACTGTTTAAGGATGCTTCCAGATGAGTGTTGGTGTGTCGTGATGAGGCAAATCCCCCGCTCTCTAACGGCAGCAGTGTGTTTGCCTCAGCTCCTCAGCACCCTGTCTGCTGGATAGCCCAAAGCTGCCCAGAACTCTGTGCAGAATCCCAGTTTGAGCCCTCAGGTGTGAGATGTTTGCTCTCTTCTTGGGCTCAGCAATGAGCAAACTTCCCTAGCAGTGTCCAAGATGCTCGTGAAGTAAAAGGTGATATGTTCTCTCAGCAGCAGGAGCGATGCTGCAAGGCACAGAGGTCGTAGTTTGTTTGGTGAAGGAGCAGCGTGGCCAGTGCATATGGCAGCTGAAACTGTTCATGAACTGGGATTGCATTCTGGGGGGTAATCTGGGACAGAAAGAGACAGAGAATGAATACAAAAAAAACCAGAGTCTAGCAGTTGGATTTTGCATTGAGAAAGTTGCCTGCATTGCTTGGAGCTGGTGTTCCAACATGGAATTTGCTATTTCTGAATGAGTGAATGAGTTTACTATTTTTAAGAAATATGTAAGTGAAGCACATGAAAAGAAAACGTTCTTTTCTCTTGGATTAGAGCAGATGTTCTGTTTGACCAGGTGTGGCTGAGGTTTTCTTACTTTATTTTGATGCCTTGTTTTGGAAAGGAGAGAGGAAGAGGGAATGTTAAAAACATCTATGCTTGATCCACCAAAAAGGAATGTCTTCCAAGCTAAAAAAATGAGCATTTCCCGTCAGTCCCAGCTCTGACCTCTATCAGACACAGGGATGTAGGGCTCCTGTACACACAGTCAGTGGGAAGGGAGCTGGCTGCTACATGCAATCTCTGTGGCAGTCTCACCAAAGCCTACATCGAGCCTTGAAATACTCCCAGTTCTGTGCAGCCATCGTTGTGTGTGCTGCTCTGCCTGCCTGGGAGTTGTGCTGCTCCTCCAAATTAGAGCTCCCTCTCTGCAATGCTTGCATTGCTCAGCAAGTACCACCAACTGCTTTGGGGTGGCCAATATACCCAGGGAACAAACTGTTCTCTGCATGGGTTCTGTGGAAGCTGAGTGCCCTGGCACCCCAAGTCCTGCGTGGCTGCAGCTAGCAGTACAGGTGGTGGTTAAGCACGTGACTTCTTGATGTGAGTTAGGCTTGATCTTCTTACTGAATGCTTACACAGATGTCCTCTGGGTCTCATGAACACGTGTCTTCAATTAATTTTCATCAGCAGAGCTGAAGTTAAATGCTTTTCCAGTTGGAAAATGAGACGCCTGATATTCATCGAAGTTGCAGGTTTTCAGCCTTGCACCCATTCAGACTCCTAAGGGCAAATTTTCCAGAGTGCTGAGAGGCAGCTGTTGGGATGGCCAGCATGGAGCTATTTGCATTTAGCACCCAGAGAGCAGAACAAGTGCCAAATTCTGGAAGGATTTGCTCCCAGACCATCTCTAGAATTGTATCTTTCTCTTTCAAGCTAGAAATCGGTGCAAAGTTTGGTGACTGTGATTTAAATGACAGCAAAGGCAAAAGAGCAGTGGAGATCTGGTGAATGCATGAACAACCTAGATCTCTCTCCAACATATGCAGGGAGGGTGTTAGCAATGTAGGAAGCGACCCCTCGTCACTCCCACTGTAGTTTTTACTGTTGGAAATCATTGAGATGCATGTAAGCAAATTAGATTTGCATGACTGCTACTGCTCACTGCCGTCATTGCTCTGATTTCTAATGGCCATTCCTGAAGCACTGGATTCCCTTCAGCAGGGCAGACAGGAGGGTTTACAAATCAGGAATTAAGAAGAACAAGCCAGCCCAGGCTAGCAGCCTGTTAATCAGCCTCTTTAAGCTGAAATAGGCAAGTTGCATAGAAGTCAAAATAGCCTCAGTGATTTGAGATCTGTTCTCATTTCAAACACATCAGATCTGTATTTTATTTTCTTCTGTTTACCTGAAGAATAGAAATCTTGCTTTGAGTACCTTGTTTTCTTCCAAGGAGGTCATGTAAGATTCTGTCCCTGGGCTCTGCTGTGTGATGGCCTGGCTTCACTCCCCAGTGCCACCTGCAAAGCTGGAGCTGGAGGGGATCAAAGCCAAAGCTTCTCCTCCACAACTTTCTTCTTACAATTTTTTTCTCCCTTCTTTTTTCCCATAGTCAGAGACTTGACTCCCTTTTTGTTCTTATTCAGGCCAGATATCTGCTGTGGTATTTTTGTAATCAATGATTTAATAATTTGTAGAGGAAGGAGGGAGAAGATGGAAATGTAAATCATTACAATGCCAAAAAGTGACAGCACACATTTCTTTAATTCAAGCATAGTTAGGACAGCCTGTTTTTCCTTCTTCTTTCCTTTTTATTTTCAGTCTTGAGAAAATTATCATGCTGATTGTAGCCAATATATGTTGGCAAAACATTTAAGTTCCTGTAAACATGAATCATATCTCTTTTCTTAAAGGAAATTCACTGATTTAAGCTTTTTCATCAGAAAAATAAAATAAAAAGCTGTTGCAGACCGCTTACCCCTGGAAAGCAGGTAGAGCTTGTGTGCTTGATGGGTAAGCAGAGGTGGGGAGTTAGAGCAGCTTTTCCAGAGGGACGCAGGGAGTGACAAACCTGGATCATATTTTCCACTAAAATTCCATTCATTTTTTTCAAAGACATCTTATCTAGGGGTGAATTACTGCCGGAGCCTCAGGCACTTGATCAGAGGTATGGTCTCATACCAGACTCACCCTCTTTGGGCTGCACTCTGCCAGAAAATACCCACACGGGGCCTTTTTCCCTTAAATATATCTACAAATTCAGCCGCGTTCGTGAAGTAAGGAGATAGAATGTGAAAGCTTTAGGAGCTGAGGCTCATCTGAGGACACATGCAGCACCCAGAGCAGTGCCAGAAGCAAGGTCCCCACTCATCCTATCCAGGTAACTGACCCAGGTACTTGAAGCCCTCCCAGTCTTTGTGAATCAGTAGGGCTGGGCGTGGGAGGCTGGCATGGGACAAAGAGGACCTGGTGGTGTGCAGGATGCAGTCCTGAAGCAGTGCTGCTGGCTCTGGTTACAAATTTCTGCTTCTGTGCCACAGGGAGCCTCGGCTTACTGTGAAATCTCATTTTTCTGTCAACACAAAAATTTCAGGTATCTTTGGGTTACATAACAGCACCAGGCCAAACAATTATGTGCAAGCTCACCTATGCTGCTTGTTTTCAGAGAGCAGGGGCTCACCTTGATGGCCATCTCTGGAGAGAGCTCCTTCCTCAAAGAGTGATGGATAGTGGGAATTTAGGCTGTCATTGTGCTTTCCTTATTTAAATTTAAATGCACACTAAATGATTTCTCATTACAGGGAGGTCACTTTAATGTACACACCATATGCTGTCACCTTGCTTTCCATTTTCTTGCGTAAAAGTTAAAAACTTCAGGCAGAAAAATGGATGCAAACCAAGCATCCAAACGTGGCACGTAATTCCCCTTATCTACAGGCCATTGCTCAGAACAAATGCACGAATGTATTCTATGTTTCATGGTTCTGAGCTGCCCTAGGGATAATCTAATGCACCTGCATGAGTTAAGGGCACTGGCACTCCATCCCTACCCCTCTCCGCTCTAGCTGCAAGTTTTTCTGCAGCCACGTTCACCAGTTTATTAGTCTCTCTTAGTTTCATCGCTGTTTCCTTAAGGATTGCTTTTTCATGTGGGTAGATCAAGTATAAGGTGTATTATTTTTTTTTTAAGTTATATACTCTGGAGAAATGTGACTCACTGGAAAACCTGGCAGAGGCTGATGAAGTGCTTTGAGTGAGAAGCTGCGTGGGGAGGTGCGTTCAAGTGCTGCTGCTCCCCATGCCACCTGCCCTAGCAGCCCTAATCAAGTTCTCATATCAGCCTGTGTCCCATGGCCCCCCGGCTGCTTTCAATGAGGGGAAATTTGCAGACAAATTCCTGCCAGCAGGATGCTGCATAGTGGGATAAAGATCCCTGCAGCCACGCGCAGGCCTGGAGCCGGCATCTCAGCATTCCCGATCAGAACATGAAATAGGGCCGAGCTCCCAGCGGCTCTGCAGGCCGAGTGACCAAGGCAAACAAGTGTGTAAGTGGTCCCATATGCCGGGGGTACCTCGGGAGGACATAAATTGTGCTTTGTGCTCCCGGTCGTGGCACTTTGCCCTGCTCCGGAATTGCTCTCTTCTCGTGTTTATTTAGCGGGGAGCTGCTTCCCAGAAGCCATCCCCAGCTGTTCGCCTGGAGGAGCTGCCCCACTGCGGTGGAGGTGGGTGAGGTTTGGGGCAATGCTGGGCACCCGCAGGTTGCAGCTCAGCCCTTGCAGCCGCCGTCCCTTTAGCTGCTCCCCATCTCCAAATGAAGACTGTAAGTGCAGGATAAACAAAGGATCTGTTCATACGAGGCAAGTTTCGGAGGCAGAAAGGACTGAAAGGCTCAAGATACGGCAAGGCTTAACGCCGTAAATCTGATTAATTTACCTTGTGACAATCGTAACAAAACAGTGAGGCCCAGAGCCTGGCTGCAGCCTGACCTTTAGCTCGTGCTGAAAGGCAGCACAACGGGGCCCGGGGCTGCTCAGGGGACTGCCCCAGCCTTTCCCTGCTACCTGCTGCTTCCAACAATGCTGCTGAACACAGCTCTCGGGGCGATGAAAAACGCCTTCCTAACGAAGGCCCCTTTTTCTCCTGGCGCTGGATGGGGCCAGCCCCGGGGCGCTGGGCTGGGGCTCAGCGGCACTGCTCTTGGTCTCTGAATGGGCACGGGGCACCCAGCGCCTCTGTCACCACTGTCAATTTGCAGGGACCCTTGTCTGAGCTGCCCAGCATGGCACAGAGCTGGAACATCCCCTGAGAGCACCTTCCTTGGGTACCCAAAGAGCACAGAAGTTTATTGTGCTTCTCCAGTGTTATAGTGAATCACTGAATGCCTCACGTCCTCATCCTAGAAACCGCTTGTGCTTGCAGGAAATGCTGAGGAAAGGTTCCCCTGTGTTCTGTGCTCGCTGGAGCGGGAACTGCTGGGTAGCGAATACACTTCTTGACTTCTGCATGCAGACCCAAATCCTGCCCTTTGGCCATGCTGGAGGCAAAAGCTCTTGTCAGGAGGTGCTGCCTGCTTTCACCTGTGGTCTGCCCACCCTACCGGGCAGGACTAACCACATGGAAAAGCCCTTTAAAGTCTGCCTCTAAATTCATTAGCTGATGTTGCCCGATACGCCTCAAAAATAGTTAATAAAGGTATTTTGACTGGGACATCAGCTGCAATTCTTGGTTGGTGAGACCTAATTGCTGACTAGAGCTTCAAACTTTGAGTCAGTTGGGGACAGAGATTGATTGGGGTCATCAGGTTATTCAGAATAAAATCCCAGCCCTTATCTCTGAAATGCAGTGTCCAATTGATTTTCTCTGGACCATTACACAGCACACAGTGCTGGCAAGCCCAGGCAGGGAGTGGCCAAGTATCCTACTTCTCAGAATCCTCTCAAAGTGAATCCTGTGTCCCTTTGAGGGCTCCTTGGAAACACAGCTCTTCCCAGGAGGGACAGAGGGACTGCTGATGAAACCAGTAGGACAGAGTCTCAGTCATTTTCCAAACTTGAGCTGTATCCAAAGGTGTTGCTACCTTCGGGACTGCATTTGCAAGGCACCCAGCCACATGGGGCTGGGATTAAAAATGCCAACTATTGCTCAGAGATATCAAAGCATTTCCATGCAAATTACTGAATCCCATTAATTCCAGCATTCTGGTCTGCAAAACTGGGAGAAGTTTCAGTCTGTGAGCAGAGGTGGCAGAGATGGGATGAGTGTGGTGGAATGCACTTAGCAGGAAAATAAAGTTGAAGAGAGCTCTTTGCACCAAAGCTGAGGCTCATGCTGATTACTCACCAACTCCCAGACAGCTAGGATTTGCCAATCAAATCATTTTTAACCAAATGTGCTAACACCAGCCGTGGCTGCCCTCTCCCACACCACCCAGGGCTCTGTCATCTAAGGGGAAGGCTGCCTTTGGTGTCTCAACTGCCTCCCACCTCATATCCAGTGCTGCTGAAATCTAGAGGCACCTGTCTGATGGACAAGTTTCCTCCTCTTCCCAACCTCCCATTGGGACAGGCTCCATGGGGACAGTTTGATGCAGACTGGGGCTGGGAAAGGCTGGAATTCCCCCAGTGTGTTTTGTTCTGCAGCTCCTAATCCGTCCTTGTGTGCTTCTTGCTTTTATGGTCTTCCATGCATTTCACTTTTGGGAAAAGCAGCTTTCCCTTGTGCCTCCATTGATTTACCAGCTCCAGGGTCTGGCTGTTGCCCTGGGTAATTGGCAGCAGTAACATATTTGGGCTGAACTTTATTGTATGCATTAGGAAAAGTCAGCAAACAGAGCTGAGTGCACTCTCAAGTATTGCCTTTGACTTTCTATTGCTGCCGTTTGGGGTCTGTTTTGTCCTTGGACTGAGAAGGCTTCTATTCTGGTGGGGGCTTTGTCTGAGATACTGGAGGTTAGTCTGAGGAGGGATGTCTGAGAGACCCTGCTAATCCCTTTTTACTTTTTGAACAAGAAAGTCAAGTGTTTTTTATAATAATAATAATTTGAGCTAATAAGTAACATGCTGGCTGGAGCTGCAGCTGCCTGGGGTGGAGCAGATTTGTTTTCTCCATCTAATTAGGAAGCCTTAGCTAACGTCACACACGTATCCATTGGCAGTCTTTCTGGAGAGGTTTGGTGTCCTGCAGCTCAATAGAGGCTCGTGGTGCAGGCACCCGGGCTGCTTTGCACCAGCCCAGAGCTTCACTCACTCTCTCTGTTCAGGTCCTGCCCTTGCTGAGCACAAGGAGAAGGATGGGGCTCTAGTGTGGCCCTGAAGCAAGACCCCCACCCAGGAACCAGCCCCAGGGCATCTGGCAAGGACAGGCTCCTCCTTCTGTGGGCAGAAATGATTGTTTCATTATTCCTTTAATTCCTCCTTGCTGTGTTTCTGCTTCATCAAAATGCATTAGCAAGCTAAATCTCCGTCAGGTGGGTGCATTGCACTTCCTCTCTGGGGTAACCACTCTTTGAGTCTGTGGGAACATTCAAAGCGTGGTACTAAGTGAAAAATCATACAGCCAGGGAAGGCAAATTCCCCTAACTGTGTCCATTAACAATATTGTGCATCATCTAAATGAAAGAAAAGCTTATAGGCATAATGGTTTCCTGCTCGCTGATGGGCGCTGCTCAGTGCCAGCTCAGACAGTGAAGCCTAACCTGTTCTGCTTCTGCTCTGCTTTGATGGTTGTTTTGCAAACACTTTAGGAAAGTGTTCAAATTCCCATAGAATTGATTTTCAGTGGAAGTTGAAGGAAAAAAGGATATTTTCTATTGAGTGATTTTTTCAATAAGATTAACTTCACGAGACCTCAACTTTGGCCCTAACTGGCCTTGACAATTCCTCCCTTTTATGAAGGTGATGCAGCTATCTATAATTAGCCACGGCTAGTTAATAACTCATCTGTTAATGTCCAAGCCCACAAATGGAAGGTTTCAATGTACAAGGAACCAAGGTTAGGCCAACGAGGATAAAATCATGTCTATTTAAGTTTAATGAATTCCATTTCCATTGTTGCTGCATTTTATTTGGACAGTCAGATGGATAGCTCAGTGCTGGGACCGCTTTCCAAATGGCTCTGGTTGTCTGCAGCTCGGGAGTTCCCTCTCCCTCCACTAGCCTCTCTGGCAAGAACATAATTGTGGAAAATGGTGAGAACAAAATTCTGCACTCAAGCTTGGCTGCCAAATTGTGCACAGGCCTATTGGTTATAGCTTGTTTAAACTTCATCTTACTGCTTTCTGTAACATGGGAAACAACAACAAAACCCTACTGAACACAATCCTAACAGTCTTGTTAAGGGACACAGTGCCCTGCATATTACTGCCTTTCAAACATAAGACCAAGGGCCTAGCACTGGTGCGTCTTGGCCCCTGGTTCAGTGATGACATTCACTCTCTTTTAAATACCCCCAGACCCCTGAGATCTTTGACACAGGGTGGCTGAATGTTGACTGGCTCTGAATAATTATGATTCTTTTGTGTATATAACCCATAGTATGCACCTATCTCCATTCTTTGTGAGCCAGGTGATGGCATCACAATCAATCCCAGATAGTGCCAGCATTGCTTCTAGCTAGCAAAGAGGAGGGACAAGGATCTTTCTCCTGGCAAAGCTTTCATGGCCAGACCCATTTCTGATCATCAGTTTCTCAAACTACATTCAAAATGAATGTTTAGCTTAGATAGCATTTTAAGTGTTTGTATTTTTGACCATAATATTTTTAAACTATGTTCCTACTTGCCTTACAATCATTTGACACCAGACGTATGCCTTTTCTCATTTTAAAAACTGAAAGAATAATCACGTTTCAAATTGTACCCAAACTGACCCTTCCCCCAAAACTTTCTGCTTTGACATTTTGTTGAAAAATTCCCACTCGGCTTTAGTCATGGGAAAGAATTTTCTCCTTAATGTTGTTTTGGTAAGAAAAAAATAAATCTTTGTTTGCATGACTAGGTCTCAGTCATGAAAAACTGACCCCAAGAAATGCTGCTAAGAGTTTCCTCTTGACTGTAGAGAATTGCAGAGACAAGTTGAATTATTTGAGAAGATGCATGCTTGAGCTGAGTGGGACACAGGGGGGATTTGGGGGAGAAGGAACCCCTTGGAAGGACCTTGCATCTTGTATGGATGTTGTTTAGTGCTGAGCACTTGAATCATGTGAGACCCCAAAGGCCGGCACTGTTTGCATGCTGCCTGCCTGCATGCATGCCGTGTGATGCTGCTGAGCAGGAGCTTTCCAAAATAAAACATCTCCCATCAGGAGCCAAGACTGTCTCTGTACAGGCAGTTTTGGGTTCTCTGCAAAGAATGTGCCACATTTGTCCCACATCCCTGATGTCCAGCCCGTCCCCAAGCCAGGCAGGTGCTTATCAACAGTTTGGATGATTCCTTGGTGTTATTCCAGAGCTCTTGGGCTTGTAAAGCCAGACAGGAAATCTTGTAGAAATGGTTTTTCCTGTCTGAATTGCAGCCAGGCCATTTATGAGGGCTACCTGGAAATAGCTGGAAGACAATCTTGGCAGGAAAATTCCTAGAGCCTGAGCCCTGGCAAGGAACTGGAAGCTGGGCAAAGATCAAACCTGGCTTTCTCGAATCTTAGGAAGTTCTGGGGTCTGCAACAAAGGATAGAAGCACAAGCACTGTCCTTCTGCCTTAAGCTGGCTTCTCCAGTCAGTGACAGACTAAACAAGCTCCCCTCATAACTGCGACATGAGCCTGAGTCCCACTCGCCTCCTCTAGAACCCCCCCATGACCCTGGGCTTGGCTACTCCTGCCTTTCCACTCCTGCGGGAAACCAGCTTAATTTCCTCATGTAATTGTGCTTCCTCCATCCTGAACTCAGGCTTTTCAGCAGTTTGTTGTTCAGCTTCCCTTTCAGCTCCTCTCTGTGGATATGAAGGTTTGTCTTTTTGCCCAATAAAACCAAAGCAGCCTTCAAATTGCTCCCCAAACTCCTGCCTATGGTCTGACAGCAAGAGGTAAATCTTGTTCCAGTTGCAGTCAGCCCTATGGAAGCTGCTGGTTGGTGCTGGCTTTCCAGCTGGAAAATGTTGCATGACTGATGAACAAAAGTCTTGGAGGTTTCAGCCATTTGGCTCTGGTACCATATCAAGCATGCAAAATCATCCGTTGCATGAAGTCCAACCTAAGCAAACCAAACTGCAGCCTTCGTGATTAATATTTGAAGCCACAGAGAGGAAGGAAAAAACAAGAGTTCCAACCTAAATGGTATCTGAACTTGAAAAACGCCCAGCGTTCAGCCTTCAAGAGCACTTTTGAAGCCGCCTGTAGAGAAAATAATTAAAGAGATGAAAGATACGATGACTGATAGTAATAAATCACATGCGGCTGTCTTTGCCCTCTCAGCAAATGTAAATCACTTTTGCCTTTAAAATATGGCAGCAAGCATTCTTCCCAGATTGCTCTGAATTTATTAGACAAGGTCATTAGAAATGTATTAGGGCAAAATCTGAATTTATTAACTGAGTTACTTAATAGCTTAATTGCTCAGCTGGTGCTGGCTCTGCACTGCCTGGTTGGGAGCGGGAGGGAAGTGGGAAGGTGTGTCACCCATCACTGCTCCCCACTGCCCAGCCCTGCAGAAACCCTGTGTGCTCCACGGGGTCTGGTTTGACAGTTCCTAATTAGCAGCAGGCAGGTGTGTTTGCCTCCATGGTAATTGGCTTAACGTTGGCCAGGGTGCCTTTTGAGCAGGAAAAATGTTGCAGGGGCTGCAGCTGGACCATACCAGAGCTTGACATGGGCTTTTGTGTGCGTGAGTCTGTAGGGGTGGTCATGAAGAATCACAGAATCATAGAACCGTTTGAGTTGGAAGGAGCCCTTAAAGGCTGTCTGGTCCAAACCCCTGCACTGAACAGGGACACCCACAGCTCCATCAGGTGCTCAGAGTCCCATTCAGCCTGTCCTTGGGTGTCTGCAGGGACAGGGCACCCACCATCTCTCTGGACAACCTGTGCCAGTGCATCACCATCCTTACTGTGAACAGCTTCTTCCTTACGTCTAGTCTAAATCTCCCTCTTTTAGTTTGATACCATTTCATCTTGTTCTGTCGCAACAGACCCCGCTGAAGAGTCTGACCCCTTCTTTCTTATAGTCTCTCATGAGATACTGGAGGACCTGGCACATTCACCTCTGCTCTGATCCCTCCCAGCAGCATGCATGTCCCTGCACTGAAGAGTTGTCCTCTATGGACTGAAATGTTTTCACTTCTGAGTGGGAGCAGGGAGCAAACACAGCAAGACTGAGTCCCACGGCTCTGGCTGTGATGAGGTTTTGGGTTCACTGACCACTGAAGGTTGGGAACAGGGCGTGCAGCACCATGGGTGCCCAGGAAAGTACCCCAGGTGTTAACAAGGAGTGGAGATGACTCCCATTGAAATCAGTAGGTATTTTGCACTGTAGCACGCTCCATTAACTCCCCAGATGTTTCACTGAGGCATGCTTTCTCTTTCTCACAGATGATAGGTAGCTCCAGAGTAAGGAAGAAAGTGAGAGGAGAAAACACGAACTTAATGACTGCAGTGACAAACTTTATTGCAGTAACTTTATGGGGGGAAAAATGTCTCACAATCTTTGCTGCACAACAATGTCCCGACAGACATGATGTCATTGCGTCTTAAAAGGTGTTTGAGTTGGAAAATCTTTTCTGTGGTGTTTTAAGGAGCTGTTTAAATGATTAATAGGGTTTATGCATGTGATTTATTATCTCAAAATAAAAACGTACAGTAGGTATAAAATGTATTTGAAAAAGATGACTGTGTTTATTAATGGTACAGGTGTTATATTCCCAGACATGTATCAAAATAAATGTTCTTAGCTGGAAGAGAAGCGGGAGGCATCTGGTCACACATCTGCTTGCACGTGCCCTGACAGTTCGTGGTGGGAGGAAGAAGTGGGTGGGCAGAATGTTGGTTTGGACCTTGTGTCGAGAACTCCTACAAACATGAGACTTCCCCACTTGCTGGAGTATCACCCACAGTATATTCAACGTGTCTTGTGATTAAGCACACAAATTAAAGCTATGTAAGTGATGTTTACTATTGCACATCTGAGAACAGTTATCTCTAATGGACGGTACCTAAACTTCCTCCAAACATGGCTTGTTAAAGTTGAATTCTTCTCCCCAGCAGCTGCTGGGGGTGAGGCAGCCCTTGGCCGGCACCGTCGGCCCCGAGAGGCTGTGTGCAGCCCTTCTGTTGTTTCTCTTTCACATTCCTCCTTCCCACATGCAGTCTTCCTAGAGGCCAATTTATACTTCCAGCAAAATCTGTCTGAGCCTGATTCCTATCTGTGTTTTGTCTGAAATACTCAAAGAAGAAGCACGGCTTCCCTCATTTCCAGTGGAAGTTTTGCTTATGCAGAAGCTTTTAGTGACGAAATGGGCCTGCTGAAAGGCTGCTTAGTTTGTACATCTCTGAATGGCAGGAAATTAGCGGAGATGATTAGCGGTGAGATCAGGACCTCACACACTGGCTGCGAGATGACTCCTCCAGCTCTTCCCTCACTGAGGCTGCAGTCCCCTGCAGTTATACGGATGCTGTGCTCAGACACTGGCTTGATCCTGCTGCTGCCACTGGCTCTCGGGGCTCTGCTTGTCCCATCTCCTCCTCAGGACATACACATGACCCTCATGCTCTCTGAGGACAGCGAGTGCCTCCTGCCCTCCTGTCCTCTCCATCCTTCATGCCCCAGCCCTGCTCACCGCTGCCCATGCAGTGAGTTGTGCACATAACAGCTGCCAGAGCAGCAGAGGCTGAAATTCTTCATTTGAAAGCATTCCCTCTGACATCTTCCATCTCGTCCCTTGGGCTTGCAAACTGAGCAGCAACGGTGGGTGTCGCAGGGGCCTCAGTGCCTCCCTGTGCCCCAGCACTGCTCTTTGGGCATCCCCTGGCATTTCCAACTTTTATTAAAATAAGCCCAAATGGAAATTGCATTCTCCATCCTCTGGGGTTTCCATGGAGCAGATCTAATTATCTTTCTTTAATAGCGCTAATTGGTGGGCTTAGAGCTGGCCGCTCACCCGCTCCTCTGTTCCCTTTATCCCTCGTGCTGCCACGGCCCCTCACGCCGCCTGGGATTTACGCATGGTCTGATGGTTTGAGAAACCACTTTGACTTCTTGCCCTCAATTCGCTCGTGCTACCTGAGCTCCCCAACCTGTTGACAGAGGGGCTTTCCTTTGTCTTTGCAAATTGACACAGCTGCACACTGGGCAAATAGATTCAGACGTTGAGCTTTGGGCTGAATGGATCCTCCAGATTAGCGCGGGGCAGAATCAGCTTTAGAAGGGCTAAGCTGGAGCCAGCGGCAGGAGAATGGAGTGAAGCTCTTTATCAGGATTCACTGCCATAGAAAGGGGCTTCCCGCTCTCCCGGAGATATTTACTTCCCTTCGGGGACGGCATTCCTGGAGCCGATAGCTCATCGTGACCCTGTCCTGGAGTTAATTAGCCTACTGTATAATGGGGAGATTCGCCCGGAGATTACATGCGGTGATCTCTCACCACACACACTGTTTGCTGAGCGCTTTGGGGCTCTTGGCAAGCACAAAAGCACAAATGCAAGCGGTGGCGAATTGGGCAGGGGGTGGGGTCTGAGTCCTCCCGCATCCCAGCAGCACATGCACCAGTGTGCAAATTTGGCTGTAGAGGTGAAATTGATGAATCTGGAGCAATGAGGCAGAGCAGACAGGTGATGGTCGCTGGTGTTAGCTGCGAACTGATGGCTCAGCCCAACGAATGGCACGAAGATCGAGCACCCAGCCACCACCCAGTGTGTCCTTTAGGGCTATTTCTGGTGTTCCCCAGAGCAGATCCTAAGCCTTTTCCCAGTACCAGAGATCCAAGCTCTACCTTGTATTATAGCCAGACTGTGTGTGCCAGGCTGGGGGGCCATCTGCCTGCCCCGCACACTGGGACAGGATCGCCTGGGAGGCAATTAATGCTGAACAAGTTGTTAATGATTTTATAGCAGGTTAAAGAAAATGCCCCAAATAAAACTACGGGAGACCCTCTATAACTCTACACGGCTGTAAATATGTATTAACTTAATTACTATCAGCAATTACAACTCGCTTTTGGAACATTTAAAGGAGGTGCACACAAAAAGGGATTATTATCCTTAGAAAATGAGTGTGGAGATGAAAGGGATTTATTTCTCGCTAGCTAATGAGCAGAGGCAGAGGCACAGGGCAGCATCCCCCCTCTGCTTGGTGGCGCTCACAGGAAGGCTCATAAAGCAGATGGAGGTGAGAGGAGTGCAGGGGGCCAGGGTGAGGTGCAGGTGTGCTCAGGGCTTCCTTTTCACGCTCCCTCTGCCATCAGAACATCCATCCCAGGGTGGTCAGCCACAGCATCACTCTACTGGAGCCAAAGCCTTCCATGCTGTTGTTTTTACACCAGGTACTTTGGTTGCACTATTTCTTCCTGGATGTGTAACACGTACGGAGAGGTTCCCAAGTTCAGCCCTGCTGTCTGCCCAGCTCTGTGCCACACGTGGCTCCCGCTCCAAGCACAGAGCTGCCTCTAGGGTGGCATCGGTGGTCTCCAGGGTGCCCTGGGCTGAGCCTGAAGCTGCTCCTGCTCTTTGGAGATGCAAAATTCTAACAGCCCCCAGCCTTTGAGACCGGGGAACATAGCGGGAGACCTGGTGAGATAAGGCTCTTTGTGATTTCCAGCGCTTTTGTCATGCACCGAGGTCGACATCAAGCTCCCAGGCCAGCCTGGAGCTGGGGGGCAGGAGGCAGATCAGGGAAGCACAGGGAGGTGGGACATGGCTATCAGCAGCCCTAGAACGGAAAAGTGAGAGCAGGGATAACTTTTTATTGCTTTGCAAAGCACACTGATATCCAGAGAATATGACTTTTTCACATATGATCTGCTTTCGATTTTCTGATCTCCTCATGAGTGCTGAGCTCACACACGTGCAGTCCAGCTTTGCTCTTCATTATTCCTGCAAACCACAACCTCTCCTAGGGCTCCTGCATCACCTCCAGTAAGAAACCCATCCGAGGAGAAGCCTGGACTCTGGAATGGGCTTTGGAGCAGTAGCAACGTTTGAATGTGATGGCATTTCCTTCTGACACACACACACACACACACACACACACACACACACACACAAAAAGTCTCCTTTGCCTTGTTTTCTCTCCTCCACGCCCCTCTCCCGGAGGAAATGCTGGCTAAGACACACAGATGGGATCGTTTACAGTTTATTTTGGAGCTGCCCTGGCCCTTTCAGGTTTTGTTTACATGAGTTGGGCTGTCAGATAGGCCGGGAGGGGACAGAGGAGACATAGTCCCAGCATCCCATCCTATCCCTATCAGAACCGGGCTGCTTGAGCTCCCATCTGCAGAGCTGATGGACAGAATGGGACCAGCAGCCTTATGGCCCCAATGGCAGACCAACGGGATACAGCACCCTGAGCACAAAGTGGCAGTGGGAAAATCCCCTCAGAAGGGTGGGACTTCTGGAGGGTCACTTGGATTGTCATGCTTTGCTTGTGTAAACATACGCACATACACATAAGCTGAGTCAAACTGCTTAAAAAAAGAAGGTATGGAGAGACCTGAAGCAGGAAACAGCCTGGGAAAGCTGCTGAAAGAGCCACGGGCACAACTCAGGAGGATACCATTTCTATCTTCATGGTTTTGATAACTCTCCTGGCAGTGCTGGTGGAGAGTATGAAATGAACTGGCAACCACACAGATCCCTGTTCCTGTCTGAAGCCTCTGTTATGCTGCAATAGGGTGCAAGCCAGGGGTGCCAGGAGGGATGTGTGAGAGGTGAGGAGCCACAGGGCTGTGCCAGGCAGGGATGCCCATGCCCGCACTGGACCTGGGCCTCCGAACTAGGGATCTAACCAAACTGGGAGATTGAGCTAGGAGAAAGCAGCCAGGGGTGAAGCAGGGCCGAGAGTTGGGTGCACAGGAGAAGCTGCTCTGTCAGACCGGCTGGCTGGCGGGCCACAGTGAGAAGGGGATTTCCCCTCCCTCTGCCTGCTCTGCTGGTCTCCATCCAAGCACAACAGAGCAGCAGATATACACTCCCACCCAGCTGCCTGCTGACCTGTGCGCAGTGAGCCGGGGAGCCCTGGCCGCACAGCCCACACGCAGGGTAGCATGGGGACCTGGGCTGAGTTCTGTTTTGGGGACGCACTGGGACATGGGTGAGCTTTGCAGAGCTCCCTGCACAGCCTGGGTTGCAGTGCTGGCAGCCGACTCCAGCTCTGAGCAGCGCTCAAACAAAGAGAAACCCACACTGGAGGAGCAGCAGCCCCGCAGCCCTCCATCTGGTAACAGAAGTGCAGACAGGGCTATGTTCCCTCTGCATCGGCTGCACAGCGAGAGCAGCTTAGATGAACTCTCCTGGCTGGTAATAAAATGATTTTACATATGTAGGAAGCAGGATGTGCAAAGCCCAGGAGTCTGATCTTGTTTCTGAGATCAAACAGAGTCTTATTGTACAGGGGTGTGGAGCTGATGTAACTGTCTGCTGTGCCGGACACAATTGCCGTGGTTACGCAGCTGGACCGGAATAAAGCAAGTCTGTATCTGAACTCATTAATTTTTACAACCAACTGAACGGCTCTGCCTTTCTCTTTGGGTTTTTCGGTGGCTGTGGGCAGAGGGGTGCCCCCACCACGCGGCGCAGTGGGATGGGGCCGGGCCCCATAGCCTGGGATGCTCTGCAGCCACACGCCCATCTGCAGCCAGCAGGGAGCTGGGAGTGACAAAGTTGGTGTGAGCGTGCGGAGCTGCGGCTCTGCCAGCCGAGGGTTATATCAATGTTTCCATTGGAAACCCCCGTTTTTCAGGTTTATAGCTTGGCTGTGAAATTGCCCTCCAGGCTGGGCTCTAGCAAGCAGGGAAAACCCACGGTTTCCTGGTGCAGTATTCCATCTGGCTGGCTGCACACTGCATCCCAGCCTGGTTTGCACAGCACCCTTCACCCGCAGGCACACTGGGGTGCTTTTTGGGCACGCCACGCAGGTGGCAGTGCTCGGTGGCAGATCTGGCAGCACGCAGCACAGTGAATTAACCAGGAGGGTAAATTCTGCCTTAAGAGCTGCCTGTGCCTCCGAACGTGGTAATTGGTGCCATCATCCCATTAAAAAGGCACCCCCTGGAAAGACCTCAATTAAGCAAGCCACATAAAATGATTTACGTTCCCTCCCTTGGCCGGGGCCCTGACCTCAACCTGGCAGTGCCTTGCAGAGCGTCTCTGCAGCCTCTGCAGCCCTGAGTGCCCCAGAACTCCCACCTCCTGCAGGACAGGTGCCTGAAGCCATGTGTGTGTGTGGGGGGGGGGGGCGGGGAGCAGGACAGTTCAGCCCAATGGGGCTCTGCTACTGCCCCAAACCTCTCCCCCACAACTGACGGGAATTGAAGGAGAAGCAGCCCAGCTCCTCGCTGCTGTTCTGCTGCCTTCTTGGCGTGCTGGAGTTACCATGGTTAGTTTTCCACTGTTCCCCTTGACCCCTGCAGATTTCCCTTATGAGTTAGTGTCCTGGAATGCCACTTTATTAGGTGTCTCGAGAAGGAAAGCTGACCTGATGCCAGTGCCCCCACACTGAGGACTTTATTAGTTTTTTAATTTTCTGTCTGGGTGCTCTTGCTGCCTCAAACTTTCCACAGCTGTGAGGGTTTATTAACGAAGGAGGCTCATTTGTGTCCTGCCTCCCCTTCCCCTGCTACTTCACAAACCTACAGATCTGAGGCTCAGAGGGGACTTTGTCCCTTGGAGCATGGTGCTGTTCACAGAAAGGGACTTCTGTGCAGCTGCAGGGGGAGCAGAGCCCTTCTCGTCCACACTGCCACTCTGCAGGAGGTGCTGCAGGTCCTGAGTGACACATGGCTTCCTGCCACTCTGTGGGGACAAGGGCAAGTACAGTGGGAAAAGTGGAGTGAGACAAATGTTTATCTATCAATTCAAGGGGTAGGGACGATGTAGACCCAGTAGCACTCCCCAGCTGCAGCTGGAAGCAGTGGAGGAGCACGCAGTGGGCAGGATGCCTTTAACCCTCCCTGCCTGACACATGTGGGAAGGGGAAAAGAAGGGAGGAGAAGAGCTGAAGCGTGCCGACCCTCCACCAAAACAATGAGAACAGCCACACAGAAGCTGGAATTGGTGCCTTCACATTGCCAGTGGCTGTCTTCTTATGGCTGACAGCAAACTCTTGAAGCAGAACTGGGTTTCCTAAAATGCACCAACACAGAAATGTGACAGCGGGCTGCTGGGGAGTGTGAGGAAGAGGGGGCTGAGAAGAAAGACATGGGGAGAGCAGACATGCTGCATGAGTGGAATAAGTGAGGCTTAAAGAGCAGAGACCCTGCAATATAAACATGCCACAGGGATTCAGGAGGAGAGGGGATGGACTTTTATGGCAAGAGAAAAAAGCACCAAATATTTATTTGTCTGTAGAATGAGTCTCCATGGCAATGATGTGCCTCACAACAGCTTCCCAAACACGCACAGCCACGCAGCTCAGGCCGTGCTGGGGGCAGCGCTTCCACCCACGGTGGCATGTCCTGGGGTGAGCAGGGCAGGGGTGGGCCCTGGCACATAGAGGGTCCTACCCAACACCTCGAAGGGAAAGCCACTCACATCAGGTGCCTTCAGACAATTATCACCGCAGCTAATCTGGCTCTGAACCCGCAGGGCCATAAATCCCATTCTTTTGCTGCCAGATGAAGGATTTGTTCCTGTAACAAGGTGCTTTAACCTCGCTGCGCGCTCATTGTTCTGCCCTCTTTGATTTTACTGTAAATGACCGAATTTGCTTTTGATGCGCTGCCAGTGCTCATCGATCGTGGCACCGTGCAGGCTGTGCCGTGCATGCCATGCAGGGGAGGGCTGAAACCCCTCACGCCCCTGAACCCTGCAGCACCGAGGGGCTGACCCTTCCCATTAACTCCACCAGCAGCCGGACCCCACTCCCGTTTTCCAGCCTGTATCGCCACCCACTTTTTATTCCCCATTGCCGAAGCGCTTCCCAGTGCCCGGCAGAGTGCTGCACCCCACGGGGAGGCTTTGTTCCCGCAGCCACCTGCCCTGGAAGCACAGGGGACCAGGAGGAAACTGCAGCCCCGCCGCCACCAAACAATGGGCGGAAACGCGCCCGGCGTCCCGGGCTGGGAGGGCAGCGCGGGGCAGGGACGGACCTCTGCGGGGACGGAGCAGCCCTGCCCGGCGTGTGCCGCTCCTCTGATGGGAAGGGCCGCGGCTGTTGGCTTGGGAGCGTGGGGGAACCTGGTGAACCGGCGTGCCGCACGGTGCTGTGCGTGACGCCGTGTGCTCGGCGCGGTGCTCGGCGTGTGCGCAGCGCGGTGACCTCCTGCTGCCTCTGGCCCCGAGCGGGGGCCGGGAAGGGAAGCGCTGCCGGTCGCGCTGCTTTCATCGGAGATCTGGAGCGCGGGAGCCCGCCCAGATCCTAATCAGTGTGGGAAAGAAGCGGCCGAGCCCGCTCTGGCTGCGGCCTTGCTGGAGACGCCTTTTATTTCCATAAACTATCGCAGCCCCCGATACTCCGCCCTCCATACGCGGAGGGCAGCGTGGCTGGCGGCCAGCGGCCGCTCACAGCCGCACGCGCTGCCGGAGCTCCCGGGGGACCGCGGCCGCACGCCAGCAGCCCCATCCCCGTGGGAAGGGCCGTGTCAGGCTCCGTACATCCCGGGGCCGCGCTGCTGCCGGGTTTGAGGCTTGCTGGGTTTGGCCACAAATGAGCGGTTTGGGCTGCTTTCAGTGGGTTTTTTTTTTTGTGTGTGTTTTTTTTTCACTTTGCTAAAAAAGTTTGGGTTTTGTTTCAGGAGGTTTACATTCTTCTCGGAGCACGGAAAAAACAGGATTTGGGGGTTGTTTGCACGCTCGTCCTGCAGTCTGGGAAAGAGTTTTCCATTTCTGCTTTGCAGTGACTGTGAGTGAGATCTGTCCCTGTGTCACATGCCACCCATCACCTGGGCTTGGCCAGGGTTGGGGACGTCACTCCCTCCGTATCCAGCTCGTCTGAGGATACCCGGCCACACACTGTCTTGTCCCCACTCTCCCCCAGTCTGTCCCCAGCCCCTCCTGACGGCTTTTCACCCCGTCCCTCCTGCTGCCACAATCCCTGTTCTGTCTGCAGCCTCGTGGCATGCCAGTGTGATAAATGCGTTCTCTGTTCCCCGGCACTGGCTGCTCATCAGAGCGCTGGGGAGCAGCCCACAGAGAGCCATTGAGTGCTGTCACCCGCAGTGTTGTCACCCATCCCACAGCGCTGCTGCCAGGCATAGGCAGAGCCCTGAGGCTGCCTAGCACTGCCCTGTGCCACTGCTGGGGGGATGAGGTTGGCCCAACATGTTAGTTCTTGACAAATACATGTCAGACTGAGTCATCTCTGCGTGCTCCCTGCTCCGAACTGCACCTGGGCACAGCTCCTGCTGCAGCAAAGCCCTGCCCTGGTTGCTGCTAAACGCTGGTGAAAGCTGCTCATCTGTTGGCATTGTGCGGCCATGTTGTAAGAATTGCATCTTTGAAATAACATTTTATAGCAAGACATGTGAGAATCCTAGAATTGTTTGAACTGGAAGGGGTCCTCAAGGGCCATCTGGTCCAACCCCCCTGCCGTGAACAGGGACACCTACAGCTCTAGCAGGTGCTCAGAGCCCCATCCAGCCAGACCTTAGGTGTTGAGGAGTTGTTTCTCCTACTTCCACACTGTTTTTGCCTCCCATAGAGCCATGTTGGGGTCAGGAGTGAACCCCTCAGCTATTACAGATGAGAACCACTCTCTCTTCCAGGCTCAGCAGAAGAGAAGCTCACAAAGGCAAGCAATGACTTCCTGCCTCAGCTCTTGGAAGAACACCCACTTCTTTCAGCAGGAATGCTTCAGTGTTGGATGTTCCCGTAGTGTTCCATATCACCTTTCACACGCAGATCTCTGGGTGCTCTGCTCCTCCTTGTGTAAGACCTTGGCTCTGGGTCCTCGCTGTGTTGAAACTGATGGAGTTGAAGGGCCCTTTGGGCTGGGAGGATCGGGTCACGAGAGAGCAAAGGGAAACACCCAGAGTTGGGACTGTGGTTGTGCAACTCCTTGGCGGGATGCCCAAAGGCTGTGTTACTTACTCACCTTGGGTTGCTGCGACAGCAGCAGGAGGAACTGATGCCTCAAAGCAGAGCTGAGAGCTCACCCAAAGCCCTTCTGGGGCGGTGGGCACCCCACTGCAGTGATAGTGCTTGCCAAGGTCATGTCTGTGGCATGAGCCACCTCCATGTTCCCACTCTGTGGGACATCTCCGGTGTGCCACTGGCTCCAGAGACACTCCGTGGTTTATGGCCACGTAACCAAGGAGAGTCCTTGAGCCTTCCTCCTGAGGGCTGTATTCTTTAAGGTGCTGGCAATGAGAAAACGCTCTCTGTGCCCTTCCCCCAGCTCAAAGCATCCTGTACAAAAATAAAGCGCCCAAAATAGCCCTAGACAGTGCTTGACATTTGCCAGACAGCTGCTCGCAGGAGCTCTGCAAAGATTATGGATTGCTGTGAGCTTCCCTCCTGCCGCCTGCATGTGCTTTGCAACAGGGCCAGCTTCCAGCGGGCTCTCATGGCCTGAAAGAGGCAGCACAGGGACTGAGGTGCGGGGTCAGGCACCCACCAGGTGTGGGGCTTGCTTGTCCAAGGGCTGGAGCACAGCAGCCCCAGTGAAGCCAGAATGTGTCACCTGAATGTGGGCAGGTGAACCCAGGAGCCCTGCAGGGAAGTTGTGGCTCAGAAGGGACTTAGGAGGTGCCTCAGGTCAGAGCCTTGGCTCAAGCCCTCAGGAGCAGAGCAGGGAGTGAGGTGGGGGGCAAAGCAGCAAGGACTTGCAAAAATCAGCACCTGGAGAAGGATATGGCACAGAGGAGTGAGGCCATGGGGAGGGCATAGTATGTCAAGGGTGGGAGAAAGGGGCGTAGCATGGCAGGAGGAGGCCTGTAGGCAGTTCCAACACCTGCAATTCAGGAGGACCGTCCTTCAGTGGAATCTGATCCTGGAAAGGGAGAGCACAAGGCATGAGAAGAGGTGAAATATGTAGGGGATTCATGGCCTGAACACGAGATTTCAGCAACAGCAAGGCATGACCCAGTGGTTTTATCAGTAACTTCATAAGCGTACGCATGTACTTACAGCCAATGAGTCAGTGGCCTTTAAATAGGAAAAAAAGCATACATGCAAGAAGGAAATGTATTACTTAGTACAGAACACAGTCCTTGAAATACTAAATGCAGTAAAATTTGTAAGTGAAAGATGACAAGAAGCCATGTGAGCCTCAGCAACACCACTGTGGGACAGGTGTGGAGGTGCTGCTGGCTGCCAGAGGCACACCAGGAGCACACTGCAGATTTCTAGGGGATTTGATGGCCAAAACGGATGACCAGCTCAGCCCAGCTCAGCCATGGGGCACACAGAACATTCACCAGAAGTGTTTTGAGCACAGTGATGTTTCCCCAACTCAAGGGATGGATCTCCACTCGTCGCCTTGAGCCTCACACACAACCTCACTATTTTTTTTTCCATTTTCATGTTTATCAAATCAAGGTTTCCATGGAAGTGCTGGGAGTTCTCTGCAGGATCTATCTCGTTCCCTGGGCCATGAGACTAAAGGCTCTTCAGATCTCCGAGAACAGGCACTTTCAAGCTGTTTTCCCATGCCTGCTGATCCAGTCTGCGCACGGACCCGTCCCTGCTGCTCCACCACCCCACAGCTTTGATGTCGGCAGCCCAGCATGCTCACCTCCGGAGCATTTCCCAGCACATGTCTGGCTGTTTATACCTTCGAGGCACGCAGCCGCTCTCTTCTGTTTAAGGACCGTCTTGACCACATCAGTAGAGTAAGAATCGCTAAAAATAGACGGGCTGGCAAACGTCACGATATGGAAAATGACATGCTTTTGAAATCTCTGGAAAAGAATGGATTCCTTAAAGGATAGTTTACAAATACTGATTTCATTATTTATGGTAGCTGTAAAACACAGTGCACGCGGAAAGCATCGTCCCATTGAAGCCGTGTGTTTCTCATTACAGCGGTGTTTGCGTTCCAGCCGGTTCCTCTGTGTTCTCCCCTTGCCCTGCCAACGCGTTGTCCCTCACCCTCTCCAATTTTTTCATTCCTGAAGCCTCCGGTAGCCAAGGGAACGTGCTCTTTCTGTGCCAGCTGTCCTGGTCTTATTGTTTCTTTTAAAAGATTTATTGCATCATTGCTCCCTGCTCCTCTCACTCTTTCCACTGGGGTATTTGTGGACGTGGGTCCTGCACCTGTTCCCCAGTCCTCTTCTCCTCCCTGTCCTGCCCTTCCATGGGGCTCTCCTGTGGGAACGCGTGGGTTTGTGTTTCACCCCCAGGCCGTACCTTGGGAACACTGAGGCTGTGCCCTGCAGTCTTGGCACCGCAAAAGCAAGAGATTTCTCAGGAATGTTCTCTAGGGCTCTGGGATCTGCTTCAACTGTCACAGACGTGTAGATGTAGGGCTGTGTGCACCCGGACGAAGTGTCTGACACCCCACCATGACAGCAAGCGAGCCCTGCTCCATTCGAGGCAGACCTCTCTGTGGACAGGGTTGCAGCCTGCGTCTCCTGTGACATTTGCTCCGTTCAGCTGCCCTGGGGTCGGCCCGCTGGGGTTAAGCAGTGCTCCTGGTGCAGGGTTAACGCTGTGCTCATGCGCTCCCCGATGTATTTATAACTTTTACATCCCTCTGACATTTTATGGCCAGACAGCATTACAAGAGACGAGTGCTTTCCATTACGCACTGGGACGAGCTCCCGCTCGCTCCTCCGTGGCTCCTACGACATAATGCACGGCCCTGTGGGGCACAGCCTGGGATGCCCCAACATCAGTGTGGTGCACAGCCAGCCAGCCCCACTGCTCGGCCTTGGCCCTGTTGTGAGAAATGCCACCTGGATTAAAATGTCCATGGAGGGGAAGGTGCACGTGGCCCTGTGGCTGTCCTGGCTTCGATTTCAGCCCCAGGCTGCCCCCAGCTCAGCTGACACAGAGACAGCAAAGACTTTGCTCCATCTGGGCACAGGGAAAGTGTGACCGAGGGACAAATTCCACCTGTGTGCACAGTCTGACTGCTGCCCTGGCATGGGTGAAAGAGGTAAAAAAAGCTAAAAGGACAGCACTGGAGGCTCTGCTCAGGTCACTGCTTTGGCACCCACTCCTTGGGAAACATTTTACTCCCGTCTAGTTGCTTCCAGACAGGGAACAGGGGTGGAAGTGGGGCAGGCCCAGTGGCCTCTGGGACAGGCAGCCATGGGGATACACACTGCCGAGCGCACACAGCCCCAGACACTGCACCCCACTCTTCTTTGTAAAGTCTTTTGCAAGCAATGCCCTGGAGCTGAATGAATTAAAGCCTAATAAAGCAGTGGTAATTTGCAAACTGGAAATGCTCCAGAGTGCCCAGGACTAATTCGTTAAAGCCTTCCTTTGCCCCTCCTGTCCCCTGGCCAGTTCTGGGAGAAGGCTCCAAGCTGTGGCCCCACTGCTCTACACTTCCCTGAGCCACAGCCCCATGCTGTGCGTGATGGTGCAGGGACTGACCGTAACGCTGGGACCAAACCAGGCACCGCTTGGCTGAGCTCCTCTGGAGGCAGCAGGTGCCATGAATTCAAGCCCGGTGTCTGAGGGCTCAGGGCAGCTCTGCCATCCCAGCAATGTGCCCGCTAAGCAGGGATCGGCAGCGAGCAGAAATGCTATCCAGAGCCATCCAAGGTGGGTGGACAGGAGCTGCCCAAGTCCGGCCCAGCTCCAAGTCCCATCGGCATTTTTTGTGCATTGCCAGCCAGGCTGTCTGCCTCCCAGTTGGCTTCTGCCACAGCTCAGATTGAGGGAGAGGCCAGGCTTCCATTTCCTCACCCCTAATTTCCGAGCCTGCAGCTCCTTGCAGGCTTCTCCATGAAAACACAAACTCTTGGCTCTCATTGCCTTTCCTGTGGGACTGCAGAGCTAGTTCACCTTCCCCACATTTGCATCCCACAGATGATGACCAACTGATACACCCAGCGTGTAAACACAGTCATTAGCATTAGGTACATGTACACCTGCACACACACCCATCAAGATGAGGAGTTCTTCCAGTGCAACCCAACCTCTGCAAAGTGTCCTTAGGGCCAACTCTCATTTGAAACTGAGCCTCAAAACCTTGGAAGGATTTGGCTGATCCTCATTGAAAATTTGACTGATAAGTTTGGAAAGTGCAACAAAACCCAAATCAGAGGAGGGCAGCACGGGCTGTCCTCTTCTCTTGTTCATTTCTGGCAAGCAGGAACTGCTGACCCTGAGCTCCCAAGCTTGATTCCTCCACTAAAGGAAATGCAGCATGAGCTGCAGGACCGCCTCTCCGATGCCAAAGCACCAGGCAGCAGCTATGGCTGAGCAGCATCGAGCTGCGGTGGGATGGCCACACACCTCGGGGATGGGGGACCTCGGGGCTGTCCGCGCCCTTCTGTGCACAGCCGTGCTCATGGAGAGCTGGAAGCGCTGCAGTGAAGGGCAGGGAACCTAAGAAGCTTTATTTTAATTGATCTGAGTTCACTGAGCCTGCCAAGTTAATGAGTCCCCAGCAAGCAGCTTTAACGAGAGCCCATGGCAGGCTTAAAGGAACAAGATGAAAATGAGGGCAGAAATAGATGCTTGTCTGCAGAGCCTGATCCACTGGGGCCAGCGAGGCGAGGAGGAGCCGGCGAGGGCTGGCGGCAGACGCGGGGGCACAAGGCGAATGTGCTGCTTCAGCGCTTTGCATTTCTGCCCTCCCGCCAAGCACAAACCCTGCTCTGCCGGTCCCCTGCCGGCCATTAAGCCTCAGGGCAGAGGGAAGCGTTGCTCCCACCCTCCGTACCCTTCAGTCTTGCCCATGTGAGGGTTTAGAACTGGGGGTTGTGGAGAACCTCCCCTTCGGCACTGGTACCCATGGATGCTGAGCAGTAGGAATGCTGCCGACCCATCGCCCTTCCCCTGCCCACCAATTCCCCTTCTCCTGCCCACGACGTCGCAGCCCAGCTGAGCACACAGCTCAGCCCGAGCTGGGCTGACCAGGGCCGGCTCCAGGCACTGAAAGGGGCCATTGTCTGCCTGAGGCTTTGAAGATGAAGGCTCTTGTACAAGTGCCAGGTGGTGGTAGGGTGGCCGCGGCCGGTGCTGGGACAGCTCTTGGCTTGTGGGATCCTGCTGTCAGCACCCCACGCCCAAAAATGAAAAATAAAAAGTGAGACAGAAAGTGTGTTTTCTCAAGCCAAACAGGGCTGCGGCCCCCACCCCTCCCACAGGGCCGTGGTCCCCGTGAGCCCAGCGGGGCTGCAGGCACCGTGGGTGCGGATGTCCCGTGCCACCCGCGGGGCCGGGGCTGGCAGCGGGGCTGTGCGGAAGCGCTGGGAGAAAACACATCGGGGAGGGCGGCGAGCCCGGCTGCTGTTCCTCCCTCCGCACGGCCGGGCCGGGGCAGGGCAGCTGCTGTGAGTTCACTGGAGCAGCACTTTCCCACAGTCTGGAGGAGTGACACATGGCTCTCACACATTCCTGTGCCGGCAGGCTCGGCCGCGCTTGGCCAGGAGTCAAGGCAGACGGAGGGCTGCCGCTGGGAGCTGCTGATTAGCAGGTTCCGACTTTGGCACCAGCCCGGCCCTTGGAGCTCCGGGCGGCTTCGTGCGAGCGCTTAACCCTTCCAGCGGCCGGGAGCGATGCCTCCCTCCTGACAGCATCCGTTTCCCAACCCTAGGGAGGATGCTGGGCTCATTCCCAGCGAGCACCCGCAGCCGCAGCTGGGGGCTGTGGGTGCACCACGAGTAATGGTGACATGTTTTCCATTCGTCCCCCAGATAGAGGAGCTGGTTCCGTGCCTTCCTCGCTGCCTGCTGGCTGTGCCTGCTTTCAGCCCAGCCATGACCTCCTCTAAGGCTGCAAAGAGCTTTCTGCCAAACAGCCGGAGGCAAGCCGGGGATGTCTGGGGGAATGCAGACAATGCAAACGCTCTCTTTTATCTCACCTAGGTTTTTTTTCCCCCCCCCCTGCTCCTTGCAATTAGCTGCCTGCTCCGTCTGCTCCCCATTTCCCTGCGGTTCTTCCCAGCAGCCCTGCCTCTGAAATGTGTGGAGCAAAAGCCACATCCCCGTGTGCCCTTCAGCTCTTCCAGCAGCTCTCTGACGGCCTTAGGCACACTGTTGGCTGCTGTGGGCTCAGTGGGGCTCAGCAGCATGAGGACCACCCACACCCTTCCTCCTGCCCCTGTCCCCAGGTGGGGAAACCACTGTGCATGGGACCACAACTTCAGTCCTTCTGGAACAGTGCAGGAAGCAGCACAGCCTAAAACCCTTAAGATATTTGCTTTGACAGGAAACCAGATAGCCAGATCCATGCGGTGCAAGTGCTGCCGATCCACCCTCTTCCCGCACTCAGCCGGTACGTGGCCATCCCAAATATTATTTTTTGGAAACCACTTCCATAGATCAACAGAGGCATTGCGGCAGAGCCGTGCAGCCAGGGAACAGGAGTGCTGCCACTCACTGGAGCAGAACAAGCCAGCGAGTCCGCACTGAACGGGATTAATGAAAGCCAGACCACAAAGCCCATAAAAACATATTTCTTGCTTTTATTAGACCAATGCAATTGTATGGAAAGAGCAGACAGCCCTGAGATGCCCAGACCCAGTAGCATGGACATTGCCACCACCAAAGAAGCATCATGTCCTCTGCTGCACACCAGGGCATGGGGACACTGCTGCTCACAGGAGTCAGCTTCATTGGTTTGGCCTCACTGAGGCAAGCTGAAAATAAAATGTCCCCGTGGGGAAGGGAAATGCTTTTCCTGTTGCAGGAGGCGTGATCTCCTGAGTGAGCGCTGGCAAAGAAAGGCATCTTGTTTGGGGGGCTCTGCAAGGCAAGATGAAAGGGGAAACCTACATTTTTCAGCCCAGACTGCTCCTGACATGGGAAAATAGCACAGACAAGAATAGATAGCTTGTTGGCTCGGTTTTTTTTTTCCTTAACAGATTATCTGTGTGAATGCACCATGCTAATCTGGGAGTGAAGTCTGGATGCCCCCACCTAGCACTACCCCGGCTACCACCGGGCACCCTGAGCTGTGGGAGCACAGCACGCTGCAACCACAGAGGTGGCTCTGCTGTGTGCACAGCCCCACGCACCCACACCTGGGTGGTGAGAGTGCTGTGCTGAGATTTTCCCCCTGGAGACACGGGACACTGCCTGCTGCAGGTCACGGCATTGGTGACAGACACAGTGCCTCGCATGGGACAAGTGGCAGGGCCGTGGCAGCTCCTGCATGGGAGGGCATCTATGCCAAAGGGCAGAACTTGGTGCTGGATTGCCCAGCCCCAGGCATGTGCACCAAGAGGAGGCCAGGAGCAGCCTTCTAACAGTGCAATTACAGCAGTGTGTTTGGGGTCGCTTTTGTCCCCTTTCGAACCATTTGGGGCATGTTGTCAGGTCGGAGGCCGAAAGAGCCAGAAATGTGCTTAAGTGACCACTGCCCATTCTCACAGAACCTGAGTGGGACCGTGAGCCCCATCACTCCCCCCCCACATCCCGACCCCACAGCAGGCTCTGCAGGTCGGCCCCATCGCCGCCCGCCCGGAGCCACCAGGTGAGGCGCGGCCGCGCGTGTGCATGCACCGGGAGCTGTTTGCATATGAAAGTGGCCGTGCGCTCGGCAGGGCTGTATCATTTATTGTATGATCTTATCTGGCGCGTGCCTCAGCCGCCCTTTCCCACACTCTGCATGCTCGGCTGCCAAGGCCCCGGGCTTAGCCTGTCAGCATTACCCGGGCTCAGCAGGCAGGCAGTAATTCCCTGAATAAAGAAAACATTTTAAGGTTTGACAAGTCCAGCATTTGCATGTCTGTTTTCAGAGAAATAACCATCTCGGGGGATTAAGCCCTTTTTTTTTCTTTCCCATCCAGCCCAAAGTATGAAAACATTCTTGACATAGTTGCCTGAAAAAAGGATTTCTATAGAGCAAAATACCTTGCGTCCTGTGTGAGCGCAGCGATTTGCTTTGAAAAAAAATATAAAAGAAAGGAAAAAAAGAAAGAAAAGAGCCGCTGCAGCCCAGCGCCGTGTTGGTTTAGGGTGGGTGAAACAGCACTGGCAATAGGGAGGGTTTGTGCCCCCAACCTCGCTCCATCCACGCCCCCATCCCAAAGGGAATCCAGGATTTGGGATTTACTCCGGGATATGCATTGTGCCGGAGTTTCCAGTGGGACGGGGCTGGAGCCCCAGTGCTGGGCACCCCCCCAACAGCATTGCTCTCGGGTGCCGGCCACGTGCCCGTGGTGCCCAGCTGCCCCCCCAGAGAAATGGGGCTTTATTCCAGGGGATATTACAGCCTGAACGCGGGGAGGCTTAAAAAGCAAATGTGAATCATTCCTCAGTTCTCCTTCCCGTAATCTCTCCTGGTAACATTAATTACGAGTTTGTGCAGCGTGCCCTAAGGCAAGTGCCTCTTTCCCAGGACAATTAAAGTTACTTAATTATTAAAAACCGTGTGTGCTGTTCCTGCACTCCCCCAGCCCCGCGAGCCGGGCGGGCCGGCTGGCTCACACGCTTTCTCAGAGCGGCGATTGGAGCGTCTGTGGGAAAGTCTGCTCCATTGTAATCCCTCTGGCATAATCCCACAAATCCCAGCCCGGCCCTGAGGGGTGAGCACAGCCCTGGGCCATGGCTCGGACACTCCCCAGGTCCCTCGCCCTGTCCCCTGGCACATAACCCAATGCTTTGGCCTTCCCTTTCCAAAACTGAACCCGAAACCAAGCTCTACCCCAGCGCTGCCGGGGGCCGGTGTGACTCCTTGAAGTGATGGCTATAACTGACCCTTGCAGGCGCTGAGCACAGAGGGACCATGACCATCCATCAGTGTGACAGGGCGTGAAAGCCATAAACTCTTTGGTGGAGCTGCTCCAGCCCCACTGGGCTGTGCCACGCTCCTGAAACGAGCCCTGTTAGCTGGGGGCTGGGATGGGCGCCCACCTGGGCACGGTGACCCTGCCAACATTTCCTGGAAAGCAGCTGTGTGTGTAGGGCCTTATGTTGTGGCTCCTGCAGCCCCCAGCACACAAGGATGGATTCTAAGCACTGATCCCAGCACCACAGGATGACATCGTTTCACTGTCCCTTCTGTGCCACCTGCACCCAGCCTGGGGCAGCGTCCCTTCAGCATCCCTGGCACAAGAGCACTTGGGTGGCATGTCCTTAGGCAAGGAGCTTCCTCAAAGCATGGGCTGATATATGAGGTGTCAAACATAACACAAACCACACACAAGTCTGGTTGTCCCTCCCTGCTGTGCCTAGGAGTCATACGCTTGCAGCGAGGTGTGAGCTCGTGGCACTGAGCGAATCGTGTTGAAAGGGGCCCACGGGGACATGGCACGTGCAATGCCCATCCCTTACCATCCCTTCCCTTGCAGTCCCACAGCCCGTCCCCACCATGCATGGCTCTGGGTGCAGCTGTGTGACCCTCTGCCCATCCCACACCCCTGTGCCATGGTTGGCACTGAGCACCCGAGCACACACGCTGCCTCTGCTGCCCTGTGCCAAAGGTGTGGACTCGGTGCTCTGTCCCTGGGAGACTGCTGTCCCTGTCCTCCAGAGGCCGTTTGTTTTACGATCTGTGAACATCAGGAAGAAATGAAGCAGCAGTGGAGAATTCCCTTCAGCAAAGCTTTGATGGTGAAAAATGTGCTGCTGGGCTGTCTGTTCCACAGCGAGGGAAAAAAGGAGAAGAAAGGAGGGGAAGGAGGAGGAAGGAGGGAGAGAAACCATCTGCTTTTTTTAGAAGCTCCTCACCCCAGCTCCAGCCCTGTGTTAGGAAAGCAGCTCCTCTCCCCAGCACTCCCGTGCAACTGAATAGTACCTGCTGCCCCCAGGTTAATTGGGACCAGGCACTGCGCTCACGCCCAATGTTACCGGCACAGAGCACTGTAGGAGTTCTGCACAGGGCACTGTGTATGGGGCAGGCAACCAACACACCACTGACAGCCACAGCAGTGCCCACAGCCCCTGCTGCATGGGGAAAATAAAGGGGAATTTTGTCAAGAAGCCATCGGAGCACAGCATGGCCGAGCGTGTCCCTGTGGGAAGCAGCAGGTGATGCCGTGCGCCGTGCCTGCCTCGGCAGTGTGGGCAACTCATCTCGCCCCAAAGAGCCCGGCGCTGTGCCACGGCTATCAGCAGCTCTGAATGCTTTCATGTCCCTGGCAGAGCCCCAGAGCGGTGCAGGGGTTATCCGGGCTGCGGTGCGTTCCCACGGGAATGGCAGCGTGCTCTCCCTGCCCTGGGTGCCTGTGGGGTGGCACGGGGCACGTGTCACCGTGCCGCCACCACTGATGCTGTGCTTTGAATTGCTGGGCTGGCATGCAGAGCCCACCCCGCCGAACACTCCGGGTGAGCCGCAGCTGGATGCTACCCCAGCTCTGCCGCAGGGACACCTCTCCCGCTGGCGTCAAGGGCAACACTGGAGGAGCTGCTGTGATTTAAGATGTGAGAAGGTCAAAAGTTTTCTCAAGCGGAGCTGCTATCGTGGAGCCGAACACTTCATCCCCCCTCTTTATCTGCCCCAGTATTTATTGTCCATGAGCAAATACTTGTGTTTTTATAAATTCCTTTAGAATGAATCACCCTCCTCCTGTTTAAACCAGCAAAGACCACATCAAACACTATCACTCCATCTAGAATTAATCATTAATTTGAAGCATTTGACAACATTTTGCAAGCATGATTTTACTCTCTCCCCAATTAATAAGGGCTATACCTCGGCACTGATACCTCTGTGGGAAACCCTGGGCATCACTTCACCTCTTGCCTTGCCCAGAGCTGCCCCTGTGTAGGCTCACACCATGGCCACGCTCAACGCAACGTACCCTGCCCCCAGCCCAAGGGGTTTCCCTCTGGGGAAGCACAGTGCTGCTCAAGGCTCTCAGCAGGCTCCACAAAGTTTAAAATCAGGCCAAAATCTGATCCCACGTGCATGCACGTGGCTTCTATTCACTTTAGACTCCAACCAGTGTCAAAACGCCGCGTTTTGTACTTTTGTTTTATGCGTGAGGCATGTGTTTCACTAGGACACTGCATTTCATTTAAAAATCATTTCTGACAGCCCTTCTGTTCCCTGAATTCCTGCACGCCAGGTCCTGCAACACGTCTTCCAGATCTGCAGCCTCTTTGGAGTCAATAGATCGGTGTGGTTTTGCTTCCTGCTCACAAACAAGCCATGAAATGACCTTGATTTTTCCAATGGCTGTGGTTGAGCATTTCCTAGACTCTCTTCCTGCCACTGCTTTGCACCCAGTGATACTTTGTGATCCCCCTCACTATTGCTGCTTTGCAATCCCACTTGTTGCTGCTGCTTTGCGTTTTATGGCAGGGCAATAGCGCGGGGAGCGGGACAATCGCGCCCCGTAACAATGTGCTGGGACACCCACATCCCCGCTGTGAGCATCCGTGCCCACTCTGCTGGCACCTCTCCACCGCCTTTATCACCTTATCAGCCCCTTGAATACACCTTCTTTATGGCGTGTGCCTTTCAGTGGCCCTTCTGCAAGACAATGATGTGCCTTTGATGGTTTGGCCGATCCTGTTTCCTGTATGCTCCGGAGCCTTGTATACATTTAAATTCGACTTGTTAACTTTATAAGGATACTTCAGGCTCGTATTGTACTGAAATTGGCTGGGATCTCTGCATCTCCCTTATTCCCACGTACCTTTTCTTAGAAACGCTTTGTAGTGGCGTGATTGCTGTTGGGAGGTTTGCCTTTAACAACCTCCAATAAAGATATGAGGCTGCGTGTGGGCAACAGCTCAGCAGCAGTGCAGGTGCCTGCATCGTGCCGGGCTGCAGTGGCAGCGGGTGGCCGGAATGTCCCCCGGGTGCATCCCTACATGCTCCCAGTGCATTGTCCAGCAGAGTGCTGCCCTGTGGCTGGGCTCACCGCTTGACTCTCCGTGCTGCTTTTGTAGGGGGTTTCTGCCTTCTCCCTGTGCTCCCACACTAAAGCAGCACAAGAGCCTTCTGAAGGTGACTGTTGAACTCAGCATCCTTCGCTGCCCAGCAGGACAGTGATCTTGGAGCCTGATTTCAGGATGTCTCAGGGTTTGGACTGGATGTCACTCCATATGATGCTCCGTATTACTTATCAAAAACTGTCTCTCACTGCTGGAAGCAGCGCAAAGTAAACATTGTACTTGCAAATGTATTTATTCATTATGCTCAGCAATTAACTCTTGATGTAGGTAATTAAGCTGTCAATTATCCCTTGTTTATAAAATAACAACATCCTTCAAGGGATAATATTTCTATTACAGTAATTAGTAACACATCAGTTCTGCACCAGCATGTAAAGAATCCTCACCTTTTTCTGTTGGCAGTGGCTGCCTTGAGAAAAGCAGTTCTGCAGCATAGTGTCACACGTTTTGGGATGCACACACACGCACAGAGGTGGGCCACTAACCTACACACCATGTGGCCATCCTGATGTTGGCATGGCTGAAGGGCTGGCTTCAGCCCTGCTGTCACCTTGAATAGTTCATATTGATTGTGGGAGTGTGGCACTCCCATTATGTGCACATGCAGATATTAGAGAGATAGGCTCATTCTCTCCATGACAGTTCCAAGCTCAAACAAAACTGCTGCTGAGGCTTTATGCTCACGCACAGCTCACACACTAACTCACCCTGTGCTGACTCACAGCATCGTAAATAAGAGAGAAGGACCAGCGGGTGGGTGCAGCAGGAGCTGCGAGCAGCATGAGTTCAGCCTCCTTTCTTGGGCTGATTGATGGCAAGGAGAGGGAAGTGTGCTGGAAAGCAGGATTAATGGCTGCAGAGGAGCACGGAGCTGCGGGCAGGAGGATTTCAGTGCCCAGGGGAAGGCTGTGTCGCTCAAGGCGAGCCCAGGGCAGGGGATGAGTGCCACGCGTGGAGCCATGCTAGCATGCTGGGGGCAGATCCTCACCACACTCGCACCCGTCTCCTCCCAGCCCAGCACTGTGAATCCAGCTGCTTGCAGCTGGCTGCAAACCGCACTGCGTGCTGTGCTGGAAGGCCTCCTGGGAGATGGTCCTCTGGGACAGCTTCACAGCTCAGAAAAACAGTGAACAGTCTCCAGGAAGGGGTGTTTGACATGCATGGCCTCCCCTGCAGAGCTGCCCCACAGGCACCGTGACAGCAGCCTCAGGCAGCAGCACAGCGGGATCCCTATAAATAAATACATCAGCTCTTTCTGCCAACACCTTCCACCCACACAGGGAGGACAACAACCGAGAGATGCTCCTCCACGCATTTATTTCTGGTTCTCAGAGGGACACGGGTTAATGTAGATGTGCTGCCAGCTGGGGCTGCTATGTCTTGCAAAAGGCACTGACTTGTGCTGTAGCAGGGCTGCCCTGGCACGGCCAGCAGGCTGCAAAGTCACGCTCCAGTGAATTCAGGTCATGTCCCAAGGAAAGAGCATCACGGAGTGAAAGATATAAGGTGGCTCACAGACTCTGGTTGGCAATGGCAGTGATAGATAAGAGACTCGAGCCCTGCAAATAGGCTGGGGACAAGGGGAAAAGCTGGGGCTGCACCATCTGGTGCCCATTAACACGTGCAGCTGCTCCGGTGTGACCAGCATTGCGGATATCGTGATGGTTATCGGGGCAGGAAGGGAATTCCCATCCACATGGGTGGCATTTCACAGCTGCCAAAATGCCACCCCCAGCTCCCAGGGCAGCATTTCCCTGGTTCAGCAGGATAGTAGCTTGCCAAGAGGAATCAGCTTGGAAAGAGATCCAGGTACCCTGGCTCTTGTCCCAGAGCCCTCCCAGAGGCAGAGCCATGCAGCAGCCTGTGCTGGGATGGGGAGATGGGAATTGTTTACTCCTTGCTCATAGAGACAGAGGAATTTCTCAGGAAGAAACCTGGGGAATGGCCCCCAGAGTCTGGGAGGGCAGGATCTGCCGTGAATCAGGGCTACCGTCTGCCCAGAGAGCTGCTCCTGCAGCAATGCCACTGATGAAAGTGGCTCTGCCCTTTTCACCTTGAGGATCTGCAGCAACACCCCTGAAAGCTTTCCTTTGTCTGGGAGGCTCCATCAGGAAGTCAGCTGGAAAGTGACCTTGTCCCAGAGATCTGAAGGTGAAAAAATCCCTGAAACATGCCCCAAGCTACCAGAGAGCTCTTCTCCCCATGGACTGCTGCCGTGGAGTCCCACACACTGCTCCTGGGCTGGGACCACAGCATGTGTGCAGGGCTGCCCGGAGGAGAAATCTGCACCAGTGACAGCTGTCCTCGAGCTGCAGCACTTGTTTTCCAGCCTTCAGGGTGGTGACAACTTCCAGTTGTGACTGGGCTAGAATTTCAGTCCATGACCCAAAGGTGAAAGGCTTGGTATTCCTGGGTTACAACTTGTGTCAGGGCTCTTCCTGTAATACCCCAGCTCTTGCAAGCAATTTTCTTTCTATACTTCTTGCGAGCTTTGGATATTAAAGCTACTGGATCTCTAGACACACACTTTGTTCTGGTATGAGTTACACCTAAAGGACAGGTGCAGACAGCTCTGCCACCTCCTCCCGTGCGCCACACTGGCAGCATCACCCCGCTTTATTCCACCTCCCTGCCCTTGGGCCCATGATCAGCCTCAATTTTCTTGTCAACGCATTTTCCCTCCAAGATGTTTTGTGAGCCAGCTCCCAAAAAGCTGGCCAAAGGTTCTTCCCAAAGCTGTTTTGGACAATTCAAAGATTGTAACCCAAGACTACTGCAAGGAATATAACTGACAGAGCACAGGGAACACCCCCTTGCATGGGCAGCCCCATATCTGGGGACATCTTTCCCCCCCTTGATAGCTTTCATGTAAGGCTGGAGAAGCCAAGAGGATCTGTTCCAGATCTCCCAGCAGTTTCAAGCCTCTTCACCACCTCCTTCCAGCTGGAGCCTGGCCTTGGCCACTTCATTTCCAGAAACATCCTCCCATGTAAATCCTCCCCTTCCTCTCCTGATCCCCGGGGAATTCACACGCAGGCACGCTTCCGCTGCGGGATCACAGCCCCTGCACGTGCACGACGTTTTGCAGCAGGCAGAGACAGGAACGCAGAGCAGAAACACCCGACAGGATGCCCTACAGGATATGACCCTTTCCAAGGCCCCAGCTGGGCTCCCTACAAGATAAAGCCTCCCCTGGGCCCGTGGCAGGCAGGGACACAGCCCCACAGGCCCCACTTGCAGACTGGGAGCTGTTGCCTGTGGCCAAGGTGCTCCCCAGCTGCCGGACAGGACAAGATTTGGAAGCCCGTAATTACAGCCTGTGCTCCCCACCTGCCCTGCTCCGTCCCCATGAGAAACCGACCTGCTGCCAGCAATTAGAGGTGGTTAGCAGCTCCTGGACTGCCATAAACATGGAGGTAATTGCAGGCTGTTCTCACTCCCAGCCCAGGAGGGACCGGGCTGCCCAGCTTCCCATTTCCTTTGCAAATCCCCAGAGGAGGGAGGGCACTAGCTTGGGAATTGCGTTCACCTTCGCATTGTTTTCTTTTTTCCACAAATATGAAAAAAAATATCCCACCAGAGAACACCTTAGGCTCTTCAAAAATGGACTGCAGCTTTCACACTGAGCAGCTGTCTCGTACAGAGAAATAACTTTTCAGTGGTTCCCATCTTTTCCTCACTTGAGTTTGCCCGCAGCTCTGGCTCATGGAAGCTTACATTAAATATTGCTCATCTGAAGTTAAATCTTACCCACGGAAGGCTGCTCTTTGTATTTAAATCAAAAGACTTGTGACTCGACCGAGGAGCTGAAAGAAAGCCCGGATTTGTGCTTTTCTGCAGTTTTTAAACATGACACTCTCTTTTATTTATTTTCCTTTTTTTAAGTCCGGTGGCTGTGCAGGCAAGCCTCTGCGGAGACGAGGGCTTTGCACCGGTGAGATCTGCAAACATGTCTCTTCTTTCCTGAACTTTATTTTTCTCACGGTCTCTGAAAAGGCGAGATCAGGTGATACGTGTGGGATTGGCCCTGCACAGGTGCAGATCAGGTACTGGAGGAGGTGGAAAAACATTGCAGTGTGTGCTCAAAAAAAAAAAAAGAAAAAAAAAAAAAAGAACGAAAGAAAAGAAAGAGAGACAGACAGAAAGAGCGAGTGAGCACGCTTCTGAATAGGCCAGGTCTAGTTCTTGGCAGGATGACTCAGGCTTAGCTGGCAGGCTATGGGAATAGGAGTGTGAGAAAGTCAGTCAAGCAGAGGGAAAAGAAAGATTCAAGTCCTCGGGCAAAATACGTTTTTTTTTTCTCCTTTTTTTTAAAGTCACCCCACGGACCGTGTGGGGCGAGGCAGAGCAGTGGGCACCGCGCTGCGGTTTTGCGGTTGCCCGGGTGCGAGGAGCGGGGCACGCACCTGCAGCCACGCCGCGTGTGCACACGGCGGTGCGACCGCATCCCGTGTGCCGCCGCCAACGCGAACCTCACGGCTCCGGGCTGCGGGGGGGCACGGCAGGCACCAGCGCCCAGGAACCACGGGCGGCTGCGGGACGGACCGCGCCGCCTCGGAGCCCGGGCACCGGCACAAGGCCGTCCCCACTGCCCGTCCCGGGCCACCACATCACCCCGCAGGCCGCGCCCCCCACCGCGCGCCTCCCCCTTCCCGCTGCCGGCGGCCCCCCGAGGGGAGCGGGCGGGGCCGCGCCCGCCACGGGCGCCAATTAACTCGGTAATTAGCGCGGCGCTCCCGGCGGGGCCCGGCCCGCCCCTCCCTTCCCCTCCCGCGGGCGGCGCCCGAGGGGTTAACCGCGGCCGCCCGCCCGCCGCCCTCCCTCCCGCCATTGGCCGCCGTCCGCCGCGCGGCGCGCGGCCAATGGGCGGGCGCCGTCCACGAGCGGGGCCGCGTGCGGGCGGCGCCCATTGGCTGGGCGCGAGTGTGGGAACGGCGGCGGGGGACGTTTCACACGAGCCGCGCGCGTGCGGCGCGCGCTATAAGTAGGGGCGGCCAAAGGCGCGCGGCAGCCGCGCCGCGCCACCTCCCGCCCGTCGCCCGCACGGGGCCCGCGCCCGCCCCCGCGGGGCCGCCCTCCCGCTGCCGAGCCGTGCCGTGCCGTGCCGGCGGGCGCTGCCGCACCATGCCTGCCGACCTGATGGAGAAGAGCAGCGCGTCGCCGGTGGCCGCCACCCCCGCCAGCATCAACGCGACGCCCGATAAGCCCAAGACGGCGGCGGAGCACAGGAAGGTAAGGGCAGGGCGGGCCGGGATGGGTCGGGTTGTGCCGCGCTGCGCCGTGCGCTGATCGCCGCTTCTCTTGCAGTCCTCCAAACCCATCATGGAGAAGCGGCGGCGGGCGCGCATCAACGAGAGCCTGGGGCAGCTGAAGACTCTGATCCTGGACGCGCTGAAGAAGGATGTAAGCGGCGGGGGGGGCACGGGGCGGGGGGTGCGGGGCCGTCCGGCGGGACCGTGCCGGTCTGAGCCCCGCCTGTGCCCGCAGAGCTCGCGGCACTCCAAGCTGGAGAAGGCCGACATCCTGGAGATGACCGTCAAGCACCTGCGGAGCCTGCAGCGGGCGCAGATGACCGGTGAGCGGCGGAGGGGGGGCGGTGGTGGGGCTGTGCTGGGGCTCCCTGCCCTACTCTGCTCTGTTGTCCCGTGGTGCCGGGTTGGAGCCCTCTGTCAGCGGGCTCTTGGGGTGGTGGGCCGGAGTGCGTGTTCTGTCCTGGCGGTCTTTGCTGACTGCCTGAGTGCTCTCTGCCCAGACCCGCAGCACCCAGGAGCATCGTGCTCGCTTGGAGGGCTGTAGGAGGTGCACCAGTGGGCAGCTTTGTGTCCCCACTGACCGCCCTGTGACTCTCACCCCACAGCTGCGCTGAGCACGGACCCTACAGTGCTGGGCAAATACCGCGCCGGCTTCAGTGAGTGCATGAACGAAGTGACACGGTTCCTCTCCACCTGCGAAGGTGTCAACACTGAGGTGCGCACCCGGCTCCTGGGCCACCTGGCCAGCTGCATGACCCAGATCAACGCCATCAATTACCCCGTGCCGCCCCCACCGCTGCCACCACCACCCGCAGCCTTCGGGCCACCCCTGGTGCCGCCGGGCGGAGGTGCAGGGCCACTGCCAGCTGTACCCTGCAAGCCAGGTGCTGATGCAGCCAAGGTGTATGGTGGCTTCCAGCTGCTGCCTGCCTCTGATGGGCAGTTCGCCTTCCTCATCCCCAGCGCTGCCTTTGCTCCCGGTGGGGCCGTGCTGCCCCTCTATGGCGGTCCCCCAACGGCTGCCACCGCCGCCTCACCCCCCGGCCCCTCACCTGGCACCGCTGACTCAGTCTGGAGGCCCTGGTGAGGTTGGCAGGCACCGGACTGGACTGAGCATCGCGCCCCGTGCTGCTGGCACGGCTGTACATAGGTTATACGTTCATATTGGATTGTGCCTTTGTACCATAGCACTCCCTCTGACAGTGTTTCGTGTTTTACACGAGATCTTTTTTCTCCCTTCCTTCCCTTTCCTTATGTGACACCAAAGATCGGGAATTTTTTCTTTTTTTTTCTTTTTTTTTTTTTTGAATGCTCTTAAAATAAAAGAGTCTCTTCTGTTTTGGAAGGCCTTTGGAGATACCTGGAGTGCTGGCTGTGTGTTTGGAGGGAGCCCGAGGACAGTGCTGCTGCGGGGTTGGAGCTGTGTGGCAGACCCCGTCCCCTTTGTGCGTTGGGAAATTGCCTGGCCCTTTCCCTGCTACTGGGCAGATGTTATTCCTGCTTTTTTGTGAGCAGCCCAGCTGATCTGACCTGCTAAAAGTGTTGCGTTTGCAAAGCTGCTGTATGTACTCACTGGGGGAGGCACCTCTCAGCCGCACACATGCGGTGAGACAGATTGAGCACGGAGCCTCCTGCGCAGACCCCAGGGGCCTGTCCCTGGTGTAAATCACCGATGCCTGCAGCCCGGTGATTTACAGGAGAGTGCCTGCCAGCGTCTCGTGTTACAAGTGTGGGACAGGCTGGACGCGGTGCTGTGTCTTGGGGCTGACAGGCTGCAGCAGGCGGTGCTGGGTACCACCTCCACCTGGAGCTGGAGGCAGGGAGCACGAGTCAGGCTGTGCCGGATGATTAATGCTCTGCATGTGGTTTTGATAGAGTTGGGCATTTCCTCTGCTTTAATATGGAAAACACATGTCAGGGGGAGTGAGGTGGGGCTGTGTGGGCTGCTTGCCTCTGTAACTGTGAGCTGCAGCTGACCCTCCTGACTTGGTCATGCCCCATTTCCAGGCAAGATGTGAGCCCTAGATAGGGGCAAGTGGTGGTCTCGGGTTACAGCTCGCATCGCCCTTCCTAGCAAGTCCTAACTCAGAGCGGACAGCTTTAAACCGTGCCAGGATCTGTCAGGGATTCTTTCCAAATCCCCCACAGAAGCGTGTCAGGTTCTGCCTGGCTCAGCCAGGTGCTTGGCTGCATCCAGGTGCTGGGGAAATGCAAGCTGTGGAGTGTGAGAGCAGGCAGGGTCTGAGACCTCCCCTCTGCAGATTCCTGAGAGCACTTCTTGGGATCAATTTTGGCGGGGGAGAGGAGATGTCTGCAATTTATCTCTACAGGGCTTACAGATGAGGATGTGCTTGGTGATGGCTGTCTTCTGAAAGCAGCTGCGGAGGATGATCTCCCAAGCATCCGGGCGATGATGAGCATTCTTCTCTCCTTTTTGTATGTAGATTCCCCTGTCTCTCCCATTGCCTTTGCTCTTACTGCTGCCTTCACTGCGGCATTCAGCAGCCAAGCTCTGTGGGCCAGCTGTGTGTGTATGTGGCTGCCTGTCCTGGCTCACCTCTGCACTGCTGCTGGTGACACGGCAGGACTGGGGCTGCTTGCAGGGCCTGCCTGCTTGGGAACTACATTGCCTAGTGCTGGTGAGAGCTGCGTGCATCACCTGCAGGAGCTGTGGCTCCTCCAGCCGGGCAGGGCCCTCCTGCTGGGGAAGCACGTTAAGAGGAGGCTCTACGGTAGGCTAATGGACAGCGTTATAGATCTGGGAGTGAAAGAAAAGACAGTCATCTGCTAATGGAGTTCAGATTGCACATATAGTGTATCTGCTGTACGCTAGGCTCTGCCTTCTCTGGAGCTTTGTGTTTGCTCAGCCCCACAGCCTGTTGACATGAGAGATCTGCTTGAGTTTGTGTGATTTGAAGGGATCAGGGCCGTTCCCAGGAGCTGCGCTCTTGATGCTAATTCACTTAAACCGTGACAACTTTGGATGACGAACGTGGGCTCGGGGTCTGCGGGCCTTTACGTGCAGGAGCTGCCCTTTGGGTACAGCTTTGCCTGACTCAGTCCCATGCTGATGATGGCACGTGGGCTGCTGGTGCTGCACACCTGCCCCGCCGTGCCCCGCTCACCTCCCTGCCTGCCGCAGCCGTGTGTGCTGCCGGGCGCTGCTGCCCGCCCGGGAAACCTGTCATTAAAGTCAATTAACTTTTCCCACACTCCTCGCGAGCGGTGTGCAACCCCTCCTCGCTTCCTCCTTGGCTCTTAAGTGCTACCATATGGCACGGGCCCCGGTCCCCCCCTCACACCCGCCCTGCCTTTGATTCCAGTCAGACAGCCAGAGCTTTATGATTTAAGCCGAGAGAGCCCTCGTACCAAGCCCTGGGCCGCGCTGCGGCCAAGGTGGTTTTTTTAGCAGGCAAGGCTGTTTTCTGGCAGGAAATGAATAGCTCCCAGATGAGCTCAGGAACCTGAGAGGTCGTGAGAAAGGAGCGAACCCCCGGCGTGGTGGCGGGCTGCCAGGCGGCAGGGAGGGGAGGGAGAGCACCCGCGGCACACGAACCCGCTCCGGCCCCTGCTGCCGGCAGCCGCCGAGGCCCCACGCCGGCCACCCGCCTCCTCGTGCTGCCGGATGGCCCCGGGCCTCGGCCTCGCTCGTGCCAGGGACCGCCGGCTCTGGGCCTTGGGCTGGAGTCCAGGCCTGCAGCCCCGGGGATGGTGGAGCAGCGGCCTGGCCTGGCAGCATGGTGGGGGTTAAGGGGCTGGGAACCCCACTCAGGGCTGGGATGCAGCAGCAGCCCCGTGGATCCCAGCTGGGGTGCGCAGCCCTGTGGAGGAGCTGTCTTTGGGACTGCCCAGCCCCATAGAGAGGCTGGGGCCTGATCCTGCCCAGCTCCTTGCTGTCACTCAGGAAGCCTGCAGCTTGGGCTTATCCTGGCACCTGCCCTCCCTAGGCGGGTGCCCGAGGGTAGGGTGGGGAAGGGGACCTGTGATTTACAGAGGTGACATGTGTTTTACTTAAAACAAGTCAAACAAAAGCGTGGTTTGTTTTGTGGAGCGCAGACTTCCTGATGGGGTCAGCCCAGACAAATGACTCCTCTCCGTTTCATTAAACATTTGTGGCCAGCCACACCATCAGCTGGTGCTGGGGGCCGTGTTCCCGGCTGAGCTGGGGTATGGGGGAAGCTGTGCAGCTGGATGAAAGGGTGTCTGTCCTCACGGTCCCTGCAGCAGGGAGCCAGGATGGGGCTTCAGGAGGATGGAGCTGCTTCTCTGAATTGTCCCACACACAGATGGGGCTGGGACAGCCTGGCTGTGTGACAGGGACACAGTGCCCCATTACTGGAACAGGGCCACCCTGCAGGTCTTCCACCCCCAACGAACACCATCTGACTGATGCTGCTGCCGGAACCTCACACAAAGTCAGCCCTAGGCCAGCCCCAGAGCAGGAACTCTGCAGAGTCCTATCCAGCAGGACCTGGGGACAGAGCCACCAGTTTGAGGGTAAATCCTGCCTTGTTCTGAATGGGGCATACATGTGGATTGGATGTGGCGCACTCATACCCTTTCTGAAGACACCCAGCATTTGTTTGGTGCTTTTGGCTGCTGTGAGCCGGTGAGGTCGGAGGCCTGTCGGCAACGACTTGGGGCTGCAGAAGCTTTTCCTGCCCCAGAAGATGGGCTGCAGTCCTACTCTCTGGAAAACATTATGAGTTCTTGAAACTGTAAAACAATTTGGCTGGTCTCTCTCTTGCTGACGTTGGAAATCTGGACAGTGTTTGTACCAAGAGAGGCAGCAGGATGCGAGGACGCATGCCGAATCCTGCAGCTATGTGCCGTGCCTGGCTCTGCTCTGCAGCCCCGCTGCAGCCCTGGTTCCTTGGCAGCACTGACACACACGGGTGCCAGAAGGGAGGCCCTTGTCAGCTGGAGCCCACTGCTGCTCTGCACCATCTTCCTTTCTCCCACAGTCAAGCTCGCTCCTTGCTGTGGAGCTCTGCACATCCCTTCCTCCGGGGCTGCCTGCTCCCAGCTCCCCCAGAGCTATCATTGTGCTGGGAGCAGCAGGGCTGGCAGCCACACAGCTCAGGCTGGTGTTTCTGAGCGGGCTCCAAGCAGCTGTTAGCACTCACAGGCAGTGCTGGCATGGGCTGGCTCCCTGCTGGGCCCAGCTGTGTGGGCAGGGGATGCAGGGACAGCCCAAGCAGGACTGGGTCCCCATGGCCTCTGGACACCGGGTGCATCCCATGCTGCACAGAGCTGCCAGCACTGGATTGTCGCCTTTTCAGGAGCACAATGAGGTTTATCTGGAGGTGCCGCGGCCCCGGCAGGCTGCACACATTGTGTTTGCTCAGCCAGCGGCACGGCCGGAGCGAGGCCAGGTCACAGCATGCCGCTCCCTGCCCAGCAGCCCCTCCTTGCAGGAAGCCTTGTGCAGTGGATGAGGACTCCTCGTTGCCCTGGAGGAGCCCACAGAGCTGGGTCACCACCACCTGCTGCTCCCCAACATCTTGCCAGGAGGTGGTTTAGCAGCCAGCCCCTTGAGGCCTCCCACATCCCTGCCCATAGTGGCCGCCTGTGGGTCAGCAGTGGCAGGCTGCAGGCGGACCGGTGGTTCTCTGCTCCTCGCCCATCCCTGCCGGCTGCCCGCAGCATTCCCTTGCAGGGAGGCTGAGCACACAGCAGTGTGTTCCGCTTATCAAGAAGATCAAGAGGCGGCTTGATTACAGCCAGAAGGGCCTGGCTGCATGAGTACCACGGCAGAAATAACAGGGCAGGTACTTCAGAGCTCTTTAATCTAGCAGGGAGAAGCAAAACACGAGTCGATTGCTGCGCATCTCTCACAGCCTGGGTGATTAGCTCCCCAAGGAGAGGCAGGAAAGCAGAATGCCCTCCCATGGTCACCACATTCCCCATTGGAGCATTGCCTGCAGCGCCGTATTTTACCTTAAACTTTCACCTTGTTCCAAAACGCTCTGGTTTAGGAGCACATGACTCCTGATGAGATCAGTGCTGTCCTGGGGGCCAGACTGGCCCCACTGCCCCCCGCACACCTGGCTGCAGGGATCTTTATCCTGCCATACAGCAGAGCCCCAGTGTCCTGCTGGCAGAAATTTGTCTGCAAATTTCCTCTCATTGAGAGCAGCCGGGGGGGCTGTAGGGCACGGGCTGATACGAGAACTTGATTAGGGCCAGGGCAAGCGGTGTAGGGAGACAGAGGCGGCTGGCGGGGGGTAATGCTCCAGCCCTTAACCTCTCCCCAGGAGCCCACAGATCGTATCTGTTAATGGATCAGCCCCCTGGTATCCTACAAACAAGTCATCTGGCTAAGTGCGTGGCAGGCATTTGTTACAATTTCATCACATTTAATTTATCTAGAGATGAGCGTTAGCTCAATGACTCCCAGGGACAGCAGGTAAGGAGCCATACTGGCACAGCTGGGCAGAAGGCTCTGGCTGCAGAACAGTTTTAAAGAACACAGAAAAACATTTTTTTCCTGCTTCCCTGTGGTAATGAAAAACCCTCTATGGAATGGGACTGGGAGCCCCTGTGTGTGAGGGACAAAATATCCCACAGCACTGTGGCATAGCCCTAAGCCCCAGGCTGCAGAGCCCCTTCCCAAAGCCCTGTGGCTCTGCGGAGGACGTGGCAGCCTCTCCTGCTGCCTCTGCAGACCTGGGCATGCACAGAACTGTGCCACCATACTCTACCACTGCACCAGTAACAGCACTGTGTCACCGCACCATATCACTGCACTGTGTCACCGTGCCATGTCACCGTGCCTGCCCTGCAGGCAGTGGCCAGGGAGATCATGCTGCCATGGGGCTGGGGCACGCCGGGCAGCTCCCTCAGTGCCAGGAGTGATTTACGCAGTGCTCCCAGCAGCAGAGTCAATTAAGGTCACATTTCTGTGTCGCTAAACAACAGGCAGCTCTGGGTTCGGTCCCGCTGAAAAGAAAACAAAAGCCACCCCTTGAAATGGGGTCTTTGAGGAGGTTCAAAGGAGCACAGCACAAAGGGCGGGCTTTGTGGTCACCCCTCATCCCGCGCCGCTTCCAGGGCCCTTCCCGACCAGAGACACAGCTAATGTGGCAAGTGGGAGTTTTTAATTGTCCGGCACAAACAATGCTGGCATATTTAGGCCGGCCTCATTACAGAACCATCCAAAACGCTCAAGAAGCATTCCCACTGCTTAGCATAAATAGCAGAAACGCTCTTTCACAAATGGAGCAGGTCCCATCTGCTCCCAGTCCATCCTCACCTTGACTCCCAGTGGCACATCCCTGCCCACCGCCACTGCTGGCCCCACTGCTGACCCTATTGCTGGTCACACTGCTCACCCTACCCCCAGCCCCACTGCTGACCTCATTGCTGATCTTGCTGCCAATCCCACTGTTGATCTTCCTGCAGTGCCGCTGCTGGCCCCACTGTTGGCCCCACTGATATCCCACTGCAGTCCCACCGCAGTGCACTCAGTCTGTGCCCCAGCCCTGCCAGGCTCTCCGCAGTGCCTGTACTCCACACACATCCCCAGGACGCAGGCACGGGGGGGGATCTTGTTTACCTGGAGTGGGCCCTGGCAAGGAGCCCCATCGGCACACAGGGATCAAAGCGCGGCGACTCCTGGTTGATACCTGATCCTGGAGCTGGACAGGAGCCGGGAGGCTGCCGGGTGCCTCCTGCGTGCACGGCGGTGTTGGGCTCTCCCTCTTCCCCTCTGCCTCCCTCCGCTCAGAGCCAACGCACTCCCCACGCCTTGCAGTTTATTAAAAATCCGAGGTACCTTGGAAGAGACAGCACAATGGCGAACTCGATACAGCTGCCTTGTATTAATGGACTGCCCCTTTTGATTTTCGAGTGGAACTTTTGGCAGAACACCAACGTCAAAAAGGGAAAATGGCTGTAAAACTCAGCAAAAGGGGGGGAATAAAAAGGGGCTTTGATCAGAAGGGCTTGAAGGTGAACGGCAGCGGTGCTGGCGGTGTGCTGGGGGTGAACTGTGGTGCTGCAGAGGGAGCGGGGCTGAGGGCTGAACTGAGAGTGGAGAGGTTCAAAGGGCTCCGAGCAAGGAGCAGCACCGGAGGATTATTCACTTTCTATATTTTCACTCCTGCAGCACACATGGGAATCTAATTGGCTGGGATGAGAAATACAGCCAGACAGCTTACAAGCAGGCTGGAGAAGACAGAAAAATATTTGCAGCTGCAAGCCATTAAAGGCAAACCCGGCCTCGCTCCTCCACTTTAATTACCCTTCTGTACGCTTTCCTCTGTGTACCAGTGCTAACGTCAGTTCAAAAACCTTTCTGATCTTAAAAGGCCGAGCTCAGCACCTCACTGCTCCCAGCGCTGGGCTGCACACAGCAGCATGCCACAACATGGCACGGCATCCTCTGTGCCAAAGCCACTGCATGGGATGCTCTGGGCTCCATGGGCGCCTGGTGCACCAGTGCTAGCACGGCTGGAACTGCCTGAACTGAGCAGCAGAGAGGGATTTTCTGTTCTTGAATAGCAGCGTGCTGCTCGCAGCCCCACTGCTGCTCATTTCCCTTTCCGCCAGCAGCAGTGGCATCACAGCTGTTATTGCAGGTGCCTGAAACCCAAGAATGGTGTTCGCTTTGTGCTGCTCCTTGTCAGTGCTGTGAGCTGACTTCACGGCGTTTTTAATCCAACTACGAACATGGGAGAGGTGCAAGTTGGCTGAATAACACAGTCCTCATTGGTTATTCTGAATCTTTGAGGTAATCCCTCTCCAAATGTACTAACAGGAGAAAGGGATGCTTGAGTCTGGGGTGATTTTACAGTTGGACTTAAAGCCCAACTGCATCCCTACAGATGAGGGGCTCATGGTGCAGGGATCTGGAGGAGCAGCGGTGGAGCTCACCCAGTTCTGCCCCATTTGGCCACTTCCCGGCCCCGCTGGGCCCAGGGCTGGGGCTCCAGATTGGAACCACATTGAAACACATTTGCAATGAATTAGGCCAGCAGCCAGCAGTGCTTGCTTGGCCGTGTGTGCAGCCAATCTTTGGGGATTGTCAGCTCCTCCCAGGTTTCCACAGCGGATGTTCCCCGGCCAGAGTGCAGCTGGGCTCCGCACAGAGCCCAGGAGGAGGGAAGTGCGGGTGGGGATGTGCTGTGCTGCAAGGAGGTGTGGAATGGGGGTGTCCTCTCTCCCCCCAGAGGGCATCCATTGTGAAATCCCATTTGGGGAGTACCTGAGAGCAGGGCTGTCAAGAGGCGATGTGTCAGGGGCAGTGGGCACAGGACTACTGTGGGTGTCCACAGCAAGAAGCAGTGCTAGAGACTTGCTTGACAACCTGCCAGGAAAACTGTTCAGATTCTAATTCACATCGTGTTTGTATCGTGTTCTCTTCCTGCTTAAAGAGGCAATATGGGAACCTTGTGAGGGGTTATGTGCTGGTTTACTGGGTGCTTTCCTGGTCACGCACATCCCCTTAGGAAGTGATGCCACAGTGACAGACACATGTTCTAAAAATAGTTCCATCCCATCTCAAGTGCCATTTTTTCTAATAACTTATTCCCACTTAAATAATAATGCTTAGTGATTAGCGGTGGGTACATATTAAGCTAATGGCAGAGCAGGAAATTGGGCAGCTTCCTATACACTGCAGCACCGCCTTCCTGCCTGCTGTGCCATGCTGTGCTGTGCTGTGCCGTGCTGTGCTGTGCCATGTCATACCATGCCATACCATGCAATGCTGACAGCAGGCACATGGAAGGGATACCCCTTGCCCTGCCCAGTTCGGTGACCCCAACCCTCAGACCCGAAGTTTTTCACCTGCTCAGCCCCAGCCATGCCCAAGGGACACCCTGTGTGCAGCTGGAGCCCTGATGCACGCACGGCCATGGCATGGTCTTCAGCCATGGCTGCATGCCAGGGGCCCCAGCAGCACTGCGGCTCTGCGATAAGGCCATGTCTGCTGTGAAATGGCCTCGTGTTTCGTGAGCAGGGATATTTATGAAATGACAGACAGCTGTGCTAATCTCTCTCTGGCAAGCAAGGCTTGCCCTGGGGAGCATGCCAGCAGGGCAGTGCCTGGGCACAGCCAGGGCAGGAGGGCAGTGGGGGCAGCTGACAGACTCCTCTGCTGCACTGAGGCTTATTACCCAGACCCCAAACCCACATGCTTGGTGGCAAGCCTGCAACAGCACCAGTGCTTGCCACAGTCCCACTCTGTGATGCCCAGATGCTGCTGTGACTTAGGGGGCTGCAGCCACCTGGGCAGTTCCAAGTGGGGGGTCCGGGCCACTCCCAGTGTGGCACAGCCCCCGGCTCACTGCCACTCACAGCCACTCAGCAGCAGCCTTCCCAGCACGGCTCCCCTCGGGTTTTTATCACCCGCATAGCTCTGGCGAGGGGAGGGAGGCCACCACCGGGGAACATCTGGGCTCCATTGCTCATTGTCTGGCAATTAATGTCAGCGCTGAAGACAGAAGGGACGTCAGATATTAAATAAACACGACCGCACTCTGCAGACCAAAACAATCCCACCAGGGGGAAGCGCACATGCGCATGCACCGGCGCTGCTGCGGCACAGCACGACCGGGCTGCTGGCTGCACACGTGTGTGCACGGCCCTGCACGCTCACAGGCTCCCACACAGCTCAGGTTTCACCTTGAGTAGGACCAGCAGGACAAAAAAAATCTCCTTTTCCTTTCTTTTTATTTTAGTTTGTTTTATTTTTGTAATTTTCCAGCAGGCAAATTGCAGCTGCAAGTGCAGAGAGTTTAAAACTGTGCCTGTGGGGGGTTCTGTGCATCCAGCCAGCAAACAGCGGGGACGGGATGGTTCCCCCAACCCACCAGGCTGCCCAAGGCCTGCCCTCCCACGGTGCTCCCCACATTCTGCTCCTGCATGGATGCAGACTCGTTAGCTCAGGGTCGGTCTGGTTGGGCCCTGGGAGCTTTTGTTCCCCTGAAGAAGTCCCTCTCTCCTCTGCCCTCAGCCCCTTTTCATATGGAGGTCAATGGGCTGATGATTAAGCAGGAAAAGGGCATGAAGAATCAACCAAATTAAATCTTGTGTGCAAACAGGTGGGTGTGAAATTTCACTCAATGGATGGTGTTAGCGGGGACCCCCGGGATCCCGATTTCCCAGGGGAAGGCTGGGCAGCCTGAGGGGGATTTGCTACAAAAACCTCAGACATGGGAGAATAGAAAAACCTTCTCAAAAACCAATATTGACAAGGTCCCTGTGTTTGCACCCCGGCTTTCCCTGGGAGCACAAAGGGAGGTGATTGTCCCAGGCGCAGTGGGGAGGGGACGCAGGGAGCTCAAAGGTGAGCGGCCCCCCTGGCCCCCCAGCCCCAGCCCCTCTGCTTAATCCCCTGCTCGCCAGAGCTTTGAAGTTGCCAGAGGTCGAATATGGGATGGAAATCACGTTAGCTGCGCTGCGTGATCACAATGCACTGTGACACAGTGCTGTGTCCCGGGTGCCACGCACCCAGTGAGCACTGGGATGCATGGGACCTGCAGGACCTGCAGGGACACATTGCGACGCACTGCCAGTTCAGCCCACCCCTGTGGCACTCAATGTGGTGTCTCCAGCTCTGGCACGTAAGGGGGACAGGGAGCAGCCTGATAGCAGGAGGCTCATCCCTGGGATTAATTAGCCAAGGCTGAAGTGCAGAGCAATGTAAAACACGAGCCCTTTGCTGTGGCGTGGGGCACCGGGGCCGTCCCGCAGTGCTGCACATCTTGTAGGCATTAGCGTCACGTCAGAGCAGCCTGCACAGAAGGATATGGGGTTTATGGGGTTGTAAAGTGCCTTGTTCCCAGTGTGGGAACGGCACTGCTGTGCAGAAACACGCTCTTGGTGCATGAGGTTCAGGAACCTGTGCAGGGAGGGAACACGGGGCTTGGAGGCTCTGCAGTCACTCATAGGATGATAAGTTTGTTGTTGGCCTTTTGCGGCCCAGCACGTGACACAGTGTTGTATCACTGCTGCCTGTCCCAGGTCGGAAGAAAGGTGGGGAGGGTGACTTTGTTGTGGAATAGAAATGTTTAACCATAGATCCGGAGAGCTGAATTGGTTGTGCTGCTGGGGCTTCTTCCCGTGGTGCTGGTGTCTCACAACATGCAATATCAGCATGGCATGTGGAAAATAACCTAGCACAGTTATATCAGCTGACACAGCTGCGTGGCATCAACATGCCTAGAGATCTCAGCCAGACCCAAACACTGCCCTTCGATCTGTCATTTGCATGATTGTTGAACAGAAGCAAACCTGTTACCTCCAACTGTTTGCCTTCAGTGGAACAGCTTTCCAAATGGAGAACTGCACCACCAGGAGACGTCTGACAGGCGCTTCGCACTGCATTCCCAGCAAGCAGCCTTATGAGAAGACATCGCCGTAGTGTAACGTGTTCACCAACTGCAGCTCCTGAGCATCTGTGGGCTCAGAACTACCACAGCTCTCCTTGCCTGGAGCTGGTGGGGTGGGCACCCATCCCACTGCATGGCACAGCATGGCATGACATGATGCAGTGCGGCACAGCACAGCCTCTGCACAGCCACACTCTGCACGGCTTTTCCCTTCCAAGCAGCTTTCTGAGAACGCATCTGCTGTGCTCCCACCCTGCACCAGAGCTGAAAATCTAAATAAAGAACGTCTGTCTTTTTATTAAGCATTTTAGTAAACGTGACTATTACATTCATATTATATTTCCCTGTTTTGTACAAACACGTTGAAGTCAGCACTAAGAGGATTACGTTTATGGCGCACCAATCTCTGCCCAAATGGGCTGACTAAAGAAACTCTTGTTAAACAGTATTTTCTCTAATGCCTGTTGCTTTTCTTCCCTGCCACAGTGCTCCGACATCCATGCGGGCTCCCTAAATCCACCCTCCTCGGGAGCTTTCAGATCAGGGCTCTTCCCCCCTCTGCCCCCTCCGGATCCTTTAATACAGCTGAAGATGAACATTAGCGCTTGGTTCAACTGCACTGGAAAGGGAAAGGGCAGATTCATCAAAATCTTTATACCTCCATAGAAAAATGTAGCCTTTTGCCTTTCCTCGAGTGAATGCCTTTTCTAGAGGGTATTCATTAGGGCTTGGGTCTGTTTTTGCAGACAGCTCCACAGATGTTGACATTTTTTTTCTTCACTGGGTTAAGACGCCTTCTATAGGCTTTCATTCTTCATTTGTTACTTCTTTATTATCCAAGGGGGGGGGGGGGTGGGGGGCTGGAGGGGGGGTCTTTTTTTCCTCCCCCTTTTTTTTTTCCTTCTTCCTTTCTTCCTGGGGAGTTGACTCGGCTCTCTGAAGAGAGCAGTGCTCACGGCCTCATTATGCTCCCAGCCCTTTCTCATTGCCGCGGGGCCATTGTGGTGAGCAGCAGGTAGCGGTGGCACCGCGGGGTCAGCGCCCTGCCGCTTTGTGTGCCCGCAGTGGGAAGGATCAGGCTCACGCTCACGGCTCTACCTGGGCTCCTGCACCCAGATGCTGGAGAAGGGTTTACTGGAAAGCCATTGCCCGGCACGGGGGAGGAAATAACGCTGGAATAAAATAAAGGAGGGAATGACGTGTCGGGACTGCTGGGTACGGAGGGTTCCTGTGGTGACACCATTGCCTGCAAACTAAGCCAGGAGGTGCCTGTACCCCAGTGCCCAAAGGAAGTGTGCTGTGTTTCTGGAGATATTTGCCCCAAAATATTGCCGGGAGGGACACAAGCGTTGGCAAAGGCATCACAGTCCAAGTGGCACTTCAGGGCCCGCACTAAGGAGCGCAGAGGTAATGGTCGCAGCCATTCACAGATGGGCTCATTGTGTCGCTGTGCATTATCTTGGGGGAAAGAATAGCTCCCGCTCGGAGAGCCTCCTGCCCCATTCCCACACTGCCCAAAATGACAGCCCCAGGTCCACTGGGATGCATGGGGCAGCAGTGATCTTTATCCTGCCACGCAGCAGAGCCCCAGCGTCCTGCTGGCAGAAATTTGTCTGCAAATTCCTCCACATTGAAAGCAGCCTCAGACACGGGCCAGGGCGAGGACTTGATTAGGGCCGGGGCAGGCAGCGTGGGGAGCAACACTCTGGCCCTTAACCTCTCCTTGGGAGCCCACGGAGATGATGCTGTCACTGCTTCTGGGGCTCTGTGTGGGAGCACAGCAGCTTCACTCCTGTCACACTGGAGCAGAGCGGTGTACGCCGGGGTTTACAGCCCAGAAAATCCCGGCTCCAAAGGGCTCTGCCTCATGGGGGAAGGAGGCGTTCCACCCTGCCCAGGGCCACTTTTATGCCATTGTGCCTTTTCAGCGTTGCATTAAGGCGGCCAAAGAAGGGGATTTTTAATGGTTCCACGGGAACAAAGCGGGAACATTGGGCCCAACTTCATTACAGAATCATCTGAAACGCTTGAGGAGCGTTTCCCACTAATTATCATAAATAGCCGAAAAAAATCTTTCACTCCCAAAGCAGGTTCCATCTGCCCGGCCGTGTTTTCTCACCTCCACTTCAAACAGCGCGGCCGTGCCCCCGCACAAGGGGGAGACCCCATCCTTGCTCCACTCACACACGGGCACTCGGAAGAAATACAAACAGGCCGCAGATTAACATTGCTCCTTTGCACCTTAAACAAACAGGCGGCTTCCACCCCTCTGGGAGAGCCCCAGGAGGGTGTGCTGAGCTCGCCCTGCCCGAAGCCCACAGGCGGCTCCTGGTGCCTGGCCATCAGAGGTGTGCTGGGTGTCTGGGAAGGCACAGTCCTGCTGGGATGTTACTGGGCACAGGAGGGCAGCTGTAGGGGTGCTGCTGTCTGACCCATGGGCAAACACCTCCAGCCTGACCCCATCTTCATGGATAACAATAATTAACAGGAGAGCAGACTCGTCTTGTGTCTCCGAAGACCTTTTAAGATGTGATTATGTTGTGCTAATCTCGCCCCCAAGCACTTCCCTGTTTAGGCTGCACCAGGCCATTAAATATCCCCAAACCCAAGGAGCCCCCCTGCCATCCCCGGCAGCCGGCCCTGCTTTCAAACCCTCTAAATCAAGCACGGAGTGGAGACCATATGGGCTGCCAGGAAACACACTCTCTTCCCTCATCTGCGTCTCATTAGCGCAGTGCCAGGCTCTGGGGCTGCGCTGTCCCACACAGATGTGCTGCCCTGCACTCCCTCCCGTATTTCACAGCCGTCGGGACTTCAAGGAGCAGCTGAGCAGCAGTAACACTGCACAGGCTCAGCAGAGCGGATATCCAAGTCCCTAGTGCACAGCCACAGGTATGTGCCCTAATGCGAAGCACCATCCCCTGCTTTGCTCTGGCACAGTGGGAGCAAGAAGCTGCTGCAGGGTCTGGAACACAAGGTTTACAATTGCATTTCCATTTTCTCAGCATGCTGCTGCCTGCAGGACAACGTGCAGTCCTGCTGCTGCCCCATCCTCTGACTGCCAGCACCGTCTGGGCCCCCCATGCTGCAGTGGGTGATGGAAAATCCTCACTGACGTGACAGCCAGCCCTGGGATGAAATGGATTGCTCCGATTCTGCACAGTAGAGCTGCTGGGGAGGCTTTAATATCAGCGAGGACAAAGCTGAGAGTGCAGGAAGAGGTCAGAGCTTTCTGTAGGCATACCACTGCTGGCACATCCCGCGATGCCATGCAGGGAAGCTGCTGGGATGCTTGCACCAAGCAGGAACCTTCCAGCAATTGGGAAGGCAGGATCCTCACCAGTCTCCAGCCCGTGCCCCGAAGTGGGCACCCCGTGGCAGACCCAAGGAGGAGCCCAGCTGGCCCTGGAGCAGAGTCTGCAGCACCTCAGGGCGATGCCTTCTGGCCCTGGTGGTCTCGGACGGCCACGGGCAGCCACTGCCTGTGTCGGGATGCCACCTAGTGTCGCTTGGCAGAAGGTTCCGTCGGGCCGTGACACCGTGCTCCCCAGGCTCACAGCATCTCCAGGCTCTGCCTGGGAGGGACCCCAAAACCTCCTGGATCCTGCGATGCCCGCCCCTGGGGGTCTGTACCGCTGAGATGCGGCTCTGCAGCCTGGCCTGGGCGTGCGGCATCCAGCACTTGGACACTCAGCAGCCTCACTGGTAGCACTGGGTGGTCATGGCCATGGGCAGCACGGCAGAGGAGAAGGGTGAGCTTCACCCCCAGCAGCATGACACTCACCTGCAGCATCAGCACAGCCAGCCCGAGGGCAATGGAAATGCGGCAGTGCCATGGACTGGCCTGCAGGGAGAAGTCTCTGAGGTGATGCCCACCTGGAGTCACGGAGGGTGGCTGGGGGATTGTGTGGCCTCTCAGTGGGGGAACAGGGGATGCTAGTCTCTCTGTGGGCTCTGGAAGCTCAGGAGGCATTTGTTGGGTGGTAGCTGCCCACAGAGTGGTTGGAATTAGTGAGGTGGTGGGACCTAGAGTGGATAGTGCACGCTCTGGGTTGGTGACGGAGATCTTGGGCAGCACTGCTGGTGATGGGGTGATGGTGGGGATCTTGGGTAGCATGGATGTTGATGAGGAAATAACAGAGGTCTTGGGCAGCCCAGTTGGTGATGAGATGGTAAAGGAGATCTTGGACAGCACTGTTGGTGTTGGGGTGGTGATAGAGATTTCAGGCAACACAGATGGTGATGGGGTGGTAAAGGAGATCTTGGACAGCGCTGTTGGTGATGGAGTGGTGGTAGAGATCTCGGGCATCACAGATGGTGATGGGGTGGTAAAGGAGATCTTGGACAGTGCTGCTGGTGGTAGGGTGGTGATAGAGATCTCAGGCAGCACAGATGGTGATGGGGTGGTGATGGAGGCCTTGTGCAGTGATGGAGCAGTGGAAGAAATCTTGAGCATTGTGGTTGATGATGGGAGGATGATGGAGGCTTTAGACAGCATGGTTGGTGAAGGAGCAGTGATGAAGTTCTCTGTTGGCGTAGTTGGCAACACAAAGGAGGTGGCCACAGGCAATGGCATGGTTGGCAGTGCCTTAATGGGGAAGGCCACTGATGACAGTGTTGACTGTGCTGCAGTGGGTAAGGCTTCAGCTGGCAGCAAGAGTGGCATCCCTTGTGGTGATGTGGAGGTGAGTAGTAGAGATGGGGAGAAAGAAGCTAAAGGAGGCAGAGTAGCTGGGCAAATTAACTGGTTTTCCTTCAGTGATGTCACTGCTTGCCCTGCCAGGTGAGCTGGAGTCTTACAGGACACTTGAGAGGACAGCTTGACTTTCTCACTGTTGCCCTGGATCCAGCTGTGCAGGTAACAGAGATTACAGTCACATCTCCATGGGTTCCCACTGAGAAACAGTGAGCTGAGCCTCTTCAGGGGGTCCAAGAGTCCTTGGGGGATACTCTCTAGCTGGTTCATTCGGAGATTGAGGGTTTTCAGATTTGGGAGTGGAGCGAAGACCTCATCATCCAGAGCGGAGAGCTGGTTTGTGTCCAGCTGGAGGTCTGAGAGCTTGCTAAGCCCAGTGAAGACCCCTTTTGGCAGGGCTGCTAGCTGGTTGTGGGACAAGATGAGTTTGCCTAGAGACGTAAGGTTGACAAAGATGCCATCCGGAAGAGCGACTAAACTGTTCCTGCTCAGGTCCAGCTCCCAGAGGTGTGGCATGCTGTCAAAAAGGCAGCAGGAGAGCTCCGTAATGTGGTTTGAACCTAGAGTCAGCAGCTTCAATCTATTTAAACCAAAGAAGCTCTGGGGTGGGAGAACCCTGATGAGGTTGTTGTCTAGCAGGAGTTTTTCCAGGTAGGTCAGGTTCCTCAGGAGCATGGGTGACAGCACCCTGAGCCTGTTCCTCTGCAGGCTGAGCTCCAGCAGCCCCCGCTGAGCGTCCAGCAGCCCCTCTGGCAGCTCCTGCAGCTCGTTCTCATACAGCCGGAGGACTTGCAGCTGGGGCAGTTTGCTGAAGACATCTCCAGGCAGAGCAGTGATCCTGTTCCTAGCCAGATCCAAAAACGTTAGATTGGCAAGGGAATCAAAAATATCTTCCGGAAGAGAAGGGATCGCGTTGATGTGCAGGGACAGCTCTCCCAGATTCTCCAGCCCCTCAAACAGGCCTTTGGGGATGTGCCTGATGTGGCTGTCTCTCAGCTCCAGCCTCTGCAAGCTTGGAAGATTCTGGAAAGTGCCCACGGCTAATTCTTCTAAGGAGGCGCCAGAGATCTCCAAGTCCCTCAGTTTCTCCAAACCATCGAAGGCCCCAGGTTCAACTGTCTTGATATTGTTGCCAATAAATAAAATCTTGGTCAGGTTGGGCATGTACCTGAAGGCGCTTTTCCTTATGGCAGTGATGCTGGTTTGCACAAAGATCATCTCTGAAATGAAGGACTTTGCAGTCTTTGGGATCTCTTTGACATCATTTTTGGACCCCCTGTAGACCTCCTGGTAATCCTTGGGTGTTTCATACGGATCTGCGCCCAGGGTCTGACTTTGGCATTTGTGGGGACGAAAGAAGAGGACAAAAAGGAAAAGAAAATGCTGGTTCATCGTCCTGGAAAAAGGGTTCCAAAAGTTTGTTATGAAGAATAACAAAATGCGTGTTCAGTTCCCAGGACCCTTCTGTTCACATATCACAATATAAGAAAGAGACCAATACTCAGCGGGGCAACAGCTCACCCATGCATCGGCAGCACCAGCCACTTGCAAGCCTTCACAAGCACACCTCCAGAGATCAGAAGTGGTCCCAGGATCAGGGACGCAGGGAAGAAGATCCCCAGGACCGCCCCTCCCAGCACATTTTCAAGTGTTTCGTGTCACATACCTGAACGTTCCTGAACAAGTCCAGCTGCCGGCACGCTGCGCTGTGCGGGGAGTGAGGCACAGGGCAAAGGGTCCCATCACCTGGGGGAAGCTCCTTATCCGCGGCCCATGCACAGGGCTTGGCTTTGGGGCTGCCGGGGGAGATAACGCCCAGCACAGCAGGGAGCAGCCCAGGCACCCCCGGATAGGATGCGGCGTGCTCCCGCGCGTTATCTGCCGGCACCACTTGGCCACGCACATCCAGGGAAGCCCAAAGATCTCCAGACCAGCACAGTTTTCCTTCCTCAAGAAGTGGCTGGTGTAGCTAAAAAGCGCTGCCTCGAAGTCGTTTGTTTCAGCTGGTAACAGCGATGAGAGCCCTTCCTCTCCCCGCGCTGTCGGAGCCCGGCGGCCACGAGGTGGAGCCGCAGCACCGCACGGCGCGGAACGGCCGCAGCGCCGTCGGGGCGAAGGGCTCAGCTGGGACCGGGTGCCCGCCCGAATCCGGCAGCCAGCAGCGTGCCCAGGCAGCGGGACACCGGCACCGGGGAGCCCCGACGCGTCCCCACGCGATCGCGGCCGCTTTGCTCGCGTTTTCCCACTCTCCGCACCGGGAAATGGCTGCACACGAGTGATTCGTATCTACATTTTAATGGTAGTTGAAATACACGAGGAGCGCGCGGCTGGGTGAATAAATACCAGCAGTCCCTCACCTGGGGCCGGTGACCACGGTGGGGACATCAGAGCAGGACGTGCCGTCGTTCCCCAGGCTGTCGCAGCACCAGCCCGCTGACCCCGGGGCACTGCCCTGCCCTAGGGCGCAGCAGGGACACCGGGTGACACGTCCTTCTCTCCATCCTGCACCGCGATGAGGATGCTGACCCGCAGCGTGCCGCAGGAGGAGCGCAGCACCCAGTCACCCTGGTACTCAGACTCCAGCCCTGCTGCATCCTCGGGAGGAGGAGAAGGAGGAGGAGGGAGGCGAAGGCTGAGCTGCTGGCAGCTCGTGGCGTTGCAGGATATATGCAGGGTGCCCTCAGGGTTGCTGTAGGTGCACTGCCCTGGTGCGTGCTCCCCAGGCACCGCGTCCCAGCCCTGGTGGCGAGCACATACCTGTGGCTGGAGGGTCACCTCCAGGAGGGGCCGTCCCACGAGGGCATCAGGGCCGGTGCAGGTGGCCTGCAGGTGGACTAGGGGCTCGGCAAACGCCTGCAGCCAGCTCAGCAGGTAGGAGAGGCGGCAGTCACACACCCAGGGGTTGCTCTCCAGCCCCACGCGCACCAGCTCCTCATTGCCGTTGAAGAAGCCCGTGGGCAGGTGGGACAGGCGGTTGTGCTCCAGCCCCAGTGATGTCAGGCGGGGCAGTTCATCCAGCAGCCCAGCAGGCAGCACGGAGAGGTTGTTGCGGCCCAGCTGCAGTGCTGTCAGCTCTGCCAGCCCATGGAAGGCCGCAGTGGGAAGGTGGGACAGCGCGTTGTGCTCCAGTGCCAAGCTCTGCAACGCTGACAGGTTGGCAAAGAGGCCCTTGGGCAGCGTCTGCAGGCGGTTGCGGGCCAGTGAGAGGTGCAGGAGGCACGGGGTGCCCTGCAGGAGGGCAGCGGGAAGCTGGGCCAAGCGGTTCCCCTCCAGGCTGAGGGAGGTGAGGTTGGCGAGGCCAGAGAAGGTGGTGGGGGCCAGGCTGTCCAGGCTGTTGTGCTGCAGCTGCAGGCGCCTCAACCCCGTCAGCCCAGCGAAGGCAGCAGGCGGCAGCTCCACCAGCTGGTTGCCATCCAGGCGCAGCTCGGCCAGATGGATTAGCGTTACAAAGGCACGGGGAGGCAGCCGTGCCAGCATGTTGTCGCTCAGCTTCAGGACGCGCAGAGCAGTGAGCGGGGCCAGCAGCCCCTCGGGCAGCTCAGCCAGCACGTTCTGCGAGAGGTCCAAGGCCTGGAGGCGTTGCAGCGGATGGAAGATGTCACGGGGCAGTGCTTCGATCCTATTTCCCCGCAGACGTAGGTCCTGCAGGCTGCCCACAGCAGTGAAGAGCTCTGGGTGCAGGGAGTGGAGGGCGTTGGAGCTGAGGGACAGCACGGTGAGTCTGGGCAGCCCCTCCAGCAGCCGCGGGCTGATGGATGGCAGCGGGTTGCCTGACAGCTCCAGCTCAGCCAGGGCAGGCAGCCTGCGGAAGGCACCGGGCTCTAGCTCCTGGATGCGGCTGTTGATGAACACCAGTTTGGTGAGGGCAGTGCTGGGGCCCAGCGCACCGCTCTGGATGCGGCTCAGGGCCGTCTCCACGAAGAAGAGCTGCGTGGCGTTGCCAGGAAGGCCTGCTGGGATCTCCCTCATCCTCTCCTCTGAGCAGAAGACGCTGGTGCGGCCATAGCACTGGCAGGGCAGGGGGCAGGGTGGGGGCAGCCCCCATGCCAGCAGGGCCCCCAGCCCCAGCACGGCGGGGAGCAGCACACTGCACTGCAGGAGGAGGGCATGCTCAGCCCCCGCCGCAGGGCAGCGGGGCCCGCTGCGCTCAGCCGAGCAGTTGTGTTCCTAATTGCCCACACACCACTTCCTTTTGCAATAAAGTTCTGGAGCCTGAGCTGAGGGCACGTGCCTGCACATGTGCAAGGGCTGAGCTGGAACAGCCCACGATGCTGTGCTCACGTTGAGCAGAGCTGCAACGGGAACTCCGCTGCACCACAGTGACATGCACCTGCAGGTGCCCGCAGCTGGGAGGATTCTTGGCCTTACTGCAATGCTGCAGGGCAGCGTTGGGCCTGGCCTTCCCTCCCAACACCCAACGTGGTTCCAGCACTGCCCACCTGCCCCTCACCCCTTCCCCCAGCCCCACAGCCCACAGCTGCCACTTACCGAGAGCAGCATCGCAGGGACCACTGCAGCGGGGAACGCACTGAGCCTGCTGCCAGGAGTGAAACTCGCTGAGAAGGGAAGATGTGTCCTGGGGCGGATGTGGAGGCAGCTGACTACACGTTCCTGCTGGGGCGGAGCTGCCCCTGTCTGTCTGCTTATCGGCAACAACAACCCATGTCCTTGGAGTGCTCCAAAAAACAGCCCAGCCCCGGGGAGCAGAGGTGAATGCACATGGGGTGCAGGGCTGCGGCCCCAGCTGTGACCTGGGATGGTGGCACTGGGCCCAAACCAAGCACAGCACACCCACATGCAGCAGCCCAACAGGAGTGTCCTTGGGCTCTATTGGTCTCATCAAGACATGAGACCGGTGAGAGCTTCTTGTCCAGGAGAGGGGACTGGCACAGCACAGCGATGCAGAGCAACATCCCAGTGAAGGGGATCATCTCAGGGCCATCGTGGTATGGTCCAGAGAGCAGAGCCACTGGTGAAGGCACCCTTGGGAGCCCTGCCCTGCGCAGAGGGCTGCAAGGTTCTCAGCAGTGCCATCAGGAAGCTTGCCAAGGTCCCAGTGAGCCCTCCAAGGGCCACTGTGCTGCCATGGAATGGCTGAGCCCTCCCTCACCCCAGCCCAGCCAGGCTGTGCAGTCACAACACGATCACCCTGTCCCAGAAGCTTGCATGGGCTTTTTCTCACCACCAAGGAATCAGTTGAGGGAGGCATGAATCAAAGCTCCTCTCCCTCCTGGCTTGTACCAAAGGTGCCTCTTGCCACAGAAGCAAACAAACAGCTCTTGGATTTGGACCACAGTGCTTTAATGGGAAGTCACAGAGCAGTACCGAATGGCCCCGAGGCACAGTCCTGTTTGAAGTTGTTGCTCAGGTCTCAGCTCAGAAGAGCATCCATCCCATCACATACACACAACGGCACTGTTGTTTGTGCCAGCACGGGATCCTGGAGCACCATGATCACCACCACCCACTGCAGCCCCTGTCCCATAGTACAGTACCCCATAGGGCCCCATGCCACACATGGAGCTGTGGCCGTGCCTTACTGCCTGGAGGAGACACAATGGCCACTGGGACAGCGCAGCCCAACCGACCACAGCCGTGCCTTGCAGAGCAGGGCTTTGCCCTCCTGTGCTGTGCCACCAGCAGCATCCAGGCTGGGAGCAGGAAGCAGGAGCAGGCACAGAGTGGGCACACTCAGGGCTGGGAACAGGGAGAGGAGAGGGTGCGGCTGTGCCGGGCAGGGCTGCGGTTGTTGGATGCTCAGGGCACACGCAGCCCCGCCGTGCTGCCGGCATGGGAAGCACAGGCGTGTGAGGGCAAGGATGCTGCTGGAGGCAGAGGAGGATGCCCCGTTCTTGCCGCACTGCCTGCAGGCAGGGAGGGCAGCGTGGACGCGGCCAAGTCACTGGGGTGTGCCACCAGGGAGCACGCCGAGCTTGGAGCCAAGCAGAGAGGCAGCCCAGCCCTGGAGGGGTGAGCTACGAAGACACACACGGCTCTGCTTGGGGTGAGGGCGTGTGCTCAGATCTGGCCTCGTGTGATGGCTTCACACCTCAGCATGGGCTGAGGCTGAGGGCATGGGGCTGCAGGCAGCAGGTGGGGCTGGAGGGGACGAGGTGAGGGAGGGGGAGTCCCAGTGCTCTGTGGCCAGGCTGCGGCTCCCTGCTCTGCTACTTGGCACCCTGTACTCTGGCTGCTGGCCCCAGGAAGACATTGAGCATGGAGGCAGAAGGGGCTGGGGACAGGGCAGCCAACAGAGCACCCATGGTTGACACCCTGCTGCAGAGCAGGGACACAGTGAAGCAGAGCAGCAGGGGGAACGTGGCGTATGGAGTGATGCTGTCCCATCCAGCTCTGGTCCCTCCCCTGGGGTCCGTGGCAGATCAGGCTTCATTAGGAGCTTTCATCCTCATCAGCACCACGTGGCTCTTCTTCCTACAGCCATACACCACCAGCGCCACGAGGGCGCAGAGCAGGGCCACGCACACCAGTGCGATGACGGCCCCCACCACTGCACTCTGCGTGCGTGTCAGCCCCCACCACCCCCTGCCTTCCTCCTCCTCTTCCTCCACCTCCTGGGACCCAGGGGTGGCCAGCAGAGTGGCGGAGGGCCCCGATGGCGATGCTTCCTGGGAGGGGCGGGCAGGCAGCGGGGTGCTGGGCAGGGCGGTGGGGAGCTGGTCCTGCCACAGCCCAGCGATGGGTGCTCCCCGCAGCGGGGCCGGCTGGGCGCACAGCGGGGGGATCTCACCCACCTTGCTGGGGTTGGCCTCCAGCCAGGCGCGCAGGGGCAGGATGGCACGGTCACAACGCCACGAGTTGTTGTGCAGCTTCACCTCCCGCACGGCAGCCAGCGGGGAGAAGATTCCGGCGGGCAGGTTCTCCAAGGTGTTGGCGTGCAGCTGGATGTGCTGCAGCCTCGGAGTGGGAGCGAAGAGGCCACGGGGCAGCGTCTGCAGGCGGTTGTTCTGCAGGGAGATGTTCTGCAGCTTGGGCATTCCCCCCAGCACCCCGGCATCCAGCCGGCGCAGGGCGTTGGAGTGCAGCGACAGCTCCAGCAGCTCACCCAGCCCCCGGAAAGCCCCTGGAGCCAGCGATCGGAGCTGGTTCTTGCTGAGCACCAGGAGCTGCAGCTGGGTGAGGTTGCTGAAGACGGCGGCGGGGAGAGCGGCCAGCTCGTTCTCATACAGCCACAGCTCCCGCAGGTTGGGCATGGGGCCGAAAGCGGCCGGGGAGATGTCACGCAGGCGGTTGACGTGCAGGGTGATCTTGGAGAGGGCACGTAGCGGCAGGAAGATGCCAGCGGGCAGGGCAGTGAGGAGGTTGTTGGAGAGGTAGAGCTTCTGCAGGTTCCCATTGTGCACGAAGAGCTCCGGGGACAGCGTCTCCAGTTGGTTCTGGTGCAGGCCCAGCTCCTGCAGCTCGGGCAGCGCATCAAAGGCGCCCGCCGGGATGTGCCGCAGCCGGTTCTCGTAGAGCCGCAGCACCTGCAGCTGAGGCAGCCGCTCGAAGGCGCGGGGCGGCAGCCGGTCCAGGTTGTTGCGGGCCAGGTTGAGCTTGGTGAGGCTGGCGAGCTGGTCAAACAGCCCCTCCGTCAGCTCCCGCAGGTTGTTCCCGTGCAGCTGCAGCTCCTTCAGGTTGCTCAGGTGGGCGAAGTGGTCGGGCTCCACGCGGAGCAGCTGGTTGCTGGAGAGGAGCAGCGACTCCAGCTTGCCCAGGGGCTGGAAGACCTGCACCGGGAGCTCCTGCAGCTTGTTGCTGGCCAGGCTGAGGTAGCGCAGGTCGGGCAGGTGCTGGAAGGCGTCCGGGCTGACGCGCCGCAGGTCGTTCTTCTCGATGCGCAGCCCGATCAGCAGGGAGGCGTTGCCGAAGGACGCCTCGCCCAGCTCGGTGATGCGCGTGTTGATGATCTGCAGGGTCATGGCGTTGGCGGGGATGGGGCTGGGGACGGCGGTGATGCCGGCACCGGAGCACTCCACCTGGGCGGTGCGGACGCACTGGCACTGCTCCGGGCACTGCCCACGGGCTGAGTGGAAGCCCACGAGCAGCAGCAGCAGCCACCAAGCTCCCTGCTCCATGGGGCCTGCAGTGAAAAGAAAGGAGGGGGCTCAGCGCCACCGGGAATGGGGGCTGCCCCCCCCAGGGCCGGACACGCTCCTCCCCGGGAGCTCTGGGCCAGGCAGGGCAGAACCAGTGCCTCGCTGCCGCACCACAGCTATTAGTGGCATCCCCTGCGTGCCCTGCTCCTCCAGCAGCTGGGAGCATGGTTTCCTGTTTTGCAGTGAGCTTGGTGAGCTGGTCCCAGTGCTGCTAAGTCTGCCAGCACCCCCAAAAGGTGGAGAGCCTAAAACCAGTGGTCACCAGCACCAACAGAGCCCAGGACTGCCACAGGAAGAAAAGGGCTTTGCTGTGCCATCACCTTGCACCAAGGACACTCTCCCCTCCCTCTCACCCTGGAAGCCCACCCACGGGTACAGCAGCAGCCTGTGCCTGGCTGGCAGCTCCCAGTGGCACATGGCAGGAGGAAACCCACACTTCCCAGGCACAAAGCAGGGCTCAGCCAGGCACGGCTGGGAGTGCACAGGAGTGCAGGGAAGCGCCTGTTGCTGGTGGGGAGGGAGGAGCCCTCTGTAACCAGAACGGCTTATGGCTCACATATGGAAACAATCTGCATCCCAGAACAGTTTTGTTTATAGCAAGCAGCTTATAAACTCCACCAAATGCTTTGCACATCAAAAGCACAGCTCATGTCACTCCCTGTAAGTGAGCTCACGGAGCATCCAACTGGAGAGCAGTTCAGGAAAGACAGCTGAAAGCAATTTACCTCCCTTTCTCTTTTTAGGGACAAAAGCTTGCAGACCAAGGGGATGAACATCTAACCCCTCAGCATCCAATTGATTCTAACCTCAGGCCCCCTGAATTTCCGTCCCCCCTTCCACATTCATTATGGGTTATTATTTAAGAAGCTTCGCCCACCTAACTCCATCAGCTCCCGCAATCCACGCTCAGTTTGTTGGAGAACCCTCTCAGGACAAATACCTCCAACTCACCAATAGCTGCACAGTGCACGCAACACCCCCCAATGCCCCCACCCCTCAGTGCTGCCCCGGGGGTCCCCTGGGGCCTCAGGGCCACCTTAGTGGGTTACAGCAGAGGGGAGACTTACCCATGTCCTGCGGCCGCGAGCACTGAGCGAGCACAGCTCTGTGCTGGCAGGAGCGCCGAGTGCGGTTCACGCTTCCCCTCCCAGTATATAACCCGTCCAAATCAATGAATCAGCACAGGGGCAGCGGCGGGGTTACGGAAATCACTGCAGCACAGCAGCTTCCAGCTCGCACTTCCTCAGCAAACAGAGGGATTGACTCGGAGATGGAGTGGCTGGTTTCTTGCTTGTGAACCCTCTCTCACTTGAAGACAAGCAGTCGGCCTTGAGAACACGCTGTGCACGTCAGCTCAGCCCTGCAGCCCCAGGCACACAGACCCTGGCTCATTGGGGCACCATCCTGCCCTGCTGCTGCCAACATTGCCTCAGTGCATCACAGCACCCATCTCACTCACTGCAGCCCCTTTAGGACCTGCAGCCTTGCACAGCCCCCCCACAGCAGCGTGCAGAGGCTCCCCAGCCACAGCAGGAAGGGGTGTGCTGTGCTTCTGAGCTCTGTGCAGCTTTAAGATGCCCCAGCATCACCCACCCACATGTGGGGGTTGGTGCCCACGAAGACAGCCACTGTTCCGCTCCACAGCTCCAAGCCATGGCACATGGTGATGGAGCCCAGCACCACGGAGAGTGAGGAGGGGGGGGGCACAAAGCCCCACACCCAGCCCTGCCCTTCCTTCAGCCCCACCACCCACCTGGCTGCTCCATGCTCACCTCTCCGAGGCAGCCTGGGCCAGCAGCAGCCATAAGCAGAGGTTTGGGAGATACACCATGGGAAAACCAACACGTGTGGAGCATTGTTCTGAGCCAGCAGCAGCCCCGTGCTAACCACGGGGCAGTGGGACTTCCCAGCTGTCCCTAATCCCGTCTCAGCCCACCCACGCTTCCACAGCAGCTCAGGTCCCAGACACACTAATGAGCTGCCCGAGATGGGAAGAACACAGCGCTGGCTCTGATCACACTGCCTGGCACAGCATGGGTGCTGGGTGCAGCGTGCCATGCCAGCAGGGCTGGTGGCACATGGGGGAAGTGGGCTGTGGAGGTTACAGAGATGAGAGGGCAGTTTGCAGGCAGACACGAGTCATGAGAAGAGTGTGGGAGCGAGACCTTGCCGGCAGCTACTGCCACATCACATCTGGTGGGTGTTCCCAGGGAGATGAGCGTGGGGCCTGGCTGCTGTGGGATGTGCCAGGGGGTGTGGGTCCCCATCCTGCCAGGGGGAGCACCCAGCTCTGCCCTCACAGCATCCCCTGCGCCCAGGCGAAACCCTGGGATGGAAAAGAGGCATTTTGAAAACGCTGCCCCCAAGTGCTTTACCTCACATGCCATTGCTGCAGCAGATTTTCCCAGAGATGCCATTCCCAAAATAAACTCCCTGCTTCCATGAGCGATGCAGCCGGAGGTCAGGCAGTGGCTGGGACCTGCCCTGCAGCCCTGGTACACAGCGGGGCCAGCCTGGGCTTATCACTGCCCGGTCCACCAGCTCCAGCTGCCCCTGCCAGCACTGCTGGGCTGCTGCCCACTCTGAGCCACCCTCCGGGCACACAGAAATCAAAACCCAGCACGGCTGGAAAAGCACAGCTCCGGACCCAGGCTGACAGAGTAACGTCACACTCAGCACCTTCCAAGCAGCATGGCCCCAGCAGGGATGCAGATGGCACACGTGGGGCTGGGGCAGAACGTGACTGCATCCCACCAAAACCCTTCCTGCTGGAAGGATGCTGCAGGGCATGCTGCTCAGGAAGCAGCCCCAGGACATGCCTGCAGGGACAGCCTGGGCAGGGGCTGGTATCACCGTGCAGCCCCTGGTTACAGGCAAGGGAGAGGAGCAGAGGCAGCCAGGGAAGGGGTGCTCATCCCCTGGTACCCCCAAGACCCAACAATGTGGTGTCACTATGTTCTGTCTCACAGCCCAGAACTGGGACAGTCCCGGCTGCATCCGTGCTGGCCCCCTCCCAGCACATTCACACAGCTGAGGCCGTGGGTGCAGCAAATCTGAGCTGCTCTGAATCATCAAGGGACTGGAGACAGTTTGGAAAAATACAAATCACTGCTAAACTTAGCAGCTTGTGGACTTGGCCGGAGGAGAGCATTACTCATCCGCCAACCAGTTGAGTGCACCGCACTCACCCACACAGCACCGCTGCACAGCCCAGCAGCTACACCACTCTACCACCCCAACCCCCCACCAATCTGCGGTCCTGGGGTCTCCCTGGCCTGCAGAGGGATGCAGGGATGTGCTCCTGACAAGCAGAACCCACAGGAACTTGGTGGAGGGAGTGGACACCTCCAGCTGCCTCCCCCTGCCTCTTCTCTACAGTAAAGGGACAGCCCCGGGTATTTTTGACTCCTGCAAACTGCCTTCCCTGCTCTGAATAGCATCCACCTCCCCCCCCAGGGGCTCAGGGTGTGGGGCCAAAGCTAGCTGCACAAAGGAAGGAGGAGCAGGGTGGAGAGAAGCAGAGATCACAGAATCATAGCACCATCTGAGATGGAAGGGACCCTTAAAAGGCACCAGGTCCAACCTGATCAGGGACACCCACAGCTCCATCAGGTGCTCAGAGCCCCATCCAGATTGTCCTTGGGTGCCTCCAGGGACAGGGCACCCACCACCTCTCCGGGCAACCTGTGCCAGCACCTCACCACCCTTTTCATGAACAGCTTCTTCCTTCTATTTAGTCTAAACCTCCCCCTCTTTTAGTTAGAAACCGTTTCCTCTTGTCCTATCCAGACAGCAGCCCTGCTAACAGTGCATCACGCCAGGAGGGACACTCTTGAAGCAGAGAACTGCAGATCCTCAGCACACAGGAGCAGGATGATATAAAGGAGCAGGACAAGAGCAGTGGAACTGAAGAATACTTCTGCGGAGCAGGATTTGCTCAGGTGCAAGGTGGAAGAAACTGGGCATTGGAACTGCTGCCTGAAAACAGAGTTCTTGAAAAGCCAGCAGGAACAGGCAGTGCTGGAACAAAAAATACACAGGTTACTGCCAAGCTAAGCTGCAGGAGCAGAAAGCAAGGCAGGAAAGGTCCACAGAGGAGGAAGGTAAACTGATGGACTCGAGGATACAGAGCTGCTCTCAGAGACACTCCAGGAGGCACAGATTTCTTGCAGGGACCCAGAGGAAGGAAACATAAACAGCATTACAGAGAAAAGTAAAAACTCGTGCATGAACACGAGCCAGCTTCTCTCACTCACCATCCCCAACTTGGATCTCCACCATACCGACTTTGAGTTGAATCAGGTGGATGACATCTCGCAGATGATACTGGAGGAAAACCACATGTTGCACTAGTCATCTCACTCCTGCCTCTGTGCCTTTTGTACAGTATCCTTGAAAAATATCTGGTTTCTAAATTATTATTTTGTTTCACAGTAAAAGAAAACAGATTGCCCCCGATGGTTCTGTCACAGGACTGGTGCTCTTCAATGTCTTTATTGAGGACTTGGACAGTGGAGCTGAGCGTGCCCTCAGCCACATTGCTGTGGGCACCAAGCTGAGTGGTGCAGTTGACAGCAGAAAGAAGGGATGCCATCCAGAGGGACACAGAGGAGGGCCACGAAGATGACCAAAGGGCTGGAGCATCTTCCCTATGCAGAGGGGAGGAGGAAGCTGGGGGTGTTCAGCCTGGAAAGAGAAGGCTGGGCGGAGGGGGGGGGGGGGGGAACCTCACTGCAGCCCTCCAGTACTTGAGGGGAGCTTACAAGGAGGAAGGGAAACAACTTTTTACACTTTTGATAGTGATACAAGAGGGAACGGTTTAAAACTAAGAGGGGCAATCTAAACAACTATTAGGAAGAAATTCTTTATGCAGAGGGCACTGAGGCCCTGGTACTGCTGCCCTGAGAGCTGTGGGTGCCCATCCCTGGAGGTGCCCAAGGCCAGGTTGGGTGGGACCACCAGCCCACAGCAGGGGCTGGGGCCAGGCAGGCTCAAAGGTCCCTTCCAGCCCAAGCGATGCTGAGGGCCGTGCACTGGACTCTGGGAAGGATGCCTGCCCCCAGTGCTCCAGCCTGGAGTTGTACAGCTTTGCTGAGCAGTGGGATATGTAGGCTGGAATGGGGTCAAGGGATGAAGGAAAGTGCACTCAGCCCTTGGGGATGAATACTGAGCCTTCCCCTCACATGAGAGTCACCCACAGCCCTCTCTCCAACCCCCATCTGCCCTTTGTAAGAGCTCCATCCTGAGAGCTCCTTCCCAGGACCAGGCACCATGACCAGTGCAGTTTGAGGCATGGAGGGCCAGGGATGCTCCTGTACAGGACAGCCCACCCGCATCTGCCCCAGGGATTGGGCAAAGGTCCTGACTCCAGGGAATTCATGGGCACTGAAGCGAGGGTTTAGCCAGGGAGACAGATCCCTCCAGGACAGCACACAGCAGGGCTGCCCTCAGAGCAGGACTCAAAACCCTCAAGGCCAACATTTCCGCACACAAGCTCCAGCAGGGCCGACCTGGCTGGTCGGGCTGCACAGCACTGCTCGCAGCGATAGCAGCAGGGCTTGGCCCAGGCTCAGGGCAGCGCTAGATGGAAGGAATGCAGGGACTGCAGCCAAATCCACTGTGAGCAGCAACAACCCGAAGCAGAAAGAACTGGTCCGAGTGGGGCAGGCTGGAGCAGGGCTGGGGGGCTCACTCTGCACCAGTCCCATCCCGATCCCCATCTCAGAAAGAAGGCTGTGGAGCTGCTCCCCGGCTCCCTGCTCCAGGCTCTTATCCTTTGAGAGAAACAAAGGCACAAAACATAAGGATCCTGCAGCAGCAACTGCTCAAGGGGAGGCCCAACCTTGTGGCAGATGCAGCTGGGATCACTCTTCCCTGCAGCAAAGCAGGGCCGCGGCAGTGCATCCCACACACTAGGCTGTGGGGAGACTCATCTGCCCAGGAACACCCAGCAAGGGGATGTAAACTCAGGTTCTGGTTGAGAATAGACATTTTGCCCATCTCTGGATGAAGTCTCAGGCCTCTTCATCACTTAAGAGTTCATAAATATTTGCAACCCCAGCACTGATCCCATGGGCACGTGGCTTTGGCTCCATCTCCATTCTGTAATCCCTAGGAAATGCTGCACGCTGATATCACAGCTGCTGAATCAGCTGCCCGTGGTGAGATGTGCTGTCTGTGGCCTGGGGGAGACACATGGCCAACTCCCCATAATGTCATCCAGAGGATCCCATGCTCCTGCTTTTTCAGGCAGCTCCCACACATGCTCCCACCCCAGAGCACTGCTGGAGGTCCTGTGGGCAAAGCCTCACAGCACGTTTGCCACCACCCAGCTGCTCCTTTCCTCCTGAGATGGGGAGGAGCAGGATGCGAGGTGCAGCTCCTGACGATGCCCGAGGGCTGGGATGGACAGGCACAGCCACACTCTGAGTTGTGCTGTGATGATGGTAAAGCACCGAGGGATCAGCCTCCAAACAAGTGCATTTAGTGGGACTCAGAGAGTCACCTCTGCAAGTGCTAATGAAGTCCTCAAACAGCCCCTAGCTCATGTGGCAGAGGTGAGGTGGAAAGGGCAGAGGACACTAGATGTCACAGTGCAGCACATGGGTTTGGTGGCTTGCAAGGTGCAGCCCGTGACCTGTCAGGAGGAGGAAAAATCAGCATACAGGACATGATGGGCCACCCCACTGCTCCCAGGAGAGGTTAGATTGGATGTAAGGAAGAAGCAGCAGGGCTAGGGAAAACCTTGCCGTACGTTTTTCCTGCGCAGCCCTTGCTGCTGGAAAGACTTTGTCATGTGCTTTTCCCCAGGAGCCCTTTGCTGCCTGCCACCTGCTGCGTCTGTGTGATGCTGACCTGGAGAGCCCCTTCTCCACGGTGGACGGAGGTGAGATGTAAATAAGGATTTCCTCTGATTTTCCAGACCAGAAGAGATTTCCAGAAAGGGCTGAGCCATACTGGTCAACAAGCGGTGAATCAGAGGCAGAACAAAACATGACATCTCCATCACAGGGAAGAAAGGAAGGCTCGGTGGAACACCCCACGCCGCATTGCTCCAGCCCTTTGTTGTCTGCTGACTTCACTTCCCCCGTCTGGCTCAGGAGTGGGGAAAGCCCGATGACAGCATGCAAAGATAGATCATCGTCCTCCTAGTGCCTCACTGTACACAGCAACGTGCCAAAGCCTCCACGTGCCAGAGCACAGCAATTGCAGCCGAGGAGCCAGGGGAGACACGCCAAGGTAGAGCTGGCCTGGTTTTGGACTGGGGTGGCCAATGGAAGGCTCAATAGATAGCTGCTGCTTACCTGCTGCTCTGCACATTGCCCACACGGCAGTCTGGACATGCAGAGAGCCGGCCATAAGTCAGCACCACTGCTGTATCCCAATTAAACTTGTTGCCTTTTCTTAGCAATCAGTGTGTGTCCAAGTGCAAGCCCATTTCCCTCGTGCCACACCATGGGAGACAGCGACCAGCCACGCAGGGTCCTGGCTCACCCATTGCTCACTCATGCCCTGCTGCCCTACACAGATGTGTGCGTGGCACTTCCATGCCAGCCCTGCAGCTGGCAGGCACGGAGTGGTCAGTACAACTGTCCAACAAGAACTAAATTTGTGTTAAGTGCCTCCTTCCGAGTGCTAGCAACAGCCCAGAACCACCACTTGTAAAGCATTCATGCTTCTCATTTAACGACACTGCAATAAAACGCGGTGCTTCTGTTTGTGAGTCCCACCCAGCCTGCTTCATGCCAGCAAGTCACGCTGCTCCTCCTTCAGAGGCAGCTCTAGCTACTGCCAGACTCACTACATTTTGGTAGACATCACAGGCAAGATGGTGGTTACTTAACTCTACAGAAGCACACTGCCTTCTTTCACAGCCTACAAGAGGAACTCCACACCAGCAGCAGTTTATTCTCATTGCCTAGAGCAACATACAACACAGAACAAGCTACAAATTTGCAGCAAATGCCAATACAACCTCAGGCCTGTTAAGTGCCATCTCAAGGCTGCCCAGAATACCCCTGCTTCAACAACCAGGCTACGGGACTCCTAGAGCAAAGGGCCTCGCACCCAGGGGCCCTTTAATCCAGCCCCAGCTTCTGAGCACAAGGGAAGAGCTTTCAAGAACAAGCTAAATCACACAATCCAGATAAAAACTAAAAAACAAGAGCTACCAAAGGAGTACCCACTGTCTGAGAGCTACCAGTCTACCTGTAAACTAGAATACTCAGCTCATTCATATTTATAAGTATTTCAGTTCCAAGACACAAAGCCATGCTATTACCTAGTAGTTGCCTTTGCATATCAAAGGCTTGGAAAGGCCTGGGAGTCGGGGAGCAAGCCTGGGTAATGAGAACCACATACTGACACAGAATATGCCTTTCTCACGGCTGCACGCTGGTGATTCCAACAAAGACCAGCTCAGTTCCATGCTGTAAGTGGGGACAAGGCCAGCAGCTGCCCAGCCAGCTTCCAAACAGGTGGTGGCACCCGCTGACCCTCAGCCACCACACTGCAGAGCCCTGGGCATCTGCATGGCACACCAATTTCAAGCCACACTGCAACACGTGGCAAGCTGTCCCATGCTCTTCACAGGGCCGTCAAAATTTAGGGTTGAAAGCATTTGGTACGAAGCTGAATCTTTAGGAATGTGCCAAAGTCTCAAAAACAAACAACAGAATGCACTGAGAGCGTACTTCCAGACCAGCATCTACCTTACCTTCCTCTAAGATAGAGGAAGACTATCAGCTTCACATGGCAATGGACATTACCTTCTTCCTCACACATCCTGCACTGGGGTTGAGAATAGGAAGCAAAACCAAAAACACTTGCATCACACCATTCCACCCCCCCTCACTTCCACTCCTCCCTCTCCCTCCTGCTCTTTTTAAAAGCTATTTTCCACCACGTCCTCCCAAAAATACCATTTGTTTTCTCAATAAGGACACAAAACACTGCAGGCAGCGTAAGGCATAATAATATTTGGAGCACTCCAGGCAACCTTTAAACAACAGTTACAGCCGTGCCCCTCTGTAAACCTCCCCGTGCATTTTTTCCTTGCCAGCAGAGAGCTGTCTCCCACAAACCAATCATGTGGAGGGGCCACTTCCACAGAAGCAGAGCGAGCACAGCAGTGAGCTATGTCCCCTGTCCAGGACAGGACCGTGATCCAGTGCAGGAACGCGGCAGCACACTGAGCGAAGGGCAGAGCTGTGTGGAGTTGGGCACAGATTTTGTCTCAGTTCTCCATCTGTGCTTTGTATTGCGATGTACAGTGACTACAATCACTTTTGGCAAACACTAAGTATATAAAAGCACGTTTTCATTATGCTGTGTAGGCAAGGTGTTCACGGTTCTTGCTGTGAGGATTCATAAGCCGTATCTGAACCAAACGAACTGCCCAAATGCTCAAAATGCTTTGAGAGCAACGTTTCTTTGAGTGGCATTCTCTATTGTTTTACAAATTTTATGAGAACTACAGGCTGAGCAGGAACATTTCTGGAGTACAAGAGATGTCTGGTTTTAACCACCACATACAGGCTGAGCACAATGACGAGAGTCTGGAGTGCTAAAACCAAACTGAGAACACACAAGAATAGCTGACAACAAACAGTTTTGGTATGAAAATAGGGCTCAGTACTCCTGTGAGCAGGTAATTCATCCCACTGGGCAAGAGTAGCTAGAACTGTTCCTCTGATGCTGTTGGTTTCTATGATGTTGGAAGAAGTTTGGGTTGGAACATCTAAGAAATGAGAGCCAGAGCCTTCAACATCTTGAACGTGTGGATAGGTAAAACCTGGAGTTGCTCTTGCAACAGGAACTGATGTAGGTGCACTGGTATCTATGTCAGACACTGCTGTCACAGTCGTCTCCCAGGAGGATTTCAAGTGCTTCACTGTAAGAGAAGTCAAAGTCTGGGAATAAGCTGACTTGAACTTCTGGTATGTAATGGCTGTGGTTGGCAAGCACTTCAGGTGGTGATCTGTTAGAGCTAGAAGAGACACGTTCCTTAATGAGAGTGGGCTGTCACACATTAGGGATTGTGCTTCCTTTACTATCTCCATGCTCTTTTGGAGCCATTCTCGGAAGCCAAGAATCTTGCAATCACATTTCCAAGGGTTGTCATCAAGGAAGACTTCTTGCAGCTCAGGTAAAGCGGTAAAAAGGTCTCCGGGAACAGACTGCAGCTTAGTACTATTGAGGTAAACTTTCTGAAGGTGCTTGAGATTATGGAAGAGGCTTCTTGGAAGAACGTGAAGCCTGGAATTGAAAAGGGAAACGTTCTGCAGCTTCTGAAGGCTCTGGAAGATGCCCTCTGGCAGACTGGAAATATTATTTGTATGCAGAGAAAGGCCCCGCAGTTCTTTCAGACCACTGAATACATTCTCGGGAAGAACACTAAGCTCTGGATTAAAACTCAGCACAAGCAGCTCTAAATTTGTCAAGTTACTGAACACAAAATCTGGTATCGTTGAGAGCTTTGTGTGATACAGCCACAGGCTACCAAGATTCCTCATTTCTCCAAACAGCACTTCTGGAAGAGACTTCAGTGGGTTCCCATATAAGGTCAGTTTAGACAGATCACGCAAGTGCAGGAAGAGCCCAGGGGGCAAAATCTCAAGCTTGTTTCTGGAGAGCGTTAGGCTTCTAAGTTTACGAAGGTGATGAAATACATCAGGGGCAATAGACTGAATGCCATTGGAATGCAGAAAGAGTTCCAGCAGCTCCCTCAGGCTATCAAATAGACCAGACTCTATTGAGGAGAGCCTGTTAAAATACAGCATCAGCTTCTCAAGCTTAGTTAATGCACTAAATATATTTCTAGGCAGCGCTGCCAAAGAATTTCTTGACAAATTCAGTACTTTGAGTTTGGCAAGTTTCTTCAGCACGCCACTGGGAAGTGCTCTCAGTTGGTTCTTGTTCAAGAAAAGCTCCTCCAAACTGCCTAGTCTGTCAAACAGATTCTCTTGGATGGATTTCAGCCTGTTATTCTCAATGATCAGTTGCTGAAGGTGTACAGTGTCATTGAACACTTCTGGGGGAAGTTCGACCAGTTTGTTATCCAGCAGTGTGAGGGCTTTCAGCCTTCTCAAGCCTTTGAAGGCCACCGGGGAAATCAGAGCAATACTGTTTGAAGACAAGACGAGATGCTGCAGTTCTCCCATGCCAGAAAAAACATCCTGCACGTAGGTTACGTTAGTGTTTGTTATGTGAATTTTTGTCATATTGCAAGGAAGATTTAACAATTCCAGGTCTTTTATGTGAGGACCAGAGCAATGAATTGCATTTTCGATAGAGCAGTCGCATTTCTCAGGACAAAAAGATGCATCCAGGTGGAAGAAAAGCTTGATCACCACTGACAAACGAATCACCAACATTCTTGCCAAAGCACCGGAAACATTAGCTGTTACAAGAGATGAGAGCGTGTCAGGATTTGATCATAGGTAACTTAGCAGACAAAGCTGTATGAACATACCATAACATCTGAAATCTCTCTTGGCTTGAAAATGAACTTCAAAATCTATTGCTGCTGCCTGCAAATATTTCAAAGGAGTTCAGCTTACACTGACAAGTACAGATAAAGCTCTTCTGTACATCAAGTACTCCTTATTAATATTTGTACCAGTTACGGATAACTAAAGCTTATGACAATCACAATGGAACTGCTTAAATAGCCAAAAGACATACATTTATTTGAACTGAAAAGTATCACGCTAAGTTGTACACAGAAAGATCAGACAGTCCTGTGCCAGTAATATTTTTATTGTAGGTTATCTAGAAGTATACTGTTAGCATACAAAAATAGATAACGGAAGGTAAAAAGGGCATCCTACAAGTCCTGCAGTATCATATGGCCAAATTCAACACACCACACAGCTCTGCAAAAGCACTTCTCAGCACTTGGAAGTGATTGCTTCCCGGAAAAGTTCAAGAACACACAAGAAGCAACAGGCAGTTTCTGAGAAAATACACAAGAGCTTATCTGACAAAGGATGGCAGTAATCAGCAAGGCTCACTTCAACAGCTTAACACTACTCTGCATTACCAGAAGTATTATAAATAATGAAAGGAAAGGAACGAAGTGTTAGGACCTTAGCTAGAAAGCTGAAGGTGGATCTGCTTGAAACATACCCAAAACTCTGAAAGTTGCATCAACTCCCAAACAAAAAGGGAACAGGAAAGCAATCACTAAACCACTGTAGCTGTAATGATAATATTTAAAAGACTAAGTCAAACAGAAACCCTTCACAGTTTATAATTCCTCTCCTAACGCAATCAACAAGTCCAAGTTCATCAGAAACCTGAACGCCAAGGAAATGGCTGCAGCACACAAGGAGCAGCAGCTGAGATTGCCACAGACATCTCCAGAATTGCTGTAACTATGCCAGTCTTCAGCACTAGAACACTAAGAGGTGAGAGCTCCATCCCAGCACACCCACATCTTATTTCTGTTTCTTAAGGGATGTGGATGAAGCTCACTCAAACTGACCTGACCAACAGACATGGGTACAAACCTGATCACTCAAAAAGGAGTAAATAGGGCTGAGGGAGGATAGCAGCCTCAAATCCTCGTGTGCTTCTCTTGAGCTTCTCTTGTGCCTGAACCGCTGACAAGAGCATAAAACTATCGATCGAAACCAGCTGCTGTGTCAAAGAAAGAGTAACAGGGAGAATTAAAAAACAAACAAAAAAAACCTCTTGGTTAAGTTCGGGGAACTGAAGACTGGTAAAATTAGCATCTCTTCCTAGAGAAGGAAAGCAGATGGCACAAAGTGTTATCAACCGGCAACGTGGTGCTGCAAAGCTAGCTCTCACTGGGCTCTCCAGACCTCTCTGAATGACACAGTAAGTCAGGGGGAAAAAAAGCATCAAGATACCAAACGTCCAAAGTTCTTCTTAATGTCAAACAAGAAGCTCCCATACAATCTGGGAATCCTATCTCACATTGCAATGACCACTGTCCATATCTATTATGGTTGCTAACTTCCTCGTTCATCCACAAATTCATTTGGAACTTGGAAGAAAGCAGTTTTGAACTGTACCCTGGAAACTTCTCTGACTTTTAGAGGAACTTCTTAGGAGCATAGCAGGCAGTCAGGTTTCAAGACGACTCCACTCTGGAAATGTAAAGTGAAACAGCAAAATGCATCCCTCTAGATAACAAAACTTCACTCACATTTGCTAACTACTGTGAAAAAGCAAATGAACATTTCAAGCTTTAGAGCAGATTTTGCCTACACTGAGCTGTTGGAGCAACTAATTTCCGCAGGTTGTATTCAACTCCTGAAGGAGAAGTTGTGACCATTCAGGAAATGGGAAAAATCCGAAGTCTCAACAAATCCAACAACACAAGATACTTGTGCCAGCAGAGTGTGCACCTAAACTAGCACAATGCAAATTTGTCAGTCAGAAAGCTGAATTCAACATTAATTATGACTGGAAAGAAATTCCCAACTTGTCAGACACTTCACAGCAGTCTATTAAACAGATCCATTGGATTCTGTAGCAATAAATGCAGCCATTTCAAACAACCAAACGCAGTCGATATGCACCTCCACAAGGCTGCTCTTTTACCTTCACGCAGGACTGGAGTCAAAGCAACGTGAGGATTGCTTTGGCTAAGCAGAACAGAGCTGACCATTTGGCTTCTGCTCTTCCTTCAGGTCTTCCACAGTCACAGACCAACAAAACCTAAAGCCTGAAAGATTCTGAAGAGAGAAAAGCTGTAAGTTAGCAACATCTTAATTACAGAAACTTTCAATTTCAAGCTAAGTCCTTTGTTAACCAGGCATTTCAAACACCTTGTCTTTCAAACTGAAAACAACATGCACTGTTAATATTAACATTTGAACAGAGGGTGAGCTGCAAGATGGAAAAGATATCTTCACTTCAGTACTGTTTTTCTGAAGATGACTGTGACAACAGCAACAGCTCACAACTAGGAGCATTCACATAAGTCTTTTTAAGGTAATGCTTCTCATGCATCAAAGGCCAGGAAGACCATCTGGATAGGGAGGGTGGGAATGAGTCTCTCACCTCTAAGTCTGGCTTTTGAGTGGCTTTCATAAGTCACCAGGTGAAACTGAGATCACTGTCACCCTATCAGATAGCAGCACTACCACACACACCACCAGCACATGGCACTTACTTCACTGCTCCCAGCTTCAAGGATTAAAGGCACTGAACAGGATAAATTCATGGCATCAGAAGGAGTAAGCCTACACTCTTCAGAATGCTCTATATTAGATCTAATTGTATAATGAGTGATTAAAAATAATTTCATGAAACTAATGAAAAGAGTTAAAATATCTGTTCATTTTAATTTTATTTTCAAAGAGTTTCAGTCACAAAAATGATTTACAAGACTATTTACAATTTATTATACAGTTATTTATGTATGCTTCTTGACAGGGTACCATTCTAGAGCAGCAATACATATCTTAAATACAAAGATGCAGAATCATTTCAGATTTAAAAATAAAAAGGAAGCTGAGCTTCGAGGGAGTGCTGAAATGATGATTCTTTTAATCTGTATTAGGATTGAGGAATTCACGACAAACTGAGCAGTTTCTGGCTCACATAATTATCAAAGAAGATGTAGTTTGTTGAAAATAGATCTAAAAACCTGAAGCTTTACCATATAAAATCAACATATTCAAGACTTTAAAACTGTCAAATCCCCACAGCTTTCCCTTAGACATACAAAAACCTAAGGTTACAATTCAGAATTTCATGGGAGAAATCCTACAGAACTTCAGCTCTTTCAATTCGTGATGACCAACAAAAGCATTAAATGTTTGCAGGACAGAATAAAAAAAAAAGGGACTCCACATCTGCTTGGGATTATACTGTATACACACACGCAGCACAGGAGTATTTACCCAATTTGGGATGACTGCTCAGCGCAACCTTCACAAGGAAAAACAATAAATAGAATTAAAAATCCAACAACTTCTTCAAAAGTGCAACAGCAGAAGTTCCCAGTTTAAAGGTACAGTGAATGTGGACACTGAGTCGTGTGGGTGTTTGAGCTGCTTCTACTTGAGCGTCGTTCGCAGCATTTTCTTTCTACAGTAGATTTAGTTCTGCATTACGTGAAACTGCTAATTAAATCTGAAGGGAAGAAAGAAAACCTTTAAAAATAACCCTGAGGGATATACCATTTAATGATCTTGCAATTTATTTCTAAAAAGCAACATGTATTATTTAGCAATTTCTTGTCTGGGTAGACCAGTCCTTTAAGTATGTGTATAAATAATATTTAAAAATCAGTTTATTTACAAATCCTAATACATCAAAGTAAAGTACATACAGATTAAAGTCTGCGTACACAAATAATTTAATAATAAATCAAACTCCTCAACATAAGGCCCAAATATACAGCAGGAAAGAAAATGACTACTAAATATCTACTGGAGCTCACTAAATGGGTCTGTTTGCCTGAATGTAGACTTCCAAGACAAACACTAGAAATTTTTCACTACAATATGAGTTGCATCTTCCTTCAGAGCAGTCACTTGCATTTCTGAAAACCAGAAAACCCAAACTGCTCAAAATGAGAAAAATTATAGGTGGCCACATTCAGCCCTTGGGCAGAAAGGCACCGACCCCAGTAATTGCAGTAGATGCAAAAGCTGCTTTTGTGGCTGACGTTACAACAAGAAAAATTCTAGGAAAAGCTGACTTATTACCCTTGACTAGATGGCAGAAGCAAATAGGTCAGAGCTCAAGCATGCAACCTCAAGAACATTTACTGATTCCGAATGCATACCTTGAAGAAACCAGCTTCCACTTGCAAAACTTTCAAGTTTAATAGGTTCGTGACCCAGTAACCACTCAACTAAGCAGAGAACGCATGGCAATTCAGGAGCTCCCTAGCACGTTCCCTGGAAACAAGAATAAGTCACTCCCTCCTCACTCCCTACAGAAATCTAATGAATTAGAGTAACTTCACAAACCAAATAAGCTGAGAAAAATTAGCAGGCCAGAGAAAGCATTAAGCAAAAGCATAAAAAAGGAAAAGACTTTTTATTCTTTCACTTCTGATAGAACAACCAACCTAAAAGGATCGGTGAAAGGAAGCACATAAGTTTAATGCCTTACAGGGCTCCCAGGTCCAAGACACGTAGCTTCACAACAGTATTAAGCCAAAATAAATTTATTTAAATTTGAATACTACTTACGCAGCTTAGAATTATTCTTCATCAATTATTCCATGCTACAAAGATTTCATAAAATCAACACTGTCAAAAATAGGCCAACTGAATCAAGTTCACGATTAATGAGTTTATCCACGCTCATGATCTCAGACCCCTTAAAGCTACCAATGCTGTCCAACGTTCACGACCCTGAGAAGCCAGGAAAATATGACTCTTACGTTGCTCTGTTGAATGAATGCTAAGAAAAAACACTTTCCCCTCATTCTTACAAACAAACAAAAAATATCAGGAAAAGAGCTGACAGCTGCACCAGAGGATAGCACATAAGCATACTATTTATGAGCAGTTAAGTGCTAATAACTTAAACCCCCAAGTTCCAGGAAAAGTCTTCCAAACCATTTAGCACCACTTCAAATTCCCCAATGGCACAGTATGTTCAACATCACAGAAACTGTAGCAGTGGGGGGATGCTGCCTATCCTGCCTTGCAGCACAGCACAGGGATATTAGGCACAACCTGAATAACGAACCTATTCATTGGAATAATTCTGGAATCATCTCCACAGGATTTTTTTAAAAAGCAAATCAGAATACACATAATTCAAACTAATGCCAGCCAGCCAGGGATATTCAGGGCCCTCCTTCCATACTTCACATAAGTCTTCTGAAGGATACAAGTTCCTTCTCTAAAGTGTCACAACTTCTCTGGATCACAGATCCCTTCCCAGAGGAAGGAGTCTGAATCAGAAAGTTTCATCTGGCCAGGACAGACTGATCAAAGTCAGTATTTTTATCTTCTCAAAGACACCACAGATTTTCCTGAAAGTTTAGCAAGCTGAAGATGGTTTGATAAGTATTTTGACCTTTATAAAAACAAACAAAAAACGAACACCCCCACCATTTTAAAGCTTTGCAAGTGAAGACAACGCCTATTACATTGTTGCAGACCTGTTTTTCGAGTGGTCTTGTGTCCTGACACCACCTAATGGCAAAACGATGCATCGCTATCCCAAGTGCTTAAGCAGCATTATTAATGACACAAGGTTTAGGGTGGGTTTGGTTTTTTTTTGTTCGTTTTTACCTTTGAAATGGTATCCATTATAAGATTTACAGTTTTGCAGCAAGACAGATTTTAGCTCATCTATTTCCTCTTAACTTTGTTTCATACAGCTACATACAGTGCTTAAGTTGCTTAAGTCACTAGCAGCCTCTTTGAAATGCAGATGTTCTAACATGCACAAATCCAAGCACGGGCATGTGAGAATATTCCTCCCACCCACTCCATTCCACTTGCAGCAACAGCTCTGGCCTTATTATTTCAAGATATATAAGAAAACTACTTTAAGATTTACAAATAAAACATGGTCCGCAAAGTGACAGTCCAGCCCACCTGCTGGAAAAAGCAAGGTCTGTGGAGAAATGCATAGCTGAAGACACTAAAATGACAGAAGTGTTAGATTCTCTGAAAACTTTGAGAGTATCACCAAATGCCTCCTCCTCTGAAGTCCACTCAAGTCCTTCTTGATGGTTAGTGAGGAAAGCAGCTGCGAACCCACTCAAAAGCAATATGCATTCTTCTTGAGGACAGGGCATATTGCTTCTGTAGCATTCCCAGTTCCTGCTGTGACACACTGAAGAAATAAACTTCAAACATTTACAGCTGAAACACTTCTTACCAGCAGGGACAAACTTAAGAGGTACACATACCCCAAAACTTTAGTACCCTTTGGGGCACAAAGCTTTTCAGCAGTGAATATTAGGAAACGAAACAAACAAGTGTATGACACTAGTACTATCATGTATGACCCTGGTACTATCATGAAACCATTACATCACAGACCTTACAATTAACACGTGACCCTGTAAGGAAGTCAGAACAATGACTGAGAAACTTCAGGCAAATAAAATGAACATGTTTAACTGCCCTGCAGTTTAATTCTTCGAAGGCGTCTCATAAAGGAATAAAGAAATTTGAAAGAAGGTGGAAGGAAACAATTGTTTTTGTTCTGCCTAAGGTAGCCTACATTTTTAAAATGTACAGATATAAGATGTCTGGCTCTGAACTTGTATTCAGAGAGATGAAACAGTTGGAAAAATCGGCGTTAGTATTTAACATTTAGGATACTGCAACTTCAAATAAAGTCTTAAAGTTACATTCTTCTCAATTCGACCGAAGACATGCCACCAAGACCCACTGTTACGTTAGAGTGATGATTTGATATGAGCCATTTTCTTGGGATGGTACTTTAGCCTCCGTTGTTGTTCTGGGTTTTGGTGGCCACTCTGGATCAACCAGCAGTTCCTGAGCTAGATGCATATACTTTGCTTTTGGTGTCTTCTCTCTATAACCAAACAGGGAAGAAAGGAAACAGACTCCACGACGATCCACAGCCTCCTGCAGAAGTGAACAGATTTTAACATTAGCATACCGTACCAAAAATTAATGTAACAACACAGTAGATTACTAGACAAAAAGCTACCAATTTAACTGCAAATATTACTGAATCACTGTCATTGCTAGACCTAGACAGCACAGAACAGAAACTCTTCTGTCAACTCATCTCTTCTACACTACAGCAGCAACGACATAACAAGCGCATTAAGAAAAACAATTGTTCTACACTATAGTAACATTTAAGGTCCACAGCAGCTGTCATGCATATTTAATAACAGTTTTAATAAACAGGGGTATAACAGTAATCATTTAATGATGTCACCATTGAAGAATAAGAGCACTGTCTATAAAATTTAGTAGGATTACCAAAGATTCTCCAAACACTTTTAGACAAGAAGTCTAATTGAAGGCATCCAGCCAGCCACAAGAGGCAGAATTTAACTTGCTGATATTGTGAGACCTAACAGTGCATTCAACAGTATGAAAAAAGTCCTACAGACAGGTAAAACAGCGACAGACACTGACACAAATTACTGAACTTCTGTTCTAATTTTCTCCTCCCAGTCCTGAATAGACATAACTTAAGTAGCTGGAGAAAAGAAACACTATTTCTCATTCTCAAGACTTGATTCGTCTCACTTCTCAAAATCTAGAGCCTGAATGGATGACTTTTCTATGGAGGTACATTCCATTTGGTTTTCTTCATGCTTTCCATGACTATAAATTAGTGAAGTGAATCAGAATCTTAAGCACAACCTCCATTCTTCAGTGAGCACACAGCAATTTGTTCCCAAAGAGCCCCAGAAGGTCAAACATATTCCTGAACTGAACACTTCAAGTAAAATTCAGTGCTGAAAACAAACCACTGACATTCTTAGCAAGAACAAATGTACAACCAGCTAAAAGCAGCAGGTCAAGGCTTACAACACAAAGCTAGTTTCTACAGGACTCAAACACAGTTCCTTTGTGTATTAACAACAAAGGGGCAGACTTGACTAACACTCCGTCACCTGAAAAGCAGAAGCTAGATCCTCAAGTCTACTAAACCATCTGTAGTAGTAATAATGTACCTGTGCCTATTATTTTTTCTCCCATTTTTACATGTTACACAGTTACTGTACTAAAACAAACTAATAAGGAACTGGATTGTACTCAGTCAGCAGTGCAGCTTCCAAGCAAATCAAGGCACTCCCAGACCTATCATGTTTATCTATGACAATGCCAATGAAATCAGCTAATATGCAAACTGAAGATAAAGTGGGAAAAGTCTCAAAAGCAATTCTCTGGGTTTGCTTCTCAGTTCTTTCACAAAGAGCTAAGTCCTGTGTCAACACGGAGAGAAATGCAAAACCAGAACCCTTTCCCTCTAAAATTTGAGTTAGAGAAATCTAAACAGCCTTAAGCTTAAGATAAGATAAGCAACAGACACTTATAGATCATAAAAAAAGACAAAACTAAATTAATTAATCTGCATGCACTCAAATGAAGACAGCAAAATACTAGTCTCCAACCTGAGGCGGCTGGGGCATGGTGAGGCGATATTCTCCTTGTTTGTCTCGATTGAACACAACCTTCCAAAGGATCATATCAAGGAGGACATTCTGTGAGACATTGCAGTGAGTAGGAAGAGTTAAGAAACTAATGATCACTGGTTATTAGAGTGCACATAACAAATAAAACCTTAAATATTGTGTTAGACATAACCAAGTGCCAGGAAAAACGGAGAGCTTATGTTATCTGTCAGTACTTAAGTGATGCATGTTCTCATTTCTGAAGTGCTCACAGGAAATTTAAGAATATGAACACAAACTTTAAATCATCAGTAAGTAATAATGACCAAAACTGCATGCACTGATACAAACAAAAATAATTAATACATTCTTTATGTGTTTCAACTTCAAAAAAAACCACCTGTGACACCACAGACTTTAAACAGTAAAGTCATTTTGCTTCAAACCATCTTAAACATGATAGCATACTTCACGCTGTAGCTGTGATTTGTCTGTTTTAAACACAAGTGGTCTGCACAGAAAAGCCATCTGAGGGTGCCAAATCTGAGCCACCAGCAGGAACTGTTTCAGATTTTGGAACAGAGGGCAGAAGGTGAGCACTCTATTCTGTACATCTTGTCATTACCATATGACCAAACTCAGCTACGAAGGTGTGAACCTGTGTCACTAAAGGCCTTAAGTCTACGACTCTCCGATCTTTACACAGAATCTGGGTTTAACAGCTGCCTAAGTTCTGCCATTGAGAAAAGGGAGCTGACTAACTGGATTTTAAAACAGGTTTTAGGCCTGTTTTAAAATCAGCCTGGTACAAAGAAGGTGCAACACTTTGCACATCTAGTCTGGCATGCAGGTGGAAGGAGCGGAAGTTTCACAAAGCATTTAAGAAAGTACATTTGGGACAAGCACAATGATTTTGAAATAATTCCTGCTTTAGAAACAAACTACACAGGATCAGGGAGAAGAGTGTCAAATAGGAAGCGTGTCAAGAGTGGACAGATCCAGTCTTTCCCTGTACCTCATCACTATGAAGCACTTACGGGACAGTTACCAAGGAATTAAGTCTCAACAGAACAAAGAACAGGTGACACACCTACACACAGTGCCCTGCTAAAGAAATATGACAATTCCATGAGCAGCTTCTCTTAAGATACTCAGAATATAACTCTAGTAGTGAAAAGACTGAGAAGAAAATACAGCCATGCACACAAGGAGGACATGGAACTGTGCTGGAAGCAGAAGAATGAAGCAGCCTGTGATTTCTATGTGCACTGTTGGAACTAATGAGTTGGCACCATATGAAAAAGCTTCTGGACGCCCAGAGGAGTACTCATATAGTAGGACAAACACAGTTTGAAATGGGACACAAGGCAGCTGAAATTATGGAAAGTAATGTGTATACTGTAAAACCAGGTTTGGGATTTGAGGATCACTAGCTAACACTCCCACAGGACACCTTTTGTAAGGGAATTCGTCTGAAGAAAGTATTCAGCCAGCAATGAAAGTGGAATAAACAGGCTCAGAAAGTCAGATACAACATGTCCGAATAATGTCAAGAAAACTAAATTCCATAATTCTATTCCACTACTACAGCACATGCAACAAGAAAAATAGAAAAATGTAATGTGATACATCATCTTAAAGAAGAAGTTTTGCTAATGATATTATCTAGAAAAGATATCAACTAAAACTTGCAGAGAAAGAAGAGGAGGTGGGCTTCAAAATACCTGGTGAAAGCAAACCCTTTACAGGAAATTGCCTACAAACATTGCTTAGGTCATGCTTACCAGGTATTCAGAGGTTTACAGACTGATGTGGCAACTGACAAGGCCCAGGAGAGGAACCTTATCAACATTTTTCCTCAAGAGACACACGCTGATATGTGGAGGAATACACTCTTTCTAATGAGCTCTTGTGCTACCCAAAGTGAAACGTCTACAGACTGTACAGAGGTTGGAAAGATCTTCCACAGAACACAGCACTTTTTCAGCCACAAGGTCATTTTTAGTTTATTTCCTTCCACTAAGTTTATCATTGGGCTGAAAATGGTTAAGTACAACTTATTTCTTTTTATCTATCAACGTAAAGCTCAGGTTATCGCCACGTACACAAAACCAGTGAAATCCATGTTCTGGTAGGGAGGAATATAATAATATACCTTGCAACTTATATTTGGAACTACATTCTGAACTCAATGCCTTGATTACAAAGTATGCCAAGAACTCCATTTGATGTTACTTTTAATGTTGTTAACTGAAGGAAAAACAGCCAACTAGAATATTAATGCTGTAGTCATCTTCAAAGGCCAAAGTGGTATGATCCTAGCAAACACTGTTCTAGTTACTGTAACAGCAATCCCTCACGCAGTAATGGAAACACTGACCAGAAGCTGCAGAAAACGTTTTACAGTATAAATGGATAATTGTAGCAGGTAAGATAAGGTTTGAAGGTTTTTTCATCTTGCAGAAGAAAAATGTTAACTATCAGCTGAAACCAAAATCATAAATATATTCAGGTTGGAAATAAGGCATCATTTTAACAGGAAGAACCAAAGGAGTAAATGAGTGGCTAAGAATCCAGTCTCCATCCAGCAGAAGCACCTCTGTTAACACAGACTCTTGGAAACTACACGAGGAGTACACGGATGAAAGGCAGATCAAGTTTCTGACCACATTAACTACGGAATCAGAGCAGAGAAGTTAAAATATCCAAAACTACTGATGCTGGTCAAGCTCAGGACTGCAAAGAGCAGATCTGCACAAACATCTCTATTTGGCTCTTAGATCAGATCTGAGCACTAAGATGCATGTATGATGCAACTGAATGAAGATGGACTTCTGTAAGGGTTTGTTATGGTTTCATTATTTTTGTTATATTATTGATATTCCACATCATAACATCATGTTTTGGGAGTAATACAATATATAGTATAATGTATAATACAATAGTGTATTGGGAGTTAAAGAGTTTTTGCTCCTAAGGGTTCTAAAGTTACGCTTTCAACACAGAAAACATTCGACATGTTAAGTCCAGCCTGGAAGGACATTTTTAGAAATGCAAATTAAAAAATCACTGTTCCACTTCCACTGGCATGCTGTGGAACCTAAACAAACCTAAACCAAAGACAAACCTACACCCTAAGAGAAACACTGAACAGTACTTTCCATTTTCCAAGTATTCCTTACCTCCATCAGCACGGACACAATAGCATTGACAATAACAATGATGAGAATTCTCAGGCGCCACTCATATGGCACACATACCAGCTGTGAGGAGAAGTTGCCAGAGGTTAACACCACACAGATGAAGAGGTCAAAACATGCATTCAAAATTGGCTCCAAGTTATAAATTCATATGTACATGTAAGGAAGCGTTAGGTGCATATGCACACAAAACTGGATGCAATACAGCATATCAATACTTATTGCAGAATCCTGCTTCTCATGCTCGTTATCTCTCAGAACATTTTAAGGTCTTTCACAGCTCATCCAGTTGAAAATTAAATGTGAACTTTTAACTAATTTAAGCATTTCACCTGCATCTCTACACGCAAGTTTTGAGGAAATTACCTCCCCTCCCTAAGATTAGAAGCTAAAACTCTGAAGGGTTAAGTTTCCCCAAGAGGCAGCCTGCTGTCTCAAGAAGTACACACACATCTGCTGAATCTTACCTCAAAAGACGTGTCAATAAGTTCAGTGGGATGCAACATGATGAAAAATAAGAAGATATAAAGAACTACCAGAGAAATAACAAACAGAACTGTAAAAGAGAAAAAAAACATTTTAAAGTATTTTATTTAGACCATCCCTCAATCAGAGTTTTACAGAGGTCTTGCATATACCATAGGTTTATTCAACTCTGAAAATATTATTGACCTAAAAACTTCTCCCAGATATATTTCTGTAATACAAGCTGTGCTTCGAGTCATGAAAAGATAGAGCAAAAAAGACTGAAGTATTTACTTGCTGGAACTGGGTTTCTTTAGAAACACTAAATCCACCAAGCCAGAGTGATTTAGGAAAAAATTTCCAGCAAGCTTTCAGCTGAGCAACATTACTATCTTCTCCTTATTTTTGGAATGTATGTACACAGACATACAGGCATACAGAATCTTATATCTGTGTCTATACCTATAGACAGCCGCAAGCAAATGGAAACTCCTGTTACTCGTTCACAAATAAGCACAACTTCCTACTGGGCAATTTTTCCCAGTTTTCTACTGCTTAGAGTGACAAGTTCCAATTTCTGCAGACTAGTCAAATAATAATCTACCACAATATACCAGATACATTCTCAAAAATATTTTAACAGTACCAAGTAAATAGAGCAAACATATATGCCAACAAATTCAAGATTAGGTTAGTGCAAAAAGCAAGTAGTTCAGTCATAACGACCTGTCAGAAATGCCAAGAGTCAATGAGAAAACTTCATACAGTGCCATGGCTGGGTGCAATAAACTAGATTCTTTCCAATCACATCCACTTTAAAAGTATATTTTATGCAATTTACTTTGAAGACATCTATATTCTAGTCTTACAGAAACAAAATAACTATTAACACAAATTTCTCCACACAGCTTGATGCTTCCCTGTTTCTGTCTATGATCACGAGAGGATATTTGTACTATGTTCTCCTAGCAAGCCTACCACTACTGAAGTGGGATGCAGAATCATAAGCAAGCCATGGACAAGTAAGTGCAAAGGAAGTGACAGGGATTTTTTTCTTGACCACATACAACATGATGACTTAAATATCTAACTGTATATAGTAAGAAAGGACTTACGATTTTTGTAGCATGGTTGTCTAAAGGGCTTTCCTTTTGAAAAGACAATTGCCACTATGAGGTACTGAAAGCTGGATATAAAAAACAAAGTTGTGTTTTCATAATTTCTAATGTTATGTTCATCATCATCAAGAGTCTCGCTCCCATTGTGTGCAGAGCTGATGTTTGTGGCATCCAATATATTACATGCACTGCAACATAAACATTTAAGACTGAGTTAAGAAGAAAAGCCAAACAAGGCTGAATCCTATTTACAAGCAAGAGTAATGTAAGAAATTACTAAAGTAGGTTAAAAAAGCATATCATGAAAAACCCACTACAGACAGTAAGAATTAGCTCAAGTCTGAGGCAGGGAGGCAGTGATCACGAATTCTGTGCTTTAATTGCTTTTGTTTTCAGCTTGTAAAATCCCCTCATGAACTGCATAGGGACTGTCACTTTGTATACAGATTCTGAAGATAGGTAAGAAAATATTGTAAAATAACATTTTAAACCGCTATCATTTTCAGAATATCACTTACTGGAACTCATATATATAATTGAGTTAAAGTAGGCCTGACCCATGAACTTAGAATTTAGATCTCAAATGTCCCAGACCTGAGGAATCTTCAGACCCAGCAGTCAGGCTCTGACCCACTTCTGCATTTCAAGGGTTGAACAGCACCCGTGTATTAGGTACATGCTTGTAACAAAAAACTGAGCAGACCAACAAGCTGCCATGCAAAAAGCTTCACTTACAAAATTCCAGATAAAGGCAATAGTATTAATGGTGATCCCTCTCTGATTGGAAAGGTAATCCTTTAAAACATCACTGAAACACTTACTCAGATTCTGGCGTCCAACGCTCGAACCAGGGCTGCTGTCTGACCCAAAGAAAACCCAGTATTTGGAAAACAAGGCAGATCATGATCTGAGACAAAACGGAGCACAGAAGTGGACCTGAGATAAGACCTGACGGAGGCCTTCGCGCAACAAGCTCCTTCCAAGCACGGTTCAGGCTCACTGCAAGAAGGAAAAGAACATACTATTTACTGCATCGTTATGGTTTTCAAGAGTTATTCTGTTTATACTCTGCAGAACTGAAACGGCTCACTCATGACCTCTGGAGCTTCACACTGACAACATTTAACTCTGTAGTTCCAAACTGCAGATGTGAAACCACCCAAAAAAGATTGTACCACCCTAGATGAATGCCACAGTGCCATTTATAAGCTGGTTGCTTCTTGCAGCACAGGGCAGATGGGGACAACATAGAAACCATGAGACAAGTAACTGGCAATGTGCCTGGACTAATTCCCGATAGGGCAATTGTAAGTTCCTGCAGCAAATTTCCCATTTATCTGGCACAAGCTCTTATTAACTAGCTTCCTCAGTTGTGATCCTCCTTCAAAGCAGAAACACCCCTGAACTTGAAAAACAAAATTCTAGTGTTAAACTGTAAACTGAGTGCTAGGGTCACAGGTGAAATCAAGTACTTCACTAGATAAAAGTTTGCAAGAATAATACCCTCTGGACAGAAGTTCAACCAGTAAGGCAAGAAGTCAAAACATCTGAGAAAGATGATGCTGGAACAAATACTGTTTTGATTCCCAAAACACCTTCCTCACATCAGGCCAGATTTCTGACTTGCTGTACTATGAAGAACTGCTTTTCTATGTTCATGCCCATGACCTGCTTCTTACATGAGGACAATTCACAAACTTTAGTGGAATCTGATTCAGTACAATGGTTACTGTTACTTTTCCACTACAGACACAGTAATAGTTGCAACATCTTAACTGTGCAACTTCCAGTGCTTATTCCAACCAATAGTAAGCAGTCAAAAAAATCTGACAAAGCAAAAACTGCTTCATAGAAGCTATCAGCAGTAGTTCAGCACAATACTTACTAGTGAATACAACCACCAAAATGATTGCCAAATCAATGAAGAGAAACTGGTGGTCTCCAAAATTGCTCAGGATCTGAAGAGAAATCACAACTGAAATATTGGTAACTGTTTTGACACCAAGAAGCATTCTACACTGAAACTTCTAAGGCGTTACTTTGGTTAAGTCCTCCTCTATACCAAGTTACTCTCTTTCCAAGCTGGTTTCATTTATCTGCAAACCTTAAGAACTGTACAATTCACAGACCCATTCCTGAAGTATGAGTATATGAAAATTCCAGTTTCAAGAAACATAAGTTGTTGAGGTTTTTTGTTTTGTTCTGTAATTTAAAGCTGTTCCTTTTTTAAAAAACATATTTTTATTATTGAATGCATTTTTAGTCAACTTATTTGGACTTCCAACTGTAGAGATCTTCTTTTTACAGACATTAATTAGTGCATTTTCAAAATACACATAGCTTGTTTTTCAGTTAGCATTAAGAAACAAGTACTGTGACTGACGATATCTTTAATCTAATTTAAGACAAATTTTTGAATGTGGGTGGTGTTTATTCAAAGAGACCTGCAACAATTTATAAATATCAGCTTTCAAATCTGTATTACTTTGACAATGCTTAATCACAACTAAATACTTACAGAATATAGCAGAGTAACACTGATGTACTGGATAATGCTGTATAGTGCCATGAATTTAAATACACAGAAGGAAGTAATTAAAGCAGCACGGCCTTCCCTGTCAAAACAAAGGCAATCATGTAACTAGAAGCTTTACATGCAAGCAGAAACTTCAATGTAATTAATGGCAATTCAATGTTTCAGCAAACCTTCTGAGGGACGCTAAGGGTGAAGACAGAGTGCCCAGACACATGGAGAAAAAAGGAGGGTCAGAATGATACACTCTCAGGTGCAGAGCTGTGAGTACGCCCTCTGAACTGAGCCACCACCACACCACAATGTTTGCTGGAAAACCATGTGAGGTCAAAGAAGTTTTTAAAATGAAAGTCTGATGGTAAATGCTTCTATATAGAGCAAGATGACTATGTAGATTTTGAGTGAAAATGTAGTCACAATTGCCAACCTTAGACATGCTTCTGCATATGCATAGCTTTGTTAGCTCCATACAGATTAAAAGATATTTTTCTCTGGCTGACTTCTATCTAAGCTACTAACTAGATTCCAATTCTATAATCAAAACTTGGTCAAACCCCACATAAGAAAATTGTTTTCTACTTAGTATGTAACTGAGAAGCAAGGCCATCTCAACAATTTTACTGCTTGCAATTGCACACACCCTTTGTGAAAATTTTAGTACGTAATTTGATGTCTTAGTACTTAATTGTAGAACTCATTCTTGAAATGAACTTCATGCGGACAGGATTTAAAACAAAATAATGCTATTGCAACACCTCATTCAAAGCACTTTCAGCAAAGAAATAACTACTAAAAATATATGGCTTGTCCTTCAATTCAACTGGGCCTACTATGACATCAAATGTATATTATTAACACAGGATACATAGAATGAGTTACACAGATACATTTACCTTCACAGTGGCATTACCTGATCAGCTTTGGCACGCAGGAAATACTAGGTGTCCTGGAAGTGAATGGTGATGCCACAGAAGCCTCAAGTTCAGACAAAGATATACCACCATGTGCCCTCTTCAGTGCCTGCCAATTCATATTGAAAAAGAGAATGTTTTAAAACACATTTTCGCTGTAAACCCGAACTGAGTAGCTCTATGTGCAAAAGAGAAGTGTACTTACACCACAGTCATTTGCACCATCTCCACACATGCCCACATAGTAACTACAGAAAACAAACAGATGTTAACATTCTGGACTGTTCTCCAGTCACAGACCATTTAACTCATTTCATTAAATGCTTTCATATTATTTGATATATTCAGGGTTTGTACAAACCTAAATGATCCCAGACGCTAAAAACTAATGTTTCCATTATACATACAAGGAAGCAGACAAAAGTAATGTGACTTAGCCAGTTCAATCTAAACAACAATAGTCATTAGCCCTCTATCATTCCAAGAAAGTCTAAAGCATCTTCATCCTAAGAAGCTGATGCTTTTCTACTATTTATATAGATACATTTTTTATAAAGATAACACTAAAAGTGTCAATGAAAATAAAAAACAAACTTCTGATAAAAGCACAAAGGTAAGAACCAGTTACATGAGCAACAGTCTCAAAGTTAACAGTTTGTGCCTTGAAACTGACTGACAATATATCAACAGTAAATGAACAGAAGGCACCACAGTGGTACCTCTTCAATACATAGAAGTCTCTCAATAGATTTGTTCACTAAGCCAAGAAATCAGATTTACAGATAGGCCATTTACTTTAGCTACTCAACTTCACAATGCTTGTACAACTTATTTATTCACAACTCACCAGCAGATGGCGGCACTCTCACATTCTAGCTCAGCAAACAGGCTGACTCACCAACCCTAGCAAGTTAGCGCAGCCCAATCTTTTTCATTTGGTGCAAGAGCTATCAGCGCATCAATTTTTTTTTCTCATCACACAGAACACACCCTTCTGCACTCAAAGAAATACTTACTCTACGTTTTGTAAAGCTTCCACCAACTGAGTTTTCTGATCAGGAGCCATGCGAGCAAACACAGTGCCATGTAACACGAGCTGAAAGACAGACATTTCTTGAGTGATTGAAAGACCAAGCCTGTTCATCATTAAAAGTGGCCAAATTCAAGTAAAATGCTCACCTTGGGTACCAGGTCCTGAAAATGCTCCAAAATCACTGCAAATGACTTTCCATTCATTGCAAAATGGTATTTGGTCATCTGAAGATCCTCAAGACTTTCGTGGACCAATTTAACTGGAATATCCTATCAAAAGTAGTTTAATATTCATACTGTGTGAATGCACTACAGCTAAATAATAATGAGGACTGTTCCTCAAGATATCACTCTAGTGAAGGTTTCTATGAGCTTCACTTGAAAGAAAGTCTCATAATTGAAAGCATTTATTTAATAACAAGAAATATGGCTTAATGCTTCCACTACACGTAGCTAAAGCAGACAAATTGAAAACTGGAAAAAAGAACACATCTGCACAGCTAAAACGTCAAATACTGCAAAGAAGTTGAAAAACTAGCTACCCAGGTTGTTTTACTATAGTTTTCAACATCTTAAGGTCTGCAAGATAAATAGTGTAGCAGTTTACAGTTGCCACTTAATGGCAGGCTCATTATTTAACAGAATAATAAAAAGTTGGGGGAGAAAAGAAACTGAACAGCAAAACTAAGTGCTTATACATGAAGGGCACAACGACAATCAAATTACCTCTGAGTTTATGGCTGGTGATGAACTAGTGCATCTTGCGAGGGTATCTGCATAATGCCAGTTGATCCTGGCAGCCTGCCCATCCTTTGGAGGTAGTGCTTCAGCAATAATGACCTTATCCTGAGGTAGAATCATTCCACAATCTCTGGCCACAGAGATAGCAGTTAACATGTTATCTCCTGTGAAAGAATTGCATTTTAAAAGGTTTGAGTTAAAAAAAAATAAACAATACATCAATACTCAGCATAAAAGAAAAAGCTAATGAAGACAGTTTTAAAACAGAAGGAAGGCTGTTTAATATAGCAGTGACACCCTTAAAACCCAACAGTCTACAGCCAGATGTCATAGCCCTTAAACACCTCCATTCACAAGCATTACCACCAGTCAAAAATGGTTCATACAAGATGAACTCAGAATTCTACTGCCACCCAATTGTAACTATATGTGCCTATCCTGTATGTTACAAGTTGTAATGCTTGTGACTTACAGAAGACCCATGTTACACAGAAAACACAGGCAAACCCAAACCACAAGCAGGTGAAGAAGCCACTCTTACAAAAGAATATTAAGTAATGTACTGTACAGTAAATCAAAATGGTAGAGAAGGACCCTCAGGAGGTCACGTAGTATGAACTCCTTCTGAAAGCTAGTTATGAGATCAGACCTGAACTTTTACCTAGACCAAAGACGTTCAAGCTTTTCATCCTTCAATTCAATATGAAGTATCATGTAAATTCTACGGAGCAGAATTAACCCCTTACTGATTCCAGACCTCTGACTTACTAAAGCACCTCCCAACCAAAATGACATCTAGTTTCACAATAGCTTCTAAACTTCATTCTTGCATAAACACTGCATAACCCCAGTGTATCAGCACTAATTTTTTTATTTCATACACTACACTTAAAAGTAAATCTGTTCAAATACGACTTTTTTTTGTTATATGAATGTTTGCATGCTAACCTGTAACCATGACAGTGCGAATGTTGGCTTTATGCAAATCTTCAAGTACAGCAGGGGTTTCTTGCTTTAGCTTGTTTTGCATTATAATTAATCCCATAAAATCCATGTTACTTTCAATAGCATCTCTGTATGACAGGAGGTAAGAAAAAGAACATTAGAAAAATAATTATTTGACATAGTTTAAAGAACCAGATTTTGTACTTATCAAAGAGATTTATTTTTACTGTGCAAAGTGTGAAGAATTAATTTTTTTAAAGTGATCCAAGAGATACCATTATCTTCATTCACTTACACTCATTTCCTTTGTTTACAATTAAGGCAACAACAAAAAACAGTATAAGAAAGCGGTGTTCCTTCTCAAGCACAACTGCATGGCTCTGCAACCAAAACTCTTTCTAGAAGTTCTTATATTTCCAAAAAGAACTCTTGGAAAAAATGCTCTGAAGCAGCACTCAGTCAAATTTTAAAATGTTTAGAATGGATTATGAACTCCCTTTCCCAATTAGCTGAGACAGAACATACAAACTACCATACTAAACTGCCAAAGTTAGTGAGATTAATAGCTGTTAGCTAATTCAGTGACCCCTTAATTTCACTTAACATGAAACTCAATGTATTTGCAGGTTTTGTGTATGCTACTGCCATTGTAGATTTTGGTAATGCTATTAAAGACTTCCCCAAATTCCTATGTATTGCTCAGGGTACAATTAATGAACACAAAAAACTGCATAGCAAGACAAAAACAAGCTAAAGAAGAAGAGTAATTGATTTAAACCAAAGTAAGCCAATCAGGATTAATCCAAAGCATGCAGTTTTTAAAGCCTGCTGTTATTTAACTTAAAAAACAAACAAAGCCACCCTTACCTATTAATAGTCTGAACTTTGTGCCATGTAAGTTTAGACTCCAATTTTCTGTGAGCAAGAGCAATAACTCGGAAGCCCTGCTTGGTATATTCTTCCAGGACACTCTCAAAGTCAACAGGAACTTTAAAAAGGTCAAGTTAAAAGTTATTAAAATTAGTTATATTACAGCTGAGCTACACGAGAGAAAAATCAGGTTGTTCCCTTACCTGTTTCCTGCTTACACAAGCTTGCAATCACTTCAGGAGCACCTTTCATGTAAGCATCCATTCTCTTCTCCCCAAGAATTCTTGCTATTACACACATACGTTGCAAAACTGAAGAAAATGGAAACTGGCGCACAATTCCAATTTCATAACCGGTCTGTGTAACATGGAACAGAAGAAAAGGGTTACATCCACAAATTCTGAGAAATAAAAAAAGTAGATGCTTTACTGAAGAAAAAAGAAAAACAAACAACACTTACCGAAAGCTCAAATAATTCCTAAAAAAAAAAAAAAGAATTATTGTAAATATTTAAGGATTTTTTCTACGTAGAAAATATTTTAACATAAATTGGTAAACCAACTTATACAGCAATCTCAGTCACATTACATCTGCAATGGATGCCAGAAAAGGTGAACGTGGAGATACTTCACGTGTTTAATACCTTTCACTTTGATTTTATGCAAGTCAGCACTGACACTAAAATACACATCTCTAAAAGTACAAAGCTGGCAAGAACTCCATACTGTGCAGTGACAATTATAAAACATTGTTCTAACTGCAGATGCAAGGGAAGCTCACCCAAGCACTTTATTAGCACACTAAGAATTTGGTAATGATACTAATATTCAAATGACTAAACTCAAAAAGCACCATGGCATTCTATAATCAGTCTACTGGGATAACAATGCTATCAGTGGCAATATATGCTGAGCCACTATTTTCAACAGCAGTTAAAACATGTCTTCTCCATCTTCGCCATCAAGAAAAATCACCAAACAATTCCAATAATGTTTGAATAATATCAGCCAGGAAAGTATATACTAAAACATACTTCTGTAACAGAGATTAGTTTAATTTGACAAAATGCTTTAAATCTCTATACCATTTCTTGATCAGTTGCTTGCTTGGATTCTGGAAAAAGTTGTTTTGAAGGTCGAACCACCGTTGGCATGATTCGATTATGAAGTGCTGTTTCCTCTTCCGTTGCTTCTTCTAAAATCTGTATGAATTAGTACATTATTTTTAATGCATTGAATAACTTCTATTTTTTCATAATTTTCAGGAAAATAACAGCCTTGGAAATGAGCCCAAGGTGCAGCAATTCACTGTGAAAGTTCAATGTTCTCATTCAGCAGTTAACCCAAGGCACACATAGCTATTTTACGAGTTTATTATATAAGGTAACATTTTGCCACTATCTTTCCATCATCAGAAAGCAGTAAATTAGCTGCTCACATTTTTTCGTTTCTATAAATTGTTGAACACTACATTTTAGAAACATTTTCATATTATGACTTCCTTTCCACACTGACAGATAGGCATTGCCAAAAGCCTACTTTTCCACTGCAGTGTCACATAATAACACAGCTTGTATTTGACACTTAAAAATGAACATAAAAACATTACTTACTCTGAATCACAGAAACACTTACCCAACCTATTGCCTCAAACATCTTCAGATCAAGTGGATCCCCAGAAAGCACCCCTTCAATTTTTGTAAGTGAATGACAAGTTGCCATGCAAGCAATAAACTCAGACTTGAGCAAGCTCTCACTGCAAGCCCTCTCTTCCGGCGAAAGGAAACTAAAACAATGAAGTTATAACATACTTAGCGCTATAATTATTTACTATGAGCCAATTCAAAAGGTTTGTTTAGATTAACAGAGGATAATTGACTGCACAAGTTTCTTCTTGTCTATTTTCACACATCACAGAAGACAGATTAAGACTCTGGGCTGAAACCTTTAGAAATAGTCAAAACTTCCTCCAGCTCACTCAAAAATATTAATTCATATTCTAGTTTGATTCCCTTCTACAGAGGCCTTGCCTCTTTACATGTAATTCAATTAGAAAAGCCAACTCATCTCAGCAGCCCAAAATGTCACCACTAAGAGGGCAGGGTTGAAGAACATGATATACTTTTAACTACATTGTTTCTGCAGTATGAAGCTAATGACATCTCAGATTTTAACTGATTAAATTCCCCTTCATCCTCTTCAGATTTACAACTTTCATGCTTTCAGTTGCATTCCTACAGCTTATTACAGAAATACAAACAGAGGAGCTCAAATTAAACCTTCCATTTTACTTTGCTGAAGTTGCTAAACACTACATCCAATTTGCTATCAACTCTTATCCTTACCGAGCATTTTCCACCCGCTGAATTCCCCAAAGATCCAAGCCATCCTCAGTAAGTGTGCCAGTCTGCAAAATAAACCAACGAGAGGTGTAAGAAAAAAGTTCAGAACAAAGTTACCCTCAAGTAGGTACCCTCATTCACCTGAAGATTTTATTTCATCTTCACTTAAAAACTGAAACTACAATTAGCTACCTAGCTTTCTGCTAATAACTAGGCTGCAGTTTTGTTACAAACCTTAAAAAGCATTTAAAGCAACCTGGTTCCAACTTGAGGACCAAAGAAACAGATCTTTAAAACTGTGTCACGATAGGTCAGTATTCTCTCTATTTAGAGAGAGGAGGCAGCAGAAAACAGATACTGAACCCTTAGTACTACTCTCCTACATGATTAAAACTGCTGTTGAAATATATTTACAACAAATATTACAATCACGTTTACAAGGAAAGTAAGTTTGGTGTGGATTCTCAAGATTTTGGAAAAATCTCAGAATAAAACCCGAGGATTCTGGCTACTGGCATTATTGTCTTTCAACTGCTTCTGTTAGAACAAAAAACTCTGAGTAACTTCAAATGAAAAACAAGCTTGACTTCACAGTTCAATCTTCCAGAAGCCTTTGTGCAAAATAAAACTCTTATAATCCTGAACGCTCATAATTTTCGGGTGGCAGTACTTCACCAGGACTTAGAAGCCTCTAGATGAGACAAAATTTATACAGTATATAAACTTTTTAGCGGAGATCTTAAATTGAGTGAGTTAACTGATGGTAAATATTGGATACTTGATAGCTAACAAGTGACCTACACTCACATGGAAGTAACATGTTTCTCAATAGTCGCTAGCCTACATGAATTCCCTCTTTTTACACTCTGCCTCCTCAAGTGGCAACACAAAGTTTCAAAGTTCAACCAACCTTATCAAAGCACACAAGATTCAGCTGGCCACAAATATTTATCCTTTGAGGGCTGATGCAGAAGATGCCTATTTTTTTCAGTCGTCTTTGTGCATAAACAATGCCAGCAGTCATGGCAGCAGGGAGTGCTGGAGGCACCGTGATAGTGATAATGTCAAGAGATTCGATGATGATGGTATGAGCTGGAACCTGCAATAGAGCTCAAAGTTAATGAGCAAGAACTCAATACTTTATGGTGACACTATCTCATTGAAGTGTTCTCTCACACTCAGCAAAAGCAAAACCTACACTGCGCATTCCCTGGGAAATCAAGATCTGGAGTGCCCAGATACCTAGCACAATCCTCTCCCACCATTAACAGCCATGATAATCCAGTCCTAATACATCCCCAAGCCATAACTTCAAGTTCTCACTTTCCCCTGCAAAACTTAAAACCACTGATAGAATAATGCAAACATTTGAGAGAAAATAATTAAAGCTATCAGTTACCAACTTCTTAATGAGGATTTTTCACCCAGAGCACGTTTTAGATTTGTATGAAACTTCTTTCAGCTGAGAATCAGACAGATAGCAATCTCATGCCCCAAAGGTAAAGGAATATTGGCTCGGTAACCCACTCAAATTGCATCATAGGTATATTCGTATTCTGCTTTTTTACTGAATCTTATTCTCAGTAGGCTTCTTTGTCTTGTTCCCTTGATAGAAAATAAAGTATTTTCACTTAAAATGTAATTGTTTTTCATCATCTGAAGTTCTGGAAATACTAATCAATGCTTTTGTAAAATAAGGTACTTCTGGACACAAATATAGTGAGAAGACAGCATACCTCATTTAAGATGCTATTGACAATTGTGTAAATAAACCCAATGCCTGCTACCACCACCAGAAACAGAAGAAACCAGTAGGCATCTCTGTAGAGTTTAAAATCAGTTGGCTTTGGATACAGTATGGAACGAACAAGCTGTCCTTTAGCAGTATTAAAGCCTAGAAACAAAAAAGAGTGACTTATTAGATGCACACAAAAGAACAAAGCTTTTCAAATATATTAAAAACCTCAATGAAACCCTTAAGCTACTCATTCCATTAAGACTGTTTCTCAATATACAGTAGCAGATGTTTTGCAATACTTAAATTATAGCACTGATCCTAAACTGCTTCTCTACCATGTCAAGAGCACAGAGCTGATGTAAATCCACCCCTTTTCCACAAGGGCAGTAAACACTCAAATGGTTTGCCTGAAAGAGTCGGTTGTACTGTATTTTGTCCCTCACAGTGCAGACCTAGTGGGTGTATATAGTAGTTGGATAACTGTATCAGTCCTTGTAAAAAGAAAATGAAGTTATTCATAAAGTCCAACTTCAAGTACTTAAATGCTAAGTCTCCATACATTCCTTTAACAAACAGAAAAGGATTAAAAGAGAACTGCAGAGCACTGAGTTATCTTTTAGAGAAATCAGCCTCTAGATCACATTTAGACGTTTAAGTTAGGAGACCAGACTTGTGGCCTAGAGTCAGATGACCAGGCACCCTGAGATCTTCTTTGATCTCATGCCTGAAAATAAGGGAAGGCCAACACTGGTGCCAAGTCCTGTATGCCTGACTTAGACTTCAAAGTCTACTACTACAGCCTCAGTACAATTGTTGGGTCTACTGGCTCCTTAATAGCCTCTCTTAAGCCTGTGAGCATTACAGGAAGCATGTTTGCTTTCCATGCCAACATTTGGCATACCAAATTCTACCAGAAGGAAGGAGCTATTGCAACAGAGGATGAGTTCACTACAAGACAAACAAGACTTGAAGCCTCCAGGCTTTGAATTTGTTACTGCAGGATAGAAACCAGGGACCTGCTCAGAGTACAGCCTGCCATTATGTAACAAAGTATAATCACAAATGCTTTGTAATTCGAGACCACCTTCATAAAACACAATCCCAAAGTACCACAGTCTGTGTAGCTGTTTTTAATAGGTAGTTGGTTTTTTTCCTATCAAAAGCCAAAGCAATAAATATTAGTATAAATAATCAGTTTTGTAAAAAAAACAACAACAAACGCTTGAGTTTCTTAGGCAAGTGTTATGAGCACTGACAAACTATGGGCAGGAAAAGCATTTTGCATTACCAGCAACTCCACTAAAATAAGTGATACCTCACCACCAACCCAATCCAACAGCATCCTAAATCTCTGAACAGAGGCATACATAGTGCAACACATTGTAAAAAGATACGTAAAAGGTTTGAAAATGCATACAGCTAGGTTTTAAAGTAATGGTGAAGATTGATTCATTCTCTTGTCTGCCAATGGATTCTCACTGTACCATTATCTAGCTCTGCAAGCATTCCACAACAGGCATTTATCAAATTAGTTGGGGTATGATCATTTATCCATACTTTAGCAATATTCAATGCACTGCAATGAAATACCAGTTGATGAGCACCTACAAAACTGAGTATTATATTAAGTGATAAACTTAAAAGTCTATACCTGTTCTCACTACCAGAGCTTTGACTAATTCTCCAGTATAAAAACGGGTTTGGATCACATTGGTTCCACAAAACAAAGTATGCCGCTTATGCACTTCCAGACTGTATATTTCATCTCCCGTTGCTTTTGGATATTCTGAAGGATTTGGCAGATTAATCTTCGTTACAGGAACACTTTCACCTTAAATGGATAAACAGTATCTAAGTAAAATCGAAGAACATTTTCCCTTCACAATTTCAAGTGGAACAGTACAATCTCACTTCAACACAGGTATTAGGCAGTCTTTCACCTATCAACCTCAGCTCACCAGGTTCCTTATCAAAATTCTACCTAATCTGATTCTCTATTCTCCAATTTGTCCACCTTACCTGAAGTCAGTGAATGCAAAATACATCTCACAAAGAAAACAGGGTGAGCTTACCTCTCCTACTGCAATGCATTACCTGACCTTTACTCAGAAATATTACAAGTTGAAGGAAATTACTCTGATCTCCTTTGTCAACTGAGTATATTCAGATCAAGGTAGCAAGCAATTTTATCTGCTGCTAGTAGCAGCAAGAGGCTCAGATATATTCAATGAACTGAACGTGATGGAACAATTCATCTCCAAACTGCAATTTTTTAAATGTTGTCAGCTTGGCCATATTACCCTAGGAACAACAAGAAGGCCATTCTATTCACAGAAGCTGTCTGACTATGACATGAGGATCCTGCTTTCTGAACATGCAGACACAAACCTAGCAAGGCAATCATCTGCTTAAGAAACAGAGCAGAACAGTCTACTCACTACCATCATACTGAAAGTAGTTAAAAACTTGGTGCTAAACTTTTCTGAAGAAACATACTGCACAATTCAATCCACTAAGTCAAGAGGGAGCAGGACACACTATTAAGAAGAAAACTTTTCAACAGGATACTATAAATCATTTTTGGAGTTACCAAGCTGTACCAGGTGCCTGTTGCATTAAGCACGTAAGTACTTACGAGCACAAGTAATTGCAGGAACATACGCATTTGAAGCAAAATAAATATTCTCACTTCTGTGAGAAAAAGCTGCAAGACAAGCATGCACACAGGTACAAAACATCTTTAGCCATAAAAGCACATCAAGTTTACTTTACCTGTTAACATGCTTTCATTCACAATACAAGTACCACTGAGAAGTACTGCATCACAGGGCATAATTGTCCCATTAGATGGAATCAACATGATATCTCCAGGCACAAGATCAGTAGAAAGAATTTCTTCAATTTCTAAGTGTAAGAACACAAACAAGTTTACCTGAAAACAGTCACCACAGAACCTCACAGCTATGATCCAGCTGTTGATACTTAACACCGTATTCTGTTTTATTAGTGGCATTATGAAAATCTTTTAAAAGGGGCAAAAAAGCCAACATAAATAAGAACAGTGCCATTACAGATGAAATTCTAGAACATATGAGTATAGTTCATCTAACAAATGAAATCAATCAAGCTCATACAGATTTAAATCAAGTTCATTAAAGAGACAGAAATACAACAGAAAGCCATGTCTTACAAAACAATATCACACACTATAACCTAATAATCTTCAGCTATTTTGGTATCCAAATGAGCAGAAGTCCAGAAATCATTTGTGAAATTTACCTTGATTTCCTCTGCAGACAGAAACCCTGACAATGCTGTGAGCTGCTACCATGTCACGTAACATAACATATTGCTGCAAAGAGGAGAAAACAGTTCAATATTTCAAAGCACAGCTTCTCCTCTTCTAAATGCATACTGTACCTCTACAAGCAAAAATTATCAGTTTTCTTACTAATACATCTACAACAAAATATTACTTTAAGTGTTTGCATGAAAATAGTGCAAGAAATTCATAGGCAAATAAAGTTCAAGTAATCTGTACAGGCCAATTTCCTACTTTTAATAGCATTCCTTGAAGAAAATACACACTGCTACACAAATTATAAAAACATTTGCTCAGTAACATACATAGCAGTAGGACTAGGGTGAACGGCCTCAAACTGTACTAAGTTCAGGCTGGTTATTAGGAAAAATTTCTTCTCAGAAAGAGCAATCGGGAACTGGAATGGGCTGCTGGGAGAGGTGGTTGTGTCACCATTCCTGGAGGTATTAAAAAAATGTTTAGATGTTGTACTAAGAGATGTAATTAAGTGTGTAAATATTGGTGGTGGGTAGACAGCTGGATCCAAATTCTTCCAACTCAAAGAAGGAAAATCCATAAAAAGATTCTATATATGTTTCTAAAAAATTCTTAAAGATTCATAGAATGTCGACATAAAAATAATCTGATAAATAAAATGCTGACAAGATGTGTGTTTACTTTGAACTTACCTTTCTAACAGTGTAGAGTGAGCTAACAATGGATATTACCGACATGATCACAATTGCTAATGCATAGTAGTAATATTTATCAGTGATCCACAATATCACACTGAACAACTGAAAAATGTAAAAAGGGTTGAGAACCTAGAAGAATGACAGAACATTAAAGTTAAACCAAATGGTCAAATGCGTTCTCAGTCAGAAGTGAGTCACAGTAAGTTTTATCTCTGTAGAGAAGAATTGTTTTTTTTTTAATGAGGTTTTTGCCTGCTTCGCCAAACTGCTCTTTTTCACAAATTCCTCAACCCTCCAAAAGTAGTACTCATAAATACATATAACTGCATGCTATTTTAAAGATAGCATGCACCTTTCACTACACCTCAAAGCAAAAATGATAAAAACATCTGTTGCATCATAAATTACATTTCTTATATTTAAAGCTATCATCTCTTTATTATTTATAAATACTTTTATTGCTAGCTCAGGTCGGAGAGTTTCATTGTTCAAAATGTTCTACCACCTATTAACACATGGATAACAAAATAGCTACTCAAATGCATGTTATAAAAGGGAAACGGACCAAGTGAATCAAGCATACATGCAAGGACACATTTGATTTTACGAGTGTGTTGTAATGCAAAATACCCAGGCTGATAAAGCCACTGATCGTGTTCTCCATCAAGTTTGAAATGAACCATAAAAACAAGATGCATTGCCACTCAAAAATTTCAGGCATGTTTTTTTCATGTCCTTAACTAGGGCACCACACTGAACTCTGAAGAGTTTGTAGCAAAAACCTCGTAGACTTGGAGCTCTTAGGAACAAAGTTCCCTACCATTTTTCTTGATAAGTGCTGGGCTCTCTAAGGTTTTCATTTCACATTATTATTTGAATATTAGTTTAAGAATCACTGTACTTAAAATTTTAAGTTCTAATGACACGCATTTTTGTTCTTAAAAAAAAAAAAAAAAAAAAAAAACTTACCTCCTTAATCAGAAGCTTAAAAATGGAAGGCACTTTCACAGCAATTTCATTTATTCCAAAGAACATTTTCCTGCATTAAAACAAAACAAAAACTTAAAATTTTTATAGGTCTTAATTATTTCAAATAAATTCCATTAGTACTAGAAAATAAAATATCATCTAATCCACAGCCCCTTTAATCACATTTACTGTTTCAAAAGGCATTTATCATTATGTGCGTCCAATGAGATGCTACATACTTCCAATATGAAGATCATTACCTTTTTATTTCAATTTAAACTGTCTTTTAATTTTTAGGCTCTTTCACGATCAGATTTCTCGAAGAACTGTATATAGGTATGATTTTAATAACCATATCAATCTGAAACCCAGTATAAGGTTCTCACCAACTTAAGCTCTAACTTTAATTCCTACTCTTGCAGCAAGATGCTCTTTTCATGGTTCTTACCTTAGTTTTAAGCACAGCATGAAGAATTGCAAATCATAAGACTGTAAGCAAAAAACTAATCTCTGATTGGACCTGATCTAGTTTAATAAGATTATTAATCTTAAAGGAAAATCCACAAATCAATAGAACATGGAAGGAGCAAGAATATGCTTCCATATCTAAAACTGGGAAGGTCTGATACGCAAAATAATAATAATTTATAAAAAAAGACAGAAATGCAAACCTATTCTAGTTTAGGTAATGTAGCAATACATTAGAAAACCAAGGCTTATGTACCTATGAATGTTTTGATAATAAATATTCCAGCTGGTTGGATTCAAATTTTACACTTCAGATTCTTTTCTCAACGGGTATTCAAAGATTTGTTCCTTGACAGGTACACTTACACAGTTGGTCTAGAACAGCCTGTTACAAACAAAATAAATACTTTTTCCAGTTATTTCTTGCCAACTGGAACTTTAAGAAGTGGAAATGTGTTCAGCTCCAATCAACCGTAGGTAGATCTATGCAAATTAAGGGACACATCTCTGAAACTAACTTGCAAAGCTTTTATAATGAGAGCCAAAACCTTAATACCTGGCAAGCTTCATTTGTATCTTTCTAAATAAAGAAACTAGATAGAATTAAGGTCACGCTGCTGTTTACTGGCATTCAATATTCCTGATTAACTATGTAACACTCATAGTTGCCTCCTAAATTCTGATAGCTTTACGAGGAGAGACAATTGGATAAAAGCAATTCTTCCCTCAAATATTGTAACATTACCTATAATCATGCATCTCCTTCGTCAGTCCTCTGCTGTGCTCATTATGAATTGAAGAACAGAATGTAGAGTCATCTAATCCTCTAAGTAGAGGAAAATGTCAATGAGTTATTTCAGAAAGTTGATATCTAAAAATCAAGTATTCATTAACACAAGAGTTATACCCTTAATTAATGCTTTTCTAGTGTTACATAACTGTAGATACAAATCCCATGTTAAAAGCCTTCTTCTTGACATGTTTTACTCTGGAGGATAGTCATACATTTATTTCAATCACAATAGAGATACATTTGAAAAATGAACTAAAATACTAGCATAACTAATATTCAAATCCTCTGAAGTTTTAAGACATCATATGAAATAAATATAGACTACTATCTCTTCAAATTATCTGTTTCATTTGCCTCTAACAAATACTGGAAGCATTTCAGAAACAATTATCAATCACTATCTGACAACACTATACTGAAACAATTTCACAGCATCCTGCTAACAAAATACCAGCCAGCACTAGGTAAAACACAGCCTACATTTCAACACTGGAAGACTCATCTTAATAGGGCTCCTACATGCTGGGAAAGTAAATGCTGTAAATTAGAAGACCCTCAGATAAGAAATAATGTGTGATATATCGTTACGTTTATAGGTACGGGATCATTTCAACTAGTAAACTCACTGTCCACGTATTTTTCTAGTGGACATAATTTGTATGCCCTGAAAAACATCATTACCTTTCAAAAGGCTTTCAAAGATGACGTGATAAAACAGCTCTTCTCAACACAGGTCTTTTACTACATTGGAAAACTTATGTTATCTACTAAAAAGGACTCGGAGTTGCATCCCAGTGAAGAAATACCCCATGCATAACAGTAAGAATTATTTCCATTCCCTAGAACATGGGGCAAGAATTTTAACACTCTCACTGTTGCAAAGCCTCAGACTATGCTTCTGCCAACTTCTGGTGATATTGTTAGAGAATATGAAAATGCTAACATATAAACCTCATCACAGGTTTATATGTTTTCTCTAAATTATCTCAGGTTCAAGGATTTTAAAGTATTATTTTTAGTTCAGTATATAATTCTCTTGTAGTAAGTGTGCCTTTTTCCCCACTCAATTGTCCCAAACAATTTGATTATTCTTTCCCTGAATAGAAAAGGAATATACTAGTGGGTTTAAGAAGGGTCCCTAAAACAAAGTGCTTTAATGCAAATGTGCCTGTGTGCAATGCTCATGCTAAGATAAAGTCTTCAACAGGGCGTTACTTGCATTTTATATCAGCCATCAGACCTTAGCTGTAGTTCTCAGCATAGAGAGTATCTTCCACTCCCCCTTTCACTGTTTTATACCTAGACCTGCCTTCTACTCTATTTTCTCCTGTAATTTTCCCTCAGCAGTTTTTCTCTCCCAGTTTTGCTCAGAAAAGGAAATCATTTTAGATTTCAGTCCACAGTGAGAGAAACTAGCCTCACTCCACTTAAGTTCACAGTACTGAATTCCCAAGACATTAAGAAAATCCCAGTATGCACATACTTTATGTAATAAAGTACTCATCAACTCACTCAAAGATTCATTTGACACTAGCTGAAACAAAACAGACAGACAGGGTCAAAGGTGCATCCTCTTTGGCTACATGGCCAGGTCTGATTTAGTTTAAGAACAATTGCACTTGCATTTCCTGTGTTTAAACCAGGGATCTTAATGTCACATTATTATAATAAGAACAATGATAATGAAACTCAAGCTCTCATAACTGAAGTAGTTGCCCAAGAAATCTTTATTTGCTTCCCTTCTGCACTGTGATTACTCTTTATGTAATCAAACCGTTCTGTCTTCCAGATACTTGCATAACTGACTGTGCAGACTGACTTATCCTTGTTATGCAGTATTATACTTAGAACACAACTACAGCTGAATTGCTTAGCTTAGGATTTTACTACAAAGCCCTCAGTCTGAAGTTCCATCTCCTTACAAATTGATTCTCTACCATGTTACTACAGAAAAAACTGAACAGCAGCTTAAGAAATGCATCCCAGTGAAGGCAACCAGTATAAATGTTTAAGACGTCTTTTCAGAATGTTTATATTCTTAAGTTCAATTACTATTTCCCAGGTGATACCGAGGATTTCCCTACGTGACCATAACTAATTCACTGTTGAGAGTAGCTACACCGTAGTCCTGTTCTCACTTGACTTTGCCCAAAGTGATTCAGTACTCCACCAGTCTCAGATGTGTCCAAGATGAGGCTCTTTCTCCACTTCAGTACCCAGCTGCTCAGTAGTGGCTTCTAGTTCAGATTCAGTACCTGACTAATCAAGTGGCTGGTCAGGCTGAGCAATTCCTGACACATCATAGCAGTGAAAATTTGGCATATTAGCAAGAATGTGACTGAATAAATGCTCTCAACTTCACAGGCATATCTGACATTTTTCAGGGGCTTATAACTTGGCTGAGTTATCATAAGAACATCAAAAGGCACGGTCAGACAGCCAGCAAATGCCAAATTTCAAATCATTGCTTTCATGCTAAGGCACGACACCTATTTCTAACCATGTGGTGTTGTAAAAATGTTCCCTGCATCTGTACCACTGTAATTCAAGAGAGACTTAGCATAAAGAAAGAGATGTATATAAAGCTTTCAATTATTTACAAATGAAATGAGACATCTTCATCTTCCCAGAGGAGCTCTGAATTTCTTAACTGCCTGTAAGATGATCACTTCTTGTAACTGTGGTCACTGCTGATAACTTTCCATATTATTCATATGTTTGCAGAGTAGGTCTCTTAGAAATTTTTAATTATTCTTCCTTCTGCCAATGGTCATAAACTTTTTCCATATGTAGTCCTTGTAACTTTTAATGAAACTTTGAATCATCATGTAGAAAAGTACGTTTCTCATCCAGACTTCCTGTTTTAAAAAGTAGTTGTCAAAAAAAAAAACACAAAGAGAAACCTGTGTTCATTTAGCTTTTAAATTATGACTATGGGAAGGCCTCACCAGTAACACCAGAAAACAAGACTTCCATCTTCAACCCTCCTACCATGCACTGTGCTGCTGGCTGAGAGTAACTACAGCACATCACCTTCAGCACACAGTTTGTACGACCCACTAAAAGGCATCTTCCACCACTGCAAGAGACTGACGTTGTTACTAAGAGCCATTGCTTCTAGTTCAGCTTGGCTAAGCACAGCTACACATACATAAAGGTGAGCAACAAGCATCCACTGAATTGCCCTCTTCCAAGATACTCTTTCTGGGTGTAGTTCAGCAGCAATGCAAGAAGCCTAAGATATTCCAAAAGTAGGAAAATATTTTACAAGTCTACAGAACTGCTGTCTACAAACAGGTGCTCACATTATCAAATAACACTCCTAGAACAAGCAAAAGCCTGCAGTGGCACAAAGCATGTCACCCTATATAAATCATGCTCAATAAAGGTAGATTAAACAAAAACTCTTTCCAGAAGTCACACTGTGTTAAAACCTCCCTTCTCTCACTGTAGTTCAAAGGCTCACTGAGCTAGAACAGCTGGTCAGAACATGACACTATTTTTCACCACACTTTCAGGCAGTTACCAAAAATGCAGTTTCAAGTAAAATAAGAAAGAAATATTCTTACCGTACAACATCAAAACTTTGAGCTGAATCATTCCAGAAATACTTCGTGCTGTGATGTGTGAAATAACGAATCTGCAAGGGCAACAGACACAGGTATTAAACCAGCACCACTCAGCACCTCCTCTGTCTGACCTTTGTTTGACACAGAGATAGAAGACAAATTTAGAGAAGTTACTGAAAACTTAACAGGCTTCTTTCAAAATAACATTTCAAACGTCCCACCGTGCCTAGTAGTGAATTACTCTGGAAAAGAGCTGTTTTCCACCCAAGGAGTCTGTTCAGCTTTTAGACAAATGAAGTAACTGACACATACTGTACTGCACGTTTGCAGCGGATACTAATTGCAGACACTCTGAAAGTTAGCAAGTGAAGCACTGCAGCTCTACTTACAGGCAAATACTTTCTCAAATAATTTTTATTCCCTTCTGCAGCAGATTCACAGAAATGAACAGTGTGGCCATTTGAAACCTTGTGTCCAACAGGGTCAGGATTCTGTAAAGGACTGGCTCCTGAAGAAGGCATAACACGAACCTTTGCACAAAACCATTTCTTGAATTCATCCTTATGGAAAAAAAAAAAGAGGAAGTTACTACAAAACTTCAACAGCATTTTACTACAGTAACTGTAATAACGAGTAAATAGATAACAGAGTCTATACATAGTTTTGGAAGATAACTTCAAATTAATGTCAAATGCCTTATGAATGCACTTAATTCCACAGTTCTGAAATAATGTTTTCCACACTTAAAGGGTTTGTTGCTGTTTTCTCTCTTAAGCAATGAAACTTGGTACTTGAATTTTGACCTATCATGGTCTTCAGAAAACACTAGAGGAAGAACAATGGCAGCTTCACCCACTCTGCCACTTCAAAGAATTGAAGATGTACCACAGAATCATAAGCAGATCCTGCACACAGCAATTGCAGAGGAAAAAGATAGTTTGAAATATACCACACTTGGATCTATGCTTTCACCTTAATTCAGCAAACTTCAAGTGGCTCACGAAGAGTCAAAAAACAGAATACTGTGTATCAGGCTATAGGAACAAGGCATCTGATCTACAGTTTTCCATGAAAATGTAATTCATGTATTTAATTCTTAAAATCCAAAAGCAAAGACTTTGTTCTCACAACATCCTCTGCAAACAGTTGGCACTCTTCCCATACAGGCAGGAAAGCTATGCACAGTACTAAGGAGCACAGTTCTTTAGCACTACAATTGTGTCTACTTGTCGGACCAGAGTCTGCGTATTTCAGCAAGCAGGATGAGAAACAACTCCTACCTTGCCTATGCACACCCTTCTATCTATAGACTTACAGTTGTTCTCAGCAGAACCACTTCACAGTCTTTAAGCGTAGTCTTTCTGCACGTTGCTTTCACACGCCACTGAGGCATCCAGTAGAGGAGGAGGAGGAGGAAGCCACCAGAACAGATCACACCCACAGTAACTAGCACCAGTTTCCACTGACATAATTCATAGCCGTGGATCTCCTGCATGGAAAACAGCAATGACACCCTTAATTCCTCTGGCTTGAGAAGCCAACATTAATTTTTCACAAAATGCAATAAAGGATATTAAATCTGAAATCTATTTTTTTTCTGTTTACTTTTCTAGAAGAAGAAAATATTTCTTTTTTAAGTGATGGAAAGTAACAAAAAGGACTGTTTATCTCAGTCAGAAACACAAAGGTGAGTAAAAGCCCCACAAAGGCAGCAAGTACACACTGTTCAAAACACTTCATTACAGAACCTGTCTCCTTGCTGCACTGGTCCATGAAGACTCGAGCTGTAACAAAACCAGCCTTGAGTCTCGTCATATCTATGATCAGTATATAGCACAAGCCAGACAGGCATTTCAGAAAAAAAGTATTGTTTTTTGTTTGTTCGTTTTTTTTGTCAGGCATCAGTTTTACCAGACAAGCATTTGATTAGCTAACAGCACAGTTTTTAATTACTGGTGCTAACACAGTTTCATAATACTTTCTAAACATATGTGTAACAATACCTGTAAAATACTACTCCTAATTAAAGGAACTGTATTCTTTTGTCTGCTATTTAAGAAGAAATAGTAATGTGAAACAGAGACAACAAGCAGAACTCTCCAAGATTATGCACCTTGCTCCAGATAGTAAAATATTCTCAATAAAAAACCCACAAAATATTAAGTGTGCCTTTATCAAGGCATGTACCAACTTAACCTGATGACAATTGAGAACAGAACATAATTCAGTGGCTTACTTGATTCAATGCTAACATTCCTGAGCTTCACATTACATCATCAGATTATATTTCCTGCTGTAAAACAGCAGTGATGTTTCCCATTGAGCCCCACCAGAACTGTTCGTATTAACACCAACTTTCTGCACAACTTTTGGGATTTTCATTGCTTTTAACTAAGAAAAGGCTTTTCAACAGGTTTGTTTTGTAGACTTCTCAGCTTACTAAAAACAGACCAAACCCACTCCTAAAACACTGGAGTTAATCCTCATTCCTTATCATTAAAAGGAAAAAAAAAAGAATAGAGGGAAATACTACTGCTCCTTTTGAGCATTATCCCATTGAAAAAGATCTTCTTCTAATGATCAGGACATAAGCAGTGCATTTTCACTTTTGTTGTAAGGTGCATTTTGCCTACTCTATGATCATCTCTGTGATGGTCTAACGAAGAGCACCTTTTCCTAGCAGTGTGCTTAAAGAAAGAGTGAGGAATTCAACGTGCAGGACTTCAACATTAAAGAAAAATCCCTATATAGCCCAAGTATTTTCAGCAGTCTATAAGGAGGACTTTAAATTTAAAGACCAGCTGACACTGTTTCTGTCAAATCTAGCTGCTGAATCTTCCAGGATGAACAGTAAGAGATATCTTTGCTTTAGTCAAAAGCAAAGTTGAAATGCTCCCAAACACCCACAGAGATGCTCTCCTTGTTTTAGGATGTGGAATCTTAACTGCATAAACACGAATATGCAAGAATAAGCAGAGGCAAATTTAGGGTACTTAAGCTGCTTTAACTAACAAGAAAAAAAGTTTGGGTCTGGAGAACAGAAGAAATTACTCCGTTCCACTTCCACCTTTTTCCTTTAAAAATATTGTTAAAAAGCAGCATCTGCTTGATTGCTGACCTCAACCTAGCACCTCCACAAAGGCTTTCAGCAAAAAAACATCACCTATCCCAACACTCAAATTAGTAATTAGAGAAAGAATGATGAACTCAACTTTATAAAATCTTGTTTTAAATTGAGACATAACACTTCCTGATGGAATACGCCCCATATATACACAAAAGCATAAAAACACATTTATCTCACAGTATAAAAACAGAATACATAATTAATTACCATCTCCTCCTCCTCTGCCTTATTGACAAATTTCTTTTCTTCCTTCTCCATGTTCAGTATGATATGGAACTTCTCAACGTGAGATATGGAAGACCTTTAAAAACAAAATCATGAAAACTTGAAGCAATGTAACAGATTCTAAGTATCAGGTTGTCTAGAGGCATTTTTTTTTTAACTTTAAGTGCATACACATGAAACACACTGACAACATATTAATACAGATCTTGAATTTGCACCACAGTAGTTTCCAGTAGCAACCTACCTTCACCTACCTTGGTTATGCTCTACACGCAGCATGTGTGAACACCCTTCAAAGTAAGTAAAGATTACACACTCTCATCATTATATACTGTAATGGCTTCAACCAGACACCTTAAGAAGCCAGGCTATCCTCCTCAAGGAAAGGCACTGTAACCCTGGGATGTGCATTTCTCAACTAAGCAGAAATATTTATGTGTTTAAAAAACAAACAAACAAAATAATTAGAAAATAACATTAGAAAAATCACAGAGTCTTCACAACCCCAGACTAACGTTTCTAAATCAAGTCACTTCTAATGGTTAGTTAAGACTTCTGCTTTCTTTAGAATTGTTTTACTGCTACTTTGTGCAACCTTACCTAGTGGAGGAGTCCCTACCCACAGCAGGGGCACTTGAACCAGACAATCTCCAAGGCTCCTTTCTACCCAAACCATCCTATGATTCTCTTGCTGATATTAACAAGTTTGCCTCTTACAGTAAATTAATTACAATTGCAAATCTTCAGGGGTGTTTTGAGGATAGATTAGAAAAATAAGTTACACAAGCACAGAAAAGCAAGTGAATGTCAAGGTGCCTATGTTATAAACATAATTTAATAGATTCCTATTCCAGTAGTGAAGAGCTACAGACATAAGGCTACCAACACCTACTATGAGGCTCAGCAGAAGTTTCAGTACCGCAAGAAAAATAAAAAACGCTAAGTCCAAAAGTGAAATTTTGGAAACTAAAACTGCATCTAACTTTCATTTCAGTACCCCTGTACACATTAAGTGTGTATAATTTATAATTCAAGAGCCTCTACCTTTTTTCCACAAGACCACCTCCCACCTAAAAATATCAAACAGCTACTGCTTACCTGCCAAAGTATTGATTAGATAACATTATCTGTACTGTCACCAACCTTGTTCTCATTTACTGCACACACATCCACCTCTGAAGTCAGCACTTATTGCCATAGCATATAAGTAGTCCTAAGAATTCACTTCTATAGCGTAGCCAAAACCAAGGTTATTTAAATTGCTATTTTTCATACTAAAGTGGCTCCAAAAAAAAAGTCACAGTGAAAGCCATCCACTTGACCTCACCTCATTTAGCTGCTGATTACTAGGAGGCACTACAAATACTTACATTAAGTAGCATTATGACAGAAACACAACTGTCACCAAGTTCTTTGCTATGCTTAAGTCCTCAGCACTTTCACAAATCAAATCACCAGACTTCAAGCCAGCTCCTCTCAAATCCAGCTCCTGGACAGAGACCATTACATCCACCAACATCAGCTTCAAAAGCTCCTTCCAATCCACTCCCCCAGTTCATCATCGAATCCTTGCACGGCTTTTGCAAACTACTGCCACCTCTCACGCTAAGCCAACACGCGACGTAGGAATCCAGCAACGGTTTTTTTGCTGCCCAAATCCAGGGCTTCTCAGAAATCTGTTCCCACTCTGAGAAAGGTTCCAGTGGAAGAAATGCACACTCAGAGCTAAGGACTGCACGACATACGGCTCTGCCACAGATGAGAAACGCAGCACTTCAGGAACTGAGTGCTTGATCAAGCTTTTATTTTTTTCTGTATCAAAGGAACCTTTTTGGTTATCAGCAGTCCCCCTTGATTCAAACACCAGCTCACAACTGTTGCACTGTTAAGTTGAACATTTTCTATTACTGTCCAATATTGAACTATACCTTTGTCACTGCAGATTTGGAAATTAAGCCATAAGATATACACAAATGACACTTCTTTAACTGTGAGGTATACCACACAGGTTCTAAACCACAATTTTTTTCTTAAACTGACACTTTAATTCACTAAGCAGCTTTTAATCAGGAAAAAAAAACACTGAAGGAAACCAATTAATGAAGTTTGTCTAAGTTACAGGAGTGCACAAAAAACCCTAACACTGCATGCAATAGAAGAAACACTGCATCTTTTCCCGAGGTACTGCACTGCTACTATTAGCTGATCTATGCTGACTGAACAAGCAGAATGCTTTTACCAAAATATTTATAAGCAATAAACATTTGTAGCAACAGTGTAAAGATGGTAAAAGTGGATTTGTAACACATGTATTGAGAAAAAAAATGACATTAAAGAACTATGGTAAGTTTTGATCAGTACACCTGAAGGTGTAAGGCCTACAAGCTTATCTGCAGTCACCTTTCTAATAGATGGTGTAATTAAAAAAACAACAAATAAAAAAAATTCAATCGTTTCAAATGCTACCCTTCAAGTTTGCTTTGTAAGGGAAGAAGCAGAGAGTTCTTCCCAGTACACTCCACAGCACTTGTCCCAAGTCCGTAATCCACAACAAACTAACTCAGCTCTAGCATATGTAATTGCAAATCAGTTTATTCCTCCAGTTTTTTTTCAGTTCAACTGGAAATTTCACAATAGCAGGAGAAAAACATCAAGAGCTATAAAGACTGCAGATAGAAAACCCGAAGTGTGAGACCTCCTGGATAATTTATAAGCTCCAGGGATAATAATAAAACTTACTGACAGATCAAGTCTTTAGAACAATGCATACATGTATAATAAAAACACTGTTTTTTACACACATTTATGCTCTGTGATCATTCACCCATTTAAAATACATCAGTAACTGAACTTACAAACTTGTTTCTTACATATCCCCTATTTCACTGTTCTCAGAGATCTGTACAAAAGCCCAAGACAATGTAAAGTTTCTCTTACCAGCACGCAGTCCGGCAGCCGTTCCCTGCACTTGCTTTTGTCATCATGAGTTGCAAGGCCGTTCTTAATAACTGCAACCCTATCTAGAAGGGAAGTCCTGACAAATGAACTATTTTGTCTAAAATCTAAAAAAAGTCTCCAAGGGCTTTTCAAACTGTTATCAAAAGATTAACATATCAAAGAAGATTTGGCACTGCTTGGATTGTGCTTCCCCCCCCCCCCTCCGCTCTGTGAACAATTGCAATCCTGTAATTGGGCTCATAGAGAGGCAGCCCTTCCAGGCATCAGCCTGCTGGTACAGCTCATTCTATTCAAACCACAATTGCCTCACAAGGCTCCTACAGACAGTTTCAGGTCTGTGCATGAGCCCTGATACTATCTGCATAGCTGAAAGCATATGTGCTTCTGACCAAACACTTCCTTGTATTTACAGCTGTCCCAAAGTAAATACAACAAAATTCACTTTAAGCTGAAAAACAGTGATAAAGTATGCAGTTCCAAAAACGCACACGTTTCTCACTTTAAGCATTTTGGGGTTTATCACAGTGCATAACAAAGTGATCACACATATCAAGGTAGAAGAGCTTCAGGAATCAAGCTCTAGAAAGCTGAAGAAGGTAACCTGGTCACCACCTGAGCACTGCAGAAATCAGTGCTGTACAACTTCAAGCAGCACTGCCTTGGGAAGATGCCAAAGTGCAAACCCAGCCATGTAGCACACCAGGCAGGAAAAGCTACAGGCACAAAACATGAAAAAGGCCTAATATAAGAAACACACATGCAGAGATGAATGCACGTTATCTTCCCCAGCTGCCTGCACAACCTGTCACTAAATAAGCCTAGCACCTACATTTCTACAGGATGAGAATTCAGACTAAAACAAATCACCTGAACAACTGACCATTCTAGGAAAACATGATGAAGATCAAATATGAATCACATAGGTGAAACTTAACCCAGTGTCTTAATAAGCTTCGAGCTTTCCTGGAGCCAAAAGGATCCGTTATGCTACTGTTAGTGGCCATTGAAAGACCAAACATTCCTTTCTAGAACTTAGGAACAACAATTAATTCTCTATTAAGAGATGATTCTCAAGTCCATAGCTGTGAAGTAAGTTTCTAAATAGCTCTGTGTTGGTACAGGTCTTTCAGATCTCTAACTTTCTTGAACAGTAGGCAGTACCTGCTATAAAGCAGACATTCAGCTGTATCCTGACTAGCTGTCAGAACACAGAAAACTCTTTATTGTTCTGAAAATAGGAGCCCAACGCTCAGGAATTAAGCAGTTCTGCACTTTACATTCTTCCAAAGCCTTATCAAGAGAAGGAATCAGCCTACCAAGGTGGCAGTCCTTACAAAGGCAGAGTATATTACCAGGCATTATTCTTGGTCCAGTAGCATGCCATTTGCACATATTTACAGCAGTTACCAAACTGAGTAGAGTTTTTTGTGCATTACAGCTAAGACCTTCAGCATGCCAACTGATGCACCTATGAGTGGGAAGTGACTGCCTTACGTGCACAAGACACCACACCATCTCTGCCATACCAGAAGCTATGGAATTCAAAACTGAAGAGCTCCTCAAGCTAGAACAGCAATAGGCCACAAGAGGCGATTCTCTAGAGAATAGATTCAACTCCAAATCACCAACTTCTTCAGAAAAACAAAACCACTTGGGCTGTGGCTGACAGTAGAGAATGGCAGTAAGTTTTCCAAACCAGAGGAGAAGCAGTAAAAACAGTAAAAATGCTTCTCTGAAATTATTCCAGGAAGATTACAAACTTTCACAATGCTCCACAGAAATATTTCTTCACTGGACAAAAAAGCTGGTTCTCATCCCAAGGTCTCCTTTGCCATCCTGCTCCTGAGACTGCCAGGTCCATGCACCACTTGGCAGCACTCAGCACAAGGCTGTATACAGCAAGTTGATTCCAATGTGTGTGTAATATTTAACCTGATGTCAGAATTGCTAGAAGTTCTAGGTATGATTTAAAAGACCATGCTCAAGGAAAAAAGCACACTTATAAATGGGTCCACAAAAATAGAAGGAAAAGTCTTATCAGCTATTACTGCAGGAGATTGCAGCTCCTGCCTATGTCAATTGCCAGCGAGTTCCTCAAACAATATCCAAAAAGCTGAGTCTGAAACACTGAGTTCATTCAAAATGTGCTGTACGAATAAATAAACGGACAAGTACACGAGGTTAAGAGGTAAGCAAAGAAACAACGGCAAATGATTTAGGAGCACACTTCTGAAACTGCAACACGTAGTTATTTCACCCTAAGACAAATAACTGAATCAAGAAAGCTTAAAGGGAACATCTCAAACTTTCAAGAGCTAAATCCAAGGCTTTGGCTCAGTGTCTTAGCTAAGAACAGTCCCACATTTACACTCCTGTCCCTCTCCTTTAAATAAAAGGTGCTATTTTAATGTAGGCAAAAATAATCGACTATTTCCTAAAATTTCTCCACTGGCTGCTTTTGAAAGGAATGACAAAACCTGCAAGCCCTGCAAACAAATGAATGAAGGACCTTTTTCTTTAAAAAAAAAAAAAAAAAAAAAAGACCAGGAATTACAAATGCTCAGAGTTGTTTTTAAAGGCTATAAGATTACCCAGCTGAAATCCACATTATGCCTTCTTGCCTCTAAACAGTTTGGCAGCAGGATGCATCCATCCTTCACTCAGTCAAGGCATCTCCACTCAGGAAAGTTTCCAAAGCTCATTTTTACAGCTTCTCTGACTTTGAGGAACTTCTGAACACAGATGTACCCACAGTAGGCATTTTTGCATCTCTGACTGTCCTACCAACAGTGACAACTTCCACTTGGTTTCTACGAGCAGCACTACGCTTTCTGGCAGACAGGATTACACTACACACTGCTCCCAGTGGGATCCACATCTGAGCAGCAGTACAAGGCTGAAGGCTTCTCACACCACCTGGCAAGAACAACAGCGTGCACAAAATCCTGTCTTTGCCTGCCCTGGAACATACAGTCATGTCACTCGATACCATTTCAAAACTGAAACAGATCACATACTGTATACCTGTTATGCAACTTGCTCAAATCCTGGGGACGTCACATTTTTACAACCACAGAAAACAAAGCTTATAACATTTTAACTTCAACATACGCTATTACGAGCTCACAAGTCTTAATTAAAAATAATACCAAAAGCATTATCAATAAATTTAACACTGTAAATTTGGAACCTAAATTATTGAAGCACAAGAAAGGCACCTTCAACCTGAGGAATGCATCTTATGTGAAGGGAAGCTCCTGCCATTTACAGATCTCTCGCTGCTTGTGGTTACACCTGTAAATGTGGAATTAACCACATCACGTATAACAAAAAGTTGGGTAAAACATGAGCTGAAAGAACCATGGAATACCAAAAATCCTCCAGCTATATTTTGAGGGGAGTTCAGGCTATAATTTGTACCACAAACAAAGCTTAACACTTTAGTCAACTAACCCAGCTCTAACAATAAGAATGACATAATAGTTTCATGAATACATGGAAATTTTACAAGTACACGAGCTAAATTTTAACAAAGCCCTCCACTCAATACCTATTTTATCACTTCCCATCTTGGGTTTTCTGTTATAATACAAGCTTTTGTTTCTGTGTTTAGGCTTAAGGAAGACCATTGTATCCAACAATCACCAAACCAAAATTGTATTTACATTTGTAGAGTGTATTCTTTGTAAAGTATACTTTCTGCAGGCTGTAATAGCAACTGCAATGTTTATAGTAAAATACATGCTACATTAAGGAAAGATAATTCTACAACTAACAATAAACTCAGTATTATAATACATCATAATAACAAAGTGCTGCAGCCAATGCCATCCCAAAAACTTACTTTCTAACTGGTCTTCGAATGCTTCAGATGGTAATTTTCAGATCATGAAGATTTGCTACCACCACTGTAGCACATGCACAAGTTGAAGAAGTTGGAAGGTGAATTAAGAAAAGTTGGTCACGTAAAGGACAGCTACTCGAGCACTTCATCAGCTATTGTGTAATCTCATTTATCTTACTTCAAGCAGCAGCTACTCCCATTAACAGAATTTTTCATCTGATAAATCAAGCACCAAAAGTCAACATTCTCCAGAGCTTGCTCCCTCTCAGACACACAGAAATACAGCTTTTCCTTGTTTCCTTTTTCGACTTCAGGATCCCTTACCTGGCTACCATATGAGAATGAGGGTCTGCTCCACAGTTCAGGACTCCAATACAACAGATTTATTTTAGATACTCTTTCTTTCCTATTTTGGAAGAGTACACTAGATGCTAAGAATATAATTCAGAGATTCTGACAACGGGGACAAAAGAAATGTTTTTTTTTATTCTTGGACAAGAAAGCTAAAACCATTTCAAATATCCTGGCTAAGGCATGATGCCATTACACACAGCGTTAGCCTTCAATAGCTGGGCTGCTTCCAAAGAGACACTCCACTTTCAATAGGCATGAACTTGTCAGTCTTTCTATTTGGTTGAACAACCAATACTACTATAGCTAAATAATAGAGATGGCAACCATGCCCCATCCAAGCACCAAGAGAACCAGAAGCTCCAGAGGAAAACTGGGAGCCCAAAGACCCCAGTCCAGCAACAATGGGTCCTTTCAAGGAAGCATTTCCCCTCAGGGGCTGTGCCAAGAGCCCAGCCTTTCCTGTGTGGCTGCCGCCTTATTGTGCCGCATAGAGTATCTGCTTCCTGGGATATATTTGCTTTTGTGGTATGGATGCTCAGTAAAAGGAGGCAATGACTTCTTTTCCGCTTCCTCTGAATTCTTGGAAAATATTTTTGAGGTTAACATCAAAACATTTGAATAAAATTACAAGGAGATCGTCAAGTAAAACCAGATTGATTACAAGGGGTGAACGTGCCACTAAAATTTTAGGCATTTAACCTTTGTTTCTTTAAAGGTGCATCTGGCTGGCATAGTCACGACAAAGGCATATTTAGAGCACCAGTTACGTTCATTATCATCATGAAAACTGCTTTCATGCCTTTATTTTCTCCCTCATCATAACATATCCCAGTAACACTTGTTGCTCTCCGCTGATCACTCTGAATAAGACAGAGCAGTTGTTCTTCAGACTCTTCTAAAGCCACGACATCAAATTTATTGAAGGACATCTATGCAACTGCTAAACACAGCCTTCCAAATGAATAAAAAATGGCAACAAATTATATTCACTTCTGAAATTAATTTTAATATAAAAATACATCTATACAAGCACACTAAATTTCAGCACTTAAACCTGTATTTTCTGAATTTTAGAAGAATAGTAATTTCAGTAAACAAGTCATGAATTGATACAAAGCATTAAGCTTGCACTACCCACTTCAGTTGTAATGCTTCTGTGGAAAGAGCTCTTCTTGTATGCAACAGATATACATTCATGGCATGGCTAGGACTGCTACAAATTAAAATTAAAGGGTGTTATCAAAACATAATTCAAGATGTCAAGCAGAAAACTTGCTTGCCTTATTTGAATTCTAGTAACTAAAATAATAAAGATCTGCCAACAAGTTTCATTCAGAGGCTGAACTGCCATGGATCAGTATTTTTCCATGCTCATAACCTGACAGCTTCGCTCCTAAAAATGATCAATTTACTCTCCAAGCTACCATACGAGGTAAGATGAGAAAACAGAGAGGGAAGTTACTCTCTGTGTCCGTAAACTTAATTTCACAAAAGCTCTAATTTAGAACTTGATCCCACCATGCCTGCACGGTGGACCATCTCTGGCCTATATCTATCTAGCTATGATGGCCCAGGCATCCAGAAGAGCCCTAAAAACAAGAGCTCTAGTTATTTCTAAAGCACAGCAATGACTGTCATCATCCTCTGCAAACATTAAATGCATAAACAGCTTTCACTGTACATCCTATATTTAATAAACACACTGTAAGGCTTTCAAATTAAGAAATATAAACTCAGGTTTAAAAACTAGCATTCAAGGCATTAGGTTGTGTTCCTTGATGAACTAACACAGAGATCTAAGAGCCACAATTCAGGAATATAGAATAGGTAAGATGAGAGGATACAGTGAAACACTGAGATGATACACCATAAAAATACTGTCACATGAATTTACCAACCTAGCTGTCAAGGTGTGTCTCATTGTCCGCAGTATTGAAGCATCTCCAGGTAAAAGGAGCTTTAAAAAGAGGTGGCTTCCATTCAGCAACAAGCCGACAGAAAGCTCTTCCACGGGGTATGGACCTACACATTCTCAGCCTGATACAGCCAGCTTCCATTGACAGCTGTTGGCAAACCAGCACAGTCACTGCTCAGCTACCTTAAGTCCTCCTACCTTATCTATGTTATAGTCAAGTGTTACTTGACTTCAGCTCGACAGCAGGCCACAGCACTTGCTGTATCACTGCCTCCCACAGCTCTGTGCTGTATGGTAACAGGAAGCAGAAGAAACTGAGGCAAGATGCAGACACAGCGAAACAAAGCTACTTAACACTGAAAGATGAGCAAAAAAACTACTGTGATCTCATTCTGCCAATGGAGTTTCATAAGCACATGAATTACCAGCTGGCCTTCGAAGAACTGCTCGCTGGCTTGTCAGACCTGGATGACTGCTACAGTGACAGAAGTACCAGTTTTAGACAGCAGCCAAAAACTGCTCCATCCAAAGGAACAAACCTTCTGAATTTACTAGGCTTCTGATTAAACCTCAGATGTTATTTGCCATTGCCACAAAATTGTAAGATCCCTCCGCTTCCTAATACACAAATAGTTTTTCTATTTGAGAAGCAGAGCTCAGAAAAAAACATTCTTCCACTTGAAGAAAATATTAAGCAATTCAAAATAGGACTTAAAGAAATTCACCTGTACCTAAAAGATGTACAGTTCAATAAATATTGTTATGGGGTGAAGGAAAAGTCAGATAGGTGACGCAGCGTAACTGCGAGGTACTGTACAACCTCTCTTATTGGAAGCCAACCCTTATCTACATCACCAAACTTTCAGCTCCTGCTATCTACTGCCACATTAAACGTATCCTCCCAGAGATAAACTCCTGCTATTGTTGATTCTAATAGCTGTGACAGAGCTAGAGGACAGAGTTCCAACAGTTACCATACCTCACTGATTCGGAAGTACAGGATGACACCAAAATGTAGAGAATCAGATTAATTTTTCCACACATTCTAACTACCGTAAAAATCTATCACTGGAAGAGAAGGATTACTCAGATCCTTTGCTTTGACATACAATCTTCTGCAGGCTATCGAAAACAATTGGTAGAGTGCATGAAAATAATGACAGATAAAATAGCATGTGTACGCTGTCAATTGGACTTTCCACTTTTACCTGTGCTCACTCAGGCTACCTGTATTGGTGCAAGTACTGAAGAACACGCCCTTCAACGATCTTCAAAACCAATGGTGGACCCTTCTAAGCACTATTAGAAGTGCTTGCACTCACGGTTGAATATAAAGCAATTATCAGAAACCACTGGAACTTCTAGAATAACCGAAAATTTCTCAAAGCTCTACTGCCCTGAAGTAACTGACACACTCCTAACCTGTAGTACTTCCACAACTGAGAACCTCCTGACAGCACAAGGCAGCTCGTGCCATTTGCAAACAGCACCACCAAGAACACTGTATTTCCAGACTAATCCAAGGACAGGCTAGCCAACTGAGCTTTTGCAAGGTCTAAATTCACTTGGTATGTCCAGATGATGGAAAAAACAAAGAATCTTGTGCTTTTTCTCTCCCTGTTCCACCACAAACTAAAACTAGTATCCACCAAATTGGGATGAAAGGAACAGCAAAACAAAGAGTTTAGTCTTCTCCCCAATCTAAACCAACTGTACTTGCCTTTCCCAACAAACTAACTACTTTTTAATGGCCATCAATAAAAAGACAGCAAAAATGGTACTTTAAGATGTAAGAAAGCTGAAAGCACAACCAGTGCTTTCCTTAAGGAAATCTAACCCCATGTCAACCTGCCCATAACGGTAATGGAAAACAGCATTTCCTTCTCATATCTCTTAAATACATTAAATCTGTTACATTCCCCTTAACCTCATCTCCTGCCAAAATGACTTGGATTTTCTTCCATCTTTATGTAGTTGTTTCCTCAAACTCCAATCACCTGCATTTCTCTTCTCTGAACTCTTTCCGAGTGGTCCAAGTTCCTCATGGATTTTGGCACTCAGATACTGTCTGCACACTGAGACTATACCGATGGTAAACAAAGCCAAAAGATTTAAAACTTTACCCCTCACTAACACTGCTCCTGTTTAAACACCCCAGCAAGATACTTGCCTTTTCTGAAAACAGTGTGACAGTGACTCATGTTCAACTTGTGATCCAGAACACCCCCTGGTCTTTTTTCCAGCACCTAACCAGTTATTCCTCACTCTGCATCGCACAGCTGCTCATTCCTGCCTAATGCAATACCCTGTATCTGTCCCCATAGAATTTCATCATTATTTTCAGGTCATTTTAAACTCTCATTGTGTCTTCTAACACCACATTTAACAAGCACATTTAATCAGCCATCTGACCAGTGCTTTCATGAAAAGTTAGCATATCCAGGACAGAAACCTTCTTCAGTATAACCTCACTTCAACACCGAATCATTAATTACTGTTCTCTGAAGAGGACCACCTACTCAATTTCACATTTCTCAAAGTCCACTTCCCTCCAGATCTTGTCTCCCTTTACTTACAAGGCCATTAAAACGTGAAAAATCTCACTTTGGAAAGGAAAAAAAGAGAACACCACTACTGCCTCCATCATATCCACGGTCTTCTGCTCTGAAATAAAATGAAATCAAGACTTTGGATGCAATTAGTTCCCGCACACATCAGTTCATGCTGCTATTCTTCTGCTACTTATCTTTCAAGCACTTGAAAATAGAATGCTTGCCTGTTTATCGCAGCTTTTTCCATCTGTTAGGATGAAGTGAACTGTCAGACATCAAACTTCTCTTCTTTGGCTCTCATCCATCACAACTCTCCTAAGAGCTGTCCTTTATCAGCTTTCTAGTATTTCAGTGTACTTCGAGTAACCTTTTAGCTTTTTTTTTTTTTTTTTTTGAGCTTTTTAGGCCATTTTGAGAATTTCACATTGAAGCTTACCAGGACCAACAGATGAAGAAACATTTAATGCCGTTATACTCCAGTCCAAAATCACAAGTATTCACTCAAGCATGAATAAGATTAACCACCTGCTCGGACCTATATTAGAGAGGACAAGCAAATCAGGTGAGAAGCATTTTAAATGCTCAGCATCTCCTGTAGATACACACTTTCTCCACTGAATCAAGAATGCTTTTTCCAATCTTCCTTCTCCTATTAATGGACTTTCACAGGAACTTTGTCAGCTTCTGTTCCTCTTGCTAGTTGCTACTTCATTTGCACTTTGACCTTCCCACTGTTGCAACTAATTCTAAATTCATTTAAAGAAAAACAAGGGAAATTACGCAAGAAAGATGAATTGAAAAAACAGCTATTTCTGGGCAGACAGGTTTATGAATGCAGTGACACTGCAGCACATCAGAGCAAGCAGTTCCAGCACCCATGGACACCCCACCAATCTCACACACAGGGCTCCACACATACAGTGTTGAAGTCCCTCACTTAAATCACAAAATAAAGAGACAGCACTTCAAATTTCTGTGTGAATCATGTGCATAAATCCCAAGCAGTAACTACAAACCACCTATCCTTTGTTATTTAAGGCTGCCTTACAGCTACCAAAGGGAGAAGTTTGCTGTGTTATTTCACTCAGGACTAAGGGTGTTAAGACTATAATACAACTAGGGTTCCTACACACTGAACTTTTGTTCTTTACTAAGCAGATTACTTAACAAAGGAAGCAGCTTTTTTTAATGAATGAAAAAGTATTTATAGTTCATTGTAGAACAGTGAAAGGGAAACACTTCACCATTACCATAATTTCAAATGTTCTCTAAAAGACCTAATTAGGAAATTAGAATTCTTGAACTAGGATTTACATTGTATGCACTCCTCTACTGTGCTAAATGTAACCACACTGAAGCACTAATCAAACCACTGGGTTTCATTTCCTCACTGGAAGGCACTGAAACTATTAAACAAAGCTGTGCCAACTATACTGCACGCTGTGGCAATCTCAAAAAAAAAAAAAAAGCACACGGAAGTATCTACTCAATTCTCCTATGCAAATCTTTAACCAACCCAAAGGATGAGTCCACCCAACTTGACACTGAGGAAGCATTTATCTGCACATTACACATACACTGTCTGTGTACAGAGGAAATGAAATCTGAAAGTCCTTTTTTCTAGTTCCCAAGATGTAGAAGTTTTACAAAAATTACTTAATTTTAATAAAAGTTACTTAAAAATTACTGACAAAGCTATCTGAGCACACCTATCAACTCAGCCAGAAGCAGTGGTTCCTGCAAGAGATCCTAGGGGAATCAAAATAACCCAGTGCTGTTACTCTTCAGAAATAAGCTAAAGTGTCTGAAGGATCCCAGAACAAGGAGGAAGTTATTAGTTACTATGCATGATGAACAGCTGGCCTTTCCATGCCAATTCCCAGTTTGAGTACAAATTTCCTTCTATGACATGGGCAACCCACTGCAACCTGGCTTTGACAATAAAAACTCATTTCCATAGAATCCCCTGGAATAACTGGAATTTGGCTCCATGCCACTAAGAAAATGGGTCTTGTTGGCTGCCCTGTACTCCACGCACAAGACAGCGATGATGCTATCACCTCAAGGCAATTCTTTTTTTCTTTTTTAATGTTTCTTAAGGATTCCTTGGATTCATATAAGAGTTTGCCTGATGCACCATGCCTGTCACATGGCATGCTAGCAGAAGAATGAATCACAGATTCTCAGTCTCATTCAGCTACTGTGATGTAACTTCACCCTTTGCTACATGCCCTTCCTCCAGCATCAGGCTCTGCATGCTGGCTGAGCCAGCACAGCTTATGCTCTTTACTCCTCTCTCTTCAGCTAGAGATGAATTAGTGCCTGCCCAACCATCAGACCCTCACCTGAGAGGAAAAGATCAAACAAAAAAAAATAAACTAGAGAAATAAACATATACTCTGGAGAAGAGCTAACAGAAAATACAGGATGAGAGCACAAGCTCAAGAAGCTTGCAGGACACTACTGCAAGAAATCAAGCAAAGGGCCTAGAACAGTACCACTACTTCCAGAAAGCACTCAGGAAGTTGCTTGCAATCCTTTCACTAAGCTCCCTTTTCCTCATAGCATTGACGGACAGCTTTAACCAAAATCAAAGTCAATGGGATCTCACAGCTTTGTGGGATCTTGGATGGAGAAGGGATAAACAGAAGAAAGATGGGCAGCCAGAACCTCAGCAAAGGATTCTGAAGGAGATGAAAGAGGAACAAATAAAGATCTAGAAAGAGATGCATAAAGCTCACCATACTAAATTCAAATGTGATACCCTAAATGCACATGAAGTTGTTGGACAGAGTTGCTCTAAAAGACAGAGACACTCAGTTTCCATGGTAATAGCAGCACTGTAGGAATCCAAGCAACGTCAAATCAAAAGGAGTAACTAGTAATAGCAGTGCACAGAGTGCAATAAAAACATGCTGTTTAACAGTCTAGCCTACAAACTGCTTTTTACATAAACAGACACTAATCTAGACAGAAAGGGGAGACATCAAAAAAGAGAAATAAGTAGCAGCAAATTACACATTAAATAGAAAGGTGATTCTGATGACATGACTTCACCTGCAAATTACCTGTGGCAAGGCAAGTCTTCCTACTTTGTGTCTGGGCTGCACGCTGCCCCAAGCCACAGAACACTTAAACTGGCAGAGCACAGAAGCAGAAACGCTGCCAGGGCAAGAGTTCATTTCCAGCAGCAGTAATGGCCTGAACAATAACCTTGGTCTGCCATTGTAACACATCAGACACGGCCTTGTGAACCACTTATTTCATCATAACTGGGATGTTTACCCGTTTTCTGAACAACTTCAAAAGCTGAGCTCTTTTGATGACATCAGATTTCCCTAGCTAATCTGGGCTCTCACTCTGGAATGCCTCATGCTGTCAGAAGTCAAAGATGTTCCTCACAGTTCTTCCTCAGTAGTGGTGTTCCACCAAGACATCTTATCAGTGTGTTTCTCAGAAGTCAGGAAAGGTAGACTGGTACCAATAAATCTTCAAAACAGTTTCAGTTTCAAAGTTTATGCAGGACATGATCATCAAACACTGTAAAGCTGTATTTGTAGTTAACTAAAAGCACAGATTACAAAAACAGTAGTATGGAGCCTCTACTGCCACACTACACACCAAGACAAAAACTTCCTCAGCGTACATGCAGCTAAGAGTCCATTGCTATCACCTATGACACTGCTACATGTGGACACTAAGTTCAGCAGAGTATGACATAATGTGCACTGTATCTAAAGAACATCAAAAAGGGGTTTTATCCACAGGTTCGAGAAGTTCTGTGTTCAGCAGCAGAAACGCAGTACCTTACAACAGTCAGGTTTATTTTAATTAGAAGTAGCAACTCCTTGAAATACGGTGGAAACTGATGGCAGGTAATTATAGCTAACCTGTCTGAAGAGCCAGTGGGTGGACAAATCTCGTACAATGGCAGAGTCACCTGCAAATAAAACAAAATTAAAAAAAAGCAGAGTCAGAGGGATGAACAGACCACACGAAACTTGATCTTAATTGAATTAGCAAAGAAAACACCATACGCTTCCACTGAGTGCATGCTGCAGTGAAAATGTTCTAAAGAATTCTACACCCAGAACGGAATTCTCAACCACCACATGTTAAGAACCACATGTTAGGAGAAGGCAGGCAGTGGGTACAGCCAACCAGCAGCACTGAGCACGTTAAGCAGTCTGGATGTCAAGCAGCTCTCATTGCTGGAGGATGAGTTATCTCAGCTGAGGGGAACAATGGCCTCCTGAACTGCTCCACGCGTGGGAGCAGGTGGCCAACCACAATCCCACAGGTACGTGGCGCTCATCCTGCCAGCACCCAGCTGCTCAGCAGGCTTTTAGAGCCAGAACAGCAGGTATTAAAGTTCTGCCTCTTCACCTGGAGTACTTCAAATATTTCCTACCATATTAAAGAAGGGAACTGAGCTTTACATAGTTAACACCCCGTTGGAACTGCTCAAAGTTCCAAAGCAAAGAAAAAAACCTCATTTCACCTGCCAGCGTGACTGCAGAGGCGCCTGAAGCTGAAATGGTATCACTGATTTTGGGAAAAAACCAGCACAACAACGGGCCAGTACATCACACCGAACTCCTCCGGGCGGGAGGACACAAAGCCACAGCGTGCCTTTACTGCAGCAAGGCAAGCCGCCGGTATTTTCTGGAACCCAGCAATGCCACCTGATCGAAGCCACCGCTCTAAGAACGGCCCTGTCAACGCTTCCAGCTCCGGCGCTCCACGCGGGCAGCAGATTCCCATAGGCTCAAGGACGCAGCGCGGGCTGTCAGGGGCCGCAGTTCGGGCCCATTGGACAGCAGCCCTCCGCTGACAGCAGCGGCAGCGCCTCGGCCGCTCTCACGCGGACGGGCCCTCCCCGCGCGCTCGGCCGGGACCTTTCCCTCCGGCACAAGACCGCCGCAGCACCGACAGCCGAACCGCACAACGCGGCGCCGTGCGCCGCCCCGGGGACCGGAGCAGAACGAAGGTGCCCCCGGGGGGCGGCCGCCGCCGGAAGGCCCCGCACGTGCCGCGGCCCCACGCGCCGCCGAGCCGCACCGCGGGCCCGTTATCGCCGGCGGCGCCTCCCGGGCTCCGCCGCGACCTCAGCGCCCGCCCCGCGGGGCCGCGCCCGGAGGTGGAGAGGCCCCTCCGCACCTGCCGGGCCGCGCCCGCCGCCACCTGCGCGGCCCCACTCACCGGCGGCGCCTCAGCTGAGCCCCATGCCGGCGGGTGGGCGCGGGACCGGCGCGGGACCGGCTTTCCCCCGCACCACCCCCGCCCCCGCCCGCTCGCCCGGCGGCGCGCGCGCGGCTGCCTCCCGAGGCGCGACCGGAACCGCCGCCAACCGGCTACACGCGCCGGCCGCGCTGGGCGGGGGCAGGGAGGGGCGCGGAAGTGACGTCGTCGCCCGGAAGAGGGGGAAACGGGGGTGGGCGGGGATTGGCGCGTGGTGGGCGAGGCTTGGGTGGGGGAGGCCGGGCGGTGGGGGGTGCCGGGGGGCGGCCACGTGGAGGTGGTGGCCCCGTGGGGACCGCTGGCTCGGGCAACACAAATGGCCACAGGTGGCACAGGGCCAGACCCCAGCAGGAGGGCAGAGGGCCTGGCACATGCCTGCCTTTGATAGCGCATCTCCACTTGTGTCAGCACCGTGGCAGTCAGCTAACGATACGCATATCGAGAAGGATAATGGTGTCTGAACTGTGTGCCTATCCTACGTTCCTGTTTAATATTGTCAGATACACGTATTGCTCAGATACAAGCAGCCAAGAAAGCCAGCTGGGGCAGTGTGACTGACTTGTCCTGCTGTCAATTAGCACCCCACCACTGTATACACCTTTCTAAGCACTTTACTAGAAATTATATAAAAACTTTCCAGGTAATATATAAAAACCATGTGGCTCTACTAAGCATACTTTCAGTTGACTGACAGGTTCATTTTCCAGACCACTGAACCATTAAGGTTGGAAAAGACCTCTAAGATGATCAAGTCAACCATCTACCCATCCCCACCATGCCCTTTAATCCACGTCCCTCAGTGCCACCTCTCCACGGTTCTTGAACACCTCCAGGGACAGTGACCCCACAGCCCCCCTGGGCAGCTGTGTCAGTGCCCAACCACTCTTCGAGAGAAGACGTTTTTCCTATTACCTGACCAGAAGCTTCCCTGGTGCAACTTGAGGCCATTACCTCTCATCCTAAATGTGATACTTTTCCTGCCAGGACAGAGACCATAGCACAGGCAACGATTCACTCTTCTGCTGCACTTGCCCTGCAGATGAAGAACTTCAGGCAGAAGTGGTGTTATGCAAAGGAAGCAATATTAATCTGGCACAACTTGCCACCTTTTCATTGCACAGGACTCTAAAGACTTCCTGAGATACAGACATCTATATTGGGATGCATCATTTAAAGATTTTGAAGAATGCCATAAGCCATTCGGGGTCAGTAAGCCATAACAGGATTGTATTTATTTTCATATAATACTGCTTTTTTTTCCTAATAGTTCTCTTCCTTCCAGGTTAAGGGAGTCAGTCAGGATTAGGTCCTACCACATGGAACTGCAGCAGGTGCAGGCAGAGGAACAGGCTGAGCACACCACAGCCATTGCCCTGGCTGCATGCTCACAGTTCTCCCCAAGCACCAGCTCTGGTAGATCACACATTCCCACGATGAGTCAGGCAGCAAGGTGAGCCAACAGGAAGCTGTGCCAATATGAGGTAGAAAAGGAATAGTTTTCTCTTGGCCCAATGAGTTGAACTGATTCACCAGGCAGGCTCATGACCCCTATTTAAGGGAACAAGAAAAAAAGAAAAGGAGAAACAGAACTGCCACTCATGGATTAGGTGTAATACTGAGCTTAAATCAGAACAATCACTTTCCTCAACACAGAATGTCTTCTTACAAAAATAAAGCAACTTTTACAACACTATTTTCTGTTAATGTGTTAACTCTGCTCATGTCACAGTTGAATTGTGTGTTGGCAGCATGCTTCATCAACTTCCTTACTGCTTTTGCCAAAGGTTGGGGTCAGATTAGCTGTGTTTTGGTAACTGTTTACCTGGGACGTAGCAGTTACTATTCCAGGATAAGGACTCAACAGTTATTCCCCTGAATTTCTGGAAATTCAGAGTGATTTAGTGAGAAATCAGTATTAAAGGTTTGATGATTTCAGCATTTTTAAAAATAGTTTTGTGTGCGAGTTCCCCAGCTCTAGTTGTAAAGATTGTTATCAACCAGTGTTTTTTGTTCATCCCAGTTACATGTGGAAGAGAAAAAATATCTCCATTAAATATAGGTCCAGTTTCCACATGAAGAAAATTTCACTGAATAATTTTATTTTTTTCACTGAAGTTGTTATCTGCATCTGACAACTAAATCACTGCTGTGTTTTTCTTTTGACCTTGTGGAAACTTCACTGGGTAGAGACCTAACGTGTTGGCTGTGTATATTTTCACTGCATTTCCCTAATTAATTACCCCTCTTTCCAAATTTGAGTTACCCATTGCTATCAGCTTTCCAAATTTTCATCTATATGCAATTCCTTATTGTTGCTATACCTCCCCTTCTGAACAGCAGTTTTGTTTTATTTTAAAGCCAGAAAAAACTCCTTTTGTGACACTGAAATCGTGTCACAGAATAACACGTTTATGAACAACTCTGCCTGTTTTCATTATGACAGCACTGAAGCATTTCCTCAGTCTTTCTTAATCATAATTTTTATCAGTTTGGCACTTTCAAAGCACTAAATGCCCAAACATGTGTTGCCTGATGGAACTCATCACTCAACATGTTGTGCTGCAGTAACTTCCAGAGAGGTACATGGAGCACAGTGCTGCCCTAAGCTTCTTGTTGGCCTTTCTAAACGTGCCCTTACAGTTGGTTGCATTGCCTTTATAACTTACCTAAAAGCTGTTGCACAGCTGCCACTGCATTTCAGCACACTCAGACCACTTCTTGAGTTGACTTGGCAAAACAGGCTAAAGACTGCACTTCCTTCACAGACTGTGCAGCGAGCAACAGCGTTAGGTGGAAGGTGCAGTGGAGTGCACAGGGAAGGAGGTAGCTATGTGGCAGTGTCCAGAATGGGCATAGGAAAGCAGGAGGGCTGAAACAGGTGCTATTCTGCCTGGCTTTTGAAAAAAAAGAAAAATATGATGACGTTGTTACTGCTATTAGCCAGAAGCTCTTATTCCATCATTCCCTGTTAAATAAGAGCAACAAAGTTTGCTTTGATACATGCTTACATACGTTCATCAGAATTATTTTAGTCATTTTCAATTAAAGATTAACTTCTCATAACATTTTTCAACCCATTCCATATTCCAGTTTATTATCCTTATCTACCCTCAAAGGTTTCCCTTATACCTAATTGCCTTTCTTTTTCAGTGTCTGGCAAATTTGAACATGTTTATTGCTTCACAAACCTCAAACCACGCAAGCTTTTATTAATTCAAAAATTAATTTTGTGGTTGGCATGTTCCCTCCACCCATCTCCTTAAGCTGTTTCAGCTGCTTTCCAGCTCTCTTGGCACACCTTTGGTTTGTAGCACTGGAGATGTCTGGCAGCCCCAGATCACCCTAGCATTGCTAGCTATGTCTTTTCTAGGAAAGGGACAGTCACAGGATGTAATGAATTCTGTCTTACCAACAAATCCCTGTGTTCTGTTCTTTTAAAGCATCAGTTCCTCAACCTGGTAGAAATAATGAATAAATAAATAAATAATAGAAATAGCAGTTTTTCCTCTGTTCGGTTCACCTTTGTGAGATTTGCTAACAAGGAAATGAGCCAGGGCACGCACTCCAGTTCTGTCACTGCTTCTGGAAACATTACAGCCGTTTACAGCCAGCACAATTAAAAAATGTGGGAACACAGAAGCAGCTTGGGACTGAAAGACAGAAGTAGCTCTAACTGCCTGCTCAAATCAAGTCTGGCAGCCTTTCTTAACAGGCTTCCCAGGAATAGTTTGATTTCATAGCCATATATATTCCACCTGAATTTACTCTCGTGAATCTGAGCTGAGTACAGGTCCCAATAAAGCTGGGTGTCACCAACTCCTTTATGACTTCCTTTGAGTAGAACAGTTTTCATGTGTGACATCCTGGTACAGCATGGTTGTACTCCTTTGTGTCCCCGCACTTTCCCCTTGGAGGCACAGATCTGCTGAATGATGCTAATCAGGTGTGCAGCTTTTAGCAAGTGCCCTCTCTCAAGCTGACTAGCTGTATTTTACATGTTTTTCCACTGTTATCTCTCATCTTCAGCTGCAGATTCTTGAGGGCAGAGAACATCTGTTTTACCTGCTGCGTAGTACGTAGCTGCCAGGGCCAGGGATCGTACGTGCTTCTGCAGTACAGAGCACAAAAGTCTTTTTGCTTTAAGAACATTTGCAAGGCTTCTCTCCTCTGTACATGATTTCTAAATCAGCAAACACAAAAGCCTAACTGGAGATCACATTTGTGTACAAAATCCATCTTGTGCCAAAACTAAGATATCCAAGTAGCAGAGAAAATAAATCAAAACCTACTGTTTATTTATTCAGTCTCCTTAATGTGTATATATTAGTGTGTTCCACCCTGCTTTTTCTGGGAGGACTGTACAAATATGAGCCTTATCTCAGAGTAGATTCAGGGACCCACCTCTGTAGTGCACAGGCGTACATGCCGCTGGCCACAGCTGGCCCTCAAAACTGCCACCAGTGCCACCCAGTCCTCCACAGGGATGACCACACGGACTCCAGTGGGATGCCTCCAGCCCTGTTTGTTTGACTTTCCCAGCAAGGAGAATCTCTTCCTACCGTTCCTTCCTTTGTTTTTCCTGACCTCAGCTGCTTGCAGGTTGGGGCTCACTGCCAGCAGGGGATCAGCCGGGCTGGCAAGAGCACCTGCATCGGGGCCATGTACGAGGTGCTCCCACACATACCTGGCACCTGCAAGGAACAGAGGCTCCTGGAGCCAAGTGCTTGAGCTCTCGAGGGCACAGCCAGCTGTACAGAGTGCCCCGTGAAATGGAGGTGAGCAATCTGCAATTGCAGTTTTACTGTTCCAGATGAATCATACACAGCCACAAGCCTTTCAGTGTCTCCTTTTAAAGCTTCTTAAACTACACTGGCAAGTCCAAGTCATTAAACAATTTATTATCACTTCTCTGCCAGAAGAGCTTGTGAAACAGTGTAAAGAGCAGACTGTACACAGTGCCCAAGATTGTCACAGCTGAAGACTCTCTTCTCTTGTGTCACTCTATCCTTTTTCTCCTTTTTCCAAACATTCAGTTCTTCTTGATTTAAAATTATTTTGCTAGTTACTTTCATTACAGCAGCAGCATATCTAGTAAGTCACACGTCTTTACCAGCAGTTGCAGTGAAAGGGGAATTCATTGCTCCATTTATTGGAGCAAGATCTTAAATAGTCACATTTACAGTAGATAGAATAAATATCGTGCTTGCCCATTGTTGTTTTCTAGCTCCATGACTGACATACAAAGCTGCAAGGAGGCTGTGCCTGCTTCCAGCTTACTGCTCAGGTAGGTACCCATACAGCTACTGACTTCACTAAGAAGTATTCCAGTAAAACCCAAGCCAGCACAGACTTACCATAATAAACAAATAAATAAAACATTGGCAAACCTCAAACACAGGAGTTGAGGAAACCATTGCTTTTGCCTGAAGAGGCAAGTTTTCTTGCATTTATTATTTGGCTGCAAGTGAAGATACAGTGGAACGGGTCTGCCTCTGCCCAGCTAGCACAGAGGAAAGACTCAAGCTATCTAGCAGCTTTCACAACTGGAAAAGCAGATATCCTCTCAGATTGGAGAATGCACACACACACAGCTAATGGATCTCACCGTCTAGCAGCATGATGTTTTGATTTTATATTAGAATTGCTTGAAAATCAGGCCTTTAATACTTTTATTGTTGTACATTTCTCTCTGAAAGTATGTTTAAAAGACTTAATCAGACTCATTTCCTTAATTTCAAGCATATCTCTGAAAATGTACTATCCCAAGCTGATGGCATCAAAGAATGAATTAGGAATAAAGCCAAGTGAATAAAAACAAAGATATTTCCTTTCAGTTACTGTGCAGCCTTCACAGGCTGCAGAGCATTAGATTACTGAAATACCACTGGCACATTCTTCAAGATCTGCAAAGATCAGTGCCTTGCTTTCATATCCTCAGCATGGAACAAGAATGCAATCCTTGTTACACTCAGTCCAGCAAAGGCTCTTCTGTGATGAGTAGCTTTAGATATGCAGCGCTGGAAAAAAGTCTTTGAACTAGTGTTGTCTGCATTCCCAGTTTCCAAGACATATTTATCATAGCACAGTTCCACTACTGAACTGAAAAATAAAAACACCACCATAGCTTCAATGATTTTTTTAAGGACAGATCAGACAGTGCACGCAATGCTTGCACTCACCTTCTGTCCTTTGACACTGGTTGTAGAGAAGCTATTGCTGCTGCCCCATGTTCAGCTGAGGGCCTGCACACACCACCACCTGTCTGGTTCTGACAGGACCTGGCCCAGAGGGGACCACAGGACTCAGACAAGTGCATAGAGTCATAGGATGGTTTGGGTTGGAAGGGACCTTAAATCCCTTCCAGTTCCAACAGCTGCCATGGGCTGGCTGCCCCCACCAGCTCAGGCTGCCCAGGGCCCACCCAACCTGGCCTTTAATGCCATATAACTGTGACCTGAAACAGCACCCTCACTGTCCACGCAACCCACTATTCTTATGACAGAATTTCTACAGCACATTTTCATCGTCTCCTGCTATTCCTGCCTGAGGCATCTTCTGGGTGGGACCTGACAGCCTCACAGCCCTTCTTTGTGCACACCCTTGCAGCGAGGCCCACCCAGCTCCAAAGGCCAGCCCTGATATCAGGGAAAATGGCAGCGCTGGGCAGGGCTGCAGCACAGCCAGCACCAGGCACTGCATAAAGCGTGTGGACTTTGCATAGGGAAGAGGCACAGCTACAGTGACAGTGCTCTGAAATGCAGGACAAAGCTACATCTCCAGCACTTGTGACTCTCTGAGTCACAGCAGCCTGGCTTTGTCCCTGCAATATCCAAAAGTTTCTGACGTGCTTCTGAAGGCAGAAGGAAGATTTAAGGCACCATGCCACAGCCTTTCAGCTGCAGGATGAGGAATTCTTGCCTGTGGGATACTTGCGGTGTTTCCACAGTTCTGCCAACAGAATGTGTAAGCAGGGATGAAAGCAAGCCCCTGGCAAGAAGGCAATGTTCTTACATTGGCAGTAATTAAGATGAAACTACAAAAGCACACAAACTCATCTCGACAGCGAAGATTTGTTGTGGCTTTACTCAGACCAAATTCTTTATCCAACCTTAAATTAAGCCTTGTTAGAGCAGAGCAGGGAGAGAGGGGCTTGGAGAACACCAGGGCAAGCTGTTAGCTCAGGCCCACTTTATGGTTTCAGCTCTGCTCCTGTGCCTCAATTTTGCCTGTCTATGAGATGGGGAGCACCTCCTAGTCAGGATTCAAGGCAGCCCCTTTCCTTGGCAAGCGCTCAAGTGAGAGGGATTCACTGCAGCCCAACAGAAACCCCCCAAACTCTCTTCTTGCCCAAGCCCACACCAGAACAGGCTTCCCTGGTGCTCTCTCCCAGGCTTCAGCAGCAACCCCAAAGCCTCCACTTCCAAGTTCTTGTTGAATAAGTAGCCCCCAGATCCTTTGTCATTCTTTGCTCCCTGAGGTCCTTTCTCTTGCATGTGTAAAATGTTTGTGTAAGAGATGACTCATTGCAGCCCCACCCTGATGAGGCAACCTCACCTGCATCATCAGGATAGGTCATGCCCTGACAACCATCTGGCTGCTCAATTGCTCCAGACACAGTGAGGGCTGTGCAGACAGCACAGGCCTCAGGGCAGGAGACAAGCGGCTGGAGAACAGCAATGGTGTGAAGCAGATGCTTCCTGTGGCTTTCAACACCACGCATTTGGGCAAGCAAGTGGAAGCATGCTCGTGGTGGCTAGAGAGGAATGTGCAAGAGCAGAGCTTGCGTGACAGTGCTTTCCACCACAAACATACACGTGCAAAGGTGTGCACCCACCTACACACTGCACCAGGTCTTTCTCCTGCATGTGCCTTATCTCTGGAGAGTTTGTTCTTGCAATCTGGTGCCATCCTTGTCCTTGGTTGTGCCAGCATCCTTGGCTTGAGCATTGCCTGCACCATCCCAGAGCAGCAAGACATGGCAGTAGCTGCACAGGAAAAGCCTTCTTCACAGCTCTGTCTGTTCACAGCATTCCCACCCTTGCCATTGTTTTGGGAATAGATGGAAAATGTCATCAGGGCACTGGGTGCGGGTGGGGGGGTCAGGAAAAAGGAAAAAGAGATGATTAGATTTTTTAAAATCAGCCAATAAGTTATATTAACTTTTCCATTAACCTTCTGTTGGGTCACATTATCAGGCTAGTGAATATGGTTCATGAAGATAGCATTATGCTCAGATTTCAAGCTGTGCTGAAAATGCATCCCAAGCAGTTTGCCAAAATGGAAACATCAGCTCTGCCAGAGGGCCGTGCTGCTGGGAGGCAGTGCTGCACGTTGCCCTTTGTGGGAAGAAGAATCCAGCCCCTACCAAATGTCCCACTCCAATTCCTTGCAGTGCTCTCTCCATTCTTATTTGAAAGGCCCAGATCCCAGGGAGGGTGGGGTCAGATTTTGCAAACTGTACCTTTTTACTGTTTTTCCTTGTGCTGCCTGCAGCTGTGACGGCACTGAGGTGAAGGCACAGCTGCACGTGCTGAGCGCATACATGGGGTGGACAGTACTGCATCCCCGAGCAGTACCATACCTGCTGCATGACCACAAAGTCGCTTGCACTGGCTCCTTGAGTGACTGCAATGCTGGAGCATCAGCAGGGAGGCTGGAGGCATTGGAGAGTCCCAACAGGCACAGTCTGGTACTGCACTCAGTGGGGATGAGATGACCGTGCTTTGGCAGGTGGGACAATGGAGCAAGGCAGGGGCAAAGTGTTCCCTATGCTGCTGGGGCAAAGTTTGCCAAAGGCTTGTCACTTGCAGCAGCACAGCTAGAACTGTGATGCCGTCCTGGTCTCTATGGAGTGCCACTTGGCCTCTCTCACCCCTGCTAGCCAAAATTAGCCTCCTCTTCGTGCACTGAGTAGAAGAGCCACAATTGTATCTCAGGAAGACATTATTGTACTCCATGAGCCCTATCTTATCAGCGAGAGGAAAATAGGACTTTGACAAATTGCCTCTGCTGCAGCTAGGGTAAGCACATGATTCTCAGGAGTCGCCCACCCGCCACGGCCACTATTGTTCCCATCCTGGCGCTGTGCAGGGCCTGGGCTGCGCGACCCTCCTGCTGGGAAGGAGCACGCAGGGCCCCACACATTGTGTTTGCAGCTGGCACTGCAGAGGGGAGGCGGCTGGGCTTGGATTGATCCCTTTATCATCAGCCCTGAGTGCTGATAAGGTGACATCACCCACCAGAGCGGGGACTTGAACCCTTTTGCAAGAGCAGATCGTTATCAGCAGGCTCTGGCAGGGCTGTGCTGGTGCTGCAGCTGGCAGCTGGAAGCAGAGCCACCCCGTGAGCCTTTGACCACGATAGGAAGGGTTTGTTTTGCATCGTACAATGGCTGCTCAGATCCTGCCCAACAAAGCTGCAGAGCGGCACCAGGCAGCCTCATAGCACATCAAAGGAGTGACTTCACTAAAGGGGCCTGGGGTCCCTGTATGAGCCTGTAGCCAGGCCCAAAGCACCCACTGGGACAAGATGGGTGCCGTTCCCAGCCTTGGGTCTGCACCCACTGGTCTTGGAATCAATCCCTCTTTCTGGGCCTTCTTCATTGTGGTGATGGCCATACTCACACCGTGTTATACTCACCTTCCACCACCACAATGGCTGGGGTGCTCACCATGGTGTCGCCACCTTCACTGCAAGCTGCTCCACTGTGCAGGGATGTTCAAGTGGGGAGCTATGTACAGAGCACAGAATTGTTAAGATTGGAAACGAGCACTAAGATCAAGCCCAACCATCAACTTATCCCAACCATGCCTGTCAACCCATGTCCCTCAGTGCCACTTCTCCACAGTTCTTGAACTCCTCCAGGACGGTGACTCCAACTCATCCCTGGGCAGCTGTGCCAGTGCCTCACCACTCTTTCTGAGAAGAAATGTTTTCCAGTATCCAACCTGAAAGAAGCACTTCTTGCCAGAGTGCCAATAGGCTCCTCAGGAACATTCACAAGAAGGGACCTGCACCTGCCCCACCAAGCACAGCCACCATCCAAAGGTTCATTTATAGTGGTGCTTACAAAAGCAGCCAGTGTTGCAGATCAGGGTCCACCTCGTATTGGCAAACCTGAGCCAGGCCATGGCTACAGCAGGAGCTACAGGGACAAAGCAGAGATGGCAGCACAGTGACCTCCTGTCACCCACCCTTCTGCTCCCTGCGGCACAGCCCTGGGACTTCCTGAGCTAGAGGGGCAGCCCTGGCTTCTTGCACTCTCCTTACAATTCATCCAAGTTCTACTGCCCAAAATATCCCACAACGATTTCCTCAACTGATCTGGGCCACCTGAGTGCGCCTCCAGCCAAACCCACGTCAAGCCTGCCTGTCTCTGTGCTCTGAGGCACAGTAATGGTGCTCATCCTTACCTTCCCTATGCTGCTCCAATGGCACCAAACCCATCGTACCCCCTTCTCAAAACCTCCCCGCTCCCCGTGCAGACCCCACTCACATTTCCCAGGACCACCCACCAGGCACCGTGGGGGCCCCAGTAGACATCTTCCTGCCTCACCAGGGAGCAGCTGGGGTGCCCACCACTTGTTTCACTTTGTGTTATCTTATCGCTATAGGAAAGGCAATACAGCAGAAGAATTTCCTCTCCTTTATCTTTCCAGCCTTTCCATTGTCTGGTGTCTGGAGTTCTGAGCCTCGCCACTCAGCAGTTCGCACGGGCCCTTGGAAACCTGGTTCTTATCAGCCTGAGCTCTACAAAGTCTCCCTCTGCCACGGCAGGGTCTGGCCTCCCAGTGCCCCATCCTCACACTGCAGAGCATTTCCCATTGCCCGAGGGAGCTGCCAGTTCTGCTCCTCACCTGTGCAGTGCAATGCAGCACAGAGCTACCCGGCTCCCCATCCCGGATCCTCTGCAGCTCTGACACAGCTCAGGCCAAGCACCCACAACCTCCCACCCAGCTGCAGGGCTGGGGTAGCAGGACATGGACTGCAGATTTGTATGCTGCAGACAAAGCAGTACTTTGTGTGTCACAAATACATCAGTGTGGGCTGCGGGGTCCCGGGATGTTACACACTGCAGCTGAGGCCTCAGCAGCGCACAGGTGGCCCACGGTGCTTGCACATGCTCAGTGCTGTAATTCAGCCTGGCTGCCACCTCCCCATGATTGCACCCTCAACCCTACAGCTTCTTCTGGCCCACACCACACAGCTTTTGAGGCACCAAACCATCCTAGAGAGGGAGGTACCCAGGCACAATCCCTTTTTCAAATCCCAGCTGGTAAGGGAAGGAGTCGGCCATTCCAGACCCACGTGTGAGGGAAGGCACAGGCGGTCACTGCTGGACGGGAGCCACTTCTTCCCAGAGAAATGGAACGGGCTGGAACTGAAACCAAAACTTTCCAATTTCTCCTCAGCAATGCAAGCAAAGCTCAAAGCAGAACAAATTTAGGTTTTGATTCTTCTTGCGCACTCCCTCCCTCTTGGGCAATGTAAGGAGAGGGCTGAGGAGCCCAGGGACTGCTGTCTGAGTGAAACATTTGTCGCAACTGTTACTGCACCAAAGTGACAAAAGTGCAGGGGGACGTGGCCAGCTCCAGTGCAGCAGCCCGCAGCCAGGTCTGCTCCCCACAGCAAGCACAGGCCTTCCACACTGACACCATCCCACAGACAGCCCTTTTTGCACAGCCACGAAGAACCACTGGGGCAGAGCTCCTCTGACTCAGGCGCAGCTTCTTTTCCTCACCCTCACGATGACCCCTGCTCGCGTCCCAGGACGCGTTGGGCACTTCTGGCATTCCTCCGTCTGGGCAAGGTCGTCCCCTAACGGCAGTAAAGGGGATTTCAGCCTCCTCCAAAAAAGCACAACTGTCATGACCACACAGCTGTACAGCACTTGTGGGCCCAGCACTCAGCACCACATCCCAGGTCTCAAATCCTGTTTTGGCCGTCTCATCCAGGAGCACTCAGGCACTGAAGTGCTGGCACACCTCTCGTGCTTTCTCTCTCTATCCTGAGCTCCCCACCACACCCCAAACCAGCCCCCGGGTATCAGCACAACAGGCAACATTAGCCCAGCAAAATGAGCTGCCTGTATAGCAAAGCCAAGCCCCCAGGAGAAGAGGCAGAGCTCTGGGTGCTGCGGTGTTGCACTCACAGCATGAGCTGTGGCTCCTCACAGCCCGCACACTCCCTCCATGTGCACGAGGTGCTTTAAACAGCACTCAGAAATGGAAACTTGATGCCTGCAGAAAGCACAGAGAGGCAGAAAGAGGCTCACCCAGCAGGTGGCTGCAGCAAGGCACAATGCCTGCTTTGTGCAGGCTCATGGCAGCAGTGAATTCTGCATTGCCTCACGCCTGGCAGCTGCTCAGGGATGCTATGCTGAGCTGTCAGCACTGCTGGCCCGACATTTCCCAGCAAGGCCAAGGCAGGGTGGATGCAGCAACAGACCAAACCACCACAGGAAAGCATTAAAGCACTAACTGAACCACAGTCCTTGCCTATTAGTTAGTTTGCCCAGTGCTCAGTAGCAGCATAAAACATTAACAAGCGTTTGGGTCCAGAACTCTCGTTTGTGATCCTTCCTGTATTGAAGCAAGAGCCTTTTAGCACAGCAAGCAGCTGTCTGCATGTAACACACTTCAGCAAACACGACTGGCTCAGTCAGATTTATGCTATCCCCCATTCACTCATGCAAACATAAGTGGCACAGCAGTTTTTATAGCAGAAGGTTTCTGTGCAAAAAGCAGAATTCCCTAGGGCCTGCTGCTTTGGATGTCCATCATTTGAGAAGATCTGGAAGAGCCTATCCAGCAAGGAGGCTCTCAGAGACATAACTGTGCCCTGCTAACAATCCAATGTGAACCTCAAGCATATGCAGTGTGAACTAAGAATTCAAAATGATTCGACGAGAGAGAAGTGGAACAGAAAAAAATGTAAAGGGTGCTCCAAAGTTAGTCTGATGGATAATTTCACAATAGCTTAGGACAAGGCAAAAAGAAAGGGACATTTCTGGGCAAAGAGGTCCCTGGAATAGCTCTGGGGACAAATGCACAACCCACACCTACAAGAGTGGGAAAGTCTGGTACGACCAATTTAGCTAAGGCACATTCTCTTCAGGAATGAAAGGCAAAAATATTCTCCAGGACAACCAGACATAATAGTGTCTTCTGAGAATCCAGTGTCCTTTATGGGACACTGACTTAAAATACCATCAATTGTATTCATTCAGTGTAATTATGGCTGGCAGAGAAGTATCTTCCCCTCCAATTATGTAATTAAGAACTTGAACACAGAGACTTGAGGGAAAACAGGAGCCAAGGCAAGAGCTCTGCTGTCAGGAGACCCTTTGCATACACAGTGCAGTGAAATCATCTATAGAGCACCAGTGCACAAAGGGTCACAAAGGCAAAAGCAGTCTGCTTGCATGACTCACATGTGCTGTGGCTCCACTCAGCAACTGCTTTTGTGGATGGAGATATCCATGTTTAAAGCAAAGGAAAAAATTACAAGACTGCATTCCTTTTTTAGTAACAGAGACCAGAGTGTCCGCATCTGTTACTGTGCTCCACCACCTAAAAGCAAAGCCCAAAGTGACTTTGTGAGCCTTTCTAGTGCTGTCATTACTCTGTACTGTAGGAGGAATGAAAGCACTGATCACATACACAAATATTTTCTCAGCATGGAAAACAAGGAGTATGTCCTGCTTAAGTCCAGCCCCAAGTAAGCAGAATCTGTTTAGAATCAAGTACTGAGGTACTGATATCTGCTGTTAAGATACTTCTGAGATCAGACAACATATAACAGGCAGCAAGACAATATACACAATGATATACAAAACAAAATCCTAACCATGTTTTAGGACAAATGAGCACCAGCAGATTTTCTGCCAGTCACATGGAAATTAGTGTTTTAAAATACCAATGGGAAATCAAAAAATCAACTGATACCAGCTCAGTGTGAAGGACATACAGACTGCTTTCCTTACATGGTGTTCCATGCTCTACCTCCGGCTGGGAAACAGGGAGGGGTGTCAGAACACGACTTCATAAAACAGGGCTGAGCAAAAGAGGAAGAAGGCAATAAAAAAAACTTTAAAGGAATTTTTCAACACACTGAAGTGTCCTGTCCCATCAACAAACAAGCTTAAAAAAAACCACACAAACCAGGAGATGAGCAATATGATATCACAAGGTAACAAACATCACTCATTAAGATTCAACTGTTTATAAAGATTTTAGTCAGTTTTACAGGGCTTGCTTTGATCCCAACAGAAAACACATCCTTTATGGAAGGAAAAAAACACTCCTGCACAGCTCCTTCTCCTTCCTTTCAAAGGATATCTCAGCAGCACCCGAATGTGTGGGCTGTCTTCCAGGTAATACTGGAGGTCTTTTTTTTCATTCTCAGAGAAGATGTTTCAAGTATCAAGCCCATTCTTATCCCCTGCCCAGGTAAACCCACAGCACAGAGCTCCCAAGGTGAGCTAGTGATGCCCACTTAGAATTCTTCCCTTAGTCCACGCCTGTAGGACAGTGCAGAGCCTGCTCTGGGAAGGCCGGGTATCAGGGCCATGGCTAATTCTCCAGGTGCTTAGTGATCCTGCGAACCTTCTCCTTCTTGTTCCTGTTGCCATGTTTTTTCCAGGGCTTTCCCACCACGCTCCCAGCATTGGGTGCAGGCACAGACACAAGGCCGCCACCAGGCCGGTATCCCATCGTAGCCCGGACACCTTTCATCAGAGCACGAACATTCTCCTGGAAGGGGAGACACGGTCACCAGTGACCAATAAGATATGTAATCTCAAGAATCTGTGATACATTGATAAAACCAGGCACGGGCGAGCTCAAACCCTACAAGACTTGCTCAGTCCCCAGCTCCAGAGCTGCAGGAAAGGTCAAGCCATGCAGCTGAGTGAAGTCTGCCAGTGCTTTCCAGTTCTGCCTGCAGCCGTGCTTCACTGAGCCAGATCCTCAGTGCTCACCACCACGAGCAGAGCAGGAATGTTTACCAGACACAGAGCTCCGACAGACTCAAGCTGTGGTGCTAAGATCAATTCTCACAGTCTCTGCTTTGCACACAACACATTGTCTTTGCAAACAAATCTGGCGTCTGTGAAAGCCGGAGACTAAAATAACTTGCTCAAGTCTGGAGTGTGGGTTGTGCTGCTGGGGCTCACAGCCAGACATGACAGCACTTTGGGCAGACAGAGGAAGAATCTGGTAATCCCAAAAATTCTTTTCAGGTCACAGCTTTTTGAGTAGCTGTTTTTGAAAAGGGTCTTTGGTTTGAAAAGTTATTGGTTTCAAAATGCATGACTATCATTAGCTGTGCTGTAACAAACACTGTTCATACCCAGCTAACCAAGAAGAACAGATCACACTGTCTGACACATCCTCATCACTGCTAACACTCCACTCTGAACTTAGTCAGGTACACAAACTTCATCAGTTATGGATTTGACATTTCATTCCAAGTCATTAATAATTCTTTTCAGTAGTGTAGGGACAAAACGGATCCCTATGGGACCTAACAAGCACACCAGAGAAACTGCCATCTTCCACCTCATTTTCAGATTTCTTATATAGATTTTAACTCAGATTCCATGTTCTTTTCATCTGATCTGAAGGCTCTGAATCAAAACGACCACATGGTACTAAATCAATTTGCCTTAAAGAAGCTTATTATGTCCCCTAAATAAGTGCTCTCAAGGAAAGTTAAGACTGGAGAACCAGATATTCCAAAACCACATTCTTGGTTGCTGTGTCCTTTCTCTGTCCTTCTCTTGTTTGCTCAAGACTGATGTTAGGCCCATAATTACAAGGGCAACCTTGGCACCCTTTAAAACCAACTTTTGTGTACCTCATTAGCTACCTTGCAGTCACCTATGACATTCCTAGTGATTTACAAGGTAATGAAAGAACAAAGAGATCTTGGGTTGAAGTTATGTGCAGATCTCCTACTACAAAACAGCATCAACTCAACTCAGTACTCCTTCGCCCTCAAAGCCTAATAATTTAAAAAAAAAATTAAATTATCTGTAACACATCAATGTTGCTGTAAAAACTCCTGAACAATATCCCCTCCAGATTTACCTGGTGGAAAAACGTTTTGTCCACCACATTTTCAATCTGTTTTGCTTTGGTATTCTTGTTAGGCTTCACTGGACCACTGGCTTGGACAGTTCTGCTCTCTGGGCACTTTTTATGCTGGTGCTGAAAATTATCTGGGTCAATGCCAGGAGGTGGATGGCAGTATAACAGCTTCCCCTGTGGAAATAATGGTACAGAGTTAACAAACAAACAAAAAATCAGAGACCTATAGATGATAGAGAACAACCCCACAGCTAAGAAGGGCCCTGGATCTCCAGGGGACTCATGTTGGCAGCCTGTCAGCACATCTGGTCTCTTTTCTCAGGCACCTATTGACTAAGTTCTAAGTTAAAGCATCATTCTAATCCAAAGCACCTCCTTCAGCTGTTTCAGCTGCAACATCCACCTTCAAACAATGCAGTACAAATCTCTCAGAGGAGTACTGGAGGACTCTACTAAAAAATAGTCAACACCAAGTTGCTGACAGGTGCTATGGAAGCACGCGGTACTACAACACTCAGAACTTCAGTCCTCTGGTATATAAATACTGACTCAACTAAACGAAAATGATTTCACTTCCAGAAGAACTGCTGTCTGCTTTAAAAAGATGATGATTCCATTTATTTAAAACATAAAAATAGCCTGATCTAAAGTGCATTTCAGTGTACAACGATTTTATCCAAAGGAACAGAATTTACTTTATTTCACGCTCCAGTAGAAGTTCCAGTTCACCTCCCAGTAGGAAAGAAAACCCAAATGTAGGAAGAACTTACACTAACATAGTCTTTTAGCACATATCGAGCTGACCTCGGCTGGTCTGGCTGCCCATGGGCTGTCATAAAGCCCCTCATATCTGCAAGAGAAAAAAATGCCAGTACAGAATTAACTCGTTCCTCTCAGCTGCCTAACTGCACATCGTATCCTTTCTCAAACAAAAAAAAACAAAACTCCCTCTGGAAGAGGCTTCTGTTGTGAAAAGCGTGGAGGAAAACAACACTGATGCCTGCAGAGGAAATGCAGAAGCATCCTAACCTGAAAGGGGCTGACATCTCCCTACCACCAGGGAACCTGCTGTTTTACCACATTAGTTTCGAGGCCAGAGAAGATTAACTGCATCAATTCTTCAGTCTAATTCAAGATGCAGTTGATGGGAAGTATCTAAAATGATGAGTGCCAGAGAACAACTTGAAGGTACAGCACGGTACTACAGACTGGCAGGACATTTCATGAACCAACACAACACAATCATTACATCTGTTGGATGAAATTGGCAAAGCACCATGGTAACACATGAGACTAGCTGTTAACGGAAGCCCTTCATGAGAGAAGGGTAAGGAGGCTCAATGCATAACAAACCTGACATTAAAATCTTCTAAGGCCATTTTTCAGGACCGTACACACAGTAGAGGAGATGGGTTTTAAAGGGATCACCACTCACATCCATATGCTGTTAGCAATTCTTCAGCTGTCGGCTTTCGATCTGGATCCTCATCTTCCCTGGGCCTCACGATGTTTATTCCATAGGTTGCTTCCAAAATGTTTCGTGGGATATGCTGACAAACATAAACTAGTGAAGGAAACCACTTTGTGACTTTTGGCTACGAAAGTAATCTTTGCCCACATCACTCTAAGAGCACAGGTTAAAAATTATTTTGGATTTTGTCGCAAACCAGAAAAGTAATGCCAGTCCAATAAAAGGACAAACAGGATAAACTTACAATGAGACAAGGAAAGAAAAACACAGCAGAGCTGTTTTACCCAACGTGCACCCCCTCTGCTCTCAATGCATGAGCACGCATACACCTAGAAGAGCTGCAACATGCTACACCCCGTATTTCAGACCCTCTTGCAGCCATTCACACAAACCTCATGCAAAGGATATTAAAGAAATGGGTGGAACATGGTCCCTCATCTGGTCTATAGACAGAATTCCAGAACAAATCATCTCTGCTTTGGTGGAGATGAAAGATGGCATCACTAGACCAGGGCAATCACAGAGGCACAGGCCAGGCTCCACATACAGAGTCTACACAACAAATACACAATGAGTTCAGCAAGGCAAGTCAGTGCTCATGGAGAAAAAAGAAACAAGAGATCAAATGCAGTGATGAAACAGATGCAAATGAGAATAAGCAGAAACTTTACTAATACAAATGCCTGTCCTGCTGGCCCCAGTGAATTAAGAAAATCCTATGCAGAACACAGCAGTCCTTCCTAAATTCCTAAACAAGGTGCCCAGATCCGGGTAGGCAGATCTCCAGCTCTCCAATCTCATGGGTCGCAGTCAGAAGAGAAAGCATTCCAGAAATCTTTAACTTCAGCATTGGACATTTTGACATAGGTGGGAGACTGCAGAAGTACAGATATCACAATGTCTACCATATCAATGGAGTTGCAAATTCAAAATTATGCACTTGGTTAATAAGAAAAAGGCAGCATGCTCCCAGCAATAACTAAGGACAAGAAGGGATGGTTTGAAGCTTGATGTTCAGCTATTTACAGGAACATTTCGTTTCAGGAGGTGAAGCTACCTAAGTAAGATTGAGACATGGAAAATATTTCCCATGGGACAGCAGCTCTCTTGAGACACTCTCAAAGCATAGCACGAGTTTAGAAGCAAGGCCTGAAGTTGCAAGATTATATAAATTGAGACCACCCTTTCTAACCTAAACTCTGCTGGGCAGAGATCAGCTGGCAAAAAGAGCTCTCAGTAAGTTCATGTGTTAATTTGTATTTCATTATGAAGTTCTCTTCTACCACAGAACTAAGCAAATACAGCAAAGCTCTTTGTCAGCCATACCTGGAAGTGTTTCGTGCGGCCTGGTGTAGCAGACACCGACACCTTCTTATCTCCAAGAATTGTGTTGATTGTCGAACTTTTGCCAACGTTAGGGTAACCCACCTGGATGACAAGTGGAAGGGTAACAGTGATAATAGGCAGGATCATGCTCTGACACAAAAGCATTTTAATAAGAAGTACTGAAAATACAGGCAAGCAGTGTGGAATATTGCATTCCACCAACTTCAGAATTCATCTTTCCACAAAACCCTTAGTGATTTGTGCTTGCTAGCTTTTTACCCTTACAAGGAGCCAGGCTACAGCATGAATGCATCCCTTAGAAGTTTTATAGATTTAAAACTCAGATTTAGCCAGTCCCATTTTAAGCACAAGGTCCAACTCACCAGTCCAACATTTACTTCCCCATCCTTCACCCTTGGTCCATTGTGCAGAGTTCTGAATATCTCCAGCAGTTCATTTCTCTGTACCAGATGGCTATAGTTCCTGACGTTCCTGTTCTGCTCTTGAACTACACACTGTACAGCAACAGTATCAGTTCTCCTTTCCACACTCTTTGGGGAAATAGCATTTACTTTGTCCCCACCTTCATCTTCAGAACAGGTTTGCCAGGCATCCTCTTCATCATCTTCACAGTCTTCATATTCATCACTACTGTCCTCATCACTAAGCAAAGGTTGGTTTTCAGTTTGCAAAGCACTGCCCGTGGATGTGCTTTCTGCACTATCTTCTGCAGTGACATCTTCTTGGCTGGAACTCTCCTCCTCAGAATCACTCAGGTCTTCTGCTCCATTGTCAGCACCGAGTTCCTGCGTAAACAGTATTTCATAGGCGAAAGTTAAAGACAGCACACAAAGAGCATGGCTGTTTACTGCACTTGCTGTAGTGCAAGTCAACCATCCTTTTGTCATTCAGATCCCAAGGACTGGCAATTAACTCCTAATGTCACATTAGTTGATTTAGGGGACTGAAGTAGAACGTACAAACAATTAGTCCATTTTAGGAGACTGAAAAAACATTCCAAGGGGTCTTGTCAGCATTGTTGTGAAGTTATTAGAGGCTTTTCCATGTCTAGAAGTACAACTGTGAACACGCTCACACTGCATACAGTAGCAGCAGAGTTTAGCAAATGCTTTTCTGAAAATTATCAAGTGCTCCAGGCATTAGAATGGAAGAAATATTTTCAAAGCGTTCTGAACACGAAAACATTTTGTTTCAGGTCTGTATGTTTCAAAAGTAATTTCAAGATGCCTTGCTTTCAGTTCAATCCTTTATATTTTTTTCCCTGCAAATATTTCACACTTAAGAATAAAGAGCTCCTCATAAAACAGTACTTCGTCCAGTCTTTCTGAAAAAGACAACACAACCAACAGTTGTATCAATCTGTAAAAACATTCTACCCAAGTAGTGTGATCCAGAGGAACAGGTATTCCTGAAAGGAAATGCAGGACATTCCATAGCTGAATACTGATGGTTGTATTAAATGCAGCAAGTAAAACATGAAGTGGCATTTATTGGTAACTTGTAACTCAAGGCAACAGTACATTTGATCCACTGGACAAAGAAAAGTTCTCAGCTACTTTAGGTTAAGAAATACCACTGCTTCCCAGGGGAGAAAAGTCCTCTTACAAATAACTCTGTTCCTCAGTGTCTCTCTTGGAAAAGACCCCATGTCACTGAAGGAGGCTTATAAGCAAGAGGGAGACTGACTTTTTACATAGAAATAGGACAAGAGGGAATGGTTTTAAACTAGAAAAGATTAAAAGAGATTTAGATTACATGTTAGGAGGAACTTTTTTACCCCCCTCACTTTTGCCCCCAAATCAATTATTAAAATGCTGTTTTACAGCCACACAGGTCCTGAGAGAAATCCTTCCCTGAGACTGTGCCTTTCCTTGAAAGGAGCTTAGGTATACCAGAGAGGTAACTGCAAAACAAGTTACTGGAGGCACTCAGCACATGCCCAGTTTGAACTGGCCACCCACAGTACCTGTGGTTCTCCAGAGAGACGTCTGCACTCTGCTAACGCCGACCAGAACACCACTTTAATACCCTCCTTCTCAAAGAACTGTGCCCAAGCAGCCCGCTGCTCTTCACTCAGCAAATCCGCTTTGTTTATCAGGATCATGTTCTCCTTGTCATTGCTGACCTCCTTAACATAACTCTCCTGAAGAAAGCAAGGGAAGAATAAGCTCTAACCAAGGTTTCAACTCCTCTCCCAGGGTAACAGAAAAGCAGCAAGACAAGTTACACCATCCTGCTCCATGCGACCATAGCTAGGTTTACTGTCTCTTGGGCTAGACAGATGCAGTGCTGTGCAGACAGCGACAAGCACAAAGCCGAAGAGCTCAACTACTGCAGTACACATTATTTCTGGCCACAAATGCAAATGTCTTGTCTGCTTAGACTGATGGCAAGATATAAGCCAGCACATCACAGCAGGCACTCCTAAGAGCAGCTGTCGGAGCAATTTTGTATTGCACTGATGCAGTACTTTACAGTTTTTCATTACAAAGTTGTCCCTTCAGTAATTTTTAATCCTTTTTTTCATTACAGAGATAACCACCATTTTTATTCCATCACACTGCTCATTCCATCACCCACAGCACAACGGAATTAAAAGTGAGGTGGTTAAGCATGGGCACTGCTAGTGGGTAAGGAGGAACAATACGATATCTGCAACGTCATGCCTGCAGAACTGCCCTTAAATTAACTATACTTTGTGTGAAACATGAAAAGGAACTTAAGAATACTTGCCTAAGGTATTCAGTTAAGCACAAAAGTAGAACAGTTTCAAGGTGTTACACTGCTTAATGTATTAAAAATAAATAAATCACATGCATAAGCTCTTAGAAATAACAACGAAAATGAGCAGGAAGATGGTTTACTTACCAGATCTTGGCATCTAAACAGAAGGGGGTTTCTAGCATCCACAATCTGGACTACAATGTCACTGAAAAATAAAAGGAACACTGTAAAATACTCCTCTTTATACTGCCATAAAAAAATAAATAATGCTTTACTCACTTCCAGGTTTTGTTATGAATTTCACTTATTTTAATTGCATTATCCTATTAAGTACATTCACTTAATTAACAAAGCATCTTAGCATCCCACATGCCCCAAGAGCCGTGTGTATGCCACTAGCCAATGCTGCTACACAGTGCTCATTGCAGTATGAGCAGAAAGGCGTTAATAACACAGTGCAGCCACCCCAGATTGCACATTCACAGTGCACGTGGTGATACAGTGCAGCAGATGATTCTAACCCAGCTCTCCTAACCCACTCGGCCCCAGTGCAACCCAGTACAAAGCCACTTCTGTGAAAGGATCAGCTCACCATGACCTCACTGGTCAAGTATTTTTCAATTTTAAGAAAATCAGAAGAGATGTTCTCAAACTTAATGACCAGTGAAATTAAATGCCTCCATCAGATTAACTTAGGAGATAGCGCTCCTATTGTATTCCAGCTCTGCAGAGCAAACAAAGCTATTTCTGTGATATGACAGGCTGTTCTCTTTTGTGCACTGCTGCAATTTCTCTGCATGACAGAAAGCCAAAGACCAAAAGGCTTTCTTTCTTTCCAAGTGCTATTTAGCTGTTCTTCCTTGCCTCTCACCCCTGGAAGTCAGGATATAGCTGTGTGGTTGAGAGAGAGGGGCAAGCGTTAATCTTGGCAAGAGACTTCAAATGAACATTCTCAAAAGATGCCTCCCACGTGGTGGTTACTGGAAGAGGCCAAGGGCAGCAGCATCTGAATAACCCTCAGATTCAAATCATACAGTCTGTACAGTCACCATGCCCAGACCCAACATGCACTACAATCAGCTGCTCCTTCTGGCATCAACTTTTGATCACTTCAAAGCAAAGTCACTTCAGAGCTGATAATGAAACATGACTTACTGTAACTGCTTTCCCTGTGTTCAGACACTTGATACTTGACTCAAAGGCTTCAATTCGTGGAAAAAAAAAAAAAAAAGAACAATGCACAATAATTTTAAAAAGCAAATTGGTTTTTTTTGTTACCTTCTTTCTATGACTCTCCAAAGCTGACGCCAAAATTCCAAGTTTCGTTCAAATGGGGTTAGAATTAACTTTTTTTCTTCCTCAAGGCTATGGCAAAACAGAGAAAAGATGTTATATTTGGCTTATGTCAGGCAATGAGCACAACATCAATTCCTCCTCAGACCCAGGAGGCATTAGTTGCAGAGAGAGCTATAATAACTAGACTCAAACAGTGGGTAGTACTATTTCTGCTAACAGAAAACTGGTCCAATGGGGATACAATGGCTCCAGTCTGCAATAAGGGAGAAGCAGTAAACCATGGAAAGCACAAACACACACAAAAAGAACGCTTGTAAAATTTCAGAGCCATCAGGTTTCACTTGTGAGAAAACAATGTGTTTTGGGGCAGTACTTGAAACTGGTCTATACAATCTTTAACACACCAGAGCATGAGTGACTTTGCTCAGGGTAAAATGGGTTCATCATGTGCATGCAATAATACAACCTAACCTGCCAAGCCAGCATGGGAGCAGCACAATCCGCTCTAGACGGGGCTGGCAGCATCATGTTATAGAAATTCAGGGCAGCACTGCTGCTCCTAGACAACACATTCTTCACTCCGCAGGCAAGAGAAGAACATTGTGAACATTGAGGAACCACAGGGACAAAGCTTCATGAAGCATTTTTAACAAACCAGATAACAGAATCTCAAGAACGGGAAGCAGCAACTATGGGTAGGCACTGCAAGAATATTGGCTACACACAGTACAAGATCATGCACGCACAAGAGAACTACACAGAGCTCATGGTGAAGATGCATGTGAACTGTGGCTGGAATGTCCATACTTCAAGAATAAGTGCATAATGCCACTGAGAAAAATCATTTTCAGAAGTCTAGAAAGGATGAGCACAATCCACTGCTGCCCGTGTCACAGATTCCAACCAGTTCACTTGCTGCAGGCACACATGACATACTCACTGGGCAAGCTGTCGCCTCCATTCAAGAAAGCTCTCTCTCTCAGCTTGCTTCAAGTCTTCAGAAGTGGTTGTCCTATCCCAATATGGCCTGAAACAAGCAATTTTGGAGTGAATGGTCAGTTGTATATAGTATAACTGCTAAATAATGCAATACGTTTATGAAGAACACAGGCACTACTCACTCAGCTACACTGACATGGCTGTAATTCACTCGTGCAACATCTCTTTTCTGGAGCTTTAAGTACCCCTCCATTTCCTTGTTCCCTCTAAATCCCACCAGCTAACACAAGAGGCTGCTGTTCCATACGCGACAGATCTCACAAAGCTGGTTTTGCAGCTAACATTTGCAGGGTGTTCAATTACGGTCCACCACACAGAGAGAATCATAGAATCATCTAAGCTGGAAGTGACTTTCAAAGGCCATTTAGTCCAACCCCCCCCCACGATGAACAACTCCATCAGGTCCCATAGTAAAAACTTCTTCTTACACCCACCTAAACCTCTCCTCTCTTAGTTTGCAACCATTATCCCTCGTCCTATCACAACAGACCCAGCTAAAGAGTCTGTCCCCTTCAGATACTGGCAGGATGCTCTCAGGTCTTCCCAGAGACTTCTCCAGGTTGCATAGCCCCAGCTCCCTCAGCTTGTTATCACACAGAGGTGTTCCATCCTTTGGATTGTTTTTGTGGCCCTCTTTTGGACGTGTTCCAACAGGTCTATGTCTCTCCTGTATTGAGAACTCCACACCTGGACACAGTACTCGAGGTGAAATGTCTCACCAGCACAGAACAGACCTGCTGGCCACACTTCTTTTCATGCAGCCCAGGATATGGCTGACCTTCTGGGCTGTGAGAGCTCTGGAAAGTTTGCAGCTCCAGCAGTGTCAGGCTTTGAGCCGTAAAGCACCCGACCAAGACAGACACGTTGGGGCTAGCAGCACCTGCAGGCAGCTACACTGCTGCTTAGAGCAGGTTCGTGCAGGTCAGGCAATGGCTTCTACACGAGCATAGCACTGGTGAAGCAGCACGCTGACCCCAGGTCTGCAGCTCAGCCTGCCGCACAGCGTGGTCTCGGCCCAACCCTGCAGGACCCACCTCCGAGGGATGCGCAGGAACTGCCGGTTCTCCTCATGCAGCTGCTGGACGTGCCGGGCCTCCTGTGCAGTGAGCAGGCCAGTGCGGCTCTGGGCAGACACAAACTGGATGTTCAGGCGCTCTGCGGAGCGGGTGGGAGAGACCACGGCAGCGTCACCCCGAGCCAGCCACCCGTCGCCACTCCCGCCCCTTCTGACCCCTCCCTGGCTCCGGACACCACGGCCCGTCCCCGGGCCCAGCCCCGCTCCCCTTCCCGGCCACCTCCCAGACCCCCAAGCCCCTCACCGGCAACGAAGCGCGTGCCGGCGAGCTCCGCCGTGGCCAGGAACTCCTCCAGCGGACTCTGCTCCACCGCCGAGAACCGCTCCGGGCCGCTCTCGCCGCCCACCTCGCTGACGTGCAGCTGCCGGGACAGACACTGCCGTTACCCCGCGAACCCTGACTCTCCCCCCAGCCCCCTCCGCACCCCAGCCCCTACCCATGACGCGTCGCCGCGCCGTTCCGAGCCGCGCTGCCGCTGCAGAGAGCGACCCAGCCCCGCGCCCCGCTTCCTTCCCATGCGGCCCGGCGGAACCGGAAGTGCGTCCGCCCCGCTTCCCGCCCGTTGCCCACAGCGCTCCGCCGCTCCCCGCCGCCCCGGAGCCGCGTTCCGGGCGCTGAGGTTCCGGGCGGCCCCGCACCGCCGCTGGGGGGCGCGGCGCTCCGCCTCGGGGGGATGGAGGCTCGTGCCCGGTCGGGCTCAGCGTGCTAACCGCTGCAGTCGTTCGGCAGCGGCAGCTCGTTTCCAATCGCCGTGACACCGGCACATTTTGCCTCAAGGGAACATTGTTCTTTCCGGGCAACTTCTCGTCCGTTTCCCTCCGAGGCAGCGCTGCGAGAGCTCAGCACTGTGCCTGAAACATTCATGTGACGGCCATTCATTATTCATGCAGTTTCACAACGCTCCATTCAGCGGTGTCACTAACCCCAGCCCCACGAGCATTATACAATCCTCCCCCCCCCCCACACTTTCCCCCCTCCCAGATGACACACAGACAATCCCGCTCTGTGTGGGGTGCATCTGCCCGGCTCCCCCTGTCCTCAGCCGCATCCCAACCCATCAGCATGGAGGGATGATGGCCTCACTCTGTGGGTCCAGAGCACAGCTGGGCCAGAGAGCCCTGCTGTTGGCAGAAGGGCCATGCGATGTGTGTCTGTGCCACACCTGGGGTCACTGCGCTCAGGGACTCGCTCCTCTTTGGAGCAGCAGCACCCCAGGGAGCTGCATGCTGCAGGCTGAGCCCTGGGATGGCACCGATCCCGCTGCAGCCCTTGGGTGAGTTGTTTAGACTGCAGTCATTCCACAGCTGCAGAGATAAAATCACGCTCCTGCCTGGCACAGACAGGAAGGTCAACCACAGGGCTATGTGTTGGTGCGGGCAGGAAGCTGGCAGGGCTGGCTGCAGCTCCCCACTGCTGCCCGCTGCATGTTGGGCACAGGATGCTGCCCTGGTGCCACTCTGCCCCTCAGCTGCAGCGGGAGGACAGTGCCCGGTGCATCCCCAAAGGCTGGGGAGGGTTTGCACCCCATTCCCCGCTGTCATTCTAATTATAGCAGCAGGAAATGCTGGGGCCGCCCGTGCAGGAAGTAGGGTGTGCCTGCCCTGGGTGGCTGAAAAACAACTGCAGCAAGAGGTGTGCCCCAGCACAGGCAGCAGCCCTTGGTGTGCTGAGGGGGCACAGGGCTGTCACCACATGGTCCTCACTCCCTCCTGACATTGCTTGTTCCAATCTCTGGTCCATCGGGATGGGTGATGCTGCCCTTTGGCACCCATGTAGGTTGTCAGGAAGTGTCAGTTAGAGGCATTAATAAGCTTTTCCTTGGAAGCGGAGCATGCCCCATGCCGTCTGTCCCGTTCGGCTGGCACACCTCGGGCTGCCTGAGCATCCAGCTGACAGACAAGGCCGGAGGAGCAGCGTTGGCACAGCAGACGCAGCTCCCATCCTGCCCCTCGGCCTGAGACCCACTCAGGCTTTCCATTCAATGGCAAATCCTGACACTTCCTTTAAGACAAAGGGCTGAAACTTCAGTTTATCACAATTACAGATCCTCTAAACCACTTTGTTTTGGAAAAATACCAAAATGCCAATTTGAAGTGCTTCATTCTGCCTGCCTGCTGCAGCAGCAAGATGAGAGCCACTACTACGCAGAGCATGCACATAACTCATGCATTGACAGTCAATACATCCCTATGAATGTGGCCTCATGGTATCCATTTTTCCCTTCTGTCCTGGCAGAAGCATCATATTTTCACTGCTCTCCACAAAGCCACGCAGACCCCCACACCAGCTCCAGCTGTGGGACACCAACATCAGGAACGTGGTCCTGCAGCAGCAGTGAGGAGGAGGAGGAGGTGGAGTGGGGCAGGAAGGGGGAGTTGTGCCAAGAGCCATGCGCAGCACTGTGTGCAGGGAAGGCTGGGTGGCTCAGGAGAGATTATATCTCCCAGACTTTCCCACGCCACTGAAAAGCTCTCTGGGTGGGTGCACAGAGGCAGGCAATGCATGGTAGCTGCTGGTGTGTGACACTAGTAGAGAGCAGGCTGCTCCCTGTGGGCAGCTGGGCTGTGCATGCCCTGCAGAGCTCTGTGCTGCTGCTCTTGCAGCATCAGCACCAGGCTGGGAAACGAAGCAGAAAAAGACCACCATCGGGAGCACTGATGGAGCAAGAGCCACTGCAGTGGGAGGGGAAGTCTGGTGAGGAACTGAACGGAGACGCTTTCCATCGCCAGGTGCCACAAGGCACCATCCTGCAGTGCCTCTGGAAGCACAGACGCAGGATGTCCCCTGTGCAGTGCTTTGGGGCCACGCTGACAGAGCCGCACCGGTGCAGGGCTGCGTCTGGGATGGAGGCAAACAGCAGCGCTGTGGCTAACGTGGCACGGGGTGCTGCAGTGACGCGCAGTTCCCGAGTAACCTGCTAGATGGCATAATGTCATGCTAATAAATAATATCACTTTATTGCAATTGATCCGGACTCTATAAATGATGCGGGGAACAAGTAAGCGTACTTGTGTACCTCTTATTGCACTAAGAAGCACTGCTCTCACTCTGCATTCATTCAAATCCTGACGGAGCGCCACTCCCTGCAGCTCCAGAACGCGCTCCTCTTCTGGCAGAGGATGCGACACACGGCGCGAGGAGCTCCACCACGACCCACAGAGCAGCTTCCCACAGCCCTCATAACGTACGTGAGCGCTCTCGCGTAACCTCAGCCAGAAGCTGCCAGGGAGCTGCTCACGATTTGCCGCCGCACACGAGCAGCGCGAAGCATTACTCATCCGTAACAGCCGGGCTTCGCTGCAGGCACCGCAGCCGGGCTCACCGAACCGGAGGGAACGCGGTGTCGCAAGAGCGGGGCCGGCAGCGCACGCTCACGCGTGGACGGACAGCAGGGCAGGGCAGGGCAGGACGCGGCGGAGCGGCCCCGCTCCCCCCCACTCCCGCCCCGGCTCCGGGCGGGGCCGACGCCGCCCCCCTCCCTCCCCTCGGCGGGGCCGGGCCCGGGGCTCCGCGGCGGGCGGCGCAGAGCGGCGGCGGCGGGCGGGCGAGGAGCAGCGCGGCGGCGGCTCCGCGGGCCGCGGGAAGCGGGCGCTCCGCCCTCGGTGCGCGGGGCCTCCCCTCTCCGCGCCCGCGGAGCGCCGGCGCCCGCCTATATCTACGGCGCGGCGGCCCGGCGCCCGCAAGGATGTGAGGCGGGCGGGCAGCGCAGCCGCCGCCGCCGCAGCCGTGGCATGCGCTCCCCCGGCAGGAGCCGTCGGCGCGGCGCGTAGCCGCGGCTCCGCGGGGCGATGCTGCCCTGGAAGCGGAGCAAGGTGGAGCTGGTCGCGGGCGAGGCGCGGCGGCAGAGCAAGCCCAAGGGCTACGCGGTGAGCGTGCACTACTCGGCGCTCACCTCGCTGGCCCGCGCCTGCCCCGAGAGCGCGCTGCACCGCGTGGGCAGCATGTTCCGCTCCAAGCGGCGGAAATTCCGCGTGACCAGCGAGGACCCCACGTACACAGTGCTTTACCTGGGCAACGCCACCACCATCCAGTCCAAGGGCGAGGGCTGCACCGACCTGGCCGTTTGCAAGATCTGGAGCAAGAGCGAGGCGGGTCGCCAGGGCACCAAGATGAAGCTGACCATCAGCGCGCAGGGCATCCGCATGGCCCACGCCGAGGACAAGGGGCTGCGGCGGCCCGGCCACCTCTACCTGCTGCACCGCGTCACCTACTGCGTGGCCGACCCGCGCCTGCCGCGCGTGTTCGCCTGGATCTACCGGCACGAGCTGAAGCACAAGGCGGTGATGCTGCGCTGCCACGCCGTGCTCGTCTCCAAGCCCGAGAAGGCGAAGGCCATGGCCCTGCTGCTCTACCAGACCTCGGCCACGGCGCTGGCCGAGTTCCGCCGCCTGAAGAAGCGGGACGACGCGCGGCACCAGCAGCAGCAGCTGGTGGGCGAGCAGAGCATCCCGCTGGTGCCGCTGCGCAAGCTGCTCAACGGGCAGTGCTGCTACAAGCCGCCGGTGGAGCGGAGCCGCAGCGCGCCCAAGCTGGGCTCCATCACGGAGGACCTGCTGGGCGAGGAGCAGGAGGAGCGCGCCATGCACTGCGACTGCGAGGACATCCTAGAGGCGCTGGGCGAGCCCGAGGGCGAGCTGCTGCGTGCCGGCGCCGGCCGCGGGGAGGGCCCGGAGTTGGGCCGGCTGCTTCGCGACCTGGGCGAGCTCAGCCTGGGCAACGACCTGCGCTCGCTCCGCGCCGACCTCGGCGTCCGGCGGCTGCTCTCGGGGGAGAGCACGGGCAGCGAGTCCTCCTTGGAGAGCACCGGCCCCGACGGCGCCGCCCCGCCCTGCGACGGCGCCGAGCAGCCCTCCCCCGGCGACCCGGAGAGCGGCTGAGCGCCGGGGGGGTGGGGGGGGACGACACGGCGGCGCTCGGGCTCTTCCGGGAGCGCGAGGTTCCGCCGGGGAGCAGCGGCTGTACCCCGGGAGCTCGCGGCCTCAGCGGGGAGCTGCGGGCCCCCTCCGCCGGCTGCACGCGGTCCCTACCGGCAGCCTGCAGCCTCAGCGGGAGGCGTCGGATCCGCTCCGCCGGCGGCACCCAGCCCCTCCGGCCCCTCCCGGTCCGTCCGTGCGCGCCGTGGCCCGCGGACGGGAGGTGGCTGCGGGCTGTTTACCTCCTTCCCGGCCCTTGAAGATCTGCCAAATTCCTGGAATAGCTTTCCCTGGGGAGGGAGGGGAGGTGTTGCGCCTTGTTTACAGTTAGAAATCTCACATCCGAAGGGGGCTGGGGGGGGGGGGGGGGGGGGCGTTTTATACATTAAAGTCACTCCATCGTGCTGTCGTGTCCGAGAGGTTTGCACTGTTGTGAATTTATTTTTTATGACCGTTTTCAATTTAGACCCTTTTTTTGGGCCCCGGTCCCACCCCTGGTCTCAGTGCTCTAAATCTTTTGCTGTGCAAAAGAAATCTCTACTCGTGGCTGTTCACCTGTACATAGGGAAATGTATGCAAATACATTTGGTTATTTTTAAGAACACCACCATCGCGATCTCCTCTGTTCGCACATACGTGACGAAAATAAAGACAATAATTTAAAAGAAGCGGGCTGGCTGCGGCCGTGTGACCTTATTTGTGCGCGTTGCTGAAAGGAGCTGTGGGGGCAGAGCGACGTGTCCCGCACGGGGTGGGGATGTCACAGTGGGGAAACGCATGGGGGAAATGCTTAAGGTCAGCTCTGAGACACGCGGCTGCGATTGCCTCTAACGATAGGGACGGGAACGTGCGCAGGGCCTCGCGTCTGCTGCTCCCTGTCGCTGGATCACGGCTCTCGTGCCAGCACTATTGCTGTTAACGCTAGGAGCGGTCCCCGGGGCTCCCCGCACCTGTGCCGTCCCCACTGCAGGGTTTGCAGCCGGGCAGTACCACGTGTGGCACCCCCGGACCCTCGATGCTCACAATCGAGAATTTCATAACCTGCCCGTGTAGGCAGTACAGTAGATTGACCGCGGGACTGCCAGGGTATTTTTAGCTGTAAATCTGTTCGCAGCTCCCAGAGCAGTAGAGATGTTCCGGTTTCATCCCCAAGTGGAGGTATCAATTAAGAGATAATTAATGTGGCTCTTGTGATGTCTACATGTTTTCCCTGGTCCTGCAAGCTGCAGGAATGTCACCCAGGAGCCCAACCACCAGGGCCAGCGTGAGCACCTTGTGCAAGCTGTAAATATCTCATTAACGCATTGCAAAACCTGCCACCGAGCCGGCGAGCAGCTGCGGGAACTGCCTTGGTGCGAGGAGGGCAGTGCGGCGCCGCGGTCCGCAGGAGATCACGGGGATGGAGCGCGGGGTAGAGGCGATGAGGGTGAAAGTGGCAGGGAAAGTGCTGCGCTGCTGCCCCCGGGATGAGCTGCAGGCAGCCCTGCATCCCGCCTGTCCCAGCTCCCCCAGAGCACAGGTCACATCCCGGCTGCGGCGGTGCTGCCCTGAGCAGGCTGCTCTGAGCACACCGCGGTGTTTGCTTTTGCATCCTCTGTGTGTGCTTAAGGGCGGTTAATGGCATTAGTTCAGTCAATGCCTTTCCCCTCTCCAGAAGAGCCTCCGTGCCGGCAAAAGCGAGGAAACATTTATCCTGCACGCTGTGCTGAAAGCAGAAGTCCCCAAGGGCCCACAGCCGGGCCTGGAGCATTTCCCCCTGGAGCCATTAGCAGCCCCTGAGCATTCTCATGGGAGGAAGTCTGGCACAACTCATGAGCTGCAAATGTGGAGCACAAACCCCTATGTCATATTTTTACACTGGAACTATTGAGAAAACACAGGCAGTCTTCTGCAGGGCTGGTATGTGTGGTTCTTCATGTGTGTTGTGCCCTGCCCTGAGCAGCACGCATGGGCAGGCACCGCAGCACGAGTGGGCAGAGAAGGATCCTCATGCGTTCTGCACAGTGAGGTCAGGGAAGCATCTCCCCTGGTAAGGAGAGAGAACCCGGCCCAACTCGGTAGCTGCCTGCTTTCCTCTGCTCTTAGCACACCCTTCTTCAACCCTTCCTCATTCCCAACAGGAAAAAGTATCATTTACAACCAGAAAAATCAGCCGATGGCTGAGCGGTGTGAGCCAGGCCACGGGGCCTGTTGCCTAAATCTTGGCCATCACACCAAACCCACAGCTCAGGGTCAGAATGCTGCGAGTACAGCCCCTCCACACTCCAATATCAGGGGGTGCTGTGCAAGACAGGAATGTGAGGGCAGGGACAGTGTGGGGCCAGGGCAGTTCAACCCAAGGTGACACGTGGGGCTTACTGTCAGTGGGTTTGCAGTAGGAGGTAAGGGGCTGCAGCTCAGGTCGTGCCCCACAAGGTGGGGGAGCTGCGGGGTGGGCTGGATGTTGCTACAAGCCAGCATGAAATCCGAGTTACGCATGCACAAAACTGTGACATCCCCTCTGCCTGTGGGAGCTCTGCCCAGCAAGCAGCCACAAAAACACCAGGAAAAGGGTTACATAAGGAAGGACACGGCCCCATCCTCCCCTCAATGCAGAGCTCATGCAGATGCTGCAGCTGCCCAACACCTCCAGGATCCAGCCCCGGCCATGAGCTGGGCTGCACTCTGTGCTGAGGACAGGAGAAAGTCTGCAGAATGCTTTGTCCCTCAATGAGGCAGAGCCTGGTGCTCTCTGCACGGGTTTAGGCATAGGAGAGCCCCACAGGGCAAGGTCCCGCTGGCAGGAGCTGGCTGAGGTCTGGGATTGCTCCAGAAAGGTGAAGGGCAGAGGCTGACTGCTGTGGGCATCCCTCACCCTGCTGCCTTCGGCTCCATCCCATGGGCCCTGGTCACAGGGGTGGCACATTGTGGTGGCTCCCTAGGTCTGTCCCTCTGTCTCGGCATGTCCCCAGCTCACAGTGTGAGCTCTGCCCTGGGGAGCTTCCCCCAGCCATGCACTGTGCCGCTCCCCCAGTGCTCCTGCTCCTAAGTGGGACTGTGGCAGCCTGCCTCCTGCAGCCACCTCTGCACCGAGGGGGACACGCTGCGCATCACGTCCTCCTCCAGAAAGCCCTCATCCCAGGGGGAAGGGAATCATGGCTCTTCCCACAGAGCTGCTGGGATGCATGAGCCAGCGGAGCGGTGACACTGATTGCAGCTGACAGTGCTCCTGGGGGGAGCAGCAGTGCCAAAGCTGAGGCTGCTCAGGAACGGCAAGCGTCCACACTGCACAGAGCCAGGCTGCAGACACACGTGCTGAGCTCTGTGCGCTGGTCCCAGCATGGAGGCAGCTCCCTGCACATGGCTGCAAGGGCTCCTCTGAGCAGGAAACAGTTAAGGGAATTAGGATGGAAAGTTGATAAGAATAATTCAGTAGCTCCTGTAGGAAGATTGTGATTTAGCTTAATTATCATCACTACATTTTCAATCTCTCTGCTAATAATTATGAGACAATAGAATGTGATGTGAACACAGCTGCCTGCTCTCCCTCTCACCCCAAGAACAGCTGGCAGTGCGGGGATGTGGGGCTGAGGGATGCTTTCCTCCTCTGCAGCCCCAACTCCTCTCTGGGGTCCCAGGAGAGCCCCAGGACAGGCACCACAGCCACAAGGCAGCATGAGCAAGGGGGGATGTACTGCATTCCCATTGTGTGCAGACCCCCAGAGAGAAGCCAGAGCCATGGGAAGCCCTTCCCCAACACACCATCTGCCTTCAGCTGGTCATTGTGACCCAACTGGTAGGACCTCTGTCCTCCTCATCCTGGCTTGGGTCCAGTAGCACCCCATGGCCTTGTCCTCTGCCCCCCAGAACCCACATGGATCCATCTCTGGTACATAGAGGGCTGAGGCAGCTCTATGAGCTCAGCAGACGCTGACACTCACTCTTCCTCATGGCACCTCTGCGTGCAGAAAACTATTTCAGGACCCAACAATATGCTCCCTTGATGTTGGCTCCAATTAGCTCTATCCCATAAGGGAAAGGAAGCCCCCTGACACCTCGCTTTGGTGGGACAATGACATTCAAACATCCCAAGTGCTCACATGGTTCTCCCGGCACACCTCCCAGCTGCTCCAACAGTGAGAGATGAAGAATTTGAAGCATTTAATCTTTGCACTGTCCCCCACCACAATGGCATTATCCTTCTCCAAATAACCATGAGCTGAAGACACAACAACACGTTGCTTCCCCCAAATAGCTCCAACGAAACAAACAGAGGAAGTGCAGAGGGGTTGGAGCAGAGCCTGCTGCTGGCTGCGGGACACAGAGGGGACTCCACAAGGACCCCACAGCCCCTGCAGGCACTGGTGGTGTCCCCGGGACAGGAGAGGTGCTGGGAGCTGCTCCCAACCCCCATGGCAGCCCTGTGAGCAGCAGGCTGCGCGGCGGTGCTTTCCCTCCCTGAGGAATACTGCCTGCTAAAAGCAGAGGCAGGGAAATTGCTTGACAGAATCATTTGGTAATTGTTAAAAAGAAGAACTTGTTTTCTTCATCTTGCAACCCAAAATTGCACAATGCTGCTTGTACTTTCTGTGTGTTTTCAAGTGAAAGGCTTTGGGGAAATTTAATATTCAGCCTGTAAGAGGGGGAAAAGTTCTGCAGCCACTATCAGCCCATAAGCTGATGTGCAGGTGCAAGGCAGCGTGGCAACAGAGGGATATACATGGAGCAAGGAGGGCATTTAGGAGCTCATTTTTGCTGTGTTGTCACAAGAAGAGTTCAGGCAGTGCTGACTCGGAGCTGTTTAACACACAGCCACCCTTTATCATGGTGCAGAAGGGAGCCCAGGTCACGGGGCTGGCTGTGCAACAGCTCGTGCACAGGGTTTATCTCTTGCCTTGGTGCAACCTCCCTGGACCCCACGCACAGATTCAGGACATAGTAAAATAAGAGGAGAAAATCCCAGCAGTGCTGGGGCAAGAGGCAGTGGCTACAGACACTATTTCATTCCATTCATAAAAGGCTACTGATGTTAAAAAGAAAATGGGGATTGAAAAAAAAAGGAACCCATAAAAACCTTCCAGCCCAGTTTTGTCCCAGTTTTAAGTGGTAAAATCTGTACTTTGTTCTCAGCTGTTGTTGCAAAATCAAACCACTTTCAGCCTCTCGCCTTACTTAACCACAGGCTACCTCCGTGCAGAGTGCTGCTCAGAAACAAAGGCTGTGCCTGGCCTGGGAACCCGAGCCACGTGAGCCTTGCTGAAGGGCACACGAGGAGCTTTGGAGCGATGGTCACAAACCAGCAAGCCTCCAAGGAACTGCAGGTGCATGCTGTGCCGAGGGGTGTGCTCCTGGCCAAGACGCCCATCCCAACGGCTGCCCCCACTCTCTGGGCTCTGTTTTATCCGAGGCACAGAACTGCAGTGTCATGGAATGTCTGGGGTAGGATGGGACCTCTCCAGCCCGCTGCTGGGAGCTAAGTGAGTTGCCACTTGATCTGCTGCCTCCCTTCCCAGACAGCACATTGTGCCTGGTTGCAGCTTTCAAAGCTTCATTACAGATGACGTATCTCATACCACAGGGGATAATCTTCACACAGCAGCTCTCACTGTCTGACATTGGCATTTACATTACAGCGTAGTGAAGGCCCCATGCTCTGCGCACCCAACGTGCCCAAGGGCCAAATGCATTCCCTTTGCCTTCTCAGTCCCCTGTCCATATTTGCAGGTGGGAATCCATGACCATGCACAGCCACAGGCAGGGATCTGTGCCTGAGCATCTGCAGCCAGGGCAGTGCCTCTTGCTGTGCCACCATCTGCCACCCCTTCCCTTGAGATGCCCCAGCACGGCGAGCAGTGCTGGCTGTAGGTAGCCAGCCACAGGATGGACTTGAAACCAGGCATGATGAGTTATTTATGAGCAGCGAGAGGGAGATGGCAATAAATAATACATCGACACTCTCACATTCTGCATGCGTGAGTCTGTGGATAAATATTTCATTCAGCAGCAGTACGTGCAGACGCTTGTTGATAAATAAAAATTGGAAAATGTTCCGTGGGATGGCTTTAAATGTGACTCCAAACTTGTACCCGAAGAACAGCGTGTACCCTGCTACAGCACAAAGATGCTAATTTCCCTCAGCAGAGGCTGCCTCCACCGTATCATTGCACAGCACCTGGTGCAGAGCACACCCCAGAAACGTATGGCCCAGCTCTCCTTCCACACCGCTATTTTAGCATCGTTTTCCTAGCAGCAGTGTTCAGGCAGCTCCTCTAATTATACCTTGTGCCGACTGGGCTGGGGACGCAGCTGTCAGGTTCTGAACACACACACAGACCCAGAAGGCGGCACGTTGCCTTTTCTGCGTGCTGCTGAAGTTCAGTGTGCTCAGGCATGGCTGACGATGCAGAGCTCGTTAGTGCCATTTGATTAGGCAGGTGGTTCTTCCCATTGGAAGAACACGAGATACAGGAAGGGACAACAGCAAATCCATGGGCTTTGCTCCAGGCTCAGGATGACACGCACAGCTCCTGGGCTCCCATTTCCTAATTTCTGTGGGTTTGCAGAGCACATTGCTCGCTGCTGGTTCCAAGTGTAGTGCTGGAGGTGGAAATGTTGAGCATTCCTAGTCTGACCTGTTCCCCACGTTGCAGGCCTCCAGCCTCTTAGCAGTGCTCAGGCTCCGTTATACCATGGAATAAGTTCAGAAGGAAGATACATCACTCCCATGCCCCATCTCCTCCTTTCATACCAGCTTATCACCCTGAATAAACTGGAGTAATTGTGCAGAAAATTGCTTGATCCACAGCCTGCCCATGAGGAATTTCTGCTCTGGGTAAGCAGCAGCAGTGCCTTGGCACAGCGGGCCAGGAGAGGGACTCCCCAGTCCTGTACCAGGTGGGCACAGTGTAGCACTCTTTGCTTCTCTGGGATGAGGCAAGGAGGGGCAAAAGCACCATCCCCCCTCAACACAGCCCACCTCCAGGCTGGTGTCCACAGGGCAGGGGCCAAGGGGAGCTCATGCCTGGGGTTGTTCCCTGCGAGCACAGACCCCACCCCCCTGCCCTGCTTGCCTGGGTGCGGGGACAGGCAGAAGCAGGGCACAGGGACAAGTGGCTGAACTGTCCTACATAATAGCATGAGGAGAGCCTCCACCCTGTGGAGTTCTGTGCTGCCTGCGACAAGCAGAAAGGCAATAAAAATAGTGCCTATTGTGCAGTGTGCTGCGGGCAGGTTGTGTAACACAGCTCCATGCAGGTGGCAGGAGGGCTGTGGGGATGTGGGGCAGCTGGGCACTGGCCTCATCCTACATCTGTGCTCCTCTGGATGACCCTGCTCTGCACAACCCCAGCTACACAATGCTTTAGTCCAACATAAGTCAACTTTCAGACTGATGCATCTAGCAGTATCACCATGCCACAAGGCAGACAGAGGCAGCCCAGCTGCAGCTCCATGCACCCTGGCTTTGCTGTGCCAGTGCTGCCCTGCTCAGCAGGCACAGCGCAGGGCTTGGCTGTGTCTCACGGGGAGAGGGCCGGGAAATAACCTGCCCTGTTTCCAAGGGGAAGGAAGGCTCCAAGCAGATCCTCCTCCAGGTTTCCTTCCCCCAAGCTTTTTCTCACCCTCTGCCTCTCCCCTGAGATAACAATCAGTGATACTGTGGTTTAATTAATGTTTTTGACTTCCAGCACACGGATGGGATTTCTCCTCTGTGCTGCTGCCAGAAGCCTTCTGCTCCTGCCAGGCAGCTGGGCAACCTTGGCCAGCAGGAGCAGCTCCAAAGTGTACCTGTAGCTGCCAACCAGGCAGGGGCAACGTGCTGGGGGCTGTGACCCAGAGCAGCCCCACTCCGCCTGGGTAAGGAAAGACGTTGCAACCCACGGGCAGCTGTCCCTTGCTGGCTGTGTGCTTGGGGACCACTGGCTCCATCCCCACCATGCAGCCCTGGCCCCACTGTACCAAAATAACCACTCAGCCCCAGCTGTCGGCTCTGCTGCCCTGGGGCACCAAAATAGCCCCACTGGCAGCCAGCACATTGCTACCGTCCAGAGGCCTTTCTGCTTTTGTCCAAGATGCTCAGACGATGTAAAATTAGATTTCCTTTAAAATGCAGCCATACTGTTAAAAGAAATGCTAATAACACATAGCCTCGGGGCTAAAGGTGGAGCCAGGCCCACCGACGCCTTCACCATCCAAAGCAGAACTTGGGCGCCAAGGAGAGCTTCTCCAGAGCTGGCTCCAGCCACAGCTCACATCCCTGCACCCAGTGCAGGTGGCTGCCTCTAATTACAGGGAGGGCTTCTTCCCAGGGTGTTTAATTAGCGCCGCAGGGCAGAGATGTGCTGTGAGAGCCAAGGCAGCCTTGGCACAGTCTGGTAGGCAGCGTGGCTATGCCAGGAAGCAGTGCATGGGAGCTCACTGCATGGCACTGCAGGGCTATCCAGCCCTCACAAGATGCGGTCTCAGAGCATCCTGTTGGGACAGGCAGGAGCTGAGCCACACTGTGCAGCACAAATCCCCTGCAGTGCTCTGGGACGAGGCACCTCAGGGCTCCCCAGGGAGCATGAAGCTCTTACTGTGCCCTGAGCTGCTCTTGAGGCCACCAAAGAGGTCTTAAGAGCTTACAGCAGGTAAATGTTTAACCCGCCCTAAGCCCCACAGCCAGGCCAGAGGGACGGCCCCACAAAGCACACTACCACACGCCTCTCCCTGCCACGTCCCCCCAGCACTGCGTTGAATTTCTGTCTAGATGTGGTAGATTTGCAGCACAGCCCTCCTCATCCCAGCCACGCTTCTGTGTCATGTCACCAGGAGAGCAATAAAACAAATGGCTTTTTGTGGGCAGTTGCATGCTCAATTCCAGCTCTGACCACTGAGAATCCTGAGAGGAATTGCACAGAGCACAGCCAGTGCCCCAGGAGTGTTTTCATAAATAGATTGGGAGGTTTCAGTGGGATCTTTAATACACAGTAAGCAGGAGCCTGTCACAGATGCAGCCTCTTGCTAAGGGACAGCAGAATCTATCTTGTTTACAACAGCAGATCAATCCATGCAGATTTTCCCCAAGTGGTTTCTCAGTGCCATTAATGACTTGTCCCTCCCGGTTGCACAGAACTCCATTTGCCAGTGCTGGATACCACAAATTACTTCACTCCCTTTCAAGATGCTAAAGCTGCCCTGAAGCTTAATACTGCAAGTTATTGCAAGCATCTGTCCTGCTTTCTTCTGAGGTGCCATGAGGAAAACCTTGCTGCCTGGCTCCCTCCCAAGTTCCTGGGTTCCTACACTTTGTGGGATCGTGACAGTCATGGGAGAGCACTGCTGGGGCTTCTGTGGGTTTTATCTCTGTGTGCAGCTGTAGAAAGGAAAGGCAGCCAGGCACTTCAGTGTGGGTCACCACAGAGCTCCCAGCATCCAGGCAACCACCTCAGGCTCTAGGTGACCAGGACGGAGCTGCTTCCTCCAGCTGAAGGCCTAGGGCTCTGAGAAACACTCTAGACCCAAGAACTCAGCCAGGGGTAAATCCATATTTGAATGAACAGAGCATTTCCAGAGCATTTTCACCTGAAAGGAGGGCTCCTCCATATGGAAAGGGAACCAGGGAGACTGCAGTGTGATGCCAGCATGAAAAGCAAGCTCATGCATATGGACCTGGTGTGAGAGCCTACAAACACCCATCTCCAAATGCACCCCTGTGCTGAAGGATTCCCACGTGTGCTTCACAGCTTCTTTATACACAAAAGCCAGTCCTGGACAGCAAACTGAGTCCTCTACTATCATGTTACATTTTCTACAAATCTCAAACCCTAAAAAAAGCAATTGATTATGAAGTTATTTAGATAATAACCATACAATTATATCACAAGAGAGAGGAAAATAGCAAGATAATTTATGAAAAGCCAGGCTTACTCAGCTCTTAACACAGCAAAAGCTTTCACTCAGGAATTTCTGGAATGAGGATTTTAAATTAAGGCTGATGATAGCATGAAATAATAAGCTCCATACTGTCTACAAGGCTTTTATTGCTATTAACTCCTGCGTCCTGAACAGGATGATAAATTCACTTGGTGCTGGCTGTAGGCACCCACAACACTCAGACACGGCCACGCGCTGCCTCTTGCTGACAGCTCCCTGCAGCATCCCACCAGCTGCAGAGGCACAGGTCCATGTGACCACAGATGGTTGATCCTTCAACAGCCCAACTTCACACGTGTCCTAAATTTCTTACACTGGATATGGAACTGGGAAGCGCAATAGCAGCTGCACCTCTGCAATGACACAGGAAAATTCAAGTCCCTGTTCCCCTGCCCCATTCCTGGCCTGGTGTTTTTCCATGGCCTGGTTACCCTTTGGACACCTCCCAAGTTCCTTCCTGTGGTGGTCTCTGAAATTCATTTAAACCAGGAAATTACCCTGCCTGTTTTTCTCCACCGACTCCGTGTGTCCAGGCTGACAAATGACAACAGGACAGGATGCCAGCCACCACTTAACTCTTCACCACCAGGGTGAGACCCTTCTCCACCTGGCCTCCGGGTCTACGTGTGAACCACAGGGAGATGCCAGCAGCCCTGGCAGCTGCTCCTGCAGCAGGACACAGCAGCAAGCAGAGAGCACTCAATGGGACCAAAGTACCAAGGGGTGGTAGCAAGGAGCTGGGCTGCAGCCAGACCAGGTCGAGCCCAGATGGCCACAGAGAGATGGCTGCTAGAAGAAGAGTTGGGAAAGATGATTAACTGAAGCTGGGAAACAGAGCTGGCTTGATTTCTTTTGAAATGGAGAGCAGCTCCTCAGACAGCAGCAAGCATGAGCTTGCACAGCCTGCAGTAGGGAGGAAGATAAGAGCTTGCCTGGCCATAGTCCAAGCAGTGTGATGAAGCAGTGAGGAGCTCCAAGCTCTGCAGTGCTGGGATGGGCTTGCTGGGCACAGCCAGAGGCTGCACACAGAGCCACAGCTGTCCTGGGCCACACCACTCCTCGGTTTGTACCACGAGTCAGTGCCAGACACGGAGGCACCGCCATAGCCACCACTGGGACAGCCACGTCCTGCAGCAGGGCTGGGCAGGGACCCACACCTCCAGCAGAACTGGGGAGATGGGAGTGATTCACAGCTGCTGGCAGGGGGACAAGAAGAGCTGCTGTTATTTCACAGCCTGCATCACACCGGTCCCGTAAATCAGATGGGGAACCATAGCAGACTCAACGCTGTAGGATTAAATGCTATTTTCTTTTTCTTTGCTGGTGTTATGCCAACACCATCAAGCCTTGCTTCATCTCCCTCTCATTTCCAGGGGCTTTAAATAAAACCTTCTCCCCTATGCTGTTTGTGATGTGATTAAACAAAGCACCAGCTCCCAGCCAGAGGGCTGAGGAAAGAGCATCGCGAGCCAGCAGCTGCATGGGGACAGGACAGCTGAGTGCCCCCAGCAGAGCTCTGGTCCCCAGGACCACAGGACATGGTGACCTCCTATGGCCCACTGCTTTCTGTGGAAGGTGGCCCATGCACAAACCACACCAGCACAGGGAAGCAGAGAAGGATGGCTTTAGCTAGAAACAAATCTCCCCTGATAAATAGCCTGCAACATTTAAAGCGTTATCTGTACAGAAAATGTCCTATTCCCAGGGAAATGGTTCACTTATGTGACAGCTGTAAAACCCCATTAATGAGAGGATAAGAGCTCTGTAGCTACTCCAGAATCCACTTGCTCTTTTTTTTTTTTTTTGCCTTTAGTGTAGCTTACGATTCAAGAACATTTGTACAGTGTGGCAAAGTCAAGTTACAGGCAGACACCCGACTCCCAAGCAGGTAGGAAACATCTGGGGCAGGACAGGACACAGCACCTCCCATCAGGGCTGCATTTCAGATGCTCAGACAAATGCATTTCGTGTTGACTGTTGCATAGAATTGCAGCACAGTGTCTCCATTTATTTGATTTGTATCGCCTGGAGGAAAAGGCTTTTGCTGTCTTCATGCACTCTAAGCATTTGGCTTCAAAATAAAAGCTCCAGGGACCTGTCATCACATGTGTTCTTTCCCATAAAGGAAGAGAAAGATGCAGCCTTTTCAAGTTGAATTGCAGAAAAGTGCTCGAGCTGTGTGCTGCTGCTTTGTGTTGCTCAGAGACGACCTTGCAGAGGTTGCTTTTTAAAGCAGCTGTCTCCTCTTCCTGCAGTTTTACATTAGAGCTGCCGTGTCCTGACTTCCTTGCTTTACCTGGAGGTCTTTGATGGCCTTTGGAGGAGTCAGAAAAGGAGCAACATTGCTCACGCTCTTCCACCTTGAAAAAATGTTCTCAGAACTTGATCCAACACAGCCAGCAGAGTGACCTCTTCCATCACCAACATCACAAGTGCCCATGTGCACAACACTCAAATGTAGTAGCCCAGTGCACCTCTGCATGATGGGAACAGGTCCTGACTGCCGGGCTCTGGGCAATTCCCTGAGTGTCCAGTGAGCTCAGGCAGAACTTCTTCCTCCTCCCCAGCTGTGCAGAGGGCTCTGGCAGATGTGATGTGCTCAGCACACCGTGGTCAGCCCTACTCCTCTTGGCTCACAATCACACACACAACCCAGATTCCCAGTATCTCCCCATGCAGGTACCTGTTCCTATCTCAGGTGTCTAAGTTCTGTGCAATGCACTTCTTGGAGCATTTGCCCCAGACACCTGTCTCGGAGCAGTGAGTGGATTGCTGCTGCCAGAAGAGACCCTGATACTGCTACTGCAGCAATACCTGCAGTCCCATAGTATCCACCTGCAGCAGCACAGCCTCTGCCAGCCACCTCCTTCCTTGCTCTTAGAGGGGGCAAAAAGGTATTTCAGTCATTTACTGTACAATAGAACAGAAAAATTAAAATACCGTTTCCAGTTCTGCACTACTCCCAAGCACTGTTCTGCTCCAAAAGCTTCAGCTTGTTCTAGCAGCACTGCTCATGCTGTATCAGATCTCTCACCCTCTCTCCTCTCACTCTCTTCACCTCCCCTCCCTCCTCCTCCTGTTTTTTGGTTTTTTTTTTTTTCCTCTTTCTCCATTTCTGCTTGGAGGAGCAGATGAGATGAAGCACAGCCTTCCCTGGCTCTTCCTACAGGCTCTGAATTTCCCAAACCAGTGCATGCAGTTCAGCCCCTGCACCTCTTTCACACACTGCTGACAGTCTGCAGAAATTGTGACTCCTTTACTCTTCTCCTGACGCAGTGAGAGCAATGGGACACGAGTGCTTAGTGCACTTTTAAAGAAACCATCAAGAGAAGCTTTGTAGCTGGGGGATGTAGAAAGCCTGACCTGACCCTGCACTGCCCAGTGGCTGATGCTACCCACAGCAATCACCTGCCTGCTCCCTCTGCCACATCTAAGGAAAACACAAGCTTTGCAGGCACTTGCAGGTCCTGCAGGGAACTCTGGCACTCAGGGCACACACAGAGGAGGCCTGCAGCAATCACAGCTCAGCCAGCAGTGGGGCTGTGGGGCTGCTGACCCAGGATCCCCTGCCTTCTCCAGCAGCTCCCTGCCCTACTTCTCTTTCATAAATGCATAATTGTGACACAGCGTTATATAATTCAGCACGTTACATCGACATCAGGGCCATCCTCATGCAGCTTACTCCACCGAGCGTTGGAGCTGACACAGAGGGGACAAACTGTACAGCAGGAGGCTTTCTCATTCAGGGCCCAATTCCCAGAGGCCCTACACTGCAGGGGTTGTGACCCTCACACAGCCCCTGTCAGACAGGGGCAGGGCAAGGATGTCCAGGTGCTGCCAATTCCTCCCCACAGCCAGAAGTCAAGCCTAAATCTATGTGATGGCATCCCAACACATTGCTTTCTGCCAGCCAGCACCTTTCTTGAAAGAGATTTCTGAACCAGCTGTCATTCCTGGGTTTGTTTTTTGGAATGACTGCAGCCCGGCCTGACAAGTTTTTCTGATGCCTTGTAATCCATTTTCCTCCAGGTTTTTAATGCCACCTGACATTCTGAGGAAAAATATTGAAGGCAAACAGATGCTCTCACCAAATTTGATGCATGGGAGAGAATTAGAGATGCTATTTGGCTGTTACAAGCTGCTTCTAGGGATCAGTTCCTCGTGTTGCATAATTTAGTTCTTCAACCACAAAGTGGCTAGAAAAATCTTTCCTGGTAAGACAAGCAGATGACAGAGTTAACAATGCCATAAACAGCAAAGAGCACATGTTGTAATGTCAGCCATCTGAGTCACCCAGGGGTGGCCACGGCCCCAAGAGCACCTTAGAGCACCATAAAGACAGGGTCAGGCTGAGAGCACGATGATGCAGAGGATGAGAGGTCTGCTGCAGGGAAGTAGGAACTGAAGACATGATACAGAGCCACCACTGATAGAAAGCACTTAGTCCTCAAAACAGGACTGTCCTGCAGCAGGATGGCAAGAGCACCACTAAATCATAGTTGTGTCCAGGCAACAACAACGAGGACAGGCTGGAAAGGACTTCTGGAGGGCTCTGGTCTAATCTCCTGCTTCCTTCAGGGCTACCACAAACACTGGAACAAGTCACTTGAGTTGTGGAGATCCTTAAGCACATGGACCCCCACAGACACCTCTCTGGGGGCCTGTTCCAACACTGCACCAGCCCCTGGCACAGAAAGACGAGGGAGGGGAGATATCCAGAAGGAAAGTTGCCTTGCTGATACAGTAAGCCTTCAACAGCGAAGGGAAGATGTTACAGGCACAACTGGAGAGCACAGACACACAAGGTGGGGATACAAGCCCTTCAACAAAATGCATTGAAGATTTTCAGACTTCAGCATCCCACTAAAAATAGAAGATGTGCTGTGAGTACTGGAGAACTAGCATGGCCCAGGCTCAGAGTCTGCAATGGAAGTCTCAGACATCTCTTCCTCACCTTGGGAAGGCAGAAAGTTCCTATCACTCCTTGGAGCTCTGCTGCCCTACCACAGATCTTCCCTCCTGCTCATCAAAAGTCCCAGAAATTTCTGACTCCCTGAGCCCAGATCACCAGTGCCTCTCCCAGAGTGCCAGCTCCCACATAGTGGTGGAGACAGGTGTTACAGCAGCACCACACCCTGCCACATACCTGAGGACAGCCAGGAGCAGGTCACAGTGGCCAAGCACTGGGTGATGCAATAAAGAGAAAACCCTTCACTTCCCCACAGGTGGAGCAGTGCTTGCAGCTGCTGGCATCACCTAAATAGCTTGGCCAGCACCAGCTGAGTGAATCACAGAATGAAGCCCATGGATGCCCAATAAAAAAGTCAGCAGGGCAATGCACAGGCAAGTTGTATTAGGGTTGGTGTTAGGGTAGTTGTCAGCTATACTTGCTTGTTAGCAGCTGCCTGGGGCAGAAAAGCTCTTGTACTGACTGGATTTGCCTTCCATCACCTTAGCATTAGCTGATTTGGTGCTGCTCATACCTACAGACCTTCATCACCACGGCTTTCTAGTGTATGGGGCTGTGACCAGGAAACAGCACTGCGTGCTCTGGGATGTGCCCTTCCCCTGGTGCCTTCCTATTTCCTTCTTCACCCTGAGTCAGTCCCTGCTCAAGCCCCACAAGATAGCAGTGAGTGCAGCGTAGGAGCTCTTTCACCATCCAAGTGGAAGTGTCTAAGGGCATGATGGGGCCAAGGAGTGAGCCAGACCTGTCCCATCCCTTCTGATGATGGGCAGCCATGGCTTCACTGCTCCCTGCGTGTGGCCTGGGATGAGCTGGTGGAGGTGGAAGGGCTGGCACAGGTGGTTGGGGTATGAGGCAGCCTATGAACTCAACTATGAACTAAAGGTGAATGGCTGTGGTGGGCTGGTAGTGCGGGGTTGCAGTTGTGTCCATCCAAGCATGAGATTTGTGCAGTAAGACAGCTGCTCAGAGTGGGATGCAGGTGTGAGTTCATGACGCAGGGGAGCATGAACAGAGTGCACGAGGAAAAACCTCTGCCAGCCCATCCAGGGGATGACGAGTCCTGTAAGAAGGAGGGGTACTCAATAATTATTTCTATCCAGTGTTTGGAGGGCAAAAGCCAAACAATACAGCACATTATAAAATATAATGGCTATAAAACACTTCCCACCCTACGAGGGCTTCAGGAAGATGTTAAACAATAGCTGCCGAGCTTGGATTTTCAAATCAGCAGCTCTGACACATGGCAGAGTGTAAAGGAGTGGGTGAGGAGCCGGCTAATGGGCGTCCCCAGGTGCTGGGATGACAACCAGCCATCACTGCCTGCGAGTAAACAGGATGTCCTGCGTCAGTGCGGCCCCGCTGGAACCCAGCCGCACCGAGGGACGGGACGGCGGCCGCCAGCGCTGATGGACACGGTCCTGAAGTAAGGAAACGTAATCAGTGTCAATTAGTGCAGCTTTATGGAAAAGAGATCTCGGCTCCTGTGTCATTAGTGTTACCCATACTGGTCCAGCGTGTGACGGCGCTGATGGAAGGAGCATGTTTACGGTGCTTGGCAGTGGGAGCTGGGAGGGAGCGCTGGAGCTCACACAGCTGAGGACTGATCCTAACTCCTCTTAGCCACAGAATCACCAAGGCTGGAAAAGACCTCTGAGGTCATCCGGTCCAAACATCCACCTACCACCAACACTGACCACTGCCCGTATCCCTCAGTGCCACATCTCCACGTTCTTGAACACCTCTAAGGACGATGACTCCACCACCACCCTGGGCAGCAGTGCCAGTGCACCGCCACTCTTCTGCAAAAAGAAGCTTTTCCTGACATCCAACCTGAAATTTCACACTGCTGCAACTCCACAGCGAGCACTGCAGATGCCCGGGCCCTGGCAGAGCAGCTCTGGTTTCTGGGGAGAAAATAAATCACAGGGAGCAAGAAAGAATACCTGGCTGATGAATACCCTCTCATCTTTGACATGCACGCATGCCAGGAATAGAAGTGTGGTTAAGAGGGTGACTGTCACGAGTGTGATTACAGACCCACCAAGGGAAATGAACGCCAGCTCCCAGCAGGAAGTAGCTGAGCTCAATTCTGAAGGCGATTACAGGTCGGTGCTGCCTTCTCTGTCATCCACATGTGACTGCAGGTGCCACATGCCAGTGCTGCAGCAACTCGCTGTAGAGCCCCAGGTACAGGCTGGGCTGACTGCTGATGGACCCCAGCAGGACACAGGGCTGGCCTCCTGGGGCACAGCACATTCCTCCCCCTGTCCTGCAGGGGCTCATTTGGCGAGCACCCACGGTGCTTCCCAGCACCAGCTCATTGCGTGGGCCCTTCCTGGTGCTAATTAGCCCGGCTGGCTGCTGATTGCCAGGAAGTGCTGCAGCTGAGGTCACAGCCACTGCCCTCCAGGAGTGGGGCCAGGGCGGTCTGCAGGGTGAGAAGTCTGGCAAGAGCAAAGGGAAGGGTACACATGAGAAATGCACTCACCCACATCCCACAGCTGCCTGCAGGACACCCAACACTTCGGGCTGTGTGCTGAACGAAGCCAGTCCACAAGAAATGGTGGGACTGTTTAAAGCCTTTTTCTTATTTAGTCTAATAATGATAAGCCTCCCAAAAAGATGACATATGCCCCTTGGTACACTTAGGAAGCAAGAATAAGGCAGGAAGCCTTAAATTACTGTGAAAGCTGATCCTACCTTTTAACATTTAATGTGTAAGAAGCCCATGTCCCATCGCATCTCAAGAGAAGCCTCTGCATCATAAGTGTGGCCAGTAAATACTGGAGATAATTCATGCCTCCTTCTGGCTGGTGTAAAAGCTGCCAGCAGCTATTATCTTCCATGCTATCCTTTTTCCCTCTGGAGCTGTAGGTTCAGAAATGGAAAGCACAAATCCTTGCTGCAGGCACAGCTGATGTTCTCATGCAGCACGCACTGTGCAGAGTGAGATCCGTTTGTGGCATGGCCTGGAAACCAGGAACACATGTGTGGGACTTGCAGCAGAAGATGCCCAGACCTCAAAATACCCAAATACAGGGGTTAAAGATGATTATCTAATCTACCTAATCAAGAAGGTGCTCCAGACCTGTGTGGCCTCACCTCAGATCTGACCAGGTGCAGCACAGGCACTGGCCAGCAACGGGCTCTGCACCACTCCTGTGCTTGGGTGACTTATTTTTGCTCTTTGATTTCTACCCAAAGACTCCTCATGTGGAGACTCCCAGGCAAGAGAAGAGTTTCTCTGGTGCTGAATTGCTCACGGGCATCAGCACAGTCAGCTCTCCAGCTCTCAGGATTGAACAGTGGAGGTGCTGGCAGGTAATTTCACCTCTCCTTGCTCTGAAGGAGGAAAAATAGCGGAGGCCTCTGGGATTAGCTGCCCTTTCCATGAGAAGCATTTATCACTGCTCACACAGCTCTCTGCAATCTTCTTGTCCATCAGCAAACGTGTGTTGACTGAAGACCTCTGGCCAATCCAAACTCCTCCCCCAACAAGCACAGGTCATGCAGCGTGCCCCCACATACTCAGTTGTGTTTTGCTGGGAAGCAGCTGCCGCGTGCAGGGGGCTGAGCGGGCAGCGGGCGCTCTCCTGAAGACACGGCTCTTACATAACCTGCCTTGTTTGAACAGGAGAAAGCCAACGCAGTTGGAGAAACCACTGCAGAGCAATGCTGAGCAGCACGGGAGGGGACCTGGAGCTCCACGTAGGAGGCAGAATGGGAACAACAAAGCCCTGCACGAAAGCCTGCGTGAAGCTTTCCTTCCGTGTTGTCCTAACGCTGCACGGAGCCGCGCTCCGGAGCACTTCCAACAGTTGTTTGTTACGGCAGTTTGAGAGGAGAAGGAACCTCCCAGGTTCTTTCCCAGGCAGCAACGAGACTGTATTACGAATGTTTCAGCATATAAAAACAGACTACAAGCGAATGGTTCGAGCTCCAGCAATGTTTGCAGCTGATAATGCTAATGCTAAACTTGTGGGACACCGCTCTAAGTACACTCGAGCAAAACGAGGAGGAATATTTGCTTCCAGCTAATTGCAGAGCCCGTACGTTGTGCAAGGAAACAAAGAGCGTTCTAAATAAATTACCACTTGATCTTGAAGGTTGTGCAACAAAACTTCTCAGTTGCCTTCTCTCATCATCAAAAGAATTCGGGATTACAGGGGAGATTTCATGTTTTTGGCTCTGGAAAGGCAGAGGCGTGCCCCAACAAGCCGTGGGTCTGAGTGCCTCTGCCATCTGCAGCGCTCTGCTGGCGGTTCCCAGCTGGGAGCTGTTCCCTGCTGTGCAAGGTGGGGGTGCGGGGCGGGCAGTGCGCTGGGACGTGGGGAGCACGGCCTCACCCCAACCCAGGACAGCAGCCCTGAGCTGAAGTAGCAGGTGGGATGGCTCCGCTCAAGCTGACATCCACCACTGCACACCACCGTGGTGATTAATTACTCCTGTGCTACCAACCTTGGAATTCAAGCGTTTATCATTTGCAGCCTCGTTTATCATTTCAGAACTGCTGCCCCGTGTGCCGCCGCCACTGCTGTGCGGTGCAGTCCAGGCTGTGCTCACACCCCGTGCTGCCCCATGCTCAGCTCTGCTCAGCTCCTCACTGCGGCCCTGCTGCTCGTCCTCTTCATGAGACCTGAGGAAAAATAATGGTTTGATCTCCTGTGTGCGAAAGGCTGCGACATCTGCTCTTTGAAGGAGAAGTTGGACAGAAGTAAATGAGTTGGGCTCGTAACGAAAAGGGCCCCATGCTGCGGCACAGTGGGGTGCCTGACTGTAGGGCTTCTGTGGGCAACACGAGCCAATCACCTCATCCTCCTGAACTCTGGAGCTTGGGGGAACAAGCACGCCTGTCACTGAATTTGGACTGTGTGCGTGAGGAGCTGTGCCCTTGTCTCCTTGCACTGCGCAGTGCCTGCTCCCAGCTGCAGAGCTGCAGCACCGGACAGACGTCTCCTTGGCAGGGGCAGGACAGACAGAATCTGCCATGCTGAGCCTAGGCACCTCCGCTCAGGCTCATGCCCGCTCTTGCATCACCACGAGGTTGTATTTTACAGGCAACTATAAAGGGCACAGAGGGTATCAATTATGGTTTTCAAACAACTGATCTACAAAAAGCCAAGTTATTTCAAGAAGGATAAATGCAGCTGAGACCATCACATATAATTCACATCTGCCCACAGCATTCCTGCCCTGATGGCAGCTCCAGCTCCTGTCCTGCCCCAGATGTGACTCAGGGGACAGCAGGCTTTGCATTATAGTGCTGCTGCTCCCCCAGCGTGGGCTGCAGGGACCCTCAGGCAGCAGGGCAGCAGGATGGCACACAGCAGCACCCCAGAGCATGGGGGAGCGATGTCCCAGTGATGCTGCAGGCACGCACCCACCCAGTGCTGCTCCTGCCTGGATTTAGCTGACATGACATAAATTCATTAACACTCCGGTGCTCGGTTTCTGTGATGAGTGTATGACAGCCTCAGCACTCCCTCCTCACCCCAGTGCTATTTAAATGCTCTCCCTATTATTATTCGATAACGCATCCTATTACATATAGCTTTTGAGGGAAGAGGAAGATCAAACACTGTGCATTTTTTATCACCTTTGTTCTTTGCTGGAAAAACTTCACCGCAGTGATGACTGGCAGAAGAAATTCAGCGGCATCTGCTGAAAAATGTTTGCAGATTACAAGTGAATGTCTCAAGACAGCCTGTACCATTGCACTTGGTTTACTGTGCTGACTCCTGGCATTCCCTGCTTTGCAGTGCCTGCTGCTCTGAAAGCACGCAGCAGCAATGTGTTGGGGTGGGCACAGCGTGCCAGCCCCCATTGGATGGTTTCCCATTCGTGTTTCCTTCTAGGCCAGCTCTGCTGGGGAGCATCCCCACCTGCAGGTGCATTCCCCTGGGCTGTGGGGCTCCTTCCCAGCACAGCTGCCAGGCTCTGCCCTAAGGGCACAGCACCAGCACTTCTCCTCACTGTACTGCAGCCACCTCCCCGTTCCCGGTGAGCACTCCCCAGTGTCTCTCCTGGGACACTGTGAAACACCACTGGTTCTCCCGGATCACACTGTCCCTGTGTGAGCAAAGCTGCTTTAACCCCCACGGTGCAGTGCACCCTGAGGGTCCCTGCCCATGGCTGTCACTGTCCTGAGTGCCCTGAGCACTCAGGAACTGTGCTGGATGCCCCAGAAATCAGCATCCACTGGTCCAGAGGTGAGGGGCTCCATCCCGTGTGCCCTTGTGTTTTTTCCCTACTGCTGCTGGTGTTGGTAAGTGCTCTGAATAAAACTGCTCAGCATGTACTGGGAGATGTACGTCTTTGCCATGTTCCTGACCAGCCCTACTGGAGGGATATGTACCCAAGAAGGCCCTGAGCCTTTCCATATCTGCAAAACACATTAGAGAAAGCACTCTGCAGGAGATAAAGGGAGATCCTCCATGCAGTACCCCCATGAGCATGGCCCTGTGTGCTGCCTTGCTTTAGGACTGTCACCATCAGGGCGACAAGTCGCAGCTGTAGGATGGCCGAGCACCTCTCATGTCAGGCACAAACCCGCCAGAGTGCACTGTGTCCTGGCACCTCTGAACTCCGCTTTGTCTCAGTTTTCCTTTTATTATTTTTGCTGCCCAACAAGCAAAGTGCCTCAATTAACTCTGCAGTTTTAGGTATAATGAAGCTAATTCCCGTGAAATATCTCCATGATGTAATTTGCTCAAAGTGCTTCCCCCATTAGCAGCTGCTTGGCAAATAAATACGTTCCAGAGCAAGCAAATTTCACAAAGCCAACCCTGACAGCATTGAAATGAATAACAGGACCAGGCAGCAATTTGTCAGCAGTTAGTAATTAAGCCCCGATGGTAGGAGATGGAGCTGCTATAACCTGGCTGAAATATCCCCAAGCCAGGTGCCCCTCTGAGGCTCTGCAAAGTGTTAAGGGAAACCTCACAAAGCAGTACAGAAACCTGGGAAAGACCAGTGTGAAAAAGAAATCTTACTGCCCTGGACACCTCCTTCCTCCCTCTTTCTGCTCCCTCTCGGGGCAGAGTTAAGGTTACCCACTGCTCCTGAAGGTGGAGGGGTGGGTAAGAACCCCGCTCGCTGTGCTGCAGCGGGCAATGCTGAGGAGGGAGAAATAATAGGTTGGCTTTTTTGTTTTGCAAAGTCTGAAACTACATCTTAAGGTTGAAGCCTGTTGTTATGTTTTGTGTTATTCCTGGCACGCTGACCGAAGTGCACTCGGTATGAACAGCAAAGAGCAGAGAAGTAAATATCGCATCCTCTGGGAGCAGTGAGCAGGGGAGGGCTTTTATATTGCTTAATGGATCACCCCCAGCGCCTGTTTGGGTTAGGCTTACAGTAATTGCTCCCTAGGTGAGTTTATACCAACAACTGATCATTTCAAATGGGAAAGAAGTACAAATGAGTAAGAGAATAAACACTGACAGTGTTACGAAACGCAGAAGAGGCGAGCAGCAATCCCAGGCAGCTCGAGCACAGCTCTCAAAGCAAAGCCGACCGGGCAGCAGGGGATACTGTTAGCTCTGCACACAGTTCCTCATGCATGTGGAACAACACCGAGCACAGGCAGCACATATGTGCCACACACACATATACACACATGCACATGCCAGCTCAGGGACCATCCCTCGGGCATGCAGACCCAGGATAGGTGGGTTCCAGCCTGGAAAGCTTTCTCACACACATGGCTGCAGCAGTGCCACACTGGCACCACCATCCCTGCTGGCACCCGCCGCTCTCACACACGCATGCTGGGATAAGCACAGTGCCTGAGCAGGGTGCAATTTATTGCACCACTCACTCAGAACAGACTGGTGATTAAGCACGGTGATAAGCTGCACAGGGCACTGTTTTCATCTGCCCAACTGATATATGTCAGCTACTTATTAATCAGGATAAAAAGAACACAAAACCTCCTATGGCACAGGACTTCAGTTGTGCCACAGAAAAACAGCAAAATGTGTTTTATGTTTGCAGCTTTATTATAGTACAAAAGGTTAAAGGCAAAGCTAGAAAAATGAACCAATTTGTACACGCTTGCTGAATGCTTTTAAGACAAGATACAGCAATAAAGCTTTTATTGCTAAGAAGAACAAGTGGAAGGCTTTAATGTTCATCTAACATTCAATTTTTGTTCATAAGTAACACAAATTTAAAGCAGCTTTTCAGTCGTTAAAGCCTTCTTGCCTTTCTGGAATGCTGAAAAGAAAGATGACCTGAGGACAGTGTCTGCTCTCGAGACAGAGCAGACTGATGCTCTGCGTAAGTTGCAGAAATGGGTCACCAAGGAATGTCTGAACAAAACCCGACTGCCTGGCTCTAAAATCCAGCTAACAACACAGTGCTGCACAGCACCACGGAGCCAGCACCCCCTGCAAGGTGCCAAGGCAAAGTCACTGGAAGGCCTGCAGCTGTCCCTGTGCTCGGAGGCTGCGGTGCAGACAGGAACCGTGCTCTTGTCCCAGGCTGAGCCATGGAGCTGAGCCCAGGCACCTTGTATGTCCTGTGCCAGCTACCAGACTGCACCTTCTTCTGGATGGGTGGGACTACAGGTAGTGGGAAACCAAACGCTTTGGAATTGCCAGGGATCAGAGCCTAACAGACTGGGCTGGCCATGATTCAGGAGGGACCACCGTGCAGCCCCTGCAGCCTGCACAGCCTTGCAGGGATCGCTGCAGTCAGAGCTGCTCCCAGGGGGACAGGTGCCCTAGTCCTCAGGGATAGGAGTGTTGCAGTTCCCATGGTAAATTTTGACCTCACCCTCGCACCGAAAGTACTGCTCAAACACATCGCTGTATCCGTGGTCCTTCCACCACGTGCAAAGCTGGCGGTTCCACGTGCAGTCGAGCACATGGAACAGTTCTGGATGCTCCATCCCCACCATGGTGAAGAAATCCTGGTCCCCAAGGTGACCCTTGAAGTGGTACTTCTCCGTGAGCTTCTGCACCATGGCGGGCTCCAGCAGCTGGTTGTACAGCTTGGAGTGCCTCATGGCTTCCAGGTTGAGGAGCAGCACGCCGCTGTTGAAGCCGGGCTGCCCGTCAGGAGGGGGCTCCCCCACCCTGGTCTGGGGGTTCTCGCGGCGGTACTGCCAGAACGTGTGCCTGGGGACAGAGGGGAGACAAGAGCAGGGTCAGTGAACACAGCTGAAGTGCAGCCACCACCAAAAGTGTAGGCAGGCTGGAAATGAGCCCCCACGCCCGCCAGCCTGCTGCCTCGTGGCTGCTGCTCTCTGCCTCCCTGCACGGGATACTGTCCAGACCTCAAATCGTTCACCCTGCTCTCACCTAAAGCCTCTTCTGTGTGCATCAGCATCTTATGGTGAGCGAATTGGACACGGGATTGTGTGGCTGCTCACATGGCTGTGCATGGAAAGGAAATCATATCCCTCATTCTTAGGCCAAATGACCACGTGTGCCCACTGCTGTGCCAGGTCCCACAGCCCCTCCTGGGCCACAGCCCTCCGTGACTTACACCACAAATGCGTGGCAAGGGAGGTGATCCCTGGTCCCAGCGTCCTGTTGCAACACAAGGTGTTGAAGCGAGCTGCACAAAGTAGGTCAGTTCTGTCTGCAGGACAGTCTCAGGTGCTGGCATGCAAGCTTCAAATCTTACCAGCGTTTTTTGTTTCTCTTCAGAGCACTGGTAAAAACATTGAACAGAAGTGGGCTGAGTACAATAAAAAGAAGACAACGGTGTCAGGAGAGCTGCCCTCGCTCATTTCACCTGCTTCCCAACAAGCTGGTAATGCCCCACATTACCACACACGTGCTCCACAACTGTCACAGCAGCGCTGGACCCTCTGCGTCTCTCACTGGCGAGACCAGCAGATGGGAAACGTCGGGGACAGAGCTGAACCTGACACTGAGCCAAGGGTTTTTGGTGTCTGATAAATATGCATACAGTGGTGCGTTTTCCATGTTATCTGGTCTTAGATATTGAGGTTCAGCCTTTTGCAGACAGTCGTCCTTATCTCTGCCACCCATCAGCAGTGGATGAGCACGCTGGGGCCGCTGCTGCACAGGGAGGTGAGGAAGGGGAGGGCCTCGCTTTGCCCTGGCACTCACTGTCTCACCACAGCGTCAGCCACAGCCCCTCTACGTGAGCCCCACGCGCAGAGCAGGAACCGCTCTGCACCGCTTCACACGGCAAGGAGCCACTAAACGTCCCCTCAGCTCCGGCAGGAACCGCAGGATGAGAGCTCCCAGCGGAACGAGCTCAGCCCCTTCTTGTTCCTGCCAAAAACGGCCTCGGAGGCCCAAGTTAACTCTGTTCCCATGGAGACCTTCAAAGCAGCATCCCCCGAGCAGCAGCCTCGTCCTTCCCAGCAGCCCCACGAGCGGCCCAGCCCAACTCCCGCGCTTCCTGCGGGGACATTGTTTGTGCCAGATACAATGCAGGGCTTTGCGAGCAGCAGTATCGCAGGCTCTGCTCAAACAAAGGCTCTGCTCAGGACAAACACGGAGTGAACCCCAGCTGCAGTGCTGCAGGGACAGCCAGCTCGGCCCAGCCCGGCCCATGTGCCAGCACAGCCACGATGAGCCGCGGCTGGGGCAGCACTGAGCTTCAGGAGAGCAGCGGCTGAGACAGGAGAGAGCCCAGGGCCCGCAGGGTCCCCTTCCAGCACTGTGGATGCTCCCTGGCACGTAGCATGGCTCTGGGACACTCAAATGCTGCCCACGTGCCCAGCCTCGCTGCTGGAGCAGCACAGCAGCACACAGCAGCAAGGCACGCACCTCTGCTCCATAACGGCCTAACACTAACTGCAGTTGGTGTGATCTTGGCACCACTGTTATTATTTGATTCCAGGGAAGCTCCAGATCAAAACTGGGCCTGGGTTTGTGGCCATGCAATAAGGTTTGAAATAAACCCCACCAAGCCATAGAAATATTTCTTCTTTTTCTTCCAAATGAGACGGCAACGTTTTGTTAGCTAAATGAGTGGTGGCTTCAGTGTCTGCAGCCCTAGGAAGGCTCAGATGCAGCAGCTCTGGCAGGCATGATCTCCCCTAGCTAATTTCCAGCTGCCACAGAGAACAGAGTGCTGCAAGTTTGGGAACACACAGAATTAATTCTAGAGGGTGATTCAATTGGGAAAAAATTAGACTACCTCAGTAAGCAGCACAAATATGTCTCTGGCTCCTTCCATAGCCCTGGGGCAGCGAGCACACCCCACCATACACGAGCTGTTCCCACTTGCAGGGATTGAACCCATCCCATGCTGTTACCCAAGCAGCTTCTGCTGGGGTTGAATCCGCCCCACAAATCACTCCCATTCAGAAGGAAGGTCTGCTGGCCACAAGCAGCATCTTCTGCTAAAAGCCAGGCAGCTCTTCTCTCACTCCAGCCTTAACACCTTGGGCAAAGCTACACCAGGTTTTTGCACCTTGCTGTGAAGCTGTCAGGGAGAAACACTGCTGAGGATACAAAGAATACATGAAGCATGCCTGACAGCTCTCTGAATTTGTCAGGCGCTGACCAAAGCCTCCATACACTGACACAGAAAACAAGAATTTGATGGTATGCAGTTGGATTTAGTACCCAAAGGTTTAACATGCATCAGTGCTTGGAAGCTGAACTAATTCAGCCGTAAGAAGATACAAGGAAATTAGCCTGGAACAGCTTAAGAGTCCTGGTTGGTATTCCTGCACCAGAAAAATTTGAATCAAAACTTTTCTTGTACTGAGCTGTGCTCAGCTCTGATGCTCAGGGAACCCCAGGGCTGTGCAGAGAGCAGACAAGGAAACACCCTCTGGCCTTTCCCCGGATGCCCAGAGTCTGCAGCCCTGTGCAGGGCTCACCATGGGGGGCTGGGAGGCAGCAGTGAGCAGGTGAGTGATCCCGATGAAAAAAGTGGTTCTATTAATGGTGTCAGCCACAGAGTTTTTACTTCCTGAGAAATAAAGGCAAGAGAACCAGAACTGTAACGTGCCACTCCTTCCTTACCAACTTCCATTCAGATGCTTCAGATTGGGAACTCTGAAATTTCTCATTTCATTCAGGGTGTTTATACCATTTCCTTTCATCTGGTTCAGGATGGAATGGGTTTTTGAAAGTGCCAATTTCCCCTAAAAGGAAGGCTCAGCAGAGCACTTGCTGTGGGCTCACTGCCTCAGTGGGAGAGCACAGGCAGCATCTAGATCTCAAGGGGAGAGAAGGGGTACAAGGGCTCTGGCAGTGCAGAGAGCAGCTCTGTCCAGGGAACAGGCACCAGGCCACTACAAAGATGACTCGTGGGTACTCCTGGGAAAAGGACGCACGATTTCTAGATGTGGCATTAGAGGGAAGCTCCATGTGCAAAGCTGCTGGGATGTAGGCTGGAGTGGTGCGCATACATCTGAGCACAGCTGTGCAGTCCCAGGCTCTGAGCAGAGCCTGGCTCAAGCCCATCTCTGCATATTCTGCTCTCTCTCCTTATCCCCACTAATGCCATGAAAGTAATCATCATTCTCAAAACCCAATGAAAGTGACTGGCAGAGTGCAGTGCAGAGCCTGAGAGGGAGTTGCCTTTCCAGCTCCAGAGCAGTGGAACGGATCATTTGCTGCACATTCTTCATTCCAAAAACACACACTGGCCAAGCTGTTGTCAGGCTGTCTACAACAGGACAAAATTACATCCCCTGCAAGTCACTGGCTACAACAGAGAAAAGGAGAGAGCTGTGGCCCCCAGCATCAGCCTGCTGCAAGCTGCAGCTTCCCAGCCCAGTGCAGGAGAGCAGATCTGTATCAAATGACCCCGGTCTGAGCAAATCCCCAGCGGATTACCCTGTGATGGCTAATCCAGGTAACAACGCAGGGAGAGGAGACACACAAACAAGCAGCAATTGTTCCAGTGCTTCCTCCCAGCCCCAGCCAGGCTGACACAAAAGCTATGCTCTGCCTCACAGCACACGGGCAGCACGGCACGATGGGATGGGGAAACTATAACCTTCCTTTAAGCACCAGGTCCTGGACTGCAGCATCCACCCCCAGCTCCTGCATGCGGCAGCCTGCACACAGGCCAGGGCATCCCTGTGGGCATGGGACTCAGGAGTGCCTATGCTGTGTAATGAGCCCTGGTGAGAAAAGGGTTGCCTTCTGCTGTCCCCAGCAGGCACTGCTGGCTGCTACAACCTGTCCCCTGCCAGCGTTGGGGACCACCTGCGATTTTCCTTCTTCACGCTGTACTCTGTATAACATTCCCTGTGGGAAATGAGTCTGCAGGTCCATTTCAATGGGGAAAGCACACATGGAAACATCTCAGTGCTTCTGGAAAAAATGCGTTAGCAGGTGCTCGGCAACAATGGGACAAGCTGTGTAAAACACAAAGTTCCCCTAACACACAGGAAAGACATCACGAGGCCCACGTGGCAGGACAGTACCTGCCCAGGGCAGGGCTGGGCACTGCAGCAGGATGGATGGTGTGCGAGGGATGGGACTCACAGGGCTGCTCAGTGGGAAGACCCCAATCCAGAACAAGGCCAAGGAAGAGCTGGCGCCATCGGTACGAGGCTACCAGCGGTGCCGGTGCTGGGGCTCCACGTGCCCACTCAGCTGCAGCACTGCTGGCTTTGGTGGTTTGTTGCTTGTGCCCCCAGCACAGCAGCCTCCAGTTGAGGCAGGAAGGTAGCCCAGAGACCCCAGCCACCACGGGGATGAAAAGCAGCAGGAAACTGCTTGCTGGAGGAGGGGAGAAAGGAAGAGAAAGCATTTCAGGGTTTGTTAACCACTGGGCTGACCGTGGCCCCTCCAGAAGGGAGGGGAAAAATCCTTCCCAAACGTGACCCTGTGTCTCTGACACTGACACAGTGTGGGGCTTCAGCTGCCAGCATCCATCTGCAGCCCAATGCCCTGGGCTGTGTGAAGGGGCCATGCTTTGAGGCGTTTTTTATAAACAGAGCCTGCATGTGCGAGGAAACATCTGGAGAGCAACACTTCCAAGCATTCAAACACGGGGCCCAGATAAAAAACACTTCCACCAGGACTTCCCCTGCTGGCCCAGCACACGCTTCTGCAGCCTGGCCCCCTGCACAGACAACCTCCCTGGTCACCAGCCCTGACAAGGCAGCCTTCAAAGCAAGGTCACAAAGCAGGAGGCTCTGCCATGAAGCCAAGGCATGGCCCAGCCTGAGTGCCCAAGGTACTGTCTCCTTTGGTTATGGGCCTGCTATGAAGTGATGGACTAAAGGCTTCCTGACCAAACGTGGGGAGGTTTCATCTGCAGCAAGCACGGCTGCAGCAGCCACCCACAGTGTGGATCCCACATCCCCAGGACAGCAGCATTGCAAGAAAGCTGGCGCAGGATCAGCAGAGCCACAGGGAATTGTGGAGCAGATCGTGCCCTCAGGGGCCCTGCACCGTGCCGATTCACACAGCCCACAAACACTGCCTGTGTACCTGTACCCACGGGAGATGCTCGCAGAGCTGCAGCCATGCCACACTGGCTAAAATAACAAGTGTGAGATCTTGCTACTTCTAACCATGTAAACACTGCAGGAGTAAGAGGTCAAACCTTTCTAAAGGAGCCCCAGTTTCTGTGATTTCAGCCGCAACCTGAGTAATACTGTGCAAACAGCCAGCCCTCTGAACACTATTTGTTCCTGAGCAGACAGATGTGCCTTTAACCCATCACTACTTCTACACAGAACTGCCATCTCCATTCTGGTAGGTGGTGCTGCTGTTCCTTACCGCCAATCACAGGCAGCTTTCCCAAATCACGCTCAGCAAGAAGTGAGAGTGGCCAAGAAACCTCTCTGTGACCTCCTCCTCCTTTTGCTGCACTGGAGCAGCCCCACAGCCCCTCCTGCACCAAAGATGCTCCCTTTCCCTTCAGGCACTGCCAGGCCTGGCCAGCACAAGCAGTCCTGCTGGAGAAGGTTTTGTAACAAAGTGTCCTTTGTTGCTAATTGCTGATTTCCCATGTGCAAACGCTAAACCCTTTAAGGAGCTGAGGAGACAGGTTCAGTACCAGCCTGGTCCAGAGCGCCTTAGCTAAAGCTGAGCAGCTTGTGTAACCAGGAAATCCCAGCTTCACTGCCACGGAGCACGGCTCATGCAGAGATGTGCCACAGGTCCAGCACTCAGCCTGGGTTTTCCCAGCCCTCCATCCAGTCCACGCGTCTCCATCACCAGTCCTCACCTGCAAACAATGACAAAGCGATGGATTGAGTCCCTCAATGAGACTCCAGTAATTCCCTGATAAATCTCCCATGCAGAGCACAAATGATGTCTGTACAACAGCAGCCTCTATCAGAATGCAGTCGGCATGCTGAGCGTGTACAAGGCTGTATGTGGAGCAGGAAATCAATGCTGGGTGATTACACTCCTGTGTGGACTTAGCAGGCTGAAAATGGCCTTGCTTAAATGGATGATTAGTAACAACTTGTGAACATGGGTCATTATTTGGTGATTAATAGAAGCAAGTGCAATACTTCTTGCTACCAACATGCGAAGCACACAGTGCCCTGCTTGGGGTGCTGTCGGCCAGAAACAGCCCACTGTGGCCTGCCTGCACAGAGGGGGGTTACATCTGAGCCCCAGACAACAGTAAGCACTGGGGACCCTCGAAAGGACACTGCCTGGAGCTGTCCCTGTGCACAACTCCAGAAACATCTCAGATATGCAGCAGAGCCTCTCAATTTCCTGCTGTTTGTTTGTTTGTTCCTCTATCAAAGGGCTTCAGTTCCTTGGAAATTCCTTCTCCACCAAGCACTGGTGAGGAGCCTGTGGAAGAGGCCTGGCACCAGGCCCTGGCAGCAGGAGCAGTCACAATCTGCTTCACCATCTGCTGAGATCCTGCAGGCATCACGGCCCCGCAGCACTGCAAAGCTTTTCTTGGGGTGCACTGAGCCACCAGTACCTGTACCATGCAAATCTGCTCTGCTACACTCCACAATGGAAAGAAATACCTGTGCTCGCAGCAAACAACAGAGCTGCCCTCAGCCAAGTCACCTTGGAACTCCAAACAGTGCCTTGCTCCCTTCCAAGTCCCCAGCACAGGGCTGAGCTGCACACAAGAACCCCACTCATGACACTTGGTAACCAGGAGATACCCATGGCAAAAACAGGCAGGCTGGAGGTGTCTCTCTGCTGGATGGTGACAGCCACTGTACCTAAAAAGAAGGGTTTGGAGGCTGAAGGAGCTGCAGGAACACTGGGAATACGTCAGAGACAATTTCTGAAGGTCCGATGGCAAGTGCAGGAAGCTTCTGCAGCAGCACACTGCATCCCCAGAAGAAGCGAGCTGCTCCCACCCTGGCCAAGAAAGTACAGGCCATGACTGCATCTCCTGCTGAGGGAGTGTCCCTTCCTTGCCCCTCGCTCAGCCAAGTGCTCCTGCAGGTGGGCGCTTTCATGGGGAGAGATGCCAGCGGTGTGACACTGATCTATAGGCAATGAACCTGAGACATTCAGGAATGGAAACTGAGAAACTCAGGAACTGAAGACCAGTACCAGGTAAAGTAAACACCGTGTGCTCACCTGACACCTTCTGGTCCTGGGTGTGATGACCAACAAAAACCAGCAAACCGCAGCAAAGTTCTGAGCCAGGGAAGAATGAGAAGCACGGCCCCAACCATGGAGAATCCCAGCTGCCTTACCCCCCCACACAGGTAGTGTGGTTGTTGGAAAAAGGGTCTGCAATGGTCAGCATCTCAAACAGGACTATAATAGTGCTAATGTTAATAGCATTCATGCTAATCGATGCACATCTGCGGTTGTTAGATCTTGATTAATTCATCTGTTGTTTTTAAGTGACACTGCAAGTTCAGTTGGCAATTGGAGTAAGTGAAACAGGTTCTACATATTCAAGATGAGCACAGATGTATGCAATGAAAATGTTTACCCTCTTGGATTTCAGATACCAGAAAGTAATGCTGAATTCCTTAAATCAGTTCTGTTGCCAATTCCTTGCAGGTTCTGCTTGTTCCGTAATTTTGGCTTTTTCTTGGTAGCGACTGCCAAAGAATTCCTAGAATCTTTTCCCCCTCACATCAAGCAGCAGCACTCGCTACAAATCAATTCAATCCTCTAAATGGCTTAAAACCCAAAGTGCAACAGGTTCTTGGCTCTGACTCCCAGCTGTGAGCAGGCTGCCGGCAGCACAGGCGTCACTGTGCCTGGCAGGACACAGAAAGGCAAACTGCAGCATTCTCCAATGGGACTGAGAAAGGCAGAGCTCCCTGCTCCCCAGGGGAAAAGCTTCTGGAAAAGAGCAAAGCCTCCAGCTCAGGGCAGCCTGCCTGTACGAGGGGCCCATGGAGCCTTCAGAGAAAGCAGGCAGGAGAAGCTGCCTTCTAGAGATGGTTATTCCCTTGCGTAGAAAGCTTGATCCCAAGCAGTCCTCCTGCACTCTGCTACAACTCCTCACTGGCTTTACTTGGTGACTGCTTTTATGCAGCTGTGAAGCCCTAAATATCACAAACACCACAACCACTCTAATTGACACGCAGGGAATTCAGCAGCTCCACCTTGCTGGCAGCTGTCAACTCTGCTTTTTCTTTTCAAATGCAGAGAGAGGGTACAGGATGTACTGTCTCAGCACAGACATCTATCAGCCCAGTTTGGCTGCAGGATCAGCACTGGCCTGTTCACAGCCCAGGCTAACTCTCTTTCTTCTCTAAACATTTGACAAACTGACTTAATCCAGCTGCCACTAAGCTTCCAGTAAACATTAAACACCAGAGGTGACAGGCGTCAAGGTAAGAAGGTTGCACTGATTCCTAATGCATGTCTGAGGGCTATTTTGGCTTTTGGCTGAGCCCTGGTTATCTTCCTGGCTATCTGTGTGGCTCTAAGCCCATCTGGCTTGTAGGAGTGACAGGCTTCCCCACTCCTCCAGCAGCAGAAGGGGCTGGGGGGGGAAGAGCAGTGCAGTCTGGCCCTAGTAGATGCAAACAGATACAGAAGAGCACAATCAAGACCTGTGAGACTGAGCACACAACACAGCTACAGCAGCTCCTGCATGACCACAGTAAGAAAAAACGTTTCTCACGTTTCTGACTCCTATGAAAAAATACCCTATTTGTGCTCTCCCTAACTTTTAGGAAGAAGCAAAGGCAAATGGCCTTGCAGCTATAAAAGGATTCAAGTGTCAGCCCTTTGTAGTCAGTAGGTGTCCTTTGATGTAGACATTCTTTCCCTGCAAGAAAAACTTCTTGAATTTCCAGCACTGCTGATATCCAAGATGCCTTCATCTTTAATATCTTTTTGTTATCAGGGCCAGCAGTGATAATCTCATCAGGGAGGAGAAATGGAGACAGCAGTGACCACTCTGGCCCCAGCTGCACCTTGGACCCGGGAAGGTCTGAGACCTCTCGAGAGGCAGCACAGCCCTGCTGTCACCCTCTAGGCTCTTCCAGGTTATGCCAAGTGGGGACCTCACAGCATCTCAGCTGCTGAGGCATTCACAGCAGCAGCTCCAGGAGACAGCCCACATCCATGGGCCACCCTGCTGCCCCTTGGCTGGACATCTGCACTGGATGAAGTGAAGAGGCTAGGGTGGCTGCTAGATGAGAGTGGGGAGCCTGGCTGGCATGCTGATCTGGGGTCACTCTGAAGCTGCTGAGAGCTGCAGTGTCATCAGCAGTACAGTCCTCCTTCATCTCAGGTGCCAGCAGGGTGATCTGCAACCAGAAAACTCAGCAGGAATCAGGTTTAAGCCTTCTGTAACATGAGAGTTTGAAGAACATTTCTGGGAATGCTGCAATGACTCCCCACTCCACCTCAGCTACAGGGTTGCTTTAACACTGCAAGGTTTCTCCCTGAGACCTGCCAGCACCCAGCCCCCAAACCCAGGGATGAGTGTCGAGCCCAGCAGGGCTGGCAGGAGGCTCTGGGTGGTGGGAGCAGTCTACAGCAGCACCCTCATTCAGGAGCCTTGGCTGTGTCTCAATGGAGATGTCTGCTTTGGGACAGCCCCAAGCACAGCTGCTGGAGCCTATGTCCCTGCAGTCCTTACCTTCTCAGGGATCTCATGTGTGCTGCCAGGCTGCTCTCCGGTCCACAAACACATCTGGTACATGTGCTAGGGACAGTGACTTGCTTGTCCATCTGACAACCTGCTGGCAGGATGCATATGCAACATCTGCCTGCATGTTTCTTAGCAAGGCTGCTGACACCAGAGTACAAGAGAGCCTGCACTTCAAAATTTGTTCAGAATCTGACACTGTAGCCCCAGCACAACATAAATGTTTAAAAAGAGCATCATCACCTGCCCTTTGCAGTCTGTTGAGCAGGTCGCTGCCAGCATGCTTCAGTAGCTGAAATGCTGCAGGGGACAACAGGATTTTAAATTAAGATTATGACTGCACAGAAGTGCTTCTTTGCATGGAAAGCCTTTTGGATCAAACAAACATCAGATGCAGATTTTAATCTATCCATCAAAACCTCTTTCACCGAAGCATGAGGTCCCAGACCTGGCCATGGCCTGGATCCCATCCAGCAGGCACATGAGCAGATGCCTGCTCGTGTTATGAAGAGGCTCTGTCTGCATCCCGAGAGGGAGCAGGAACCAGCCGTAGACATCCAAGGGCCTAGAGCACAGCACTGGATGTGCTATACTCCTTTGGAGCAGAGTGCAGTTGTGGGTACTCACCCCTTGCAGGCTGAAGCTCTGCCTCTGCAACAATTAAATCCTAGCATGTGCATTGCAGGAGGGCCAGGAGATCTCTTTGCTCACAGAAACACATTTGTCCAAGACAAACAGCACCCGGGCATTGTTTCAGCATGAGTCAACTGAATGGAAACACTCCAATGCCATCCTGTTTTGCTGTCTGGAGGTTTCCCCTACCTCCAGGATGTGCCGGCAGGCTTTGGGACATTTCCTATCTGCTGTTCTCTTGCTGCTCTGTTTCCTGTGTAAGCATTTGCATCCCGTGCTGCGGGAGCCCCGTCCCAGAAGTGAAGCACTGTGCAGTCCCAACCACTGCCCGCAAAGCACAGCCTGCACTGGCAGCAAGCAGGCAGCTGGATAGGACAGAATTACTTCTTGGAAGGTGCTGCATCATTCACCAAAAACAAAAAAGCTCTGTGCACATATCTACATTCTCTGGTGTGCCAAATAGGTAACAGGCATTAAGTCTGAGCACCAACCAGTGACCCAGTCAATCTCCATCCATCTTCCCAACACTGTGTAGGCAGGGGAAGAAGGCACACAGACCTTTCACAGGCGGCAAATGGCTCACCCAGCCCTGGAGGGGTTAGTCCAATGCTCTGTCAGCAGCAACAGCTCAGAGAAGCTCTGAGTAAGCAGAGGAAGGTGGCACACAGGCAGAGCTGGGTGCACAGAAAGCTGTGTAAGGACAGAGGGAAAGACAAGAGGGTACTGAGGACCCCCAGCTGCCCTGCACCCCAACAGTGCTCCCCCATGCTTGATGCTCCCAACCATGGTTGATGCTCCCAACCTGCATGGCAAATCACAGGGCTGGAGCCAGCACCTCTGCTTCACACCTAGGGCATGTTTTTATTTTGCTAGAAGTGTAAAAATAGCAGAGTTTTGCAGAGATGCTCACACTTTGTCAGCTCGCTTTGCTGTTTGGAAGCCCTTGGAGGAAGGATGTGTGAGCCCCTGGAGCAGAGGTCCTGTGGGGGGAGGCTCACCCCTCCTGGGGTGACCTGCTGACGTGAAATACCAGGGACTTGTTTGCACATGGAGAACAAAACAGCACAACAAGGAAAACACAACATAGCCCAATCTGACCCAGAACATCAAAACTGTGCCGACAGAACATTCAGCCCCTAAACACAGCCGGAGAGGACTGTTGTTCCTGGGCTCATCTGTACCCCCTGCTTGCAGCACGGGTCGGGGAGCACAGAGTTGCCTCAGGTCAGGTATTTGCTAACAACATGGCTCAACCCTGCCTTGTCCATGCTGTGCTGCAGACCTCCCCTTCAGCTGAGCACCCTGCAGATTAACTCAGCACCCCCACAGCTGCCCTTTGTACAGAGCACATCCCAGGAGCTGGCCATCATCCCCACTCAATAACACACGGAAATAACACAAGGCTGATCCATGCAAAGGCAGAAACGTGAAGCAATACCACTTCAAACTAATTGCAGGCAAACAGATGCTTACGTTACCCCACTCGCTTAACTCTTACAGGCTGTGCTTCTAGCAAAAGGGACCTGCCCTGTTGGGCAAGGCAGGCTTAAGCTCACAATCCGACACAGCCCCACTGTGGTACTCAGCTGTAGCTGTTCTCTGTATTCTACTTTAAGCTCTAACAATTGGATGTAATTAGCTAGGACTGGATTTACCATTCTGGGCACCAAAATCCTGCCAGGGCACCCAAAGCGGATACAGGAGCCCTCCGTGTTCTGGGTGTGGTGCACTGCACAGCACTCAGCACCTGCTGTCCCTTGCTTCTAGCTTGCTGCCAAGCCCACAAGCCAGGAAAAACACAGAGATGTCTTCTTTCTGAAGTAGGAGCAACCAGAAATGCTCTCGTATGCTCTCATTTGGCTTGGGCTTCTAGGAAACGACCACTGGTGATGAATGGCCACATGGGACTCCAGCAGCTGAGCAGGGATCTCAGAATGGAGACACTATGAAGAAACTAATACCCCAGTAACAGTCTCCCACAGAGCCCTAGCTTCCCCCCACTGCACAGCTCGGTGTGGAGGGATGGCTCCCTGTTTTGCAAGCAGGCTGTCCTACACCAGGCCTACAGAGCAGACTGCATCCTCTGCCACATCACATTTGCTTCAAGCTTAGCCCTTGCCCAAGAGCGTTCTGGACATGCCTTGGCAGGTTCACTTATTGATCTCATTACTGAGGCTTCCAGTAGGGAAAGAAAAGAGGAGAGAGCTCTTAAGCTTTTTTATCTTTCTCTGAGAACATTTCCATTAGGATTAGCAAATCTAGCTGAGCTATCTCAGATACTCAAACTCAGCTTAGCTGAAAAGTCATTAAGGCATTCATGATCTGACTCACACTGGATTGAAACAAAACTGAGGTTCATCCTTGGAACAACACGTTAAGTTAAATCAATTTCTTTAAGTACCAGCCTGGAAAAATCTGATCCCACTCAGCACAGCACCAGTTCAAATATCTACCTCTCTCCTTTCATGCTCCCTCTGAGGACCAGAACATCTCATGACGTTTGAAGATGACTCCACATTCACCCACCCCTCTAACTCAGTCTGGCTGTGCTGCATGTGGCTCTGCAGGGACGAGGCAAGCAGCAGCAGGCAGGGTTAATAAGAGGCACCACGCTGGAGCAGAAGACTGTGCCTGACTTCTGCTGCAGACGTGCTCTGGCAACAAAGTGCAGCATGAGCCACCAGGAGCCACGCCAGTCTGTGCAGGGCATCGGAGCTCCCAGCAGCCCTAGGAAAGCCTGTTCACCTCTCACTGATTCTGCCAAATATCTGCGTGTGTGAACAGAAAATCCAGATCGCCTAGTTGGGATTTTGTCTAGCGCACGTCTCGCACCAGACACAGACAGCACCAAATAAGCCCTGGAGCACAGCTGGAACGAATCCACCGTGAGCACGCTCAGAAAGCAGGCAGCCTGCCTCTGCCAGGCGGCTCCAGAGCTGTGCATGAATGATGGAGCAGCACCAGAACACTGGAAATAGCTGAGGCAGAACTGGCTGCTGCTTCTGAGAGGCTGAAGGTCTCTTCTGGGAGTGACAAAGTCCCAAAGGTACCCTCCCCTCCCTGAGATCTCAACATCTGCTCAGCACAGCACAGGGCTATCTGCATGCTCACAAGCCCAGGTCATCAAGAATCATCCCCCGTAAGCTTCTCTGGGTGAACAACTCTTCAATAAAATGTGCATTGCAACTGAAAACAGTGCCTGCTTGCTGCTAACCTGCCAAGACAAGCACAGGGTCAAACTCTGAAGGACCTACAGGTGCACCACTTGCTAACTGTGGCAGGACCCATCTCCCCAGTGTGCTGGTCATTTTTGGTGTTTCCTTGAAGATTTCTCATAGGTAGCTCAAAACACCATAAGGGAGTAAATGATAGAAGAATGCAGCCTGCTCCACCTAAACCTCACGCCAGTGGGATTCCCCAAATACTAGCTCAAGTATTTTGTGGAAAACATGGGTGGAAATCTAAGAGTATGAGTAAAAAGGGGAGGTGCTGCCTGGGTCTGCCTGGAACATCTGCTGTCTGGGCAGGGCAGTGGTACAGCCCGGACCTCTGAACCCCAACGCACACACCGATGTGCCAAGCTTCAGTCAGAGCACCCGAACAGGAACGGCTGGCCAAACACACCTCTAACAGGTATTTGGTGAATCTATTTGTGGATTAGGCACTTGTTATCAGGAACTTGGCTCTGAAAGCCTTGTGACAGTGTGGGAGAACAAGGAAATCACACCACACTGTATGGTTTGTTCAGACTGGCCTGGAAGTTTCAGATTAAATTCACCTGCAGATATTACAACAGACTGTTTCATCCCAGATTTTGTTCCAAAGACTGATGAGAGCTGAACAGAAAATGCAAAAGCCCCTCTCCCCACACTCATGCCCTGGGCACACGGCTGTACCTGTACACTGGCTGCATTTCCCTGGCAATCCCAATGACAGCTCTCTCCTGAAAGTTGTCAAACTCCTCAAACAGGTCGCGGATGTTGGCCTTGTACTTCAGGTCCAAGTCTACCTGGATGATCTGTGTTATTTCTGAAAGCACAAAGAGTAAAAATGAGTAACATGAGACAAAACCTTAGCCAGCGATTACTGATGGTGATGCAATGAATCACACGTGATGAAGATTTGGTGCACTCACACAGACTCAGCCGATTCAGGGCAGCGATCCAGAGATGACCTCTTTCTCAAGCTACCAACCTTCTGCCATCAGGATGGTACTGCTTCATCCTGTAGGTATGGACCACCACCATGGTTCTTCTCTCACTGCCTCCCGGTGTGGGGGACAGAGTGCTTGCCATCACTGTGCTGCTGACAGCACCACGAAATGGCCCTGCCTTCAGCCTCCAAAGCAACTGCTGGGACTGGAGACCTGACACGAGAGCAACCAGGCACACACTGCTACTTTCCAGCACAGGAACGTAACCTTTCCATCTCAAACGCATCTGTCACTTCGTGTTTGTGTTTCAAGCGAACACTGGGCTGCACAGCAGCACTGAATTTTTTGCAAATCCTGCATTAATCCCAAACTCTCAGCAATTGGCCATATCTAACACACTGTCTGCATTTAAGATGGAAAAAGGCCCATGAGGTTAAGTAAGAAATATACTGCTTAGTCTGTGAAGTATCAAAGCAGAAATATAAATCAAGGAGAAATAGTATCTAAGCTACAATCCAGGCTGTATCTCAATTTAATCTTTTAACTATTCATCATTCGCTACTTGCTGAAGGGGAAGGCCACGCTCACTTCACCCCACAGAATGGCAATCCCCAGGCCCACCTCGTGTTTACCACCACCGTAATCCTCTGTTTGCAAAGATTTAAAACCCAGGCGTAGTAATTCACCACAGGCTAAAGCAGGTCTCGACCCGAAAGCAATTTCCCTCAGCCTTCCTAACTGCCTCAGAAATTGCTAGCACAATTTGAGCAGATGAATAGGCAGAGCGGAGGATTTCTGAAACAGGGAACAAGATGTGGATCCCAAATACTCAAATCTAATTCTCTGGTAAAGCTTTTCCTGAGCGAAGCATGAACCACCTGAGCAGTACACAGCACAGCAGTGCAAAACCCCAAATCCATAACACCACTGCCCTCGGGCACACCCAGACCTGGTCATAGAGCCACAGCTTGCAACTTGTTCTCATGTGAGGGGCAAAGACAGAACTGCTGGACGGAACAGGAACCCCCAGATCTCACCTCAAAGCTACCAAACCCATGGCTCGAGATCAGGAGAAAGACAGCTCCAGCATGATATGGCACAAGCTCAGCCCTAACAGGGAGGAGAGCTGGAGATGTCCGAGTGCTGCAGGGCCAGGGGAATGCTCTGGGCACCGTTCCCAGCCCTGGCCGTGGCAGGGAGCGTTCCAGCACAGCTCACCCCAGTGCACAGCAGCCTTCAGCTGGCTCATCGGGTTTCAATTAAACCAACCACAAGGCACGTCATCTGATTGTTCTCCAAAATTACAGATGAGCACTAACTGCAATTAATCACAACCAAGAATGAAAGCTAAGCTTGGGGGGAAGCTCTCAGCCCCTGTCTCCTCCATTTTCCCATCCCTGCCTGCTCCAGCACCAGCACCCTGCTCTGGACCCCATGCTGGGCTGGCAAAACCCTGCAGGGAAAAACTAACAAATTAGACAGAGCACAAAGTACTTTCCTTCTTTTTCTTCTACTTTTTATTATTTTTTTAAGCATTAACAAAGCATTAACTGAGACAAAGATGAACATGGGTAACACTAACCACCACGCTGCCAGATGTAGACTGCACGAACAGATTAATGGCTGAGATGAATTCTCTGCGATTGCTGCCTGTGCCTGGCAAGGGGCCAGCACTAATATTCATGATTTATCACTGTGTTTTGTCCTTACACCAAGCACTTCACCCTGACTGCTACGTGGGGGTGGAGGAATCACATGCTCTCCCCTCTTTGGCACAAATTGCTTGGAGGGGTCCAGCTGGAAACGTGCAAAAACAATGACAGCGCTTTGCTCGGAAACTAAGTTTTCTAACTTTGTCACAATATATTTTACCCTTTACTCCATTCAACTGTGGTACTTCCAGTCACTGCGCATAAAGGGGAGTAAAGCCACTCAAAGCAGAGGAGATCTCCATTATTAGTGACAGTTTTATGACACAGGCTGGCCCCACTTAAAGCCTGTAATATTTTTCTGTAGCCTCCTAACAGTAGCCACAGAGGGCTGCAGCCTGCAGGCTCTGCTCACATTCCCACTAAGTCATATGCCTTGCATACTGGGACACACCACCCCACGAGGAGGATGGCTGCAGTGCTAACTCAGCACACAATGCCTGGCTTTGCCATGCCAACTGGAACCTTCCAGCTCAGAGCCTCCCTCTGACTGGTGGAAGACTGGCTTAAGGAGTGCCTGATCCCAGAGCAGGGCCTGCCGTGCTGGAAGCTGCTGCTCTCCTGCTGTGCAGAATAAGAGCCAGCAGTAGTGCCCAAGGCATCTCGTACTGGAGCTTGGCTGCCAGAGGAGAGGGGGAAATCAATGTTATTTCAAAACAGGAGAGATGCTGGTACCGAGCCACTCTCATGTGAGCACTCCCTCTTTCCCCTGTGAGCCTCAGTCCAGCAAAGAGACACAGACAGAAGTCACTTCCAGATGTGCTGGCATCCAGAGTGCTCCCCTAGGCCCTAGCAGAGTGGTGCAGGCATGAGGACAGGTGCTGGGTGCATACCCAGGGGTTGGGTGGGTTGCTCTGAGCAGTGCCAGGAGCACCTCTGGCATGAAGGAGCTTCTGGAACAAGTCTGATGCAATGCATCCCTCAAGAGCAAATCACTCTCCTCAAAAAAAAAAAAAAAAAAAAGGCAATTTACCCTGAGTAATTGGGTGAACGTGCCTGGCAGCTGAGGTGCAAAGGAGGAGGAGTTGCTCTGGCTGATCCAGATGGAGCTTGAAGGATGCTCCTTGGCTGTGCCTGCCCAGCAATGCACAGGAGCTTTATTTGGCAGCATTTTGCCTTCTCCTGCCCCTGTGCCTCTACTACCAGTGAGCACTGCCTAGCTGGCACTGCAGCAGCCAGTCCAGCAGCAGGCAGCTACCATGGTCACTCCAAACTCATCTTCTACCCAAAACAAGCCAGATCGGGAACAAGGGCACACCGCTACCTGCAATCACCTCAACCACACCACTCTGCAAAAGGGGGGAAATGAGTGAAAGTAATAACAAGTTGTGTCAAGTAACAAATAATGGAGAGCTGCCACATCACAGCACAAAGTCCAGCAGTGCTTTAAGACAGCTTCAGACCAAAAGACACAAGAAAACTGAAGCAGACTGGAGCTGGTGCTGCTCTCCAGCTATTGATGGTCTCTTTGAAGGGCTTATGACAGGCTAATCAAGGGATAAACGTGGAGAGGGTGGCACACAGCAGCACTACACACCAACCTCTCTGCACCTTCTCTGCATCACAGCAGCAACATACAGGACCAGAGGCTGGTGCTCAACCCACTGCCCTGCAAAGCAGAAGATGTGAGATCAAGCTGACATTCCTGATTCCCAATGGTGCCCTGCCAACCAGTCCTGGCTGGCTGCACGACCCAGGCAGACGTAGTGGCAGGCAGGGATAGGCAGTATTGGCTGCAAACAGCTCAGACTTCTCTGCAAAGAGAGCAGTGGCTGCAGCCGGCAGTGACATTGCCCAGCCAAGGGACAGGAGTGTCCCCTGCTGGCTGCCCTGACTCCCAGAGTAGGGGTCTGCAAATGCTGGGCACACTGGGACAGCTTCCTCTTCACTATTTCCCACTGCTTTGAGTTTGTCTCTGACTCTGCTGATGATTTTTGCCAGCCAGAAGTTACTCTCCTAACAAATGAGAGCTCCCTGCTCCTGTGCAGCTCTGGGCACAAGGCTCTGCACAGCACCTGCAGGCACAGCACAGCGCCTGCATGCTTGGTCCAGGTCCCAGCATGCTCAGAAGCAAAGGCAGAGCTTGGCTGTGGACAAGTTGGACGAGCCTGTCTGGTAGCCCAGCAAAGCCAAACCTTGGGCCCAGCCTCAAATGAGTGCAAGCCCTGCTTGGGCTGGTTGCAGTCAGCCTTGACCTCATCAGCACCATGTGGCTCTGCAGAGCTGATGTGCTGGCTGTGAAACCCAGATCCTCCAGTGGGCCAGAGGGACATGGCCAAGAGAAATACCACCCCCACTAGCAGTGCTAAGGCCGGACATAGGCGCACTGAACAAGGCCAGCTGCTGCTGAGAGCCTACTGTCATAGCTGCTGCAGGGTCCAAGGGCAATGCAGTGCCAAGCAGAAACGTCAGAGCCACAGTCAGCCAGATGCGGCCACGCACGCTCGCTTACATAGCCACACTCCACTCCTCTGCCTGCCCTTTGTTAGAGGCTGCCTTTGTTTTGCTCACCCTGCACTCCTGTTCTCCCCAGCAGCCTTCCCTCTGCTGTCACAGAGCTGTGAGCGCTTCCTGTTTTGTTGTGTACTCCCTTTCCAGGCCCTGTTTTCTTGGCAGATGAAGTCTGCTCCTCCACTTCCAGTGTTCATTACCACTGCCCCCCAGTGAGCCCTACCCTGGGGCAGGAGGTGAGGCCAGGATGAGCATATGTGTGTAGGAATGTGACTTGCTGCCATCACATCTGGGCTATGAGCAGGGAGCACAACTAGTGCTGCTCTGCAGCTTGTCTTCTCCAGAAATAAACAGCCCAGAAAACCTGCTTCAGTGGGACTGGCCAGCTTGGCTTCCAACCTCCTGGTTCAAGGCTGCCTTTCCAGCCATGCCAAGCACAGGAGCAGCTCTGCTCTTCACAGCATCCTTCCAGCCCACTCTGCCTGCCCTCCTCGCTGGGGCTCTGCTTCTAAGCAGTCTGGAAGCAGACCCCAGCCATGTCCCTGCCTCCCTGCCTGGCTCACAGAGCAGCAGGAGGGTGAGGGCCAGATGCACACCTGCAGGTGTGGAGCCAGGAGCATGCAGGAGTCAAAGGAGGACGTTCCCAGGCAGGCAGAAGAGCCCTGGCTTGCTAACAATGTCATTAAGCAGATTTCTCTAACACCTATTATGCATCCAGTGGAGCAGAACAGCAGCTCCTTCACAGCAATTCCTGCCTATCAGCTAATTAAAAAATTAGGCTGTCTGCCAGTGAGACAACAAACCCCTGCTACACACACAGCAGCACTGGCACAGCACAGCAGCTGAGCAGCTCTGGCCAGCAGCCCCAGCACTGGGGCAGGCAGCAGCCAGGACCCCAGCAACACTGCTCCACTTGCTCAGCATCTCCATCCCTGGTCCTGCATCCTGCCTGGCTCCAACCCAAGGGACAACATTTACGCCCCCCAGATCTGCAGCAGGGCTGGGGGCACCCCACAGCTCTCGGGGCACAGCTGTCACACTGCATGCTGACTATTTATTACACAGTGCCACAGGAGGAGGAGCATGAAGACATTTCTTGGAGCTAGAGCTAAAGCAGCAGGAAACCTTATAATCAGACAAAATAAGGTTTAATTCCAGGTTGCCATAGATTACAAAGCAGCATGGATGGCAAGCTGTAAAGTAATGGGCGGGTGAGACGGAAAGGGAAATCAAAGAGATACAAGAAAATAAAAGCAGTAAGATAAATGATCTCACAACAGTGGGGGAAGGGGCTGCAGAGCCACAGATACTATCTGTTTCTACTTGCAAAATCCAAAAAAGCTGAGGCGGAGCCACCAGTGAGATGTGGGGGCCATCAGTGCCCTGTCCCCAGCTGGCCCAGCTCTGAGTAAGCGTGGGATTTCAGCACAGAGTGAGTCCCAGCACCTCCCATGCTCTTTCCTTGCATAACCAGAGAGAGAAGAGTTCCCCCCCATCTCAGACCATCTCAGAAGGAAGCTTCCAGCAACCCCCCCCACCCACCAAAACAGCTGCCCCAGCCAGGCCAACACAAGCCCTCGTCTCTCTGCAGGAGGTGAAATCACCAAACACGCCTGCCCTGGCCTGACAGATCTAGGACACCCCAAATAACGGATGCCAGCCCTACAGTGAGGAGCAGCTGATGGAAGTAATGAGAAGTGACGCACCCTGAAAGGCTGCGGCTATGCCGGGCCGAGTAGGGATGGAGCAGCAGGACACGGGCACTGGGGCTGCCCTGCACCGCTGTCCCAGCACCACACCATCCCCAGCACAGCCTCCCTGCGAGCAGCAGCATGCTGCCAGAGCAGCCCCAGCACTGACAAGCGGCCTGTGACACTCGGAGCAGATGGGCCCTGCAGCTGGAGGCACGTGCTGTGCCTCTGCCACTCCTCAGCCTGCAGCCTTCACCTGAGGTTCACTGGAGGCGAGCTGCTGCCTGCTCCCCAAATGCAACACACAAGCAACTGTCAAATCACAACAGGATTACCCCAACAAGGAACAATGGCTGGCACTACCGCCCTATCGATTCTAAACCCATTTCTTCAGCCCCTTTTCCTCGCTAGCACTGCCACACACAAGTTCACTCAGAGACCGAAAGAATCTAACCACTCCTCATGTGGGCGAGATGCAAAGCAGGGAGGAGACTGCGAGCACACCAGACACCATCAGCTCTCCCTCTATCCATGTATAAATTGAAACATTTTGCCAGAAGAGTAACCCTTCTGCTACTGCAGCATCCCATAGGAGCTGTGGTTTGGGAGCACAGGGCTCTGGAGCCACAAAAATGGCTCCAGCACAGACCCACATTTTCTCTGCCTCTTACCAACATCTCCACCCCTAGAAAGCATGGTCAGGCCCGGAGCATCTGGGATGCAGGCACTCCAATGCCACGGCCTCATTGGATGCTCTGACCCAGCACAGCTCAGCAGAGACAGCAGCTCTTGGGGCAGCAAAAGGCCACAGCGAAGTGCTCTGAAAATGCTAATTAAAATTTAATAATCATTGAATTATGCAGGTAACCGGACAGCATGCAGGGTGTTGCTACACAGCTGACAGAAGGAAGAGGAGGAGTGCATGCTGCTGTCTGCCAGCCTCCACATTACAGACCTTTGATGCTTGTCTGTGTGTGACACAGGTTATTGCTCCGTAACTCCCTGCAAACAGGTGCTCGAGTGAGGAACCAGCACCTGCAGGCAGTTCTCTGCATTCCAGGGGCAAACAAAGACCTGCAGACCCACTTGGGCACTCCTGAATTGCAGCTGCACATGCAAATCCTCTCTCAGGCACAAATCTGTGTTATACAAAGGTAAGGTATAACATTTTTGAGATACTATACCTCTGCTTTTACAGAACTGCACTAACAGAGGACAACCACGTTTGCTTTTCCTGATGTTTCTGCTCAGAGCACTCCTCCTGGACCCCATCCTTCACGGCTCAATGCAAAGGCTGCTCACCTTGCCTGCTGCCTCTCACTGACTGCAGGGACTGCTCTGAGTGCTTGGCCAGGCTCGTGCCTTACCTCTGGCCACTGAAACGTGACCAGCGCAACTGTGGGATCCTGTCACTGCCTGCCTCTCCCTGCGGGGGCTGAGATCACTGCTGCCACCAGATGATGCAGCAGGGCTTGGTGCAGTGTTCCCTACCCTGCCCTCTGCCCTCCCCCAGCTCAGCTCTGTGGGAAAAGCACAAGCTGCAGCTCACAATGGCTGCTGTGTCCAGGCTGAGACTCCCAGAGCAGTTGCAAGGCAGATAGCAGTTTCGTGGGAGATTGTCCCCTCCACTGAGCTGGAGCCAGCAGCTGGAGCCTGTTCCAAGCCGTACCAATTCCCAAGTGGTTTGTGGCTTTGTCATTAACAGGCAGTTTGGACAAACATCGTTGCAATCTGGTCTGCATTTAATAACCAGGACAACTATAGATAATAAGCTGGAGAAATGATCTGGTTCAGAGTCCAAGGCCAGGGGAGACCACTGGCTCTTCCATCTCTTCCATCTCCATCCCAGGGTTGCAGGCTACCACATCTCAGCAGTGCCTGCAATGCACCACCCAGCTCCTACTTCTATCCATTGTACCTCTTAAAGCAAACACTGCCATCAGTGACTTTAATTGTGTAGTCAGAAGCATCACCCCACAATTTCACTAGTGAAAATTATGTCAAGTATCTTCTCACCACGTATTTTCTCTTAACTGTTTCCCAACACACGTAGCCTCTTATTCAGATTCTGAATACTTAAATAAAGGAGGCAATTTACTCTCTTCCCCTCCTCGCCCCCCATGCTTTCCAAGTACTTAAAACTGAGTAAGTTGAGTGATGTTCACCTCCTGTCTGCTAGCTAGACACCCTTATCACAGCTTCACACCTGATGCCGGCGCTCAGAGCCTCCCACATGCACATGTGTCATGTCTAGGATGCAGCAGACATCAAAGAAGTAAAGAGGCTGGGCACAAGGAGGAAGGAACCATCCTGTTGAGCTGCTTTCCTGGAGATCTCCAAGCCTGATACATGCTCATAAGACATTCTGTTAACTGAATAAACAACACATTCACATTCCATCCTGCTCTGAAGTGTCCTTGTGAAGATATAAAGCCTCATTAGCAAAGCAAGGACCCATCCTCTGTGTCACCCTGCTCTCCATGGAGAAATCCCAGCTGCAGCTCTGCTCAGCTGCAGCCCATCAGCTTCAGAGAAGCAGGGCTGCCCTTCTCCCCTGCCCACCCAGAACAACACCACGATTAATGAGTCAGGGCTTCTCAAGCACCTGGAAGATGCCACGTGAGGGCTAACCTCTTGCACTGTGGGAACAGCACAAACCCAGGGGCCTTTTCTACTCTGTGCTCACCGCAGCTTTTGTCAGGGCTTCTGCCTCCATGCTGGGCTGTCAGTGGGAAAGGAAACCTGAGGGCTTCCCCACACCCTGCTGGGTGGGGAGGAGGGAGCTTACTTACAGACATGATGCTAAACCCCTCAGGAAGGCTGCCAGCTGCTCTTACAGCTAGGAAACCCTGCTGTCTCCAATTTGTCAAATGCCATCTTCAGTCAAGTTCTGCTGAATACCCTAACTCCACATGACACATTACCTCCAAGCTGCTTTTCAGAGATTCCCCTGCAGCTAACAGACACAGCTCCTCTGGTCCAGTCAACAGAGATGAGCCACAGAGATGCTTCATTGAGAACGTTAGCCATATAACTGCAGAAACTTCAGACAAAATTCACTTGGACTTCACTTTTTCATCCTGTCCTATTTTCTCTTTGCTCCTTCCCCTCTTGTTCAACACAGTGATTCTGCCAACAAACAGCCAGCAAAGCCAAGGCAAACAAATTCTGCCTGTGGCTTCTGCAACTGCATCTCCCTTTCTGGCTCCCAGATGAGCTGTTGCCTTTGTTATTTGGACAACCCAGCCCAGCTGTGGAGTGCTGACAGCACCATGAAGGCAGCCCATGCAGGGACCAGTTCTGCCATGAAGCAGCACTGCTTCTTGTTGGAAGGCTCACTGCCAGGCACCTGTGCCTAAAAATCCTCCCCAGTACATAGCTGCAGCAAGAGACAGCAGCTCTGAACTGCAGAGCCTGTGTGATCACTCAGAAAGAAGAAAGCTGCTTTTTCACTGGGACAACAGGGAAAGGGTTTCCTGGATGACAGTGGACACTGTGAGAGATGAGCAGGTACAGAGAATTCAACACCAGAGAGAAGCAGTACTTACAGTGCTGTGCTATCTCCAGCAGCATGCCCACAGAAATCACAAAGCACACATGCTGCCCGAGCTCTGACTGCTCTTCCCAGGCGTTCTCCCTCAGCCACATGGCACTTTGGCATGAGATGATCTCATCCAATGCCAGAAAAAATGAATGGAAATGTAGTGGGGAAGTGAACTAGGTGGAGTAACATCTGTTTTTCACATGCAGCCAGGATGTGGCTGCAGCTTAACATGCATGAGTTGAAGAGGCAGCAAGAGGAAGGTGGATGCTGCTGAGATAGTTCTCTCTGAGAGCTTTGGGGCTAAGGGCTGGGATCCTAAGGCTTACCAAGACAAAGCCCTGTAGCATCAGGATTACAGAGAAACCAAGGCAAGGTCTTTATCCTGAGCAGGGGCACAAAAGGGCTGCTCAACTGTGGATTGCTTATCTGTCTTATTCCCTGCCAGTCTAGTTTCTCTTTCTAGCCCAGAGACAGCCTCATCAACCCGAGCTCTACAGATCCCAGGACCGTTTCATTCCAGCATCATCTTCAACTTGGCAACTCTCCTCCTAAATCTGAGCCCTGCCTGTCCTCTCTGTGTAACTTTCCCATCACTTCTCCATCGCAGAATCGCTGAATCGCACCATCCCCACCCCCAGCCCCTTGGGTTTGGCCACGCCACATTAAAACAGGATTTATGTGTCGCAGGCACAGCCGAGAGTTACGCAGTCTGCACTTCTGCACGCTGCATACCAGCTCCCCAGCTGGCTTAAATCAGGTTAACTCCACCGATGTAAGACATTTAAGGCAAGAGTCACATGATTTACAGCAGCTAAGAGGCTGTTACACTATAGTTTGGCAGCAGCAGGTTTTAGATGCGAAGTTTTGTGGGCAAGGATCCAAAGCAGCAGTGAAAAGCAGAAGAGCTGAGTGGCACAAAACATTTACTCTCAGTGCAATATGCACACAGCCATGCACATGCTCTACAAAAATCTTTATTAAAAAAAAAAGCCCGACTACGGTTCAGTTTTTGAGCTGCACCATCACCACTGTGCAGCTTCAAGCATAGCTCCAAGCTATGGCAGGACAGAAATGTCACATCACCTCAAAATTATGAACCAGGGAACCCAAAGCCAGGCAACTTAAGCTCAAAGGTTGCAAGTCCTCAGAAAAACCTTCAGATGTTGATACAAATGCAAACAAAACATGAGAGAATTTAATATTCAAATCACAGCCTTCATTTCTGCTGATTTCTGATATTAAAGCTTGCAATTAAATCCAGCTCCCACAAAAACTGGTGCTGAAGCTTGGGAGCCAGCCACACCTGCAAAGACGCAGGGTGAGGTGGCACTGAAATGCACCAGGAGAAATGCTAGAGCTGCAGTGTAGCTTCAAACACTTACCTTCCACCTTAGCAAAGCGGCTTCTCCCAGGGCTTGGCTTCCCAGAGAAATGAGGCACGGCCAGGAGGGAAGCAGAGAGCACAGCACCATTCCCATACCATGCATGAGTTTTCAGGGGGGCAGTGGATGTGTAGCCCTCCCCATCACAGCTTTTACATTTGCACATAAAAACAGGTAGGTAAAAACACAGACACAGCAGAAATGCCAGATGTGCTGACCTTCATGCAGCTCACATCTAAGGTGGCTGAGCTGTAGTGGCGATGAAGAAGCAAGCACCCAGCCCGACCTGCAGACCCAGAGCAGCCCTTGGGCACTGCCAGTCCTCTGCATGCCTCTGCTCCTGCCAGGCCCTGCTGCATGACTGGGAACCAGGGAACGGGCTGGGAAGCCCTGCCAGGTCATAAATCACCCGGTGCTGCAGGCACCCCGCACTGCATGTGACCTCCCTTGCAAGGGAAATATAAATCAGCCTTACTAGCAGCTTCTGAAACAAAAACTAATCTCATGAAACCGTAAAATGCTCTTTAAACATCCTGTGTGCCAGAGAGGCCGTTGCAAGCTCCTGTCAGACTGACAGACAGCAAGCAACATTTTCCCGAGACAAAACCGCCCACAGTTGGTGAACTGAGGAAAGACATCTCAGAGTGTCTGAGCAGCTTCTGGCTGGTACAGTGTGTAATACGGGTGCTGCACACAGTAAAGATGCAGCAGAGGTACCGGGGCGAGTGAACTAGACAGAATTAATACTGTCATTTGTATTCAACAGACTTCAAAGCACTCAAGATGCAGACATCACTAGACAAAAGAATTACCAACAGCTAATAAAGAGCTGGGTACAGCACATTCACTTCAAACCACAGAATAACACCATAGCCAAGGTTAGATGGGACCTCTCCAGCTTGCCCAGTCTTAGCCCTGCACACAGCAGGTCACCCAGAGCTCAGGCCATCACCCACTGCAGCTTTAAGGACCTCAAAGGATGGAGACACAGCACACTCTGGGCCTGGTCACTATCCTCACTGGAAAACAGTTTTTTCTCATGTATAAGAGGAATTTCCCATGTTCCAGTTTGTCCCCATTGCCCCATGTCATGAGTGACATGCAGCCACAAAGCCAGCATCCTCCACATTTAGCTCACAGCTCAGCAAGAGAAAGGCTTTGCCTGAAATTTGTGGTGGCAAGATTGCAGGAAATGTTATGCCTGGGCAGCAGCCAGCACAAGCTTCTGCTCCGGCCGCAGAGGAAGCGGTGGGTGCCAGCTGAGCAAGCCGAGGGAAGAGCGATGCCACTGGCACGCAGCAGGAGCAGGCCACTGCCACGTGCCCAGCTGTGCTGCTCATAGGCAGCCTCAAGTGCCTGCAGCACAGTGCAGCCTGCAGCTGTACCTGCAGCGTGCCAGGCATGGGGCTGGGTGAGCTGGGGGCTGGTAGGGCGGCCAGGAGCAGTCTGCTGCCTTCAGCACGCGCTCAGCAGATGTTTGGGAAGCAGCTGCTGGATCCTGGAGATGTGGAACATGGGTGAGCACGAGGCCTTCCAGGTCTCCAGGGAGAAGGGCATCTGTCTGCTTCTTGGATGGACGCCATGCAACTCAGGAAGGAACGTGATGAATGGGGAGCACATCTACAGAGGGAAAACTTGACTCCTGTTCTCGGCAGCATTGAACCTCTGAACTCAGCGGCTGTTCCACTTCCAAACTGTGCTAGTGCTGTGCCTTCACCAGCACAGCGGGCAGCCTGCTCTAGCAGCAGGGTGCCATGAGGAGCACTGACACCAGAGAGCCCCCAGCCACTGCATCCACCTGCCTGTGCCCCACAGTAGCAGGGCAGTGGACGCAGGCCGTGCAGCGGGGTGACCCAGGCCTCTGCCAGTGCCCCTGCAGTGCAAGCTTGGTGCAGTGACTCTCCCCAAAAGGATGGTCTGGGAACAGAGGAAGGAAAGCAGTGTCTGCTCCACTTCCTCCTTGTCTGGCAAGCAAACGCTGTTTGTGAAAGCACAGTGGCTACAGGACATACCAGGGCCCAGAGAAGGCCCCTCTGATTTTAACTCTCTTGCAGAGAGCTTCCCAAATGGCTCCATCTCAGACCTGACCCTGTGCAGAAGCAGCCCGGCGAACACAAACCACGCGCCCCACACTGGGAGTGCCCCCACGGGCAGGGCTGGGGGAGCTCTGCACAAGGGCTCAGGTGTGCAACCTGTCCTGCTGAGCAGAGGGCACAGACCCCTCACACCGTGCCCTCTGCTCAGCCCTTGCGCTGATGTGCGACTGCTCACATTCAGCACTCCACTTCTAAGGGAATAAACGCCAAGAGCAACAAGATCGTCGGCCACCGGTCTTCAGGAAAAGCCTCCAACCTTCCTCCCAGCCCTGACCTCAGTGTAAGAAAAACAAGCGTGACCTACAAAATGGGAGAGATGGGGAAGGCAGCAGCAGTGCTGGCTGATCCAAGGCTACAGAGCACATAGGTCCTGGGAGAAATAACTGCACACAGCTGGGGAGGAAAGTGGGGCAACTGAACCAAGCTCCTTTTGCCAGCTGCCTCATTTTCTTGCAGATTTATTGTTGATTACTTGCTTAAATGCAGTGAAGACACAATAAAGAAAGTGATCAGGGGCTGTTAACCAGCAAAACCTCCCAAGAGCTCACCAAAGCCACAGGAAGGGAAGGTGCGCTCAGTAACAGCACTGCTGACACGGGTGAGCAGGCAGCACCCTCACTGCACTGCAGCACGAGGCACCTCTTTCTGCTGACACAGTGAGGGGAAGGGAGGCTGTAAAAACGCGTGACAAATAACAGTGCTGCATGTGGCCAGGCAAGCTCCAGTCTCGCCTTCTCTAACGTCTTGAGGTGTGAGGGCAGCAGCAGCCTGCTGCATGGCACAGAAACCTCCTGCCATCCTCCAATGATGGAGCCTCTTTTCATAGAAGTCTGTTAACTCTGCACTCCACACAGCACACACACACAGGCCGTGCTCACAGCTCAGCTGGGGCTCACCTTTGGGCATGATCCGATGCATTGCGACAGACAAGAAGAAAATCGAGTCGCTGTAGTAGGTCCCTGATCCCGCACTGAAGTGCTTCTGCATGTCTTCAACGATTGGAAACAGCTTCTCAGTCAGCTCGTTGACATCGTGGATTATCACCTAGGAGAGACAGCAGGAGCGCCATGACACCCAGCTGCCCCCAGCAGCCCCAGCTCAGCACACAGGTGGGAGGCTGCAGAGCCCCAGAGCTGCCTGCTGCTGTTCCAGCTGTGCCTGCCACAACAGGCAGCTAGGTGTAGGGGGACAGGAGGGGAGGGTTTTTATGGCCACTCTGTAAAAGTGAGGCAGGCATAGAGAAGCTCCATCAGATCTGCTCAGCTGATGTTTTCCCGCAGCCCCTGGTCCCAGCTGCTGACGCTGCCTAAATGTAACCACAAAGCTGGCCTCCATATGGAGTCAATCAGAGAGGTGACAGCTTACCCCAGGCTCTGGCATCCTGCAGCTCTGAGGCAAGCCAGCCCACGTCATGCACCCTGAGGACCGAGACTTGCTCCCTGCCACAAAGGCAGGCTGTGACACGGCCAGGAACTGAGCCCAGATCTCCTGAACCTCAGCCCAGCAGCGAAGAAAGCTCCACAGCATGTCCTCACTGGGGCTGGGAGGAACAGAAGGGCAGGCCACAGCGAGCTGGGGAAAATCCAGACATTGAGCAGTTACTGCAGAGCTGAGCATCTCTTCTGGCAGGAGGTGAGCCCATGTGTGGTGGAGCTTCCCCATGCTGAGCAACAAACAGCCAAGGGATGGGGTGTCCTGTGCCATATCCAGGCAGGTAGCACTGCTATGGCCAAAACCAGGAACCCCAGGGCACACAGACCTCTGGCACTCCTGTGGTCTGTTAGTACTCTTGACAGAGCACAGGGAAACTTTTAGAACAAAACAAAACCTTTGCACTCTGGCTACAAACGACCAAACCAAAAACCTCAGCAGCCCGCTGCACTTAGTTTTCAGGAGTCACTTGGAAGCTCAGCAATGAAGCAAACCACATCCGCTCCAAAACCAGGAGCAACTGTAAATAAACTGTGTCAGCTAATGAAATTTTACAAGCTTATAATTAATTTCAGCCCAAGTCAGATGAATGGGAACTCTCTTGCAGGCCGATGCTCATTACTACACACGCAGAAGGGTGCAGGTCACTGAATCACACTAGATAACTGGAGGAACTTTCAGTGTAACGAACAGACCCAAGGGATGTGACCTGGTACAGATTAGAGAGTTCAGCAACTCCGAGTTGGACACTTGAGGTCATGCTGCCTTCTTCAGGCAGGAGAAAGTAGGAAAATTCCAGCAGGAACTGAACGCTGGGGCAGCAGTGTTTTATTTCTGTTGAGGGATGCTGAGATACTTCCCCCAGCTGGCCCTGCCAGCCCCATGATCCACAGAGCTCCTTTCCAAACTGAACTACTCAATGATTCTGTGGCTTCACTCCTTTTCCCTTATAAAACTTCATCTGCCTACAAGCTAGGAAGACTGCACTATACATATAAACACGTAGGTCAGAGCACTGTTTTTTCTTTTTTTTCAAATCCTCAAACAAAGTCCAGCACTTCAGACAAAAACACTGCTGGAGCCTGAGCTGCTCAGAGCTTTGTCCTTCCACACTTTCTTGCTGAAATTGTTGCCCCGATCAAAGCTCAGTTGCCATGAGCATCTCACCCATGGGAGATCACGGTGCCTCGGCAGCAGCAGCCAACTGTTCCATCACCAGCAGCTCCAGGATCACTGCAGAAACACACAGAGCAGGGGCACAGCTGCAGTGCTATGGTGCTGCCCTCCCACTGCAAGCAGCCAGGCTTCAACCCTCTCCCACCTGAGGAGATAATAAACAGCACAGAAGGGGGAAAAATGAGCTCCACCCAATTCTAGTCACCTCGGAAATGGACAGAGGAATGCCAAGCGCCAGTGGACAAAATCGTGGGAAAAGCACTCCTGGAAGTCCAGACACAGCAATACGTGTCTTCCCTCTGCTTCCAAAGAAAACAGTGGAAAATGTATTCCTGTTGCCCATCCTTTGGTGAAGCACTGCTGCAAAGCAAACTCCTGACACAAGGAATCTCCCTTCCGCAACCGCAGCGCTGCAGAGGCCTCTCCTCTCCCCTGACTTTAACACAGCCTGTTTATCTGTTGCTAATTTTGTGCTTCACTATTTATTTGTGGAGCAGCTTTCAGTAAATCCTTGTAGCTAAATCTGGCCAAGTTCACAGAGAACATTAAGAAAAGTAAGTTCAGTTTCCTGCACGATCACATATTTTATAAACACATCTCACACTGAGGAAGGACCTCTTCAATTGGCTCACCAGTGAACAACTGCCACGGCCTCAATTTCTCTTTTCTTTGCCACCTTCTGGTGCAGCAATCCCATAAGAGCAGGGTCATAGCAGCTTGGTGGCTGTGCAGGACACACGGAGGAGAGCTCAGGCTCCCCCCACAGCGGCTCCCAGGGGTCCTCACCGGGGCAGCAGCAGGGCACGGCACGGGCAGGTGCTGCGAGCCCTTTGTGCAGCCTTGCTGCCCGCTTGCCCCTCGCGGCTCCACGCAGCGCCGTGCTGTGGAGCTCCAGCTCCACCTGCTGCTCGCTGCCGGCACGGCTCGCGTCTGGGACCCGCGCACGCAGCCAGCGCTCTCAAGCCAGTTCAGAGCACAGGCCCGGTGACACCGTGCCATCGCGCTCCGAGGACTTGGGACAGCCCACGCCTGCCCTCAGCACAGCACGGAAAGTCCCGTGCAGATGCTGTCCCGCACACGCTGCCGTGTGCACCCCAAAGCACTCCTGCTCTCACTGCCCACACGCTGCGCGGAGGCTGCAGACGGCTGCTGCACTCCCCAGATAGTTTTCTAAGTACCCGATACTGCAAACGTGCCTAAGGAGTTCTGAGAACTGGGCTGTTACCTCCCCTGAGGGAAGGTTTTCTGATTCCTTCCCTCTAGCAGAGATTCTGCCTGATCCCAGCTCTGCCAGGAGGGCTGGGCTCGCCAAGGACAGCCCCTCCCCGCAAAGAAACAGCACAGCTCGGAGCTCAGCAGCCCTGCCCCGCAGCTCTGGCCGCTCTGCGGGCACTCAGCCCTGCGTCTGCCCCGGGAAAGCAGCGTAAATATCAGGAGAGAGCCCTGCGAGCACCAGAAGACGCCAGGAGAGGCCTCAGGGTGCGGATGGTCGCTGCTGCAGCCACCAGAGACGCTGGCAGGAGCGGCCGGCGCTGAGTCCAGCCAACATTAAGGGCAACGCTCCCGCAGCGCCCGACGCCTCAGCACGGCCACGGCCGCAGCGGGGCGGGCGGTCCCGCTCCCCTCCCCTTCCTCCCCGTCCCGCACCGCACCTGGTGCCGGAAGGCGGCGCCGCGCAGCGCGTCCCGCAGCATTCCCTGCGCGATGTCCCTGCCGGGGCCGTCGGTGACGAGGTGGAGGTGCAGCGCGTCCCCGCGGCGCGGCGTGCCGTGCCGCAGCATGGAGCGCAGCGCGGTCTCGGCCTTGGCGCGCAGCGCGGGGTTGCGCTCCGCTTTGGTGAACATCATCAGGACGTGCAGCGCGCGGCCCGCCTCTCCTCCGGCCGCCGTCCTCTGGCGCCGGGCCGGGCCGGGCCCTGGCGGCGTGGCGCGGAGGCGGCGGGTGGCGCTGGAGAAGGTCTCCCCGCCGCCGCCCAGGTAGTAGAAGGCGCACACGGCCACGGCCGCCGCCAGCGCCAGCGCGCACGGCTGCGAGCGCGCCCAGCCCATCCCGCCGCTACGCGCCGCGCGCCGCCATGCTGCGGCTCCGCCACGCCCCGCGCCGCCAGGCGGCGCTGCCGCCACGAGCCCGCGGCTACGGCGAGCGGCCACGCGCGGCTCATCGGGCCCGAGTGCCGCGCCCACCGCTAGCGCCGACGCTGAGGCTCCCGGTAGCGGAAGGCGGGGTTCCCGTCCGTACCGAGGGCTGGAAGCGCCGCAGCCCCCGCTGGGTTTATCGTCGCTCTTTGTTCTTCAGTGAGGCAGTTTTCCTTAAAAGAGCGGTGATTCGGAGGACGCGTGCTAACGTCGCTGCAAGTCGGGCAGTGCTCCTTTCCTGCCGGAGGCGCCGATGCGTGGAAGGTCAAGATGCGTTTTCTACAGCTGCTTCAGCTCAACGTGGAAAGGGTAAAATATACAACTCCAGGGAGTGGAAAAAGCGCTATTAAATACAGGATCCTTAACGTATGCATTGCACCTGACCTGAAAACTGGGATTTATAATGGACTTCCTAGTGTACCTAAAAAGATCAGGGAACAAAGCTGTGGGATCAGAAGTGGTGCACCTAATCCCTGATCCCCTGAAACTCCTGAAAAAGAGCCATATGACCTAAAGATCAGAAATGTTTCTGTCCCTTCAGCATGAACGGTCTGATAGCGAGACCCCACGTAACAGTCTGATACTGCAGAATGCAAATGGATCTGCAGAGCTATGGGAATGAAGCCTGTGTTGTTGGGAAATTATCCTGCAAAGTTTGACAGATTTTGTGGCTGGGGAGGAAAATACCCGTGTGGATTGGGTGTCTCAGCAGCAAGGAGACAGAGATTATGCCACTAAGCTGTAGGGAGCTTTACTTTACAGGCAATCACACTGAACACTGCCTGTCATGTAGGCAGCAAAGGACACAAATCTTCAGAGAGAGAGAAAATGTTTGAAGTGTACACTATACACAGCCGTATCTTACACGGTCCTTCTGTACATAAGGCATTTAACTTCCTCTAAAACCTAACTAAGCATCCACTGCTGTTAAATTCAGACAAGGAGGTACATTATCATTTCATAGGCAATTATTTTAAAAGGTTAAGAATCATCTGTGAGTAGTATTTTCTAAGAAGTCACTTATTATTCAGCTAAACACACCCCTGAAGTGAGCAGGATCTGCTTTTCCTGGCATAATCAGACCACACATTAAGCAAAAACTGCTTTTAAGATTCTTTTGCTTGGAATACTTATTGCTCACTTCTCAGCTGCTATTAACTTTTCATCAAGAATCATCCAGATTAAATGCACTGCTAACCATTTTCTGAGAAATGATAAATACGTGAAGAGCCTTGTTAAATATTAACATGATAGGAAGTTTAATTTTACCATAATCTACAATAATTCTTTGCCCAGTTTTGGTTATTAAGCCTGCTTGGAGAAAAACCCATTCATTTCCTACACACCCTTGAACAGAAGGTTAGCAGGGTGCTGTGGCTAACAGGACTACAAAAAACTCACACGGATGTTGTAACTAAAAATTCTCCTCAAGTTTTCCTTAGGGTAAATACAGCATGAAGAACTGCATCTGCTGCTTCGTGGCTTCAGGTGATGATGATCTAGGCACTACCTAACCTGATACATAAGCACATACCTACAGACACCATTTATGCATGCAGATCAGCAGAGTGGAGCTCACTGAGAAAAGCAATTTGTGCTGCTGTGCTCAATACATCTGGAGACTGTGCCCATTTGTTACTCTGCAAAAATGCATAGCAGAATTCCTGTTTTCTGCTGTTAATGTTAGCTTAGACAAATATAGGATGGCTGTATTACGTATGGAGTTTTCTATGCGCTGCTTAGGGCTAGCAGTGAGAACAGCAAAGATAAAAGGTGACAAAGGACCTTTGCATGATTGTTCTACACAAACATCTTCAGCTTTTCCAGTTTTTATTTTAATGTCTCAATTTTCATGTTCAGATGTCAAAATACTGACAAAACCCACATGATGTCCAGCAGGATTACATTTATTTTTCCTCATGAAAGGTTCCAAGTGCTCATTTAAAAGTTACTTCCTTCACAGCAAGTCTCAATTTTAGAAAGGGAAATTAAAAAAAGAAAAAAAAAAGAAAAATTAACTACTCTTGGAAATTTGGTCCTTCAGGGTATATACCTATTGTGACTGACCTGCAGTCACCAGCATAAAGGCCAGCCTGGTGTTAAAGCTTCTGCTGCCGAAGAGCTTGGAAAAGGGAAAAGCTTCCACACCTTGTTATTAACAGCTTGCCTCTAAGCAGTGCCAGCGTAGGAACAAGAGAATCCTGTATGTTACAGGCCCACAGGCAGAAGGACAATTCAGCAAGTCATTACCTGATTTCCCTTCCCAAACAGTCCAAGAAAATGCAACCTAGACCTGCTCGTCAGAGGCGCATCTTTATGGCAATAGTGAGACAGGTGTCAGCAGAGGATACTGATGAGCAAAGCTGATGCAATCCTCTGCCCACCATACACAACACACACAGCTGTGCTCTGCTGACTTCACGTACGAGTAACAGATGAACTGGTACTTGCTAACAGGTACTATTCAGGTGCTATTTCTATACTGAGCTAGCTGGTATTCCTTTTTTTTTTTTTTAATAAACATATTTTTCAGCTGCTGAGGTATATGTACTGTACAACATAAAAACTTGTATACAATTCCCCAGCTACCACAATCTACAGCTACATTTAGAGTGGTCATTTTATCCAAACTAACAAAACATGTATAATTCATTATGAACTGTTAACGTAAAGACAACTTGCACTATAAGGAGCAGGTTCTTTGCCTTCTTGACACTTAAGGCTTCTGGGAATCTGACTGCTGGAACCGGTTTAGCTTCTCTGGATTATTTGATGCCATTTGAGAAAAGTCACGAAAAATGTCCTGATAAATTTCATCTCCTAAAAGAAAAGAAGAAAAGAAACTGTTAATTATCACAATGTTTGAAACATCACCCATCACTACACAAATGCCCTACCATGCTACCAATCACCATAAAAACATGTATTGATGGTGTAAAGACTGCTTATAGATGGAATGATGCTGATGTGAACTCTGAAACTGTTTAACTGCATGCACGTTCTGTAGAAGCAAATTAAACAAAGCCAAACTATACCTGAAACAGTCCCTCAAAGGCAGCCGCACAGAGGGAAGTCCAGAGTTAGAAAGGAAAAGTGCAAGCGTTTTAAAGCAATGTAAAACAAAAAATGTTTATTAGCTATTGAAGAATAAAAGTCAGTTTTGAAAGGTCTTGCTAACCAAGACTCCTCAGGAAGTTAGAATTACAATGTAAATGAAGCTTTGCTTGGAAACAGAGGTCAGAAGTCCAACAGCCAGACAGAACTCCCCAAGAAAAACAATTAGCAAGCAATACTATAAAAAGGAATCCTAAGTAATTAGGGAAATTGTTGGTCATAAAAGCTTTTCAACTACTACTTAAGCAAGTATAGATTTTTACTGCATCATTGGACATCCATTAATACCTCTAAGAGTAATGATACCTTTCTTCAACATTTTTCCATGTTTCTTCACCCTTTGTGTTTAGGAACAACCTGACAATGAGCATGGGTCTATTCTGGAGAAAGGGAGGGCAGCAATTTACATCTGCTGTGCCTCCCCTTCTCTCTCCAAATTGGAAAATCACATTCAAGAGTAATTTCTTCTTGCGTCATGGCCAGGTCACTCTTCTATTATTTTAAAGTGGTAGAAGAATTCTTGTTTGTTTGCTTGTTTGTTTTCCATTTGCTGCAACGTTTTGGGCCTTGAGTTCTCGTTCCATTTTAGAACATTAACCACACCCAATTGACTTCAAAGGGAACTAAATGCATAAAGCATTCAGTCCAGACAGGAAATATTCAGCCATCCAGATTTTCCTGTCTTCCCAAAGCAGATGTCCACGTGGGACAAGATCCCAGCATGACTGTTCCCTGCTGACAGCTTAATTAATATGACAAAGAAATCAACCTAACAGTATCTACCATCATAGAGGTTGAATGCGATTCTCAGCCCCTCCTTTCCCCCTCCCCCCACCCCCCACCAACACCAGGACTGCACAACAATCAGATTTCCACCACTCATTTCAAAAGGACAGTTTTCAAAAGGATTTCTTTTGTGTGTAAAAGATTGTACTACAGCGAGAAGTTACATTGCTTTTCAATCTTTTTAATGCACATTTCCAATTCTGCTTGGATTTTAAAGGACAAATTCAGTGCTACTCTACTAGGAATATCTAAGTCTAGCAAAATTCTCTTTTGGTTTTCAGGTTTAGTTTCATGTACGCCCCAGAGATGAAACAGGCACTGCACCAGAGAATAAGCACAGGATGAAAGAAGTTGAGATCCATCCAAAGATTGGGTTTGAGGAGCACAAATCAGAATCAAACTAGTATGATGCAAGAAACGAGGCTTTTAATACAGACATGGGTTCCAGTTGTGAACTAGTACTGTAGTTCAAGTTGCCATATTTAGTTCTCTTAAATAAACTTGAAAGAAAAAAGCTATTTTTGTAAGGTACGTTGTGGCTCTGTTTTTGACTATATTACATAACAAAAATATTACATACAAAAATAGAGTAAAATAAAGTGCCCCTTTAGTTTGTATGCTGCATTAAAATATTTAATGCTGTAAACCTTATTCTTTTAAAATCTTACTTTAAAGTTTAATTCTGGAAATTCCCTTTCCAAGCAATGTTTTCGCTAAAGTGCAGATTGTATGTACAAAAATACTGAAACACTGCTTTACCATTTAACACCAGAATAAATTAAAAGGCACACATGATACATTCAAGAAAAGATAGGAAGGATAGGAAGAAAGAGTAGCAGTACTAATATCAAATAGTTAGCAGGCATACTGCAGCACCAGAAGATGAGCACTCAAGTATTATACGAGAATCAGTACAATGGTGCATATGGCTTCTACCACCAGAAATGAGCATTTTATGGAACAAGCTAGTTTCAGCCAGTTCCCACTCTAAGGATATTATTCTGGAAGACCAATTATACCTTGCAAAGCAACACAGACATTCCCTAAGTAGCTCAAACCAGCCAGGTATATTAAACTCAGAACTGCTGACGCTATTGGCTACAATAGTAATTGCTTATCAACTGCATTACTGAAGCAGAGGAATATTCAGTTTGCTTCGTTGTGATGACAAGCTCTTACATCAATGTTTACCCTCGTATATCTCCCAGCAAACATACTTGTCTCAAAAATCCTTATCTTCTTTGAGGAACACAATTTTGGAAAAGAGGATTTTAAAAATAAGTGTAGTGCAGATAATTAAGCATGCCTGTGCAGAGAAAAAGACCTGCTCTGTCTACAGCCACGGGAAGGGAACATCCATCAGAACAGCTGAACTAGGTGATCCCCGAAGGTCCCTTCCAACTGAACTACTCTAACAGCAGAGAGGGGCTTTGTGCTTCCACTCACACAGTTGCATAATCCTAGCAGGCTAGCAGACATTAAGATGTAAAACATTCAAATACTTATTCACCTTTCTAGGAGACTTCAGCCAGTAAAGAATTGCTGCATCCAAAGAGACAGTCAGAACTTCTGGTTGGAACACTGGCTTGTACAGCTCACGGTCAGAGTTATAACAGCGACTCTACCGCTGCCCTCGCTCTGATTTGGGGCAAGCTTTAAGCCTTGTGCTGGCTCCACTTTCCATGATCAATCTTGCCCCTTTACAGCTATCAGAGATTGTCTGTGCAAAAATATCTGGACCAGACTGCATCAGCTGCAGTCTCCAGATTCTACTGCAACTGTTAACAGAGTCCAGGTATCTCTGATAAAAGACATACCACGCTTTTTCTTTTCTCTACTTATTTGAAGAATCTGTCCAGAACACCTTAAAACAATATAACAAGACAGACTCCCCTCATCTTCAGTTTAAAGACACAGACATTCATATTTTCATGTGCCAGAATTTCTTAGGAATTCAAGCCAAAGTAAGCCTTATAATATTTAGGAACCAACTTCGGCTTCTGTACAAACTACAGAAATACATTTTCTGCTTTATAGTAGTTCTAGATTTTCTCATGTCAATTGAGTGATCCAGAGTATTCATTTATGACTTAGAATATAACTTCTGAATCAAAGTATCATCTCTCCTAAAATAAATGCATTCCACTATTTGAAACCAGTACTCGTTATCTTTAACACTTAAAATAAAAACTAGGAGAATCAAAAATCCTCCAGTAGTTGTTATCTGCAGCCTATCAGCTTCACATTCAATGTGGGCAAGCAGCCAATACATGTTTTTCTTTCACATATGTAACCTGTTGCATTTTGAGTGGAGAATTCTTCCTCATCATGCTCATAACTGAGTATTCCAAAATTATTTGCTGCCGCACCAGAGAAAGCATGTAAACGTCTGGGTGGTCTTTACAGCTTTCACTGCCTTTATTTGAATTTTTCTAGGAATTTTGTTTAAAGATAATTTTGAAACACATCTGCTCTTCAGGAGTAGCTTAATGATAGGTGGAAGTTTTGGTCATTTGAAACCATTGATACGGGATGCTGGACACTCCACACGGCCCCTTGAATATATTCCAGCCCCACACTGGTAGGAGGCATAAGTGCATGGTCCTTATGAATCAATGACAAATACTAAGGCTTGATGAGAAGTGAGCCAAGAGTACTTGGCACTCAGCCTTAAAAAGGTTTTTCTACCACTACTGCCTGGGATAGCATATTTTTATGATCGCCTTGAATAACCTGACAATTAACCATGCATTCATTATTGATATCTGCATGAGATTAAATTAGGTACTTATGGAAGCATATCATAATAGAGGAAATGCCTTGCAGAAATGTCGTATCAGAACACATTATAAGTTGGGACTAAATGCCTGAGAATAAGTTGCACATGGTCAATAAGTGATGTTATTTTCTTGTGTGACTTGACTCAATTGCCTGATACATATGTGTTTTTAAAAAATTGAATGGTGAGAAGATATGCTTAGAAAAGTACATAATTAAGAATGCCTGTCTTATTTAAGATATTAACTAACAGAATATTTTTAAAAGGAAAATGTAACACTTTCAGAATTGTCTGGAGTTATTTTGAAATATTTGATACACATTATTGTATTGGCATAGAATTTTTTTTCTTAAAAAAAAAAAAAACATCAAGAGAAAAAAAGTTCATTCTAAAAGGAAGGAGAATGGTATCTTGAAGTAAGATGAATCTCTCAAGTGTTTCTGAGCAGCCTGGCTTAAAAGGCTGCCACTAAGTGTCAGATAAATCCTAACATTAACTTCAGTTTCAGAGAAATGTCAGTAGGAGAAAACCAAACAGCCAGCAGCAAAAAGGACTGGTAACAGTTGTACTAACAAACTACCTTAACTATGTGCTTTAAACACTCTTCTTTTAGGTCTCCTAAATAATCTGACAAAGCTGCACCATAACGAAGCTTTAACGTGTATATACTGTTTAAAAAAAACACTGTATGAAGCTATCTTAAATCTTCTTCAGACTCTAAGAATCTAGCTGTAAACTGATAAATTCCTGAATACATTTCTTATACTGCATCTCAGTATGGTTATTAGTAGAGTATTGACCTGGCTGTCCATAGAGGCCTTCAGATTCACGCATTTCTTCATTCATCCTTGCTAAACGCAGCCTGTGATTTGGGAAACAGAAAAAGAGCAAGGTCACTTGGAAAGAAGTGAAAAAAGACTGCAATTCAAAGACCTACAGCATGCTCTTCAACCTCACATTGAGGTCATCTACGGGTAATGCACTCAGTTTTATTGTGCTCACCCTGGTTTTATGCATAGGAACTTTGACATACCTTGCATTTTTAAATAGGAAGACTTGGACACCTAGTTAAAAATGAAACACAGAACTTACAATGTCACTATATCTGCATTTGCGGCTTCTACAGCTATACTCAATGGATCTTTCCCATCTTCATCAGTAGCATGCTGGTTTGCTCCCCGTTTTAGGAATAAACACACTTGCCTGTTTAGAGATACAATTTAAGAATAATTTCCACAACAATAAAGGAAGAAAGGCAAAAAAAAAAAAAAAAAAGGATGCAATATATCTTACTTAAAACACCAAAATCCTTTTGAACATATCAGAATAGCACTATTCATCCATAATAATAAGATACCAACAAACAATTAAGCAAAGCTTTTATCTATCTTTAAAAAAATATATATTAAGCAGTATTTAAACTGTCAAACCATGCTAATGCAGCTAAGAGTTGAACCCCTCAGAAAGTAGGCCTCTTCTTTCCTGTATCATCTGAGGTCACAGAACCATAAAACTTCACTTTTACTATAATAAAAGAGAAATACTGAGCAAGATAAATTAATACAGTAAGAATCCTTAGGTACAGATACTTGTTTTACCAAGTAGAAGCTCACCCCATTTTTCTTTGCTCTTTTTCATCTATATACCTGTATATATGCATACATGTGTAGGTAAATCACCTACATAAGCAGAGCATGATGACTAAGCTTAGACCTTAAACACTCTCAAGCTGTCAACTTAGCAATCTGCTCAGAATTCATGTATGCAAAGAGAACGTGTGCCACAGAACAGATTATGTCCTCATTTGAATTAAGTTGGCTCAAGGTTTCAGTTACAAGGTCTGGTTCCAACATAAAAATGTGATTTAGTACATTTCAAAATGAAATATCTGTGAGAGATCAAGCAGAAACAGCACTGGTCCTCACTCACCACTGTTTCTCACACTTGTTTCTCATTTTCATAGGAAACATGCTACATCACATGAGTCTTCCCCAGAAGCCCACATTATTTCAAAAGTAGTACCAAACATACATTTTTCCAGCGTGGACTGAAGTTTTTACAGGCATGCATTTTCCTAGGAGATGAGTGGGGAAGTGATGTTTTAAAATACTCTCATTACAGAAGTTTAAGGGAAAAAAAACAAACCTCTATGATCTGAAATATATTAAAACACCTGAATATATGGGGTAATTGAAGAAGCTTTGCATTAATTAAGACAGTAACTAGTAACTATTGTCATATTCTGGAACAATGAGGTACCCCGTGTGTCCTAGAACTGTGGCGTGGTGTAGGGGCCCTCTTCCTTTCATGTCCCTGATGTTCACATTGGCACCATTCTGCAGCAAGAATTCACAAGTAACCAACGAACCCTATGGAAGAAGAGCAAAAGAAACAATTTAGCACCAGATCTCTAGAATCAGAGTGAAAACCATCCTGCCTTCTTACCACTGAGTCTTATGGTAAAAGAAACTAAAGGGACTGCTTCCATATCACTACTGAATGCTACTAGGTGGTATAACCACAGAACAGCATCAACAAAAACAACCACACCAATACCAGGGAAAAATAGTTCAGAAAGAACTTTGTAAGAACTCTGTAAAAGCAATTTCAGAATCACATTATCATTCACAAGCAAAGCAAGTAGTTCAAAAGAAGCAGTGACACAGAAATATCCCTATTATTCCCTCTCTCCCCTCCTCCCACAGCAGTCAGGATGCTGTATGTCACATACCCCTCGCACTGCCTGAATGAGTGGAGTTGCTTTGTTTTCTTCCAGATTGACCCAATTTACTTCAGCTCCGTGGGCCAATGCTTCTGCCATATCTGGAAGATTCTTCTCAAAGGCAGCTCGATAAAGATGCAATCCTGGACTAAGCTGCCTGGAGTCACAGAACACAGAAGATTCTTGCTTGTCACCTTCTGAAAGAAATTTTTAAAAGAAAAAAGCTTGTCTGTAATCCCTGTTTTGTAAGGTACCTCCTGGAATTGTAGCCAAAACATCTCTGGCATGAGGTAGCTCAGGCTTCCCAGAAAGGTCTGCATTGGTGCCCCACTCTACCAGAAATCTTCACACATGCCTTTAGCTTATTCTAGCACTCAAGCATGGACACTTAGGAATTCTGCCCAGAAAACCTTCTCTTCATGTTACTGGTATTTCTGAATATCCTTCAATCTACCTATCCCATGTCATTTCTTAAAAAAATAATTATAACTAAGAAGTGCATCTTGTCTCAAACAGGATAACGAATATAACAAATTTCCTGCAGAGATGCAGTCACATAAATATATCTATTTGTGACAGTTCAATACAGCTGAATATATCAAGGCTAGTATCGTTTTGAGAGGTTTTTTTTAGGTATCTTCCTTACATATAAATGACTTGCTGGGGCTATAATCCTTTGGACTAAACCAAATCCATTTATCTCAACAACAGTTATACACAGTAAATTGTGGGAAGACATTTTATACATAAGCTTTCATGAGTTACTTCATAAGTGCTTCTACAATGCAGTCAGATCATTTAAGGCACATGCTGGTTGCCTACAAACCACAGCTGTGAACTCCTGTATTTAAAACGTACCTCAGAAGTGTGCTGTGATGTACAAGTATAAGCCTGCTTTATACTTAAATGCTTAGGATATTTTTATAAGCTACACTCTATATATCTGTTAGCCCAGGATACTAATATTAGATAATTTCATCAGTTTATAAAAGCTTCAGATATTTGGGGTAATGTTTAGAGGTATGTTTGCTTCCATATATGTAGTAAACAAAAATTAAGCAAGAATGTTCAAGTAACACACAAAGCTTATAATCTGTGACTTAACAGGAATTCCATCTCCAACAGTGTAAGTCTTTATGCATCTCTCTAGGGACTTCTCTGTGTCAAGATGAAGCTCAGTTCTACTAAAAAAAAAACTTCTGGCTCAGTATCATAGACTAAAAAGTTCACTGAACTTATTTAGAAGGATTTGATGCCATTCTTGCTGCCAAGCACGGAGGAGGGAAGGGCCACCCAAGCAATTAGTATACCCTTATTAAAATGTTTCAGCACACTGGAGAAAAAAAAACGGTACCATTAGGTAATAAACCCTGTGACAAGAATGCGCTAGCAAAAAAAAGATTAAGTCTTGTGTTAAAATACAAAGCCTCACACACCTGGTTCATACAAGCTGTTAACTGATACAGTAGAGGCAAGGTGTTCTCTGCTGTCATCAACACTTTGCTGGATCCCACTGTCACTGCTTCTTACTGTTTTGGGGAGAATTACAATTACTATGCAGATTATAAGTTACCCACTCCTCACAGACACCATGATAATAAAGCAAGCTCTTATACTTGGTCCTGAATTATTTTTTTCTCCCCATTGACAAGTAATTATTCATTATTCTTATGACACGTCCATTAAAATAAATCTGAAGTCACACATTTAAACTATAAAATCCGTAACAGTAGTGCCAAGGATTATTAGGAAGGTAGAAAATCAGGATAAGTAAAAAAGCTTAAATTATTTCATGAGAACACTAAGCAACGCAGTAGCCCGGAGACAATGGATTAAAGGCAGGGAGATGGCCACAACACACAATGGATCACTAGTGCAAATACTGAACATGCCACAGCTGTAGTACTTACTACTACGTAGCTTTGAAGAGGTATCAAAGTAGGAGAAGAGTGAATCTAGTTCATCAGGACAGAACAGAGACTCCCGCCTCGCCTCGTCGCTACTTACAGCAACCGCTGGGACATGCAAGTTAGCAAAGCACAAAGCAGGCAGTAAGGAAGGAACAGGGCAGGAAAACGTTATTGGAAAAAATAAAGAATGAAAATACGGAGGAAAGAAGGTGGTATATACTTTTCTGAATGGTAAGCACCCCCAAGTCCACAACTCTTCCTGCCTAAAAAGTGCACATTTCTCAACAAGCCTTTTCTTTCGTATACCTCTGAACTAGGCACGACCCATTGATAGAGGGTTTGGACTACTCTGCTTGGGGCAGGAAATCAGTAAGTACAAAAAGCTTTAAAATATTTTAAAAAGAACATGTGTAATGCAGCTAGGGAGAGAAATGTGTGAATACCTTTTGGAGATGCTGCACCTTGTTCTACTGCCAAAAGGGATTTCTCAGGAGCACTGTGCCTTTTCTCTTCCCGACTTTGAGGTATAACTTTTGTTCCAGACTCAAGTGGAGATACCGCTGCTGCAGGCTGCTTTTCTACAAATTTTCTTTCCACGTATTTTGCTTTGATGTATGCCTCCTTCTCTTGTCTGTCACATACAAAATGCCTGGAGTTAGTAAGCTCAGATTTTATCATTTTTAATATGAGAACATCCATTTTATCCTAATGCCCGGAATCAAACTGCACTTTGGCACCACACATAGGGGCACTTAATGACATTTGCAGAACAACAAAGAGCACTTTGTCCAACTCTGGATTCTTGAACATCAGGACTGCATGAGGGAAAGAAAACGAAAGCCCCATGTAGGTTACAACCACCAGCTGCAGAATGCAAGCTATGTATTTTTTTCCTGAAGCCCAGTGTTATCTTCATGTGACACACCAGTTGTGACAAAATGATGAAAGAGCTTATAGAAGTACTGCTACTACTGAAATCACTGAAAAGCAGTTATCACTAGAAAGGATATTTAGCAAATCTCCTACAGTAGTCATGTTATTATAATACCTCCAAATTGTCAGTACTTTATAAATCACAGTTTTATACTGCATAAAACAGCAAGCAGCACAGAATTGGAAAGCCAGTAAAAACGTCTTAAAAGACTTATTCTTCACAGTGGAACGAAACATTAGGAAACTATCTTCAAACAAATTAACAAACAGAAATGGTAGGCAGCAGTACAGCCTTTAGAGCCAGAGAGAGAAGAGCATTCCAGGGGATTAGGGAACAAAAGCCAAAGAAAGAACAATATCACTTTAAACAAAAGTCACAGCCACAGGTTCCTTCCAGGGGCACCTTACACAAGAGCTGGCTGAGATGGCACAAAGCAAACAGGAAACAAAACCAACCTGCACACACTGAAGTGGCAGAGCAGGACACTATAGGGTTGACATCAAAAGGAGGAAGTGAGATCAGAAAAAGAAGTGCACTACAGAAGCCAAAAGGAATACCCATAAGAAACAGGAGAGAGAAATATACTGGTCATAAGGAGAAAAGAAAAGTAAATCAAAGAAGCGTTAAACGCAGTTAAGTGACAGCACCTTTTACAAGCTGGAGGCTGAAGAAAGTAATAAGACAAAGGAAACAAGCACAGCTATTAGAGTGCTGGAGTTGAAGTAATCCGAAGTAAGACTCAGAGGAAAAGAAAAAAATCAGACACCAGGAAGGTGAAGTTTAGTTGCATTGGTATTAAGCGATGATGCACATTGTTTAATTTAATATCGGTCATAGCTATAATGAAAGGATGAACAAATGAAAGTGAAGTGCATTACTACCTTTGGCTTCCAGGCTGAGGCTTCTTTACTCCCACTTTTTCCAACTTTGCTTCATATATTCTATTTATAACACCATTTCCTAATTCACACATAAGCTATGAAGAAAAATAAATAAATTCAAATACAATTGCAAAAGGCTTTATCTACTTATCTAGTAGTTTTACTTTAGGCTATTTTTTAAAGCTTGGTATTTTCACCAAGTTTTGTCAGTTCACTTAGAAAAATAAGCATGGGTTTATTTCATGATAAAGAAATATCAGCAAATAGAGGGACCAAACAGAATAAGATTACAATAACTGCATATATTTTTTTAAGTACAATTCCCTTCCGAAATAGGATTAAGAAAATGAATATCAAGAATCTTTATTTTTTTCTGCAACCATAATAGAACTGTGGGCCTCGAAAGCATTACTTTCCACCAGCTCTGCTGTTAGCTACTCTTATGTGACAAGACACAATTCACTCAACTCTGTTCCACCCTGTCCAAGACAAGAGTGGAGAGATGACTTGTTTCTAACACCAGGTAGAACATTAAGGTCTTGTGTACGTGAACAGGACATGAAGCATAGCAAGTATTTTTCTTTTCATTTTCTTCCCCTCCCCCCTCATTATGAACACATTAGTACTAAAACTATTTAGGGTCAAACAACATCCCTGCTCATATTGTCTTTTTATTGCTCAGAACAGAAAGGTAATGCGTCAGTATGAGAGCATGAGCTAGAAACAAGTGCAGTGCATCAACTAGCCAACTGCACACATGCATCCATGCATCAGTTCCTATTTCTGTATTTCAACGTCTACAATATTAATTTTCAAACTAGAATTCTGGCACATGTGCAGCACACAGTAGCAGATACATGTAGTCTCCCAGAAGCCAGAATGTGTTTGAAATCAAGATCTCATTCTAATAGCTGGCATTCCAATTTTGAAAAATATTCATACTTTCACCTGACACAGAACTCGAGATTTTTCAGCCCGCTATGCTATTCATCTGCATCGTTTTCATATGCTGAAAGTATCAAACCTAGTATTTCACACTGCATTTGTGAACCTAAAAGTGTCACAAAGTGGTCTGACTTGCAAGTTTGTATCAAGGACTATTAATCCAGCAAACTGTATAAAAGAAGTGTGAGTTAACAAATATGTCGTCATTATAAATATTTTCCACTCAGAAGCAGAAGACACACAGTACAAATGCAAATTTTTCTTGCATGAACATTCATCCTTGGCTTTAGAAAAACAACCTAAGTACCAGACAAACTCTTCTTTCAAAAATAACATCATACCTTCAGAAGTTCAGGTTCCCATGAATCCAGAGTTAAAGATCTTACTTTTGAGAAGTGGACTCCTAAGCTCCTAAATAGCAAAAAGAAACATAAGCCTGTACAGGTGCACTCCATCTGATTTCATATGATTTTATATTGGTTTATGCAAATAAAGCATGTTTCCTTCACTCTGCCTACTAAAAGGGACTCTCTAACCTTGCCTTAAAATCTGTTTTAAGAGGCAACCACCACATTTCCTATTTCAATCAATTACACTTCTGAAAAGCTCGCCAACCTGTGTATCCCAGAGCACTCGATGCACAGTGTGATTCCAAGGTTGATGCTGGCCCAACGAGGATCTGCCAACCCACAGTCACAGCAGGCAGCATTACCAGGAATACACTGAACTCGCTGTAGAGCACTTTCTCCCTTTAACAACTTCTCTTTTGTCTCGCTGCCAGACTCTAGGCTTCCAGTAGAAGGGGACGACTTCTTTTCCTGTTTCTGAAAAAGAAACAAAAAATACACTAGAGAAGAAGATCCTATGAATACTGAAATACTGACAGTACACTAGAATTCTAGAAAAAAGCTTTGCATTTAAAGCCAAAGAAATCACAGAACTGAAAAATACCTTCAGCTTTTTAGAAAAAATACAGAACTGAGCCTGAGTCAATAATCCTATGATTTAGATAGTGCTACAGAAAAACTTCAACACATACAGGCCAAAGCAATTCTAGTGAGATGGAATTACAGACAAATTAGACAATTAAAGCCTTCAAAATTTCATTGCACTTCCACAAACAATGGATTTTATTTTTAGTTCCCCTCTCTCAAGGAGAAGTTCCCTCTATTTTTACTTCTCAAGATCTAAACATAGTTACTGTTTGGTTGGTTTTTAAACTCACCTCAGATTCATCCCCTTTCTCTCTGTATGCTGTAGCAATACTGGTCTGAACAGCCTTAATCCATGCCTGCCGCAGCTTTTCTGAGTCAGCTTGGAGCATGCAGCTTCTGTGAGGAATCACATAATGCTCTTAGAGCCAGAGGCCAAGCAAGCAGCTTACATCAAACAACACGTTCTTCAATCAAACTTAGAGCCCTGGCAAAGTTTGTTGCTGTCAACATGTGTATGTCGCTTATTATGCACCATGTAATAATAAATCCGTTTGTTTCCAGATAATAATGCAGCTGACTTTTATGATCTACAAACTCCTTGTTTCAACTATTTATAGGTAATCTTAAAGCATGGGCATGACTCTTCAAATAACCCAGAGAATATCTTAATCTCCTATTCCTTTCTTTTTTTTATTCTTATTCCAAATCTCTCATCCTCCCACATGATTTACCTCCACAATTGTCTACAGCTATCGGTCTCTGAATGCTTAAGTCATTCACCAAAGCCAAGAGAAAATGATTGGAAAGCCTTGACAAAAAAACAACAAAAAATATTTTTTACATGGACAGTCAAAGAAAAACTCATTCTTTGGTCGTTTCTCATTAGCTACTTTCTAGGCTACTAAGCAGCTTGATACCAGATACCACTACTAAAACACAACAGCTCCATGACTACAAGACATTTATATGTAAAGCATAGGAACACATGTTTATTTTAATGCCAGAAGTAAACTAAATACTGGGAATACTTCTCACAGCATCACTTTCTCCCAGCCAGAGTTTTAGAGAACAGAATTGTTCAAATATTTTCCCTGTTTTGATTTGTCCCAAGAGACACGCTCATCTTGTGTTTCAAGGCAACTAAATCTAACGATTTAATTTAACCCCTTCATGTTTAAATAAACATGCTCCATCACTTCTCCTTACTTTGTTGGAGAAACCACCTCGAAACAGAAACGCCTTTCTATGTCTTCACAGTGTTTAACTGTGCAGAGCCGCAAGTCTTCAACAACTACTGTGGGATTATCCTAAGAGAAAAAAAAGTAAAAGGGACAGATGAAAAAAGTTGCTGATACCCTCAAATTATTTCTCATTTAACTTCACCACTCCGTATACATTTTTCCTTTGAAAATTAAATTTGAAATAAGTGATATTGGACACAGTTGGCAGGAAATATTTATTTCAATTTTCATGCTTGGTTATATCCTGTGAGAATTTTGAGATTGTCTTTGCATCTACAATCCAAACTACTGAATAATCAACAGCTTAAAAAACAGTATTCAAAGGAGTTCAGAGCTAATTCCTAGAAGATGTGCTATTAACTTACACAGAAATCAGACAGATTACACTAAATAAGCCACATATTAAGTGCCAAGTACAAAAACCCAGAAGCGATGCAGTGGTTGTGACAATTTGATTCAACTCCAAAGACATCCATTTTAAAATAATGCAATTTTTAAAGGTGCTTTTTGTAATATAAAAATGTATCAAAAGCGACTGCAATTCACAATCAACAAGTGCCTAAAACGTACTAGCATATAATTGCACCACTTGTTTCCAACCACAAAAAGACCACACCCCCTGAACTGACAGCACATCAGTTAACAAGCAGCAGGCTCTGAACCTAGGCTGTTAATGCTGATGACCAATGAATAACCATAAACTTCCCTTTACTTACTTATTGCCTTCTCCATTCAGTTCTCTACTTCTACTTTTTTTTTCCCCCACAAAGAACAGTTACAGCTATGTGATGCACAAACTGATTCTAGAAGAGTAAATCAGAGAGACACTTGCCCAAATGCTAGTTGACAAAACTAACTTCTAGGCTGGGGCAGTCTTGCTCAAGCTGCTGCTGTATACAGCAGGTGTGAAAAACTATACTTCGCCACAACGGACATCGACTGCTAAGCCTTACACTTTCACTATTAGGTATGTGGACATAGCATTGGTAACAAATACTTCTGTGTCATTTTCTCCTCTCTCAGATTGCAAAATTGGGTTTGTGAGCCCAGCCAGTAACTGGAAAGAGCAAATCCTTATGGACTTGCCCAAAGAACACTATGCAGCCCTCAGTCAGCCAGCAAGCATACACAAGCCTTTTGTGATCAACAGCTCTCAAGGCTCCTTGTGAGTCTTCTCTGCAACAAGGTAACAAAAATAACCACAATAAATCAAGTACTGCTCACAACTCTCTAAATCTGCAATACAAGTGTTTATCTCATTTTACAAAGGGAAAAACTAATTGAGAAAATCAAGTAGGTTTTTCAAGACCACACAGGACATCCATGCCAACTTTCTGCTTCTTTCTCTGATGAACCAGGAAGACCAACATCGACATCAAATTATCCCAAGGCAGCTTTTCATACCTACCTTAAATTTCTTCTGGTACACAAGTTGGTTGTTCTGTATGGAGAACCAGCGCCTATTCAAACAAAAAGACATCCAAACAATATGCAACTGATTTCACTGTATTTATTTGACTCAAATATGCTATGATACAGTCTATAGAGAGAATGAAAGTGAAAAAGAATTTGTGGTATTAATTCTGCAGTCAGTTTGGACAAGTATTTCAGGAGTAAAAGGAAGAGCAGAGACAAAACAAAAAAAGAGTGCAAAGTTCAAATAATTTGAATCCTGGACAAATACATTCGTGTTATGACATTAGTAAAGCTAAGATACAAAACATTTTCGTTTCAAAGAACATTTACATCTGTATTTTAGCAGCACACTACAACTTCTAAGTAATTCAATAACACAAATTAAAATAGTTTAAATAATGGAAGTACTAAAACATTTGAACTACTCACTCTTGAAATATTTTCAGGAGTAGAGCTAACAAATAACTTACCTAGCCATCAGACAGAACTAATGTATTGCTATGCCATGGAGGTCTCTCTATATTGGTATTTCTTAGAATTTTAGATAGAAAACATTGCATATAAACACAAAGCAACTACTAAGTAGGTTCTTAAGCATTAGTTTTACAGGAAACAATTTAAAATAAATTAAGGTACCCAATAAAATCCAAAAGATAACACTTAAAGGAAAAAAAAATCCTCCTTCCTTGTCCAACTCCTGCTCAGATGGGATACAATTCGTAGTGAATGGATGAATAGTTGGTGTTCTTGAAAAAAAATTCTGTGCATCTCAGATCTAGAACCATGTCTATCACATCACTGAATATGAAAATAGAAGCAAACATGGCCATCTGCCTCTGGCTCTCCTGGGGATGCACAGAAGAAAAGCTGGCTTTGAACAGAACAAAAATTTCATAATACAAATATCAATTCAGCCCTGCAGCGAAGTTAGCATACATTGCTTTTGTACAGGTTTATAATACAAACCTGTGTTCACCGTAACATAATGGCTCAGTTACCTCAGATATCCCATTTATACAGACTGCACATCCCTGTTTTCTGCACTGCCAACTAGTCTGAGTGCCAACAGTGCACAAAATACTGTGGAGAACAAGATATGTTGCAGTACAAACTTGTGAATATCAAGCTATGGTTCACTAAAATTAGTAACAAGAAGGCTCCATAAGTTTGTTCAATCACCACAGGCCATTCATAGAAAGAAGCACACAAAGACTGTTAAGAAAATAGAAAAGGAAAAACTAAAGATATATGAGACAGTTAGATTCCAATCAGGAAAGCTAGCATTTGTTAGAAAAGTTAATATTTAGTAGACAGATGAGATTCTACCTTTTTACAAGTATTCTTTCAAATGTTGTGCAATGTATTTAATTTTAAAAATAACAAAAGAATCTCCTTTCAATATTGGATTTCCACCATAATAGCCGTCAACTTTTTGCATTAAGATAATTGAGCAGAACAATGCAGAACAGTTTCCTGCACGGGGGAAACAACATCTTTAAGGGAACTTGCCAAGTTCAGTCAAAAAGTATTTTGGGAGCGGGGCGTGAGGGGGATTTTTATCTTTTAAGGAACTTCCACTGAAGAGGATAAATAACTGAGAGTGCAGTATAACTCGTAGCTCACATTTCTTGAGGGTGATAAGCGAATACACTCCACCATATGCTTTAAAAAACAAAGGTGGCAGCCTCCCTTCCATATCAGCATCACAGCCATTTTACTTGGGACAACAATCTGATGTTGTTTTGAACATTTGAAATAATTCATAAACAAATTACTGTAGGAAACAGAGTACTGGGGGCTCTCAGAGCTAACAGGCAGGAACTTATAACCCCTAACACCTGCACTGAAGGGGCTGTTGTGGTGTATATCCATCCCCTGCTTGTGCAGCTTTAGCAACATGCACGCTGTCATGCTGAAAGTCATCAAAGTTTCTTCAAATGTGACCTTCTGTCAAATGGTAGGAGAAAGGCACAGTAAAAGAGAAAACTCATCAGGGGAAATCCCAAAGCAGCTGGCACTGCCCCATGGAGTTTATAGGAGTCCTTAAGTTCAGCTGTTTGGGTTTACAAACTAAATAGCTTCCAATCATTCTCACCTGCACAATTAAAAAATAAAAGTGTTTCTTAAATAGAAAAGAACACCATTAATTAAAAAGCATTTTAAATTTACAAGAGCTACAAGAAGTGCTAAAAAAATACAAAAGTAAAGTTAAATTATTTGAATGTTACACTGAATTGTGCTTATCGATTTTCAAAAGGAAACTATTTTCTTAATAGGTTGCCATCAGCATTCACATCAGTGATTAAGAATGCACAACATTCAAAAGTTATTTCTATTTCCAGTGTAGTTGGTGAGAAAAAACCCATCAATCTACAGAGGAAAAAGTCAAAACATTGATCTCATATGCTCAGAAGTCTGAGTGCATAAACTTTGCTTTAATTCCTTTTTAGCTAAAACTAGCTCCATCTTACTAATTCTTTTAGAAGTGCTGAGCAGCAGGTTGGCATCCCAGGCAGAATCCTTCTGTTATTTTCTTAGACTGAGCCACTTTACATCCATTGCAAGTAATCAAAATTAAAGGCAGGGTTAATTAGAGCTTTTTGCGTGCCAAAGAAACATTGGGAACGTATAAAAGAAGCTGGTTGGTACCTGATGTGATCTGGCTTTTTCCTGTCATGTGAAAAAATGGGGTAGGATTAAAACATAAGGGAAAGGAGGAACAGGAATGAAAAATGCAAAATGAGCAAAATAAGCAAAGAATTAGCATGATCTGAAAATAGCCGAATTAAAAAGGAAAACACCTACCTAATGCATCCAACTTAAAATTATTCAGAATGTACTAGTGTTTCATAAATGCTTTTCTTAGTCACACATACATTTATTAACACAGACCCTTTTTAAATCTGAATTTCTAAGAACCAAAGGTTTACCACCTATTGTTGTGCAGTAAATTCAATTGATTTCATTTCCCAAAACCCCAAAAAATCTGTGTACAAAAAGATACCACCTAAATATGCATACATTCTAAAAGCAGGTCTCCATGCCAGTTGTGACTTCCTGGTATAAAGACTGAATCTGCCTTCCACTGAAGTACCTGTGAGTAGACACATACACTATACCAGAAGATACAGTATAAAGAAGATTCCAAAACCTTAAGCTCTTTCAGAACAAAGCAATGTCAAATGACAAACAGCTCTCATAGTTTTCTTTTTAACCTGCTTGCAAACTGTTTCTCAGGTGAGCACCATACAGAATTATCCCAAATAAATTTGCAACTGCACTCTTTGGACAACTCAACCAAGCTGCCAACTGCCCAAGGAAGAAACTACACCATCCTAGCAAAAAATAATTGGGATTTGGAAATTTTCCCGCCACAGCAACTGGCACTGCCCAAGGATAATCCAGAACAGAGGATGCACAAAGTATCACAACATCATCTGATGGGATCACAGAGATGTGTCCAAGCCAGGAAAAGCTCACTGTACCATTTCCTGGTCTACGTTTTTAACATTGCCAAATGCAGTGATTTTTATGCCTTCTCATAACATTGTCGTCAAGGAACACTTTAAAGAATCTCAAACCATCACAACACTGATACTGACAGAGGGGACTGACAAAATACCACATTACAGCTGGCATTACAAACAGCAGGTAGCCAGTGGTTTGGTTAACAAACTGCCATTGGTTCAGACCATCAGGAAACTCCAGTATTTCCCTCTAGAAGAGTCATCATGGCTTTGTTTCAGCTGGTTGATTCTCTATCCCTTGCCTTCTCACAAAAGAGAGGCACACCATGAAGCAGAAAACTACCTACCTGACAAGGACACTGAAAGCAGCCTGTCTGCCACAGGGGCCTCCGATTTCTGCTCTGAATTCCCTCATATAAAATACATCATTCTCTATATGTTTTCTCCTTCAATATTTCTTCATACATTTCTACACTCAAAACTGTTTAAAGTGGAGACAGTGCTTTCCTGTGGCTGGAATCGCACTCCAGCCTCTAGTGCATGTTTGAATTTCAGTCAGTATTGCCGCCACGAAGGTGAAATTGCAATACTATGGAAGTAAAGCATTCCGTCAGTGGAAACCAGCAACAGAAAGGCAAAAGCCACTTCAGTGCCTACAACGTAGCAAGCAGTAACAACTCTATTCAGAAATAAAAACAGGATTAAAACTTTTCTGTTTTATTAAAACATGAAGAGTGAGGATAGAACAAATTACTAGCAGCTGTCTTCATTAAGAAGGTTTTTATTTTACACAGCTTAATAGTAATAGTTTCACAGCAGACAACAATGGTTTTGGACTGTATGAAGTACAGAATTAAAATCATGGTTTCGATTTCTAAGCCACATTTATAGATGGCTTATCAAATGCTACTCACTGCCTAGTTCTGACACATCCAACTAGCCTATGACAATAAGTTCTGAACTTCAGATTAAGAAAGATTAAAGGCTTAGCTTTACTGAATTGTGAGTGTTCACAGGATAAATAGAAAAAATAACATGCAAATATAAACTATATAATAAAGTAGGTTAGCTCTGACTCATTTCTGAGCTGCTTACCTTGGCTCTCTTAAATGATATTGCTCGAACATTTTGATCGTATTTGCTCAAACATGTAAACTTACACTATGACTTTTGTTAATAATGACTTCTCTGTTACATTCCCAGTGAGCAAAGCCTTTATAACACGCAACAGAAGGATGTGAAGCAGGAGCTTCGTTCTCAGTCACTTATCAAGAGGCTGCAGATAACCCTGCAAAACACCTCACACGAAGGACTCTCTGTACCTGTTGTAAATTCAGCGGACAACAGTTTCCTGCCCTGTCACTGCAGAGTTTTCCCAAAGTGTGCTTACACTACTTAGTCTAACATTTTACCTCTGACCAGAAATGTGCTTTTGAAACATATCTGCTAGTTTTGTCCCTTCTTCATTCTTAGGTGCCTCACAGAGTTGTCTTGGAGAACTCCAGATTCATGTGGATGAAACCAGCACAGAAGGTACATCACAATTACAAATAATCAGACCACAGGACCAGACTAGAGGTAGTCCAAGGCAAACCCCCTAGAGGAGCTGCACACCACTTGCTAATGTAAATGCACCCTAATCATCTGCAGCTGATTTAGGATTTAGGGGAAATAATTTGATTTTCTACTGACTTGTGACATTCCAAGATATTCAAAGAACTACAGAATTAAGAAGAGCTCACAGATCCAAATGCAGACTCTGATCTCCAAAGCACAGCCAACTGCTTAACAGAAGCACTGCTGCAAAACTGTGGAGTGAGAGATAGTAAGAGCAGCTCTATATCGAACTAACTTCACAATTTAAGAACTGTACTCAACTCTATTGTAAATGCTCAAGAACACATTTTGGTGAAAGAAGTGTACACCACTGGAAATGCAAACGAAATCCAGTTCCGTAATAAAAACATATAAACAATAGTAAAATAAACATCTTTAAACAGACAAGTCTGACAGCGTATTCTGAATTCCCAACATGACCATCAAAACTAAAGAATGCAGAAGTTACTGCACAGCATAGGAACTGCAAAGAACAACAATGCTTATCTTTCAGGAAAAATAACAGTCCTTGAGTCCTTCGCTACGTGTTCCTGCTTCCAATAGCTTGCAACTTCTATTCTACACCATCACCTAAACACTTATTTTCCCAGCATAAACATTCAAATAGCATACTACATATAATCATAACAATTGCTCAGTTTCAAAATAAAAGATCAAAGCACAATTATAGATCCAGACCGCAGACAATAAAGCCAGCCTTCCATACATGGGACTTCTCCAAATTTCAAGATACATTCTTACTAAAGGCCTGCAAACCTCTAGGAGAAGCAATAAGGAGAAAGGGCTATGAAGCGTTCTCTACATAAACTCACAGAGCAGTCCAAGGGTTCTGTTGGATCAGTGGAATCAGTAAGCTGCATAGATTGTAAGTCAGACAAGAACTGAGCTTAACAAGCAGTATCTTAAAAAGCCAGAGGTTCTGAGTAATTACCTGTTCCAAGTCTTGAAGGCATTGCTGGCTCGCTTGAACAGATAGCCTTCCATAACAATACCATTGGCTGCATCTACATTGTATTCTAGTTTCGAGTCGTCACCAGAGTAATCCTAGTACAAAGGAACAAGAGGAGAAAAAAAACCAACACATTGTGGATACAATTAGAAGTTGAGGTATTGGCCACGTTAAAAAGAGTAATTATTTAGGAAAAATGTTTAGCTTGCAACTCCCGCCAGTCATGCCATGCCATGACTCTAAGCCCCAACAACTTTTTCGAAAAGCATTTTCAGGAGATCAGATGCTGGAGATGATTTTTATTTTAATAGATCAGAAATCATTATTTATTTTACTAACCATCTTCTCAAAGTGCATGAAAGAACAAGGGAGGACAAGGAAAGTCTCTGAATCAGAAAGGCTGTAGCTCAAAGAGGTGCACACCTACCTACGTTCTAGAGAACAAAACTAACATGTTTTCAAGAAGCTAAACCATGTGAAAGATCAACATGTAAAAAAGAAATCATGTTAAGTCCTATCATTTTAGTAATACCTAGCATGTGTTGTTAATACCTAATAAATGTTGACAGCTACAGAAAACCTACAGTGAGCAATTTGTAGATAATTATCACCCACATTTTAAGTCTTTGTCCTCGTATCTTTCCTGAGCTTTGCACACATAGTTATGAGTAGGATTCCTCTAGCACTGCCAAAGACACTGGCACTACTGCCCAGAGGGATGAGAGTGCCCCATCCCAGGAAATATTCAAGGCCAGTTTGTATGGAGTCTAGTGGGAGGCAACCCTGCCCACAGTAGAGGGTTGGAAGGGTCTTTAAGGTCTATTCCAACCTAAGCACTATTCTATGACTCATTCTATCATCCTATGTTCTCATTTATGTCAGGATGGGCAGCAAGTAGACACTCAAATGCATTAAACTTCCAGTATCTCCCTCAAGTTCTGTGCAAACATAAACTCATAAATAAATGCACATCAGAAGGAACAGTGATTCTTCTCATTCACTGAAAAGTCAGGGTAGGAGACTATGAAGTTGGCTATTTATTTATTTAAATCCCACAAATAAATAAACAAACACATTTCAGTCAAAGATTAGGAGAAGAAAACTCATCAACTTGAAGTGGTGGAGCTTTGTGAACAATAGAGACAGTTCTGCTAAAGTATATATCTCCCCATAGATTTGGGATTTAAGGAAGTAACTCCAAGACTTATCTCCGTAGCTCCTTAGGTAAGACAAGAAATACAACATTCTCCCACTTTTTCCTTACTTGTATTTGGACTGGCTTCATTAAGTCTGAACTAGCTGATCTCAGGTGTTTATTGAGCAAGGGCTAACTGCTGCTAGAGATGCACATGGAATTATATCATTTGTTATAAACTGTATCCAGAGATCAAAAGAAAATTCATGCCATTACTGAATCTCATGGTTAGTAAAATATGTCCTTAAGTTAGAGGAGCAACATATGGCTTCTCCTCATAAGAGATATCACTGAAAATGAAGTCTCATAACTCAAAAAACCTTTAAATATGAGAGAGGCAGAATATTTCACAAACATTTTTGAAAATGCAGGCATTTTTCCACACAAACTGCACAGCAGGAGATTTCATGTAGTAACTCACGTGTTCAACTACCCATCTTAATAGATGGGACTAAATTTGAAATGTAAAATTTAGATTTTTTATTAATTCAGTGGTAGAAAATCACTGCAAAAATTCTAAAAGAAGATAGATTACAAACAAATGGTTCTCAAAAATTACAAATTTGAGCATTATTCAATATCTCGTGAGCTCGATTTTCTGCGTGTTTTCTAGATCAGAGCACACTGAGCATTAAAGACTTTAGAAAGCTTTTATCCTGGTAGCTTTACCATAGTGATACAGCTTATGTAATATATGAAAACATTCTCAAAGCACTTTAAGTCCTTTCTGGAAAAAAGTCGTTTCCTTTCTAAGGAGAAGAGGGAAAAAAACCAAAAACAAGGCAACCCCTCCCACCCCTATATCACAAATTCCTCTAACTTACCAGCTCCCAAACATAGTGAAACCTGCTAAAGATTTGCATCTCCCTGCCTCAGTGACTCCTGCAATTCCTTGACTAGTGAAAGATAATATGCCTTGGCTCAGTCTTTTCTACCCAAACTACCACATAATCACATTTTCCTTCAAGCATGGAAAACTTCTGCAGAAAATGCAACCGCCTTTTCCAGTGAAACTAATTTAAGCTCTGAAGACACATACTATCCTAACAGGATTATTTATCTTGCTACCTTCTTGGCCTAAGTAATCTAAAATAATAAGCCTTCCTCATGAAGTGCAATTGGTGTAATTTTTAATGGCTTTCCTGAATGACTCGCACCTTCACAGAGCAGATAGAACAGAAGAGTACGCAGACATGCAACTCTAACAGTGCACACACAACAGCTGGGAGGGAGAGGGGGCAAAGCCTCCCTGTGCTTCTTCCATAAAACTTCATTGAACGCTCTAGTCAGTAAAACATTTAACTGCCTTCATTCCAATTAAAGAGATTAAAGTAGAAAAATAGATTAGATAGCCGTAGTCTGATCTTAATGTGTCTTATTTCATAATTAAAGAACAGGGAAAAGAGGTCACATCATAATTTATTTTTATCTTGGATCATGGAAAGGTTTAATGAATCACAAAAAATAATCAGGGGTGGAGAGAAATACATCCTTATCTTTCCAGTAACCCGCGTAAGAGAATCACATGCTAATAAATCCAGGCACGTTGTGTGACTCAGAATCTTATATTCCTTAAACAAACACACAGCCTATAAGGAATGTTTTAAATATCATTTCTTTGCTCATTAGGAGCTACTGAGGACTTGAGTATGCGTCACCTAATTGGAATTAAAAAATTAAACTAGCATTATGAAATTTACACTGTAGTATGATACCATATATTTAATTAAGATTAAAGGAATTAACATTGATGGTTTTTATTTTGGTATCAATTTTCAAGGCTGGCTATCTAATGGAAGACATAAAAGTGAGCAAATACAAATGAATTATACAGCATGCTTTCATGGCAGTTTTTGGTGCTGATGTTTGTTTATAACTTAAAAACAACAAAGAAAAGTGTCCACGAGGAATAGGAAATCAGTTGGCAGTGGAAAAAAATTCCACATTTACAGTTAACCTGGTGGAACACCACGTGCTGCCCTTGACAGTGTTTCAGTGAATGCATTTTTATATCAGCTTATCAATTTCTGTAGCTTGTATATTTTCTTTGCATTTCTCCACACATAATTTTTCTGCAACTAAAACACCACAAACCCTAGTTTTCAGTGGCAGAGCTTTAGATTCACTTCCAATACAAAGACTGCTAAGATACCATGACATGAATCATTTTACTCAGAAACCATCAGGAGCATATCAGTATTTTAAACTTAAATTTGTATGCAAAGACATTGTTTGACATTTTGTATTTACAGAAAAACAAAAGTCTTTTTTTACAAGACAGTAAATAGGGGAGAGTAAATAGCAAAGAAAATAATAATATGAAAAGTTGCTCTGGTATATATCAAAACAGAAGACATTCACCATGCAACCCCTCCTTTTAGGAAGTTGCTTCCATTCCCATCCCTACAAGGTTGCTATGCTCAAGATGAAAGTCTCTTGAGGAAGGGCTCAGAACAACACCACATTCAAATAACAAGGCTTACAGTCCAAGATGAAGGGCCAGAAGTCAAAATCGTCACTGAACATAAAAGTCACTTGAATTACTGGAACATCTTTACTTTTGCTAAAACAACTAGTCCGTATTACTACTCCACTGCAGTTCTGGTTAACAATTGCTTTAAGACTGTGGTAGTATTGGGTTCCCTATTACCTTGTTTACTCAAATCACTCTCACTACAGCTGCTTCCTGAACAGTTCTTTACAGGTAGGGTTCTTGGTTTATTTTTCAAGTGAAAATGGAATTTGAATAGAACTAAAACACTACTTGAGGTTCGATGTAAATGCTTCCTGTGCCACTTCCCTGGTTTTAGAAGAAAATGTTACTCTGTCACAGAACCAAAAGGCCATAAAGCTGTTCACAAGTGATTTTCAAATCTCCTAAGTCAACACGTTACTTCAGTAACAGCTAATTCCTACTACATGTTACTTCAAATAACAAGGAGGAAGAAAGCATTTCTTACACTACAATAATGGCTTTTTGCACAATTGTTGAGTAAATAGAGCACAAATTTTAATTAAAAATCAGACATCAATTATCTTAAGAAAACAAATTATAGTGTTGACCAAACCCTTCTGTGACATTTACACTAGCTACTCTGGTAACAGTGTATTAAAAGAAGATGATGATTATAAAGGTGTGATGGGTTATTTAATTAGTGCAATTACTCCGCATGCATATGCACATATATGCAAACACAGGTAGTGGGTGGGTAGGTGTGCACACATGCACTTACCTATAGATTTCAGAAAAGGAACTGCTGTCTATCCACACAATGAAGAAAAGGCATCATTCTGAAGCATCAGATTAAAACTTCAGTATATTAAATCCATAAACACTTCATGAGATGAATTCAACTCAAGAAGTTCCAATAGTTATAAAACACGTAAGGATTTGGTACTGGAAGATTTGGGAACATATTCTTAAGGGGTAGCCCAGTGGAAAGCAACACGACAAGAAAATAGACTGACATCCTGGTCAGGTTGAATGGATGACAAAATGCTGTAAAGAACAAGATCTGAGGTCTAAGGCAGTTCAAGATTCTGAACTCCTGATTCACTGGAAACAAACCTGGTGGCAAGGTAGGGAAAAGCAAGTGGGAGATAAAACAAACAGCATGGTTTGAATAAAAAATGTAAAAAAATTTAAAAAAAGAGGAGGAGCTGTAAAAGGAATTTCCAGTAAAGCATGCCTTCCAAAGCCTAGTTGCATTAATCTAGGCATTATCATAAAACACATCAGTAACTGATTGATAAAGACAAGAGGCAACATTTACAACATGAAACACAAAACTTCAGAAGACAACACACAAAACAACTGAATATACTGAATCTATTCCGGTGACAGCATAGAATTGTCATTTAATTAAAATAATAAATTAATCACCTCATAATGAATGCTGTTTGCTCATAAATGCAAGAAAAAATAAATACACACACGTGGCTATAGTTTATCAAGTTTCACAAAGCATGAAAGATTCAAGAAATACTAATACTGTCAGAAACAGTTTACCTGTAAAGCAGCCTTAAGCAGCATTTAAAGAAAAAAAGAACATAAACACTACTGGCAACAACAACCACAATAAATGCTAACAAGTTATTATTTCTTCCATCCATTAAATCTAATTGTCAACAACTAAATTCCTTCACCAAACACTGCTATTTTCTAACAGCAAAACCCCCAACTATTGCCCACTCCTAGAACTAGCACTACTGAGCCCAAACAAATTCAAACTTGAACACAAGCATTGACCTCACCTGTTCCCCATTTCCCAGTAACATTTATATTGACTCCAACTACTGATAACTACAATTGGAATACTAGCATGTTTTCATTACTGAATTTATGTACTCAGATTTCACTTATACTTGTAATTTACAACACCTGAACGGATACAGAATGTATCTGAATGAGAGTAAGAAGTGCTCCATTACCTTTGAGCTGGTATCTAAGTAATTTCAAAAGTACCTGCAGTATTAGCTCACTACCAGAGAGTTCAGTATATAAATACATAATTTCTAGCACCATACCTGCAAAATCAATACCTATCTAGAGCTTTCGAGTCATCCAACAGTTATTCCCCCCATAATGTTAATAATGTTCATTTTTGTCAGTACGCAAAAATAAGAATCATACATAAAATCTGTCCAAAACAGCAACTTAACGTTACCATTTTCATATTTGTGTGTAAATGAAGTTCTTACATGAGAAAGCCTATACAAAAGTTTACTTTGCATCTTTATAGGCTATAGGAAAGTGATGTACTCATTTGGTACAGTTCAGGAGGAGAGCAACACAAGATTGTATGACTGTGCAGTGTATTTCTCTCCTACAGTACACAGGAGGAGATAGCTACTTCTACAGATATACTGAATCTGAGATGTGATTGAAATTAAGAACTACAATAACATGTTTAGGGATCCCTAAAGAAAAAAAAGCAGCCTTAATATTCTATTTATGTTGCAGTCAAAACTAAACATAATACCATATTCTGTAATATAAGAATGAGTATCTACAATCCAATCTTATTATTACAATCCAATCTTTATGATGTGTCTAATTCTCTGTGCTCAAGATAACATCTTTCACAGCTCCAATGCAGAGATGCACTCTCGGGCATAGATGTCTGAGACATGAAAATGGATGTACAGTGTACCCTTTACATTCTCTGAAGTACCTTTTGTTGAATAGTGGAGTGCTTTTGCTCCATATCTCTCTTCTCCTTCGCAGCATCTACAGCCAACTGATCCAACTGTAAAGAGAAACAGAAAATGGGATCTTTAGTTTTCAAAAGAAATTTGGCTCTGTAGATTCCATAATGCTGACAAAAAAAATAAAGAAAGAACACATTATGTCTAGACATTTCATTATTTGTTTCATCTGCATAGTAAAAATCAGCTCTCTGGTTGAAGTGTTTACCTTTAATGACCACTGAAGCCTTGTTTAAAGCACTGCACTATCATCTTGAATTAACTTCTATGAAAGGTGTACATTTCTTGTAAGCTTTAGGAGAAATGTTTCAAAGAACAGCATGGTGCCAAGCGTATGCGACTCCTATACCGCATTGGTGCTCAGTCTCTGAAGGGAATGACTCATGCTTTAGCTGCTCCTGCTGGCTGACTGGCCTATGCAGCAGCACCAGCTTCAGCAGCCAAAACTAGAAAGAGCAAATGATAGTGATTTTTCCCTTTCAGAAAGAGGAGGGAACTGACCCAAACCAGGCTTTGGTATAGGTTGTTTTCATCGAGACACCAGCAGTACTTGAGCAAGGCTCCTTAGCATCTCAGATAGGACCGTTAAACTGCTTCTCATTCCAGAAATAACTGATTCTGCAGGAGGACTGTCACAATAGAGAGGATTTGATTGGAGTTAGCTTCCTTATCAAGTCAGTGATAAAAAATAGCACTAACAAAAAGTTGCCATATCTATAATGCCACCATAAAAAATAAACTTTTGAAACCGCAAGGGAAAAATAAGGCAGGAAATTTAAGATATCCCCTTAGACAATAAGTTTGTTTGTTCAAGCTTTGATGTTTAAACAAGGAATAGGGTGCAGAAACAGATGCCACCTGACAGATCAGCTAGCTTGGTAGCTTGACAAAACACTGAAGGGACTGACGAGCTCCCCTGTATCCAGCTCCATGATCCCCAGTCACACTGTTACCGGACAATGACACAGCTGCACTGCCTCCGCAGCAGTGCAGCCCACAGCTCTGCATCTGAGGGCAGATGCTGTTCTACCCCAGGCCTAAATGCAGGAGACTGACAGCATGCAGCTCCAGTTTGCCAGCACAAGTCAGTCACGTGGCAGAGAGCACCCTGTGACTAACAGAGCCCCTAATTTACACACCACTTACATCACCTCCACCCACACCCATAACCACAAACAGAAACCTCTGCCAAATCCGGTCGTGTCCCCCACTGCTCTAGTTCCCCTGCTTGAAATGATACAAAAGAGAATTAAAATTAAAAAAAAAAAAAAAAAAAAAAAAAAGGGACACCAAATGGCTCTCACACCCCTGCATTGGTCAGCCCAACAGTTATGAACCACCACACAGCTGGGACATGTGCATCTAAGTCCCATCTCTGTCAATTTTTCAGATTCTCAACATCTCTTTCCATCTTCTGCTTTTCACTACAAAGACAGCACTGCATCATTCCAGATACAAAACTCAGACAAGTACTTACTCTTTCACTCTGGTCAGCAGCACGTCAACCATCAAACAAAAAAACAGCAACCAGCTACTGACAACTGTAGTAATCACATCACTCAACCATCAAAATCCCAGTCCTTCTACCAGTGACTGGTTAATGTCATGGTTTTATGATTTTTGATATTGGTATTCCACATCCACAGCCTTCAAAAAGTTAGATTTCTCAAAATATTGCATTAACTGGCAAATGTATTCTATACAGACTCAGTGCTTTAAGTGGTACTCCATGCAGAACTAAGAGTGAGATGTTTAACTTTTGGCATCTTCACCCTAGAATGAAAATTCAAGTCAGTTCTGTTTTTAAACTAATACCATATTTCATGCAAGAAGTGCCAAATATCAAAATTTCCATGCAAAAACATATATTACACTATGTGGCATTAAAGCTTCTCTTACAGTGATCTGATTCACAAGTGATACTACACTGACTTCAAACACTCAGTACACAGAAGACGCTCAGTTCTATTCTGTCATGTAAACCAGCTGTTTTGAAAACACAGAAGAATTATACACAACTGTACTACTTAAGATTGCTTTAGCTTTACTATTTCATGAGCTATTAAACCTCCTATGAATACAGAATTTACCTGAAAGCGAGAATTCATTTACTAACAAAAGCAGCCAAGAATATCTTCAGAAAAACCTAACAAATGCCTGCTTCATGTCTCACCATACCTCCATTACTGCCTGTCAAACACAGAGAATTGAACCAAAACAAACTGAAAAATCATTAACAGTTAAATTTTCATGAGCTATTTACAAGTCTGTATCTGTTACTTAAAAGCCAACATCTACCACAGGAAAATTCAACAAGTTATACAACTTTAGAGATTTAAATCCATCGTTGTTCCATTTGCAAAAAAAATTAAACATTCTCAGCTTTGGTTTTCTATATTTAACTCCTCTAGTTGCTATGATACAGGAACCAAAGTGAGTGTTACAGAAAACTCATTACTAGACAGATGAAGCAAATGCATGATCAGCCATTCAAAAATAACCACATACTCCTGACTCCAATGATCTCCATTAAATACAAACATGAAACCTAACTGGCAGTGTAAAGCACTACTAGCTGTATGACTTTTGTTTGCTTTCCCCATCTTTTCAGCAGGTACAAAACAAACTCTGTACTATCAAAACACTGTAGTTCAACAACTACAACCCAAAATGGATGGATGTGAAAGAATAAAAGGCATGCAGCCAGTGCTAAGGACAGTCACATCCACCTGAACCTTTAACTTGCTACTGGTGCACCAAAGGCCAAGGGCTGCAGCCAATGCAGATTTTCCTTTCTTGATGGCAGGCCAGAACAAGGGCATTTCATAAACATTCAGCAACATATCTGCTTGAGGTGAATGCAGATGCATTTATTTGCTGTCATTTATTTGCTTTCATACACTGATAGACATTTAGAATTTGGGCAAGCTTTTGTTTTGTAGATCAGGTTGTAAACAGTATGGCTGTTCCAAGTCTTCAGATAAGAGGCAAAAAAAAAATCATACAAATGATTCCAAGCCCACTCAACCTGCACTGAAATCAAGTCAAGTCACACTGTTGAGCCTTCTCCCTGTGCCAGAGACAGATCTTCAGTCTAAAAACATATGCTCTAAACCAGTTTTGCATAACCACTTTCACTCCCTGCTGTGTGCAGTCAGCCATGGTCCCTATAACCTTTTGATGAATCCTTCAATGAAAACCCAGAGTAGCAATTATGTGTTCGTAAACTTGAAGAATGAAGCAGGGCAAGACGGACTCAGTGTACAAACTCAAATTTGAATGAATTCAAATCAGACTTCTGTTTCGTAGTCTAACTATAAGCTGCCGTTATCAACTTATTTCAATAATACTGCATAACTTACACAGTATATAACGCACACAAATAGGAGGAAACAAAACAAATACTACTTTTATTGTTAAAGAAATAACATGACATTTGTAACACATGGCACATGCAAAAATTTTAAAGAAGAAAACCCAGAATCCGGAGAACCAGTGCAACTTAAAGGACAATATACAGTTATGTTTAAGAACATAAATACTAAATGCAGTATTAAGTTCAGGAAAAAGCTTTCTAGCAATTTTAATTCAAAACACTCAAAATAGATTGTATGCTCCGTCTGCATGACATTACATTTTCTTTTTTGAAGAATAAACCTACAGTATGTTTCCCACGTATACACAGATCAACCTTTCTTCCACATCAGCATATAGTTATGAATTGATAAAGCATTATTTATTAAGTCTTACCTGTGCACCCAAATCTTTCATGTAGGGCCCAAGCTCGCTGAAAAGATCATAGCCTTGATGGAAAAAAGTCAAATGGGCATACATAAACGATAACATCTAGAGGAAAAAAAGCAGACATTTTAAGAAGGCTCAGTGTTAGACAGATATTGCATAAATGCCCCTTAACTAATCCATGTGAACAGAACGTATAAATAAAAAATTAAAGCAAAAAAAAAAATTGGGGTTATTTTCTGCTGTGTTGCATCCCACTAATTATGTCAATAACTCATAGAGCTTCCAGTGCCAAAAGTAAATACTCAAGGTAAAGGCAGAAAAGAGCCAAAATATTTCAGAACATGTTTATAGAATTCATCCCATTAACAAATAAATGCTAACTGAGGACAAAAAGTTACATTAATTCTTGTCATCTAAAAATCTGTTAGTGCCCGTTTAACTAGCATATATACAATGTGTACAATAGACAGACTACATCATTTATTTACCAACTATCCAAAACAATAACTTCTATGAACACAGCTGAGATAAGACTGTCCAGTCACAAAGGAAACAATTTGGGAAGATTTAGAGCACAATGACAAGCAGCTATACTGCTGGGATCCAACAGAACTTTGCATTATTTAAAGAAATTAAGAAAAAGCCAAATTTAGAGCTTGGAAAGAAAGGCACCATTTAATTTTGTGGTCTGTTTAGCAGTCAGCATACTAAAGCACATTGTATATTAGCTGACTCTAAGCTATTTATATAAAAATACCATTTCTGTACAAATAGCTTAATCCATCTTAGAACAGACTATGAAAAGTATTTATAAATGACTGTAGCAGACTTAAATAGCAGAATTCTTGGCAAGAAAAGTTTGATTTTAACCATGAAACACATCCCAAAGAACAATGAAAACCTTATTAAAGTGTTCAAATCCAAACCAAGAGATTGCTAAAAGTAACTAAGTTTCTATGCCAGTTTACAGTAAAGATCAAGCTGACTATCAAAGTGCCAGCTGTGCTCGTAACAGGTAAAAGGACAAATTCATTTTTAATATACTGCTTTGCAGCCATTTATCATTTTGATGTATTCAAATATATTCTATACAGAAATCAAAGCACATCTTACCGATTTTAAGATTTCTGATCTTCTTTTAGACTGAAGAACATTGATCTAAAAAGAAAAACAAAAAGCTGCTGATTTCATTCAGTTTACAAATTCTCCCCCACAGAGGTAAACTTCAGGTTACTTCCAAATAATCATATCAAAGCTTAGATATCAAACAAGTATAACTCCATATCTGATTTCACGTGGCACTTCTAGAACTGTAGGAGCTGTACGTGAGTTTTCTAATGATTTCAAAGTGATACAATCATAAGGTCATTTGCAATGCCCAAATTCTGCAATGATAGTCCAAACTTTCTTGGGCAATAAGGGAAAATTAAGACACTTCACATCAGCTAGAAGGAATAAAATAAACCTCTGAAGAAAGGAAAATTTGTACTCATTTTCAAGAAACTGAACTGAACATTTCAAATACCCTTTTTGACAGCATGAACTAATCCTGCTCACTGAACTCAAAGATGCCGACAACATCACTGCCTTCTGTTTCTAGAGATGGAGAATGGACTGGGCCATACTTATTTTTCCCTTTGTCTGACACCTTCTGAAGTGTTCCAGAACTGGGATACACACCCAGACACTGAAACTAGCAACATCACAATAACTTCAGTCACATTCCACATGTACTTCTAAGCTGGCTGAACTAACTGGCCAATGCCGTTGCCCTACAACTTGGGATATTTCACTTCGTATAGATAAAAGAACAGATTTAATTTTTGACATACGCTTAATTTTATCTTGTCTCCTAATCTTCAAAGCTGTCATCCAGATCTATGTTGGCTTTAAAGGCCCCATAGAGCAAAAAAAATAATGTGTAATTTTGTAATTTAACACTTCTGTATCAGTTCAAAGATTCCAGCAGAAGGAAAGCTTACTGAAGCTATAATCAAAACCAGACTGTAATTCTACACCCAAAGCAGAATGTAGTTCTATAGTTCCACAGTTGGTGTTTTGGAAAACTGTCTGCAGTGAAAATAATTAAATCTGTACAGAACAAACCCCCAACTAGAGGGATAAAATAAGAGAAAAGCATGGGATTTGAAATACAGTTTGAAGTCAATACAGCTGCAAAGAGACTGCTATTGTGAAGCCACTCTTCCAGCAGAAAAGAGTCATCCAAGCAGAAGGGATTCCTAAGGGTGAATTCATTTTTTGCCTGAATTAATTAAGAGATGCTGAAACTTTGCCTTGCTACTATAAAGGCACCTTTATCATAGGAACTGTATGTTACAACACTCAAATTCCAGAAGACAAATGAGCTGCAGGTCAATGGGTACAAGGACCCAGCCTGCAGCAATAGCTGCCAATCTCCCCACAGCCCTCCAATAGGTTGCACTGCCACACCAGAATGATTTCTATCATTCATATTTCCTAGGCTAGGTTACAGTTCATATTTTAAATATTTAAGGAACTACAGCATAACCAACTTACATTTAGGCCAGAAATGTCAAGTTTGACAAGATAGTATTATTGCTGCACTTACCTGAAGAACATAATCCAGAGCTATGTGTCGAAAACATTTTCGTGTTGCAGTCAAAATATTGGTAGCTTCCTCTACTTCATGTTGCTTATTTCTTTGAACTTGGGCATTTTTTACCAGAGCATTTTCTTTTTCTTCACTAACTTTTTCAAACTGTTTCTTTGCATCTTTAAATTTCTTAATATCTCTGCAACAAAGGAAAAATGGATGACAAATTGATTTCAAAGCATGAAATAAGTGTTTAAAGATACACTAATCTACCCGTGTTGTGACTGTTCCTTTGCTTTCACATTCTTTAACAAATGCTGAGATCAAACAAAAAAATCAAAGTATTTCTGCAGCCTCTCTGTCCCTTTCTGAGGAAAGGAAAAAACAGAAATTTACATCAGTATATCTGTGCTCAGTGGTAAAAGCCTTAGCAAGCACTTTTTTTCTAAACTTGGAGAATGACAACACATCATTTATGGTTAGTAATTTAAACCATTACCATTTAAACATTTCTGCAGCTGAAACAAAAACCTCTCAGATTTTGAGTGATTTTTGACAAAGTCAAACACGCTCTTCTCAACTTACAGCTGATGAGATTCAGGAAAGATGTTTCACCAACTCACTCATGTCAGATGCTTTTAGTTCGGTTTTACCTACGGTTTTCCCAAAACAAGTGCAAATTAACTTACTCTTTAACAAAAGTCTGAAGCTGTGCTTTAATTGATCTTTGGGTCTGGTCAAACAGGATCTGAAAGAAAAGCATTAATACGTAGTTCAGTAACTTCAGGGTATTCATAACTTTTCAGCTTTGAAATGCACATCAACAGTGTTTAGGAATCCCTACATCCTGTAATCCATTCTAAGCCATTGCTATCCTCAACTTCTTGAAAATCTAAGGCAACAGTTTCTGAATTTATTCTGTCTGACGAACTGAATACTTTTTCACGTTACATGCCATTTTTGTAGTTAAAAACAACTTGCTTGAATAATCTTTGCCAAACTCTACTGTGTAGTAAAAAAAAAAACAGAAAAAAGTAGTATAGCAATAAGAAAAAGCTGATGATATCGGTCCACATGCACACATTTATACAGGAAGGCACAAAGTTGATATATAAATTAATGATGGCACAAGTTGTTTTTTGATGTAGCACCCAGGTAAAACAATAATTTTCTTAGTTCCTCTGAATGAGTCATGGCTAGATTTTCAGTGATTGGGCACCCTTGGAAAAGGCAGCTTTGAATCAGCGTGCCAGAACTAGCACAGCTGTACCTCTACTTGTGGCAACACACTGTTGGCACAGCACTGAGATGTTGAGATGTATGCTTGAGATTCTCAATGCACAAAGTCTGAAAAGTAGACTGGAATCATCAAAGCAACAGCGAAAAACCTAGTAAACCATGTCAGAGCAAAAGCGTACATCATGTTCCAGCCTGTTCTGATGGTATGTGCACTCAAGTTCAAGCACAGCACCAATGGCAATACAAACTTTACACAGCATCACTAAGACAACTTAGCTTTGAGCCACATTATAATTCAAATCCAGTTCTTGTCTTTTAAAGATGACTGGCAGGCTCTGTTTTGCTGCTATGCTGAACTATATGCTTGATTGTGACATCTTGATTAAGTAAAAAGAATACAGGGAAGTGGGGGTTATCCCAACTGAACAGAACCAGTTCCAAAATATAAAGATCTGAGTGTGAGATAATCTTATGGAAAGAACAAGTCAAGATTTCATTTTGAGTCTCCCTGTACATGAAATATGGGATTAAAAAACAAACAACCAAGTAGTACCAAGTATTGCAGCAAACCCCTTACCAGCTTGCTTTTTCCTTTTTCAAGAAAATGTCAAAGGAAGGAAAAAATAACTGAGTTTAAGCCACCAATTGACAGTGGTACTACATCAACTATTCTGTCTCAGTTTTCGATAGTTTTCAAGACCAAGCAGGATAAAAACACTCAGCAGCCTGACCCAACGTCACAGCTGATCTTGCTTGAGGCAGGCAGACAGACCTGCACCCCCTGAGGCCTCATCCGACCTGAATTATCCAACATCTAACAGTAAGACAAGGAGCATTCGGAAGATGCTGTTTATATTTTCACTTTGTAAAAACAGGAAGAAACAGATAACTAGAAGAGATAATGCACTTCTTTACAAGCTGGAAATCACACTAGGACTACTCCCACTGCTGACATTTAAGCATGCCAGTGCCTGAGGAGTGCACCAATCAAGATCAATATACAATGAACGCAACCAGATGGCAACTCCACTGATTACTGGACTCCCAGAAGTATAAGCCTTGCAATTCTACTTACAGTAATAGAGAAGCAAGAGGAAAAAATGTCAGGGAAAAAAAAGAAAATGCCTATTTTTCCCAAATGAATGGAAAAAAAACGCCCAGAACATAATTTCACTAGGCTTACAGCCTTCCCAACACATTACCTTTCTCACACTGCACACCAAATTTGAGAAAGCTGCTGTTCGCTGTAAGCTGTGAAAGTTACACTGCCACTGCCAAATCTGCACACATGCTGCATCAGTCTGGGTCTCAGTCTTTTTTGGAGCAAAGATGCGTATTGAAAAATTGGCAGTAATTCCCATCTCAGCAGGACCTTCTCCTACCCCTTTCCTCCTTTCTCTGGACAGCGCCTGATTCTGTTTTTTTCCTCCTCTAGCTTCCCCTCACTCATGAGAACTCTCCTGCCAACTTGTTCAGCGCGGAGCAGACACTGAGCTCATAAGTCCTGCTGAACTAAGTAGATTCACATAGAGCTAAGCAGGGCCACAGTATAAATCTGGCAAAGCTCTACTTTAAAATCCTGTGCCATGCCTCACTTCCAACATTCGTGCCTTTTGACAAGAGCCACTGCTCTATTCAGCATGCTCAAGTACACCAAGGAGACAGAGGGGAAAAGCAAGGCAGAACTCACAAGTAGCTCTACATCCATCTGCAAAGCCTTCTCGTAATACGTATCCTCCTTTGCTATCTGCACTCAAACTGCCCCAGAGGAAGAGCTGGGATACACACAATCTTAGCCAAAGCACTGCAAGTCACAATCATGCAGAAGAAGAATAAAAGCAGGAACATGGGGCCTAGGTCATGTGAGTCAAAAGGAGCACACTGTGATGCAAAGACATGGCTAAGAGCAGCAACCAGCAGCAAGAACAATGGACAGTAAGAGACAGACAACTGGATTCACCTGTTCTAATCTGCAGAAACTGCTGACATGAAAGGAACCCTTTCCAACATCTGCTGCTTTGAACCTTTGCATTACTTCTTCCTGCCAGAATGTCACTGCCCACTTACTCCCATCCTTAAACTATCATTTTATTTCATTATACAAGGTGCAGACATTCAACTTGATTAGTTTCTCTCTCCTTCTAAGCATGCATCTCAAACAAAAAACACATCCCACAGCCTTATGGGACAACTTTAGGTCGATGCTAACAAGCTTAATTTCAGTTAAAACTGTTTGAGTTACATTTTTCACTACATTTTAAGTTCCTCATGACATAAAGAAAACCCTACGTATCTTCAGCACTTGGAAATACTTCAGTTGCTTTCCAGCAATTCTCTGGAAAACAGAAGAGAAGCAGCAGGGGCCAAAGAAAGAATAAGAAAACAGAAAAAAGAGCACCAGTGTAACTGCAGTTGAGCCATCATGGTTATGCTCCAGCCAAAAATCACTTACATTGTGATAATTGATCATTTCCTGTAAGGTGTCAGAGAACTTTGTCAAGTTAGTCTGTAATGAGAGAAAAACAAAGTTGTTTTAAGTTCAGTCCTACTAAATACACACCACAAAATCAATGCTTACAGCTTTAAAGAAAATAACTTAGGAAAAGGTTTCCCTTCACATGATTATTCAAACTAAAACCAGTATGTTATAATAACATGGGGATACATATCAAGCAAATCTATTAAAGCTACAAACAACCAAAACAAAAAGATTTTGCTACCTACCTACATATAAAGGACCAAACTGAAGCAAAGCAGGAAAAATTCAAGTTAAGTTGACTAAACTATGCAAAGTTCACATAATTTAAACACAATTTAAAATATTACACCACTTCATACTTATTAACATTTAATAGTAACCCCAAAAGCCTGATAAGTATGTTGTAATCATCAGAACAAACACATCTATAAGTGCTGCTTCAGAACCGATATGGTTAGCACAGCCAATATGAATTTGTAGAAACAAAGTACCAACTAAAACCAGAAAATAATGCTCGCTAACATCTTTGCTGAAAAGCTTTTCTAACAGTGAAGAAGAAAAGCCTAGCTGTAATAAAAAATAACAACTGATTAGAAGTAAAATTGGGCAAAATTTCAGGGATTTTGTCATTGTGCTACATCTTAAGTAAGCTTCAAGACAACTAGTTTCAGTAACACTCAAAGGCTATACTGGAGCTCACAGGCACTACGTATTAAAACCAGTGTGAAGATGCATACATGCAATCGATGCTGTTACGTAACATGCATTAAACATGCACGATATACAGAGATGCACACATAATATAGCTGCACATTACAGAACTTCATACTCATTTCACACTAATACATGGGAAATATCACATTTCCCAAATCAGCTTAACAAGACATCAGCCTGAGTTTACAACTTGATCAATTTGAACTCTGCACATCTAAAATCTAATTTTCTATGGATTAGAACATGCTAGGCCCAACTCCACAGAGATAACTCAAGGAACTCAGCTGTACAGAGCTTGCTTTTACACTCTGTAACTAGAACAACTGTAACAAAGTAAACAGGGCACAGCTGTTCTCTGCTCCACTCCTCCCAAGATGACTGCTCCTGTCTTAAGATATTCTGGGATTTGAAAAATCCTCATCATTGAAGGGTAACACTGAAGTGAAATATGTATTTGCAATGCACAACCCAAAAAGCTCACTTCTCTCTCTTAAGGTATATACCAAAGATAAATGAGCAGCAGCCCAATAGTAGAAACCTCAGCTATGTCTCTTGCCAAATGTTACACTATGCCTTTTTGAAGTTACATTTTTCCAAGTCCACTTTGACCACTAACTTACCTCCACCAGTGCATCTTTACAGGAATATTGTGCAAGGTCTCGAATTCCATTCATAAACTGCTTGTTGGCCATACAGAAAGCTTTCCCAGTATCAATCATTGCAATGCAAAGCTTTACCAGCTAAAAAGAGGAAAAAATGATACAGTAAGCAGTTTGTTTTTAGGAGGTTTTGCTTGTTTTGTTTTTACTTTCTCTAAATACCACCAATATAATCTTTCTTTTTCCCTCACTTTTGCTTATGGCTCATTATTCTGATCACAATGTCCTTCTACCAGGGAAGAGGAAAAAACAGATAATTTTATCCAGAAATCACAACTGTGAGACAATAAAGCTGAGTGTAATATGACCAAGCAAACAACAAGGTTGCCACCCAAGACAAACCATCACCTTCAGGCCACAGTCACTTAGCTCACACTTTAGATTAAAGCATTAGACTAAATCACTAATGCTTCACATTACCAGCACACTGCTTAAACACTTACCTTGTGTACTACCTCTCTTGCCAGAAGAGTAGAAGAATTTTTTTGTTTCTGTTTTACAGTGCTAGAACACTGTCCCAGGGTAAAGAGTGAAGGGATTTTACATGAAAAAAAAAACTGTATTTTTGGCACAGAACTCCTGCAAGAAGTCTGGACTTGCAAGGCAAAGTCCTGTATGGAAATGGAGAACCCTCCCCCAGAGTCCTTCAAATGAGCCTTCTACATCGGTGGGAAACACAAACTCCCAAGACAGATGCCCAGAGCCTTTAAATACTTGTAGGGCTCACCACCTCCACAGCAACAACGTCTCTTACACACATCAGCATCACCATCATTGGTACCTGACATTTGAAATTAAGTAACTTCTATTTATTTTGAAAAGGCAAATGGTTACACTATTAACCACAAACCTAAAAACACTGTTACAAGAAAAGGAAAACCCTGTGGAGTTACCACCAGACCTAGCACATACTTCATTTGTCAGCATGCAGCCAACACACAAAGGTTCCTATGCAAAAAGCAGCTGAGGAGATCAGCAAATGGCATCTGCCTACCATATCTGACCACTGGAAGGAAATAAATTCAGACATTTAGCAAAAAATGAAGAAACAATCTTCTTATAGATGTGAAAGAAAAGCAAGCTGCATGAAATGCTGCAAAGAAAGGAAGAAGCCTCTACATACTGCTTGTTAGAGGAAAAAGAGCAACAAATGGATTGTTACGCACGTAAGGGATGCTCCGACACAATGTACATTTTACATACGTGCACAAAGCAGGACAAATCTTATAGTAGTTAAGTCCCCTAGACTGCAGGGCAGGATGGATGTATACGCACACACCACCTATCAAGATATAACCGTGCCTGCAGACCACAAGAAATACCCAGCCAAGCTCTCAGTGCACGGATAGCAAAGCCTGGGAAAGCTGAACGAGCTCTCCTGCAGCTCACGGGGCTGTCACATGTGAGAGAGGGTCCAGGCCAGAGGGTCGGCAGGGATTGCACAAGCCCAGCCCCAGCTGCAGGACACCGGCCACGCTGCCTGCTGCCGCCTTACCCGAGCTCGGGTCCCTGGGGCCCCACTGTGTGCTCGGCCCACATCCATCCCCTCTGCAGCAGCCACTTCCCAGCTGTGGACTTCAATTACACAAACCTAAACAAGGATCCTGTGTTTTCCCCAAAGCAGACATTGTTGAATTAAAAAAGCTTACCTTGTCAAGTTTCAGTTCCAGTTCTGTCACATCTCCTTCTACTTCTTCTAAAGCTGCCCTGCATGGTTAAAAACATATCCATGTAAAACTTGGTTTAAAAAATACATATACTCAAGGGGGTGAGGGAAGGGATAAGGACATATTCATTTAACTGATTTATTGGCATTGCAGTTTCACTTAAGTTTCAGGTGTAAGACAGCACTGACTTCAAAGAACTACATAAAGTGCAAGGAAAGAAAAGACAGTAAGAAAAAGGAAAAACACATTACCAGAAACACAGTAATAAGTCAGATAGCTTACTAAGAAGGATTTGAAATCAAATTGTGTCATACCTTTATCACTGCCACATTAAAATGTTTCCTCTACCACTGGACAGACAGTGACCCATTATAATAACAAGGGAAAGAAACTAAATCTGAATGAAATTCTGTAATCTTTTGGTGCTGCTCCTGGTGCAAACAGGCCCCTCATTTCTTTTTTTTACTGCAAAACTACAGCAGTAAGAATGAAAAATCCCACACTTACTATCAGCTGCACTCACAATACAGCTCTTGCTTCAAGTCAAGGCTAGGCCAGTCAAATTTGAGCTTCCACTAAATGCTGTATTCATAAAGCATTTCTAAAAAATAACCTCTTTTGGTTTGATAGCTGACATTTCCTTGGACACTCTCTCCCTTACTGCTACCTGGACAAAACCAACAGGAGACCATGAAAGGAAGGCACTTTGTTCGGAGTTCACAAGCATAAGTTACATCAGGCTCTATCACCTTGAGAATTTGCACGTATTCATTTCTAGCAACCACTGCTACGCAACAAAACCTACCCAGTGGGGCTTGAGTCACAGAACACTTGGTAGGAACAGCTGTATTCCCAGCCCTTGCCCCATCACCAGGCACCTTGCTCTGTCAGCTTCTCCCACTTAAGTGCCCAGGGACACACACTGCTCACCCACTGCAGCTTGCCCTGGGGAAAGCATGAGGGAACAGCAAGCTTTCAGCATTGGCTTTTGGAAAACTGGTCGGATAAATTTCACATTTCAGTCATCATCCCCTCTGTCCTCCCCAAATAACCTCCTCCTGGAAAAACTGAGACTACAATTTGGAGCAGGAACTCCTTGAGCCAGCTTTAAACTGAGGACAGAGCACCCGGGACCGCAGCTTTACTGTTTCTTCCTGCTAATTCCATTCTAGTTCACATGAGTTCAAGCCAAGAATAAAAAAATAAAACATGAAAAAACTGGATCAGCCCCAAACTAAGGAAAAGCAATTTTATTTATTTTAAAAGAACAGATCTGAAAAATATTACCAGTTGCCTGCAGTGCTCCAACACTATGCATGATATTCCCAGCTTTTTGCAGTTCACCTCAATAGAGAATTGCATTTCTATTCAGTATCTAAAGGCATTCCCACAGTGACATACTACTTCTATAGCCAAGCACATTCCCCTGCAGTTACATTCTGGCTTCTGGTGCTCTCCAGCTTCACACCAAAAAGGATTTGGGGCAACATCTCTCTCACAAAATTCTTCCATAAACAGTTATCTTGCATTTAAGTCTACAGAACTGAATCTTGTTTCTGAAAGAATTATGGAAGAGAACATAAACAAACAAACACTTCAAAAAAAGGGAAGAAAATGATAAACATCTCAATATTTAGAATATTATTTTGTATTAGTTTGCTTACAATCAGTGCAGCCAATTTTATTTGCCTCTCTGGCATCGACATGAAAAGCATGATTAAGTTGTCTGTTTACAGAATTGCTGCAAGATCTGATAAGAAAAATGTTTTGTGTGTATTTAACTAGCAGGGAGTTCTAGCTCCACAGGACTTAATGAGCTAAAAAGTTTGAGAGAGATTTGAGATTAAGAGAGGAGATAAGGGCACTTAGAGCAGGGAGAATGAAGAAAGCACATCTGCTCAGCAATTACAGTTGTACTCAGGGGGTGGGTGGGCACACGGCCCCTCCATCACTCGTTCCCTGCAGATGGGACACAGCAGCCCCCAGCTCAGGCTGGCCCCTGCTACCACGGAGGGATGGTGCACTGGGCATGGATCAGAGGGCTCCAGGACCCAGCTCTCTATGCCTCCCCACTTCTCTGCATTGAACTGCCATCTTTTACCACTTCCATCATAGAAAAATGAATAGAAGAGTTACTTTCATACACACACATGACTGTGAGCTTAAGAACGGAGAGCACGCTCTCCCATCAGAATAGAGATACAGGCATCTAGTAATGCACAAACGTGAAAGTACCCATTTATCCACGGCAATTAACTGCATACTGGGTTAGGGAACACATTAAGAACACTTTATAAGAGCTGTGCTACATCAACATTATTTTTTCTTAATTTAATAGTTCATGAAGCCACAAAACACAAAGGTGCAGATCCTTCTCTAAAACACCCGTGTCAGGGATTCAAATTCACCGAAAATTGTCATGCCTGAGTAAATCCCACATCTTCAGCCAAGACAAAACCTCCAGCTATAAACACAGGAAATGGCTCCAAAACAACACTGAGGACCAAGTGCCAATTGTGACATGTACCAGGAATGTTGCTGCTTCGAAGCAGGAGCTGGGACCAGGGTTTGCGTCAGGTTAATCTTGGCCAAAAGGCTCTGGCACCAGGATTAAGGATCAACTCTTCAAATCTGCCTCAGCGTATGAACCAAAGGCAAACATCTGTGGCTGTGGGATGTTTGAGCACTGTATGGCAAAGCACAAAAGCAGAACAGCTGCTTAAGGGTGGGGGACAGCTCTGTAAGTGAGCAGTCTCCCAGTTTCTTCATGCTTCAAAACAAGGACTCCCAGGAATGCGTTTCTCTCCTCCTCTCCTCGCCTCTCCTAAAACTCAGCCCAGTTTGCTAGAATACAGCTTCCTGTACAGCTGTACTGCAATGCAGAAGGAATACAGGATACAAGGGAAGGAAACTCGAAACCTGACTTGGTGTCACTGGGCAGCAGGACGGTGTCACTAGGCACCTGGCTCTGCAGGTGATGAAGGATGGCTGAGCACTGCACTCCCACAAGTGAGCACAGGTGACCTGCTCCCAGGCTCAGGCACTGGGGGGGACCAAGAACCCCAGGAAATGAAGGAAGACAACAGCTGAGCTCTGCTCTAGGAGTAAGTCACCCACAGGCCACAAGCTGCAGGCACACCTTAAGGAATTCACTTAGTCTAGATGTGAACACCACATACTGCTGAGCACAAGGCCAGGCACCCCATGGTCAGACAAGTGCCTGCTTGGCTTGTATGACTCCTCCTTACCTCTACACGTATAAGATGGCAATGTTCAAGGCTTGTAAATGCAGCTGTTGTTTAAGTATCTGAGTAACCAAAGCCACACCTAGACTCACATCTTCCATTCATTCATCCCATACACTCTTTCTATCTTCCTGGAAGCAAAGAGGCAGGAATCAGCACTCACGACGTATCAGATGCTGAATATAAGGCAATTGGAGAAGTAAAAAGTGCTGAGGATAATTAATGATCACTGCTAATTCTAGAATTAGTACAGCCTGGTATCAAAAATTATTCAAAAGAATATTATTATTTTCCCATGGGTTTCCTTTCACTTTAATTAAGGAAAATTTGAAGTCTAAATCTTGATATTCACCTCCTAAATATGCTTTCAGAAGAACAGAAATACACTAAAGCAAATACTATTCAGACTGAGACTTCTGAATACCTTCATGTATTAGGGTTTGTAGTGAGAACAGAAGATTTTCACCTTTACAATTCCAACATTATTATTGCTGAAGCGTTGTCTTCAAATCTTGGAAAGATGTGGATCTCCCACCTGCACATATTCTGCATAGAATCGGTCTCTGGTGCACTCCTGATTTCAACTCACAGCCACTAGTACTCCCTTTCAACTAACATCCACTATGGTTCAATAGTGTAAAGCTGACATGAAATCCTGGCCACAAATTATCAATAGCTAAATCAAAAGTACTTGAAAACACATTACCATATTCAGGTGTTTTGTCGTTGTTGTTCTGTTTTTAACTGCAGTACTGTTACAGGAGACCAGTCAGTAAGGAAGCAATACCATTGCCCACAGGCAGTGGAGAACAATTCCAACTTGGACAAAGACCACTGAACATGAACCAACAAGTAAAAGGAACAGTGATCAACTCCCTTTTGTCCTCTTCAATTGCATTTTATTTTATACCTTAAGGACAATAGGAAAACTGAAAAGCAGTTACAAAGCTACACACAGCTCACTAACAGCAAAGACCAGAGCTAGATAAAGCTGGTTCCTAACTGGATAAAGTAAAAGTGATTATCATTGCAACTTCCCAGTATGGACACTATGGGAGATTAGCTGCAAGCTGTCTGTGCATCCCACTGTTCTAGATGTGCACAGAAATCAATCGAAACTACCAAGCACTCGTGCTACCATTTTATATAGTACCAAAATGAGATTTCAACCTGTACCATCCAGATCTGCAGTGCCCATCGAGATCCACATTTAAAGGTCACCAAGAAATGACTCCTGATCCCAGTTACCTGACTGGAACAAAATCAGCCATGGAGTTGTTTATGAATCACTGGTAACAGTGACTGCATTCTGCATTCTTCAAGACAAAGGAAATAGGAGCAAATAAGTCACTACATTTTTCCAAGAAAGAATTCAAAGCAAGAGAACTCAAAACACCTCAGGGACAACTTGAAAAGGAGTCCTACTGAATGTGAAAAACATGGAAACAGGACAAGATGCAGAAGTGCAAGATAAGGATATGCACCTGATGACTTCAGCAACACCTCCTCCTCTCTGTCCACTCTGTCAGAGTCCACCAAGTGACAGCAAAAAGGCCAGCAGACATTAAGTAGAGGACAAACTACAAGCTGCAAATACGAGCAGCGACACCTTGCTGTCACACTTCCGAAGCTAAGCAATTGCTTGCACACTGGTCTGGGAACAGCCACACAATAATGGCTGAGGGTAAGAATCAGGCCTGGGGAAACACAGCCCATCAGGGCTGAGTGCCATCGCACAAAGAAACAGGAGGCTGCCACCAGTTCTTTACTTCACCTTGACCCTCTGAATGGCAGATCAAAGAATGGTTTGGGTAGGAAGGGAACTTTAAGATACACCCTCAGGCTTGTCAACTGTTCCCTCCTTCCACTATGTGTTTAATTTGACCTCTTTCATCTATAATTGGATATTAAAAGGTATCTAGAATTAACTTACTAAGAAAGGTAACAAGGAATACATTTGGTACATGTGAAATGGTATGAGAAAATCACAGATTAAAAAGGAAGCACGATACATTGAGGGACAGAAGACACACGCTGACCAATAGGGCCCAAAAATCATGAGTAACACGAAGGATGTGTACAAGAGTGGCTGAATGACTCATGGCACAACCCACAACCATGAGTGTGGTCTGAAGAAAGGCTGTTGCAGCCCATCACTGAGCTCATTGAAACTCCAGTTTGGCACCACAGAGATTTTTCCCTGCTGGCATGGAGCCCCTCCATGCAGAAGGACAGATGACAAATGCTCCAAGACATGCTGAGATGAGCTGCCTCAGTCATGCTAGTATGCCTTGCATTATTAATTCTTCAGTCATTACCACAAAACTCGTTATCAATAGCTCAGAAAAGCTTCACAACCTGAACCAGATTCAGAAACGACGTTCAATCTCTACTCTGAAATCCTAGGGATTTTCTATGAGCTTGCAACAAAACAGGACAAACCCCTTTAAGATGCATGCTTCATTTGATTTATTCCTTACTGCAAGGCTACACAGGCTCAAAGGATAACAAACATGATAAAGAAAGTAATTGCCCAAAAGGAGGAAGTTCTGTTGCACTCCGGGTACATGGCTGAAAGTCACACTGAATGCCACTGGACATGCAGCAAGACCAAGGGCACTGACAGCCTGCAAGGACAGCCGTGCTGCCCGCTGGCCCTAAGTCAAGCTTCACCCTCACTACATTTTTGCAGTAAACTGCCAAAAATTTGCAATAGTTCTATTTTCCCAATAATTGTGTCTAAGACTTTTTCCCCCTAAATATTTTACAGCTCAAGCAAGCCTGACAGTAAGCCTAATTAGGAAATTAGAAACATTTTTCTTCCACAAAGATTATAATATTTGGGATTTCCTTCATCTTCCAACTTAAGTGCTTTATTCACTATGGGAGAGCTGTTACCAAGATGGGACACAATGTCAGCAGCAGCCACAAACATTTCTCAGACAAGCTGATTGATTACAATGCTAGGAGTAAACTCAGTTGAGAATGCTACACATCACAATTTCCATCCTGGACAACTTTGACTGGTAATGCCAACACCAAGAATGAGTCCAAAGCTTTCTGGGAGGCCTTACTATCAGATAAGGAGGCAGGGCTATTATCTCAAAATAGTAAAACGAAGACAGAAACAAGCTCCAGATGCTGAGGGTGCCACGCAGAAACTTCTTGCTGCTAACATCTGCAAACATCAGGAGCTGCTCCCATCTTTAAAATCTCAGCAGCTATCTCAGAGCTTGTACACAGAAACAGCAGAAGAAATGAGGGTCTTCAACATTTGAAAGCACAGCCATAAAGCAAAGTGAGCAAGAGGAACCACAAACATTACCACTGAGCAGCCAGCTGACAAGGAGAAAAGATAGGACACCTCACCATCTACACACTATTGGCTTCAAGATCTGGAGTTCCAAGTCAGACGCTGGAAGCTGACATGACTCAACAGCCAGAAGCAGTAACAGTCTGAGGAACAATTGAGGAATTAATCCCTGATTTGTAGAGGTAGCCCTTACATAGCTCAGGTACAGCTAACGTAAAAGACAAGTTATCAGTGCCTGAAAAATAGAAAAAGGAAATACCACCAGGTTCCCTTGGTCTAAGTTGCTTAGTGCCAAAATGTCCAGAGCTGCTCACAGCCAGACTTAGCACATCCACACACAACACCTCCTGAAGGTCAGAGTACTCTGCGGGCACTGAAAGGCCTTTTCTTACAGACTTCCTATAGCCTCCATACAGGTGTTGCATTACCTTAGGTGAATAAGGCGATTTCTGTCCCTTTCTTTAATTTCCTCAGCTTCTAGCTTATACTGCACTACAGATAGAAAAGTACTGTCATGCTCAACCACCGTAAGAGGCCAAGGCCTTCATAACAGACCCTATGGGGCATTAAAAGGGCTAAGGAGCATTAGAACTGAAGAAATTAGTTAAATCAGGTGGATCTTTACTGAATCCAGAGAAAAGTTTTAGCTGCACTGTGCAGGCTGTTCTCAGCAAGTACTTATTTCTGTATATTTCAAAAACACAGATATTGCAGTATGCTTTCTCAAAATTGAGATGTCCTATTCAAGTCAGATAGGAGGCCACAGCAATTTTGCAGTAGATGAGCTCTAACCTGAACCTTTAGTTCAGCTTTTAGGTGTATACACATACAGACCTCACACACACATACAATAAACAAATCTGACATGCAAATGAGTGGCTTTATTGTAGCTTTATCAGACATTATTACTTCAAACTGATGATCTTTTGTGGCCCTTTGTGCCTCCTCTGCATTTGCACTAAAGCCAACTGAATTCAATCTCAAGGTAAGTATGAGGCATAGGAGAATATACAAACATGATGATCTGATGCTTTCCTCAAGTTTACTGTGTTCACAGTCAGAAAAATTAGTCTCCTCTCTTTTTATTTACTGTCATAAGTGATAATGGGCAATAGATTCAGAGAGAATTAGCATTTGGAATATTGGAAAACAAAAACTACAAAATGCATATGGCACGCCATATAAATCCCAGAGAGAGCATGTCCATGCACACTTACACTTTCTAAGTAGACACCTACCTCGCACAACACACAAGTTTGGCTGCCATTCACATCCTCAGTGACACATCATAGACTCCTCGGTACCTTAAGCAGGTTTTACCCTCAGTGATCCTGACCAGCAAGGCCAACACTTCTGGCCAGCTCTCCCAGCACACCCTCCCCGATCAGAGCAGGCTATTTGCACACAGATACCCAAGTTAGTCACCTAAACCTCCTTTGGAAATAATGGTGTAGAACACAATGCTACCAAGGTGCAGTTCACTTTATCTCAACATACGTGGCTAAAATAAATCAGGAATCCAGAATGGCAGGAGCACAGCCCAAGTTTTCCCTTAGTAAAGTGATGGCTATGCTGAGATGAGATTAAATCCACTTTTCTTCTTCAAGAAAATGCAGAAAGAAGGGGCCTATCTCATTCATGAATAAATTCTCTATAAAGATGGGAGCTGTACCAGCCTTACTTGAGCACTACAGAGACTGTAGATACTGCTTATGTTGCCAGGTAAACAGTGGGTCTTGAATGGCTTTTGTCAGCCCCAGCACCTTTCCATCTATATAGCTCATTACTTTTCCTTCTTCATCCACTCAGTTCTTACTTACATGGCCTTAAACCTAAAGTATATTAGAAAATATAAAAAAATGGAAATGGAAAACGATATTGTAAATGCTCAACACATACCTTACATTGAATTTCATCAGAAGAATCCAGCAACACACAGCATGAAAGTACACTAAACAAAAGCCAAAACCACACGCCAGCCACATCTTTCTGCCCTAACACACAGCAATCTCTCTGTCACTGCTGCTCAACGAAGCAGGGCAACGGTGGCAGGGAGACCCCTGGGAGACAAGGTCTGGCAGGGCACAGGGCAGCAGAGGACACCACAAGCAGCAGGAGGGCGCTGGAGAGCCCTGGCCCCGCAGGGACACCTTTGGGCTGCCCAGCCCCCAGCCACATTCCTCACCCCTCTGCTAGACAGAAGGGATAATGCTTGGGCCTGTAAACAGCCTGGGAACAGAGCAGGAGCACAGCTGGCCTCCTCTTTGTCCTAGGTGGGAAGCTGGGGTCAAACTTCAATCCACAGAATGCCATTCTGAACATCACTGCACAACTTTATGTGACCCATGTTGTGCTATAAAAGCTGCAAGTCCTTATCCAAAGAGGAACAAGCTCCCTAGTGATTGAAAATTAGGATATCTGAAAAGCACAGAAATGTTAGCGTGTTTGATATCTATGTGTTCCTCCTTACACAAACATTTCTTCCTTAATTCTGACAGATGGAATACATGTCACTGCACGCAGCTTCTCCAATTTCTCTTTGTATCATATCCAGCGTACAATACAAAAATACATTTTGGAGGTTTAGAAACTTCAAAATCACACCATGCAAATGGACTGCCTTGTGTTTATGCACACAAAAACACAGGCAGAAGTTTCCTGTGGTGACCTACTGAACACATACTAGATACTCCTAAGAAAATCAAGAGCTCTCTGCATGCACACTACACACTGCTGGACTGCACATCCCACACAAAGCCACAAGCAACTATTTTAAATCCCCATTACTATTAATGTTCTAACGCTAAAAAATACTCAACAGCACCGTGCTGCACACCGTGCTGCACACTGCAGCATTCGGCCATCTGATCTTTAAGCAGCAAGTCTCAACCCCAGAAAAAGCCCTGCCACATCAGCAGCCAGCCAGCCTCCTCTGACAGGCCTCTGCTCCACACAGATCATCCTCTGGGGCACAAAGCACTCAAAGAGAATGCTTTGCAGCAAATTGTTTTCTCAGTCTATGCTGGCGTCCTGTCAGTTTGGAAACAGAGAGGGCACCGTTCCATAAACAAAACAGCTTTTGCCCCTGCAGAGGAGTACTTGGCAGCGTAACAAAACAGTGCGTTTACCCCAGATCTGAGGCCTGGCTACTCTTAGTTTTCACAGCTTGAATGCTACCCAGAAAATAACTGTTCTAGTGAATACGCGAGGACTCCTGAAGAGATCACGAGGCAAAGCAGCATTTAATCTGCTTTATTGCACTCTGCACACTTTACGAGCACAATGACACTACCTGCTATTTGCTTTGCTCTCAACTTAATCCTTTGGCCACATAAGGGAGTAGCAAGCAACGCAGGATTTACACTGCCCCACAGACAGCTCAGGGAAAACTCCTACAGATATTAAAATAAACATCACAGTCCACACGCTAATCTTTATTTCCTCCAACATCTCCCACTCTGGGCAGCTCCATTTGCTGCTTTTTGTTGCACGAGCTGCTGCTCTCCAACAAAAGCCACCCACAGCACAACCCAAGCCCAGAGGGCCCCCCAGCTCCCCAGCGCACAGCACGCTATCGGCTCAAGTTTACTTCTGCAGTCACCACGTTTAAACTTCTGGACACACTTTTACACTGACTTCTGCACATACAAGTGAGTTAAAACTAAAGTCTGTCAGAACTGAGTCTTCTGCTTCCTGCCCCAGTGAATGTAAGGCGGTGTGAGACATTCCATCAGGTAACCACACGGCTGTATTTTTGCACTCCCTGCTGACACTGCTGCACTCACAGCCCCTCGGAGCATCTTCTGCATACAAAGCTGCATGATCATCTTCCTGCACACAGCAACAGGCTGTTACTGCTTCCACTCAGCTCACTTCTTTGGTTTTTAGGAAAAAGACACAAAAACTCCTCCCAGAGCAATCATCAACCAACAACAGCCACCCCACCACTGCGTTCCCTCATGAGAACCTCAAACCAAAACCAAGAAAACATCTGAGGTGCCTATCAGCAATTTGGGGTATGGTTAAGAAAAATCAAATGGAAAAATCTTAATAACTATAGTCAAACAAAACAGAATTGTAATTACCATTAAAAAAGTAGTATTTGTAGAATGCAATTCAAATGGCCTCTTTAAAAAACAACACCACCACCACAGAACAATTTAGGTACACTAACCTAACCCTTACAACCTGACTTCCAGACACAGATTCCTCAGCCTCCATCAGGAAGGACTGTGACAGCTTAGCATTAAATCTGGAAGACTCGGATAAGATTCCAGTGTGAGAGATTTGGAAGAAACGTATTTGAAAAGGCGTCCTGATGAAAATTCATTGCCCTGCTACAACTGCTCTGGATGAAAATGCTCTTCGCTGGATCCTCTATTCCAGAAAATTTTTTCTTAGCTCAATGATTTTCTTTGTGTACATTTGAAAGATGTAGCCAGACCTAGAAAACAAAGATGTGGCTGGCAGGTAGCTGAGAGCAGCATTCACAGAAGTGAAGGATGAGGCAACTGGAAGCACTGCTAAGTAACTCCAACAGACCACGAGCAGTGCCATTCCACGTGCTGGTCTGCTGTCATTCACCAGGTATTATAAGCACAAAAACAACTGCATCAGTTTGCTATTACCTGCTCCATATTTACAAAGTTTTCTATTTTCAGTTACTGTATCTTTCTCACTTCCTTCTTCGGCAATATTTTCCAGACTGCCCTGCCAAGTTAGTCACAAACCCACTTTGCAGTGCCAACACCAAGGGCAGAAAGCTCAGAGAGAGAATTTCTTTCAAAACTGCTCTTGGAAGAGCTAGGTGGGTCATGAATCTGCTCAGCCCTTCCCTCCCATCATGGGAGGGCCGGGACACCACCTCACTCGGCCCCTGGAGGTCACAGCACCGTGCCAGCCCTAATGACAGGCAGGCTACATTCTCTGGCAGGCCAGCGTGAGTTGAGCTCAGCAAGGCACTCTCCTCTGCTCCACATCCCCATGTGACACAGCCCTTCCTGTCACGTGGGGAACAGATGCTTGTTGACTGAACTTCGGTTATATAGTATGATGTAGAGAAAAACAATCCTGAATGTAAAAAACTCTACATGGAACAAGTGACCTATTCACATACCCGACCTAAATCATCCTTCCCAAGCAGGATATGCAGTGAGATGGTCTCCCAATAAATATTAAGCGATAATTTAGTGCAAAACTGAAAGACACCAAATTTAGGGTGGATTTCTTTCAAGTTATTGCCTTTTATAAGCGTTATGAATTCATACCTAAAAGGTACATTGATCTGGTGGCAGAAGTAATCAAATGCAACACCTAAAACCAAAGCTGATGGGGCACATTTACAACAGCAAAAATCAATGGTTTTAGAAGGGCTCGTTCACAGCAGGGTTGGTACATTTATAAACATAAGATATACTAAAAACAAACCAAAGTGAATCAAGTCCTTTATCCTAGTGAAGGAAAGCAATATTATTATCTACACATCCTATTCTTCCTGTTGTATGTGCAAGCAAAAGGGATTCAATCTTATCTAAAGGCAAATGAGTTGCACAAGATGCTGCTGGGAGGTAAAAGCAGACCTGGATTTCCGCAGCAGGAGCAAACAGACCTCCCCAGCACGTTCCCACTCTGTGCTGCCCTCGCAGAGAGGCCTGGCCTGGCAGGACCAAACCAAGGTTTCTCAGGCAGGGCCCATTGAAGATGATGTGCCATAGCCACCCCTCTTCCTCAGACTGCCCATTACATATATTCACTAAGAGTGACAATTGGCAGCAGCTCCATGCACATCCAGCTCCCTGCCCCATCCTCTGCTCCACAGCTGGGTCTGGGAACTCAGCTTTCCCTCCAGAGCACACACTCACCAAAAGAAAATAAGAAAATAGAACCTTACAATTCAGCAGCAGTGACAGAGTGACAGATAAGGATAGAAAATCACCTCAGGAATTCCAACACTCTCCTGATGTATTTTAAAGACTAGAGTAGACAAAAGCTTTGCTCTTCTTCTAACAACTTCTAACGATTGCACATATCACAAGCAACAGGATTGAGATGCCTCTCTTATTTATCAGGACTGTTAACTGTCACAGCAGACGCACTCCCACGTCACCAAACCACACTTGTCCTTCCCAGAGATTTCTGTTCAAAGCACTGGAAGCAGCCGTGTGCTTCATTTACCGACAGACACAATAATCGCCGTAATGAGCTCGAAAGACTGTTCCAAGAAACTCTGCAATTCTCATTGCTTCAAGATAAGGAGAGCATATTATTTCACAACACTATTTGCGTATTAAAGAGCACTCCAGGAATTCCTGCTTATACACAAGGAACTTGTCAGCACAGCTGAGATCCTGCTGCCCAAACACTGCTCCAAGGCCCCACCCTCAGCAACTTCTTCATTTCATGGGAAGTCACCAACATGCTGCGGGAGAACTGCAAGCACATTTCCTTGCTAACTCTGGTTTGTCCACGTTTCGAGAAAGGGAGTCGTGGAGGAAAAGCACATGACCTCTGTGAGATTATTTTCAGAGCTCCAAAGGAAGAGAGCATCAAAGATGTGCTTCAATTCACAGCCTCCTATTGCCCTTTCAGAGATCGGTTTCTCAACCCCAAGTTCCCAAACACAAACAGATTTGGTATGACTCAGCTCACAAACCCAGCAATGCAACAAGCCACCCTTGCTTCGGGTTTTATCATTTGCAGATTTCTTTATCTACTGGGCAAAAAACGTGCCCTACCAAAACACAACACACCACACAGCCAGTGTGAATCCTCAACCCATTAATGATCACTGCATCAGCCACAACTCGTGCTACTGTATATGCATCTGATGTAAACTATCAAACCTAAGCAACTATGAGATTCCCAACCAGTCAAAGCCAATGAGAGAGCAGCATGATGTCTGTGAGAGGCAGGTAAGCAAGGAAGCCATGCGTCCCCAGCTGTAGGCTGTAGTATGTTTTAAGAGGTTTAAGTTGTTCTCTTTGAAAAAAAAGGCATTTGGTGACTCATGAACTCTGATTCACCCACTTCCTTCCAGTTGTCTCCAGAGCTACAGATGTCAGTACGCTTATGACACCTCCGTGCCCTGCTCACCTCCCATTGCATTCATTTAACCACTCTGACAGGTGCAGCAGTGTCAAGGAGTGGGACTGCACCCACCTGTTGAGCAGGGCCAGCAGACAGCCACAGCTCCACTTTGCTACGAGGAACACAGTGCAGGGACACTGCTCCCTGCAGCAGCACAGCACACACCGACACTCACCAGAACCCAACGTGAGGGGAAGGTTTCTGAGCACCCACCTTAGGTGAACAACTGGAACGCTGAGAACGACCTATGCTATAACAACAAATACGAATTAATAATAAAAGATATAAATGTCCTTCCCCCCCAGCAGGATTCCTGCTTCATGGCTTTAAGCACTTCCTAGCGCTCAAAGGTTGGAAGAACATTTTGGAGGCACCAAATGACTCCACCATAAGTTTTCTGCAGTTTCTCCAAAGGCAGCAGTGTCTGAGGCTGTCAGAAAGACCACTGAGTATCAGAAAACTGTGGCAGGGGCTTTCACACAGTTTCTCTCCTTAAAGGTAAAGGGCCAAGAACGGAGAAAAGGAGAATTGAGGGATAAATACGATGAGAACTCAACATAACTCTTAGAAATGGCACACTTCTGCTGACAAACCTCTGCTCCCATTTCTTCCTTTCTTAAGCGCACCGTATACCTAACAGCAATCGGTAATCAAAGCGAATAACGCCTAACCATACAGTTCCGTGATGAAATCAAGCCGGTCAGCGATCGCATCGCCACCATACGGGGCGGACCCAGCGGTGCCGGCGAGGACACACAGGAAACATCAGCAACACGGCCGTCACAGAGCGACGGCGGCTCGAGAGGAGCTAGCAGAGCGCACAGCGGGGCCTGAGCGCGGCACGGCGCTGGCTGCCGCGGAGGCAGCGGGGCCGGCCCGGCGGGACCCGCAGTCCGCTCCGCACGGCCGCCCCCCGCTCGCCTCCCGGCCCCGCACACCTGAAGCGCGGAGAGTCCTTCAGGCACTCCTCGAAGTCCACGGTCACCTTCATGCTGCCCAGCGGCGGGGCTGCGCTGCGGAGTGCGGGGCGAGGCCGCGCCGAGGCCGGCGGCCGGGCGGGGCGGGGCGGGGCGGGGCTACGAGGGGGCGGCGCTCATGGCGGGGAGCGGGGTCCCGGCGGCGGGAGGCGGCTGCTGCGAGGACGCCTCAGCGGGAGCCCCCTCGATCCTCCTCCCGCTGCAGGAGCAGACGGCTCGGCCGCCAACAGGAGGCGGCCGTCAGCGGGAACGGCCAATAGAGACCCCAGGTAGGCGGGGATTCTCCGCACAGGCGCAGGGCGGGAGAGCGGCAACCCGGGGGCAGCGGCTTGTCCAATCGCAGAACGGAAGAGGCGGGCACAGCGGGAGAGCGGCCAATGAACGCTCTCTGGGAGGAAGGCGCCAACCACCGCGGCGCCACAGGGATCACTTCCTCTTCGGGCTCCGGAAGTGACAGCCGGGCTAGCCAATGGAAGAGCGGCCAGCTCCAATTGGTCGGCTCCGTTGCCACGACGACCCGAAAGGCCAATGCCAGCTCTCAGCACTAAGGAGGGGGCGGCCGCCGCGCTGCCATAGGCTGAGCCGCCTGTCACTCACAGCAGCCGGCGGGAAGGGCGCGGCGGTGCCCCCGGGTCGCGCCCTCTCAGGCGCTTTTAGGAGACAAAATGTCCCACAGTTGGCAACCGTGTTAGCTACTGAGGGGAGACGTGGGAAACCCACGCACCAACACTCACTTGCACAGCTCTTTGGCGATGCACCCATTCTCACTGTTCCCCTGTCGGTGTTCACACTCAGAAAGCTCACACCTGAGATGTATGTATCTGTAAAATAACTTTCATTCCTTTATTCAAACGTCACATATACAGTGGACAAAAACATTTTAAAATAGATCCATATTTAATTATATGGATTTTTGCAACATATCAAATTCGGACTAAAATTAAGATATACACTGTATTTCATAACCAAGCTTAAGCTTAAGTGTATACTTCGTGTAGTAAAGCCCAGGAACTATTTTGAGCACTAGAACATTCACCAGTCAATTTCCATCATTGTTTACAGCAACGAGGTTCAGAGCCCCTCTCTGCCAGGGCTCTACGACCACTGTAAACAAGTATCTGAATTAGGCAGTTTCCCTTCTATCCTTTCAAACACCCTTCATTTTACAACAGCTGCTCTAAGTCTCGTTGGATGCAGAAAGATGTAAGCCAGTGGTTTTCAGTATGCAGGTTACAAACCCCAAGTGAGGAAATCACCAGCAGTTATCCTTATATAAAGAACAGATGGAGTCTAAACACAGCCCAACTTCAGTCCTGATGTGGATTTTCCTCCATGGCTGTTTCTTTTTCAGGTGCTAGTAGCACAGGCACTCTCCATGCAACTGGAAAAGACTAAAAGTGTGAAACGAGCCAGACAAATAACAGTTTGTGTGGTTTTAAGAAAAGAAAACATCCAGTGGAAGAGAAAATGACAGATAAATTCAAAGTTCAAGTTAACACATTTCCAGTGTAAAACACTCCCTCCACCAGATGTTAGTACTGCCTTAGTCAAAAGCAAATAACCAATTCCATACACTGCTCTGAAAAATAATACAGCTCTTCTTCTAGAGTCTATGAAAATACAAGTAATAATACACCGACATCTAGTTTAAGAGGTCAATATTTTATAAAAATGCTGTAAAACTTGAATCCCTTTCTCAACTGCTTAACACACCTGATAACAGCTTGCGTGTCAGTTTGATATACACTGTACCATTAAGCTCTTGAATCCCAAACTCTTCCATAAGAGATAACACGCTTGGAGCACTGTCAAATAAATAGTGAAAAAACAGAGATACTGTCTGTGTTTCAAAGCATGAAGAGTAACAGTACAATACGCAAGATAATCAGTATTATACATACAGGGAATGCCATTCTGGTTGAACAGATTATGAAGCAGTATTCTCCATGAAATACGAGGCACAGGAATAAATCAATTAGACAGGTGTTTTTTTTTTTTCTGCCTAATGGACAAGTCTAAAATTAACAATCTTGGCAACACAATATTGTAAGTGATATGCTTCTCAATATTTAAGAGCCTTAATTGCAAAAGTCATGAAGCAGTGTTTATGTTCATGTCTCTGACAAGCAGTTACAGTTCTGGACAGATTTCTTCTACGCTGCGTGCTCTGCTTTCCAGCTGGTCATGAGTAGCATGTGCTGCATAAGAAAGATTACAAAAACAGTTAACTATTCACACTTCTTGGATATTTAAAAAACAAAACCAAAGTACACAAAAATGTACTCCAGAAGTCATTTTTGCTTCCTCAAAGGTAATGTTTGGAACCTATTTTAGCACCTCTCAGTTTCAGAGTGAGAAACCTTCAGGGTTATTAAGATTATTTCACCCTTGTGTTCTGAAGACACAGCCACTGCTATCGTTCTGCACACCAAACACTGGATGCTTGCCTCCCCTGAAATTGAGATGATTTAATTCAAGACTTGAGAGATCAATTTACAGAACTAACATACAACATACAAGGTTCCTGAAACACAAGTAAGCATAGCACCTTTCAGGTCAAGTTTCAATTCCACATAAGACCCTTAAAACAAAACAGGCTAATAAATGAGGTAGCAGTCTGATGCATCCTTCAACTCACAGCTTTGAAGCAAAGAACGTCAATAAGTCAGAGAAAAGATTTCTTTTCATTATCAATTACCAAATGAAAAAGCCCACTGCCTCTGGTTATTATTTACAAATAAATGTGTTGCCTAATGCAAAGATCAGAGGAAGCCACGTTCAGCCCTTCTTAAAGAAAGCCAGTTAGGCTTATGCATAGAGTTAGACTTGGTTCCAAGTGCAATTTAACAAGCAAATAGCATGTCTGACAAGCAGAAACAATTTGCACAGGCTCCCAGTCTTCTGGCATAAGTCATTTTTAGGGTGATGCTCACTATAGTTAAGAAAACACAATGGATTCTGCATCTCTCAAAGTCCAACAGAACACACCCAGTCAGCTGACAGCTGAGTGGATCAGCACTATCTGAGGAAGATTATCATAGCAATGAATGCTAATGAGCTATAAGCAGAGAACAGTTTTATTGCTTGTCAGTGGATATTCTATAGGTTACACCCTTGTACTTGCTGAAGAGAGATACTGTGATGTAGTAGAAAACACGTCTGCATTGAAATCTTTATGTCAAGTCAGCCTACATTTGGCATCCTTCCCTTCAGTGACTTCAAACAATTTTTAAATGAAAGGTGTTCCTGGAGAGAAACAAATGTCACTATTTTTCTGGCAATGTCCATCACATTGTTTGTGGAGTTATATTTAAGGAGTAGCCAGAGAAACGCCACAGAAGCTGAGATGCCGAAGCAAGCAGCCTTAACACAGTCTACTTTAACTTTCCTGTTCTCCAAAAAGCTTGGCTGGCAGAATCCATGTATGGGATAAGGTGTGGCTACTTAAGGCAAGAAAGGAACAACCCATCTATTTAAAATACTTGGTAGCCCAAGATGAAAACAGGGGCATAAACGTACAAATAGTTCTCACCATTACTGACTGGACTGGCCATCTTCATTTCATACAGCAACAAATCTCAGTCTGTAATCAAGAAGTGCAACTTAAATTAGCAGACTTTGTGGTACCTGTCAGAAAACTTCTTAAAATCCTGTCCCAAGTCTTTACCTCCCTCCTCAGCATAGACATAACAAAAAGGAAAAATTGCAGTCATCAGGACAGCACTGTTAGTTTTACTGAAAACCAAAAAAGGAAAGAGTTAGAAGGCAGACAGAAGCATTGGATAAAAGATGCAAAGAACCTTGAAGGGATCTTCATAGATTAAAACCTTCCAAGTGAAAAGGGGGTCTCAACTTGCCCTTCAAACTTCTCAGGAACCAGAGGAGCCCTAGAGTCACAGCAGACACCAAGAAACACCTCATGTCACATCTCTGGAGTTATCTTTGGTACAAGGGAAGCCAAGCTATTCCACTGGGACAAACAGACATTGCATGCCAGCTCTAACAAACAGTAGTCACATCACCAGGTGATCTCTGCAAGTTCAGAAGTCAATGGGAAAAAAATTATGTTAAACTGTAGCTCCAATACAACATGCAGAATAAAAGACATTTCCTTTGCAGGTAAAAGCAAATGTGAGAGCTGTTAGTTTAACAAAAGGAAGCCAAAACAAGCCATCTCAAGGGTTACTGCCTGCAACACCCAACACAATGAGTGAAGGAAACCCTCCTCTGCACTATAAGAAAGCATTTTAAGACACAATTTTAAGTCAAAGAACTCTTTAAAAGCCATCCAAATGAATTACAGACTTTCCATATAGCTTCAGAAAGCTCCAAAAATATCCTAATATGCTTACAGTCCCAGGGAGGGAACTTCAGGAAGAATATTATTAGCATTCAATCCACTTCCATGAAGGAAACAGTCAAACTGCAATACTGTTTAAATATCCAAGTGCCTAGCATGATCAAAAGTACAGAATGAATGAATCCAAGTAGCTAGTTTTAAAACTTGCTATTTGAGAAATGCTCCACAGCCAAAATAAATGAATAAAAGTGAAATAATCAAAAGATACCACCTTGGAAAAAGCAATTCTAGTAAAATTTTGACATTACTGTAATGGTTATGCTGCTGAACACTTCCCAGTTCAATGTAGGGAATTTCTTAAAGCATGGGCAGTGGTAGAAGACAGTTGTTTATCAACAGTTTTTACTAGATTCCACTGTCCTTAGAGCAAACCTGCCACAAAAAAAAACCTGCATGTAATCAGTTCAAGGGTGTACAGTTCACCAGCCATTACAGAAGTGAACTCAGTACTTGACCTGTGAAGAACTGATGGAATCCAGAGACCCAAAGTTGTGATAGCTGACGTAGAGATTAGGAGATAACAAAACACTAGGGCTTGTTAAGCAGAGTATCACAAAACAGAAGAACTGAGAATCACATCAAATTAATGGAGAGTATTTCTATATGCCACGTCTTAGGGGTGAACCAGTTAGTTAATGGATTGATAAACTGGTGTACAGTCATATTTATAGAATCCATTGGCCACGAGTAGCCTAAAATTGATAGTTACCAGTTGTGGCTCAGAAGCTGCTTATGAGGCAAGGTGGAATGGACTTCAACAATAGAGATGGAAAAATGCTGCAAAGGTGTGCCTTCTGTTCCCTGGAGAATGCAGCTGGAGAATGGAGTTGCCTCTGTTTTACAGCAGAATGCAGACAGATGGCAGCTTCAAGCCACGGAGAAAGGTCATAATGTTGCCTACTGGAGTACTCCTTTCCCCTGGAGAGTGAAGTTCTAGTAAATAGCCGTTATAAGGCGCATGAGAAATTACCACAGAAGTTTGGTCCACGAATGGGTCTCAGGCTCACATACTGAATGACCCTCTCAAAGCCATTATGAAGGCATCAGCCTTCCTGGAAAATGCAATGGAGGCAAACTGCAATCCACAGAACTTAAAATACAAGAAGTCTACTTGGAAAATCACCTTTCTATTTGGTGGAATTCAAACTTATTTTGGAAGAATTTATAGTTCACATGGTTGTGAATAGCAATTGTGAGCAAAGCTAAACCCATGCAGCATATTCCCAAGTCTGCATGCTGTTCTAATGTCTCACAGCCTTGCCAAGCAACAGATGAATGAGGCTTACAGATTTCAGATTCATCAACACTACTCTCATAAACAAGAGATGTCTTTTTTTTAATGCCAGGAAACTTGTTCAGTGCGCTGTTCCAAACAGATGTGTGTACTAAACAGATGTAGTTATTCACCAGAAGGCCACCACAAAAATCAGACTTCTGTTATACAGTCCCAGAGAGAAGCTTAAAGATGGCAGACTCCAGAAATAGCTCTCAGCCAAGGGTCCCAGACTTTCTTCCAGCAGCTGCGCTAAAAAGTTCACAGCCCATACAGAAATGAACATTACTGCTTAAGGACAAACACACACTGAACTCATTAACAGTTTTAAGTTATAGCAAGACAGGCAGAAGCTCATTAGATATGCTGCTCTCAACAGGGAGGAAGCATTCAAGCTAGTTTTCCCAGTGTCATTTATGCTGCAGAGACAGTACTGGCCTGAAGCAGAGGTGTTTGTTCTTCTGTTGTGCTATAACAACCAAAAGCCCAGACTAATTAACAATAATGCTTGCTTTGGTATCACACTACAGATCTGCCTATCAAGATAGCAGGCAGCACTGCACATTAAGCATTATATGCATAATCTTTCTATTCATTCTGTACAGTTCAGTGTATTCGGCCCAACAGATGAAAGGACAACCAATGTTTACACATGGCATTTGATTAATCAGCACCTCACCATGTTCGACAGCTTCCGTATTCATTGTTTCTACATCTGGAGCATCATGCATCTCTTCATCCTCTTCCTCCTCCTCTTCATCCTCACCATGTAGTTCTTTTGCAATTAGCTGTCTTGCAAGTTTGATGTTTCGTCCTTCATTGTAGTGCATTTTCCTCTTCATTTCAAACTGTTTCTTTTTTTCTGTGGATAACAAAAAACAAAAGTTTATATATATATATTTTTTTTTTTAATTTATTTTTTACTTTCAACATCAATTTTCTCCTCTTCAGAGAGGTACCAGTATCAACTGCTTTGTAGGTCTGTTCTACTCCTGCCATGAAAATACACTGTTTATATGACCAAGCAATCCTTGTTTTTAAATGGGTTTGACTTACAAAAAAATGTAGTCATTAATGGACTGGAATGGCTGGAGGACATTTAAAAGAACTGCCTGCAAGCATGAGGAAGTCTGAATCAAGAGAAGCAAGTAGTAACAGTAAAAAATTCCCAAGTTTCACAAACCTTGTTTCTAAGGAAACTGAAGGGCAAACCAAGACATACTGGTGGAACAGAAAACCATCTTCTGCAGATGTCTAACATGACTCCTGGCCAGCTATCAAAAGCTAGTTATAAGAGATATATTTACCAAATGCAGAAGAAAACATTCTCCTCTTTCCTGTCGCCTGAAGTTTATCTTTGCTTTGTACATCCAACATTCCCCCAAGTAGATTTTTTAACTAAACTTTGTTTATTGTTGACCCCAACACTGTTTTTCTCTTCCTCTAGAACTGTAAGGTTACACACAAAGCTGATGACTGGAGCCAGGAAAGACGAAAGCAACAGCTAAATGACACATGCTTGAAACAGCAGAAGCTTTACTGTTTACTTAGCTTTACTGTTTTCTAAGTTAATGTAACATTACTGCTTTGTTGAGGACTCATGAGAGAATTTTCTTAGGAATAGTTGCTGATATCCTTCTGGATCCATCCACCAGCTGCTTTGAAAATAATTAAAAAAAAAACCAACAAAACCAAAACCTGTATTTGCAAATTATAGAGTCTATACTAGTAGATGTAACGATTTAGTGAGTACTATCTGAAATATATTAAAATTAAGTACTTCCTCACCTCCAAAACAGAAAAGCTTTCCATCTGAGAAGTCCAGGTTTCAAGAGGAATTTCTGTATGATACACTTGCTTACAAGGGGGCAGAGCCAGTTACATTCAACTTCTCTTCACATATATCAAACCAAACAGTTCTGACTGAGCATCTGATCTGCTTGTCTCTGATCTTTTACTTACCTTTCAAAGACTACGTGGCTCCATTTTCAAATCACAAAAATCTTTCTTAGCTAGTACTTTTTATTCAATAATCCTTCCAACTGAGAGGTAGAACTGCACGTATCAAAAAATCCAACAAAAACAAACCAACAAGAACAAAAAAAATAATAAAAAAGCCACCCAAAAAACTCCACTGACTTATGCCTACCTCGTTCTTCAGGTGTTAATTCTTCTTCCTCTTCCTCCTCCTCACTGCTTTCCTCTTGCCTCGCTATAATCTTGGGTCCTTTACCCTCAGCTGCAGCAGCCAGCCTAACAAAGAGAAAATACAATGTCACAAACCATTCAGATTTTCACTGTATAAAATGCATGAAATTTCAGAACACTCATACAAACTTAGTTCATTATTTTTGCTGTACTTATGTATATTAACAATCTGAAAGAGATTTTAAGTATCAGTGGAACCATCAACCCAGAATACGACTCTGTATGACAATAGCCAACATTTGGCCTCTAGATAAAAAGGAAATACCTCTACAAAAAGCAAAATGCTCCAAGACAATGATTTTAATATTTATTTGATTTTCTATGACAATACTTACTTCTTACTCAACACATCTGCTCTTAAGGGCTCTGATTCTGAATCACTCACTGCATCTTCATCGTCATCTCCTACCATGCTTGGAACACAAACAAAGAGAGCAGCCTCTATCAATCATTTGTTGCTTAAAATTCAGTTGGTCAAAGTCAAAACATTATAGTGCTCAATTAAAAGACTCCTGTCATACTTTAAAAGCTTTCAATTTAAATACTGATGAGTGACAATTTATATTCTAGTGCACAGATGCTAACTGTAAAAAAAATCAATTCAAACAAGATATTAATTACAAGAGCGAAAGCTGAGATGCATATTCCTTCCAGTACAGGTAGGTCTCCAAAATTTTACTCTGATGGTCCTTCTTGATGGCCATAAGCCTTTATTCAGAAGTTCTGTAAATTCAAGTATGCTGTATGTAATCAGTAGGATAGCACAGTAAATAACGTGCCATCCAGGAAGTCTACTTCACTGCAAAACTGCTCTGTCAGCTGCCCTCACGACGGACAGCAACTCAGAAACCTACCTGTGATAAGGAGTACTAGGCTCATCAATTTTCATCAAGCCATAATCTTTGCCCGCTGGGTGGTACGTAGCTATGATGTTCATTTCGTCCCATTTCTGAGATTTTTTACTGAAACAAGAAAGCAAAGTGTTTCGTTTTTTGGTTTTTTTTAATGCCCTAAAATCAGCTCATTCTGTTTGGCCACAGAAAATGAATGCTGAGAGTGACTTTTGTCCTCTATTCTACTCTATGGAAAAAGAGCGTTGTTAAGACACGGGGACATGTTCAAAGTATAAACATGGTTACTAAGCACCACCTCATACATACTTCTGTTGGGTCGTGACACGTTACCACTGTGACTTACCTTCTCCTAACAAATCACAGTATTTAAATGAACCCAGTGCTCGTAAATATGTTCACACACCCGTGCACATCTTCAGGAGACAACCAGTCCCTCCACGCACTGCCCCATTAACCAGCTGCTCATTGCAAGTTACTGTAACAGTCATTCTTCCTGCTATTACAGCCCATAGCACTTGATGCAAACCCCCCCCCCCCAAAAAAAAAAAAACCACAACTAACTTCCACTTCAGTGCTCACAGAGCTGCTAGGATCATTTGCAGAACTGCTGCACAAACAGTAGCAACCAACACATAACTTCCTGCAGGAAAACTGATCGGACTGAACCAGGTGGTTATTAATAGAGCTTTTGTCATCTTGAATTGGAATCGTAAAACAGAACTGATTCATGGCTGGAACTAAGCAAAGGGAGTTTCGTGCTTTATACAGCCAGGCACCAGTCATGCTGCAATACTTACAGTTTCCTCAATTAGTCAGAGAGCCTATCATTTTATATCTGCAGGAACAAAAGCCCACCCAGACTGACACAACATGAAAGCCACAAGGGAAGCAACTGCCTTGTGGAAAAGTCCCTGCTCCGCTGATCTAGAAGCCACTGAAAGGTTCCCTGGGCAACCTGATCCAGTGCCTGATTTAGTGGCTGGCAACCAGCCCGTGGCAGAGGGGGGGGTGGATCTCTGAGACCCCTTCCAACCAAAGCCTATGGAAGATTTAGCCAACAGGACCTACCAGGTTCCACATTTTTCCTGAAGCATTAGCACAACCTTCACAGGAGTTGGCCTTTCCCTTAGATTAAACCAAGAAATGTAATCTTAGAACAGCACTGAATTCCACTACAGGTTTCTTTTCCTTACAGGGGGACAGTTGGCTGAAAGAATTCAGCTCACGTACCCTTATTTAAGTACAGACTGCTCCAACAACAAATCACCAGATGTGGAATATGAACTCAGCCTCAGTAATACTGCTGCCTTTAAGCAGAATACAAAACTGATAATGTGAAATTCCAAGGACAAACTAAATTTAGCCTTCATGGAGAGCTCTCCATAATACAGTGGAAGAAAATGGAAGGGATAAACGAAACAAGTGGAGGAGTTGATGCTGAATCCTATGTGCCACAAACCTGTACTGTAGAACTGCACACAAGTGAGCTTAATAGCTTCAGCATCAACTAACCAATGTCATAAGTTCACATCTGAAGTTTCCTATTTAATCACTTTGTTCAAACTGCAACACCAGGACTGCAATTTGAGTGGACAAAACACAGAGTTCTGCAGGGTGGAGAGTCGTGAGTTCACGATGACAAAGCAACAGCTCTAGTCTAGGAATGGCCAATACTCAAACCTACCTAGTTAAGGTTCTAAAAATCACTGCTTAAACACCAGCTGAACACCTTCTTCAAGCTCCCCTGTGACTAAAGTAACACAAGCACGTGGTTACAGAGAGCACATGAGAATTTTTACCAGCCATAGCTTAGTCAGAGTGGAAACATCATACACCTAGGTGCTCACTGCACTTGCTCAGAGGACATCCAGGTTTAATCTGCACGAGTTCACAACACAATACCCAATCTCTGTCTCATATACCAGTCTGGAAATCAGATGGTCCAGAGCTGGCAATTCAGTAACTTGCAAATACAACACGGAAAAAGATTTTGGTGGCCTCGTTTTTCACACTCACATATTTAAACTTACATTTCAACATGAAAAGCCTTAGCTGTGGTGCACACACTCAGAACACAACATTCAGCTAGGGAAAAAATGATCATGAATGATAAAGAGACAAGTATGCAAGTATGCATGAATGATAAGAGACAAGATAAAGCACCCCTTTGTGGAAAACAGCATCACAGGAGGGTGACTAAGTGCTCTAAAAAACACACCTCCTTGACTGCCTCCAATTTAGAATGCTTAAGCATGCCGTTACAGCCTAACACTAATACTTAAGACCATCACCACAAAGCACTTCCTGACATCCTTTCCAAGGGCCAGGTGCATATTTCTGCAAGTGAAATAGAATCTTCCTTACTAAAATCTGATTTAAAAGATGAAAAATTCCACAAGTGTTCACTTGCATTCTTTCACGTCTTCAAATGTATAAATCATTTATTTTAAGACCATGAGCTGACAGGTCAGAGGTTTCTTCTGCAGCATTACTTGAAGGAACACATCTCCTGCCTGTTCCAGCACAGCTACTTGCAGGGCTACCCAGCAAACCTGGCCAGGGAAGGGAGCCAGCTAAACACAGCCAGCTACTTTGTACAACACCGTGTCAGATGCTACAGAAACTCTAACAGGAGCGTGAAGGCAAAAAAAAAATACTTTGTAGCTGGTTTGCCAAGAACGTATTAAGCCATCAACTCAGCTCTTCAGATGCTGTCCCAGCGAAGTCCCAATTTTGCAAATTTCTCTCTTGAATCACATCTTCATTAAGGGCATTTTCCAAAGAACACTGCCATTGCTAAAATAGCACAAGGCTGATAATGATGAAAGTACAGCACAGCTCTTCTGAACACGGTACTTCAGGAGATGACAGCTGACACAATAAGTTCCTTTATCTACAGCTATTTTTAAAGGCACTCAGATTTGCATTTAACATTAGAAAGACACAGGCTGCTGATAGAGCTGCACTAAGAAAATAGATATGTTAATTTATAAACCAATTTTTTAACCTTAAAGGAAAATAACTGCAGTACTGCTTGTAACTCCTTCAGAGAGCAAAACGGTGCTACTCCTGACTGAGAAAAATCACTTTAATGAAGAACTGCCAACCAGAAAATAACAGCTGCACACAGTCTAACTTTAAATATCCCATTCTGATCTTCCCAGGGAATTTTCTAATGCAACGTGCCATGTTTAGACAGTGTACTTTAACTTGCAAGGCAATTTCAGAACCTATCTAACAGTGCATTTATTGATTCACATTGGAAAACACACAACAAAAGATGGACTCCTGCCCACTTAACTGCAAAACTAAATGTACCACGTCCTCAGGTCGGCAGCTTGTACTCTTAACTGCTGCTCATCCTGCAAGGTGGTAGAAAAGAGACTCCAGCAAAACGAAGCAGTGGCTCTAACAGCCAGTTTGACTTTATGCCTGCTGTCAGAGGAAGCTTCTCGTGCTTATATTAAAACTAAAGAACAGGAAAAAAAATAAGAAAAGTTACAACTTCTGTGTAGCACGTTCCTATTCACGTTTAATTCCACTCCAAAAAACATCACGTCATCCCTTCAGTTGCAGTAATTCCTCACTGGACAGCAGGAACCTTTCACACAGGCAAGAGAGCAAACCGAAAACTTTTTGTCCTACCCCGCAGACTCGGTTTGTACGAACGACTGACGAGTCAAAGGGGAATTACTACGATATAAAGAAAACCACGTGCCCATTTCCTCGGCGTGCACGCAGCCCTCCCTCTGCAAAGCGGCCCCGGCCCCGCCGCGCTCCGAGCCGCCCCACGCCGGAGCGCACTCCGCCCCGCACCGCCGCTCCTTCGGCCGGGGCGCGGCCCTCACCCGTGCTCGTCGTCGTCGCGGGCCGGGCTGGCCTGCCGGGCCCCGGGATCCGCACCCCCCGCGGGCGTCTTGCCGCCGCCCTTCTTCAGGATGCCCTTAATGGGCGCCCGAGCCGCCGATCCCGCCGCCGACACGGCCGACACGGCCGGCACCGACGGCGCCTCCATGGCCGCGCCGCCCGCCCGCTTCCGGTCCCCGTCCCCGTGCGTCACATCCGCCAGCGCCGGGCGAGTATCGCTCCGCCTCCGCCTCCGCCGCGGCGCCCCCCGGTGGTCGGAGGACCGCCGCTGTCGCTGCCCGTCCGCGGTGCTCCTGCGTGACCGCGGTGGGGCGTCGCGCGCCAGCGCCGGGCTCTTGCGCGTGCACCGGGCTCTGTCACGTGGCGTTCGCTGTCACGTGGCGTTCACGTGCGCGGCCCGTGGGTGCGGTTTGTCGCGGGGTAGTGCTGCGCGGCTGTCCCGTCCCCGTCCCCGTCCCCGTCCCCGTGCATCTCAGAGCTCGGCGCAGTGAATGCTGCCTCAGGAACTGGGAAAGAAACTGGGAAAGAACCCCGAAAGAAACCAGGAAGTGATCTGCCCCAAAATGTCACGCGGTGGGAAGCGGCCGTGCAGCTGTCTGCGTCCCCGTGTTAACCTGAGGCTGCAGGAGGGGCCTGGGCTGTGCCATGGGGTGATGGCAGAAGGACTGAGAGGTGTGAAGGGGCGATGGCATGAGCATGGCAGCTGCGTGCAGCCCTACACAGCTGTGGGGTGCAGCCCGGGGCCCCCAAGCCAGGGGCAGAGGAGGGAGGCGGGGGCTGGCCGGGCCCCTTGCAAGCAGTGGCTGGGAGGCGCAGCATGGAGGCACAGAGGGCTGGGACCAGGTGCTTGGTTTCATTTTTAATGAGTTGCATCGGTGCTATGTGAGCAGAGCTGCAGCAGTAAGGAGGTGCTGAGCAGGGCAGGCTGCAGGAGCAGGACACAGCATGCCCCAGGAAGGGCCCGCTATGGGCTGCCTGCTGGTCCTGGGGCTCTGCAAGGCCTTGCTGGGGATGCAGGGGGGTACGTGCAGACCCTGGGGAGGAGCTGTGGTGTAGGTTCTGGGCATTTGGAGACTTCTCAGGTTTTAAATACAAAAGACCAAATATGAATTCTAGGGAGGAAATCACGCGTGGCTGCAACCTACAGAGAAAGCACACGCAAAACTCCTGGCCCCAGCTGCAGCACTGGCCTCTGTGCTCCCAGCAGACCTAGAAGGTTCAGAACCAAAACTGGGTGCATGATGAGAGTCTCCCCTGCATCTCACAGCTTTTTGCATCCACATGCTGCAGGACCCATGGCAGCAGCAGAGCCCCATGCCTGCACATCAGGGCTGGTCATCTTCCCCCATCAGCTTGCAGTCAGCCACACTGCAGAGGTCAGGTGGGGTGAGATGGACCGAGAGCAACAGCGGCAGCGGGAGTGATGCACAGAGTGCCCAGGGCTAGCAGACTACTGCGAGCGAAGGGATCATTGCTTTGCTCTCTTACACAGAGGCACTACTGGCTAATAAAGGAAGCAACCCAGTTTGTAGCTGGCCTGCTGTGCAGGGCAGGGTTACATCTCAGCAGGGCAGTTGAGCTGATCCGTGGACATCATCTTGTCAGTGTCGATCTTGTAGGACTGGAGCATGCTCTTTAAGTGCTCTACAGTGTCTGGGTGCATGTCAGGAGATCGGGACATAATCCAGGCATAGTCAAAATGGAAAAGCCAGAGGATGTTGGTGCAGGAGTACACCAGCGAGTAGTTCTCATAGTCAGTGGAGATGACCCAGTATGGGGCGGAAGGCATAACTGGAGGAGAGAGGCTCAGTTACACCAGGGGCAGCAATCCCAGCACAGCAGGTGGCCACAGCCTCAGGCTCGGGGCTGCCCCCACTTTTGCTTCTGCAGAGCTGTGAAACTGCAGCTCTGGCTGACAAAACCCCATCAGGACTTCTGTTCTGCCTAGAGGGACCCAAGAATGCCACAAAGGCCTCCATGGGAAGCTCTAGCTGTGGAGTTTATGCCATAACCCAACTTGTTTGCCCAGTCCTCTGGCAGAGTGCAGTCCATACTCAGGCTCCTGCCTGCTCTGAGCCCCATGCCCTCACCTCACTGTGCTACCAGGCCCTGGGGCTCTCCCCTCACTTCATGGCCTCGCTCCTCTGCTGTGAGCAAGCCGAGCCCACTCCCATCAGCAGTACTTACACCAGTTGAAGCGGACACCCAGCTTGGCCGGCTCCTTCACATCTGTGTGCATGATTTCTCCTTCGATTTCATTAATTTTGCCGCTGGGACTGAGGGCAGGAGGACACAGGGAAGATACTGTATCATGCATGCTTGTAATCACATTTCAACTGCTAGATTTTATGTGCATGTAATTATCCCTCCAGATAGCCTTGCCTACCAGCAGGGGCTGACCCTACCACTGCAAGGCTATACCCAGCAGCACCGAGAACACACCAAGGATGCAGTCCTCCCTGTGCAGGAGAGGCAGAGCCCAGCATCTTTTGCAGTGTGCCAGGGCTTGCCAGACCCTGCTGGTTGTGCATGCTCACCTCTGTTTAATCACCTGTGTTTTTTCCAGGTCAACACACTCTTCCGCACACCAATGACCCGTCCCTGCTCGGTGAGCTGGGGTTTGTTCCACTGCAGGTGCCGAGCACGGCCCTGCTGGCAGCAGGCTCTGACACTTGGCCACCCATCTGATAATTGCCTTTATCCGCCACATGCCTCAAGACCTGAAGGCTGATCCGTGGGGCAGGAAAGTTTCACTGCTTCTTGTGAAACAGGAACCCTGAGGACAGCAGTGAGCAGTCCCATTGGCTCCCTGCCTGCATCCTACAAACAGCACACAGCTGTTTGCCAGCACAGGAGCTGCAGGGACAATGCTGTGCAGCTAGAGAGCAGCATGGATGCAGCTCCCCTCCGGCCACAAGGCGCCTGGTGCCATGCTGTTGTTCTTGTGAGGCAGAACAAAGTCCCCATGCCATGCCAGGGAGCGCGGGGACCGCACATCCCCCCAGTTGCTCACGTGCTCCTCCTGCCACTGGCACCCCATGGCACCAGGGCTAGCATGGAGCCTGATACATCAACGTCTGTGCTTGTGCCTCCCCCAGCAGCCAGAAACAGGGGATGTGGAGAAAAATCATCCCCTGGGCCAGGAGGATGGGAGGTTGGAGCCTCACCCTAACCCTCACCAGCACAGCCCCCACACCAGCACTTACAGCATCTCCTTGTTGATCACTTTAAACTTCCCGTTCTCTCTCAGCGAGTAGTTTGCCTGGACGCACCTTCCTTTCTCAAAGTTTGAGGGCAGCCTTTCTATCTCGTACCATTTTCCCAAATACTGAGAAAAGAAAGTCAAGAGAGAACCTTGAAGCACAAGGGGCTGAAGCAGAGCAGCTGGGCTCTGCTGGCAGCACAGCTGAGCCCACTGGGTTTGTGTGAGCCACGGGCATTGCAGCAGGGTGGCTGCTCCTGCACAGGGCTGGGGACCAGGAGAGGAGGGCACCAGCATCACTGGGGCATCCAGGTGACTACCACCCCACAGTTGGGCACTGAGCCTCTACTCCTGTGCCACCTAAACCCTCTCACTGCCTGCCGTGAGGTTTAAGAAGCACTTCACACCTTATTGATATTGAAGTCCTGCTGCACTGGTGGGTCTGGGCATGGTCCCATGTGGAACATCTGTCCGTTCCCCAAGCCAAGGAGTCCAAGCAGGACTGAGAGCTGCACTGCTGTGCCCAGCATGGCCGTGACAGGATGCAGGTGGGAAACAGACCTGGGAAGGAGGAAAACAGCTGCATTTGCCCCCAAGATGCGGCAGGAGGGACAGCACAGCTTCACAACTCCATCAACACCAAATAAAAGTGATCCAACGCCTGCAAGGAGACAGAGGGCACGTTCCCTGCAGCTCCCTCCAGCCCCGTGCCCCGGACATGATGCTGCATCCTTCGTGATGTGCTGACCAGTGCAGAGCCAGGCAGGATCTGTGCCATCCACCGCACACACACCCAGCACCAGGCCCCTGCCCACATGCCCCACTCTGCGTCCAGCAAGGAGCAGCAGTGGCATTTCCCCAGGTTTTGAAGGCCAGCCCAGTCTGCCTCCAGCTGCAGGGCACGGCCTCTCTGCTGTCAAACACAGCATCTCCTAGCTCAGACACATACCTTGGCTGACGAGACTCAGTGATGCTCCGCGGAGGACCAAGTCAGCACAGAACAGCTCTGCGAGGAGCTCTCCACCCCTCGTTTTATAAGCGTGTCGGGATTCTCATTATTCAGCACCGGTACTAGCCACTCCCTGGCCCTGGACGTGTTTTGCTTTGCGGAGGGCCGGTCAGTTGCCTTGGATTTGCAGCTGGTACGGGGCCAGGGATGGGCTGCGCCTTGGCTGCTCACCCATACAAACAGCACCCCGGGTCCCTGCGCTCCGCTCCGTGCTGCCGGGCAGCCTGGGCCGGCCGCACACAGCCCTGCGGCTGCACACGGCGGGAGGGAGAGCTCCGCAGAAGGCGCAGCAGCCCTGCCCTGTTCCCCTGGCCCATCACTGTGCTCCTGGCTGAGATGTGACCGTCCTGCCCCGCGCAGAGCCTGTCCCCAGTCCCCGGTCCCCTGTCCCCCGAACCGCGGACCCTCTGTGTGCTCAAGGGCACTGGATGGGGTCTGGGCTGTGGCGTGGTGCTGCCCTATGGGCGCCCCACAGAGGGTCCTCCTGCTGTGGGGGAGCACCGGTTCCTCACAGCCATCTCTGCACGGGGTCTGCCCGGTGACGCGGGCTGGCAGTGTGTGTGGTGCTAGTGCAAGGCAGCTCCCGACCATTCTGCTCAGTCCTCGTGCACGGCGAGGATGAAGTCACAGGAGGCGTTGCAGGAGTGCTGAGGAGCCGTGAGGTCTTTTGGCAGTGTTTTTTCCAGACGTGTCTCATCCCGAGTGAAAGGTGTCAGTGTAATTAGCCGTGCTCCGACCTGACGGCTCTTCCAACAGGTGCCCGGCAAATGGCTCTGACAGCAGTGCAGTCATCTGTGAGTCCGCCCGGCCCATGTGTTATGCAAGGAGCTGGTGCCAGCCAGCTGCCCCGTGTGGTTAACTACAGTCTTTAATACCTTATCTCTGCTGAAACTTTCTGTGTGCGCCCTTACATGTGTGTGCACATCCTAGGGAGACCCTGGCTGCCCACATGATGCCCCAAGAGACAAAAAAATCCCTCCCAAAAAGCCCAAGCAGGGACAGTCAGGCCATGTGCCCCTCCGGGTGCACTGAGGCAGAACCGAAGTGAGCCAGCAGCTGGGCTCTGCTGCTGGGACTGCCTGGTGCCTGGGCTGTCCCTTTGTGTCAGCCCAGCCACGCAGAGCCAAGGGTCAGAGGGATGCTGAGCCTCCGGAGCAGCCTAATTGTGGGGTGCAGAGAGCTCATCTCCACCTGGCAGGTGGCTCCTGGCCCGGGGCAGAGGAGGGAGGCACATCAAAGGGCAGGAAGCTGGGGCAGGGCTGGGAGCACAGGAAGGAGGAGAGGTGGGGAGAATTGGGGCCAAGGGAGAGCAGGAGGTGCCCGGAGCACTGTCTGCAGGAATGGAGCCTCTCCCTTCGTCTAGGTGACAAAGCATGCTGAGCAGATGCTGCTGCCTGCTCCTCACCATGTGCCCCAGAACCCCTCCTCGCACTGAGACCCTGAAGCAGGGAGGGGTGTCCTTCCAAATGCCATCTTCTCCCATCCATGTCTGCCATGGAGAGCACTGCAGTGTGCAAACTGATTGTGGTGCTGGTCGGAAGCTTCAGGTGGAAGTGCTATTCATGGAGTAAAGGCTGTGGTGGATGCAGGGCTGGATGGGTCCTGAGGCTGCTGCTTGTAGCAGTGTGTTGGAGCTGCCTTGGGATTTTGACATCCCAGCTGCATGGGATGGGAGAGCAGCCCAGAAACTGCCCAAGCTTGCAGCAGCTGGTGAAAAGCCTCTGGTGGAGGCACCATGGGGACCAGGTCTCATAACTGAGCCTCTGCTGTGGGATGCCAGCAGCTCCTGCTCCAGTGCTGGGGCAAAAACATCCCAGGGCCAGGGCTGAGTCCCAGCACAGAGACAACACTGTGCGTGAATGGCCCTTCCTCATACAGAAGGTTCTTTCCTTCCTTTTCTCTGTCTTTGCCCCTGCAAGTTCCTTTGGGTTGTTTTTCTGCCTCCCCCAAAGGAAATACGGTTTGGGAAGGCCAAACAGGCCAAAACATGTATAGATACAAAAAATGAGCCTGGAGGGGAAAAGGCAGAGAAAAGAAGGGCAGGTGGGAGTTCTCCTCTGTTTCTAGGAGTGGCAGAAAGTGCTTTGAAATCTGTTTGTGCAAAATGGTGTAAAAATTCCAATTACAGCTATAGTGCCAAAGGAAGTAATCAAGCTCTGGAAGCAAGAATTGGCCTCTGGGATGGAGAAATGTGGTCCAAGGTGACTGCACAAAAGATGTTATGATTCATGTGTGTATACTGGTGAGTAATTTTCCACCTTGGAAATTATCCAGTTACATACTGAAAACACAAGAAGGCAAAGAGAGCTTTAAGGAGTTGTAAAACTGAACAAGATGTTGCCGTTCCAGGGCAGTCCCAGTGGTGCAGGCTGCAAGGGGAAGTTTATCTTGCATTTCACTGCTGTGCTATTGCTCTCTGCACTGGGCACCAGGCACTGCATGCGTTCAGCCCCATTTGCAGGAGCAAGGAGGGGTGAGGCAGAGGGCAGAGGAGTCCTCCAGCTGCTCCCGTGGTTGTGCCGCGCTGTGCTGGAGCAATGTATTCTATTCTGCCACAAAAAGCCATTCCACTTGGACATCAGCTATAACAACAAAATCATTTGAGCAGCATTAGGCTGCAATTCGTACAGTTTGGATTTCAACCTTGCAGACAGCAGCAGAGATGTGAGGAAGCTGAGCACAGGCAGAGGGAGCTGCTCGGACACCTCTCACGGCAGCGCCAGGAGCAGAACTGCTACAGCCCAGTCCGTGTTACAGCATTAAAACGAAGCAGCTCTCACGGTTACGTGCCCAAACGCTCACTTTACAACCAAAGCAGCTATTTTCTTCACATTCGCCTGTTTCATCGATGTCTTTGCACACAGTGAAGATGGACCGGGCTGCTGCAGATCACTGCGCTGCTCTGGCCACGCTCAGGAGCTGGCAAGCACTGGGAAACCGCAGCACTCCTGCAGCACCGCCTGCCCCGTCCTGCACGAGAAAGACACGGGGCCAAAGCACCTGGCACAGCACTCGAGGTGGACAGCCTCGCAGCTGGAAACACACGGCTGGTGGGAGACAGACCCACTCTGCCACTGCTGTGCCGGCAGTAAGCGCTGGGAGATGAACCACCTCGAGGGAAGCGAAATGATCCTCCCTGAGAGAAGTGAATCACTGCACAAGGGATGTGATAACCACACCTGATCAGCGGTGCCTGGAGCCGCCTCCTCCCAGCGAGGCGATGCTGTCGTGGCTCTGAGCAGGGGATGTGCACACGGGGGTGCTGAAGAGCAATGTGAAAAGCTGCTCACAATCAAGGCACTGCACCTTTGTGCACCTTGAGCTTCTCTCGGGGGTGGACTGTTGTTTCACATCACTGTTCTCAGGGAAGACACAGCTGTGCCACCTCCCTGAACACATGCCAAGGGAGAACGTGGTCCTGCCATGTCAGGAGCACCCCTGAGGCTCTTCCAGCTCTTCTGAGAATGAATGCACTCCACCTGGCTCTGGGCCAGGCCCCAGAGGTGACTCTGGCTCTGTTGCAGGCTCTCATGCTATTTGTAGCACCTCTCCCATGCCCAGCGTTCAGGCTGCTGGCTGAGAAACACGCCAGTATGGGTTTTGGTTTGTTAGAAAGGCATTTCTCAGCACTGTGGTCAGAGAAAAAGCTAAATACTCACGTTTTGAAACCCCAGCCAGAAAGACAGGTGCTGCTGCTGCTGGAGTCTCACTATTTACAGCATCGCTGTACCTGGGGCAGCCCCCAGGCTAGAAAGATTAAGACCTAGAACACACGGAATGGTTTTGAAATGAGCCTCCAGCTGAGGTGCACTGGGTGGCACTGTTGCAGTGGGTGCAGCTGGGCCAGCAGCAGTCAGTGCAGGGCAGGGCTCAGCTGCCTCGCAGAGCAGATGTAGCAGTTGTAGTAATCTTGAGTACAATCTTCTTATCTTCATTTAACAAGTTGAATCCTTTCTTTTTTTTCTCAGCTTATAATGCTGATGTTCATCTTTGATTTTTTTCTCAAGGGCAAGATCCAACAGAATTCACGTGTGGTGGTTTAACCCAGTGGCTCCAGCTAGCAGAAGCTGGTAGGACAGCACGTGCACGTACAGCTTCAGCACCTTTTCAGCCTTGTCTCCTTGCCAGACCACGTGAATTTGTTTGTCAAACCCTCTCCGTCTTTCAAACTTAATGTTGCTCTTCATCTAAGCAGGAGGCAACAGCTGCCTGTGCAGTGCACTTCAGTACTCACAAATGACCTGGATGGAAAGGTTCAAAGATGGAAGGTTCGTTAGCCAAGACTGAGTGCAGCCCTCAGATACATAGAAAGCAGTTACGAAGGGAGCAGGCTCTTGTCTGCGTCCCTCACTGGTGGAGGTGGTATTTGAGGTTGGAAGTCCAGGAGCCCTGGGTACCCAAGTAAACAGAGGAGTGGCACTGAGGAGAGCAGCCCTGGGGGACATCCTGTGCTGCTTTCAGGGACACGTTGTGTGTGAGAATTGCTGGCCTCCTGTTTGAGCTCTTCTAGCCATACAAGAACAGAAAACTCACTCACAGCAGGGGTAACAACTTCTGATGCCCAGAGGAAGAAGCATACATTCTTTTTCCTCTGTGCATCTCCCTTTACAGCTACACACACAAGACCATCAGTGAGGGGTCTCCATAGCAACCTCTTGCTTTTCTTCTCTGCCTGTGATGAACCACTTCCTCCGCTGCTTTGCTCTTGCTGCTTAGAAGAGCTTTCTGGTTTATCTGGACTTCTAGAGATGATCTTTATTTACTCTACCCCCAGTGAACCTCACCCTCTTAACTCTCTCCCTGTGCTGCCAGTGGAAGTTTTACATTGGGTGTAAGCCAAGTACCACAGGTGCCCTGAGGTCAGGGACATGCACTGGGACTTGTCACTGTTCTGGGACTTGTTCTGTGGTTCAGAGATCCTCGAGCTATTTGGAGCACCCAGACAGATTCACAGAGTTCATCTGGGAGGCTGCAGAAGTACTCTTGCTGTGTTAAGCCAGACCAGAGCAAACATAACATGCAGACAACCACTCCTTGGCTCCCAGAGGCATCATAGAGAACTAACCCGGTGTGAACAGGAGAACAAAACTATTCTGCAAAGACTGAAGGAGCTGTATGTCTTCCAAAGCATCACAAAGAACATGAGGAAAAAAGCAGGACTGCCATGGTTTTAGCAGCTGGCCCTCTAGGAAGGCCACAGCCTAACTCCTCACAGGATACCATGGCAGCAATGAGCATGGGTTTCCATGGGATATCACTTAGCTTCTGACCCCTCTGTACTCCAGACTCGAAGATCATTCTCAAAAGGAATTAAGTTGCAAGACAATGATCTGCCCACAATGACTGCAGAAATGCAACCTGCTACAGTGATCTAACTGCCTCAGGAAGCAGGTTTTAAAACCAGGTTTTCACTGAGCACCAAACAGCTGCTGAAAGTTCAAGATGGAAAGGGACCTGCTCAGTCAGCTTGTCTCTCCCCTGCTGGATCAGTGCTCACATACTGTCCAGAAACATCTGATACTTACTCTTCCACGTCAGCACTGCGCTCCTCTCACTCCCAGCCATCCATGCAGAGCTCCCAGTGAGGCACAAATCAGACTGGGTGGTGGCAGCTCACCCAAGCACTTCCTAGAGGGGCAGGTGAAGGGACCTCACATGCTGTGAAATCCTAACACTGGCTCTGGCATGAGGTCCTTGCACAGCCTTGGGAACTTCTTGGCTTGCAAGTCTCAGTTTTGCCTGTAAGAAGAGCTAATCCTTATTACCTGACAGCTGTAGCATTTGGATTAGTTACATGTAGAATGCTGAGGCAATGAATAACTTGCATCAACGCTCTCTCACCAGTGTCACTTGTGGGAAACCACATAAAATACAAACACTTGTGATGTGTGTTTGCAGAGACCTTTCTTCAACTGCCTTTTGCTCACTAAACACGAGACCTGTGGAACTGCAAGAGCACTGTTGTTCTGGAAATGGTATTTGCAACACAGGCAGTGCACTCACTGAGAGACACAGACACAGCTTCCCTGAACTGGATTGCTGAGAGGACCTAAGCAAAGGCAGAACAACTTAAGAGGCTTTTTGCTCTACATCAAAGACGGATCACAAACAGCCACCAGTGAGTGGTTCTCAAGCACAGCTCCAAAATAGGGATCTTCTGGAGAACCTTACCTACAATTCCTTCTTCCCTCCCTACCAGCAGTCCAGACTGGGAGCTGCTGGAGGAAGGATCTCATTATTGTCACTGCCTCAGTACAAAGCCACCTTGCAGAGAAGAGCTGGTCTGGTAACTGAAGCCATCAACTTGAATAGCAGCTCAAACACCTCGCTGCCCATTTCTCCAAGTAAACTCAAGCAATTTCACTGCTTCCCCTTCTCCTCACCCTATTTTTTACTTCAGTGTTAAAAAAAAATACCAAAAAATGTGTATAACCAACCAACACAAAACTGCTCAGGACACGAAGATGTTCACAGGGGGAAAAAAGCATCACAGAAACGAGCACTGGAGTCACGGACATGTGCTTTACAAATCTCACAGTTTATTTTTCTCTGTGCAAATTAGTGCTACTTCACATTACTCACATTTCACAGTGCAGGGGGCAGAAGTGATTTCAACACTGCCTAAACAAGCTGCAGTTCAGTGGGACTGTGGAATCATTCAGGGTACTGAATCCCAGACAGTCCCCATGTGATGAGGGTCCGAAATAAAAAAAGAACTGCATGGCCAGCATTTTCAGAAATTATTTGTAACACAAGCTACCTCCACAGCATATCCAAAGGAAGCCTGCTGCCTCCTAAGGCATCACAGCATTCACAGCTGCACTCAGTCTCCAAGCAGTTACAAACAATGGCATATAAAAGTTTATGACACAGTTTCAAAGTCATAGCTACCTGAGATAGAGGAGGAAAGAGCAAATAAGCTCTTTTCATATTCGTTTAATCTCACATAAGACAAAACAGAATAAAATTTAGCAGCAGAATGGAAAACTGACCCCCTAGAATGGGAGTGCAGATCTCCACTAGCTGCTTTGCTGGTGGTCTCTGCTTGGAAAGAGGACATAAGGTGTGAGGTTTGGCAGCCTCAGCACTTAGAAAAATGACTGAATGCTCTGGGTATGGCCAACAGGAGAGACCCTCAGGGATATTCTGCAAAAGTAGCTCATATCAGATGTCATGAAGTTCTGAGGAGACAATCATGCGTGCATGGACATTTCATTGTGCAACATTAAGTCAAAAAGAAGTGCATCACCTGAAACACCCTTCCAGAGCTCACAGCCAGGCCAAACTGACTGCACTGTGACTTTTTCAACTGGTACCTGACACAGTGATTAAAGGAGCCAAATCTCTTTGCTACATCAGATTCAAGCCTGTCTCACAAAGCTCATCAGCAATGGGTGGAGAGACCACTGGCTGAGGTGCAGCTCAGACACCATGAGTTACTGCAAGGGTTTTTGCCTGCCCAGTTTGCCTCCGGTTGCCAGCTCCAGCAGCTCCTGGTCACAGGGCAGGGAGGGAAGAACCTTTCTTTGTAGTTAGGTAAGGAGGCTGATGAGAGGCAGTCCTGCTGTTTTTGTGGAAAGAGCAAACAGTTATGGAGCAGCAGAGCTACCTACCAGTACTGTGAAAACAAAATAAGGCTGTGACTGACCCATTTTTAATCAAATAGAAAACTGCTTTTGTTTCCCATTTTAGCTTTTTCCCTTTGAGACATCTCATAGCAACGACTTCACTCTGCTATTACCAGCCTATCCTTGTAAGGAAAACCAAGAGCCCATTAATGGGTCCAATTTATCACTAGGGGAACTCAGTTGACCTAGTTACATTAGCAACATATTTGACCAATTATGTTAACCTTCCTCTGTCTTCTCCACATTTAACAGCAAAACACCTTTCAACTTTAATAAGGGGCAGCAGGAAATACAAAGACCACGTTAGGAAAGGGACAGAAAAAATATAACTTTTCTCAGCATCCCACAACAGAAGATGTGAAGACATAACCCAGACCAAAGGCACAAACATCTACAGAGGGGCTGCACCAGCAATTAGTGTAGATCTAACTCGACTCTAAGCTGTGCATACGTACAAGCACTGGAAGGATGCCTGAAGGATGGCCACTCACAGCGTGGCTCCAGGAACGTAAAGCCAGTCAGCAATGGCAGTGGGCAGATGCGTCATGACTTGCAGCCTCACCCACCAGTAGGTCTCCATGGGATTGTAGCGGTTGTTTGGGTGTGTGGAAATGAGCGCCGTGGTGATGTCATTCAAGACAAGAGACATATCCTTCAGGCCACTGTTAACAAAGGACTTCATCAGGGCCACGTGGTGAGTGAAGTACTCCCTCCCGTAGTCCTCCTGCACGGTGCTGCTGGCTCCACTCCACAGCACCTCAGCCTGCTTGTCGATGCTGCCCTCTGTCAGGATGCCGGTCGCTGCCACGAAGTTACTGGGCTCGATGAGGATGACTTTGACACCCCAACGATACATCTCCTGCCGAAGGCAGTCGGAGAAGGCTGCCACCCCGTACTTGGAAATGCAGTAGCAGGAGCGAGATGGACTCACCATCCGCCCTAACATGCTTGTGATATTCACTACACGGCCTGCAGGGAAAGCAAGGAGAAATGACAGACCGGTTGTTCCCAGTGAGGTGCCAGAGGATAGCACTGATTTGTGAAATCTGTATCTTGAAGCACTGTCCAAATCCTGTCAGGTGCCTCTCTCACCAGACTCAAGAAGGCCAGCCTCAGCTCTGACCTCTTTTGTGGGTGGTACACATACCTGCCTCAGTATAGAAAAGGATATACAAAGCATACAAGACACCTCCTTCCCTCTAATTTCCAAGAAAGTCAGTATCTGTGTCTCCTCAGCCTACGAGCTGTACGCTCCTACACCAGTGTCCACCAGCAGAGGAACTTGCAGCACGAGCACTGTAACCTGCTCACCCCACTGGCTGGCCAGGACTGCCTGCAGCTGAACATGCTTGGGATAAACAGAGAAGAGAACTGATTTGCTTCTGTCTGCAGAGCAGCAAAGAACAGTTCAGACTCCTATCAGCCTAATAGCAGAGCCCTGGCAGCTTGTGCTAGATCATGCACTGCATAGGAGCAGCAGTAGTAGTAGTCACCCTCCATGGGGAACTGTCCTTCCCCAAGATGTGCAGGATTACAGCTTCGGCTGCACTTATGAAACAGGCCCTTGAAATCTCATCAGCTATTCCTGCAGAGAGGATTTTCACAACCATATGACACTTTTGTGCAGCATAGAATTTTAGCTGAGAACCAAGTGGGTGGCTCTGCTCTCTTATTACAGAGCAAAGCAAACTTTGGAGGGACTGTGAGAACCACTTACTGACCTGACGGATAAGTGGCATTTTGTAGTAAGATGGGGCTTATTTAGTGGGTACTTTCTGGAAATGGTATCTGAGCATTGTGCTCAATATAGTCTCTTTCTGTCCTCACAGAACATATAGCTGTGCCAGCATTCTCCCACACATGCTAAATAAAGAAGTTCTTCAGAGCTTTGCTCATAGGTATCTTCCTCCCCTCCATAAAACAGAATTTTGATGGTAACCATCTTCTTGCATGAGATCTAAACTGGCTGTTACAGACTCATTTATTCCATGACTACTCCTCTGCAATCATCTGTGAGCTGAGTAACATGAAGGGAAAGATTCAGCTGTCCAAACTTAAGGACTCATTGTGACTTTGGAAGCCAGAAGTATTTTGCATGGCCTTCAGTCACTATTTCTAAAGGTGGACCAAAGTTTCCCTGTCTTATCTGCCAGTAATGCTTGAAGGTCTTTGATATCCTGGCATGTTTAAGATAACACCTGCTGTGTAGTGCTTCGACAGACCCCCCGCCTGAAACACATTGCATCAAACAATGCTATTTTGCCTGCATGCCACAGATGCCCTTCTTGGCATTCTTTGAAGCAGCCTGATTCATAAATCTTAGCCACGTTTCTTTGCTGTGTGACAAAGTTTTCCTGAACCTTGCCACATTGTCCAGCATATACCTTTAGCTCTGCGAATGAGGGGCAGAAAAGCCTTCGTCACCCTCACAGTGCCCCACAGGTTGATCTCTGTCACCTCCTTGTAGCTGTCTAAACTTGTAAATTCCACCTCTCCGAAAGTTGAGACACCAGCATTGTTCACCAGGCCCCACAGACCTGCCAACAACAAAGAAGTGGTTAAAGAAAACAACAAAGAAGAATGACACAGAAAAGCAGCTCTCTTTGTTCAAAGTAACCCAGCTCCTTGACAAAGAACCAGACACTTTCATAGAAAAAGTTATAGAGAAGAACTCAGCAAGGAATAAAAATAAACTAAAGATACCAGATACAAAGCTTGGTTGGATATGGCTGACCCTCTTTTATGCCTCCTGTAGGTCCCAGGTTTGTGTTCTCTCATGGACTTCATCATGTCTCCTGCATTCAGAGGGAGCTGGACTTTCCTCCAATTAAACAAACAAAAAAAAAAAAAAACCAAAAGGAAAACAGCTATCTTAGATTTCTACATCTACTTCACAACTCCAGGATGTGATGCAGTACTTGGGAGAGCATGTGGTATTGATCTGCAGGGTCATGGCCCAGTTACCAGCTCCTGTACTTCAGTCCAGATATTTGGACTCCCTCAGTCTTAACTATTGCAGGACATGGCAAATTTACAACCAACCCTTAAACTACTAGAATTAAAAAATGAACTTCTACTGTGCATGCAGTCCCATCAAGATTAAATAGACTGCACTTACCACAAGCTCCTGTACTCAGCCCCTTACATGTCCAAGACTTAGCAGGTCACTGAGCATTTGACCCTTCAAAGTGATTACAGTAGCAGTCCCCATGGCAAATATTTTAGGACAGAGTCCAGACTTCATGAAATTGCTTAAGCACAGGACTACACAGCCATAAACTGCAGGAAGAACAAACAGAAGAGCTGGAACAAGATAAAGAGTTGTCCCAATTAGATGTCCAGCTGTTGTTACCTTTCATGTAAGAAGCAAGCTTGAACTGGGACCCCCTTCTACTTTCTGACCTTCTTCTTAGTACTAAGAACACATACACAGAAGTAGGAAAGCATATTCATTTCCAGATATTGCTATTGAAAGTACCCATGTCATGCCACCCTGATAACAAGCTTATCAAACTCTGAAAAAAATTTGGGCTGTTTACCCAGCCTCTGCTCCACACCTCCCCTGCTCTCATATATGAAAGTCTTCCAGCCTGGATTTATCTGCAGTGAGATAGTAACCATACGTTTTACTAAATACAGTCTAAGCAAGCATCCTCCTGGTTCACTTTAAAAGCTCAACCTGCCCTTGCTAGACTGGCTTTCATGATGGCAGTAGGGACCCTCACTGTCTTCTTACAGGGAAAAAGCTTCTGGACAGTGGAAGTAACGTCCTACTCCTTGATAACCTTCCTTGACAGTCTGTCCCAGTCAGGCCATGTTACACACAGAACAAAGAGCTAATACTTAAATGGTCACAAGACTGCATGCAGGACAGAGCACAGCCTTATCACTATTACTTCTTTAATGTCAATAATACAGTGGGAACTACATAACATTGAAGACAAACAGTGGCACTCCCAACATCAGAATGAGTTTAGGCTTAAGTACACAGTGCAGAGAGGTAGAGAAGTCTAACACAAGAACTGTTTTCCTCCAGGGCCACACTTGGTTTGCAACTCACCTCAGTGTGAATGCAGACTATACTCCAGTACTTTACTGAGCACTATTTATAAGCAAGCTCCAAACCTCAGTCACATGCCTCCTAAAAAGAGGTCTTTACTGCTTTGCACTCCATGCTGCAGCAACCAACTACAAGGTAAGGCTCTCAGGAGCAGGAGGAACCGGTCCAACTTGCTGATCAAGGACACAGGCTTTTGCTGTTCATTCTGCACACAAGATTTTGTGAACACTGCTGCATTTATAGAAGCAACAGAGCTGCACCCTTACAAGTGGGCGCAGTGGGAAATGGCACTGTGCCACCACTGCTGTTGCTGGGCTCTTCAGGAAAAGCCTGAGAAGCTGTGAAATGCATGACGAGGGCTGGATGATTGTGTAGGACGAAAAATCATGCAGAGCATGTGTGGGAACAGAGCTTGTATGTAACTCAGTTCCATATGCTTGTTTTAGGAGGAAGGGTGTGCTACATAATTAGCAAGAAGATTAGAGCTGTTATTTACTTGCTTTATGCATTTATATGAATAAGGATGCTATGCTCACGGCAGTCTCATCCCAGCCTCAGGAGCAATCACCCTCCAACCACACAACCCATTAATGCTGGAGACACAGATGTGGAACTTCAGTCCACATTCAGCCATACACTGTAGCTGCTGCCCAGTTTGTTATTCACACAGAGGTCACACATAGAAACCCAAGAAAGGGCAATAAAGCCTTACAGCCTCAACATGTCGGAAGAGGTGAGGTGTCACATAGGCTCTGGCTATAAGCTCATATCCCATTGCCAAACCACTCACAGAAGCTGTCCGAAGCCAAATCCAGGAGCCAAGCTGTGCTGCAGCAGCAATGCAGTCAGCTACCTTCTTCCCAAGTACCTCTGCCCCATTCAAGCCAGATATCAGTGCAAGGGCAGACACGGAGCATCCTGTCACCTGCATCTTGAGCTGGCAGTGCTGTCATGGGCTGCTCCTCTTCTGCCTTCCCAGCCCCACACACATTCCCAAGAAAGAAGAAATTCCTTTTGCATGTTTCTTCTTTCACTTGCTCCTAAGACCCGTGAACAGGGTTGTACCAGTATAGCAGTAAGGAGCCAGGGGCTGCAGCCTCTCCACTTGCAGGATTGCTATACAAACATCTGTGTAGCAGGAGCATCAGAAGGGAATCAAGGTCTTGCCACTCTATGTCACTATGGTCACTCAAAGAAATAAGCTGTTAGGGACTTGCTGCCGCTCATCACTTTTTATGGGATGTTGGGTTTGAGCCTTACCATCTAAGCCAGTCTTGGTCCTTATCCTGGCACTGATGTGCTGGCCACATGGGAATTCTCACTGACCCAAATACAGCACTGCCTGACTGACAGGCCTCCAAGTTTGCTAATCATGTTTTGGCACTGCATAGCAGAAACAACCTGGCCAGAGTTGGGCCTGATCCATACGAAGGATTCTCTGAGTGCACCAAAGGATTACCTGGCCCAGAAAAACAAAGATCTCCACACACCTTCCTCTGAATCTTTCAGGGCCATCTTCACATAATCCACAGCCTGAGCCACCTCCTGGTCACTGCATACATTCATCTGTAGCACTTTCATGCGATCTGACTTCATGTCCTTCAGCTTCCTGGCTCCATCTCCATCCTTATCCTGCTCAGCAGAAAAGAAAGATGCTTTGCTGAGGTGGAAGAGATAACCACAGAAACAGGAAGCACCACCTACTGAAACTGCATGCAGAGGTGCAAACCTGGTGCAGAAATAGGCACACAATTCACACGAACCACTGTGCAACCCACGGCTACGACCCATTCCTTCCCTTACATCTACAGTGGTGACCCACTGCTCTGAAGGGCCACAGCCCTTTGTGTTTGCTCCTCACGTGAAGGGTTTCACAATCATCAATGTCAAATACTGCATCAGTCCAGGATAAGCACAGGTGGCTCTGCTGCCCCAATCCCCATGCTCTACAGGTAACACAGCTAACATTTATACACAAATCAGAGGCAGTTTTTCTAGGGTTAACAGCAAAAGGCCAATTAGGCATTTTACTCATACAATTTCAAAATATTGTTTGGCTTCTAATGAGATAGTACTGTCAGACAACAAGACAATAGGGTCGCCTCTGGCATGCCTTCCAGGAAACAGTTTGATGCTACAGGATACAGCAGAAAGCATTTATAATCTAACCTATATAATAGTGATATTTTGCACTAAATATGCAGCAGAACAGGATGCACAGGAAAGCATAAGCACTGAAGACATCTATAATTTCATCTTGCATGGTTGAAGTATGAAAGGGGGAAGATCTGACCAAAGAAACAAGAACAAGGCTCTTAACTCTGCAGATAATATGGCTTCCTTTCTCTCCTTTTACTTTCTTTAGTCTTTTCTATCAGATCCTTCTCACGACTTCATTTTTAAAGAATGATATAGAAATGTTTAAGAAAATTAATGTATATAAAGCAATTAACTTAGAATAGAATGATGAAGATCTATAAGCCCTTAATGTCTTAATAGCTTACTGCTGTTACCATCAGACATTGTTATTATTTGGTGGGTTGTTTTTTTTTTTTGTATACCAAACCTAAATGTGGTTCACATTTCAAATTTGACCTGGCCACTTCCAGACAGGATAGATAGCCACATTCAGATAACACACGAAAAGATGGAACTGAATAGAGCACAGATCAGCCACGCAGTTCCTAAGTAGGCTTGAGATTTAGTTCACCAAACTACTCCCTGAATTACAGGATCTGCCTTGTTAGGGAGGAAGAAGTTATGAATAGGTGAGTCACATGCCTGGCTGCCACTCTTCCTTTAGTACTTGATACTGACACCACCCACGGCACAAGGGCAAACAAGGAGAGCAACATACTGCCTCCACAGCAAAGCTAATGTAAAAACTGTAATCACTTGCTTTTCTACATGTACCGCAAGCTACTTATTCTATGAATACAGCATAAAGCACGCTGCTTCTACACCTTCAGTTCAGTGAACACTGACATGTAATGAAGGAAAAGAGCTGAAATCCCATCTGGGTATTGAGAAAAACACTATCCCTGTTAATATGAGCATATAATTATCCCAGATTTATGGTAATAGTAGGAATCTGCTTCTACCCCTATGGCTGCAGATGGCGTCACAACTGATCTATTTCGAAGTATCACAAGAAGAAAGACTTGAAGTTTTCTAGTGCACAGTGACCCTTATCCAGCCATGAAAGGAACCTTTAAAACTGACATTATGAGTAGTTAATAACACAGTCATCAAAATGCTATATTCCCTTTGAAATGAGTGAAGGTTGTGTGATGCCTCACTATTTCTGGAAGATGCTCTTGCATCTCAGCTCTGAATTACACAAAGTGACTTTCAGATACATAACTGTGAATAAAGCGGAGTTAATTCTGCTTCTGAAGAGGTTTACTGCATCTCAGTGCAAACAAGCACTTAACTACAGCTGTAACCACAGAGCACAGAACACACCTTCCTGCGTGCTGGGTTTTTTTGTTTGTTTTTATCTTTCACTCTTTACATCATAAAAAAATAGCTCCACTGCTTGGTTGGTGGGTTTTTTAGTTCATTTGTTTGTTTGTTTTTTTTTAAGAAAAACTTGCAGATCAATAACTTAAAAATCCAATATAAATTGTATTATTCACATTGAAACAAATTTTCCCCTTCTGCCAATACAAGCCCATCTGTAAAGCTACAGTTTAATCACTGTTGACAAAACACAATAATCTTGGAAGACTGACTTTAGCAAGAAGACATAATTCCAGACACTGTTTAGCCATAAAACCATTTCTCCAGGGCACCTCAGGTACAGTGAGCACTGTACAGTTCTTACACTCCCACGGTTCTTCCTCCCTGTATTTTGCAGACAAGTTTTGAACCTGGCATTTGCTCTTCCTCACACACCGGCTGGTTCTTCTACCCTTACAAGCAATCCCATCCAAGCTGCCACCAAAATGGGGCACAATATCTTGGTTCCAATAGCAGCACTGGCCCTGGCGAGGGTATGGACACCTGCAATGATTTCAGTGAGAATCAAGAAGCAACATACTCAGTGCAGAATGCCATCCATCCCACAGGCAGCCCTCCCACGCCTCATCACTGTGCTCCTTCTCCTTCCCATGTGCCTCAGACCTACTTGCAGCACACAGCAACTCAGGCACAGCTTCACTGTGACTGCTCCCCACAGCAAAAGTGACACAGCACAGCAGGACATGAGTTGACTCATGGGGTTTGCATTCCACTTCCACACTTCCTCAGGAAAAAAAAGCTTGTATTTGTCACTACCAGATTCCAGCTACTTGTTTTCAGATTGCAACTGATTTGTTGGCATCATTTTGAATCCTACTCCCTCAGGGACCTGCAGTCCTCCATGCTTAGCACCATGCACATATTTATTTATTGCTCCTCCGTGTGAACCCTGTTCCAGGGCACTTCCAAGAAAATTTCACTGGGGATGAACAGCAGTCACAGGCTTAGAACATAAGTTTGCTCATCAGACTACGAGGTACTGCATCAGAGGCCTTACTTGAGATGCATTTATTCCTTTCACTTTAACCACGCTGCTGCTTAGCCAGAATGAGATTAGGCTGACATGGCACAACCTGTTCCCAGTGAACTTGTACAGTGCACATGACACTATGGTTTAGGCATTTATCACACTGACAGTTCAGTATGTTGCTTCATCTCATGCACAGAAGGTAAGCTGCCTAGTAGATAACTCCAGAGGTCTACCTCCTTTTCAGGGACAAGCAGAGCATCTGCCCTTTTTCAGCCTTCTGGAAATGCACTAGCCTTCAAGAGTTCCTGAAGATATCACCCATGGTAGGAACCACTTTGGCTCATCCCCTCGATGCTCTTTTGGTACATTTATTACATTAAGAAAAATATATTGCCCATGTGTGGGGTAAATAACTCCCAAGGATGGTACTTCACAAAGAAATAGCATAGATGATGGTATATTTTGAGTAGTGCTATATAGATAGTATACAAATAATACAAAAGAGAAGATGGCTCACCTTCAGGATGTCAAGGCTTGCAGGGGACTCCACGTGGGAGGGATCTCCAACAAGAGACCCTTCCCTGGTGGTGGCCAGCCCTTAAATGGGGTTTGGGAGAGGTGGAGCCAGGCTCCACCCCTTCCAATCACACAGGTATATCACCTCCACCTGTGGCCCCATGGCTGACTTGGTGCTCACCTCAGGTGACCAATCAGTGGTTCAGACTGTGATTCAGCACTTCTCATACACCATGAGGGTGGCCGAACACTGGAACAGCCTTTCTAGGAGGTAACTGATGCCCCAGACTGGTCAGTGTTCAAAAGGCATTTGGATCATGTCCTCATTAATGTGTTAACTTCTGGTTAGGACTGAAGCAATCAGGCAGTTGAACTAGATAATCTGTGATGGTCCCTTCCTGCTGAACTACTCTATTGTATTTAATCAGGCCTGGTGAATTTCAACACATACACTGATGTACACACTCTTTATTCTCCCCTTTCTGCTTCTTGCAGAACAAAAACCCTTATCTCCTCATGAAAGCTGCTATCAATATGCATCTGAAAAGAACATTTTTTCAGCAAAATCAAAGAAAAGACTAATTATTTCAGTACTTCCTATTTTTCAGTTATTCTGTAATTGAGTTCAGTGCATTTTTTCATTTAATTCTAATACATTAAGGGAAATATTTCCTGTGGAGTTAGCTGTCTCTGTTAAACAAAACTCCTCCTGCACCTGATTCTGAACAGGTCTAGCCCAACTTGCCTGCAGTATTCTTGATCTGTCTTCAATTTTTACTTTCCGTTCATTAAATGCTCCTAAAGGACTTCACAGTGTACTGACTTGTATTTAATGTAAGAGCTTTCTGTGACTGGTAGTATGACAGGGATCCTTTAATTCTCAGCATGAAAGGAAGCAAGTGATGTTGGAGTAACTGTGAACGAATAGCCAGGCACCTACTGTGTGACAACTGTCCCAATACCAGCTCTGACCCAGCAGCGAACCTACAGCAGGTTGTTCTATTTCTCAGGCGTTTCTGATGATAAGTTTCCTTGCATTTGCCCAAAGCAGTTATGTGTACACTGTCGATTCTCTGGTAGCTGCATCCTTAGCCACACTGCATACAAACAACTTCACTTACTAGTAATAATCACTCACAGGCTCATATCTTACTCTTCACTAGTGATGTTACCTAACAGCTCCCAGCTTTCACTGCTGTTTCTTACTTCATTTGGACCCATCATTCCTTTCTGCAGTGACTATATGCTTCCTTTTCTTGGAAGAATTAGCTTTAGATTTAAAACCTTTCATCCCAAATGCATTCTACCATTAGGCTTTCAGCAACCTCCTGCTCAGTGCTCTGAGGACTTTTTCCCCCCGTCAACCATCTAAAATCCAAAGCTGTTTCCACTCTCCACTTCTTCAGGATCAAAGCACTCAGTTAACATCTTTAAAGTCACCGGCAGGCCAGCTATGATCTCTGATGAATTTTCCACTTACACTGTGGGGATCACAGCAATTTTGGCTCCAAGTAAAAAGCCTCCAGACCAGATCAGAGAGGATGCCAACAGTGGCCAGGCCTGTGTGAGAGCAAGTAATAGTCTATAATCAGAAATAATTACTTTTTTAGCATGTCAATAAAGTGAGCAAACAAGGCTCACATTGGGTGCACTTCATTTACATGGCTTCAAATAGAGATTGTTCCTCTGTCATGCAAAAGTGTGCTGCCTCCTGGAAAAGCCTCCCCAGAACCACTCCATCACCTCTTTTCTGTACCTTTCACCTGCTCTTGTGCAAAATGAGTGCCTGACTTGCTATCACTACAAAGACAGACACCCCAAAGTAGCAAATGACAGGATTACTGAAGGATTTACAGAGCCTCTGCATGGAAATTTTCCATCAATGGCAGCTTTCCAACAGGACACATTTGCTCTCATGTTACACAATATGTCAGCTGATAATAAATTTCCCTGCTGTTCAGGAGGAAGAACGTAACCTCCTCTGAAATCACACAGGCAAGGATGGCCACACTGTTTTTCTATTGTCTTTGCCCTTCATAATTTTCATCCATCTGTGGTCATCAGTCTGAGCATCTAGTCTGGAACAGACACGTTCAAACAAAATCTATTCAACTGAGAAGCAGTAAGAGACCAAAACAAAGAAAAACTGCACTATTCAATGTCATCTGTTAGCACTAGAAGCAATGATTGTTACACTGCCAACCGAATTTACTTATTACACTTGATTACTTCCCTTTTATCTTGGCTTAAGGAAATAGGTAAGTCAGTTTTCCTCTCGAACTCTCCCATGTTTGTGCTGACACACTGCACCAAAAGAAAATAAAACATCTAAGAAATAAGAGACTGAAATAAGGATGTGAAGTACCCCTTAAGAAAGATGGCATTTGACAATACTGGAAAGAAAATATTCTTTTTGTTAAGAGTCACCAGTGAAGTTACCAAAGGAGAAACCTCATTCACTATTTTTCATCAGTGACTTTCATCCATAACACAGGAGTGTGTATGACTAAAATTAGAGGTACAGAGAAACATGGTAAACATGGATGGCCATGAAGAATGGAGAAGAATGGGATGAAAGATACAGTGTGAAATAGACTACAGATGATAAGAAAAGCCAGTTATGAGCCTGACACTCATTTAGATGGGAGTGTTTAAGGCAATGGAGGGCACTTAACAGAAGTTATATGGGCAACTTTGCTTAGATTAGGAAAACAAATGTTGAGAGAATGTTTGAACACACTGTCATTATATCACAGAGATAGGATCCAGAGAAGAGATGAGAAATTAAAGATCTTTCGATAGAGAAACAAGTGAGCATGAACTGATTTTGAACAATTCATGCTGGAAATTACATAAGTTTTGACAGTCAAAAGAGGAAAAAAAAAAGGATAAAACTTCAGATGGAAGTGGACCTTGCCCAATTTATAGAGGATTACACAACATGATTACCTACAAGAGCAGGGACTGGACTGATGGCTCTGCCATCAGCCCCTTCTGATCCAGAGAGCCTAAATTAATCTCTTACAGGTGGTACCACCTACCAAGAACAAACGACAGAGGGTAAAACCTACTGGTATCAGAATGGTACAGCTAATTGGTTTATTCATCTATCCAAAAAGCAGACAGTATTCAGAGAACCTGCAGAAGCACTTCAGAGATAAACCCAACCAAGGTGGCTCAGAGACAAGTTTGAGAAAAATGTCCTTAGAGAAGAAATGAAAGATAGCAACGACAGGAAAGTATGGTGCCATAGCAATTTTGAGCCATCAGATCTATTGTGTATTTTGCAGCTGAGACACTTCCAGCAGCAAGCTCAAACCTCGCATCCCATTGTGCAAGCTACTGTACAGACATACAGATGACAAACAATTCCTGCCCTAGAGAACTCAGAATTACAGGAACAACAAGATTCAACAGGTGGATGAAGCAACAGAAGATACATAAAGATCCCTGCCCACCTTACCTCCCACAGGTTTTGGATTACGGCAAATGAAAGCTGCAGATTGAAAGGCTGTTAATTGAGAAAAACTGTTCTCCAGTCACAGAAGAATTTTCATCAATATTATTACTCACCGCTAGCAAGCATCCAGCAAAAACAGTAAAGCCCTTTGCATGAAGCTGTTTTGCCAAGGCATGTCCAAAACCTTTGTCACAGCCTGTTACGAGCACCGCTTTCCCTTCAGCCTGTGTGGGGAACAAGAATAATATGTTATCATCAGACATTGCAGTGGTGCAGGTACCAGCAGCACTGAGCTGCACAGCAAAGGAGCAGTTTGTAGATCTGCAGAAGGTACTGTATGGCTGACACACAGACTGTGAGGGACTGAGCTCACCAGATTTGAGCTATCTGAAAGATGGCCATTCAAACTAGAAGTCAAACATCCTCGTGAAATCCACAGAGAAGGAAAGATAGCCCCTATAGTACACCTCAGAACGTATCCAGAAGAGCTGGGCTAACCTCCCTACAGATGAGAGAGAGCTCAGACAACCAGCTCAGACCTGGTACACTGTTTTGAACAAGTATCACTCTGAATGCAGCAATAACCTAAATGCAATGAAGCCTGGTCATACCTCTCTGCAGCTCAGCCCCCTTCCCCTGTGCATGGTGGTGGGCATAGATAAGTCACAATGACTGCTGACCTGTCTCATAGGAATCTAGACTCAATGATTTTAAGGAGCTTCTGCTGGGTCAACCAGCATAAAGGAGATGACAAGATTCCTGTGTAGAAATATTACCAGCTCCCAGCTACCTTGAAATCCTAAGCTTATTTTATTGATGTCTGTAACAACTTGTGTTATCTTGACTCCCTAGCTAAAATGCAGCTATCAACTATCAGTGGCCAAAACTGTACAGAGGTGTTTTAAAATAAAATAGTGATCTACCAGCTCATAGGCATATTAGAAAGAACAGCACAGAAAAAGTTACAACGACAGTATGGCACCAGTCCAGGCTGTACAGCAGCTCTTTTAACTGCAGAGACTATTGTCTGTACCCTTCTCACTCCCACTCTATGCAGTACTTTCCATGCTCTATTTTAGCACGCAGGAGCATTTCTACAGCTTAGGGCCGTCATTTGAAGCACTGAACTCTTAACAGGAACCATTTATCAAATCCTGCAGTTCTCTCCTACGTTATTCTCTTTTGACTGACAACTAAATTGAGAGAGAAGATTTGATACCACATCTGCTTTGACATAACAGGCTCGTGATAGTTCTGAAAACAGAATTCAAAATCCCAAAAAGAATTCTGTACCAAAACATTGCACATTCATCCTCTTTCTTTGCTTGAAAGCCATCTTACCCTCTCTTTGGCATCGCTGTGAAGCAGTGAACTCTTAACATGCATCCCAATCAGCAGCCACCCAAATGCAGTGTTCCAGACTGCTTCAAACTGACACCGTATCTGTCAGCTGATAATGTAACATGGCAATAAACATCTGGAGAATGCAGTTAGGAAGTTAGGTCATTTCCATCCCTGTGGAGGTATCCAAAACTAAAATTCCCCTCTGCCATATTAATGGCATCTGGAATACAAACATAGGTACTTTATAATACCTATGTAGGAATTGCACTATCTTGCCCAAGCACTGTTTCAGACAGAAACAAGACAACCCCCAGTGCTCTGATCCTTCATTTTGCTGACATTGGTAGTGAAACGGCAATAAGGGATAATTGCAGGGTGATAGCGATCACTGCACATACTTAAATGAGCCCAAGCAAACAGCAACAGGCAAATGAGCAACGCCCTCTCCCATCCACAAATCTTTGTTTCAAAGAAGAGTCAAGAAATGAAGCTGAAGTGAGAACTGATCAAAAGCCTGTTCTGCATTTATCATATCAACATCCACACAAATACCCATTCCTATAGGTGGACAAAAATGCACCCAGCTACAGGCTAGTTCCACTGAAGCTTTAAAGATGGCTACAGCTAAAGGACACATGGTAGGTGAGAACTAGATATAGTGCTCAGTCTTAATCTACACAATTCTAAGAAAAACAAGGATCAGTAATAAACCAGGTCACAGATCTGCCAAGGTTACTCCCCACGTTAATTCAGCAACCTGGCCCTTAAAGAAAGGACCTGACCTCTTTTCACTCTGCCTCACCATTTGCTTCAGAGTCCTGAAGACAACTTCGAGAAAGCAGAGAAAATGAGTAAAAGAGCTCTAATAGAGAGCTGTGATCATACGCAAAAATCAGAAAAGGCAAAAGGAGAAGTGCAGCCCTCAGTCAAAGGCAGCTCCCTCGTGAGCCAGTTTGGTAAGTGACGCCCATGTGCATGAAATAAACATCCATCTATAAATGGCTGGGCTGCGTTCCTATCTCCATCAAATTTAACTCACAGTAGCTGTTTGACCTCTTCAACAAACAAACAAAAACCAGCATAACAAACTAAGCACCAAAAGAAAAAACAGGGATGTGGAAAAATCATCCCAGCTACCTACAGTAACTAGAAAGGTGAGCAACAATTTACAGTACAGAAGGCTTCTGTGATTGTTAATTATTTGCTATTATACTCAAAGGTACACACACTCCATAAGCTTTTCCTGCTAGGATACCAGTGCTTTGTTAAACAGTAGAAGCTTTTACCCACATAGGTGATCTATCCAAAGTATACACATTTATTGCAATACAAGTTAAGCAAAGCAAAGGAAAGCTACTTCATCAGCCTGTCTTCCCACAATTTAAGAGACCACTAAGCTTGCCCCGACTTTTTCCTTTTTCCCTTTGTGCCATGTTAATTTCTGCATCCTGTTGCCTTGGATGACCTCCACAATCATCTCCTTCTTATCAGGTAAGTTAATTTGAATATAAGAACAAGCAGTTACATTGTAAACTTGCCTTGTTCCTTATTTCCATGCTTAGGAATTTGGGGCTTTCAACCCCAGGAAAAGGAACTGAAGATATTTTCTAAAGAGGTCTTTTTCCCAACACATAAATCCCTGCTGGCAGAACACCCAGCAGACACAAGATTCCTTTGCTAAAGGAATCTCTGAATTATTAACTTTCCCGCAGTTTGGCTCACACGGATTGCCTGGTTATGATGCACAGGCACTGCCTCTGTTCAGTACAATAAACATTCACAGGGCAAAGTCATACAGGCACGTTAAAGCACAAGGAGTCAGGCACAAGTCATTGCACCTGGAAGGCCTCCAAAGGCAAAGGCTGGGGTCCAGTTTGTGCACCATCCACCACCTTCATGATGGAGAGACACTGAACTGCTCCCTGGGTCTCTGGAGAAGGCCATGGTGCCGTCCTTACTCAGGTACTGCTATCAACACTGGGTCCACATGGCACTGAAGGCAGAGGGGTGCAATGGCACAGAGAGCACAGAAGGGCAGCAAAGCGAGAGGACAGAGCTGAAGCCAGGCTGCTCCAGGCATCCAACCTACAACCAGGGGCCGAGCTCACCCCGACACACTGACAGCACGCCAGGGCATCCCGAGCTTCTTAAACACACTGCAGGAGGCCGGCTATGCAGTCACTCTATTCACGGGGCTGTTTTCTCCGTGACGTTCACTCCCTAATCGAGAAGGCCGCGTTCAGCGCTCAGTTTGACCGCAGCACTCAGCTCGGCCACAGCACTACGGCTGAGAACGGCAGCTGCCGGGACGCGGCCCTCAGCGGCCCGGCCGTCCCGGTACGGCGCTACCCGCGAGAGGAGCGAGGCCGCCCCCGGCCCCCGCCGCGGTACTCACGGGCAGGGAGCGGCGGAGCCGCAGCAGGAGGCGGCGGGCCAGGCACACGGCAGCGCCCAGCGCCAGCAGCACGGCGGGGCCGCGCATGGCCGCGGTGATGCGGCCTCAGCCTATGGCCGCCGCCAATCGCCGCCGCCGCCCGCTCCCGCCCCGGCCCTTCCCCCGGCCCGCCCCCCGCCGCGCCCCAGCCGCCGGGTTCGCGGCCCAGCCTCATTCAAACCCAGCGCCCGGGACGCCCGCCGGCTGCAGGTAAGGGGCTCCCGATGACCTTGCGTGCCCGTGGGGAGGGGGCGAGTGAGCTAGGCCCCTTCTCGCTCCTCTTCCTTCTCCGGGCTCCGCGGCTAGAGGTACCCGCCGACATCTTCCCTCGCACCCCCCCCTCCCCCAACCTCGGCGGGGCCGGGCCGGACTGCCGAGTGACAGCCGCCCGCGGGGCCGCCCGCTGCTCCATCCCACGCCCCCGGCACCGGTACACGTCGCCTGGGCCACGGCAGCGTTTCGGGGCTTCCCGGAGCCGCCCGGTCCCTCCTGTAAGCGGAGCGACGTAGGCGCGCTTTAATGCACGGTTTCTAGACCTTTCTCTGCTGAGCTGCGGCCAACAGCAGCTCTTGCATAGCAATTCACATGTTTAAGTGTAGGCCCGCTTAGCAGCAGGCCCTGAAACTGCGGGATTCAGCGGAGACATGCGTAAAGCCCAACGATTGGGTACCATTGTTCAGCTACAGTGGAGGAGACGGTGCTCTGAGCTTGGGTGTGCACTGGATCGGTTTTAAGCAAAATGGAAACGAGTGAAATGGACTCTCAGTGCTCCATTCCCGCTCTTGAGCCATGCTCTCCCATGGGTAACAGGGATTCCTGTGTGCAACCCAGTATCACAGCTGCTCCATTACAAGGAAGTGCACTTTTAACCACGTGGCTGCATGAGCTATATTGCTTCAGGAACATGTGGCACAGTGTCACCTGTGCCTTGAGCTTCTGCTTTACCTCAGTTATCTTACACCACATCATAAATCCCATGAGTAAATAACTCAATTCACAGTTGATTCAGAGAGTGCAGTTTAAGATGCATTAAACAAGAAAAAGATGTTTTCTTTAAGTGACTTCCTGCTCATCAGCCTGCATATAGCTTCTTCCTTATTTAATAGCAACTTGAGGTGGCTGAAGGTTGAGCCATTTATCTCAGGGTGAGGAACCACAAGGAAAGATGTGTTCCTTTGGACTTTATGTTGTCTTTAAAACATACACAGTCAGCATGACTTTCAAAATAATTGAGCAACTTAAGGTGAGGCACTATCTTGTCTTGCAGAGCTAAGGAAGAACAGGCTCACTGTAATAGAGTGTGCTGAGTGGAAACATGTTGGCAACCAAGCTGTCCCGACCTCTCCTGAGCCTCCCTGTAAAAACCCTGAATGTCAAGAACCCAGGGAACAGCTTCAGGTAAGTAACTTGAAGAAGAGCAAAATATTAAGTAAAGCACACATTGAGGGCTCACTTGATTTCAGTGGGGCAGTTATTTACAGAATGGCTGAGACTGGAAAGGCCCTCTGGAGGTCACATGGCCAATCACCCTACTCAAGCAGAGCCAGCCAGATCTGCTTGCTCAGGACCACGTCCAGGCAGCTTTTAAACATCTCCAAGGATGGAGATTTCACAACCTTTCTGGACATTCCTAAATACCAGTAAGTAGGCCTTGGTGCAGTACAAAGAACTGTAATTTCTATAACTTTAATAAAAATAATTAATCATGTAAAATGAAAAAGTTCATGAGAATTTTAGTGAGAAATAGAGGTAGATTGAATAAAGTTGTTCTTTTCCTGAACATAAATAGGAGTTAGAATTAGATAATTTCCTGCCTAACTCTGAAACCCACAAATCTTTGTACCAGTCTGTGATGGGAACCCTGCTAGTCCAAACTCAGAGCAAACCGAGTACTTTCACTGGCTTTAGAACAGGGTTCCCACATAACAGTGTGTGTGTCACTAATTGTAGAGAAGCCATTTGATGGTCTGTGCTAAGCAAGAATTGACACCTCCAGTGTTGTTCCACTGCTATTGATAACAGCACCATTGCTATCAAGGTTGGATCTTGAGACAGTTGTAAAGAGCAAAGATAGCTTCTCTAACAGAGTTATAAAGAGCAAAGATAGCTGATCTGTTAAAGATTTTCTATGCTGATCAGCAGCAGACATCTGTTGTATCAAGTAACTGTTGATCAGCTCCTTTCCCACCTAGTTCAAAGCTTCTGCTGTTAGAACATTTCTGTAGCCTTGTTTTCTGAAGATGCAGCTCAGAAGTCAGTGTCCACAGACTGCAGTTGAGTGTTGCACAGGTCACCTTGGGAGTGCCTGTAATATCTGAGCAGGAAATAATTGAGTGATTAAGCAAATTTGTCCAGGAAGAGGAGCTCTGTTGAAGAATAGATGTTAGAGGAACCAGGCAGCAGCTAAAATACAGTGTGTCTAGAAGAAAAAAGCTGTGAAAAAGCTTATATAATCCAAAGGGGTGGCTGGCAAGGTCAGAGGGCAGGATCAGTCCGGTATGTTCTCTAGACCCAGTTTTGCTGCATGATAACAAGACTTCAGATAATAAGATGCTTCTGGTAACAAAGCTTCTCTAAACACACACGCCCCTGGAAGGCATTGTTGCTTTGCTCCAATCTGTATTTTTGAATACACTGTACATTCCTCAAAGTCAAACATATATGCAGAGGGACTTCAGATCTGCATGGCACATATTCCTCAAAAACATATCTTTGTTTTAACAGCTGCTAAGAGGGGATATGAGATCTAAGAGGCTCTAATGGGTACACACTGCAGAAGGAATGTCACAGATGACAGAAGGGTGGAGCTGTGTGTAAAAAAGTGAGATGATTCCAAGCAAATTCAGCATTAGGATGAATATCAGAGGCAATGCCACAGCAGCATGCTTTCAATAGACAAACGCAGAATTTCCACTACCCTGCTTTATGCAACTGCAAGAATGTAGTTGCTGCTGAAAATGAAAACACTACTGCCCATTTTGCAGGTGGATGCAACTCTGTGCCTTCAGGCCAGGAGCTATTTTAATTCTTGTTTATATCCATGCAGATGGAAATAGCATCAGAATCTTTTGAGAAACAAATGTTTGCTACTGTAAGAAAGAGGCAGGCTCAGACTAAGGAGAGCTGAGTGAGATTCTGTCTTCTCAGTTGACAGTCTACATTTGGTATAAAGGCAACACCATATTTTTTGTATGCATGCTGCACTACCAAAGTATGGTCAGGATGTTCCATGCTTGATTGTTCTGTTTTTTTTTAAACAGACCTGTGCCAAAACTTTGCTTCCCTCTCTTGTCCTCATGTGGCAGCCGCTCTTATGCAAGTGAGGTTGATCAGGTGAGTATTACTGTGGTTTCCAAGATCTAGAATTGCTGAGCTGAGGCTCTAAACCTGAAGCCTGGTGACCAAATTCTTCTTTCCTATGTGCCAGAAAGACTCTGAGCTAGACCTCTTCAACATACTCTACATTCTTTCCTAGCAGAGATTCCATTGACGCAACACAGTACATGCTACTAAGGATAGCAGTAAACAATCAGACTGGTGGCTTTTTATTCTATTTTTGGAACTTACTCAGCAGATGAAATCTTCCACCTTAGAGTGGAGGGAATTTGCATGACAAGTTCTTAATAAAGCACTCTTTCCAGAGTATGGTTGTATAAAGTGATGTAAATAAATTGGTGTGTCCTCACATCTCACTCTGGAGACTGACCCTTTTAATAGCTCCTTCCTTGAAAGTGCTGGCTTACTAGAAAAAAAAACATGGCAGAACACCCTCTTTCCTTCTGCCTGGTGCTGTCATGTGTCACAGAACTCAGCACTACAACCATACCAGAGCATGCACATCTTGCCTGGAATAGACTCTCAAAGGAATTCAGATGTGGCCCTTGTGTCATTGTCAGGCTTCTGGTGTAAACACCTTCAGTCCTCCTGTATCCCAGGGAAAGCCAAGCTTATAGTTTTAACAGAGATAAGATTAAATGAGTTGCAAACAGTCATTACCTAATCCCACCTACAGCAGCACCTTGCTGTATGCACACCTGTGGCTGCTAAAATGGTTGGTACAAGTCCTGTGTTAAGAACTGCACTAACTGGTGTCTTTGTGTCATGAGAAGGAATTTGGAAAAGGAAAGAGGTGTCTTATCATTCAAACCCATAATTTAAATAGAAGTACAACTAATAAACAATTGGTCATAATTTCAAGTATGCAATCCTTGTGATACTGCTTAGCTTTTAAAATGAAATACTAGAGGGTGTATGTGCTGGAAAGAGAAGGATAAATGATCACTCAGTAATGTTAACCTGTTGTCTTCAGTCAAGCTATATTCCTCAAACCCTACAGGTCGCATGGTAGGGAAGAGCAGATTCCTGCCTGCTCTGAAAATTATAGTAACATTATATATATAGAATATATATATGCTCCCTATTGAAGGGAAAACACTTCTTGAGAGCTCTTTAATATAGTTCTAGATTCCAAGATGGATAGGAACTGACAGAAAATGCTGGGTTGCTTTGTCTCTTTGCCTTGAAAGCCTGCTGCCAAAGGTACTGAAAGGACAGCAATCCTGCCTCACTAGAGTGATTTTTGGAATGAAGCCTCAGTTTCCTCTCTTCAGGAGGCACTGGGTGGCAGTAGCTGGCAGTGAACATAGCAAATGTCCCTAGAACAGGTTGCTCCTGGCCAAGAACACAATTTGTTCAGTGAATGGAAATCACCATTTTTGATTACTCAGTTCCAGTTCATTGTTTGATTCTGTTTTGCAGATTGGCAGCAGAGCTGTGCTTATAACAGGTTGTGACTCTGGGTTTGGATTTGCCTTGGCCAAGCACCTGCATGCCAAAGGCTTCATTATCTATGCTGGCTGCCTGCAAAAGGTAAGAAAACTAAAAACTTGACTCTTCATCTGTGGAATGAACAGACACAGTAAATCCAGTCTTTCCATCTCCACTCTCCACAACACTTTGCCAAGGAGAGGGAGAGTTGTTGATTGCTCAAAGTAAGAGACATACATGCTTGAATTGAACCTGGTCTGGACCATAACGAGACTGATCAGAGCTTGGAAGTGTTCAAACACAATTGACTCAAACCCCAAATCTGAGTTTATAGGCTTACCTGTAAGTGATTTTAGAATCAGCCCAGTTTGAACGTTTGAAGCCGCACTCATTATACATAATTATGCAGGGTTTATTTTGATTAGTAATAAAATCACTAGTGGTTTGGTGGATGTCCTAGCATGTGGTATGAGTTTTCTTTTATGTTCATGAGCACAGCCATACTCCAGTGTGCACTGAGGGTGCATGCTGAAATCACTGTGAAAGTGATAATTTCACTAGTGCGTATGAAACAATCAGGACACACAGAGTGAACCAAAGACCGCATCACTGAGCTAAGAGCAGTCTGAGTTACCTGGTCACAGAGAAGGAACACCTTAGCATCTCCATAGGAGGTTTCCCTACTTTTTCAGTTACATGGTCATATCCTAGCAGAAACAAACTTACTCCTTTTATTCTCACTTATATTCAGCTCACTTATCACTGTGAACATCTCTTAAATAGTTTTATTTTTTAAGAGACTTCATCAGGCGCTCTTATAAGTGATATCAATATTCCTTCTGCTGTTAGCCTTGCCATTGCTAACAAGTTTTGCTTGAATCATTACATCTCAAAAATTGAGATAGAAAGCATTTAGGTCATGCTGTCTTTTGTGGTCTCAGTTTTGAGTCAAGTGCCTTTTTTTTTTTTTTTACCCCGGGCTCCCTCTACAGGCTTCACAGAGGAACAGGATACATGCTATGAGCTACTGCTTTTCTAAAGCCTCTGAGAAGAGAAAGGATAGAAGAGACTTAAAGAGATATTTTTACTGTGCTTTCATAACTACAAGTCAGTATTGGATAAGATAATACTGTAGACTTAAAAGCCACTGTTCAGAACAGTAGCCTGTCTATATATTGATAGTAGACAAAAAATTCAGAGCCACAGGGTTACTTCCTTATTTCACTTCCTCAGTCTGAGCTGCTAGAAAGACACAAGCACATGCTTAACTGGTACTGAAGCCTCTCTTCCATTTTGGAGTCTTCAGCGCCTATGCTGCTAAATAGGTGTGCAATACCATAATGCGGTGGAAGGTACAACAATAACAGCAGAGTAGCACAATCTCAGACTGCAGCAAATAAGAACAAGCCCAAATGCAGCAGCCACCAACACAGAAATAGTGGAAGAAAAAACTGCTTACCTTTAGGAAACCTCCAGAAAGTAGGGGCTTCATCTCCACTGCCCACCATTAAATGAGGTCTGGGAAGGGGTGGATCCTGGCTCCACCCCTTTCATCACTCAGGTACACTGCATGCACCTGAACTCCCCTGGGTTGGCCCTGCCTTCCCACCAGGTGCTCCATCACTGGTTCAGGCCATGACTTAGCATCTCCACTGCAGCATGTTAGTGAAAGGTATTGGCCTCTGACAATTTCAGCAGAAGCTGACATGAAGCAACATGCCAGAACTCTTTGATCAACATTTGTTTCCTCTCCAAGAATCAGCAAAAATCTTTACTGTATCTCTGTAACTGACTGTTGGTTTTTTAGCTAGATTCACATACCACATTCCAAAGTCTGTGTGACCACAGCAAGACTGGTAACAGCAGCTGTCATCAGAAAAACACTATAAATGCCACAGTCAACAAGTTGGTGTACTGTGTGTCTTCAGATCATATTCATTATGGAAAAAACAAGCTCTTAACCCTGCAGGACTGAACTCCAAGATACTGAGCTGATTTCTCTTTATGCTACAGGTTTCATTAGCAAAACTGTGAGCAGAACCACATGCTATAAAACCAGTGTTATTATTGGTGGTGCTGATTTTAGGGTCAGAACAATACTAGTATTTATTTTGGCTCCAGAGAAAAATAAAGGTGGAAACAAGAACTGTTGTGTTTTGCTTGTAAACTGGATATCTTTGATCTTATCTTGACTAAGAGGAAATGAATATGAAACTTCAGTGTTATTTTCACATTACTACTTGTCAGAGCACAGCTGCACATCAGGAACATACTCCAGCTCAGGGCACTGTCATATCCCCAGGGTATGCACTCTCCTTGCATATACAAAGTGTGTGCAGTGCTGACTCTTTGTTCAGAGAGTTTCCTAGAGTGGGCAGATCTTGAGCACCTGACTATATTTTTTACTGAAGGAAATCTGAGAGGTTTTTAAAGTCACAGCTAGGGGTAGCCCAAGGGTGCATTTGTACTAACAGTGCTATTTCACAGGTTTTTTTTTCCTAACATTTTCACTAACAAATATATTAATTTGAGAGTTAAATTAATGTTTCATTGCCAAAAGACAGTGGATTCAATGAACAATCACACTGCAGCTGTCTTGTTTTTCCTCTTTGGTTAATAGCTGGAGGAGCCAGCTGACACAAGATGAAGAAGGTATTTTTCCATCAGTATCTGTTACCAGTGGACATATGTTTGTCCATGTCCATGTCCATCCATCCAGTGATGTTTGTCACTGCTGTCAGGAGTGCTGTGGGATCTCTGCTTGCTTTGCATTGTGTGCTCAGATCTGCTGGGGCTTACAGAGGGTGGAGAGCCAGAGATTATGTGACCAGCTCAGCGTGCAAGCAAGTTACTGGTGGGCTCAGAAAGTGCTCAGAGCCACATGCCACTTCAAGGACACAGTGATAAAGATCCAAGCTGAAGCTATGTGCCCCAGAGAGTGACCATGGGAAGAGGAAGATGAGGCAGTGATGCCAGACCTGGGTCCTCTTGCTGTGGGGTCTGAACCTTGGGGCTGACAGCAGAGATGCACTGGTCTCTTGGCATAGCATGAGGTCCCTTCACTGCTGCTTATGGGCCAAGGGATTGAGTCCTGAGCCAGGAGAGCATGATGCAGTCATAGTGTACCTGACTAAACCACCACATATCTACTCAAGGGAATGACCCTGTGGGCCTGGATTAGTGTCTGGAGTTCAACTCCAGAGTCAGGATCTTGGCCCAGGATGTCCCTGTCCAAGCACCTAGCTGTATGCAGGTGGGAGGCAGAAGGGATGCTGGCTTGCTGAGACAGCTCTGTGAGAGAGGATGAAGGCGTTGTGGAGTTCCCAGTGAAGCTTATGAGTCCTCTGAGGCTGGTGTGCTGCTGTGGTTTTGCAAGGAGAATTGAATTTTTTAGAACCAAGTTCACCACTGCACATCTTTTGCCCGAATTTCTGACATGTTGAGCCGTGTGCCTTTTCCACCTTGTGCTCTCATGGTGGTCCCTGCAGTTTTCTTCTCTTGGAGGTGACCTCGCAGATATGGGGCTGGGGGAAGAAGCACACTGGCTTTGCTGTTGTCCATTCTTTCTTAGCTATATCTGCTGATTCTAAGGGGCTTGTATGCTTGCATTTGCTGATTCCCTCTTGGCGTTCCCACATGTGCCATCTTTATGCCTTTCAGTGCTTTGCCATGTACACTGACTTCAGCACCAAAGTGGGTTCAAGTGAGCAACAAACAGCACAAAGCTCTATTTTCAGTCACCTTGAAACTAAACTTCATTAAACTATGCATGGTATTTTTAGTGGCTCAATTCTGTATTCAATATGCTTCCTTATGGAACAAGTGCAGTAAATGCCTTCTCTTAAAGAAAAGCACTAAACAGTGTTAACAGTTTGCTTTGGAATAAGAGAGGGTGGAGAAAAATATGCAGGAGAGACCAGGCAGGCAAGTTAATGAATTTCAGGGTACTGCATGTGAGCACAGCAGATAAGCACATGAGCAAGGGGAGCCAGGAGAAGGTGTGTTGAAAGATAAGGTGGCACTGAGATGGCAATGCACAGTCACCCTTGTGGTTTCATCTACACTTCTGCCTTGTAAAAGCTGAGGAGTGAATAGCACTGTGATGCTTACCTACTGATGCTAACGAAGTAAGCAGGGCTAGCTGAAGGATTGAGAGCTCAACTAGGGGAGCAGTCATCAGATCATTTTGTGGAACATGCTTCATGGCTAGACTGTTAATGGGAAGTAAAGACTTCTAGTGAGGAATGATTTTAAGGGACATGGAGCGCTTCTTACAGTAAAGACAGAGATGTTCCAAAAAAGTGTTCATTTTCAGATCCAGATCTGAGTCCTCTACAGTATCCTCTACAAAAGTACTCTGTCATGGCCAGCACAATCCAGTAGCTCGTAGTCATTAAAGCAGTTCAGGGATAGTTAGAAACTCCTATTAATATTCTGTGTACTTGTAGCACCGTAGCAAAACTAGGCTGCAGGACCACTGAAGTAGAGCACATAGGGCATGGCTGCCTTGTTGATTGCCCATGTGAAAGGTATCTGAGGGGCTGTCTGCAATTACATGGCTGGACTACGAGCACATATGTATGGGTAAGCTGGGGATGATATTGCTCTGAGATGAGGAAGAAAGGAGTGGAGATGGGAAGCAGGAGTGAGAAACAGCTCATGGAGTGGAGAGAGAAGAGAGTAAGATGCTGGAGAAGACTCCTGGAGAATTACTAACAGGCAAGTTGGTCAGACATTTGATGACTGTACTCTGCAGGAGTCTGCTGGAGGCAGCAGATGTATCTCCAGGCATCAGGAGCTGTGTGCACAGACCAGCTGAAGGGAGAGAGCAGTAGGCAGGCGGTCCCTCTTATAGGACTGTCACTCCCAGAGCTGGCAGTGTGACTGAGAAACACATGCAATGTGCATGTGCAGCCACTCACCAACTGTTTTATACCGCACCACCACCACACTATTGATTGTGCACCATATGCAGGCAAAAGCAGCAGTGGTACCACATTCACACTGCTGTGGTGGTGGATCATAGCTTGATCTCAGGGGCTTGTACTGGGCAAGAGTTACATAGCTGGGGCAAATCCAGCTCTGCCTGCTTCCTAGGGTCAAAGCAGTTGGTGCCAGCTGACTCTGGCAGGGCTGATGGCCAGATGGCTCAGGGAACAGTGTTCTTCTGCAGCCCTGTTTGTCTCCTTTCTCTTTGAACTGCGGGGCTGTCCTGATGATGCTGTCTGCCCTGCATACTCTTTTGTTTGTTTTGGTGGCTGCTGTGCATTTGGTCTTCTACACAACTCTTTGGTCAAATTCAAACCAGCTTTCTTCCCCTCTAGAATAAGGGAGAGGGTGGCTCCAAGGAGCTGGACGACATGAACAGTGACCGAATGAGAACTGTGCAGCTCAATGTCTGTGACAGCAAGGAAGTGGACCGAGCAGTGGAGCACGTGAATAGCAGCCTGGGGGACCCAGAGAAAGGTAGGCGCATTCAAAGGCCTGTAAAGTCACATGCAGGTGGCAAGAGCTCCCTCAGCTGGGCTCTGAGAGCATTTTCAGGGCATACTTCAGAAGCCGTGCATGTGATCGGAGGGCAGAAATGACCTGTTTAAATGTGCGGTATCAGAACACAGCTTCCCCCTTGCACTGTAAGACAATGTCTCCAGAAAACAAAACGAAAAAAACACTCTGCTTTTTCTCAACTAGCTGCTGTAGGGGACATTAGCAGAAACTGGAGTGCTGTTTCAGCACCCTGGGATTGGTGCTTTGTTCTCGTGACCTGACGTTTGTTGTGACTCCCTTTATAAAGTCTGGCCAGTGTTCAAGGATTGGCGAAGGAAGTGGAGAAGCTATTCAAAGGTTTTCTTATGAAGCTGGCTATTGTTAATGCTACTGTAGATGTTACCATAAATATCAAAGCTCAAGGGGTAGCTGTAGCGGTCTTTCATTCTGATGAGCATGTTTTGCTCCAGTATGGTGGAAATCCCAGTTGCTTTTGCAATTTCTGAAACCATTCCACCCTTTGGCAAGCTATGTTTTTCCCAGTACTTTCTGGCCACTGTGTTGGGCAGTGAAGACAGATTCTGATTATGGTTATATTTGCTTAGAAGACTTAAGTTTCACTCTGGACTCTTTTCTGTCTGGCTTCATCGCTGCAGGTCATGAGTGCTCTGTTACATTGTTCAATAATTTGTTAGCAAAGCTTTTCCCAAGCTCAACTCATTTGTCTCAGAGGGGAAAAGCTTTCTGTTTGATTTGTCTTCTAGGGCTCTGGGGGCTGGTTAACAATGCTGGGATCTCCACTTTTGGGGAGGTAGAGTTCACCAGTATGGACACCTACATGGAAGTAGCTGAAGTGAACTTGTGGGGGACCGTGCGAACCACCAAGGCTTTCCTCCCGCTCATCCGGAGGTCAAAGGGTGAGTGATCTCCTGACTGGTGTTCTGTGAAATGGATCTCTCCTTTGCCCCATGTCTTGCTGGATGCCTGGGCTATATGTGGCCCAGGGAGCAGTTCTTCCATTGTGAGAACGTAACTATTTTTGTGGTCAAACTTTCTCTTTTTTAATGCAACTCAGCACAGAACGCTGATAGACAGTGCTGTGATGTGCAGCTTCTGATTATGCTGCAGCACCCACAGTCTCCTGCTAGCACTCTCCCCTGCCAAAATGGGTGGCTTCTGAAAAGGAGAAGGTACCTAGCTCTATTTCTGAAGCCACAATTCAGCTGTCATGTAGAAAAAGAAGCAGTGGACTTAGAATGTTGTTGTGGTACAGGAACAATTGCTTCTGGGAGGCAGGCAGTGTAAGGCACCACTGGGCTCCTGAATATTGTGTCTGAGCCTTGCAAATAACCAAGCTTGGTAACAGAGACGTGCTTTGATGCTGCTTTCTCTTGACTGAGCTCAGTCCTGATTGCTGCTGAGCAATCCTGTTTCCCACTCTGCAGGTTCTGTCCCATCCTCTTCTGTGTTCCCCATAGCTCTGTGCTTTCTGCATCACCACGTGCCTATGCCCACATGCAGAGGGAGCACCCTGCAGTGGGCTTGTTCTCCTGCCTGAAGGCTGTTATATAGGACAGCAGTGCTCAGGCAGAGCCAGCAGCAGGTCTGCCAGGCAGCTCTTACAGATACACAGAGCGAGCTGGATGCCCTTTCATGAATCCGGTGGGTGGTGTGTGTCAGATGTCTGCTCCACACGTGTCAGCTCAGCTGTGCTTTCCCTGACCTCTGCCTAGGTCGTGTAGTGAACATCAGTAGCATGATGGGTCGGATGGGCAGTCCTGCCCGGTCACCATACTGCATCACCAAGTTTGGTGTGGAAGCCTTCTCTGATTGCCTGCGGTACGAAATGCAGCCCCAGGGGGTGATGGTCAGCATCGTGGAGCCCGGCAACTTCATAGCTGCCACCAACCTGTACAGCCCCGAGCGAATCAAAGCCATAGCCGATAAAATGTGGGACGAGCTCCCTGAGATAGTGCGCAAAGACTATGGCAGAGAGTACTTTGATGAGCAGGTCAGCAAGATGGAGACGTACTGCAACAGTGGCTCCACGGACACCTCGCCCGTCATCGAAAGCGTCGCCCACGCGCTCACCTCCACGGCCCCCTACACTCGCTACCACCCCATGGATTACTACTGGTGGCTGCGCATGCAGATCATGACACACATGCCTGCAGCCATTTCGGATCGGCTCTATGTCTACTGAGGCCTCACACTCCCAGGCTACCCCAGGGGGGTTTGTTTTAAGGAGAGCGTTGTACACAATTCCCATTTTTTTAAATTTTCTAACCTCATTTCGGAGTACTGTAGCTCTAAAAGGTTCATTTAAACATCCGACATAACCTAAAGGGCAGTAACTTGCAAGGGATGCTTCATAGGCAGGAATGTATTACGTTTGCAGGAGCATTGTTTCTTTGCTATTTATTTCATGTGATCTTTTTGTTTTCACCTCAAATACTGAGAAAAAATCATTATTTAAGTTGCAATTGCTCTGAAATGGTATCAAAATATTTTCTGCTGATGATCATCTGCTGTCTTCAGAATTCCTGCTTAAGATGCAACCTGCACACCATATAGCAGAGGCCGTCCATGCTGCAGCAGCAAACCACTGCCTCCTGATGACTGTGAGTGTCCAGCAGGCTTTTCCAGGCCTGGTCACAGTAGCCCAAAGCAAAGCAGAGACTTGTTTAATTTGGGGATCAGAACTCAAAACACAGTGTTGAAACCAAGCAACTGACCATATCCCTTTCTCTTGTAGAATAATACCAATAATTACTAGAGAAAGGAACCAGTCTGCTTTTCTTGCATGCTTTCTTGCAAAGGAAGCAGTTCAGTGATCAAGGGACTCAGTTTGGCAGACCCTTCCCACAGAAGTTTCTTAATCATATGAGCATTTCCATGAGCGTGAAAAGCTTTGTTGACAAGACTGCAGTCATCAGGATTGGCCCTCAGTAACATTTCTCTTCTCTTCAACAGTAGTTGGACATTTGGAGTAGAGTTTCACTCCATCTCCTGTCATTTGAGAGGGTCACCACTGATCAGAGGGAAGCAAAGAAGGTCACAGTAGCATCAGTGAATGCCATTTTTGCCAGAGATCTCAGTGTATTACAGCAAAGTATTTGTGCAGCACCTTGCACAGAAGGGCCTTAACCCTCTCCTGGGTCTCTAGGCACCATCACAGTGCAGGTGCTGGAGATAATAATAACTTCCATTGAAGGACTCACCAAGCCAAAGTACATCTGTCAGGACATAAGTCTAACAAAACGTCCATAACATAATGAAGGTAACTTTTAGAGCAGTTTAATTTCCATGATGGTTATGTTTACATATCTGTGAAACATTTGTTTTGTACCGAAAGGAAAGGATAGGAGAAAGAAAAAGTCACAAAAGAGCCTTTCGTGGGGAAGTGTAGAAAGAGTTAATCTGTTTAAGCTCAAAAGGCAAAAAAAATGAAGTAGTTTAATTGTTGTTAGTGAATTGAAGAGAAGGGATCTCGTGCTCCAGTGACATACCATGACGTGATCAAACTCCTTTGGCTTAATAAATGTGTACATGGATGGTAACAAAATTCTGAGGCTCCCTCTCTTATTTGTGGATATTTAAGGTGAAATGCTTATATACTTCAGTTGTTTTGTTAGTTTGTTTAATTTGGTGCAGTTTATGGTCATTGTTACACATACACACTTCATTCAGAGCTTTATTTGCAGTCTTATGTGGCCACAATTGTGCAAGGCTTTGGTACGAGGAGCAGACATCTCCTCCTGCCTCTCTCGACAGATATGTCTAACCCCTGGCCTGTGTGTGTTCACAGCTCTTAAGCCTGCCTCTGTACCAGGCTCCCACAGATTGCAAAGGGTTATTATGGATTATTTCCACATGTGGGAAGAGGCACTGAGCTATGAAGAGGGGAGAAGGGTGATGACAATGATTCAGCATGTCAGCATACAGCAGGACCCCAGCAAACCTAAAAGAAACCCCTGGGTGAGATGAGCCAGCTTGCAGACCTTTGTGATCACCAGAGTCCTGAAGTGACAGGGATGTGGTAGCTGCATCTGGGAGGAGCACTGCCACATTTTCCAGTACGTGGTCCTCTCTCTGGGACAGAATGTAAGATAAACCACAAGAGACTCAGCAGGCACCAATTTGCAGAGCAGAGCAAAACATCTGGATAACAGTGGCTGCACTGCAGCATGGTTCAGAGAGGACTGTGCTGCCAAATCTGTGACGTGGGAGGCAATGGCCAGGATGCTGCTGTGTGTCTGGGCCATTCCTAGGCTTCTCTGTGACTTTCCCTGGCACTGAGAGAGTCTGACTGTCGGCCATGGGGGCAGCAAGCTTGGTGGTTTTCCTGCTGGAATCCTGTCAATCCCACAGTTTAAGGCTTTGCCCTGAGAATCGCATTAAAAGCTAATCCCCTTTGGCTTTGCTTGACTATCCTTGCAACTTGGTGCACACTGGGTCCTGCCTGTGTGGTGCCACTGGAACTCCTGGAGTAGCTTCAGCTCACCAAGTTTGTTTGAAAATAAAATGGACAGTGCTAGAGAAATTCACCCAAAAGTGGGAGAGGGACCTCAGAGCAGGCTGGGCTGAGACCACGTTGCTGCTGGGGAATACATCCCTTCTCTTCCTCTTCACTAGAGTAATGGGGAATCTGCTGCTTTTATTTTGCATAACAAACCAAACGGGAGAAGGATGGTTCACTGCACAAGTCCCTGAGCAGAGGCCATCAGGAAGCCACTGGCCAGCTTGCAGCACTGCTTTCCGTGCAGCTGTATGGCTGAGATCTGCCTCAGCTCCCTGAGAGATGAGCAGATTGTCACCAGTGCTTTCCGTGGTAAGACTCTATTAGCCTAAAAATAACTTCTCTGGTGTGGTGGGAGGCAGCAGAGATGGGGTAATTTTAACTACAGCTGTTACATCTTGTTCTAAGCCTTAGCGAGGAAATTGTGAAGCCCTACCCACTTAAGATCTCGTTGTTCCTTGTGCTGAGGGTGGTGAGTGGTGTTTGAGACAAGCGTTTGGTGGCCACTGCTTGCTAGACCTTCCTGATTAAACAGAAAATTATCTCACAGTCAGGGATCTAACTGCTGTCCCTGTGGGTTTGTCTATGGCTTGCTGCTCTGGAAACAGAAAGTGAAAGGGGTCAGTCCAGTCCTGGCAGCGCTATATAGCTGAGCACACGATGCCTGCCCCAAGTGAACTGAATGTAAGAATGAAATAGTTCCTGAATTAAACATGCAGATGGCTCAGCTGCTGTGCCACGAAGCCCAATCCCTGTCTGTGCTGAGATTTGACTGAAGCAGACCCTGCAGCAGCAGATATGCAGCTGCTGGCACTTCAGGGTCTGTGGCTCTGAAAAATGAGCATCTTCCAGCAAACCAGGAGGGGATCGTACGCATAACTCACTGAAGACCCAACAGCAGCTCTCTGGAAGCATCTCCCGGGGGACAGAGCACTGGTCTCACCCACAGAAAGAGATGTGAGGTGAGAGGCGGCGGTGGCACAATGCGTTCTGCAGCTCCTGCACAACCCGTTGGGGGCAGTGGAGGACTACCGCCTCCTGTTCCACCTTGCAAGGGCCCCAGGACTTGAGGACAGCCAGGAAAAATGCAGACCAGGTTCCTGCTCCCAGACTGCAGCTCAGGGCAGCCTGCAGGAAGCGGAGGGGCAGGGAAGCTGGGTAAGATGTAGGCTGCTATTTTAAAATCGTGTTTGCTAACACAGTGTTTTGTTTGCTGTTTGTGTGCTTGTTCGAAGATGACTCTTTGTCAGCGTCTGTCTCTGATCACAAATGAGTCTCTGTGCTTATGGAGCTCTACCATTGGGTATACGTAATTATCTGGAAGAGGGATCGGACCAGTACGTGCCATGCAGCTGCCCCAACTGCAGGCTCACTGAGTTTTGCTCTCTCCTTCCTCCTCTAGCACAAGGTTGTGTAATTCCCGGTGTGACGTGGGAAAGCTTTAGCAGAAAAGCTCAACAGAGCTGTCATCAGGCGCCAGCTCAGTCCTGGAGAAGCAGTGCTCTCCCGAGGCGGGGCTGGCCCTGTTTCACAGCCATGGGACATGCAGGTCACCTCGTCCCCAGCCCAGCTGAGGTCAGATGGTGCTGAGAAACTGTGCCCTGGGAGCTGTGCTTTCACCATGGCCACCCCAGGAATGCAGGGACTGCATTTCTGACCAAATCCATCGTGCTGGTCCCTGGGGTGTTTGCTCCCCTCACTTACCTCCATCACGCCAATGGAAAGGAGGAAATAGAAGAAAAAAAGCCCACATTCTCTTCCTAGACTAGCCCAGGTACTCCTCCCTGAGCACAACCTAATCTCCAGCCAGAACAGCAAGTTGAGAATAGCAAGACAGTGCTGTCATCGCCCCACACTACCGGCACAGCCCCCAGAAAGTTCCCTGGGTGGAAGTGTCAATGTTCCTATCATCGCTTTTCCCTCAGGGGTGAGAGTCAGAGCAGCAGTGTAGAAATGTGGCAGTATCAGGAGGGATCACTGCAGTGGTATTTCTGACTTCACCTGGAGTGAGGTGGGCCATAAATCTTATGAGATAACATGTTGCCACAGAGACCTGCAGCCAGTTTTTCAGGCCTTAGGAGTCTGAATGCTGCCAGCAAACACAGCCGAACCAGCACACCAGGTCCGTGCACTGCTAACAGGAGGCAGCAGGTTTGTTGTAGCAGGAACTCGAGGACTGGGAGCTGAATGCTGCAGGCAACAGGAGCACACAGTGATGTGCTCCTGGAGAGCACAGCCCCAGCTCTGCACTGCCTCACTGCTCGTGCAGATGGGACAGAGGAGACGATGATTGTCTTTGAAATGTGCTTTTCAATGGGATTCGTCCCCATTTGATACAGCAGGGAGAAAGGGAATCCACGAGGCTCTACCCAGGGGCCTGTAAATGTCTGTTAAACTGCAGTGAGGTTGCAAGCAGATGGGATTTATTTGGGGCTGAGCTGCAACACTTTAAAACCCACTCTGAGCAGTGCCTCAGGCTGGCTGGCTTTGATCTGAGATGTGGTGGGAGAGCTCACAGGAGCCCATGCAGAGCTGCAGCAGTGGGCAGAGGGCTGTGCAGATAGCAGCATTCCTGAAGAGACTGCGGCCATCCTGGGGGATTTCTGCGAGGGAAGGCAGCATAAGGGCAAGACTTTCAGCCAGCTCGTGCCCCTGTATATGATTCTGCTTTCCCTCACCATGGAGCAGGCTGCAGCTGCTGGGAGCAGCTTCCAGATCAAGGGAGGGAGTGGGAGTCCCAGGATGTTATTTGAAGTCCCTTCCTCTTTCTGGGGAAAAGTGGCCCTGACGTGGCTGGGGAGGGCTGATCTTGCTGGGACCTATGCACAGGGCATGAGGAGATGCCACTCTCCCTCTCAGGCAGTGAGGTGCAGAGCTGGCCCTGCTTGTTCCCTCATGCCCAGCATTCCCACTCTGCAGGGCCAGCACTGCACTTGGGGAGAGGCAATTCCCAGTGGTGCCACAGCTCCCTTGGACACACACTGCCCTTTGGGCAGCAGCAGCTTGCCATTCTTGCTCACTTTCTGGTCTGTTTATAAGATCTCTCTGAGCAAACTTGTTGTCTTGGAGGTAGAATTGACTATTCAGAGACAGTGGAGTAAGAGAGGCTCCTTCCTACAATGGCTAGGATTTGCTGACTGCCTTTGCAGAGGATAAGTTCTAAGAAAAAAAATAATAAAAGACCTTTTCCTCCAGGCTTCAAGAGCCTGGTAAAAGTCTGTGCTCATTTGTTATTTATTGCCATAAAATGTTTTCCTGACATTTGCAATCACTGCCAGTACCCTCCAATGTGTCTTAAAGCTTAATTGCCTGAACTTTTCTGTTAGCAATGAGCTAATGTGCTGACCTTCTCTTGCACCACTCAGTTTACAGCAGAGCAGCCTGCAGCGCCCACTGCCTTCCCACCAGAGCCCTGTGCTGGGGAGAATCCAGGCAGAGCCAAGGCCCCGGGCTGACCGGGTGCTCACACGGCTCAGGACTCCACTGCTAACTGCAAAGCTGGGCTGGCAGAGGGGGCTGCGGCAAGATCCAAGCCCTGAGGTGATCTTCTCCAGCCCAGGGTTAGCACTGCGAGCCCAGAGCTGCCAGACAGGGGCTGCCAGTGGCTCCCCCACAGTTCTGCTCGTGGCTGTGCATCATCCTCAGCCCCACCGCCCCTTCGCTGCCCTGCCCCACTGATGCCATCCGCAGATGAGCGCTCAGTTCACGGCTGCTATTTGGGGGCTGCGGCGTCCGCCTTCCGCTCCCATCTCTGCTCCGGAATGAATCACCGGGATGCAGGAGCTGAGCAGCGGGCCGGGGATGATGCGCTTTGCGGTGGTGATTCAGCCTCCGCGGGGCGGTGACAGAGTGAGCAGAGCTATTGTTCCTCCCCGTCATTTGATGACAAAAGGGTTCTTACCCTTTTTATGTAGAAGAAGAAATGCGAACAAAGCGATGTGTATAACAGTGGTGATTAATGTTTCTGCTTCAGGGAACACCCTCCGGTTCCCGCAGCCTGTGCTGAGCACGAGGGCGACTCGGCGCGACACAGCCAGCCCCTCCTGCATGAGCACGGCTTTTGTCACGCTGCTGGTCCCAGGAGCGGGGCGGCACTCGGGGACAGGAGCAGCTCAGTACGTGCGGGAGCTAACCAGCGGAGCAGCTCTGCCCTGCAACTTTGCCCGCTTGCACACAAACATCAGCAAATTCCTGCATCTGTGTGCCACCAACCGCCCTTACGGCGTGCCCCAGCATCCCCTCTTCTGAGTGCTTCCTAAGGCACACGGCACGGCCACTGAGCTGTACTAACACAGCATAGAACAAGCAACTGTTAAAGATCAGCCTGCCCCCCACATAGGAAGGATGGTCACCGTACATACAAAGATTTGTACCCAAAATCCATCTGCACCGGACTTCCCATCCAATTTTAAGCAGTCCAGCAGCAATGAGGATTCACATTTGTGCTGCTGCTCGTGCCTCTGGGAAAGGGCATCAGTGCAGGAAGAGCAGAGCTGTGCTGAGACAGCAGCTGGGGTATGAACATCTCCTGTGCAAGGGTTGGGACAGTGCTGCAGATGTGACCTTTCAGCAAATGCTTCCAGATCAGTTAGTGCTCCAGTATCAATAATGTGAAAATCAATAGGAAGCTGAACCAGGAGCCCCTACATCAGCATTTACTGACTTCAACTTTTTCTTCTCCTGGTTCTATGCATTTTCCATGTTTTCCATTTGCATTTTAGATGAAGTCCTAGGAGCTGCATGCAAGATTAAGGCATGATTGATAGCAGCTTCGGGACATGCAGGCAGTACTAATAAGTGTGCCATGGACTGTGAATATTCATGGGGATAGATCAGCTCGGAGGATTAAAAGACATATCCTGGAGGGGCGGATATAATGGAAACAGAGACAATCAAGGAAATGAACCAAAAAGGTGCAGCTTTATGGGCCCTTTGCAGTCACTGTCTCTGAGCCTCATTCAGCCCATAATTGCTGCTGCTGGAAGATAGCAGCTAGTAGCAGTGCTGCGGATCCACGGCCCTTTGAAGTCTGGAACAATGGACCACGGGAGGTGCCACGGTGTCTTCTTCATCTTCAGCCCAGCCTACACCATCCCTGTGTCTGGCACACTGCTACCAGCTGTTTCCACCAGCAGTGTCCCTGTTGGCCTTTGATCATGGCGGCCCTTGCAATAGCTTCAAGGAGCAGGATTAATTTGGGTACAATAAAAGTCATTTGTTGCTGATCAAATCCAAACAGCCACGGGGGGGGCAGCAGCAGGGCTGTGAGCAGGCTGTGCCTGGCAGAGCCCAGCCGGGGTGCAGCAGCTCTGGGAAGAGCTGTTTGGCCAAGGACTGGCAGCACCAGATGCCCCAGGGCTTGGCCATGGCTCAGCCAGGTGGGAAGCCAAGGATGGGCTCATGTGCAGCCCTGGTGGGCACAGTGGGTGCAGAAGGCCAGCACTTCTCTCTCAGTTAAACACTAGCAATGTCTCAAAATTAAACCAACAAGGCTCTTTATTTCAAGTATGTCTTCCCTAATTACCCTTACACAGCAAGAGCTGCAGATACATTTAATTTCTCTATAACTGTTTAACTGCTTGCTGTGTGGCTTTGCCCTAGTTCTGAACCATTATGATGCCAGAACACAGCAGTGCTGTTTTAACACGTGGCATGGCTACAAACAGATGTTTGTGGGCCTGCCCTCTGCCTGTTGATCTCATCTGTTTTGTCTGGGACTTTGCAGTCATAAATGACTCACTCTGAGCATGGGGCTTTGGTCCCTTCCAAAGGACAGAGCTCCCTGTACCTAGCATAGGTACCCAGCACCTGCAGACCAGGCCTTCCTGCACCCCTGGAGCACAGCACCCTCTTTGTATCCTTGAGGATGTGGAGATGGCCTCGGTCGCTTGCATTACCCAGCCCAGCCAGCTCTGAACAGGAAGACAAAAGCATCTTTGCCTTGTATTAAAGGAGAGTGTTCATGTAGCCCCCAGCTGAGGGCCTGCTGCCTCAGACAGACATTACGTGTAATCCCTTCCATTAGCAGCAGGCTCTTGCCTGGGCTGTTTCTACATGGAATCAGCATTCTCATAGCACCTCCTTATGTTTCTTAGTCCAGAACTTAGGCAACATTTCCACAGGTTCCAATGGATTTGGTCACTCATAATGGGTTTTCTCTATTTCATGTAGCTGTGGGCTGGCACACTGTGTGACAGGGAACATTTTCAAAGTTATCGTTTGCAGACATGAGGTTATTTAATTAGTCCTGTATAGACAGAATAATAACTGCCTGTCTTTTCTGCTTTGGAACAATTTTATTCTCCCAGTAGCAGACTGCACATTCTTGGTTTTGCTAATTGCAGGGTGCTTGTGTCCTCCCTCACATGTGAAAGCATACATCGAGGCTTTTGACTGCTGCTCGCAGGACAAAGTGAGAGATCCCCTGAACTCTGTTTTTAGCTGAGTCCTGCAGAGGTCTGGAAATCCAGGAGCTGCCCCTTCCTTGCTGTGCTGGTCTGAGGAGGATGATGTCTGCGACCAGAGCCGTCCCGAGCTGCTTTGCCAGGCACTGGCCCTCACCAGGTCCACGCCTTTCCCTGCAGACTGGGATGTGCAGTGTAGAAAACATTCACATCCATTTCCAGTGCAGTGACAGAACTATGAACAAATACCACTGAAAATCCCAAGCAAAACATCCTCAGGGAGCCAAGTTCCACCCGGTGTCAGACGGGGTGTTTCTAGATCAGCACCATGGCTCCATGTCTAGAAAAAGAGTGAGTTCATCTCTCGCTGCCTGACACAGAACTGGTTTTGCGTGATTTGCAGATTCTTATCCTTGTCTCCTTAATCTGCCCTTTTTCCTCTCACCACCCCCACAAAGCTTCTTTCTTTCTACCTGATTCTAACTTCTGCCTGCCTATAGGAGTTACTTCCTCCATTCATGGTGCCACACCCCCGGTTCCCTGCTGACACCAGTCTGCCCCCGCCCTGTGAGCAGCCCTGTGTGCTGAGGAGCAGCTGTAGCCAGCTGTGCCCCAGCACTCTGCCCAGCCACCAGCACTGCAGGATGCCCAGGGCATCACATGGAATTCTGCAGGCAGCACGGCTGGATTTGCTTAGGCAAAGCTTGCAAAAATAAAGTTAATTGATTAGCAGCCCAGCAGAAAGCCTTCTTTTGTAGGTTCTGTTCAAACCTCATCCTGGATGCCGATCCAACTTTCCAGTAAGGGCTTATTTTTGTGAAACTTCTGAAGCAGCACAGTTCATCGCTCCTTGGTATCACTACCCAGAGTGTGTTGGTATCTCTGCCCAAATATACACAGCTACAACATCACAGAAATTTCAGTATAACATCCATATACTTTTGTGTATGACCTTTTGCCAATCTCATTCCCTAAACAAGGATGGATACTATAAGACTTGGTAGATCAAATAAACCAGAAATAAAAAAGCCCTTACTGTGGGTTCTATAAAGGTATTTTCCATGAGAAAAGCCATGTCAGAGGAATAAGAACAGTGTTTTGGCAGGAAAAAGATGAAATTAAACTGGTCTCTGCTGTGAAGCCACACTGGAAGGGCTGGCTCTGATCCGCCTGCGTGCGGGCAGTGCGGTGTGAATGGCAGCCTCCTGCCTGTGTCTCCAGCTGCCGCCATACAGATCCTCATGCTCTCTGGTAGCACTGCTCTTTAGAGCTTATGAACCCATGGACTTCCAAAGGTGCCAATTTAATGTTTTTTTTTTTTCCACTATGAACTGGTGTGGTCCTGTTCGGTACTTTTAAAAGTCAGCTGGGAGGAAAGCTGCTTGTATTCCTGAGTGAGATCCTCGTCTGCAGTTTCCAGCAGGAAGTAAATCAGGAAGCTTTTAGTGATGCAAATCACAGCTGCATTCCTACCTCGTGCCTTCTCGTGTGTACTGCAGACCAGAGCTGAGTTGTACTGATTTTAGCTAAGCAATTATTGTTTCTTCACACAAATGAGAACTGGAGCTAGGGCTTGGAGTTATTACAGATGAGCTTTCCTAAGTAAATTCACACAGACTGCTTCCCACCTTGCAAAAATGTTTCTCCAGATAAATAGGTGAATTGATCACCCTGCGGGCCATCCCTCAGTGTTGAGGTGAACCACCTGCAGAGTCAGGGCAGCTCAGGCCCCTTGCTGACCAGGACAGCTGTGCTGTGGCTGCTGAGCTCGGGCTCCACTGGCTGTAGGAGCTGTAGGGTTGTCCTGACAAGACCTGCACTTTGAGCTAGGTGTCCTGGCAGCAGTCTGACAGAGCAGAGGTGCTGCATTATTAGTTACTATATAGCGCTGCATTATAACAGCCTCACATCACGAGTGCTGGTGGAGCAAAAAGCAAAGGGGCCGCTCCTGCTCTCACCACTGCTATGGTAGATCTGCCCTTCTGCTCTGTGGGTGAACACAATGCAGCCCTAGTTTGGATCAATCCCCTTCCTGCAAATGGATGTCCTCTGTCAGGATGTGCTTTTTAGGCTCAGCGCCGTATTTCTGAATTGCAAAAGCACTTGTGTGTCTAACCGTGCTTCTTTGTAAGGCTCACAGGCAGCAGCACGGGGCTTTCCAGCTGGCACCATGACACAAAGCACTACAAAGCTAGCAGGCAGCAGCTGGTTTGTGGGGTCGAGGAGATGGATATGAAGGGTACAGGCTGGGGGTGAGGAGTGAGCTGTTGGTGACTGCATCAAGTTAAATAGCCATGGGGAGCTGCAGGTAAATATCCACAACAGCCATGGAGGAGGGCTCAGGTTGGTTGATGCTGAGATGTTCAGGCTCTGAAGGAGGTACAGAGATCTCTGTGTGGTTCCCGTGACTGTTCCAGGCTGAGGACTGTTGAATTTTCTGGCTGTGCAATTAGCCTTACTCTGAAAGCTCCGTGGTAGATATTTTACTGTGTCCCTCAGGAACCTGGTTCATTAGTTTATACTTCTAATTAAAATTATACTCCTTAATTTCTTAGAACTGCACTGACCTCACTGGAGTTGAGCCATTATCTAACAGAATAGGAGCACCTGATGCTGGCTGTAACCACTGCTGAACATGGTCCCTAAGGAGAACCAGAGGAGAACCTGGGTACTTGCAGTCCTTGCAGGCACTTGTACAGTCCCACAGTGCGCTGCTGGTGGTAGAAATGGGAGGGAAGAAAGGAACACAGTGATAATGAGCTCCCCTACACCATAACTAGTGGTGCTTGGCTGGTATCCATCCACATCAGTGAGGAAATTTGCTGGAGATTACCAGGGGTGAGATGTATTATGTGCCGTGCAGAGGCTGAACAATGAAGTTAACCTACAAGCGAGGAAGGAGCGTGCGCCAAGAGATGTTATCTTCCCTCAATGAGCAGGATTCTGAAGGGCTCCCGACTTGATGAAAGGCAGGAAACCCAAGCTCCTATTTTATGAGCTGAGATCTCTGACCACTGTGAAGCAATGCCTGTGTCATTAGCTTGGTGAATGGCCCCAAGCATGTGAGGACCGTGGCAGGGGTCAGTGCTGCCAGGAGCATCCCTGCTCACCTGGGACCCACTGCCCCAAGGTGACCCTGCACTGCCAGCACTTCTTGTGCCTTGCATGGAAATATGAAACTCAGTGTCCAACCCTTAAGGCCTCACATCATTCACTCCTTTCTGGGCTCACCCTCCTTTCATCAGCACTGCTTTTCACCACTGCCCTTGGAGCTGGTTCTGTTCCTTCCTGCTTTGTAACACGTTTTAGCAGGAGTGTCTCCAGTTTGCTAATCTCCCTTTGATGCCATGTCAGCCGCTTCTCTGAAGTCCAAAGAGATGAGCTCTAAGGGGCTTCCTTTGACTTTCAAAGGAAGAAAGAATAAAGTCTGACAACGTTTCTCTTTGTAAAGTCCATATTTAATGTTGCTGTGTTTTCCATTAACTCTTACTCTTTCCCAGTTTAAGACCTAGCTTTCTGCTGCAGTCAGAGCACTGGAGCTTCAGCTTGCCTCCGCGTTTCTCCCTTAACTATAGATAACATTTTCTTTTCCCAGGCCATATGGTAATGTCCCAGACGTGAGAGACTTGTTCAGATACAGATGTTTCTGTGATCATGTCAGTCCACTCTGAGTACTGGAGCTGCTTTTTACATATCTCTGAACTGAAAAAAAAAGAAAATAATCTCATACTCCTGTATTTATTTTTCCTATTACCCATTTTGCCTTTACCTCATATTGATCATTATTGCTTTCCTATTGAAAACCAAGCAGAGTTAGCCCAGCCTGGGGCCACCCTGCCCTGCCTTTTATCCCATTTTCTCTGTAAAAGAGTTCTCCTCTTTCTCGTGCAGATGAGTGACCCTTTTTGTTTGTTTGATATCCCCTGTGATACACAGGTTGCTCTGAGTGCTGCCAGAAGTTACAACCAAATATACCTTTTCTTCAATTCCTTACTCCATTCCAGTTGCTCTCTCTGCATGCTCCCTTCTGTGCTAAAGTCCCAGAATTCCAAATCAGACCTGTTTCTTTACAGTTTAATCTGAATTAAGGAAGCTTGTGCTGAACTGATTTTTTCACAAGCTATCTCCAGGAGCAGCAGTCTGTGGCTGCCGTATCCTTGGAGGAATGGGCAGTCAACTTCCTACCTACAAGCCCTGGCTGAAAATCAGTGTCACGCGGCTTCCACTGTGCCCACAGACACGGGCAGCCCAATGCTTCCCTTGTGGCAGCTTGCAGATATTCGCATTCTGGTTAATTATGTAATTGAGATGTTTCCAGTGATTTAAAAGACTTCTGACTAAGCTGTTGGCATAATGGGGAAAACTGAAAGCCAGAGTCAGGGGGAATCAAGAATTCAGCAGAAGCCTTTGAACCAGCTTTGATTTACATATGAATAGCGCTGAGCTGCAAAGGGAATTGTGTCCGGCCATCTCCAACAGAGGCACCGAGCAGGTCGCTTGCTGGGAACACTCCCCCATTTCCTATTAGGATCACTTTCACTGCTGTGCGATGTATTTCTGCCTGGTTTCAAAAGAGCTCACTCAGATAAAAGTCCCTTGATCCCAGCGATGCTGAGCCAGAGTGCGGTGTGGCTGTGCTGCACAGAACAGGGACAGCCACGCAGTCCTGCAGAGTGCCCCATGCTGGTGGAGGAGCCAACACCGGACACATGGAACAAGGAAGGTGCAAACATGCCCCAACTTCAGTGACAGTGCTGCAGGCGCTGACCTGGTGACCCGTGTGACCACACTCATCTCACTGGAGATGGTTTAGGATAAGACCGTATTCACAGCAATTTATATTTAATCTGCTGCCCAGTGCTAGTGCTTTTGAGCCATTTCAGTCCATGTGCCTCCTTCTCCTTCCTATTCTGAGCTCCTGGGTGTGCTTTGATGCTTCTTCTGTGTAGCTCAGCCTTCCAAGCTTCAGCTTACATGAAATCCCTAAGACAGTCAGCTTATGTCATCATCATCCATCGGGGACAGCCGCACAGAGATCCTCAGCTCAATAGATCTGCTCTCTCTCCCTTCCAGCTGGAAAGAAGAAATACAAACTTAACTGCACATGCAACATGGTCACATTTAAAAGAGAAAAGTGATGTAAAACACCGTGTGCTATTCATCACATACCATTTATCTTCTGCTCAGTTGCTTTTGGCCCTTACCAGATCTACATGCTATTTTCTTCCTAAACAGCTTCCTACCACACTGCTAGGAAATGTGGGAATTTCACACTTGAAGGAGAAGGATGCAGAGCTGCTCTGTGTCAAACAGCTCTTGTTGTTCTGTGTTGCAAATTAAAGAGATTATATTGAGTTTGTAATCAGCAATGATTAACCTACTGCAGAGGTTGCATGACAAATCTTCATCTCACACTGGGCTCTTCTGATCCTTCTCACAGAGCAGAGTCATAGCTGCTGATGCACAGACACTCACACAGTGCTTTCTGGATAGATACAGACCCCTCCTGGGTCGTGCTGCTGCAGGGATCCCCTCCTACCTTCCTGGATTGAGGAATGAGGTTGCCAGGCCCCGAGCAGAGCTCTGCCCCTCTGCTAGAGGCTGAGCCCAGATGGCCAGACCTGCTGGCACTACCAGTTAGATGTAATTAGATGGAGTTTATTTAACTATTGGTTGTGTTCAAGTTTTCAGAGATATCTTTATCGCCTTAAAGTTAAATTCATTAATTCAATTGCTTATTTAGTCAAGCATCATGTACTAATGAGGAGGAAGATTACCGTCCAAGACCTGTAAAGCTTACAGAGCTTGTCTATTTGGTAGAGCTTCACCCTTTGCAAAGACCTGATCTCACTAAATCAAGAATGAAGCACAAAGTACATGAATCACCAGTGAATAAGACTGAAGACCCATGCTGGAACCTTAGATAGCACAGCTTGTGCTGCTCTGCTCTGGGGGTATGAGTTTTGTCAATAAATATCTACAGATGAAGATATGACCCTTCTGCCAGTTGTGCTTTTGCATTATAGCAGGTTCAGGGAAGGAGAAGAGGAAACTGTCTAATTGTCTAACAATGCAAGAGAAAAAAATGTAATGACAGAAATAAAACACCAGTTTCCAAGCTGTCAGAACATCTCCTCTGCCTTGGGGCCAGGTAAGGAGACAGCAGAGGGAGTGCTGGTTATGAGAGGACTTTGACAGCAGTGATGAGCCATGAAAGTTTACATCCAAAAACCTTTCAGAAAGAATGGGTGCTGAAGAGTGAGCCCCATGTTTGTGTGCCAGTCAGGGTGTTTGCTGTCTCCTGTCAGCCCTCTAGGGAGGAGGCAGTGAGAGTGGGAAGGCAGGGCCAACCCAAGGGAGCTCAGGTGCATGCAATGTACTTGAGTGATGGAGGGAGTAAAGATAGGATCCACCCCTTCCCAGATCTCATTTATGGTTTGACAGTGGAAACAATGGTTTCTTGCTGGAGATCCCTGACTACTGGAGGCCTTCTGAAGGTGAGCATCTTCTTTCTGTTATTTCTGTGCCCGTGGCTGATGAGTTTGGGCAACTCCTCCCTTACTATTGCCTGGGACCTTGCTGCTCTACTGTCATTGTTGCACTTTCTGTCACATTACAAGGATAAAACATCACATTTCTTCTCTCTACTGCCATTTGTGCTGAGATTCAGATTTTGCAGGAAACCATATGGTTTCCAGAAGCCTACCCACATACCTGTGTATGCCTACGCAGCTCATGAGTCACACTCCCTGGTTGGATGGCCCCTGAGTCATGCTGAAAATCTGTGAAATTTCAGTGTCTATTTTCCATGCACGCTCTTCAGAACTTTAGACAATTCTACATATTCTACGTAACCATTTGCATGCGTGTGTTGTTGTTTTTTTCCTGTTCTGTCCTTAGTTACATGGGTGCACTGGCACTTCTTATTTTGAGGCAAATCATACCTAGATGTTTGCAGAGCACCAATGGGACTTGCTGTGTGGCTGCCAGGGAGATGCAGGCATCCTTTGAGTGCACTCACATCTCTACAGCACCTCTTGGGATCAACTCAGGCCAGTGGGACTCTAGAAAGAGAGATGCACCTATCCATGCCATCAGCCTTTCAGATGCATGGGCTCCTAGCTGGGCATCAGGTAAAGCCATAGTTCTACTTCCTCAGCATATCCTCAGTACAGTGCAGGCAATGTGTGAACTTTGACTGTTCTTTTAGTCGATGAAAGTAGAGAAAAAATCAGTTATTCTGCCTTCTGTAAAGGGCCAGTACAGGAGATATGTTACATCCTAAATTAAGAAGAGTGGCCCCAGGTTATGGTTACAAGAATGCTGTAATGAGTCTACCAGAAACTGAGCTGTTTTTGCAGCTGTACCCCAAATGTTGTCAGTGTTAGATGACAAGAAGGACCATCCCATAGCTGGCAAGGGGTGGGTAGGTATGCTGCTCTGCTTTGAAGCTGGTTAGTTGCTGTTTGCATTCAAAGCATCACTGCACCTTGTAAGCATTCCCTGTCCTAATGGTTGTCTTGTGTCCTAATGCAGTTGGAAAAAGCAGCAGAGGCTATTTCTTCCTATGCCACATGTGAGAGCTTTGGAAGAAGCAACATGAGACTGTAGGGAATGTTTTGCAGTAAGTTAATGTAGTAAAACTGCCAGGAATGTTCATTAGGACAAACAATCCAGCCCACAGGGGGAGAATGTGTTACTTCACTCCTCTGCCCAAAGACATTGCTTGTGGAGGCAGGGCTTTCCCAGTCTTGCTGTAAGTGTGCCTGACCTGAAAAGCCACGGAGGGGTACATAAAACCACTGCCATACCATTTCCAGTTTGGATTTGTATGGTTTCCAACATTTGTTCTGATGTGGGATAAGTCCACCTTGTCCTGTTTCCCTAAAGGCAGATGCAATCAGTGTAGGCAGCTCAGAAATTTCTTATCAGCAATCTTATCTGAGATGCCCTATGGGAAATGTTTCTGCCCTTCCCAGGCAATGTTCAGGATTGCAGTAGGGCTGCTGAAGAAAGCTTTCCTTGGGCTGCCTGTACAGCACTGCTCCTAGGAGTTCATTAGGATCTATACAGTGAAAACCTATATTCTGCTCTATCCAGCACTGCAGAACATGTTGTGGTGTGAGGCTGATGATTTCATTCTGTGGTGCTTGTGGAGCTGTTCCCTGGGTTTTAGCAGTGCCACTGCTGTGAGGGTTAGACAGGGGCTGCCTGGGGCTGGCGGACAGCTTTCCTTTTGTGGGCATCAGACTTAAAACAGTGCTGGTTCATGAGAGAGGCTGGTAAAATCTGCAGGGTTCTTGGAGGAGGTTTATGTTTTCCAGATTTTCAAAAATGCTTTCTACCTATCCAAGAAGTGTACCAAAATAATTTGCTGCCAAATTATGAAAAGCAGTGTTTGTATTATGTGGGAATGTTAATTTGAATTCACTAGAGTAGACCACATCGTTTACTTACTAACACTTACAGTGTGGATAGAGAAATTTCTGAAGTCCATAGGAACCAGAAAGCAGACACCTCTCTGACCCCATCACCAGTAGGACTGGGAACAGCAGGGAATTGCATTCTGGTGCAGGGAGTGCAGTGCTGCAGTACAAAGCAGGAGAGCAGAACCTGACAATTCCACACTGATTACACAAACTGAGATGAAGCGCACATAAAGCATCAAGCAAGAGAGGTCTGAGGTGCTGCACTGTCCTCATGCAGCTTCCCTTCGATGTTTGCAGTTCTGTGAGCCTCTATGGAAGGCAGATATAGTGAGTAAATAGCACCAAATTCCAGCCACAGATAGAAATTAGCACACTTTGCTGGTTTCTCAATGATATGAGATGTTTCTGGTATAAATATGAGCATGAGGCTCACTGCAGGGACCAACTAGAAAATTATCATTTTTAGTTACAATAAGGTAGGATGAAGTAAAACCATATCTGCAGAGGCAAAGATGTATCAGAAATTCACTGGGACTATGCTGAAGGTGTATCCTGCATAAATGGCATTAACCAACAGTAATTAATGCAGCAAGCATGTTTCATCATATTATAATGTAAAGAGATTAGAAACAGAGTTGGTTAAACTCATCTGAGTTGTAATGTAGTGCCATAAATATTGATACAGTTTTCTTTCTTTGGGCTACTGTTTGTTTCTAAAAGGACAGTGTCTTTGGAGTCTGAATTAACCATTAGCAATGGAGATGGATGCATCCTCCAGCATGTGACAGAGTTATAATCAAATGAGCCTTTAATTCGTAATTGAGCAAATCCTTAATGAGAGTCTGAAATGTGAGTTATGTTCTACACTTGGAGAAAACTGAGGTATTTCTGATTAGGAAAGCAAAGAGAAGTCTTTCAATCCAGAGCAGCAATGTAGGCTGAGCTCTTCTCTCAAGCCTCTGTGTCCACCGTTGGTGCCAAGAGTTGGGTGCTCACAGCAAGCTTTTATCAAGGTGAAACTGCATGCAGCTTTGAGAGAAATGTCTGTTTTTCTCACAGCTGTGTTTTATCTCTTCCTTGACAGCCCGTGCATCACCAAAATGATATTTTCTTTTGTCAGATGCCTAAATTATCAAGGAAATAGGATGAGAACTGCAAGCATACACCTGTCTTCCAACTTTTCTTGCCCTTATGAGTCAGTCTTGGTATTGAACAAACTAGTTACTCCATGCGCTCTGCTGTTGCAATAGCGTGGATCTGGGAAAGAATGTGGCCTTCACTGACATCATTTTTTACCTTGCTAAAAAGAACAACCACAGTCAGTGGAAGATTTTTATTTTTTCCTGACACATAATAATAATAATCTTAAAATAAGAAAAAAATATTATTTCCAAGAATATTGTTTTTGGGGGACAAAGAGGAAACAGAAGGAATGGGAAGCACTGGAATCAGTAGTGAATGGTATTGCAGTTCTTGTTTTCAGTGTGTGTGTGTGCCTGATGCTTACAGCCAGCTTCCTGTGGCGTTTTGGAGCGCACAGTCAGATCCTTAGGGCCAGCTGCAGAAGTAGGTTTTCCATGCAAGCTGTTGGCAGCAGTAAGTAATAGGGAGAGCCTGATAGGAGGCCCTTAGGAATGTATCAGAAACTGTTAAAATTTCTATTGAACTCAACTTGCAACACTATTTCATCAGAGAATTTGAGTAAGAAAAGCAATATGCAAACTGTTAAGCTTAAGAAGTCTTCTATCACAGAGGACTTACTGAAAGGACAAACTGCAGTCTGTGTGAATCAGCAACAGGTTCCTTTGGTTTCTGACAGCCTCTTTTATGTCCATAAGAGTAGAAACAATACTACTGGGATTCAAAGGCATTACAAAAAATACACGATGGCTCCAAGCAACATTCTGTCCTGAAAACACTGCAGGTCTACAAGAACTTTCTGCACCTAAACATGCCTCCTAATGAAACGGAAGAGCTGTGTAGGCGCTGCAGGGTGCCCTGCTAGCATGAGCTCAGCACTACTGAATGCTTGCTTTACCCAAGGGCATGAGGGAACTCATTCATTCCTGTGAGCAATGTCTGCAGCCCTACGGAGCAGGTCCTCTTGTCAGCAGAGCCTGCTCAGCCAGCCTCAGCCTTAAAGTTTTTCTCTCTTCTCACTCAGATCTGTGACAGCGGAGGACGCACCTCTCAGCTTTACTCATTAGTGGCCTCTCCCTCCTGGGATGTAAATAATACATAAAATTCCAAACAAGACAAAACCTTTCTTGAATTCTCTTTTTGCATTCCTTTTTAGCACTGCCTTTTTCCTTCATGTAACTGTTGATATAGTTACCTTTATCCTCTCAAAGCTACTCCACAAACAAGCAGGGAGAAGCTCATGAAAGGGAAGGTGTGCCTGATAATCCAGTTACCTGCTCACCACAGAGATAGCCCTGAGGGCCAGCAGAGCTGCTGGCTCCAGCAACTCAGCAGAACCCTTCTGCTGTGCTGAGCAGCAAGCAGTGGAGGCAGGATGTAGGAAGCTAGTGATGTGGGCATCCTCAGCACAGCCTGTACCTAGCAGCAAGCAGAATTGCTAGGGGAGTAGTGCAGGTAGGCCAGGCCAGCAACAGTGTTTGGTAAGAATTGCAATGTCCTAACACCTTGCATGAACACCTCACTTGTAATGTGGTCTTTAGCTGCTAAGGAAGGCAACCTCTGACATGTATGACTTTGATTCCATCAAAAAGAAATCACTATTGTCAAACTCCCTTTCTAATTTTTTTTACTCACCTAATCCTTTGTGTCTCTGTAATCCCAAAATTCAAAGGGTATTTCTTCCTTCAGGTGCATGTGATAGACAACGTGGTGGCAGCAGAGGTTCATAGATCTGACTGTGATGCATGAGGCAGAGCCCTGCATGATCAGCTACAAGTGCTGCATTGTTTGTGCCTAGGAAACAAAAGTATCTGGATGTGATATGCAGTGATGTCAATCTGCTGTGTGCTGCTGGACCCCATGGCTAGGGCACAGATGTCTGACCCAATGTAGAGCAGTGCCAGGACTCTGGGGCAGCTCCTGCAGAGACTAAAATTTAGCACAGAGCAAATTTACAGCTTGAGGAATGTCAAACATTTATACAATGTAAGAGTTAACTGACAAGATTTTACTTAAATTGCCTAACACCTGGTCATAGAAAAAATCCCAAACTAACTTTCTAACCACACCTGTTACATGTGGTCCACTGAAACCCAAAGCAACTGCTGCACTTCTCACAGCAAAATGCTCCTGAGCGGGATGTCATCCAGTCTTGGTGGGTTTACTTCTTAGGCTGGGTTTTCACACAGACTCATTCCACACAACACAGCACCCTCTCTGCTTCGTTTGACTCAGAAAGTTAAAATAGGCAGGTTATATAATGATGTTTATCTTTACATCAGGAAGTCAACTAAGAAGCTGTTAAGCTGATATTATATAACACAGTCCTGGTTACAGAAAGTGTGGAGGAAGATGATCTGGGTTGATGTGTGTCGTATTGGCAGTAACTGTTACAGGTTATAACAAGTATGGTGTCATAGGCTTTTGTTTTTCATATTCTGTAGCTGTCCAGAAAACATTTGGGCATTAGCAGCTAGGAATAGAACTTTACTTGTTTATAGAAATTTCAATTACACTATTCTTTACATTAGGTAAGAATAAACACACTATTTTATTTTTAAATCTAAAAACTGAAACGAAGTCACACATTACTCCCTGTTCCATGTAGTTTTCTAGTTCTTGAGGCTGATGGAATATTAAAACTCATTCCCTCATAGGATGGTGAATTGTCCCAGTATTACTAGGGATACTTTACCACAAGAGCAAAGGAAGGAAAAGATGACATTATACCCAAGGCACCAAATTCAACAGTAACTCAGACAACTTTGGAGAATGCAGACTGTACACAGACAGAAAACATAAGGTTAGGAAAAACAAATCACCCCAAACCAATAAAACACACAACACAAAGCAAAAGTTATTACTCAATTTCTTTGTAAACAGGAACATCCTTGTGTGCTGTTCACACGCAGCTGTCAGAACAATGCATCGCTGGATCCTCGTGTTCAGATGCCCAATGAAACTGAGAGGCATTTCAGTTGTGGGGGATAAATGTTGAACATAGAGGTAGCAACGTAGGAACATGAAGTTTGTATTACTGGGGAAGCTACTCTCTGTACTCTGTATTCTCTGCGTTCTCTGGTTAAAATTAAAAGAATCAAAGCTGCGTAAGATGATCTCATAAGAATTCTACTTAGTAGGCTTAATTAAAGAAGCTGAAATTGTGATCATGATTAAAACTTTGTTTTTAACAACTGGAATAATTTCAGGTCAAAGGGCACTGAGAGCGTGGTGTATTGATTCCCTATACCCTTCTGTGAGCAATAGGAAGTGAATCATATTACCCACAATAGAGAAGCTAATATGAGTGAGCTGGTACTTTGACTGATAATTGTGTATGACAGGCACATGACCAGTAACAGTACGCTGCAATGGAAGGGGCAGCTTGAACATTTAGTAGCCTAATGGAAACTGGATGTATCCAGAAAGTATTGTAGAAAGGCACATACTACTCTGCCGTGCTTTCCTTTAAGCAGAACACTTCCAGAAGTTGTCTGTATCCCTTTTTAGTCCATGTAGCTACGGATCACGATGAAAAAGCATTTCCTTGAAAAGTAGGGAAGTAAGGCTCCATGATCCAATCTTACCAGGCATCAGAGCATCCAGGTGGGTATAATGAATAAGCTAACTTCACTCAGGCTTTATTTCTGAACAGCCAGAGGAAATTAGGCTTCAATAGTTTCATTGCATCCCCAGTTAGCTGTGAAACATTGCACTGACTTTGTAGGGGAGGTGAAATGAAAGCCTCTCTGCAGCTGTGGGAGATCTGTTTTAGGCATATCACTGCCACAGCTCAGCATCACACACTGTATGGCATACTGCTGCCACAGCTCAGCATCACACACTGTATGGCAGCTGCTTTGAGGCTTCAGACACTAAGCAGATGACAAATATAAGGCTGAAGGGATCAACGCTATTCTTCTGTTTTCTCTTGTTAGCAATCCTGATGCAAAAAGCTCTTCGAGTTCAACTCATTCCTCTTCAGCAGGCAACAATTTTATTATTTTGCTGAAGCTAGTATTGATTCTAGCAGTACAGTACCTTCTGTATGACTGTCCAACTTGATGTGAGTAAATGTCACCAGGAGACTATCCCATGGTCCCACATAGGTACAGACAGCAGTGGCAAAAGAAGGACTTCAGTGGCAGGAGCAGGGACTGTCACAGTCGGTCATATCTGTGACCAGGAGGACTACAATGGAGGCAGGCAGCTTCTTGGTGTAATTGTTCTGGAGTTCCTATGCTGAGGGTCATTCTGGACCAGAGCCAGGACTTGCTGAGCTCAACATAATGCTGACTTGTGTGCTCATTGCACAAGTTCAGCACAAACTGTTCTGTATGCTGCCTATAATGGTTTGATTTAAATGATGTTGCTTGAGCAGTGGCATAAGTGACCCTTTGGCTATAACTCCACTTCCCTCTGCTCTGTAGGAATGGCACAATTTCCTTAGGGCTGGAGCCCCAACAAGAGAGCATGGAACTAAGGGCCTTTCTACAGCAGACCCTTACTGTTGAAAGTGCTGTTTGCCGTTCACAGGATATCTCCTATTTGTGATGGAATTTCCAAACCATATTCTAAAATTTCATACTATGCATTCTCATTCAGACATTTAGAATCAACATATATCCCCAAGAAACAGCACTGCTGCGAACAGCCCCTTTTGGAAGTGCACTAGGGTCCAACTAATTGCTTCCTGACTTGCTGACCCCTCATCCTGACCCTTCTTTGATGTTCTTATTTATTTGTTTGCTGGAGCATGAATAACAGGTGAGAAATGCTGTCTCTGGGTGCTATATGGGACTATTATCTCTATTACTATTACCTCTATCCCTACCATAACAACCATACATTACAGGATTACAACTTAAAATTTAAAAATCCTTTAAGTTCTGATTAAGAAAAAATTGTTTCTTTGTGACAGTTTTTTTTTTTTTATTGCAGGTTTTTGTTTTTATGGTTTGCTTTGTAATAACACATTTTTGTCGGCAGCAAACCAACCTCATTCCTGCGGGTGTCTCCTTTCTGCTGGCTAAAACTTTGCTGCTATTTGTGTACTTGAATTCCTCTGACATCAAGGGAAATATGGACTATTTTAGAGTACATCCAACGTTACAAACAGATGAGACCAGTGGTGGAAGCCAACGTCCCTCCTTACTTAATGGGGTTTCATTTGATGATATGTGGACTGGTACCAGGGAGTGCCAAATCTCTGGAGCTATGAGAATAGGTAATGTTGGAAATGAGAATGTATATCAGTGACACAGAATGTATGTTGTTTTCTTCACGGAGCTACATAAACTGTTACATAGCAGAAAGCTGTGGGAGGTGGTTCAAATGCACGCACCAAACACTGGGGCTGGAGCAGAGCTGGGTCAGTTTTCTTTAGGTGTGGACCGCAGCTGAACGCAGTGCTGATGTTTAGAGCTTCAAACCCACGTGCATCGCTCTTTCAAGCCCCCGGGATGTCTCCGTGTCTGCAAGTTAACTAGAGATGTAAACTGGGACGGGCAACCCCAGCAGCGGGGTGTGCTCTGACTTCCAGCTCTGCCTCCCGGAGTCGCGCCGCACACGTGCGTTTTGAAGCGCTTTGGCCGCGGTGTCCCACCGAGCCGAGCAATAAATAACGGCTCCAACGCGGCTCCTCGGATTGCCCCCGCGTTAACACACCTGTTCCCCGTCAGCGGCGCCCGGGGCTCTGCGGGAAGGACCGCTCCCCGGGGCCGCGTCCGAGCTCAGCCCGGCGCTGCCGCACGTGCGGCGCAGCTGAGGGGCGGTGCTCGGCACCGGGAGCCGCGCACCTGCGGCGGTGCGCCCGCCCCGAGCGGGCAGCGCTTCACGCCGCGGCGGGGCGGAGCGGTCCCCGCGGGCCACGAGGGAACCGCCCCGGGTGCCGGCGGGACAAAGCGGCGGGGCCGGGGTTGGGGAGGGGGCCGGGCCGGGCCGGGCCGGGCGCGTACCGCCCCTTTAAGGCGGGCGCCGAGCGCTCACCTTGCCTCCTCCTCCCTCCCCCCCTCCCCGCCCCGCCGCCTAGGTACCGGCCCCGGGCCGCTCCGCGCGCTGATTGGGCGTTCGCCGGGCCCGGTCACGTGGGAGGGGGGGGCGCGCTCCCCCCCAGCCTCCAGGCCGCCATTTTGGCTGGAAAGTTTGGAATTTCCGAGCGCTGAGAGCGGGAGGCGGCGGCGGCGCGCGCCCAGCCCTGCCCGGCCCGCTCCAGCTGCCCCGTGCCCGGCCCGGCCCGGCCCGGCCCGCCGCGCCCCCGGCCCATCCCGCTGCTCGCGGCGGGAGCCCCGAGTGGAGGCGCCGGGAGGGTCTGCTCGATCTCTCGGCGGGGCGCTGGGTCAGGCGGGGCGGTCCCGGCGCGCCCGGCCGGCAGGGGGTGCGCGCCGCCGCCCCGCGCCGGGTCGGGCTCAAAGTTTGCGAGGCGGAGCCGCGGCGCCATGCCCGTCAGGAAGCAAGGTGAGCGCCGCGCGGGGCCGGGCCGGCCGCGCTCCCGGCCGCGGACAAAGGAGCGGGGCGGTCCCGCGCGTGGGGGGTGGTCGCGGTCACCCACCTGTGCCACGCTCAGCGACTCTCGTGTCTGCCCGCAGATACACAGCGCGCCCTGCGCCTCCTGCAGGAGTACCGCTCCAAGCTGAGCCAGGCGGAGGACCGGCAGCTGCGGAACTCCATCGAGCGGGTCATCGGCATCTTCCAGAGCAACCTGTTCCAGGCGCTGATCGGTAAGCGCTGCCGCTCCGCTCGGGCTGGGTCCTGTCGCAGTGCCGCTCGCCGTGGCGGCATGGGGAGGTGGTTTGCTGTGTTGGAGGAGTTCTCGTGCTGCTCGGCGCTGTGTGTGTGTGTGCCGTGCTCGCACACGTGCTGTTGCGCTCGTGTTTTCTGTCACTTACTTTCTATGAGTTTTCTGCCCGGCACGCGGGCACTCCGTGCTGAACGGTCCCTAAAAATGCGTATTGTATACTTCAAGAGCAGAGTTAAGTTAACGGAAGGAAACTTGTAATGTTGCAGGGAGGCTACAGCGATGTTTTCGGTTGCGTAGTGAAGCACAGCAAAAACCTCACTAGTTCCTAGTTCAGGGTGATTTCAGTGCTTTTTCTCTGAAATTGTTAGTGTAAATATTGCTGAAATCCTTTTACGAAGCATTGAATTTTCTGCCCATCTCTTAGAAAGCAAACAGAACAAAATAAACAAGTGGAGCATAAACACAACTTGCACAATCCTGTCCTGACTTTGGAACTTCTACATGGAGGCAGGGTGCTGTGGTTTATTCCTGATTGGTTGTCGCTATCTCTGTGAGAGCTAAGAAAATCTCTTCAAGTATGTTGTCCTTCCCTTTTAACAAAGTAACTCGCGCGTAAACTGTGCTGTTAACATTGTACACCATATAGGTTTCTCTGTTACTTTGCGGTTACATAGTTTGCATAGCAAGTATGCTACTGGGTCGTGAATGAATTTGTGTTGTGGTGGAAACATGAGTACAGGCAAAACATTGCAGCATGTGAAGTGCTTTCTCCTGGAGTGTTTGTTTCATCTTCAGGTGGGTTTTCAGAAGTTGGTCATCTTATGGAAAGTCTCCCATATACATTCATCAAATATGGTTATGCAAATAGGCCTGTTCCCATAGGGCACTTCCAGGAAGGGTTAACTTGCAGGAGCTCTGTGCATTTCTTTTCAGCTAAGCAGCTCCAAGATGAGGATCTACGCATCTCTGTATGATGTGTGTGAACAGAATTTTTTCATTGCTGGATGAAATTGTTGAAGTTTTGTATCAGGAAGTGAATACTGTGGTTATGCTTTTTATTTTCACCTAGGAGATCTTGCTGTTAGTTATTAATTGAATGAAATACTTGTCAATGGCATGGAAGTGGCCTCTGGTGTCGTAACCTGAAGGACACAGTTTATTCTAGAATCTGTATCCAGAGCTAGGTTATCTCTGTAACTTAGCTCTTGGCAGTAGCATTCTTCAATCAGGAGGCTACTGTGTGCCTGCTGGGGAGCTGCATGGCCTGTTTTCTGATCTGTTAGAAGTCCTGCTGCAGCCACGATGTCTTCAGTTCTGTCTGGATCAGCTGATCTTGTCATACACCATAGGTGTTGAGCTTCTTGGGAGCGTTAGCGTTAATTTTACATTTAGTGGTTAACTGTATGATTGTTAAGGAGCTTGTGTTCATGCTCCAAACTTTCTCTGAAATGTAATAGCAGTGAGTAACTTCCCAGCAATTGATGCTGTCAGCTTCAGTATTCTTCCTTTAACCTACTCCTTTCCATGGAAATTGCATTGGAGAAGTACTTGCTTGAGGCAAACTGCTCCTGGCTATTGTGCTCCTGGCAACATCTTTATACTGCCTGACTACTGCTTGGTGCCTTCTGGGAGGGGGGGCAGCTCCCTGCAAGGAGTAAGGGGCTCCCTGGAAAAGGTGCTGTGTGAGACATGGCTGCATTGGTGGAGAAGCCCTTGAGCTGGTTCCTGCCTGACCTCTTGCCATGGAGATTTGGGAACAGCCTGGATGAAGCTGTGCTGCAGGTTGGGCTTACCTGGAATGCTGCACTTGTAATCAACATGTAGCTGATTTTCAGGTGTGACTTTTGCAGGAGTTGTGATGCCTTTCCAACTTAAATATCCACAGCTGCCCTGACAGAAGCTTCCAAGCTCAACCATGGATTTATTTTTCATATAGTTGCTTCTTTCTGAAAGCAAGTTACTTCTAGTTTTTACTGCTTTTAACAGTAGAAAAAACTAAAACAAAAACCCCAATGAACACAAACAAAATGACTTCCATTCCACTTTTTTCCCCTTTTATTCTGCCTGGTTGCTGCTCTATCTCTACGACTCAACTGTCTGTGGTAGGTAAGAATGTTTGTGAGGGCTGCGCTCAGGATATGCTGACAAATTAGTGCATCTTTTTTAGGGTGGTTTTGAACTTGGCAATCAAATGCTGTTCTTTCAAGCAAAAAATAGTCATTACTTTATGCATAGGAACGTGGAGGAAATCAGTAGTTTTCTCTTCCAGGAATATTGTGTATTTCATCTACTTATTTTACAGGGAGGAGTTAATTGTTAGGCTCTTTGTGAATTTCAGTTTGGATACCGAAGAATATGTGATAATCTCACAACTGATATTTTTCCCATATTATACTATAGATTCCTCCAACAAATTTTAGTTCAGCAATCTTACAGACTTGACCTGCTTCTTAAATATAACATTCTGGTTTAAAATGTTTTGATTTCGGGTGGTGACTAGTCATTGTGAACAGTGTTACGAAGTTGACATTATCACATCAGTGTTATATCTGTAAGTGAAATAACTGCAGTAATTTCAAGTTAGTAACAAAACTGGAAACCAAATGTCAGTGACCTCCTTCAAACAGTCTGTGAAAAAGCCTGTCTTTGATTTGTGTTCTGTAACGTGGTATTCCCATTTTTATTTGCTTCAGCCAGCCAAGTATAATGATGTCTGGTGCTTTAATTAAATGGATATTAGCAGCCTTTAATTAAAGTCAACTTGAGAAATAGTGTTCTTTTTTAAGTAAAACTCCTATTTTACTGTCTGAGGATTGTGTGCTATATCTTCTACCTGTTGATTTCTTGTTGTTACAAATAGCTTGTTATTGATATTCTGATTACTGGTACAGTGAGTTAGGTTATTAAATGGCCATAGTAAGACATCACATAAGGAGGGATGGCATAGGATTTAATTTCACTTTGATCCTGATGTTGGTATTTGTCTTAAAATAATCAGATAATACTTCTGCAGTTAAGCCTTTAGTTTAGGGTTATATAGAGCATTATTTTTATAACTATGCATCTGAAGGTTTTTTTTTTTTGTCATGAAGAAGTCGACTGAATGAAGCTGAATGTGGTAGATATTGTTCATGTGAGACACTTCATTTATTTAGCTTGGAGCCTCTCTGTGTGAAGATTTTTTTGTGTAATTATGTGCTGACTACAACTAACACTGAATATCTAGTGTGGCAAATCTTGTAGAAAAAATACAGTGGCTTCTGTAGTCTTTGCTGAACCAAGAACCTGTTATCTCAGTGAACATGGTGTTCTTAACCATGGTCTGGAATGATGAACACCATGAAATAGTGTCATAAATACTGTAAATGTTTTTACAAACCAGAGGAATAAGTGTCATCTCTGAAATGTGATGAAAATTGATGGTTGCAGTAAGGTAATGCAGTAAATTCACATTTACCTGACGGGGGCTGAAACTTCTAGGACTTTAAAGCAGCCATAGCTCTGTCCACGTTGGCTCTCTGAACTGGTTAAGGGAATGATCCTGTGTTTTAGGCTGACGTAGGCTCAGCGCCCCTCAAAGTTGGGACCATCTGGGGTGGTCTGACCATATATCTACTGAGTCCCATCTCTGAATTCTCTGTGGCATCCCCAGTGACATTTGTGTTCTTTTAGCTTCCTTTCAATTACTTAACTGGTGTGGAAATACTTTACTTACTAGCTAAATTCAAGTCTGATGCCATTAAAGCTGAAGCTTTTCTGTGTAACTGAAACCAAAAGTATTTGCTCTTGGGGAAAGTTCAGTATCAGCTTTTATTTCAGAGATATGATTAGTTCATAGAACACAGGGAGCGATGATATGGTTGACTTTTCAAACCTGTTCATGCCTAAGAGAGCTTTAGTCCTGGCTTTGTGTCATTGTGTAAGGCTGTTCTGTAGGTAAGGTGAGGAAGGCTCCTTGTGAGCTGCTTCCTGATTGAAGTGCAGCTGAGCCACTCACAGGCTGGTTCAGGGGTAGCTGAAGAATTCGTTGCAGATCTGGGAATTCTTGACACTAACTCAGGGATCTGGTTAGGTAGTGACTAATACTCTTTTTTAATTAGATGGAATTCAGGGAAAATTAAATTATCAGTTATATTGGATACCTTTGAAATTGTAGATGTTAAATAGGGTATTTTTAGATTGGAATCTTACCCTTGCTTTATTTTTATGATTTTTTTAATTATTATTATTTTTTTCTCCTGGGTTGGTTACATCTGTGCTCCTATTTGAGATTGAAACATCCATGAATGTAGTTCTTACAACTTGCAGGTGTTCATCTGCTGTCCAGAGGAGTCTCCCAAGGATACGCTGTGGTTACTTACTTAGTGCAGTCCCCTTCTTGATGTTCAGGATGAGCTGCTCAGTTTCAGCCGGATTGGATGTAGAGTTATGTCTTCAGTTAAGTACTTGATTATCTGGATCTGGATGGAGAGAGTATGAAACAAAGTTTACTTTGTGTCCAGAAATTTGGAGCTTGAACTCGGCTATTAGTGTGTTTTTTCTGTGTAGTTTGTAGTTGCCTGAGAACCCGTTTTCTGGAAGAACTTCATGCTGTCCTTTTGAAGGAATGCAGTGATGAGGGAAACAGACTCTCATTGCTCCTCCTCTTTAAACAGCTGCTGATCATTTTGTATGTATGCAGTTTGGCTTGAGAGTGAGGAAAGCTTTGTGTAAGTGCATGCCGCCTGTATTCCTTTACTTTTGATGTTTCAGTGTTTTCTGTCCTGCATGTGCTTGTGACGGTGCACTAGGATTAGGAGCTGCTTTTGGCAGCCCAAAATAGTATGCCGGACTAGTGTAAGTTGAGCAGTTATGGGTGTGCAGAGAGAGCATTGTGGCAAAAGATTATCCCTGTGGTTATCCCAACTGTGTATTCAGTTCTGAATTGCTGCACTGTAGAGTCTGTCTGTCACAGTATTACTCTCTTTGCTCTGCTACCATAAAAGCAGTTATTGACCAGCAAACTCTGTCAATAAATTCGATGTTTTCCTAGGGACTGGAGAGAAAGCTGAACTTCTGAATTACTGCTACAGTTTCCAGGTTCTGGAAAAGTTTATTCAGTCCAGCTCTGCAGCTGGAATGCCGTGTGCCTGGTGACTTGGGGGCTTGTCCTGAGTGTCCTGTTGCATGTGTTTTGGGGGATGGCACTTGCTTTGCAGGTGGAATGAATCATCCAAGAAGCTGAAGATCTGACAGTTGCTGAGTTGTCTCCTTGCACAGATGGTTTCCTGAATCATAACTAGGCCGAACTTGGAGGGATGTTAAGAGACTGCAGAAGGTGTAGAAGGCTGACAGTACAATAACCTCCTTAACTTTGTTTGCCTTCTAAGTTAAGGGAGACTGTAGGGCTCTTGAGTAAAGCTTTTGCAGGGATCTTGTCACGTGCAAGTACCTTCCCAACAATGTCCTCAAGAGAACCTCAGTTGCTTTGGCTTGAGATTAAAAAGACTTGTGGACAAATGGTAAAAGTACTGAAAATTAAAATCCCATTTTCAGAACCTTGTTTTAGAGCTTGGCTGCAGGTACAGGTGTTGCTTCTGGGGAGATGCTGGTGTGTGGTGCCTCCACTGTCAAGTAGTTACCTTCAAGTCTATTGGCTTATATTAGTAAAAGAGGAAGAAGCACAGCTGTGCACCTGTGTGAAAGCTCAGTTCAGATGTTTGAGTGAACATATCCCCTATATCCCTCAATTGTTTTTTCCTCCCCAGAGTTTATTCCTTTGGAGGAAATTCTTGTCAGTTCTGTATTGGTGCTAATTAGGGCCCATCCTACAATTAAAAGCTACTAATAGCTCTTCCTGTGTTAAGTTTCTGTTACCTGACAGTGGTAAATACATCCTTTAAGGAAAAAAAAAAAAGTGCAGTTCTATTGGTTGCTAATAGTTTGGAACTGCAGTTATTTGGAGATAATGGGTAACTGGGAGTTCATTTCAGGTTTTTTTTTTTTTTCCTTTGGCTTGGATTGATGACTAAGTACACATGATGTAATGTTCACTGGAAAAGAGTGTGGACAGCCAGGGGGGTGATGCCAACTTTTAGCTATTTGATGGCAATTTAAAATCTTTTAAGTTTTTTCTACCTTAGTTCTGAATATAATCCCTGTGGGATTCTGAAGAAAATCTGGGAAGAGACCATCTGAAGGTATGCTGAAGGAGCAATTGGAGAGCAAAGGGGAAAATGAACAAACAGTTTGGAAAATGTAAGTGGACAGGCTGGCAAGGAGTTGGACATGGCTCACTGCAAACATCAGCCAGAGGAATAGGAGCAGAGAGCTGGATCTGAGGTTAGATGAGAGCAGTTTCAACTGAGTGCAAATTAAGGTGCATTTATGCTATGGAAGCAGAAAATAATACCTTCCAAAGTTTGAGAGCTAGAAGTTAAGGGTGTGCACAAGGGTTAAAGCTTTGGGTACAGCCACTGAGCAGAAGGGTTGAGGAGGAGGAGTTGGCTGCTGCAGATCGAATCCTGTAGAACAGAACATGAGAAAGCTGTACTACTACTTATATATTTTTTTCAAGACATGGTGATGGTGCATAGCAGTAGCTTGTGTTTAAAAAACAAACTCTAGAAAGGGCTTTACAGGGGTTACCATTAAACTGCTTTTCACTCTTCAAATACGAATGTTTTTCCTGGGGAGCTGGGGATGAAAAATGAATACACAAAGAGAATACTCACTGGACTCTGGTCATTGGTTTGACAGATGAATGTGAAGTTTCTGTTCACGTTTTCATTTTCTTGTCTATTATTAATAATTCGTTTTTTCAGGTCTCGCGTTTGGGTTTACTTAGCTTGAGGCACCAGGTAAGTTAGGATGCAGGACTGTGACTTCCTTAGAATTAGTAGGAACTGCCTTACACCTGAAGAATGAAGATCTGTAGCATTGGCAGACTCTTGCCTGATCTGACAGTAATCGTAACTCCACTCATATTTTGTCTGTCCATTATGTAGGACTGCTAAGAACTTGGCAGAAGCCATGCGTCTCAAATTGCTCTGAACTGAAATAACATGTTGACCTTTGTTTTTCTTCCTGGTAGTTTTAAGTCTAAGTTTTAGGTGCTTCAGCTTCTTTAGCAGGAAGCCCTAAGTGAGAAAGATACCTTTGTTTTTTTTTTCCCTAGGGAGGGGGATAGAGACCTTTATAAGCTGTAATGGGATGATATGTCTTCCTGGACAACCCACATTGATGATTGAACTATTAGCAGTTTAGTTTGTTTGTGAAGTGTGTATTTGGAAAAAATCAGATATTTGCCTCTGCTGTACTTGGATGAATGAAGGTCTGAAAAGAAGCAGGCCAACAGGAGATGTTCACTTAGATGGGTCTTTGGGTGAAATACTCAACTGAAATGTAAGTCAATTTGTGGAAGAATTCTTAAACTCCTTGATGACTTTCAAGCCTGAGGGACCATGGTATTAAAATGCTATGTGCTGTGAAGTCTGTATGTTGTTGCTTTCTGACCTTCTGGGACCAAAATGGGTTTGTTCTCTGCTTGAATGTCTGCTAGGAAGGAAATGCTTCCTTGATGTCAGTATGGAGTTAGCTATGTAGCTGGAATACACAAATGCTTGAGAACAAGTTTTAAGGCTTTCACCCTTTTATGCTACTTCAGTGAGACCTAGGTTGAGGAGCTCACTAAATGTCCATTTAGAATTACAAGGATTTGATTTCTATGTGTTATGAGCTTGTAGAAATACTGAGTGTTAATACTAGGCTGCAGGGTATTACTGACTATTCTCTAAATCTTAGTGGCTTGTGTGTTTGTAGTTGATAGGATAGTCTCTTAATGACTGGGCAAATGAAATAAAAGTAGTGGGAAACTAAACGTGAAAGAAAATTGGCAGTTATTACTGGGAAGGGAGGTTCAATAACTTCAAATTCATGTGTGGGTTTTCTGTTGCTCAAAATAGTTATGAGTGACCTTGAAAGATGATGAGCACTGAGATGACCATCTTCAGATGACCATTTGCTTATTCATATTAAGAGAGAAGTTGCAGAAAGGCTAGTGAGATTGGGAAGCCAAATAGCCTCTGAGAATCAGTGCAAATAAATCTAAAGTGATGCACAGCAGAGCAAGCAAACCAAACATACTACTGGAAGCCCTGAGTTAACTGTCACCCACCTGGAACAGATATTGGCAACACAAAGAGCCCTGTGAAAGTGTCAGCACAGGGTTCACCAGCAATAGAAGTCAAACTGGATCCTTGGAACGTTTAGGAAAGCAATTGAAGGTAGATTGATACTGATGATTATGGACACTGTAAAAATCCAACTTGTGCCCGGATCTCTCATATAATATAATGCTTTGGTCTCTTCCTTTTTTGTGGCCTTCAGAAGGATGCAATAGAAATAGAACGAGTTGGAGAAATAACAACTTGGTGACAAGAAGTAGGAGGTGGCTCCTGCAGAGAGAATGACAGAGAATGCAAGTTAGGACACTGTAGCCTAAAAAGGATGATTGAGGGGTGAATAGAAGGTCTGTAAAACTGAGGGGCGAGTATGAAAATAATTAAGGATGTACTGTAACTGGCATTAGGCAGGTGTGGCTTCAGATGAGTTGGCTGCTGAGTATGCTCTGCTCCAGGGGGTGCTTCAGTGCAGAAATCTGAGGAAAGGGAAGCTGAATGTCTTTGTAGAAGTCCATTGAGGGTTACTACATAGACAGGGTCTTTCAGTGGCTCAAGAAGTCTGCAGGTGGCACATGTTTTGAACCCAGGAGCGTATTTGAGGAATATGAACATGCTTGATGCGTTCGTGTACTTCTTTTCTAGATACATTTATCAAAAATAAACAGAAAGCAGAAAACAAATATGCGCGTGTTAAATTAACTGTTGTTTTTGTGTACAAAGCTATAAGTACATTAAAATTGCATCTTCAAATGAGCATATAATTAATGCAGCAAATACAGTTGTCATTAACTTGTGTTCACTGTGATAAGCTTACGGCTCTGTGTAGTGTATAGTGTAAAGACAGCAGCTGGCTGTTTTACCTGCATGCTGTCCAGTGTAGTCTGCTCTAGTGCTGTGTGCCAGCGTTTCAGTCAGTGAAATGTTAAGCTTGAGTGGAATTTCCTGGTGTTTAGTTAAGGAAAACCACCTAGAACCCACAAATGGCCAAAATGCTTAGAGGGTGAAAATGCAAAGCCTGAAAACAGCGGGTTACTGTGATCATTAAATGACTTTCTTAGTTAAAAAAAGAAGAGCACCAAAAATAGCTCAGCAGATTTTTGGAAATAGTAAATGCCTGTGACGTTTTGGCTCTCTTCTTGGTACCATAGCATTAAAGGTTTGCTATTAATATTTTGAAATAAAACCTGAACAACCACAGTAAGTAAAAGATTCTGGCAAGTCATTTCATTCTTGTCAGAAAGCCAAAGACATTGTACTGGTTCTCACGCTTCTGCCTGTAACATGAATTACAATAATTTCACTGAAGCCTGGAAACAAAACTGACTTTAAAGTATACAGTCACTATGAAAATTGTGAATTTCAGCATTTACTTTGTTTTGGCATTTCTCTGGCAGCAGGGATGGGCCTCTGCCTGGGGAGAGTATACAGCTTCTGTGAGTACAGATGCCACAGTGTCTGTGGTCTGCAAATACATACTCTGCAGAACTTCCCAAAACTCATCTCTATGAAATCCGTGAACAGCCAGTGATAGGGGGCTGGTGAGCTTTTGGGCACCTGATCCTTTAAAAGGAAAGTTTTGTAGGCTATTACTGGCTTGTTTTTGCATGTGCTGTCTGGGGTTTTCATACGTGTGTGTTAATCTTGAGGTACTGTAATATTATCAGGTTATTTCTGATCCTTGCTGTAGTGGGTGCTGGTTGATGCAGAGCTTTGTCTGCAGGGCTGTTGCCTGCAATTGTATATGCATGCTATTCTATGTAAGAGTTGAAGGAGGTATGAGATATGCTATTAATTTCCTTGCATTTTGGCTATTGGATCACTTCAAGGTAATTTCTACCTGCTATCAAAAGGAAAGAGCAAACAGTTAATCCTTTTTTTGAAAATGCTCTTACCCCGAAGGCTCATGTTGCAGCACAAGTTTCCATCGAGGGCCCATGAAGAGAACTATGAAGGAGAATTGTCTGTTGCAGGAACCTGACACTTGAAGTCTCAGAAATGGGTGCTGACATCAGGAACGCCACAATTAAGTTTTACCATCATCCAGAGTTATACATGGCTTAATTTTGAGATGCTTAGGCAGTTTGCCGATCTAATTATGATTTGGTATGTTGGTGCAACATCCAGCTTTACTCAAATAAAATGAGCTGTACTGTTAACATTGTTGATCTAGTTGAATACAACAAATTGTTGAAAAATGCTCCAAGTTGCAGCCTAGGTGGCTTCAGTTCCCAACAGGTCTTTGCACTCCATATCTTGAGATGGGCAAAAGGAAATGCACCTTACAGGCAAAGCCAAGAATGCTAGCTTAAAGTCATAGCAGCCTAATTAGAAAGCTATTATTAGTAACAGTAGCATGTGTGCACCTGCATGTTTTGTATTTATACATACTTATGTGTGTTTTATGTGTAGCTTTTACATAGCTTGGGATGGTTGCATTGTATAGTAACTTCTGGTTTCTTGTATATTTAATATATATAAAATGGGTTACATATCAACTTGCAAATTTTAACTATATACATATTACATACTTACGTGTACACTGTGTGTATTCTGTATGTAAATACATAAAAATAGATTATACCACGCTGTAGTCCGAAGTAAATAGTATACAAAGTAAATGAATCACCTGATCTTTAGGTAATTATTGCGAGAGCTAGACAAGCCAAGCTGAGTGAGTGGGTGAGAGCCCTGCTGCAGCAGGGCATTGAAATTAGGGGATCTCTGGGGTCCCCTTAAACCCACACCATTCTTTGATTTTGTGTTGGCTGCTGTTTAACACTTGTCCTTTTAGCTCTCCTGAAACTGTGCTGCTACTTGTGTCTCTCAGCTGTTCACTAGATGCTTTCCTTCTAGTGACTTGTGCTCTCTTCTGCTGGTCTGTCATCTCTGAGTTGGACTTTTACTTTTTCTGTGATTTAGTTTTTGTCTCGATCTTGTGTAGATTGATTTATAATCAGTCTTGCAAGTAATATGGGAGGAGGGGGATAAGACATGATAAGACATGGAAAAAAAGCATCTGGAAGGGGGAACCTAACTATAAATGTAAGTAAAAAAATAAGTACTTTGCTAGCTACTGTCTATGAGAACAAGGAAAATAGCAGAACTCTTCACATGTTAAAAAAGCATCTTCAGATTAATATGACTTCATTAGCTATTTCAGGTGTGTTTTCACAATGAAATATCTTTGAGCTGATGTGTAGCAGTAGACCAGATAATTTTTTTATGTTGGTTTTAGTATTGCCCGAATTTCTGACTTTATGAAATATGAGCATCCAGCATTCATTCCTTGTGATCTTAGTGCATTAGGCGCATAGGCTGCTAAGCTGTGCTCAAAAGTGCTTACCATGATCATTCTGAATAATGTAAATTGCTGTTGGGATTTATTTTATTTTTTGAAGGAAAAAAAAATATTTTGTATCCATTAAATTCCTAGGAACTTTTGTTACTTATTTGGAGCAAGTTCGGGATAAACAGACTAATCCCGATGCTGTTAAGTGATGTATGCATGTCTGGCATATCTCAGTAGTGCGGTGTCCTTAGATGGAGAAGTAGTGTATGGGAAATGCGGTGCTTTTTTAAACAAGCCATTTTGCGGTGTGAATAGATGGCTACCTCAGCTGGCACTGAGACTTAGGAGTACCAGAATTGAGAGTAGAGAGTAGATGCCCTAGATTTCTGCTGTGAAACACTTGCACAAATAACCCCTTCCCATAAATAATGTAGTAGTCTCATGTCCTGGTTGATGTGGATTGCAGCTATAGAATCAGCTCAAAACATTGCCTATTTTAATGTACAATGCAGTGTATTGAGGGAAAATCTTTACTCAGTATGCTAGATTGATGCATTAATGTTAATGCAGCTACAAGACAAATTTGCAACTGTGGGAGCTAATGTGAAAGATAGAGATACAAATTGGCTTTAAATCCCGGGTTGGTTTGCTACTGTATATCTAGGTCACTTAATGTCTTCTGCAGCCCTTGCTTTCTTCCAATCAGCGGTGCAAAGAGCAAGTGTAACTTTAAATATTAATGTAAGCAGTTGGTAGGAATTTCTCTTGCTCAGAGAAAAGCTACAAATGGAATTTGAGAATTACAGTTTTCTGAACTTGAGAAGAACAGCAGTGCAATATCTATAGAAAAACCTGCGTGTGGAACAGCAGCAGCAGTAAGATGTCTCATTTATGTGGTGCTTCTCTTGAGGTGCAGCTCCATCTGTAAAGGAACTGGATATTGTGCCTCTGTCACTGTGTCTCTAGGCAGCTACAGATTCTGCAGATGAGAACTACTTATTCTTTGCTAGGACCTATTTACTGTTTGGACTAACCTCGTCAGAAGTGTTTGTCTTCCGTGAAGCTGTTGCAATGAAAAATGTCAGTTATGATTTCTGTTTAGTGGCTTTTCTGCTTCCAGGAAGAGAGTTTAAACTTTACAAGCTCTTTGTTCATCTCTCCTTCCCTTAGCCTATACCCTTTAGGTTTAAATTTATATGTTTATATTTTATGTGAATGATTACAGTTGTGGTAGTAAGTTTTGGACACACGCATTCTGAGATACAAGGCACAGGGAGTTGTGCATCCTGTGGGAAGGTTTGAGTGATCTTAATGATGGGGCTTCATTTGTGATACGTAGATTAAGTAGTGGGTATCTAATTTGTTTTGTAGGATTTTAATGTTGTTCAACTCAGGATATCATAGTAACTATGGAGCCTAACTTCAATTTTTTTTTCCATGTCTCTAGATATTCAGGAGTTTTATGAAGTGACCTTACTTGACAATCCAAAATGCATTGATCACTCTCAGCCGTCTGAACCAATACAGCCTGTGAATACCTGGGACTTCTCCAGCCTCCCGAGCACAACAGTGACATCAGAAACACTGCCAAGCAGCCTTAGCCCAAGTGTAGAGGTATGTCATCTCTGCTGTATTTTTAACCTTTGGAATGTTAGACAACAGATGTGTTCATTTTACTTAATAAACGTTTGTATTTTTTTCATTGAATGTGCCATGAAGTGACTGTTACATGATGAGAAAATGGAGCGGGGAAGTAGATGCATGGTAGGGTGTATTTTCAGTAAACCAGGATTTCCTTCCCTCAGTTTAAGTAGTAATGTTACTTGCATTTTTTCTGTGTAAGTCTCATTTGTATTTCCCCAACAAGAGAACTCTATTTCAAGTGTGCTTTAAATACAGACAGTATTGCAAAGTGTGAGCTTCTCAGTGACAGAGGTAGCAAGCTAAGGTGACTTGTTTTATTAAATAGTAATAGAGCTCAGGAAGAGCATTGAATAGACTAGCCAAAGGATTACTGCTGTGTCTTATTGGGTAGCCCAGGGCTGTGTGCCATCCAGCATGATGAAGTCCTCATGGTGCCTTATTGAGTGAACCTGAGCAATTCTAGCAACTTCTGATACAGAAAGTCCGCTTAGATGCATAACATGAAGGAGTATATTGTGCTAGTGAGTTTCTGCAGTAAAAACAGAACAAAAAACCCACCCCAGAAAGGCTTTGTGCTTAATGAAGCTTTTCTAAAATTTGCCCTATTGAAGCTATTATGGAATCTGTCAGAAATTCTGTAGAGGAAACCTGGATTGCTGCATCTTATCAGAGTTTAGAAGATGTCTAGTTGGGAAAAGATCAACTTGTTAGCCTAGCTAGGGGTAAGTGCTATATATTGCTAAGAATCGTTATTACAATCTCTTTATATCAAGAAACTGCACAGCTTTGGTGTACCGTAGTATTGTCAGGATTGTGAGTAATCAAATATTTCAATGATTAGAAGTTGAACTTTCAGTGTTGCAATGAATTATTTTCCTTTGATTTTTCTTGTGGATATTGACTTTTAGGCTGGAAAACACGAAATCGGTTGTCTCTGAGATACTAGCTGTGTGAGGTTATATAGAGTGAGCCACGGCTGTAGCTGCCTTAGTGGAAACCATGTTTAAAGGCTATCACCTATGGAGAAAAACAAGTCGTGTTGGATGTATGAGAAATAGTATGGAAAAAAAAAGATGCATTACCTGTAGGCCTAATTTGGGAATTCCTAAGCATGGGTATTAGTGAAGGTTTTCAGCTGAGCTACTTACTAGATGAAGCAACTGTTTCTCCTGCACAGTATAGTGATAGTGGTATATAGAGTTACAAAAACAGAACCTGATATAGTGTGGATTACTTTGTTATTCTTTTAAGTGGCCCAGATTTGGACATTTGTGACAAAGCCACCTGTCTTCTTTGACACTTCTTGTCTCAAGTATCCCATGAAAGTCAAACATTTGTTTGACCTTCAATATATGAAGTAGATCTTGCATTTAGTTCCATTATTTAAGAGCATGGTCGTGCGTTTTGGTGTGGATGTTAGCTTATATGAAACCAAACTTAGCTTTTCTGAGTCCTTGTCACGCACAGCGAAGTTGAGCTGGCTTTATTAGAATACTGCTAATTAGCAGTGCTACTTTCCCACATCATAGTTGAATAGGTGAGGGTTAAGTGCAGAATTTCAGTGTTAATTTCATTTGCCTTTTTTATTGTCTGTATGTCTTAAACTTTTGTGAAAGATAAACTATATATAACAATTACTACAATGAATGTGAAGTCATGTAGTTATTTTCAGTCTTCTTTTTCTTCTTCGCTGACTTTTTTCTTAATACCTTTCCCTCAATATTTTGAGATTAAAAACAAAAATCCAAACACCACCACCAACCCAAGCAAGCACAGGGAAACAGAAGGAATTCTTACATACTGACAGTCTATATTCCACACACCTGCTGTGCATAGTACATAAAAGTTAATGTTTTTATCCCGTAGAACTTGATGCATTTTGGTTTCAATAATATGCTTTTTTCCCTATGTACTTTCTATTTATTATAAATGTGGTTTAAATTAATACAAGGCTGTAACGAGCCTCTAGTACTGCTACAGCATGTGCAAAACCTAATATTTGTTCACTGAAACTTACTAGAGATCAGAGGGAAGCCGAGTTTAACATATCTTATTTTGTTTGTGGACAACTTCTAAGCAGAAGTGGTCACTTTAGACTTGCAAGTCTGCTGCCCAAATAAATGGTAGCTCATTAACCAGGTATAACCAGATCCATGTACCAGATGCACGTAGATGTTATTTTAGCTCTCTTTAGTTTCACGTTGGTGGTAGGACAAGAGTGGATAAGAATGGGATAGTTTTTATTACTTGCAGGTTGTTGGTGTTGGATGCAATGCCTTAAACCACGCATATTTTGCTGTAGTGATAGATTTCTGCTGTAGTTACTCTGGACCAACTGGGTTTTCTTCCAGCTGACACTTGGTGTATGTGAAAGTTGCTTGAGAATGGGAATAGAATGCTTCCCTGAAGTGATTAAGGATTGTATTACAAGAACTTTCTATGCAGCTGACTTTGGAAGTGACTTTTTAGCAATGTGTGCTTGTATATACATGGAGTAGTGGTATGCAAGTTTAGCTTGCCTGAGGGCTTTTAATGGAACAGAAGAGTTCTTTGACTTTACTACTTCTGGATCAAGAGGGTAGATTTTGTAATTTCCATATATACTGTATTAGAGGAGGTTAAAGCTTTAAGTGCAGTTTTCCTGCCTGCAGTAATGTTTTCCTTTCTGTGCTTTCTGACAGCTTTATTTGTTTTAGTTTTCAGTACAAAAAGATGATGGGACAGAAAAATAAAAAGATTCAAGGTGATGATAAACAGGACAGGAATGTTAATCCCTCCAGTACTAATGACTAGTGAAAGGTGTATGCGGTTTCATTTGGAAGAGGTTAATCGGTGCGTAGCTCTGTCACGTGCGTTAAATACTGAGTTTGGAGATGCAGGTAGAGGAGCGCAGAGCAGGCTGGGCTGGCTTCCCGTGCTGATCGTGGGACAGGGGTCTGCGCAGCACAGCGCTTTTAGAGCCGCTTGCCGTGATCTGTAGTGCCATCTGGAGGTGGGACGCCTCGTGCCTGAGAAGTACGTGGTGAAACTTGAATCTCTGGTGGAATTGTCCCTTGACCTAATTGAGAAGCCAATTGCCAAGGAAACACGTGTTGTTTTTTTTCTTCTTTCTTTTTTCCTTTAGCTCTGTAGGGTATTGGTTGGTTTAATTCAAGCTGAATAGCAAACACTTGTTAATATCTCTGATGTAAACGTACCCACAAGTTGTCTTAGAAGCTGAGGGGGGAAAAAGAAAAAAAAATCTGCTGAACTCCATCTGAAAATAAACATTTTGGCTTGATGGTGGAACTTGATCTGGAGCATTTACTTTTACAGCTAGGCTAACAGATCTCAGTGTTTAGAGAATAATGGTGGCTGATCTGTTTTTTTTTTTTCCCCTGTTCAAACATATGGGCATGTGCAGATAGAATCAGCACGTAGAGAATATCTGGCTTACTGTCTTTTAAGTCCTCCTTGCCAAGTTCTTTTTTCTTGTAATAGAAAGCAGAAGAGGAAGTAAGGAAGGAGAAGAGCTGAAATTACAGACCAGTCATCTAAGTCTACCAAGTCAAGGTAGAAATGAAACTTTAGTCATCTTACAGTCATGGAATCGCCAGGCTCACTAATGCGAAACACCATATTGCTAAGGGTTAATGAAAACATGAGACTATGAAAGCTCTCTGGGCAATCTGCTCCAGTGCTAGACTATCCTGACAGGGGAAAAGCTTTTACTTCTTGAAGTCTGTTTCAGTTGATTTCTTTTTACTAATTTTCTCTTCATGCAGATGTGCTTTCCCTTGCTATGTAGGTACTGGATGCCTTCTTTTAGGTCATACTGGAATGTTTTCACAAAGCTAAAGCAAGAACAGTGCCCTCATCCTCTCTTGCACCCCCTCATTTGATGGCCTGCTGCACAACTTGCTTCAGGTTATCTACATCCTTGTCATGCTGGGGGAGGGTCACAAGATGAATAATGTATTCCAGGTGTATTAATAGAAGTGCCAAGCAAAGTGGAGTAATCACTTTCCTCGGTATTACTGTGCTTCTGATAACACACTCTAGGTGCTGTTAGGTGACTTTGCTATTAAAGCATACTGCAGGCTCAGGCTGAGCTTGCTCAAAATCTGTACAAAGGAAGGTAACATGAATATTTTGTTAAGAGATGGAATTAAGCTAACTTAATTTTCTCATACAGAGCGGGAATTAATTATGCTTACGAAGTAAGCTGTGATGTCTTTCAACCTTTTGAAGTTTTTTTTTTGATAGCTCTATGCAACATCTTAAAGGAAAGATAATGTTGTGGGGAGAAGGAACCTGAGGTATAGTTCAGTGGAATGAAGAAAACCACTCATTTAATGAATAGTCTGTAGCAGTTTGTAGCCGAAAATGGATTATTCAAAATGGAAATGTGTATCAAATAGTTAATCAGAATCTTAGAGGAAAATTGAGGAGTTTCCTGCCTACCTAGTTTATGGGGTTAGAGCTGCAGGATACTGTGCTTCTATTTCTGTTTCAGCAGGCTTTGTTGACTGCAGTATCCTCGGGCCTTTATAAATGCAGTCAGTTGTACCTGTCCCAGAAACAGGTGATTCCTGGAGAAATCCTAGGCCTGTCATGGCGATCACCTTCAGATGTGTCCTTAATATTTATAAAGACTCATTGCTCACTACCTTTATGATGTGCTGTGTCTGATTGTTCTACAACCTGTTGTCATACTGTTGCTTTGTGTTTGTGTTGCATATGCATGTGTATTGCCTGCTATGTTTTTCAACTATTTCTTTCTTCAGTGCTTGTTTTATTTGGGCATCTACTAGTGTGTAATCTGAGGTCTTCAAGGAACCTTGTTGCTTTCCCTGTGTTAACTTTATGGGAGGGGAAATGATGTTTGGCTTGCTGTTATTTTCCTTTAGTTCTTAAAATTCAGACACTTTCCACAAATAAGAAAGTGGAAGTCAGTTCAGGCTGTGTATGCAAGCAGTAAGTTTCTACTACTTCTATAAACTTACATTTATCTTGTGTGGATGTTTTTGTTTTTTTTAACTTGCAATAATTGCATTGTGCATCCAGGTTCTGAGGTAGCTGGGTTAGGTTATAGCATCTTAAAATGTAAATGCCTTTCTTTTTATCTTTAAAATTTTATTTTATTTTATTTTTTGCTAGAGGAGCTGAGATAATGCTTGCAGTGATACTACTGCTTCATCTTAACCAAGTCTTTGAAATCTCTTCAGATCTGCTGAAGGTGGGGAACCAATGTACTCTCAAAAAGCTCAGCTGAGCCTGCTTCTCTGGTTATACCTGTGGCAGCTGTATGTTATATGGGTTTTCTCAAAGAATTGGAGAGCAAATTAGCATTTAATTAACCATATGTGCTTTTGTAATCTGTGGGTAGATGCACAAATCTAAAAATTTATTTACAAAATCAGTCCTTTTCCAAAGTGTTATTTTAATTTTTGTGATTTATTCATTGTGTGGCTTATCTGCAGAGATTTTCCTCTAATTATCTGGTGACTTATCTGGTAGATAGTCTCATGTTGGAAAAAGAATAGGTCTGTGAAGAAAAGGGACTGCCAAATACAGTCTGAAAGAATTGGTAGATAATTCAACATGAGAAAATCCCATCTCTTTCTTTTGTATTACTCACATGATAATCATGCTTTGTTTTTTATTTTTTTATTTTTAGTGTTAATGTCATAGGTAGTGGTGAATGGGACTGGATAGAACAGATGTTGCTGATTGCTACTGATATGGCATAGAGCTGACAGAACAAATGTTTATTTTCAGTGGATATGAATATGAACAGATTGCAATGCTGTTTACAAATTCAGTGAAATAATAGTGATTTTACTGTCTAAGAAATGCTTGCTGGCTACATACAAGTGTCCTGCTCTTTGCATTAGAAATAGAGCTTTTAATACACTTCTTGATGATGATTCAGGTTTTGGGTGTACTTAAAGATCTTTCTGTTCTGGTGAAGATGTTTTTGAGTTAATATATTATATTGATTAATTGCAGTAGTTTCAGTTCTATTTTCTTATGTAGTTGTTTTTCTTAAGCTGTGTCCTTCTGAGCTCCAAGATGTTACACGTGCTTGGCCATTCAAGGAGTTCTGAAATTTGTCTCCAAGAAGTTGTACTCTTGTTTCTTCTGAAGATGCTAAACCTCAGGAAAGCTTGACTCATGTTTTCAAATGTGTTTGTTTTATGAGCAGGATTCCAATGAAAAGCATGCAGATACTGTGTTTTTTGGGCTGGAAGCTGCTTGTTTATAGACTCTCGTTGAGAGCTTATCCATCTATGTATTAGATTTATGAAAATGTGCATTACTGTTTGCTACAAAAAGTCTTGCTCTGCCACTACAGAATGTGTGATTAGTATCTTCCTTTTCTGTGTGGACTTGCCCCATGATAATATCCATTTACTGATAAATCATTTTTTCCATCCAATTGAAATAAAACATGGGTTCTGGTGTTTGTGCTTAATATTGTGACCCTGTGTGGACAGCTGCCAGATGGGGCTCCATTTCAAGTTGTCAGTGCACAGTAGTTCCTTCTGGTTTGTGTGAGGGGGGGGCAGTATGTTTGGCTGTGCTTGTTTTAAAACTCTGTGCCCCCTGCTCAGAAAAACTTAGTGATGATCATGATATACTGTCTGATCCATGAAACCTCAACCAAGCAATGCCTCTTTTTGCTTTCTGAATTGCTCTCTTTTTGCCACAGCTTGTGGTCTGAACAGTGGGTCTGAATAGTTAGGTGCCTTTTTGACGAGATTTATTGGCCACTGGTCTTGGTAAGAGATAACAGTTGAGTGGGAAGGTGATGGTCCTTATTTCCAAGGGATTCCCAGAGAAAGACAAGAATTTAAAGAGGAAAAAAAAGTGCCTCTGAATAAGTCAGCTGTAGCCACGATTAGGTTATAGAAGCTTAATCTTAGAGCAGGATGGCTGAGAGAAATTTGAGTGATGAGAAAGATCATCAATTTGAGCCCTTGATACACAGAGCATGATTGATGGACAGGCAGAGCTTGTGCACCACTGGGAGCTCCTGAATTGAAGTTTGTGCAAGAAACACATGTGTGGGCTGCATGCCTTAGGCTAGGCATTAAGAGATGTTTCTAGTGTGTGCCATGCCACCTAAAAAGGCATTTTCTCTTGTTTTTGGATCCTTGTGCTTTGTCAAGTTCTCTGCTCAAAGCACCTGAACAATCAATCTTCTCAGAAGACTTGGGAGGTTCAAGGATATTTTATACAAGGAGTATCCTGAATGCATTGAGCTACGTGCCTGGTTGTTTTTTTTTTGTTTGTTTGTTTTTTTCTTACAAAGGAGGGTTGCAGCTGCTTGGCTGCTGCTTTGCTTCTCTGTTTTCCAAACTCAGAATTCTTATGCTTCTGTCTAGGTTCAGTCTTGCATCATTCTGAAAGATGCATGTTTCTCTCTGCAGTGGGAAAACTTCAATTAGATGTTCATACTAGCAATGCTTCTGAGGCAGCAGAGTTAGTGTGAATCTTTGCTTTGATTTTGACATGCAAGGTAGAAATCCTGGTCCTGATGGCTGAATGGTGTAAAATTAAAAATTGACATCCTATTTAAGCTGAACTGAGTATTTATTTTTTTTTGCTTGCATGTGAGCAAGCTTTTCATGCTTAATGGTTTTATTTTAGTAATTTAGAAATGGTAGAATTATTTTCTAGTGTCCTTCTTTTCTCTCATGTCCTATAAAAGCACCATCTGTCTGCAAAATAAAATGTTTTAACTTAGAAATAAGGAAATGATTATTCTTCTTCTGGCTTTTTTTTTCCTTCCCCCCACTGTATAATACAGCAGAGCCAGGGAGTCCTGTGGAGTAAAGCTGCAGAATTTTTCTACTTGCATATCTGTTGAGGGGAAAGTGGCACTGTTGTTTTTTGGCTTCATAGCTCTTGTGAGCTTAGGCTTGCCAGCCAGTATTTGATACTGTTCAACATGTGGTGCTTCTGTTGTAGTGCCTGTGCTCCCCTAGCCCTGCTGCTTCCATGAGAGCCAGGCTTTGATTGAGACACTCATATGAAACAGAACTAGTTTTGATGTGGATGTGTATGCCTCATTCAAAGTCAAGGTCTCATTGTGACACACCCGTGGCCATGATGTCACCATGTGAGCAGTAGCTGCATTAACCTGAGGTCTGTGTGGGCTGGAGGTGACTGCAGCAGCCTGTGGGCTGCTGCCTGGTGTACTGCTCTGGCCAGCAAATGTGGGGACAAGTGCAGCACTGAGCCTGGTAGGTGCTGGCACAGCCACTCGTGGGCATCCAGAGGATTCAGACTGAATTAAGCTTTATTGTTCCAGATGATGTGATGTGAAGAATGGCTCTTTGAAGGATGAAAAAGGAGAGAGAACAGTCTTGTACTAATGCAATGCATACCAGGGGCTGCTTGGACTTGATTTTGGAGCCTGTTTTTAAAGTGAAAGGGTATCGTGAGAATGCTCTGGGTAGATACCTGGAATGTTTTAGACTTCTTTGCTGATGCAAAATGCCATTGATTTGGCTGGCTGTACATCTTGGGCTAAACCCAGAATAATGCAGATGAAGATTTAAGTTTAAAATTGTCTATTGATAGATATTTTTTCAAAGTGCTTCCCTGTGTATGCAGCAAAGGTGGGAGAGAGACCTAATGAGAGAGTATAACTGAACTGAAGGTTAACTAGTTGCTTCCAATGCTTTGTTCTTTTTTTTGTGTATGAAACTGCCAGTTTAGTGTTTCACAGTACAAACTGATCTTTTTGTGTCCAAATGTTTGACTTTTCCCAGCTGTGTTAATCAGACTGAGAAGACTATGCTTGTGCATACAAACTTTGCCTTGTCATTGCATTACAGCATTACAAAAGGAATTGAAATTCTAGGTTAATTTGAGGCTCAAAATAGCGTTTCTCTTGCAATATGCATTACTCCTTCCTTGCCACTTTCTTCTCTCCCTGTTCTATGTGGAATATTCCATTCATTACTGCTTAAGAAATCAGTTGTTTTGCAGCTTGCAAATGCTGAAATGATGTTAGAGGAAAAATGCTTGCTTGCAACCTTAACTATTTTTGAACAAAAGCTTAATTTTAGAAATTGTAACAAGCTAAGAGAAGCTGAACAGATTTTTTGCTGCAAAATAATTTTGTAGTGCATTTCATCAAATGAATCCCTATGACTCTCGTGTGTTAGGTAATCCTGAAAGAGGAGTATGTGAAACAGACTATGAGGAGGCACTTAACTGGTATGGAATGAGATTTGACATCTTTTGTAAGATATTTTCAAGGATAAATTTGAATTTTTCAGACGCAGATAATCAAAATAGGTTAAGGATCTTAAATGAAACTTCAAGCATTTGTATTTTAGCTTGCTCTCTTTTTTTCTTCACGTTATTTCTACCTCTGAGTGAATCCAAAGGGGAACCTGGCTCACATTCTACTGTTATGACTATTCAATAAGAGTGCTTCTCATTTGAGATGATCTTTAGCTGGGACTGAAAATAAGCCTCTTAAATGTTTGGAAAAATACCTGTTATGCTGAAACAATGGATTGTTTGTGCATTGTAACGACCAAGGTAAGACCATAAAGCTTTCGATTAATACTTGTGATCTTAAAAGTTCATGAATCTGTCTTTCTATTTAGTATCTCTGTAATGTGAACATCTTGATGGTATTCTAGTGTTGTTTTTTTAATGTTAAATGCACCAATTGTGGATATACATTCTGTAGCTGTTTCTAAGAACAGTCACAGAACATAATTCTTGTCAGAGCTGATTATGCAGACTGAAAAAACTTACATGAAGTAGAATGATGAATTTGTTTTTGTCATTTTGCAGTAAGATTCTTTTCCTAAAATTCACTCAAATATGCTATGCTAATGTAATAATTTGCTTTTTGTTCTGTAATGTAGAATTCTAAATGATGTTTTATATAACCATTATCAGGACATGTTTAAAAGAGAAGATGCTGAATTTATGAAGTCCTGCTTGGGGTGGATATATTTCCATATGCTCTGTAACCTAGACATCTTTCTGCTTTGAGATGAAGGCACCCAAATAGCTTAGTGCTATTACTTCTGTGCTAGAAAGAAGTTTTGTTTGTGATTGTTTTAATGCAGTCCGTGTAACTGCTAATGGTAAAATCTGATGTATAAATGCATAGTATATTAATGTGTGCTTGTGAAATGTGGGTAGTGTGAAACTTTTTGTTGTCTTTTTGAAGATTTTTATTTCTCTTGGTAAACTGTTCTATGTTGCTCCCTTTCCCATGGATATTTGAATAATTGCAGGTTTAGACTTATATCAGTCTACTCTGGCTTCTGATGTTAGTTTTAGGTAATTTGAGACAACACAGCTTGTTCAAAAGCTCTCAAAGAATAGAATGGAACTAAACATTCCCAAATCCATGCAACGTTCTTTAAGATAGCTCTTGTAAGATTGAAGGTGCTTATGAGTCTCTTTGATGGAGGGAAGCAAAGGGTGATTGGAATGGGTGAAGTTACCTCGTCTGTCACCAGCAAAGAAGTCTTTCTGGTGTCCAAGCTGTTGGTTTTTTGGAAGTGAAACCAACCCTTTGAAATCATAAGTTTGTTTAATTGCAACAGTTTTTGGTGCTGCTGCTTTACTCCTTTTGATACAGTGAGATTGGGATCAGCTAATGATCCCAATGAGCAGAAAAATGATTCATGTAAAGAGGTTAAGACATTTGAAAACTGATTCTGGCAAGAACAGATTATTTTTTAGTCTGAGTAGCCCTATGAGAGCTAATGAGTCTGGCTGTTCACAGCAATGCTGCGTAGAAGAGGAAGAGATCATCCTTTCTCCAATAGAAATCCTTCGATTGTCTTAGGCTGATGGTGCATCTCCACCTGGAGCTACCTACCACCTCTTAATCCTTCCTGGCTGTTTAATGTGAGGTTCTGGCCTCATTTAGCCAAGCATTGCTGTACTGCTTGGCATCTTCATCTGAAGCTGTTTATTTAAAGTGAGGAACATCAGTGTATCTGATGACTTAAAAGCTGAAATCTAATAAAAACCACCTTCCTTAATGTTGCGCATGAAACTTCTCTGATGTAAATTAATGCATTTGACATTTGAAATCAGTGTTAAAGAAATGTATGATACGATTGGAAGTACTGTTAAATAATTCCCTTTCCTCCTAACTGAGTGAAAAAAATATTTCAAATGATTCATTGTTACTTTTTATTTCAGTATAGTAAATAGAGAATCTGGTTGGAGAGAGAATTTTTCATGAGTTTCAGAAATCTTTCCTAATTTGATGTTTGATCATTGTGCTTATTTAATTAAGAAAGCTCTGTTCATGATGGGCAAATAATTCCTTAAACTACTGCGTGTCTTCACACTCATCCAGTGCAAAGAACACTGATTAATGCAGGGCTTTTTTCTCTCCTTATGTGGGCACATTTGGTTTGATGTAGGTAGGCAAATTTGCATCACTGCAACCATGGATACTATTAAGAGCAGGCACGTGGGTTGCACTTACAGTAATGACTTTATTTAAGTAACAGTTTTAAATGAGTACATGACACTTAATGATTTTTCATATCTGTATATTTTGATTTTTCCAGAAGAGCAGTTTTTGTTAACCTGCTTGTTAAGTTGTGTATGTTCAGTGAAATTGTTTAGACATCTGTTTTAAAATTTCTCAAATAATGTTCCCTAAGGCAGTAGTGCAAAAGAATGATCGTTTTGTACAGTGTCTGTTTCAAAACACCAAGACAGCACCAGAGTACTGTTTTTCTGGTCCAGTACCTTGTTTCTGACAGTAGCCAAAATACATTTGGAAGGAGGTGAGCATGTATGATCTATTTGCTCAGTACAAAAGAGGAAGATGAAGGTTCCTATTTTTTGCTTTTTATTTTGTTTCCTTCCCCAAGTTGTTAAATGTAAGTCAGGAATCATTGAAAATGCTGGTCACCTGGGCCAGCATGTGGTTGTGCAAAGCAGGAGGCTGCATGGTGCCTGAGCATAGGGCACAACACCTGTTCCTCCTCACGTGCTGCCTACAGGTATGGGGATGGGATCTCTCCTGTGGAAAGTGACCTCACCCAACCATCAGACTCAGAATGGGCCACTTAGGGCTTTGCCTGATTAGGGCTTTTAAATATCTAGCAACTGAGATTTGACACCTTTTGTGGCAGTGTGGTCTGAGGATTCTTTTTCATAAATACAGGTCCTTTATTTTCTTAATGTCTTTGGTACCTCTGTCTTTGGCCCTTACCATGTCTGTTTCAATGTAGTCTGTCTTCCTGCAGTGCACTATGAAGAGGCAGTGTTGGTCTTCTCCTTAAACTCTTCTTAGGTGTAAGAAGGTTGCTGCTAGCTCTGCCTGAAGCTTTTGTTTCTTCGGGTTCCCCAAACCTTTCCTCATTGTTCTCTGGCTTCTTTGCTGTCTTGGTGTCTTTCCACAGGCCTTGTCCCAATATTTCAGATATGCTATAACAATGCCTATGGAAAGTCGTAAGAAGTTGCATTATAAGCTTTTGATTTTTGGAGGTACTGTGATTAGACTGTACTGTTGGAAGGAAATAAGGGTGTTAAAATGAAAACCATTGCTATATAAGCTTTCATGTATAAACCTGATGCAGAAATCTCTGGATGGGCCCAAAGGGGGTTGCATTCTTAAAATGGAGAAACAAATCTTCAATTTTTTTGTGAATGTAAAATTATAGAAACTCAGTTACATGAGAAATAAATACATAAGAAGCTTAAATACTGTGAGTATTAAATAGTCCACAACAGCCTTTCAAAGTCGGAATCTGTAATTTCATTTTGCCACCATTTCTTGTTTTCACTAAAGAGCAAATAGATTTCCAAGTGTATTGGATTGCATGTAGAACATGGTTGTCTGCTGAGCCAGTTTAGTGCAAATAAGATACCACTTGGCTTTGATATGCCATCTGGTTTTGATGTTGAAGAAATGGGTGCAGAATCAGTCATCATAAAAACTTTGGGAAGTGAAAGAAAAAAAGCCCTGTGCATCACAGTAATGTTGGCAGTGTTGGCAGATGGTATGAAACTGCTTCTGTATGTAATCTTTCAGTATAAAGTAATGCCAAAGAAACAGCTGCCTGCTAGGATGGCTGGTAGGTGTCAGAATGAAGGATGGCTGCTTGCAGACTAAGGATTGGCTCATTGGCATTCAGAATAGGAGATGAGGTGTGCTGTTAAGAGTGAGGAATGTGTACTGTAGGTGGACTTAAAGGGTATCTGACAAAAAAAGATGAGGAGTACAGAGAGAGAGAGTACTGAACTTGTAGTCATGCTGGGAGAAATGACATCCCCACTGCAGGTATTTGTTGTGCTTGTGAAGACTACTTGAAATTTTATTGCTCAGTTTGGACTTTGGCTAGGGATCATGTTTCTAATTCTTACATAGATAATAAAGAAGTCCAGGGTGAGCCAGTGAGAGATTGGTTAAGTCCAAAAATTGGAGCTAAATAACTTAAAAAAAACCCCCAAACTATTTCAGATTCCATGGACAGAACTGAAAGGTGACTTGTGTGAGTTCTGTGCATGAATAGGTTTGAAGATGATGAGTACAGGCACCAGGAGTGAAGAAATTGAAGATGACATGGGGTGACAGCAATGGAAATGATAGAGCGATCTGAAGCATAAAACCTGAAAAGCAGTATGAAGAAAGCATAAGAAAATATAGGCTAAAGTAAATCATTAGGAAAATGTCTTACTGTCTATCAATTACAAAGATACAGTAAGCTGTATTCATTTAACTTCTCTTTAGAGGGTTTTTCTTAAACCATCATCTTTTTGTTGACATGATATTCTAGCATCCACCAATGCTCTGGAACAGGAAACCTGTGAGAGTGGAGCAGTTATTTTGCAGTATTTTGTAGACTTGGGTGGCTCTATTTTATATGGATTTGTCCATCTTCTACAATGCATGTAAAGTACAGGACGAAGATATCATCTGTGGCATGTGCTTCATATTCAGGTTGTCCCTAGAGCTACTCTGTTTACATGTGTTTACTTATTCTTTCTAAATACTTCAGTCATTGACAAAATTTAACTTGATAATTTAATTGATGAAGTTACTGGACTTACATAGTTCTTCAGGCAGGCATGCATCAGCAAAGCTTATATTTGTTCTAGTTTGTCTGAAGACGTAGGGTAGTTGAACCAACTCTTGGTGCACTTATATGAAGCTGATGAATATTACCAAAAGATTTAGAATCTTTGTCCTTATGTTTGTACTTAATTAGTTACTTATTTATAGTGGAAATTAGTTACACCTGCTTACTGCATGAGTTCTAGGTGTGTTTGATTAGCAACAAATAGCTGTGAAATACCAATGTTTCCAGCACTGACTCTGAGATCATGGTGTGGAGATGCTGAATGCAGCAATAAAAAGGTGAATAATTTTCTGAATATCCTATATAAAAGATTCTTTCAAACCCTTTTCTGAATGCTCTTCTGGAACTGTATGTTTTTTTCAGAGGAACTGGTGATCTCAACTTGAGTAATTTTTCAGGATTAATGGGAGTGATGAAGTCAAGTGTTTACTCCTAATCAGTTTTGCTTTGCTGTCTATCCTTGTTTATTGTGGGAAAAGAGTTCAGTCTGTAGCTTCAGGTGCGATAATGGCCTGATGCATCATATTGATGTTACTGAGAATGCTTCCAGCTTCTCTTCTGTAATGCTCGTGCTGGAAGCCAAGTAGCATGCAACATACTTTTCTGCTGGTTAGTGAGTTAAAGCATCATGGTGAAGTCTGCTCAGCACTTGGAGCTGTGAAAAGGTATCTGCTGGATTAGAGAATTGTAGTGTATGGAGCAATTAAATTGGCTCAGCTGAATTTGAAAAGGCAGGTAAAATGATAGGGCCTAACTGCTCAACGTTTCTGGAAGGAGAAGGGGAGGAGAGCAGCTATTCTCTGTACAGGAGAATTGAAACGTTTGGTCTTTTTGGTTGTTGCTTCTGAATCTGGACCCTCAGAGTGAGCAACTCTGGCACAGTTTCCTGTTGTAATGAAAACTGGGAGAAAAGAGTGGGTGAATAAATATAGGGTTGCTCATAGTTGGGCATATGGTCTCCAGCACGATTCCTTCAGCAGGCAGGGGTATTTAGGCTTCTTCAAAAAATAAACCCACAAAAAAAAAAAAAAGACAGCCCAACCCCTTGCTCAAAAAAAGAAAATCCAAGTAGGGTTTTCTCTTGCTTCAAGTGCCATTTCAGGAGGGCCAAAATCACTGACTGATTTTTCTTATATGCTGCTGTTGGTTCTGTTTCACAGGCTGGCAGGGCACTTCATTTGCAAATGGAGTAAATTTCACCAGGGCTTTTCAACGTGAGGTTTTCTTTCCTTTTCACTTTTTTATCAGATTCTTAATCATAGCCTGATATGTTGTCATTGAATGTCACTTAATATTAACATAGTTTCATAAGTGGTAATTTTGTTGACCAGTCACTGCCACATCCTGGGTTTGGAGGAGGGATGGATATGCTTTAATGAAATGCTAATACTAAGTGAAAGTGTAACTGAGGGCTACTGTCTTAAAGGTCAATGTGAGTAGAAGTCATCAGCGTTCTCCGAACCATCTGAATGCCCAATGGAGAATGAACAGTCCATAGGGCATTTTAGCAACAAACCCATATTGCCTGGAGAGATTCCCTTCCTTTGTATGTTCTCTAACAGTGGGTTTGCTCATGCTTATGTACCTTGTAATGAATGCTGAGGATGTTTTCTGTCCTCATTCATCTGTGCAAGGCTGAATGTGCCAGCCATGGTTTAGGCTTCTCTCAAGTGTGCTGTTGCAACAGAATGCTCTGCAGTGAATTTTTACTTACCAGTATGGCCTGTCTTTCATACTGGAAAAACAAGCAGCATAGTAGCTGCATTTTGTGCTACCTGTGTCTTTATTGCCTTGGTGCAGTTGACACTCCCGAGGAGTACTTTGCCTGTGTGTTGTGTATGCAAGCAGAGTAGTTCAGGAGCTTTCCTCTCTTTTTGTAGCAACTCTGAAGTCCCCAGAATATTATAATATTGAACTTAGTCAATTTTTGTTCTGTAACAGACAACTTATATTTGTTAGTTATCTTGAGAAATTCCCAATAGTGCATGGTATACCTGTGGTATGTTCCTGTCTCTCTTCTACAGATTTCTTACCAGAAAGAAATTTTTAATTCTTCAGTTTATTTTTTATTAAAACAAACAAACAAAAAGCTACCAAGGTGTTTACACACATCAACACACCCCGTTTTTCACTGCTTTCTGTAGTTAGGATTGATAACAATTTAACTGTTTCAAGAAGCTGTAAGTAGGACTGTCTTATTACATAAAGCCTTTTTTTAACTGTCTGCTTTCATCTTCCTTCAGTGCAGATAAACAGCCTGTGAGCACTTCAGCTGCTGCTCTGTTCTTTGTTGAAGTGGGACTGTACGTTAGAACAATTCCAGATGAGGAGTGGCAAACGCATTTACTATTAATGAGTCACTAAATCTTCAGTCTTCTGTAGAAAATTTCCTGGAAATAATCGTGATCTCTTGTCTGATAGGCATCTACTTCCCTATTTCTTCCTTCCTACTGGAACATTCATGGTATCACGTGGACACAGCTGATGTTCTGAAAGTAACTGAAATTCAGGGGAATGCAGAAAAGTATCAGAGCTAGAAGCAGCGTGGTCTTTATAAATCTTCTCCTGATTATAATTTAAATTGGTTGTGAAATACTCTTTAGAGACCATCTGGGCAATTTAGAAGATTGAAAAGTGCTGTTTTATGCAGTGCTCTGTAATTGCCACTCTGAGCTGTGGGGGTAAAAAGTGACTTGTCAAACAGGAAGTTAGGAACAATGTGACTTAAACCAAAATAAATTGAAGCTGCAAATCCTAAGATTCCTGTTGCTAAATGTAATTAGTTCAAGGAAAACCTTTTATAATAATAATGTAGATAATACTAACTCATTATGATGGAGTTGGTGATTTCGAAGGTCATGTTAAGTTGTTTATTAGGAGTTGATGTTGAGAAACTCAGCAGAAGGATCTGTCTCACTTTGCATAATTTTGAAGGGTTGGATGGGGGTAGTAGGCCCCAACATAGATGTTGTTATTCACCTAAAATCACATAAGTGCTCTTAATGTAGCTTCTTCCCATGTACCTCTCCTGTCAAAAGGATCATTAAAGTATGTATCTGATGTTAGATGGAAAGTTAAATTAAAAATAACATTATTTCAACTTGCTAGGAGGTCGTTGACAATCTTAAGCTTTGATTTTTCCTCTCATTAAAATGCATCTTCATATATTTATTCAGATAATGAAATAAATATGAAGGTTGTTTTTTTTTTTTATAAAAGGTTCGGTTTTTTACATCACTGGTGCACTATTTATGAGCAGTAAATTGAAGGGATTTTTGTCAGGAAACTGTATAATCATATAATTTATAATAAAGACAGAATCCATTTTTTTTCTCTAGTTTTGCTTCAATTCTGATGCTTGTCTAGCATAGGCTGTGGAAGTGTATTGCTGTGAAATGGAGACTGAAAAAAGAATCAGTTTTACTTCCTTATCTTTAATTGCTACTGGCAGCAAGAAGCCCTCGTGAGTGGAGAAATGCTGCCCTCTACTGTTCTTATATTTTTTCTTCAAGGGGACAAGCATAAAAATGTGACTATCTGTGTTTTAGGGAGCTTGGCATGGCTTTCTCTGCCCCCTAAGATTTGAAATACGAGGAGATACTTCTGAAAGGTGGGGAAGAGTGCAGAACTATGGTGTTAGATTGCAGGATACAGGTTTGCTGATCCTGAAACTCTCAAATCTTGGTTGGTACTCTGCATTATTTTATTTCCCACCAGGAGGAGTGGTCACGGCTCCCAGCCTGTTGATATTCAAGAAACATTTGAACAGTACTGTTAATATATGCTTTAACTCTTAGGCCACCCTTTCTGGAGTTGAGATCTGGACTGATGATCCTTGTTGAGCCCTTGCCAACACAGGATGTTTTGTGATTCTGCTTTTGAATCAAAAGCAAAGTGAATGTGCACAAGCTGAGAGGGTCTCTGTTTTTTTCCTACTCTTTGGTCTTTCCTGTTTAGTTCAGTTTTACCTTGTATTAACTTGGGACAACGTGAGAAAAATTGGAGAAATGACCTTTTATCTGTTTTTGGTTTTATAACAGATATAACAGCTTTATAATTCCAAGAAATTTAATTTTTTTCCTAAGCGTTACTATTCTCTCAGCACTGCTTTTCTGATCTAGTAGCTTTCCTCCACTTGCTTATTTAAGAACTTCGGTCTTTCTAGTTGAAGTATGATATTTTAAGTGTCCTAAAGGAAAGGGAGAAAGACCTACATTTGCAATGATCACATTGACTCAGGTATCTGGATACTAACTTTGCAGTGAATTCAAAGATAAGGTAGGGCACTAGTTCCTGTAGGAACATATTACATCTTGCTGAAACATTTCAAGAATGAAAACTCAGTTTTGAAGAACTGTGCAATGAGTTTACCAATAGCTGCTGAAGTTTTACAAGGGCTGATAATGGGTTCTTGTTGAAATTCTGTGGATTAGAAACATGGTTATGTAGGGCTGATTCAGTCTAGAATCAATATTTTGAAGCTTTCATGGTAAACTGTTGATACAAGTCAAACCACTAGTTTCCGAAATGATGACACAATACACCCCAAGCAAAATGTCATGACACCCCTCTAGATGAAGTGACTAACAGAAGGAATTGCAGGACCTTGGCACAGGGAGATCTCAGTGACTTGTGGATCTGGGTTAGTGGAGCTGTGCCGAGTTCTGCAGCAAGTGCAGGGTAAAGCTGTGTAGTGGTACTGGGAAGGAGCTGGTTGAGTAGCAGCTGCACTGGGGGGGATCTGATAGTTATGGGGGACAGAGAAGCTGAGAAAAGAGATGGTACAAACTGTAAATAGTTTAGGGTAGAGTTAAAATTGGCAGATAATTGAGCATCAGTAGAATACTGTTGGTGCCCAGTAAACTATTCTATAGTTGAGTTATGGTCTGTTCTCACAGTTTTTAGGCAGTGGAACTAAAGAACTGTTTTGTTTGCCTTCTCGCTCTTTGCAGGGGAAGAAAATAAAAGAAAAACAACCTCTAGTCATTGTTAGTATTGTGCAAGCACCTCATCTGTGCTGGATATAAGTGGCTCTTAGAACCTACTCTGATGGTGCTACATCAAAATAGTAGGGCAGAAACGTGGTGGATTGCTGTCTTCTGAATGTTGAGTTGGGGAAGCATGAACAGCCATTGAAATGAATTTGGAGTAGCATGAGGCTTCACTGAACAAAAACTATATACAGTTGTATTTCTTCTCCCCGATTTTTCACTTTTTTTTATTAACCCATATGCCCTCATTTTTTCCAGTGGAGGAACAGATGCTTGATTGATAGTTTGAGTGATTCATCAGCAGTTCTGCTTTTCTTAGCTGCATCACACAGACCACATAAAAGACACTCCACAATTGAAAACTGCTGCTCCAAAAGGAATTCTTTCAAAAGGATGGATTAAATGAGTCAGATTCTGAGCAGTCCCTTCAATAGCTGAGGGACCTTCAGCGCATTACCCATTCTACAATAACCCCTGAGAAAACATTCTCTCATTCCACACCTTGTCCTACACCCAGCAAAACAAGTGTTTTAGCTGAGCAGTGTTTGCAATATCGAGGCCTTCTCTGTTGTATCATTCTGCTGCTCCTATAAATAGACAGGGAGTAGGCAAGAGGTTGTAGGGGCCTAGATGACCAAAGAGAATCAAGGAGATGTTCCATACCTTTCAATGTCTTGCTCAGTGATAAAACTGGCGAGGAGTTCTTCCATTGTAGCTGTTGTCTGGGGAATGGTTGGCATCATTCCCACTGCCTTGCTGCTGGGAGCAGGTGAGTGACTGCCTTTGCATCACTCATTTGTATTTTTTTCCCATATGTTTATTACACTTCCTTCATCTCAACCTTTGTCTATTATTTTTCTTGCCTATGTGATTCTCTCCTCATCCTTCTAAGTAGGAAGTGAGCAGGCAGTTGGGTGGGGGCTGACCTGCCAGCCACCACAGGCAGTTTCTGAACAGGTTTTGATATGTTTGAAGGTAGTGTAGTACTTCTTGACTTCAGGGATTTCCTATGTAAGTTGTATTCCAATCAGAATACAGTGTCTTCAGAAGAGAGTCACTTTTTTTTTCTCACTAAGGTGTTACTGATATAATGAAATTCCTTTTCAGCAGTGTCTTTAACTGAGGAGATCAGGTAGGTTTCCAGCTGATGGGAAGAAATAATATTTCTGTCTCCTGTATTTACCTTCTTATTAATGGATTAAACTTGAAATTTGCAAAAAGATCAATTTTCAGTCCTACATTGTTACAAAGATGTTCGCTCTGGTTTTGTGGTTTCCAGGTAGGATGGAATAAAATTGAGTTATGGATCTCATAGCTGTCATACCAGTCAGTTCTGTAACCTCTAATTTTCAAGAACTTCTTGAATGGAGTCCAAGAATGTGAAGGAGTGCTCCAGGAGGTTTAAATTACTTTGAAAATATCAGGAGGAAATGGAAAAGGTTCTGCTCTGGGCCTTCTAAATTCTGAAGCGTGAGCTACTGGAGGTCTCATTGCTGCCTTATAAAGCATGATTTCCTGTTGCTTTTGTCAAGGTGTTTTTTTTTTATTATTATTAATAGGGGGAGAGAGAAATTTTATTTCCGAGCCCTTCAATCCATCAGTGTAGCTCATGTCTTGCAACCTGGTTATTTTTGCATATAGAGAACATAACATTGCAGCCAATTAAGGGTCCTTTCTCTGATAAAACATTAGATTTTTCTCTTTTTTTTTTTTTTTTTGACTGAAGAGAACTCCAAGGACAAGTTTATGATACAATGTTCATACAGATGGTCAATGTGTTGGGAAGGAAAGCATTCTTGGGCATATTATGGGTTCACTTATCAAAGCTTATGAAGGACCTCATCGAAATGGTGTCCCAGATCTGTCTTCTGCTTAACAACTTCAGACTTGGAATACACTGGGAGAAAATCACGAACACCCACCGAAAAAGCATCTATCTGTAGGACCTATTCTGGGATTAGGTGCCACTTAAGCAAGTGTAAAAAAAAATTGGTGCTATTAATTAAAATTCCTTCTTTCCAAAATAACGTTTCACCTTCCCTCTGAAGTTAATGGGGCTGCGTTACTCAAGATTTTGAAAACTGCAGGGACAGCTCTATTTACAACAGTCTAATGCTCCCAGGAATTATTTTTCCATTGTTAATGTATTTGTTTCATCAAATCAACAAAAAGGATTCTTTTTTGTGTGTGTATATTCAGTGATGATTATTTTGAGCGAATGTGGGTTATGTTGAATGGACGCTGCAAATTTTGTGCATGTGGGTGAAGCTCCTTAGGGAGGGTAAATGCTCATCAGTGTTCTAAACTGAAGGTGCAATAGTGGCTGCAGTTTAACTCCTACAGGTGCATTTGCCTGCCAAGCTAAAAAGTTGCTTTTGAGATTAAAAAAACAGACAAGAAAACCACAGCTGAAGTTAGCTTTTACAAGGGGAATCTTTGGCCATGGTGCTTTAAGTAAATAGATCTGTTTACCTAAACGTACTGTGCAGGTGATTTTTCTGGTAATAATGAGCATGCAGAAACGAGCAGGGCGTTTCTTGACTGATTCCTCAGAATTAGTGTGAATAATCATCTTGCATTCTGGGAGTAACAGCAGCAAAGCCAAAGAGCGTCATGGGTGCAGTGAGCACCAGACATTGGTGCTTATGAAACTAGCGTTCGAATTTCATTTAACCTTATAGAAATTGCTTACAGAATTACTGCACCCTGGGTAAAGGATTGTGTTACAGCCATTGCTTTAGAGCTCTCTGCTAGTATGAGGTAATCTTAAACCAGTATCATAGCTTCCTTATGTGACTAATTTTGGAGTTCTTTGCCTTCTTTCAAAATCTGTATGTACTGAGGTTGAGGAAAGGATATTAAAATGTTTGCTAGATGTAATTAATTTGAATGCTAAGAAGACTTGTATACCTGCAGGATACATGGCATGATCCAATAAAAAATACAAGTTCAAGGTATGCTTTAAAGGAATTGGAACCTATACCAGAATCCGGTATGGGATCCAGAAACTGGACTGACAGGTGCCCAGTGATCCTTAGGAGACCTATTCTAATTACAGCACTATGAAGGTTAGTGTAGTCTTTTTCCCTTTGAGTTGTCATTCTGACGTGATGTGTTTGCCAAATGAGACCTGCACTTCCTCATGCGATTTTAAAAACTCTGGGTTTTATGAGGTTGTTGATTCCTTACCTGTATTGCATGAGAATATGGGTGCAAAGCATGGATTGATGAAACAGGTACAAGTAGGTGCAGTCAGTCAAGAATCGTGGGTAAAAGCTCAACACAAATAATAAGTTTGATGAGACTGTAGTGCTTTTTTGATACCATATAACTCTTGTTTCTCTCTATTTCAAGAAATCTTGGAAATAACATCTTTCTTATTTTATGATAACAACAAAATTACTTTTTCTTACTTATTAAAGATTTTAGTGATGTTGGTATTTTTATTGGACATGTGGGAGGCATGAGTGAAGATGTTACTGCCAAGTAAACATTCAAAAGAAACTTGAAAAAAAGGCAATTCATTTTTGTGTAGTCTTGTAAGCATGAAAAGTCATTTTAGTTGTATCGCTTCAGAGTAAACATCAGTTCTTAAAAGCTGTGAATTTGTTTCTTTAGAAATTTTTAAATAAATGCAATTTTTACAGTTCTGTGTTATCAGGTGGAATCCTCCTGTACAAGAAGAGACTTTACATTTTTGTTCTCCTGTGTTCAGTGATTTGTTCTCATCCTTACAAATGAAAGCATTAGAAAGAAGTCATAACGCTTTATTTTGCAATCTTACATTTTAAAAATTGTTTTGGATCATCAGCATGGAAACCAAAGGGTCAGACTGAAGGAGCTCAGGATTGCTCTTAAGAACACAAAATGGTTCTCTGAATTGGGAAAGGGGTATTGTTAAATAAGGAGTTAAGGCCATGTTCTTCTCAACGACAGCTTCATGTGTTAATCAATTTTTTTTGTCTTTTGAAATGTTATCTTTCAATTGGAGTCAGACCAGTTGTTACATGGAGAAATGAAGAGTTCAAAAGAAGATTTGAAATACTCTGTGTAGGGATGTTTGTATGATTTTGTTCAGATCTCTGGAAGCTTTATGTTCACAGCTCCTTTGCCTTGGAGTGCAAATAATTGCTTTAAGTAAGTGAAACCATTGTAGTTAAGTTTTGGGACTTAGACAACAAACTATATTTAAACTTCACAAATTTAACTATTGTAGTTTAAGTTTTTGTGACAAGATGTGATATTCCCAAAAGCTGCATTTTATGTGAAAATCGAGGCAGTTTTGTCGTGTAACCAATTTGTTTGCCTAGAGCTGAAAAGACATGGCTGAAAGATTCAGATGTTATATGTGGCCTTCATCAACAATGTAGATGTAATTGCCTGAAGTTACTTAAGCTTTTTCTTTTTTCATATCTTACTGTCCAAAACCTTTGTAGATGTGTAGAATATATTTTCCTCTTATTGATTCTCCTATGCCCATGGCATATTAGAGCTTATTTTTTTCTGCATTGCAAAAAGCTATTTGTGCAACACTCCAGTTGCTTTTCCTCTTTGTCATGAAATTGCCATGCATTTGGCTATGTATTTCAGTAGGAGTAATACTGTTGCAGTATGATTTAATGTACGGAAATAAAGTAGACTGTTGATCTGTAGTGTGCAGAGAAGGTTCTGTTGTAGTATAGCAACATTCTGTGGAGTGGGCAGTACTTTACTGTTTTCTTTCCCCTTGTGCATCTTTTTCCTTTCTCTTGTGTGATGTTTATGCTTATCTTTGTGTGTGCTTTGCCCTAGTTCTTCACACAAGAGATTGTGTGCCGTGGCCCCAAACACCTGAAGGGAAATTGAGGGCTTTTCTAGATTCTTGACTGATTCTATTATACTCAAGACTGCCCTTGGATTTAAAAGTAAATACAAGAGAAGTGTAACCCAACAGATACCCAGGGATACTCAGGGAAGATGTATCTGAGTGTGCATGTTATGTATCACTTAGGATTTTTTTTCTTTGGTCTGCTTCTGTTACTGCCCATGAATGCAGATGACCTACTGTAGGAAGTGATGTATAAGATTTTTTTGGTGGGCAAGTGTAGGTCACAGCACATGATGGAAAGAAAGCTATGCTTTTTAGTATAGCTTCTTCTGCCAAGGAAGAGGTACTCATGCAAATGAAATTCATTTTGGGTTTATTGTGGGTGGAGTTGCATGTTTTTCTCTGGATGTTTTGCCTTAGTTTTTGTTTCATCAGTCTGCACATTTGTTAAGATGACTGTCTACAGTATAATTCATGAAGCTCCTTGTATCTGAGCTGTAGTGTGGATGTCAGTTTTTCACTACATTACACTTACTACCTCAAGGGGTGCTTATCAGGTAGAGCAAGTGAAGTAGCAGGCTACTAGAGACTTAAACTTAGGTTAACAGTCATAACCTAAAAGGAGGAAAGCAGAATTCTCTGGGAGTATTCAGTGTTGGTTTTTTTGTTTGTTTGTTTTTAATATCATTCAGTACAATTTAAAATTGATTTTTTTTTTTTTTTGAGAAGGTTTGTTAGCTTCTGGGAGAGAAATCACAGAACGTACTCTTGGTCAAACTCTATAACATGAGGTTAAAATACAGAAATACATTAAAATTGTGCATGGACTCTAATGCTTCTGGGGGGAGAGAAGGAAAAGAAGATTTGAGTCTTCATAGGACGTGACAAAAAATAACACCAGAGCCATACACACACACGCAAGTGTGTATATGTTTATATTTATAAATATCTTAGAAAACAAATAACAAAAATCTTCATGATTGTATTTACTTCAGTTCTAAGGAAAAAATGTTTTTTCTCATAAATTTCTTTAATTTTCACTTGTACCATTGCTTGAAATGAAATACTTTACTGAGGGTGGTTTGTAACCAAATTGATGGGCACTCCAAATTATTCCTGACTTCCTAAAGACAGTGGAGTGGGGGGAGGGGAACTGAAGCCTCTTATTCCTGATTCAAAGGGATGTGGCCGACCTTTTTTCAGTGGTTGGTGGGGACAGGACAAGGGGTAATGGCCGTAAACTTGAGCATGGGAAGTTCTGCACCAGTATTCAAAGGAGCTTCTTCAGAGTAAGGGTGATGGGACAGGCTGCCCAGGGAGGTTGTGAGTCTCCATCTCTGGAGTCATACAAGACCTGCCTGCATGCCAACCTGTGCAGCCTACTGTAGGGAGCTGCTTTGCAAGGGGGTTGGACTCGATGATCTTTCGAGGTCCCTTCCAACCCCTATTGTTTTGTGATTCTGTGATTTCATGGTGTTGATGTTGGTGAATATTTGTGTCTTTCTGTTGCTGTTTTATTGCTTTTGTAGACCACTAGGAGTTTTACTCAGCAGTTAACATTTCTTAACGTTTCATTACTCTTGAATTTTTAATACTAGAAAATGAGTTTTAAATATCCCATAGCCATTCATTCTGTGGTCTGCTGAGAGCTCCCTGACAAAGCTGTGCAAACTGCAGATCAGCAAATACCCTGCTGCTAAGCTTACAACTTCCCCGCTTTTACAATTACACACATCTGACTTTTAAAATGTGTTTTCACATGCTCATTGGTGCAGTGCGAAAGCACCTTGCGGGAAGCGCTGGGCTGATCTGTGGCCGGCCGTGCGGCGAGTCCCTTACTGCAACATCTTGCCCCTCCCCTAAGCAACCAGCGCGCACTGAGCTGAGCATCGTGGCTCTGCTGGAGTTGCTTCTATTTTCATGGAGGAGGAGATCGCAGACCTTGCACTGCAGCAGGTGGAGCAGCCGCGGTGGATCTAACCCCGGGGTCTGCTGCGAGGATCCGAGTGTTACTTGGGGCTGCCGTACAGCTGTCGCTCCAGGCTGACGCTAATGTAATTACATGTAAAGCTGACTCGAACATTTTTAAAAATGGACACGGGATTTTTTTTTTGTTCGCTTTTTTTAAGATCTGGTTTCTAACATGGAGCGATTTTTTTTTCCTGAAGGATTCAAGCTATTTTATATAGAGGCTTATTTTTGAACACTATGGACCTAGAATAAATGTCAAAGACAGGCAGCAAGCAGCGCTTACAGAGGCATTTTTCTGGAATCTCAGTTGTGGATCGATTGAAGTGCACAGGGTCTGAAAAAATGTCTCCTAGCATAAAAAACTTGGATTGTTTTTCTCCGATGCTATGCCACTGTAAAGTAGCATGTACCAACAACACTATATCTTTAATGTTTGGATGTAAGGTGGGTCTATAATAGGACTTTCCTGGAAATGTAAGCTGGATTTAATAGGCTGTGAATGATTGCCAGGATGTGTACTGTGACTGTACCTTCTTTCCGTTTAAATAGTACGTATTTTGTTCTGTGTGGTACCTGCCTTTTGGAGCTCTTGGTGATTGTGACTGAAGTAATGAATTATTGTGACTACTCCTTAAAGATCCCTTTGAACGGTGTTTTGAATTTACTGAATGCCGCATGTAAAATGTCGTCATTCCCCATTAATCAGCATTAATCATCGTGTAATCAGTTTATTGCACTTGGCTTTCATTTTCTTCAGCTGTGGAGAATTAAATACACTGGAGACTTGCACCGAGATGCGGGGCTGGAAATGCCTCCTGACATCATACTGATAGAAGCAATTGTTAGTGGCAGGTTTGGGTTTAACGGTGCCTGTGGGGATTTAGTCATTTTAGGACTCCATCAACTGTTCGGGTTTTAGAGTAATAAAATGTATAATTTCTTAATTCTCAGAGTAGGAAGCAATACAGTCAGTGTTGTTCAAACTGCTTTTTCCAGTGAAATTAATGCATAAATTGAGGGATACGTGAGAACCTAGCTACTGGAAAGCCCCTTTCATTTTAACGTGTGTGAAGTTGCTTTTCAGACTGAGATTCAGCAGTCTTTGTCTCCAAAAGTTATTTTGCATGTTCAGTGTTTCCAAGTCAGTGTTCATTGTTCTTAACAACAACAACAAAAAAAAAAACCAACAAAAAACTGGAACTGTTTTTTATAAATTAGGAACAGATGTGCCTATACATATGTACATACATGTAAGTAATATCTATTGATGCTGAAGAAATGCCTCGGTTTGGGAAGGAAGAGTCTGATTTTTATTTTCTTATGGCTCTTCTGATTGTGTGAATGATTTTTGTGGAGTTCTGAGCTGAATGCCTTGTTCCCAGTAGTCAGGAATGTGCCTTGTTTTGTATCTGCTTGTCTTTCCTGTGCCCAGAGCATTTTTCAGTTGTAAATGTGTGTGTATTTATGGATACAGGTTGGAAGCTATTTGCTATAAAATGAAGCTTTCTTTCATTCTCTGTGGAACTGCGCATCTCTTTCTTATTTATAACAGTAAACTTGTGAAGAAAGCCATAGGATGGAAATACAATTTAATTTTGCCGGTCGAGCTGTGGATAAGAGATGCCGTTCCCTTTAAGAGCAAACTAAAAATACCCAGCGAATATCCAGAATCCACTTTAGGCGTTTTGTGCCGGATTTGAGTGACAGCGCGTTCCGTGCTGCACTCGCACGTCAGCGGCTGTGTGCGTGGGCCTGGCAGCCCTGTACCCTGTGGGGCAGCTGTGGGGCCCTGGCCTGGCCCCATGGACACAGGTCAGCCTGAAGGGTTAGGTTAGGAGCCCGAAGGGTTAGAGGCTAGACCCTCTGCCAAGGGGTATATGGGAGCGTGCCCTGCAGGCTAATAGCTTCTCAAATGTGATTGTTTGAGCAGCATTGTACTTGAAAATATTGGTCTGTTAGGCTGTTGTGTGTGTGCTTTCATTATAGCCAAGTAAACTGACTGTTCAGCTTGCAGAAGAAAAGGCTCTGGGGGATCTCATCAATGTCTATAAATACCTGAAGTGGTGGTGTGAAGAGGGCAGGGCCAGGCTTTGCTCAGTGGTGCCCAGTGCCAGGACGAGAGGCCGTAGGCACAAACTGGCACACAGGAGGTTCCCCAAGAACATCCAGCAGCACTTCAGTGCTGTGCGGGTGGCTGAGCGCTGGCACGGGGTCCAGAGAGGTGTGGGGTCTTCTCCTTGGAGATCTTCCAAAGCCACCTGGGCACCTTGCTGTGGGCAGCCCTGCTGGGGTGAGGGCTGGGCAGAGGAATGCAGATACGCTGTCCACCTCAGCCCTCCTGTGCTTCTGTGAACACATATCATGGTTAATGCAGAGCAAGTGCTTTATGCTTGGCAAATCCCAAGTGAACTGAAGATTAAGTTTGAGTAACTGTGAGCTGCTGGTAGTGCAGAGGGATTTTGCACTAGGCACTTCTAATTTTTTTGTTTTTTGGGAAGGAATGTTGCAAGGCTGTACTGCAGTGAGATGTGTTGTGGTATCAGAAAGGTCCCTTTGGTTAAGAAAAACCAAAGAGACAGTACTTGTGAAATAGTAATACAATATCACCTCTTCAGTACTTTACATAAAGAATTTAGGGTATTTTTTGGCTGTGTAGGAAAAGACCACTGGCAATCTAACTGCTCCTTGTTTGGTCTCCTTTCCTTGGCATTCTGGAACAGGTGAATTTCTTCACTACATATGCATCTTCAACTGTCATCATTTCTGAATATCCATGGCATGAAGAAATGCATGAATGTTGCATTTATCACTGTATTTTTGCATGTGGTGGAACATTGTGACCTAATTAGCATGTTACATCGGTTTTGTTGAAGTTGCAACGTCAAACTGAAGAGGAAAATGAATTCCAGATTTGAAAGTCAGCTCCCTGTGTCTGTGCTGTTGAAATGCCTTGCTTTTTTTTCTCTTAGCTCTAGTTATTAAAAGAAAATTCAGTGGTTCTATTTTGAGAGAGTAGGGGTTTGTTGTTCAAAGTCCTGAATGTGTGCTTAAAAAATATTGTTCTACCATTTCAAATCATTTATTTTATTGTATATTGAGACCTCAAATATAGATAATTCTCAGTGTCCTATGCTGCGATCAGTGAAAAAGTTTTGAAAATACATAGTACCCTGCATCTGTTACATTACTGAAGTTTATTTTGCTATATCTGTAGGCTTTCAGTTTCTCACTGTGCATTGCTGTTTGCTTGCAATGAGACTTTAGTTGTGTTTCCCAGCTGTCAAACTTGAAGAAGTTTTCAAGGTGACTTCCATTCTACAATAGCTGAGGGTGCTTCTTGTTTTGTATCCTTTCCTTTTTCTCTGTGAGGAAGCCCTCTGGTTTCCCTGACTGTTTGCTTCTGGGTTAGCACCTCCACTAGGCTACAGTTACTCACACAAAATTTGCCAGCATCTTAATAGCTTTGTTTTATCAAGACTGTGGCAATCTGGCTGTGGTATTGCATTTGATGTTGCAGTTATTGGAACTTATTGGTACCAATCTTCTGATTGGTACCTTCGGGTCAGAGTTGTGAATGCTGTTTTTTGAGGGGGAGATATGGAGATAACTGTAGTTATTTATATTTTCCTACTCTTCTGACTTGCTGCATCGTAGCCCTTGTTTGCAGTAGAGGAGATGCTGAATGTAAAAAGGAGTTCTTTCCAACCACTTTGCTTGCTGGCATGGCCTTTTGATGGGTCCCTTCAGGTCAAGCTTCATTTCTGAAGTGGAACAGTAGCTGAATAAGGACAAGTATATACATTTGGGTCATTGTGAGCAAACGGTCTAAACCCACTTTGCTTTTTTAAGCTGTCTGGTCATGCTGAAGCAGAGATAGACGTTCACAGGATCAGCTATATATATGGCATATTGAAACAATTGTATCTCCTTTTATTCAAATCCTCACCTATTCTTAAGCATTCTTTTTCAAAATATTGATTGGACTTGTAAGGTGAAAATTAAAACCAGCCTTGACACAGCTATGTAAATCAGGCTGCATGTTTTCCTGGTTTTTTTTATTTGTTGTATACAGTGCAGTGACTTGGGAATCCTGTTGTATGGATGAGGAGCATTAAAATCTGTGGGAGGAGTACAAGAAAGAAGACTGGCAGTATTTTATTTATTTTTTTAGTCACTTTTTCACCCATTCTAACATTAAAGCTGTCTTAGCCCTGAATTTTTGTGTGCCTGTGTATGTTCAGAAGCTGAATTACTGAGCTTTCAAATTTGTTTTCATGTAAAACATCAGATGTGTACTTCTGATATGAACTGGGCTTTGATACGCATGCCCTCCTGAAGAGAAGTGCAGTTGCTGCTGTCTTACATTTTGTCCTCAAATTATCCAGTAGTTAAGGGTGTTCTTGCGAGATTAATTTTCAGTTCATGAACGTGGCATTCTGTATGGCTTGAATCTGTAGATTAACAGAATTGGATGCTGTTGTGGATGTGGGTCACCAGTTTAAGGCATGGGATTGTTTGGGAGTTCTTAATTTTCTTTTGGTTCCCTCTCAGTAAGACCTTTCATTAGGGGAACTTCTTAGAAATATAAAACCACAACTTCATTATCCCTGGAGTAGATTATGTATGAATTTGTTTGAAATACCTTCCTTCTAAAATACAGTATTTCCTGAAGCTTTTCTGTGCTTATTCTTTGAACAGATGAACTGTATTCTGAAAGCCAGTGCTACAAGATGTCCACAAAATCCTTGTTTATCCTGTGTGTTTTGCAGATACTGTGTTCATTTTTATTTTTAACTCTGCTAGGCTTGTGAATTTAGGCAGGGAGGCTGCAGGGCTGAGCACTTAGCACGATGAATGATTTCACTCTGGTGAATATGGGGCAACGTCTGGTCTCATATAAACTAGCACAGGTTTATTAACATCAGCGGATACTTCAGCAGTTTACACCAGTGAAGGATTTAGTCAATGAGTTTTGAACTGTTGATTACACACTTTATTGCATTTATTTATATTGAACAAATCTTGTTAACCACGTAACATCAAAAGAGAAATGTTTGGACTTCATCCTAGCAAATATATAAACCTACAACTGAATTCTTTGGTGGAAGTGTCTATCAGAAATGTGTATTAAATGTTCAGTGCTTGCAGTTTTTTTGCACTTTTAATTATGATGATAAACTGAAGTAGTCCATACAGTATCTTAAAAAAAAAAAAAAAAAAAGAAAAGAAAAAAGTAATGATAAAGAAAATAGTTTAAAGGCCTGGCTTTAAACTATGTAGTAGGAAGCTTTCTACATGCGCTCTCTGCAAATTCAGAGATGCTTTGCCACACCTGGCCTGATTTCTTCCTTTGATCCATCTTCCTTGCCTGTTCCTTGTCTGGTTCTCCTAAGATGGGGTCTCCTGGTACCTGGGTTGGGCTCAGGATTGCTTTTAGTTGTAAGCAGAGAAGTGGTCTTTGCCTAGCTGCTGTGAGATGGATTGGGTCCTCTTTCCTCCTTCCCTTTCTCCCCGTGGTGCCATCTTTTTGTTTTTCATCTTGTGAGCCACTTCAGGGAATTAAAACACTAGCAGATGAATATTGCTGGAATAGGAAACCAGTACTGCTGGCTCAGCCTGCCAGACTTGCTCCCCATGAAGCCAGGTGTGTGCTGGAAGCAAGGGACAGCAAGATGTGGTTGCAGAGTGGCACCAGGAGATGTCCAGAGGGCCATGCCTCTTTACATGGCCAATGCTTGTTGGATGACAAGGCTGTACAGTGAGAATGCTCCTTTGGGCTCATGAGGGGTTTAAATTGCATGGGACTTAAATTCAGGTCTGACAGCCAAATTAACTTGACTGGAGGAGATGACCGATTTCTTGTTCCAGTGATGGCAGCTCCTGGAAAGGGAAAGAATGGGCGTTAGGGATGGCACTGTCTGAGCAGGCTGGGTCCCTTGAGTGATCTGTGTCTATCAGGGAGGGCTGGCAGTTCCAGAGGTGACGTACAGAAGCAAAGTAGTACAAAATACTTCCACTTCTCTGGAGTTCTAGCTGTTATGTTTGCTTCACTGGAAGTTGAAGCACTTTGATCTAAAGTATTTCCTGTGAAGGACAGCAGTAATCTTGAATATCACATAAAAATCCAATTAGTCACATTTATATGTCACATTTATGATACTTTCTGGGAAGTTTATTGCTTTCATCATTGCATGGGAGAATCTTTTACCACAACACTTTTTTTTTTTTTTAAAGTAAATTGTAATGCACGCTGGTTTGTTAAAGCTTCATATGTAATCTATTGTTATGAGTGGATGTGTTCCTTAATGAAATCTAGAGCCTGTTTGCACTCAACATCTAAATACCTGCTTCAGATAAATGTGTCTAGTTTCAGGAAAAAAGCCAGGCCATTCTGTGCTTTGACAAAAGGATTTTAATTCTTTTGTAAAGTTGGTTTTGGTTGACTTGCCATTAGTTTATCAATTTTAATTTTAAACTTGACTGATGCCCTCATAGCTTTCCAGAGACTTTTGTTGATCTGAACTGTGAACTTGATCCACTTTCAGGTCCTATCTTCCCATATTTCACAGTGTAAGCATGTGAGCTAGAACAAGGGGTGCTAGTTCCAGTTCCACAAGACGTTGCAAGTTCCAGTCACCCTAGAAATGATCTTGAGATCCCTTCCAACCCCTATGATTCTAGAAATGAGTGGTTTAAGCTTTAAGGGGTCAGTAACTGATGGAACTTCTCAAGCAGATTCTTTGTAGTTTGTCCTGTAGAACTCACAACTTTGTAATATTGCTTCACGCTCATGTGAAGGGCATTAAAATTTATGGACTGCCCAGTGTGCCTTGAACTTAGTTGAGACAGAAAAGTTGAATCTGAGTTTTTTTTGTTTTTTTTTTTTTAAGCACATTTATAATGTGAGTGTGTGTTTGGAGCTGCTGCTGGAGCAGTTAACCTACAGCCCAAAGAACAGGTGAATATTATGTCCCTGTGTGTCCCTGACTTCACTCATAGCTTTTAACATGGGTCAGCTACAGCACTGTCTGGCTAGAATGAGTCCCTGGTGGCTAAATAAATAGGGTCTGGTTTTTAAAATTGAATGAAAAATTAATAACATTGACTGAGTAATGGCTTGTTCATGAGGAGGCTTCTGTGTTGCAGAAGCTTAATCTGTCTCATAGTAAAACCACATATTATAGCTTCAGACAAAGTCAGGGGCAGTGAATTGCTGTGTTGATAACTGGTATAAAAGCTGAGACTTCAGCTGACAAAAAAGGCTTTTAGCAGGTGCCCTAAATAGGAAATGTGGAAAAAGATTTTGAGGCTGATGGAAAGGCAGGGCACAGGTTTTGTGTTAAAGGCGTAAGCAAAAACAGTTAAGAGAAGCCCTTTGGAAGAGTGTTTGGAAGTATTGCTACTGTATGCACAGGCAAAAAAAAAAAACCACCACCAAGAAATAAGGTAGCTTCATAGCATTTTTGATGAAACTAATATGCAGAAACCTTTTTAGATGGATTTAGAATCATAAAATCATAGAATGGCCTGTGTTGAAAGGACCTCAAAGATCTAGTTTCAACCTCCCCACCACCCTCTGAGTGATAAACTTCCTCCTGACTTCTAACCTAAATCTCCCTGTCTTGGTTGGAAACTATTCTCCCTTGTCCTATCACTATCAACCCATGTGAACAGATGAAAATAAAAGAAATCTAGATGAAAATAATCATTTAAATACTTCTGTGTATGTCAGTCCTGAGTTTTCTGGATAGTCCTTTCATGTTTTAATAGTGGGCTGATCTTTTTTTTATTGTTTTCTTCAGAAATACCGCTATCAGGATGAAGATACACCTCCACAGGAGCACAGCTCGCCGCACATTGCCAATGAGGTGACAGGTCCAGAGCTGGTTCATGTATCAGAGAAGAATCTGTCCCAGATTGAGAATGTACATGGATTTGTTTCTCATTCTCATATTTCACCAGTAAAGGTAGGCACTTATTTATGTTACAAGTTTGAAGTATTTGGTTATGCTCTCTAGGGTTAAATCTTTGCATGTCATCAGATACACCTGCTTATATATTTTATTCTTTTCATGGAACTGTTCATTTCTAAAATTCACTGTATAGGCATTAAGGGATTGATTTAGTTTCACGCATATTGACTTAAGATGCATGGTTGTAAAACATCCTGATGATTTAAGGTCTCAGAGGTCTTTTCCAACCTTTATGAATCCATAATTCACAATGTCACAGGCTCTGGGAGTACTTATGAATTCTTTTAGACTATACCTTAGAGCTCATAACATTTATTTTTGGTCGGGAGATTGTTTGCAAAATCTATTTGAATAAATGCTGTTAAAACTTGGACTTGATTATGTAAGAGAAACCCAAGACTGCTCTTCTGTGCTTAGTGTAGCTGGTCCTCTTCTTATGGCCTGATGATCTTCAAGACATGTTCCTGTTTTTGGTATAGTTCATCCTGAAGATCTACTTAGTGACAACAGCTCCGAGTTGAGAGAGCTTTTCATAATTTGTTTGGTATGATGGCTTCTTGCTCTGTGTTGGAGAGACCAGGTCTTGTGTGGTATATAAGATTTTGATTAGATTTATATGATAGTGTATTTGCTTAAACAAAATGTACTAGAGGACACTGGGAAATTTTACTATGTTCATTACACTAAAGTAGGATGATAATTATTTCAAGTAAAAATGCTAAGCACGTTTGACTTTTGAAATACAGAGGTTTTTGGAGTATCAAATGTAAACAATGCTTTATGATCATATGTTGCTTTTTAGGAATACTGCAGAGGGCAGTAGATTCAAATTTTTTGAGGAATACTTTTTTTTTTTTTTTAAATTCATTTATTTTTTTGCAAGCCCACAGCAATTTGGACCAGTAATGCAGAACATGGATAAAAGATGATGGGAAATTTATCAGGGTTTTAACTAAGTTTAAAGGACTTAAAGCAGTTGTTGTAATTTATTTGCACAATTGGTTTACAAAGGACCTTTTCAGTAACCAAAAAGGCAAATGTGTATCCTAAATTTTAGAGGGTGACAATGAAATTACTGTTTATCAGATATTCTCCATTAATTACCATAGAAATTCAGCATTGCTTTCTGTCTAACAGAGGGTTGAGCTACCTCAAATGTTTGCAGTTATTGTGAAGCAACTCATGCTATCTGTGCAGATTTAAATGTTAAGCATATAGATTCTGTCGTGTTAGGGTACAGATTTTTCAGTTTGTTAGGAGACATATACCCTGTACTTCTCAAGCATCAGGGAAGTGAACTTAGCCTGAGAGATTCCTTACTCTCTGTTCAACAATGTGTCAAGTGGAGTGTTTCATCCTCTAATGTGAGTTTATTTTTTTTAATATTTGGTGGTAGATAATCAAACTTCCTTAAGAAATACTTTGTCCTCGTGTATATATATATATATATACACATATATATATGAATGTTTTCATGTAGGCAGTGAGAACCAGTTTCTCCAGTATGAACTTTCAACATTTTTTGTAGGAATCTGAGATTACAATACGAGATTCTTCAAGTTACTAAAAAAAAAAAAAAGTAAGCAGTTGAACTGACTTTGCTGTAATTGGAAGGAATACATTGCTAGCGAGGCTGACCACTAGATGGTGATGCTACAAAAGAAGTTATTTTGATTGTAAAACTGAATTTAGCTTTTCTATCATACCTTCAGATTAATGTTTTTTCAACTTAGTATTTTTATGAAGTAGCTCTGACCAAATGAAAATAGTTGCAGAAAAGGTATCAAACAAGTTTTTCTAGCTGTGGACTGAAAATTCAAGTTTTCTATCAAGGAAAAAACCCTTGAGGAATAGGTTATGCAAGGGTTTAAAATCATGGGTTGTGATACAATACAGTGGAAAAAAAAATCTTAAAATGAAGTGTCATTCATTGAAAGCAGGCTGCCTGTGGAAGGGCTGGTGTTGTATGTACATGTTTACAACATATTGGAACATAGTTTCAAAAAATTTTCCATTAGTATATGTTAGTGGTAGCCAGACCTTACATGACCTTTTATAATCTTCGTGGCACAGTGATCCAGTTGGTTGCATGCTCTGCAGCTTTATACTGTGCAGTGAATGTTTTGTGCCTGCTTAGCATATACCCGCTTTTGTCACATGCTTAGACATCTGTAAAAGTATTTCTAGGATCTAATGATTTTTATGTTTAATAGTTTCAAATGGACTTGGATATGAACATGCTCATCTGTTAGTGCTACAGTGATGTAGTGAGTGTTAGGTTTTGGGCCTGTATTTTTTTGTCTTTTTCCATTTAATAGAAAATAACTCATTCCTTGAAAGCTCCAATAAAGACACCTTAAATATAACCAAGGAGATGAGATGTATCATTAGTCCTGCTGTATGAAGCAGTGACTTGGAGAGCATTAAACGTAGGTAAAGAACAATTCTAGTTTTCCTCACTTCAAGAGGGTACCAGGCTGAAGTGATAAACTGAATGATTGTACAGTTGTGCAGTCCTGTACCAGCCCAGCATAACATGAGAACAGCTTCTCATCTGTAAGTATCCTCTGCACGTGCGGGACACACGTGTGACACTGGAACAGGCTGCCTGGAGGGGGTTGTGTGGACTCCTTTGCCTGCACACCCACCTGTGTGACCTGGTGTAGGGAACCTGCTTTGGCAGGGGGGTTGGACTCGATGATCTTTAGAGGTCCCTTCCAACCCCTATGATTCTGCGATTCCATATACGTACATCTTGCCTCAATTGTCTGTGGTATCACAGGAACGTAGTATGGCACACTGGTACTTGTTCTTGAAAAGACATTCAAAAGGGATACTAGAAAAGAGAACGTGGTCTCTCTTGGACTGGGAAAACAACGGAGAAACTGTTGCAAAATGTAGAATCATGGACAAGTTTTCAATTATGTTAATGATGAAAGATTATAGTTGATCTTAGTGTACGCCCTAATATCTCTGTGCAGTGGAACATCTTGATGTTGGTTTCTAGATTTTTCTTAGATGCTAACAATGGAATCACTTGAAAAAGTATTTGCAAAAAAACAGGGAAGTCAGATGTAAGGAAGGTCAGTATTCATGGTGGATGGAGGTTACCAGAAAGATTCCAGAAGATTGCATATTCTCATCAGAATTTATGTTCTCATTGCATCACCTTAAAAGGAATGAGAGCTCAGAATTATAACAGATTAATGGAAAAATGACCTCAGTGCTCAATTGCAGTTAAAAAGATAAATAGAATATGAAGGATGCTTGAAGAAGCAAATGGGAATAAAACTGCATTATTGTGTCTCTGTAGTGATTTACAGGGTTCCTGTATCTTGATGTGCTTTTTTAAAATTTTTTTTTTATTTTTAAATTAGAAACTATCAACCTAGAAAGGGTTCACAGAACAGGAATAAGAATAGTCAGAGACAGGATTCAGCTACCCTACAATGAAAGTTGCATCAATTTGACTCCTTGTTTGGGAGAGAGCTGAGTCAGGAGGTAGCAGTAAAACTGAAGTCAGTATTTTTAGTCATTTGCATATGTTTATTGACCTAAGGGATGGTTGTTTCAATAACATAAGTTAATGTTGAGATGCATAAACTTACATTCAGGAGTACAAATTGGCTGCTGACAGTGGCTATCAGAGGCCTAAACAGTGTTACACAGTCATTCTTTCACTCTGAAATTCTTTCATCTTCTCTTGTTCCTGGATGCATTTATTAAAGGTGTCACAGCATACATTCTCTGTCTCTTCAACCCTTATTCAACTCCTCACTAATCTGTATGAGAAATAATTGATTATATGCACATGTGCTGCTTTGAATGGAGGACAGCTGCCTTTCCTGGTGACCCAAAATCTTATACTGCTAAGATCCATAGGGTCCTTTCTCTCCTGATTTTTATTCCCTGCAGCCACTCTGCCCTGTGCTTCCATCCTTCTCATCACCTCAAGTGCTTGCCCAGATGGCTTTTAGAGCTTGCGAAGCTTCTATCTTCATTAGGAGACTGGAAAAGCTCTGTGTTCTGATAGACTTTATGACTTCATGAGCTACAAAGACGTGTTCAAGGTGAACCAGCAGTCAAAGTAATTTCCTGCTTGACCCAGTACATTTAGTCACTTATGTGCTCTCCTAAATCCTTGTTCTCCTCTGAGTCAGGTAGACAAGGTTCCCCTGAAGATGATGTTCTGTTTTCAATTAGTAATTGAAGATAGGTTGAGATGCATTTTGCAAAATAAGCTGCCATTTTTGACTGGCAAATCTATAGTATCAAGATCTGCTATCATATACTTTTTTTTTTTAACCTATAATGAATACGCCTCTAAAGCTTTATACCATCTTCAGGTACTGTCAGGATAGTACTTCTGCTATTAGGAATGTATGTTGGTGACCAATGGAAAACATAGAAAATAAAGCAACAGCAACAAAACTTGAATAAACCCTCAGGAACACTGTTTTACGCTAGCATTATGATTTGGTGGTCACTCTAGAGAAGTTGCTCTTCAGCCTTGCTTTGCCCAAGTTCTTGACATGTTAGTACTCTTTGATCTTCCTGTAAGTGAAGAATATATATTTATGCTCAGATGTGTTAGTTTGCATTTTCTGTTACAAAGCAGTTGTCCAAATCTGCCCCTTCTTCAGTGTGAGTCTGCTCAGCATTTTCTTGTCAACAGAGATGAGAGAGAAAAACTGTAACAGATGGATGGCGGATTAATCCAAACGTTGGAACAACCTAGGGTACAGTAATCAACATCTAGTCTTCTTAATAACTGGTTGCACTCTTTTCCTCTGAGATTTCTCTTGAGATCCCAGTGTGGTTGGGTTCATTTTGATGACTGAAAAAGACAAAAAAAAAAAAATTGCATTAAACATAGGATGTTCCTATCAGTTTGGAATGCCAAAAAGCTGGGCCGGAGGTTCATGAACAGTGTACGTAAGACCAGGCAGCTTAATCTGCGCAGATTGGTGAGTTAACAAAGGTGTAATATGAATGCTGTTTAATAATATTTGATGTTCAGTATTTCTACTAGAAAGGTATAATTCTAGAGAAACTGTGTAGTTTAGCACTAAAATATCTCCTTCTTTTCACTATGCAAATAAGACAGGATGAAAGTCAATCCTTTTGGTCTCTTTCTCAACTAAACACTCTTAATTAAACTAAGATATGAAAAAAGAATTCTGAGAAATTTAAAAAGGGAACAAACATTTATATTTACTTTTTCAGTGTTCCTTCCCCACCTAGGGAGTTAGTTGCATAGTCTTATTTAAATTTAGTTGTATGTAATATTTTTTGCTTTTACTTTTTAAAAAAGTACTACTGAAAATAAACACTTGCCATTCTCTTAGTTTCTTCGATTTTTTTTCTATACTGTGCACTTCATACTACTTATCTGATAGTTTTATTTACATGCTGCTAACAGTTTTCAAAGGATTTGGTTTACTGTTGTTCAAAAAGAGTAATTGGCACATGGCTGGTGTTTGCATGTGAGAACTATGGCTTCAGGTTCCACCAGCAAACTCTTTACAGTGTGTTTGACTTCTCTATGTATTGGTAGCAAAGGACATAAATCTCTAGACCACAGCACTTCAGAGCAGACTCCAGCATGAAGTATCAAAGCATACTGTCAAGTTCATGGGAGTAAAAGGCCTTAATTAGTCAAAATCTGTAGATTATATGTAGTTCAGCAGTTGCACACAAAACAAGGAATAAGCTATTTAATACTAAATATAATACTAGTACAATATATTGTTCCTATAGTTTCACATTACTCAGTTCTTCAGGTCCTAGCAATGCTATGAAGACCAGGAAGTATCAAAATACATCCCATACACTCTCTTTATTGCAAATAAGATGGGTTTCAAAAATGTATGTTGCATTTGCCTGTCTTGCCCTTCTGGTTTTCAGGGACATTTGGGGGTCAGATTAGTAGAAGCCGTTGCAAGATTGAAAAGTCACGTTCATAACTCAAAATTGTACAGAACAACATCTTGATGATGTGTTGAAGCTGGCTATGTTTATGTCAGTCCATAGCTAAGCTAATTGTAGCCTGATCCCAATGGCCCTGTACAGAACACTGAGTACCAGAACGGGGTTGTGGACCCAGTATCTGCATGGCTGCAGAGCAGTGCCACTTCTGGTCTCCGCTGACCAAGCACCAAGCAAAGCTCAATGCAAGCTGTGTTCATCTTTATTAACTTTTGGGTGTCTGAACTTCGGGAGGATGGTTTGAAAGTTTACCATTTGGGCTCATTTCTTTGGTGAAGAGTTTCACTGAAGGCTAGTGATGGTTTGTCCCATGCTTTGCTGCTTTTGAAACAGTTACTCAAAGATTTAAACATAGTCCTGTTAACTGTGTTTGTATTCTAGGACACCTGCAAGCAGAATTTGATCATTCAACCTGGGATGACAGAATTATAATTAAGGTTGTGTTCCTGAAATCCTTAAACTAAATGGATAGGATAATTATTGTCTGTGTTGAATGAGAGTAATCCTACATACACCCTTTACTGCAGTAACATTTTTAAACCACAAGCTGCAAATCAGAGGAGCAGAATAAGAAAGCCATTATTTTGGCTGTGAGAAGAATTTCTCAGAACACTGAGCGTGGGGAGCCAGACCACGGTGAGTGGCTCAAAACATATCAGAGGCACAAAGCCACCCCATCCCAGTTTCTGAACAATCAGAGTGTAAGTGACAGCGATGAAAGACTCCTCTGCTTTTAACAGGCGTGGATTATTCACAGAGGGATACAGGCATCTGTCAAGAGAAACACAGAGTTGACCACTGTCATTCAGTTAAAGAATAAAAAAAAAAATAAGTTGTGAGAAGTTTGAACTCAGAGGTGGAGAGTCCTATAATGCAAATGAGATAAAAAATAATTATGTTTAGAACAACAGCTCTAGAGCTGGGTGCTTACTAAGGAGCTTGACTTAGGTAAACCAGCAATCCACATACCACCATACCTTCAGAAGGAGCCCAGCTTCTCAAATGTAGACCCTAACCTAAGTGATTTCTCCAGTGTGCAAATCTTAATCTTTTCCCTGCACAGAACAAACCTTAGGAACCAAGGTTTTCCCTTCCCATCTGCAGCCCTGCACAACTGTAACAGGTGGGGCTTGCACAACACAGGTGTAAGGTGAAGGGCATAAGAGGTCCCCTGTGCTGTGTGGTTCATGTTACTACCCAGGAGTTAATCAGAGTGATGCGATTTGCAAAATCCTTCAAAATGAGTCACTTGCAAAAGCCAGTTGCCAGCCTGTGTGTCAGCATGCTTGTAATTGTGATTTGAAAATTACTTCTTGCTTTTCCCCCATTAAAAGAAAGCCTCTCAGATTATGCTGCTGGCTGCAGCCAGGTCTGAGCTTTGGTCCTACAGCTTCCTCTGCATGCAGCATATGATTGTGCCAACACCACTGGCCCAAGGACTTTTAATAAAAAAGTACTCAAGTATTTGCTTTTAGCAAATAAATCCCCTCAGCTAGGAAGCCCAGGCTTAACTGTTGCAGAGTCAGAGAAAACTCATTATTTCCATAACATGCTTTGTTCCGTTTCCCATTTGAGAATGTTACTATTCTTTATTTGGACAGCTGTTGGCTATGACTAATGTTATGAAGTTGCAAAATTAGTGCAGGTATTTACACTAACACATTAGGACACCTGCTCTCTTCTGCCATCCAGTTCTTAAGTCTGTAGGACCAGGGAAAGAGGCAGGTGCAGCTGCTGCCAGCATCTGGCACAGGCTTAAAGCCCAGGTTCAGGAATGTAGGATTAGAAGGATGCTGTGGGTGAACGGTGAAACAAAAAGACTGGAAACACTGCTTCATAAGGACCATGAGTATATTCTTATTTCATATTGCTTTTGTTTGCTTGTGCGTGTTTGAAAATCGCTTGTATGAGGAAGATAAGGAAGCTTACCACCAAACCAAGCCATTGCATTCTCTGTTTTGCTGTAGATCACCTGTGATTGCAGATGCTTTGCAATATATTGCATAGCATGTGAGTGGCACAGATAGGCAGATCCTGGAGATGGCTGGGATGGGCCAGAATCGTCTGGAGGGCAGCACACAGGGTAGTGGAAGCTGCAGCAGAGGCTTGAGTGAAGCAGAGGAGAGAAGCGCAGACATTGCCGATGAGAGCAGGAAGTCCATCTCTCAGTGTGAGCTGGCTGAGCTTTCCCATCTCCCTACCTCCTGGGGGGGCTGGTAGGTTGCACACAGCTGCCAGATTTAAACACAGAAGGAACAGGGCTGAGATTCAGGAAGGTTAGGCTCATCCTGGTTTTATCCCCTGTGGCACCAGGAGAAACACAGTGTTTCCTCAACCACTGGAGACCCCTTCCCTCAGCCATTCTTGGCAAGGGGAAAGCCACTCCTTGGCAAGGAAAGCCAACCCATTGGCAGGGCTGCCCAGGGTCTCTGGGTGCTGCTGTTCCCCACAGTGGGCTGGGAGGAGCAGGGAGGGATGACAGGGAGAAACTGCAGTGTTCCTGCACTTCCAGGAAGTACTTTCTGAAAGTGTCTCATTCACCTCGTGCAAACCAGCACGCGGTGCAAGGCTAACCATCCGTAGCTGACTGCTTTCTGCAGGGATTGCAGCAGAAGTCTGCAGCATGTTTTCTCTGTGACAGCTGTCGTTTACTTTTTGTGCTACCAAAGTGAAAATATGAGGTTAAATAGAGCTACTGCCATTGTTGTGATTGGGCTTAACCCTGTTAGGTCAGGAACAGGAACATAGGTGATTCCTCTCAAGGAAGGAGGGGAAGAATGCGTTAAGGACTGATGATTGAAGGCAAGGCTTAAAGCTTCAAGCATTAACAAAATGTTGCATAATTATTTATTGATTGCTAACAGAAAACACAGTATGGATACCATCAATTTATCACGTGAGCCACACGGTGCTGATCGAGGTAAGGGTGTCAGCAAACAGAGGCTGTCCTCCAAGCAGTGGTAGATGGGAACCAGCACTGCAGAGCCTGGCAGAGCAGAATGTGCCTGTGGCTACGTGCAGGTGGAGAAGAGTTACTGCTAAAATTGGATTCAGGTCAGCTTTTTCAGTGCTTTCAGTTTTTTGTCGCTGTGTTTGATTTTCAAGGTATGCCTTCTGCTTGGGCAAGTATGTGCAGGAAAGGTTTTAATTTTGAGATTGGCTCCAGTATGAAATCAGAGTATGTCTATTCCAAGTCCCTGATGCTAATTTGAACTACACATAATCACAGTGGTTACTGTATCTTGTTAACTGGCTGCAGAACAAATAACGTACTGCCACAAAAGCAGGTGCATTTTTCAGTAATTTTATTAAGCTGTGGAAAGGTGTGTGTACTGTTATTTATTGTTTCATTTATCTTCAAATTCTTAATTCTTGCTTCATAGTGAATAACGTACATTGTTTGGTTTTTTTTCTTATTTTTTCTATCCCCATCAATTCAATATCCAGAACATGGTGAGGATGTGGTGCAAGCTCTCAGCACCCCTTGGGGTTCCCTTAGAACCCTGGAGAGCCTCCTGCTCTGCCCCCTCCCTCACAGCCTCTTAGCTGTTCTCACGGGTGTTTCTTGGTTTGTCTTCTCTCCCTCGATGCTTCTTTTTCTGCCCGTACTAAAATGCTGCTTCCTGTGATTTTGCTAGACTCTGCTGAAATGCATCTGACCAAGGCGAGTCCTTACTTTAACTTCCACTTGTCTTTTTTCCAGCAGTGCGAGCTAGTATTCTTCCTGCCCAAATGCCTTTGCGTTATCCCGGTGCTGGATCATTTACAATTATTTCTTTTCAGGTTGCTCTGTCTGTAACTTGTAAAGGTGGGTTTGTCTCATTCCCACAGCATAGGCTTCTACAAATAATTACAACTCTGTTGTCTTAGGTATCAGTAATCCTGCTCGGTACCACTGATATCTATGTAGAAGTGTCAGCACAGATCACTCTTCTTTCGTCACCAGTTGGATTGCAGTCCTTTGGATTTCTGTCTCTGTTGCTTCAGAAAGGAAGCATCCTGGCTTCAATATCAGGAGTTTTTGTTGCCACTTGTGTAATTTTTCAAACCAGATATAGAAAGTTTTATTTTTTTTCCCCTAGATCTGGCCTGTACTGGCCTATGAAATGATTAGCTTAAAACTAGTGGCAAAACTGCACCTTTGAAGGTGACAAATCATTGTCATTTGTTTTGCAGGAACTCAAGCTAGGCTGTAGCAGCAGTCTTTCTAATCAGATGCTTGTGTATATGAAATTCCATGTTCCAGTTTAAAGGTGATGAACTGCTTGTGTAGTTTGACACTAGCAAATTATAAACTGCAGAGCAGAATCTCTAGCAACTCTTCATAGTGTTGTGCGCAGTGATACAACATTGTTTTAAAAAAATGTGTTTTATGAACATGGAAACTTGTGTGTGTTGTTCACCTAAGGCTGTGGTTTTCCCTTCTCCCTGTTTGAAATAATTCAAATTGAGAGAAGCTTATCCATTTAAATAAATCACTGTATCCAGTACATCTTGGAGGCTTCTTTACTTCTGTCATTTGTGCTATGAATGCAGCTTTAAGGCCTGTGAACAAACCAGGCTTGGCTTCATGTGATTTACACTGAAAAATCATTGTATTTTCTGAAAACTACTAATGTCTCTGTGGAAGATGTTCTCAAAATATTAGAATGTGGTGTGGTTTTCAGATGTACTAGCAAGGAAAAGTAAATAATACACTGACCTTATTACCAATATCTTGCTAAGTGGAAATATCCTATTGTTTTTGCTTACGTTGCAATGCAAGTTGTCTGTAATTTTGATAGGTTGAAGGGTGTAAAGTGTATTGAGCCAGAAAAAAAATAGATGCAGGGATTTGATGATTTCTTCTAAAATGAGCATTGTGAGTCACTGGATTTGTAGAACTGTGTTGCTGTACCTTTGTTAGCATTGTAAGCCCATACAGTGACTCTGCTGCCTTTGTTAATCAAATTGAGATTTTTCTTCTTAAAAAAAAAAAAAAAGTTTTCCCTGGTGTATGATTATGACCATTAAAGCACTTTGTTCAGAAATATGGGACAGGCAGTTTTGATAATTCTGTACTGGATATCCAGAGGCAAGCTTGTGCTGAAAGCCTCGATACATAAATGATTTCCTAAGTAGTCTCTTTGATGTGAGCTAGAGGATTTTTTAAATAAATGTTTGGCTATACAAATGTGAATGGTGAATTCAGTAAGATGTCTTGAATTCCAGATAACCTTTTGGTTGTTTACAGGGAGATTTAGCCTTTTTACTGCAAAGAAAATAAACTCCTATAGCGCTTCTCATCTTGTGATTTGCATTGAAAATCAAAGTAATTTTATGGAAAATTCATTAGGGCACCAGAAGCTTCTTTTTATTTTTATCTTTGCCACTTCTTGTCCTTTTGAGAATTAACCTTGGCTCATTATATATATATATATATATATATATATATATATATATATATATATATATATATATATATATATATATATATATATATATATATATATATAGTGTGTGTGATAAGATCATAAGAGCAACAGAGTGTTGGATTGTCGTGTTCGACTTTAACATCCCTAATCTTGCTAGTTCAAAAAACCCCACTTGCCACCCATGGATATACAGTGCAAAATTACTGGCATATAAATAAATAACATTTTAAAGGATGTTAAAGGAGGAGAAGAGCATTTTTATTTTGTAGAGACCAACAAACAATTTTTTTGAATATTTTTTATAAATAAGGTCTCATTGAGGGAGTGAAATTCTGCTGCATTGCTGCATGCTCCCTGTTTTGTTCGGTTCATTCTGATAATTTATGCAAGCAGTGAAAAGATGCTATTGGATCTTACTACAGACCATGATTGAAACTTGCAATTTGTGATCTGTGCTTTCTCCACCCAGAAGCTATTACCATGCACCACCGTCCTTACAGCTGTGGATTTCTGACATAGTGCTATACCTGCTCCCTGGTTTCTCTTAAAAATCTGTTCTTGGCTAGGAACAGGAAACAAGCTTTCAATCCTGTGTGTTCTGAAAAGGGAAAAATAGGCAAAACCTTTACATGTGCTTTTTTGTTTTTAACGCAGTAACGAATATACTGTCGAGCAATCACAAGTAGAGAAAGGATGTAGGTGGTGGGGAAGCGTGGAAGGACAGCATCAGCTATGAAGAATTTTGTTTTCCTGGTCTGTAAGCGATGCTGCTGTAATTCTATCTGCATTTTTTTTTCTGCTCATTCACCACTCAGCAGCTGGTAGGGAAGTAAGACTGCCTGGCAACCACCTGCAGAGCTGCAGAGATGAATTACATTTTCGGAAATAACACACTCCTCTATTCTCGCGCCAATCGAGGCAACACGGGCTCAAGCCATAGCTCCATAGGCCCAAAGCACAAGCAGTGGGCAAAGAAAGGCTCGGCAGATGAGTTACGAGCGGAGCCTTCCCGCTGGCAGCAGATACTTGCGTTTTTCACTCGGAGACATGGTTTCATTGACTGCATTTCTGTTGCTGCCAGCTCCACCCAGGTAATATGCCACTTGTTGAAATTATTGTGTCTGCATGTGTTCTGGTTACTTGCTGGTCAGAAATAGCCATCTATTTAGATATTCATGCTTCTCTGATTTGTGAATGGTGTTTTCTGTCTGCTTTCATTTTCGTATTTCACAGAGCTCTGTATAATTTTTATCATTAAAGCATGAAAATGGAGGCACTTAGATGAGGTATAATTTCTTTTTATAGTCATTTTGCAAGTGGAGCGCCTCCAACAATTTAAATATGAGGTATTTTAATGAAATATTGGAAAATGCATGTTATATTCTGCTGCATGTCCCTGAGGGGAAGAACGCAGCTCAGAAATACCAAATCCACAGCCGTAGTAAGATGACAGTTCATGTAAAGACCACATATTTCCCAGTTAAGGAATTGTATTTAAAGGAAAGATTACACAATTGAAGTCTTAATTAAAATATACAGTGTAACAAATGCTAGTCTTTATCAACTTGGTTGCTAGCAGTCTATAAATAAGATTAATACCTTCCTTACATACAGAATATACATCTAATGGTGCAGTCTGTAAGAAAAATACTGCATTTTTCAGTGTCACTGTCTGTCTGCTCCAAGTATTGTTTTGTTATCAAAAGACAGATGAGACAAGTCAAATCTCAAGTATGTGGGTTTGAGGAGAGTTCTGAAGTTAAAACTGATTGATGTTAGCAGATGACCATCTCCAGATAATGAAACAAAGAAAGAAGTCTGGAAAAATGCTGAGACATTAGTGCTATTTAAAAACTAAGGATTAGATTCAGTTTGCTTACAGTTAAGCTAAATTCAGTATTAGCCTAGAATAATTGCTCTCTAGTTGTCATTTATGCTGGAGTAGCACAGAAACTTTTTTTTTCTAAATTATCTTCAGACACTGCGGTGCTGTTCAGGTATTTTCTATCTGTTGGTAATTGTTTCAAAGATGATAAACTGCCACTTCCTCTTACTGTGATATCAGTTCAGTATTATCTGTTTGGATTTTTTTTTTTGAGTAAATTTTGAGTAAACAAATGTGAGACCTCAGAGGGAATTTGCATTTCTTGTTGGAAATGTCTATTTGGAAGAAGGGTCTTGCAGTTTCTGTAATGGGTCAGTATGCAGCTCTAAGAGGTGCATGAGGTAGGTGATCAGCTTTTAAGTACTGTTAGTTTTCTGAAGGCAAAATATACAGTATCATTTTACTGAATAGATATTACGGTTACGCTTACCTGGACAAATAGTGTTGAAATGCATGAAACATTCCATATTCCAACTAGTGATGACTAGATGTTTGCTGATAAATATAATACTAAGTAGCCTCTTCTTTGAGAGGGGTTGGACTGGATAAAGGTCCTGAGATCTCTTCAAAGTTAAGCTGTGATTCTTTGAATATCCTAGAGTTCATTCTGGTTTTCTGCTGTGAAAGCCTGCATTTTTTTTTCCTGAGTCTACACTGCATTCTTACACTAAAAATAAACAGCTTACATGTGCTCGTGGACAAAAGGAGGGAATAAAAACCTTGAGTAGTTTGAAATATTTGTTAAAAAATATATATATATATAAAAAGTAGTAAGCTTATTCAGAAGGAAGCAGTGAGAACAGAAGAGCTGTTACAAAGCCTCTCCCCCTGGAAAACTGCTGTACTTCCCTGTGCCTTATCCACCCATTGCAGCTGCTTGCACCTCAGGGACGGGAAAATACAGACACTTAAAGATTGCTCATTGTGGTGCAGTTTTGATTTTCTGTTCACTTCAGTTTTTGTTCTGTGATGCAGCATTCTGAAAATGGTTGATGACTTTGTTCTAACAACATACTGTTACTAATTACATCCCCATTATCTGGATTTAATCAGCACTGCAGAGTCCAAATAATAGACATGATGTGCTTCTTCTCTAACCTTGTCCATTGAAATTCTACTTATGGTGAGGGGCAAGATCTCTTCATACTGTTAGAACAGGGTGATTTATAATTTATGTGGAATCAAGCCGATAGTTTTTAAGCTACTGGTCTCTTGTTTCCTTTGTGAATCCCCTGTGTGAACCTTCTGCACAGCAGCTGTGTTTGGCAGTCCCTTCATTGCATTAGCTTTCCTGGCTGGGATGGCAGTGTGTGATGCTGCTTGCTTTGGCCACTCTATGAACATCAGTGTTTGAGATGGGGCTGCACACTCACTTCCTTCTTTGGTGCTTGCAATAGGTTGCCTCCCCAGCCAGGTGCAAGGAGGACCTTTGTTAAGGAAGCTGTCCATCCCTTGGGATAACACCCATTCCCTGGGCAGCAGTGGGCTGTCAGAGGTAGCAATGTCACTGCCCCACTCCCTGCACCCAGCTCCTCCAGGTATCCAGGAAAGATGATGGATTTACTCAAGCAATTACTCAAGCATTTGAGGCCTTTGTTCCTTTTTCTGTCTTCCTTCTTCATTGGTTATTCACTTAGAAGAATTAAGAGATCCAATAAGGAGCTGGCCTTTCAATTCTTGTTCACAAATACATAAATTTCTTTAAGAAAAGCCTGAGCTCTAAGAAGCACCTATTCCTAATGATGAATACCACTATCTGAATACCTCAGAATACAATTTAACTCTAGGTGGCACTTGACTTGCACTGTGCAACAAATTCAGAAACTGTCTTGTCTGAAACTCGTAGCACCGAACTTGTTCTAGCAGCAATGCACTCGGGCTATTCTGAACAAGTATGGTGGTATAATACGCTTCTGGCATTTGATACTGGAAAACTGTTTAGCTTGTTGTGCTAATTCCTACCTCAGTTTTTTTAGGACATATATTAGGAAAGACAAAAAATAATATGGCAGAAAAGCCCGTAACTTTTCTCATCCATTTCATTCATGCCATTAATGTATAGATTCAATATCTTAATGTTAAGTTGTAGAGCTTATCAAACCCAATCAATCATTATCCAAGTATTTCTTGCCTTTGGATCTCCCCCTTACCAGATATGGCTAACAATTTTTACTGTATGCTGTTACTCCAAGAATATTGCTCTGTAAGGAGAGCGCTTTGAAGTATTATGAACATAGTTGTAGCATGTATAAAATGCTGTATGTAATCAGAACATATCTTTATCTCCAGCCCCCCCATTTTTTTATTGTACTTTTTACAGCTCATCAATTTCACAAGTTGATTTCTTACAGCAATATTTACCATCCTTTCTATACTTTTGGTATATTTATCAGCAGTGTTATATTTCTAGATGTAGAGATCACAAAACTGAGGGGTGAAAAAGAAAAGGCAGTTAAGGCTTCATATGAAACCTGGAACTGTACCTGGAACCTACAGAAGATACTGCAACTAAAGTTTCGGAAGGTTTGATAGCAGTATAGATGTTTAATGTTTTAGTTAGACATATAGGGATGAGTTTCAATGGATGATGTGTTTTAAGGGTATTAAACTTCAGTGTGAATGCACAATGGTATAGCTTCACTTCAAGTTTACAAGTGAAGCTAGGATTTGATTATGGTAGCCACTGTGTGGCATTAAGTTCTTTGCTAGGAGGATTTGTTCAGCACATTGTTTGAATTGAAATAGGTGATACGGTGAAAAAAGGAGTTACAGGAGTGACTGTAGAGACTTTTATATGACTACACAGAAGAACAGTCGTCATGATGAGATTCTTACTGCAGACTTTTCTCAGAGTTTAAAATCTACATGTACGCTGCCTATAAACTGCTGCTACTAATATTGTAATTAACACACGAGAAAGTAGTTTTAAATAGATTTCTTTGTTGACTTTAACTATGAGATCACTATCTGAAGTGTAAACATGAGTTCTCCTGTAATGTTTCCTTATCCTTTATTTTTAGCTATGTAGTATCACACATCTGTAGCAGGATGAATTTACTTTTTGAAAATATTAATTCTATCGCTGGTCCAATTTTCCATCAGGTGGATTTACAGTAAAGATAAAAACATGGTATGAATTCATGCTTTAAAGGAGACATATTAACAAGTAGGTTCTCCTCATTAGTTTGAGAACAAGGCAATTTTTGACAGTTTAACCTCAGTTTTTAAGGGACTGTCTCTGGAACCTCAGGTTCATTCAGTAACGATGTGCAATCAAGACTAAATTTTTTTTGATGTTGAAAATGAAATGCAGTTTGAAGAGCACATTAAAGTCAATAAATCTTAGGAATGCCTAACATGAATCATATAACATAATGTAGATTGTTAGTGTCCTGCTGGTTCCCTGCTGTAACCAATATATTTCCTCTTACAAAGTCAACTAGTGTGCAGATGAAGAAAAGGAACTGTGCTTTTTCCTTCCCAAACCCATATACTGGTTGTCATGTTGGCACATGTAGTGCACTTGCTGGTTTCATCACTTGCAGCACAGAAGTGACGTTAAGAACTGGTGACAGGCTGCCCTGCTACTAGAGGGCCTGTGGTTCTGCTTTCTCACACCAGTCGTTTCACTGTTGTTCTGTCTCACTCGGAGCTGATTTTACAGAATTTCTTCGTATTTGTGTTCCATTGTAATCCAAGAAAATTAATTTTTCCAGAATCAATCAGAAATCTGCTAAGTGAAGGAGAAGGGAACACAATGTCATGCTTTTGGAATACCACTACTGCTGTCATTCAAGCAAGGCAGACCATTTCAATCCAGTATCTTCAGCAAATGATGTGGATGGACTCAGTGCCTCACAATACAAAGCCAAGAGCATGGAAGTCTGTGAAGGAGTAGAACTTTAGGTTTGCCATATAACTGTGAATTTGTTTCATGTTGTGATAGTTGTCCTCTCAACTGAGGCTTGTGTTGTCAGGCAAAGTGTTTTGGAAATCAAGTACAGGCCAGTCCATCTTTCACCAGCTGTCAGTTTATCAAACAGCTCAAGCAAGCTCCTTGAGTATAGCATTTCTTTGTTGCTGCCAAAGCTGCTGTATATGTTTCAGTTAATACAATTATTAAGTAAATGACTGTCTGATGGAACCAGTGAGTCTGAAGTGAACGCCATCTTCTTCCTGTTCTTCTATTTTGGTCTGTGTTATCAAGAGCACTTTCAATTATGATTAAGGATGTACAGGATGATTTTTATAGCTTAAAGAATTTAATGCAACCAAAATGTCTTAGATATATTTAGAAAAGATGACTTTGTCTTTTTAGAAGGATATGCATCCACACTTGAGGGCTGATATGATAGCTTAATTTACATTATCCTTCTAAGAGTCTTCTAGGTAATAGCCAAGTCAAAGTAAACATTGTTAAACCATATGTCCTCAGCCTTGCTAGGATATATAGTAACACGGAGAGACTATGGTGTTGGTACAGCAAGATAAATAAAAATCTGTGCAACACTGGCTGTGCAGTCTCTACTGAGGAATTTGCTTCCCTTTTCTGGAATGCCTACTGGGGCCAGAGATTTCCCATCTCACTGCATGTAGCCCCCTTGTACATTTGTTGCTATTTGTCCTTTGTTTTGCTGCATGTTAGGATGTAGTTGAGCTGACGTTCTCTAGACAGATAACAGACCTATATGACTCATTTTTGTCTCTTATGTAAGCTGATCTTGCCATTTTTTAATGCTTTGTGTTAGCTCTGTTAAATTGTTTCCAGTGCATGCTCTACTCCCTTGCAACAGGCTCTTTTGTGAAATGGTTTATATAAACAGTGATTCGAGAAACACAGACTACTTCCACAGTATTTTTCATAGCATTCAGACAGAATAGTTTAAATTCTTCTTCGACGCTGGTACAAACTGTAATTTAAGAATATTCCTTTCAGTACCTTTAGTTTAAAATCTCTGTTTGGATGTTCATATTGCTGTTACTGAAGACTAGAATCTGTGAAGTTTTGTCAGTCCTTTGACGTGATTTCAGATATTTAACCACAGGTTCTCTGTTTCTTCCTGCTATTTTATGGGGTATTTACTAGAAAGCACTCTGCGAATGTTAAGCCTATGTCTTCCTGCCTCTCCACCTATATTCTCTTTATTAGTGCCACCTCATATTGCATGTATTAATTTATTTACAATTTTCACTGAAGGTAATTGTGCAACCCACGTTGTGTGCCTCCCAGGTAACATTGATTTTCGTAACAAAATAGAGAGAAGGGTAAAGATTGCTTTAAAGTTAATTTAGTAAGCAAATTGTGGCTATTCCTCTAGTTAATTGGATCTGAATAATATAAACTTGAGAAGGGATTTTCTTTTCTTTTTGGAGAAGGAGGAAGAGGGAACTGTAATGTTATACAGTCTCTGATCTAAAATGTGAAAAGGGATCTTAATGAATTGGTAAAATGTTCAGAAAAGGGATTATACCTGTAGACTATTCAGGAAGACTTATTTTGAAATGAGAAACTTAAGAACCTCTACTTAGTTCATCCAAAGGAAAGTCAGGAGATCACTTGATCACAGACTAAATATAAATCTATGAGGATAGATTTCTGTAATTAGTAATCTTGTTTCTTTAGTAGAAGGTGGCATCTGCGTTCCAAGTCTGGGAGCTGAAGCTAGATACATTCAAATAGAAAAATTAATTCTAAGGAAGGATCTTTGTAACAACAAGCATTTAAAAGCTTAGTGGGACATAATATAATTGCTAAATCAGGGTAATAAAGGAATATTTCCTATGTAAGAAAAGAAAAATTCTGAGAAATTATTTTGATCTCGAAAATGTAAAAATGAATCACAAAATTTCTGGTGATTCAACATCTGACATAGTGACTTTAACCTACTGTTTGGAAGCTGTAAACTGCTATAAAGAAGTTTATACTTTAGATTACTTACTACCACTCTTAGTTTTTTTTATTTCAACTCCTTTCTTATTTCTTTCATATTTGTTGCTCTTTTTGAATGCTGTGAGGGAAAATCTGTATATAGCTTTTAAAAAATTTCAACACATTAAGACCCATTACAGAGCAGCACCTAAAGTGATTTCATCTTAAATAAAGTGGCATGCAAATTGACTGTGAAGTGCTACTGCTCACAGTGCTGATGGTGATAACACTTTCCCAGGTAACTATTCCCAGGTGTTAAAGCAGATGCTTTTCTCCAAGCCAAAATTACAGCTCGGGTGGTCCCACATTTGAGCTTGGAGTTGTTACTATGACTCATTTCCTGCGTTAAAAAAAAAATACATGAAAAGAAAATCAGGTGCCAATAGGAGACAGTTTAAGTTAATTTGGCAAGAGGCACAGATGATCAATATGTGATGACATTTATTCAGGATTTCTTAAGGAACTTATGTTTATTATGGGTGAAGGGCCCATCATATTGTACGTGACCTTTTTGTTTAAACTGAGTATTCCTAGAAATAAAAAAATTCAAAAAGCAAATATAATGCCCTTTTTGAAAGGTGCTGAGTTGTATTCTCTGAGGCTGCAGCTGTGCAGTTCTGATTTCTGTGGGAAATGATTATTAAAAAGGAATTAACAGATGGATAAACAGATATGTTGAGAAGTCAGCTTCTCTTTGTAAAAGTGAATGAGAAAATGAACATTCACAGATCTTCCAGACTTCTTGGAAAACAGGGACCATGTAGATAAAAGCATACATGGGATCATTTAGTCATCAGAAGGTCGTTATAATTATAGAAGTCTTTGAAAGTAATAGTTCTTGGATCAAAGGCAGTTAAAATTAGTGGTGTTATGAGATAAGGGGGAAGAATATTTTATAGGTTTTCAATTGCTTAAAAGAGGTTCCTTCAGCTGGGACTGGAGTCCCATAGGTCACGTTCATAAATTATCTGGTGTAGGGTGTTTGTATGCCTGGCAGAACTATTAGAAACTGAGGCATAGTTGGGTGATTAATACTTTATTAAGTTAGCTAATCAGATCCTTGTGGCTGGCAGTGCAGCCTTCTGTCACCAGATGAGGCCTACCACATGTCAGCACTGAGTCACGGCCCCTGGCTCCATCCTGGGCAACTACAGGGAGCTATCTAAATGACTTCTGAGCTCAGTTTGGATATGAGAGGATATACTTATCTCCATTTTAATTTGGGTTGTCTGACTCTGTCTGGTTCCACTTAATGAGTTGTACAAGCTGCTTTAGTATGGAATATGAGAATTCAGAATGACTGTCTCAGGTTTCCTGCGCTGCTCGAGAGGTTAAGCAGCTTGAGCACGAGCTGGCTATGGAAGGGCCACAGTGGTGTTTGTCCAGCATCACATCTAAAGTCATCAAACCTCAGCCTGGTGTTCCTGGGGAGTAATTAACCTGAAATCCAGATGAAATGCTGATGGATAATTATGGACTACAAGTCAGATTCTCTGTAGACCTTCTTAAAATACATTATTTTTATTCAACATTGTAAGATTAGAATTATATGTAAGTGTTTTCCATTGTAAGGCTGAAAAAGAGTCTGTTGTTTTCTAAATTATACTGAGAAATGCTAAAGTCTTGTGGAAATTCTTTAGCAAACAGCATTGTAGGTGGGAAAAACAGCCTTTTTATTTACTTGTGGGGTTTGCAGAAGAAATACCAAGCTTTACAGCTGCTCTATAGTATCTTAATTTGCTAAGGACCATGAGTGTTTGACAGTATGAAAAGGTGCCTATTTTACTGAAAAGTTGCAGGGCTCTTATGACTCATTCTAGAGGCTGAATGTGTTGTATAATGGTACTTGTTTGAGACAGTAATATAACTGCTTGTTGTCATGGAAGCAAGAGTGAGGCAGCTTCTAGTGTTTCTATGGTGTAAGAATGAATAAAATCAAATGTAGTACCTAGCCAGTAATTGCATGGTAAGGATTTTAGCTGTAGCACTGAGCAATGATAGGGCAAAGCATCTGCATAGTAATAGATAGCTGTCTGGTCTGTAGTGAAAGGACGTAATCATCTGTTTGGGAGGTATTCAGCTTGCGTAAAGATAAAATGCCAATGACACTTGTTTGAAGCTTTTTGTAGATGAAGCAAGGAGTGGCTTCAATATGTGTAAATGAAGTAATTAATCTACTAAAATTTTTGTACACTTACTTTCTGAAGTAATTAATGAATATTAATTAATGGATTATTGAAAGTGGATTTTCATGTGATTTTGTTTTTTCTGTTCATTAATGTGAGATAAATAACATTCTGCTCATGCTCAGTCTTTTAGGGCAAACTTCTGTATAAAGAAATTTTTGTGCAGCTAATGGTTTTCTCACAAAACAATACAATTATCAATAAAAAATATCTTGTCCAGGCTGATCTTGGCCTCACTGATTTCCTTCAGACAATTAATCACTGTTTTTAAGGCTGTACCATTGGGGGCAATGAGGTACTCTAAGCAAGAGAACCTGAAGTTTCTTACTCTAAAGAAAAAAGATTGTGCATAAAGCACAAAGGATGTGGTTTGTATGTGTATTTTAATATTTTGAGTAATATGTCTTACAGAGTAATTGAATGTTAAGAAAGGAACGAAACAAACAAAACTCTAAAATTTTGAGAAAAATAGTATGATAGTTTTTAAGGTTAACTGATGTATTTGTAGTATTGAAGAAGTTGTTTCCTAGTATCAGAGCTCCATATAGGTAACCTTTTTCTATTTGAACAAATTATTAAGAACTAAATAAGTGCTCTGTCTAAGAGGGTTTAATTATTCTGTTAATAATATTCTTCTTTTCTCCAGGCCAAACACCCCTAATATCTTTAGCCTTGTTTCATAAGAGGTGCTCCAGCCCTCTGAGCATCTCTGTGGCCCACTCCAGCATCCTTCCTGTACTGGTGGCCCCAGACTTGAATGCAGTGCTCCACATGAGGCCTCATGAGGCCAGAGCAGAGTGGGGCAATCCCCTCCCTCACCCTGATGTTACTTGTCTGTTGATGCAGCCTGGGATACTGTTGGCGTGCTGAGCTGCATGCTCACACTGCTGACTCATGTCTGGCTTTCATCAGCCAGAACCCCCAAGTCCTTCTCTGTGGGGCTTCTCTCAATGAGTTCTCCCAGTCCATAATATCTGGGATTGCCCTGATCCAAGTGCAGCACCTTGCCCTTGGCCTTACTGAACCTCATTAGGTTCTCATGGTCCCTCTTCACGAACGTGTTTAGGTCCCTCTAGATGGCCCTTCCACTGTGCTACTCAGCTTGGTGCTATCAGCAAACTGGTTGAGGGTGCACACAGTCCCACTGACTAGGTAATTGGTAAAAATGCTGAAGAGCATCAGTCCCAGGATGTCTTAGAGTGTAGTTATTTTTCTATAATGAAGACTTAGAGTATATTTTTCCTTTCCTCGATTTTTTTCTAATGCTGAAACATTACCTAGGCTTTTTTGTAGGCTTTTCAGAGTAATAATGAAAGCTACAGTTTTTAAGAGTGATGTTGTTTAAATGGCTTTGTGTTGAATAATAAATTAAATGCATTTAATTCATTCTCATAACATTTACGAACCTTAGTGAGGAGCCTGTAATTCTGTTTTGAACTCAAGTTCAAGGTTGCTTGGTGAATGTAAGTGATTAACCTGTGGCATTGGGCTTGGTGTGCTGGATGTTAGCTGAGTATTTGGAAAACCAAGATCATACTTACCTTTATTAAAACCAGAATTAACTTGGTATGCATATTAGGAATATGGCTGACTTCTGGTCATCGAAGCAGTCTTGCAGAATGCTGACAAGACAAATTATTTTGAACTGTGTAACTCCTTCTGAACACCAGAGTTAGAGGGGGCTGGTACCCTCCTTTGGAAGAAGTGTTATTCAGGATGGAATTCAGTTGATAAGGTTACATTTTCAGATCCTGACAGAGACGAGAGGTGGGTTGTTGGTTGCCAAAACTTTGCAGTTATTGCTCATATTTGCATGCAGTTCTCAGCACCTGAAGGTTTTACCTATTGAGAGGCATCTGGGCACTGTGTCAGAGCTGGCAGTTGCTTTGGGACTCCAGGCTCCCTACTGCCAAGTGGCAGGTTTCCATTTATCTCATAGCAAATCTCTACTGCTACAGAGTAGAACTTGATCCTACGTGCTGCTGGACAGCCTTTGTGCTCTTATGCTATTGCTTATGGATATAGCAGTTGATGTTCTCTGCCCTAAAATTCTCTGTTTGGCCTAAGCAAGTAACAATGCCCTTACCATCACTGCCTTTGTTGCTTTATTTCTGATTGCAGTAATTATGGTACAAATTGATCCTTGGTGGGTTGCTTTTGTAAGATGAAGATTGTAGGAAAGCATTGACAGTAAATAAATTGCTCATTTATCCGTAAATCAGTTGAGGTCATCTTCACCATTTGTGATTTTCCTGATATTCTGCTGTTGCTGTTTCCCCCATAAAAGCTATTTGTGGGCTTTTTGTTTGTTTGTTTTTGTATTTAATTTTAAAGTTTTAAGTTCATTTGAGTTAATTATAAAGTGCCTGACATCTGAGTAGAAAAGTAGGTTAGAGAATCAATTTGTTGCCTTGTTTTTAAACAGACAAAGAAAACAAATAACCATTTATGTTTAGTCATACCTACTGTGCTGGCCGGGTGGTTTTAATACAGAGCGCTCACAGAGATGCAGTTTTTACTGAAGTCATGCCCAGGCCACAGGGTAGCACTGATTTCAGGAGGAACATGGTATAGCTGGTGCAGCAGTGTTCATGTCCCTAGTCTTTGGTGTTCTGGGCAGCTAACGTGGTTTGTAAATAAGGATGGATGGAATCTGTACCTTCTTCCCAACTTTGGACCCCACCAAGCAGTCTGTCTATCCCAGAAGATATGTTTAGACGAATATTGACTTTAGTTGTTTTGAAGAAAATTGATGTGCAGTTCTTCAGGTGGCAGACTTCCTTAGTGAAGTGTCCTGTGGCATTCAAAGATGTAGTTCACAGAAAGATATAGAATTAAAGTATGTATCTCTGGAAATGAAATATGGCACGTATTTTCAGCCATGTCAATTTCTTCCTACCTTCCTACTTAGGTTTTGTTCACTTTTGTAGATACTTTCTTTCCTACTTTCATGAAACTGTAAGGAATGTGGGCTGGTCTTTATCTGTCAAGCTCTATTAAGAGAAGTTGCAGTATGTGTGGTAACTGCTGAAAGGCAACGGGAGGAGTGAAGTACAGAATTATTTTTGGAGAATTCTCTTAAGGTTTACAATTTCTTTTTGAAGTTATGAAAGCTGCCTCTTGAAGTTTACCTCGACTTGAAAAAAGACCTTGCAGTAGATGTCAGTCAGATGTTAATTCTGGTATCCCTGCTTTGTTGTTGCCAGCTTTGGGGTAGTTATCAAAGAACGCAGAAGGAAGGTGATTCTTGAAGAAATACTACTTGTAATGTGTTATTGGCATTTTAACAGATTGCCACAAAAACTCTGTGTTGTATATTTTAAAGAAAAAATTACATAATGCCTGGTTGAAGTGATGACTGCAAATTGCATCTGTAGTAATTTAAAAGAACGAATACGATTCACCTCCATGTTAGCAACAGGTAGTTCAGTCTGTAGGTATTATCACAGTACAGCCTCATCCTGAACCCCCTCTAGTTATGTGAAATCACTTAGCGCTTGGCAGCAGGGTGAAGTAGTTAATGCTAGCAATTAATGCAGTCTGCAGAGAACACTCACAAGCTCTCTGCAGTCAGAGGAGAATCTTGTCAGATCTGTGCTGCTTTAGTTACATAACTGTTTTTCTTTCTTTGAATCATCCATATGTCCTTCTGCTCCCCCACAGATTTTTCTTTTGCTGGTACAACCTCAAGGCAGGTGTTGCCTTACATCATTCATGTGAATGTAATTTGGCAGAATAATCTCTGACTCTCAAATATCTGATCTCTGTGAATAGCATTCCTCGTCTTTATTGCTTTCTCTTTGTTGTTTTTTCCTATTATCTTTTCATTTTGTTTACACCAAGATTGTGCTCTGTAAGCCTAACTTCCTGGTTATTATAAATTCCTTTCTTCTTCTGCCCATTTTTCTGTGACCACTGTTCTCTTTCCATACCCATGGAACACTAAACTTCATTGCTGCCTGTGTTTTTCTATTGATGATTAAAAAAAAAAAAAGAAAACAATATCTTACTGACATGGTCTTAGGGACCAAGTGTCTTAGGGACACTTGGACTTCCAGAAATGTCTGTGCACTATTTTCAACTATCTGCTATATCTTCTTTATTCTTTTGCCACTGAAGTCAGCATGTCTGAAGCACCGGAGGTGTGAATTCTCTGTGTCTTTCCTTTTGTCTGGAGGAAAGTGTTCCAAGTAAGACAGCTCGGTTTCCAAGAGCATGGCATCCAGCAGTTCTTTGCATTCTCAGTGGTGCATCTCAAAGCTGATTTTCACTTGAAGCAAGAAGGTAGTTAGTCTGTGTTTTCTGCAAACTTGATATTTCATGTTTGCTCACTATTAATGTATGTGTGGAATTTTCTTCAAGGAGAAAAAAACTAGTTGTGATGTGCTTGTTGTGAACTGTTCACCTCTATGCACATTCACAGTATGCTTATCTTTCTCTCTGCCTTTGCCCTTCACTAATAAAATCTGGAGTTTCTGGGGTCTCTGTACAACCCACATACATCTGCCTGTTAGTGTTAGCAGCACATTCTCATCCCTCTCCCTGCTGTTGCAGTGGCAGAAGACACACCCACCATGCACAAACCCACATCTGTGAGGCTCTGTATAACCAACATGTTCCCAGCTTTCTGTCACTGTCCAGAAACCTTTCTGTCTCCGTATTTTTAAGTATTGCATTAATGATGCAGCTCTTGATTACATCCATTCTGGGGAGAAGATGAGACGTGGCAGTTCTTGGTGATTAGAGGAGCATCTGTCAGTTCTTATTTCTATCTTAATATCCATGCTATAAATAACTGTAAAATGTTTGTACTGTATTTCTATTTTTTTTATTCTGTGTTATAATTATGCTGACTCATATTGTTGTAGCCAGGTTTACTGTAGAAGAGTGTACAGTAGAAGGGAAAATACTGTTTTAATGCTTTGAACTGATAAAACGTCTCTGCTTCATCATAGTACAGCTGACCTAATCAAGATTTGTTTCCTGTGTGCTAGCATCCTTCATTCTTACCATGCTCAGTGCCAGATAGAAATTCAGATTCACAGTGTGTTCCTAGACCAGACCCATAGGGCAAGAGGCAGATAACATAGACTGCACTGCTCTGGAGCTATGTGGTGAGAACCAACCTCATCCTGCAGTGAGCCTTGGCATGGAAGTGGCCCTATTTAGGTGTCAATTTTCATGTAGTCTTTGTGAGCTTAACTTTTAAAAGTTATCTCTTTTTAGAAGGATTAATTTTAAAACTATTATTTTAAACAGTGAGTACCTTAAAATTGTGGTTTCACAGTACTGATATTCATGGAAATGTGAGCATTTAAAAGATGAACACAAAGTAATTCAGCCCCTGTAAAGTGTTTTGCAGAGAAGGAATAAACATTGTAAAATAATTTCTAGTAGCAAATATCAGAAAGATTGTAAAAATACAGCAAAGTTTAGGGATAGGAGCAGTTTATATAGGAGAGAAAACTAGCCTTTCATAGCTGCTTTTTAATAGTCAGATGAGTTTTGCCATCTATTCAATAATTTGTGCATTGCATTGATTATTTATGCCTAGCAAATTGACTGTTGTGTGGTGGTTCAATGGTGCTCTTTAAATAGCGTGACAGAGTACACTACATGCGGTCCTAGCTAACACAGTGTTCACTGTTGTGCTTTTTTTTCCTATGAGCATAATCCAGAAAACAATATTATTTTAAACTTTTTCAGGAGGCAATATTTTTTGGAATACTTTTGCTCCTTTTCCTCCCAGAAAGGACTGTTATCTTGCTAGTTTAATGACTGCTTCCTGTCACAGCTACAAACACTACGGTGCTACAGATGACTGTGAAATGGGAACTCTCAAGCTAACTGATTTAACCAGGAACCCCAGAATGGAGATACATCAAAATCGCCATGTGCAGCCAAAGCAGCCTTTCCAGCAGCAGCAGCAGGCACTGGGCTTCCATACTTCTTTTAGTTCATCCACACTGCCAGCCTCTTCCAAACACAGAGGAAAATTTACTAACCTGCGTGATAGTGTAAAAAAGAGTCCTACAAAAAGCACAGCAAAAGTTAAAGCTGCTAGTGGTTGGGTGTCTGATGGCTCGTGCTCTAACTGTTACTTAGAAAAGGTACGTATTGCACTAGGCAAGGTGTGCAGTTCTGTAAGATTTTGTGCTCTTGTAAGATGAGATTAGGTCTACCTTGCTGTTACCTTTTTTTTCCCCACATGTTTTATTGTTAGCAGTCACAGTAGTAATTAATGAAGTCTACTTGGCAAAGGAATATTTCTAGTCACTATTCTTCCATTAAGATTATTGCACTGCATGCAGTGTTCTTTTCAGATAATAAATTAATGAAAGGGAAGAAGATGTGGTTTGCTTTAGTTTTGTTTGCCAACATGTTATCTTCTGGTACTTGATCGTGGAATTTGATCTGGTGATCTGCTTCCAGGTGAGCATGGTGCTTTGATTCTCTTCAGATTAGCTGGTATTTCGTCATAGAACTTGTTATATGTTGGTTAAAGATGAGAAAATGGAGGTGTTCTTTCTTTTCACAAGGTCTCGACTTTAGTATTAGATCAGGAGGTGTTTACTGCCATCACTTTAATGCTGAAAAATGCATCACTAAATTAGTTTTTCTTAAACATATGACTTGTAAAGTTGATTACTTTTTTTATTTATACAGTTAGAATGTTTATCACGTTACACTGGTACCCAACAAATTTTCTTGTGGCTGTTGTATTAAGATAACTTTTTAATGCAGATTTTCATGCATTTATTTCTGCTGACAGATTCACTTAGTGTGATAGTGTTCAAGTTGTGTGTTTGTAAATATATAATAAATATAATATGATATAGTGATATCATATATGATATGACTCATTTTTAATTAGCACATTACTGTCTTTACATTGTAGATGGGTTTCTGTCTGTTTAAAGCAGAATTATTCAATGTTGTAGTCAGAGATGTCTTAATTTAAAGTTATTTTGAGGGTAAGCTTCCGTCTTTGAGAACAATTTAATGTATTAATTTGGTAAATTTCTAAACATTATAGATGTTTTTTTCCTGAAATTCCTAGGAAGGAGAGCACAGAGAGTGATGCCTTGGGCTGTTGGAGCCTGTTCAGCTGCTCTGGCAGATACCATTAACACAATCATTTTCAGGCTGATTATGTTGCATAGTGAAGTAAAATGAGTATTATTCTTCTCTTACTAAGATTTTCTAGGTTAGAAACCTTGTAATTTCTAGCATTGTCTTTTCATAATCAATAATCCAAGATGACCGGGTGACATTTTTTGGGTGCAGTGTTGAAGAGCAGTGTTCCCCCTTCTGTTGGCAGTGCACTTCCCCACCCTCAGTTCACGTTTAAGTGATTTGCTCTTTCTTGGGCTTTCTCCAAGGACATGTAGAAAAATACATACAAACGTAGAAAAAACACATGCTGAATGTTGCTTGGGTTCCCCTCTTTCTTGGGTTATGCTGTGTCTTCTATTCCTTGCAGCATCTCTCTTTCCCCTTGCACGTTCCTCATACGCATACAACTTGCAGGCCTCACATCTGCAGAAGTCCCATTCTGGTGCTTCACCTGCAGGTGCACAGAAGAGTGTTGGTGCTGGGAAAGGGAAGGGAAGGAAGAGATGTGCAAGTTGTCTGCATGCTCACTCTGGAAAAGGCTGCATGCTGAGCACCTGCCCTGCTCTGGGAAGGAGGACAAGTAGGCAGAGGTGTGACTGGTAAACGTGCAGCACACAGATCTGCGGCTGAGTGCCAGTACTGTGGAACACAAATGTCTTGTGATCATGGTACCACATGTGTGCAGACTAGATATATGGTGTCAGCATGGAAGTCACTGTCAGTGTTACAGCCCACTTTACTAATCGAAACATGCCAGATGCTGCTTCTTTGTCTGCAGATGTCTGCTCAGCTAATTGCCATTGTAGGGCTCCGTTGTTCTTGTAGTCTGGGCTGTGATCACAGTGGTGGTGCAGTGAGCATTTTGGGTATGGCATACTATTGTCTTGTAAAAGGTTGCAACAACTTTCTTGTCTCTACTGCCAATACTTTACCTTTGTGCATTTCAGAAAGTGTTCCCTTTTGGGTGATTTTGGTGGGTGTTTTATTACTAGCTTCTTGCTTTTCTACAAGTGTCTGGCATCCTCCATTGTATTACAGTCTCCGTAGTTAAATTTCATGTAGCACTGTGGTCTGTATCAAAAGCCAGGGTAGAGGAATTGTGTGCGAAGAGGGGGTTCTAAAATATGTAGTTAAATTAGCCTATCTGAAGTATAAAACTGCTCTAAAGAAACTCTTTGTGAGTCCTGTAATTGAATAATTAAAAGCTTTACTTAAATGGTTCACATAATTTCCACTTGTGTGAATTGTAAGTCAAGCAGTAAAATTCAAGTAATTCAGCATAAGTGTGTTTCAAGGCTGGGCTTCCTCTCTTCTCTTTCCTGTCTGCCCGTGGTAGCCATCACTTCCCGTGCTCCCTAAAACTGCTCATGTTTAAGTAAAGATTGTCTTATCTTAACCTGGGTTTGCATGTCACCCACTGGTGGAGAAAGACTCAAAGGGAATGTCAGGCAGCTGGGCTGAGCAGGGTGGGCTGCTGTTACAAAGCAGATACCAAAGCAACAGCATTAAGTGAGAGAATGGTGACCAGCCTAACAGCTTACAAGATTGGTACGTTAAAGCACAAAGGGCTTGGAACAACACCAGTTTTAAAAGATTAATAGTAACAATTAGAATTGGAACTGTTGGGAGAGTTCTTGAAGTGGTTGGAATGAAACGCCCTGAGAGACAGGGCATTAGGGACTGAGAAAGAATGAAGTAGAGAAGTAAAGCAGTATGATGATAGATGTGAGGGTTGGCGTACGAAGAAAACCTCTACTGTGTCAGTTACTTTGAGCCTAAGAGCATGTGGTCGTGTGGTCAACAACTGAGAATAACGTGGGTTTGTTTTTTACCTCCTCTTGTTCCAGCAGTTGTAACTGTAAAGGAGGACATTTCGAACCTGCTCATGGTTAACTTTTTGGCCCAGTGTTGTATTTTAATATCTCACTGTTTGTCTAATAGGATTTTTACTCCGCTCACATAGGTGAAGCTGCTTGTTTTAGACCAAGACAGATTTGAAGAGGAGGTTTATTTTTGTGTATGTGGGCTAAGTAACTGCTGAAGCCATTTAATTTGATCTGTCCTCTAAAGGCTGCACCATTGATCTCCTGATAACTGGAGTTTTGTTGTGCCGAGCATGTGCCACATCTTTTGGGAAATGTATTTTTCTAGACCAAATTAGATTCTGGTACCCCTCTCCCCCCTTACTTATGCACACAAAAAATGTTGCTGCAGCCCTTGTGAGCACGGTTAAATGGCATTAGTAATAATCTCACAAGACATCAAAGATACCTTGTGCTAACATCTTTCAATAGCTGCAACATTTTACACCGGCTGTTAATTTTAGATAGAGCTGGAAAATCAAAATACTGTCTGTTTTTTATAAGGTTTACTTCTCTTGGATGGTGTTAGGTTTTGTTGATCTTTGCTTTTACTCTTTAGTTATGGTATTGGTGCACGTTGCTTGGTGTTTTAAAAGAATTCAAGCATTTCAAATGCTTTGTACTCATATGTTTGAGAGATTTGTTTACTTTCAGCATTACTAATTTCATTTTGTCGTTATACTTCAGCATGTTTTCATGAGAATGTCTTGAACAACTGAGTTGCAAAGAACTTTGATCTGTTGTTCAGCCTGGGATTCTGATAGTGGTTGCCATCAGTTTATGTTGCTGACAGCTTGTTGACAACCAGAATGTTAGCACCTCAGAATGATTTGAATCAATGTTTTGCCCAGAATGCTATTTGTAGACTTGTTCCCTTGTCGCTTATATGTCAGTAGCTTACCTGTTGAATTAAGATGCCCCAACCCAAAATCCTACTCCGCCAAAGATGTTGTACCTTATATTTGTAAACCTTTTTAAAGTTTTTTGAAATGTTGAAATGAATCAGTGTTAGGATCTTCCAACTGTTTGAGAAGAAGATTTTCTTCAACTTGTGCTTAGTTTGGAATGCTCAAAGTACTGTAGATTTTCCCATTTATCAAAAAAGAACTTAAACTTTATTCTCTGCTATCAACTTCAGGCATTGTTCCCCCCCCCCCTTTTTTTTTTTTGCTCATTGTTGTATAATTCTGAGGGGTTTTGTGTCCCCCGGATTCTGTCCATTGATGTGAGCAAGTCTTCTTTCATATACCTAAAGCCTTAGTACCCTGCACTGCCAGGTGAGTAGCTTGGTATGAACAAGTGGTGCAGATGTGCCTCACTTCTTTGGGCGCTTTGACACAAGCATGTTGCTGTTTGTTTGCTTTCAGCTGTGGTTAGAGTCTCTAAATCCATATGTTTTATTCAGATTTTTTTAAATGTATTAAATTTAAGTTTTGCTTGTTTTATAATGTTTTCCTAGCTCTCCTTGTTTTTGACATGTTATTGGTGATTTTTAGCCCACAGAAGCTGTTCCTTCCTCTTCTCCCATTGTCCCTGTGATCCCTGTCCCACCAGTCCCTGCTGAGACCACTGTCATCCCATCCACCATACCACAGGTTTTTATTCTTTTTTGTTGTTTTTGATAAATTTGTTTTGCTCTTATTTATATCACTTATTTCATTTCTTTGTTTAAATTAATGTTTTGGAACTCTGGATCAGGTTTTAGACTAACTGTGAAATAGTCAAAGTGGTAATGTACTACTGCTTCATCCTCGTTTTTGTTTTATAGCAGATTTTAGTCCATTTAAAAAATGTATCTATTTCACATAGAGAAATACTAACATTTTTGTGAAATTACTAAAAATAACACTCCAAAAGAATGGAAAGAAAAGAAAAAATTGGGTATTTTGTGTTCAGGTAAGATGGTTCTAAAGCCAGTCAGTCACCCTGACTGATGTATTAGTTAAATTATCATTTCATCTCTTACACTCAGTATATGTCTTTCACTGACTTTTCTCCTTTGCTCTTCTATTTCTGTTGTTGGTATTAATATGATTGAGGCACACTAAGATATAAAAGGTGTTCTTTTTGTTTCATTTTTCAACTCTATTCCTAATCATTTAATTCATAGACTCAACTTCACTTCTTGGGCATCATCCTTTAGGTCACCCAATGCCAACACAAAAACAAACAATAAAAAGCATATCAGCTCCAAAGTTGCCAGTATATCAGAGTAATCTGTAAACATGGGTTAACAGTAAATTCTTGCATGCAATTTTGGATGTGTCACTGCAGCATGGCTAGCTATGGAGTAATTTGGGATAGATAATGGTACAATTTTGGAAATGATACCCATTCTGCTTTTATTTTATTCAGACTTTTATTGTGAGTTTTGGTGCAAAAATAATCAGTGACGGGTGCACACCTTTGGAGAAAACGTGCCTCGTTTTGGAATTGTTTGGTAACAGATACCTGTTAACTTCAGAAGAGAATTAAGCTGTCAAGAATAATAGTGGGATATTTCTGTATTCTGCACATCAGTAATTTTTCCTTAAGGTCCACCTTCAAGCTGCTCGGCTGAACTTGCAATAAGTGGCAATCTTTTTCTCCATAAATTTTACACAATCCAGTCACTTATCAATAGATTTTAGTCTGTTTTTACAAGTCCAATTTCTAGTGGATATATGTTTACGTGAGTCTGTCACCCATACTTTTCTTACCAGGCAAACAAGAAATATGATTAGCATCAAATCTATTTCCTTCTTTTGGAGGAATTCTATCCACATCACATACAAGACAGACAGACCAGGGAACCCAGTGGACCTCTGCTGTCAGATTAAATGAGTAAAGATAGTTGAGTCTCCAGTAACATTTACTTTCAGGGTACTGTCAGTAAGCTAAATTGAATTTAAAATCATTGTAATAATAAGCACTAACATACATACTTATGTGTATATATATACTTGTCTTCTTTGAGACTACTTAACTGCCGTTGCTTTGACAGTGTTCGTATCTGCTGACTGGTGCTGACTTACAGGTAGGACAGTGAGAATTGAGTGACTTATACCTCTGTCTAGTGGGTGTGTGTAGGTGCCTGCAGGAGTTAGCTATAGAATTCTGCATCATACATAATTCTAAGCAATTGGAAGATATCATAGTTATCAACTTTGGATTTGGCAGATGCGTTTTTATGAAACAGATACATTTCTCTACTTTGTTAGTCACTTCACCCCTTAGGCAAGCCCAAGTCTGCTTGTAAACAAACTTGTCAAATAGCTTTTAAATATTTGAACAAGCCCTGGCATAGTAGCTCAAAACTGTTGGGTAATTTGGAGAAGTCTTGCATAACAGACCAAAATACTAGGTCTTCCTTTCAAGAACATTTGCTATTTTGAGTTAGATGCTGCCCTGTATCTTTGCAGTGTCTAACCCTGCCTTTGGAAATGACTGGCACAAATCTTTTCTCCTTCCTGCTTGGAAATCGTGGTGTATGGTTCCCTCTGAAAGAGACTGTGGATAAGTGCTGAAGGAGTGCTAGAACCAGTCACTTAATGGAAGATGTTTTGCATGTGTTGGTTGGTTAGTCTCTGAAACATTTTACTGGCACTCCTGTTGAATTACTTTCATATTACAGAATTGTAAAGTTAAAAAAAAAATCTGAAGTTGAGTGCAATCTAAAAAATGTTATTAAACCTTCAAAAATAATCTTTTTTTTTTTTTTTATAAATTGAAAATTGATCATTGCTCTACTATAAAATAAATATTATGTGTGCTGGTCTTCTATGGACCCAGTGGACATTAGATTTCCAATTACAAACTGAATACACTGAAAAATAAGGCTTTGTAGTATTATAGATTTTTTTGACAAGCTTTATATCATGACATTGGTAACTAATACTTGATTTATGTACTGAATAAGGTCTGTCCATGTGTGTACTGAAAGAATTGCTATGTGAGAGGGGTATTTGATGGCAACTGGAAAGAGTCATAAGTGTTATCCGTTTTATTTCCTTTTTTATAGTCAGCTCTATTAACTAGTGCAGATACCTTTTGAATTTAGTACTTATTAAACGCCGTGGGCCTAGCTTCTGATACATCAGCCTAATGACAGACTGATAACTCCTGCCTGATAATGATAGTTTATTTTCGCCTCAGTCTAGGTCAGCCCTTTGTGACTTTTGGGGGTGGAGTTATATTTCTCAGAAGTACGCTGTTCTAGTGGTAGTGAAACTTTTGTAATTGTCATGTTCTTGTAAGTCTTTGAGTGTTTAATACTAGCTTTTATTACAGATAATTAAATTGAGACACATATGCTTAGACATACATGTATATACACACAGAAAGATGAGAAAAGATAATGAATATTTTAATTTTAAAGATGAGAAATTTTTATACATAAAAATCTCTATACAGCTTTAACGGAGTTGTGATGAATGTTGTGTTGTGTCACTGAGTTTGTGCATCTCATATTGGACTTAATACATCGACATTATTTGGGGTCAAGAATATATTTCCATGCTTTTGGCATTTTTTTGTTGTTCTTAGATCAGGATAGATGCTAGTGTTTCCAGCCTGTAGATCTTGGAAGTTCCTCTGTCAGTGGGAGGGGCCTCTAGTTATATCAGAAAGAATGCAGACTCTCGTGACTTCTCTTTTTGTGCTTGCTATTAGGATGAGGCCTAAAAAGTGTTTATATCCCACTCAGTCTCTTCCTAATATATTAAGAATTAAAAGGAGAAAAAGACTTGCAACTGATTTTGAAGGAGATAGTCAATGAGAAAGTAAAAAGTCTGTTTCAGAGTGTTTCAGGTAAATTCCTCTGATCCGTATGGATTTTCTTTCAGCTGAAACCGTGCTTTCATTGGAACATCTTCAATAACGTAAATGAATAAAAATGTTTCTTTATTCTGCCAGTTCCCAGCCAGTAAGAATGCTATGTAATTTCCTATACCTATGGCAGTAATCTCCAACCTTCATTATAGCCTATGAATTGATAAAAAATTTCCAATAGAAGTGCATGCTGCTATGCCATGAGTGAATGTCTGCTGATATGGATTTGCTTTCGCATGTCTGTTTTGAGGAACTTTTATAAGTTTGCATTTTGCAGCTTACAGTTTTGTTTTGAAACAAAGCAGAACAAAAATAGTACAAAAACTTCCTGGTAGAAAGAAGATGTAATCAAAACCAATTGTATTCAGGATGCTGTCTTGTGAAGCAATTTTGAATTTTACATCACAAATATTAGAGTAGCTGATATTGTGTCAAATTATGGCATGTTTATTTGTTTTTATCCTCTTGAAAAACAGCATAAGAGACAGAATTCGTGTACAAAATAAATAAGCTCATAGCGTGTCTTTGGCAGGCAAGCACTTTCTTCAGGCTAGAAGCAGGTGTTTCAGAAGAGTCCATTTTGGAGATTCTTAAGCTGAGGCCACCTTTTAACAGTCCTCTGAGAAAGCCAGCAAAACAAATACTGTATAATTACTGTTTGTATTTTCTTCTATGTTGTATAATATATATATATTAATTCTTCTTTTAAAGGCAAATCCCCCTCCAGTTCTGGTGAATACAGATTCTTTGGATACTCCAACATATGTAAGCATACACTTCTTTTCAATTACAACTTTAGATAATGCTGGTAGTTTAGATCTGTTCTTATTGATCAGTGATGTCTAATTTACCTTACAGTTCATGAATTTGTTAATTGCCCTGATGGTTAGCTGAAATCCTTAAAAAGCTGTTTTACAAAAAAACAACTTAAAAAAAAAACTGAGGGGAAAAAAATTGTAGACTTAAGGGGAAGGTTCTGTGAGTACTGCTGTGTGACAGTGCAACACAGTGCAGAATGCAATTGATGGGATGCTGAACCTCTTGAATCTCAGAGAACACTATTTCTTCAGCTGCACAGGTAGATGCTTTAATATTTAATGTGTTATTTCCATTGCACTTCTCATAAAACACCTCTTAGTGGCTATACTTACACTTATTGTGCTCTAAGTGTTCAAACAAATTGTTGGATCTGTGCAAAACATTAAGGTAACAAGTGTAATTATGTAGAGGCTCAAATCTGCATTTGGCAGTGCATGATCTGTGGTAAGAACAACACTGGCAGGTATAGTCTTTGGAAGCATTGGAATGCATGCATGTTTGACACAGAAGTCAATTTTCATCCTGTACCTTCTCCTACAGCTCCATATGCCCTGATTGCTTCTTGTTTCTTCTAAATAGTGTTAATGTCTGCACTAGCTTATATTTTATTTTTCTTTCTAGGTATTAGCATGTAAAGCACAGATTTATGCTTTCTAAGTAAAGCAAAAAAAGTAAAAACAAACAAAATAAAGAACCTTGTTCTTGTCAGAAGCATTCATAATTAAAGTTGTTAAAAAGGAGCTGCAATAGATCAAGACAGGCAAAAAAGCATGGATTAGTTGAAGCAGAAGATAAAAGATTAGTACAGTGACGTAATTGGTTCATAAATGAGGCCTAAGTATGAATTCCATTGCCTGAATAAAAGATGACAGCAGCAGTTTGCAGTGCGTAGTTCTTTTAGTGTGGCACAGATGGTTTCGGAAAGAATACTGAAAGTAAGGTGTCTGCACACACAAACTCCACTGGGGAGATAAGTGATTAATAAAGCTGCTCTCACATTTCAGAAGGCCTAAGCAGAGCAGTAGGTAATAGCAATAGAAAATAGGACTAACAGAACAAATTGACATTCAAAATTATAAGCCATCTAAACTACCAGTTTACAAAACCATAGCTAGCTATAGTCTAACCAACAACGTAAGCATAGGAGGAAAAGAACCTAGACATACCTTTCTAGTTTCCCATTATATGTAATGGAATTGTTATGTGGCATGTAACATAAAATCTTGTCTGTGGGGTAACTGCATCATGAATCTGTAAAACATTAACTGTGAAAGATTTCCTGCTAGTAGGAACAAAACCCACCTAAATCTAGGAAGTTGTCAATGAAAAAATGTTCGAGGATACAGCTCTTGTTATCTGAATTATAAAGCTGCTGAGAATCATAGAATAGCTTGGGTTGGAAGAGACCTGAAGGATCACCAAGTTCCAACTGCCTGGAGCATGCAGGGTTGCCAGCCTGTAGATCAAGCAGTGCCTTGGGCTGTCCAGCACCCTGTCTTCGATGCCTCCAGGAATGAAGCAGCCACAACCTCTCTGGACAGTGTGTGCCAGCATCTCAGTGCCTTCTCTGAGAAAAACTTCCCCCTGACATCTAATCTAAATCTTCCCTCCTTTAGTTTAAAACCATTTCCCCTTTTCCTATCACTATCTGCTGAAATACTAATTGATCTTCGCATTCAAAGAAAATCGCTAGTCTTCAATTGTGGCATAATTACAGCATTTCCAAAATATACTGTAATTTTGCAGGCACCATTCCTGTATGAAAGAAAAATATTGCTTGCTTCAGCAGATCCAAGATCATTTCAAAACTTCCAAAAAGTAGGACTGTGATTTTTATCACTACACGTACCCTTGCTCTTGCCTGTGCTCACGTTTAGTTCACTAGATAAAATCATTTTGATGAGAATATTGACTGGGGAGCTGAGCTGAAGTAAAAGATAAAAATGATGGACATTCTTCTTTACTTGTTACCTGGAATATATTTTAAATTTGAGTTGGAGTTTTGTACTTAAAAATAGATTGCTAGACCTATTAGACTTCGTTTTTGTTAATGGAAACAGGGAAATGATTAATCATCCTTGTTTATTAAAAAAAAAAAAAAGTCAGGTGATGATCAGTCATTGTGAATCCTATCCCGGGTGCTGTAATACTAGATGAGTGGTTCAGTTACCACATGTCATTTTTGTAGATAATAGTTCAAGGATTATGCTAACATAAAAACGTCTTCATCACACAGTGGCTTCTTCGGTGTTGTTGTGGTAATGGATCCCGTTTCATGTATTCAGAAGGTCAAGACCTTTTCCCTTTTAATGGAGAAATATCATATGTTAAAAACAGAGTATCTTTTGCATTGAACAAACTATTAGGACATATCATTTTTGAAGTACGGTGCAAAGAGGAAGATAGTGATCTGTTAGGTCTGAAATAGATACAGGCTATATTGCAGTAAAGGGAAATGTAATTAGAGGTTAAGAAAAACTATATTGAGGCGTAAATGAGCCTGATACTAGACAGCCTGTGAAATTATGGAGTCCTTAGTTCAGGGAGCTGAAATAAATATATTTAATTTAATTTATTTCATGTTTTACAAACATGAGGAATGCTGTAGATGTGGTCTTAATTTTGTTCAGGTTGAAGTAACAGATACGGAATAAGGATAGAGAAGATTCTTTGTAAAACAGTGATAGAAATGTTATTTCCTATCTTGTTTAGTATTGCTTCCTAAAGAGCTAAGCCATTAAAAATAGTTAAGAAATTTGGAATTTAATTTTTTTTTTAATTGAGATATTTGTCACTTGTTCTTTGTGTTGTGCTTCTGTAGGCAGCAAAGAATGGGGATATCCTTTCTAAATTGTGGGCAAACAAGGCTCCTCTTTTCTTCACTGTGGCTTACTCCTAGTATTTTTGCTCATCTGACTTCATAAAATATTATTTTAAGCTCTTCTGGTTTTGGTTCTATTGTGATTTCTTGGACTTGAGTGTATATGTAACGTGATAAATATTAGCATAAATGGTTGTTGAATCTTGCTTTAGATGGTTTTCATTCATTTCTAGTAAGAAATAATCTGAAGCATCAGTCTGCAGTTTTTCTCTGGTCTGTGAGGAGCAATAGTTTGAAAATTCAGCTCTCTTTTTTCATGCAGTTTTTTCCTTTACCCTACAACCCCTTCTTTTTTCTCACTTCTAACTTGCCTTATGGCCTGAGAAACAGCAAGAGCATTTTTTGTGGGGAAGGCAAAAATAGGCTTCTGCTTTGCAGGATCCATGTGAAACAGTCGGCTCATGGAACCTTTACATTTAAACTAATACAGAAACTGCCTTGATGATGCATGTACAGAGCGGTGTGAAAAATCACACTCCTGAGCTCACTGATCAGTGTGAACCAGCTGAGATTTGACTTGGAATGAGCTGCCAGCATAGCAAATTGCATTGTAGAATGTGTAAAATTCTCTAAGTCTTGGTTTTGTTTCTTTTTAGGTCAATGGCACAGATGCAGATTATGAGTATGAAGAAATTACTCTTGAAAGGGTAATACACTAAATGTCATCCTGTGGTTGTGTTGTCATTTGGGGTTTTTAACACATAAGTATGAAAAATCTACACATTTTGATATCACAAGTTGACAGTTACTTTATTTTTTTTTTCAGTTATATTGTATAAATTTAGTTTTATATTGAACCAGATATAGGGTTATTTTTTTTCCTAAAAAAAAAAAAAATAAATGTATTTTTCCCCCACTCTTTTTAGGGAAATTCAGGACTTGGCTTTAGCATTGCAGGTGGCACAGACAACCCACATATTGGGGATGATTCAAGTATTTTCATTACAAAAATTATAGCTGGAGGTGCAGCTGCACAGGATGGAAGATTACGGTATGATGATTTTCTGTATCAGGTTGCTAAATGTTTATTATTATTTTGTCAAACAGTTGATAGAACGTTTTCTCTTTGCTTCAGTTATCATATTACACTGCATTTTAAACAAGTTTTTCTTACAGAAGTATTTTGTAAATAATGAAAAATGCTTGGACCATGTAAAAACAATTTTCAATCAAGAAAATCTGCATCTAAGTTAACTCACTTGAGTGAACTTTATCTTCCTAATTTGGTAGTGTAAATTGATAAATTTTCTGTAGTCCCTAATTCAGTATGCAGAGGAAAAGCTTAGGTAGGCAGGTTAGGTAACACTTGGTTATCCATGTACACATTTACTCATATATGATATCATATCATGATATCATGGTATCATATATGATATCATGGGGTTGGACTTGATGATCTCTAGAGGTCCCTTCCAACCCCTATGATTCTATGATTGGGCTTATATGCATTCATTGCTCTTATGTGCTTGGTTTCTTTCTTTATCTTATTTTTCAGAGATCCTGTATATCCTCAAAAGCCATACTTCTATAGTACCCCTCATTTTCTTATTGTGTGATGATACTTGTACTTAACTTGTAGTAAAGAAATGTTGATACATGGTTAGGTAGTAGCAAGTGATATTTGCAACTCGAAGTTACAAATTAATAACAAATTGTATTTATGAATTATTTGAAATTACTTTTAGATCCAGAGCAGTCCTTCAATAAACTCTTGTTTAAAAATAAAAAAGCTGATTGTAGGACCAGCTTTTTTTGTGTCCTATGCTGTTGAGAACTTATTTTGTGCAAATGCCTGGTGACTTAACTGTTTTAGTCTTATTAAGATTATTTCAGGACTTCGTTTTAGCCTGTTTGGCACTGTCAGAAGATACATCTGGCAGAACTTAGTGACAAGTGGGTCAGACATTCTACTTACTGTAATGAGAGCTCAGTGTTACTACAGCAACACATTAAATGGAAAGGAAAGCCAGCACTTAAATAGCTTGTGGAAAGCAGGAAAGGAGCTTGTCTTGTTCATATCATGGTTTAAAACTAGTGAATTCTCATTTTATAAGACCTGGTGTCTGATTTTTTTTTTTAAGTACCCTTTCTTATAGCTCTAAACGAAAGGTAGTTCACCTTCAAAATTCTATCTTGTGTTTCTTTTAAAGAATGTCCTCTGAAATTGTGGACAAAATAAATATTCCATTTACATATTTTCCAATTATTTTTGCTTTATTTTTAAGCATTCATGTTTAATTTTATGACATTGCCTTGAAGCAGAATCGATGTATCTGACTGTGTTAACATGTGTTTTAGTGTATTTTAGATAGAATATTGGACTCCTGATGAGTCTGCTTTGCTATAACACAACAGCTGAACATAAATATTGCTGTCTCTAGGGTTAATGATTGTATTCTACGAGTAAATGAGGTTGATGTTCGTGATGTGACACACAGCAAAGCAGTTGAAGCATTAAAAGAAGCGGGATCAATTGTACGATTGTATGTCAAAAGAAGAAAACCAGTGACAGAAAAAATAGTGGAAATAAAGCTTGTAAAAGGCCCTAAAGGTATGTAGAAAGTCTAAAACTCTTGCTGCAAGAGAAGGATAGAGTCGATAGATTTCTGCATTTGATAGTTAAAGAGCACAGTACCTTGCTTGTGAAATTCTAGTACATGCAAAATAATGCAAATTAAGGTGAACATTATCACAAATTTTCATCCATGTTTGTCCTGGAGTTGTTCGTGTACAGTGTGTATTTTTCATTGAACTTTTAAAAAAGTGTAGTTCAATTATTTTGCTGATAGCTTTTAGTAATCTTCAAGTATGTTATAAACAGGAGTAAAATATTTAATAGCAATTGCTTAGATCTTTGAGAGATTAAAAAAAGATTTAGCATATTCTTCTGTTTCTATACACAGGTACGTGGAAAGCAGTTTTTAAAACATATGTCATGATGCTATAGGTTTTCTATGTGTGTCTTTCAAAATGCACGAAGAAGATAATTTGATTATCAGAACTTCTGTGAATGTTACAGCTTTTCCAAAACTTTCTTGAAAATCATAAAGTTCACTTGGAAAGTTATCCAGTATTATTTCAGCAACAACCTAGTCTTTTTATATGTATTTGTGTGGGTGCGTATGTATTTACTCATGTATGATATATAGATAGCATTACTATTCATACAGTCATTTGAATCTAGGGAATGCTATAAGGTTTCTTGAGGAATTACTTTATCTTCAAGCAGGTCTTGGTTTCAGTATTGCTGGTGGTGTAGGAAATCAGCATATACCTGGAGACAACAGCATCTATGTAACCAAAATCATTGAAGGAGGGGCAGCTCATAAAGATGGAAAACTTCAAATTGGTGACAAACTTTTAGCTGTAAGTAAAGATTTTAATGGAGTATTTACTTTTAGACTTGGTAAGGACATGACTCAGTTTATGATTAAGCTATGTGTTAGTGGAGAACTTTGCAGAAATGAATATTAAAAAGATTATTTTAAATCTGCATCATAGGAAGTGCGTATCTGTGTACCAGTGATAAAAATGAGCATCTAAGAGTTTTCTTTTGTACAGTTAAATTGGCAGTCCAATAAAAAGATAAGTTGTAGGTTTAGGCAGATGTCTGAGGTAGTGTACCATAACGTGGGTATTGTTCACTGTGGTAGATAGTAGTGTGAGCTTAGCTTTGATTTGAATTGAGAGGATTAATTAAAAATGAAAAGCAAAGAAAAATGGAGACAGCTTTGTGTATGCTTATGAAATTTGTGATGTGCTATTTGCCCTATTTGTTTTCCAAAGTCGTGTTTTCTACTTTTCCAGTGTGACTGTCAATGCAGTTTACTATAATATCTGGAGCAAAGACTTTTAATAATATTTCAGAGCACTAAGCAGCATCTTTTATGTAGCTGGGCCAATTGTGTCTTTGGTATATGAATCATAATAAAGACTCCCAATGCTAGATTGCTTCAAGAGATTTCAGTGAGTGTCATATGAAAACCTGCATTGTTTTTTTTTGTATTGAGAATTTGTTTCTTTTTTCCTTTAGGTGAATAGTGTTTGCTTAGAAGAAGTTACTCATGAAGAAGCAGTGACTGCCTTAAAAAACACTTCTGACTTTGTTTATCTGAAAGTTGCAAAACCCACCAGCATGTTCATGAATGATAGTTATGCCCCTCCTGACATCACAAACTGTAAGTTTAGCTTTTCTTCATGGCGTGTTTTTAAGGCTTGAATATACCTCATCTTAGTAGCTGAAGTTTAAAGCTTATTAATATTTAACCCTCACTGTTATGTAAATTTGATGGAAGATGGTTTACCAAGGTAATTTGATAATTTATAAATAAAATTATGCCAAATGGAATAAGGTCCTTGAGCCAGTGTGCTGAAAAGATTTCACCAGTGGGACTCTTCTGTCTGTTTCTGTTCTCTTCTGAGAAAGGATGGAATATGTTTCAGGCAGCAGTTAGTGATGTTCTGAGTTTTTGGTTTTTTTTCTATTTTATGGACTTTTCAAGCATACGCAATTCATGAATAAAACTAGTCTGGGAGGAGAAGGGAAGGTCTTAACCTCTAAAACCTGCAAAATTCCATGTATTCTATGAATATATTGTAAATATAAAAATATATAAATATAAGCTATATGTAAATGTAAGCTATATATATAAATACCCATATATATCAACATAAACTTGAACTATTACTTTACTTTTGATATATTTTTTTATAATGCAGATGAATAAACAATGATTAATAACACAGTTTAGATATTACATGGATTTTTTTTTGTCCTTAAAATGGAAGTGAAAGCAACTGGCAGCAACTGCAGAAGCAGCTCATCTCAATGATACTGCTGTTTGCTGATGCAAATTCTAGTGCTACTGTTAAAGACTTAAAACATCAGAAGGATTTACTCTTAAATAGCTTGTTATAAATCATATTGAATATTGTGAATACATTTTACTGCTGACCTTTTCTTCAGTTTCTAATTCATTCACTCTAGGCTAAAGTAGTAGCGAGGAAACCTTTCCTTACTAATAGGTAGAAAGAATTTTCAAATGTTATTTGCCATCTATTTGTTTAATTTGGTATTTATCCAATAATAAAATGAATACATGGATTCTTGAGGACTACTTGTACTTACCTCTTCCTATAAGTTGGTTCTGGGGGAAAAAGCAACATGTTTTTTGACTTATTTTAGGGTTTTTGTTTGTTTATTTCTCTGTTAGATATAAGTAATAGACATCAGATACTTAGCACTGATATGTACAGGTAGTAGTACCTCATATGTAAGAAGGAATACTCAGAACAAACCAGATATACAATCTAAACCAGTATGTAATGGGCAATAACAAAAATAAAATAAGCAAAGGATAGAAGTACCTTATAAGCCTTCTATCACCTTGTTGGTGATAGCTACAGTACTTTCAGTCTATTTATAAGCCCAAAGAATTGCAGTGTGGAGCTAATTAAGTTTTCTGTCTTCACTGTCTTACTAAAATGGTATTCTTGAAGGCTCCGTTCACTGATACAAAACGAATTTTCAGCCTTCATTTATTCAGTCTCTGTTTTATGCTATTGTCTATGATTAAAGAGCAGTCATTTTAAGTTACGGAATCTAGTTTATCCAGTGCTTCAGCCTTTCCCACTGTTTCTGTGGAAGAGAGTATTTTTTTCTCTCTGTCTGTTGTAATTGACTTCTTCTCATATGTTTCACTTGGAATTTAGATTTTCTGAAACAGAGAGAACATGATCTGTAGTTTGCCTGGTAGTACTGAAGTAATACAATTACATTTTTGTGGATGGTCATGTGACAAACATAGAGGTATCTTACCTATTACTCCTGTACCTTTGATCATTGGGATCTTTTACTCTGTTAATCTATTTTGGGGGGCAGAGGCAAAGGCTCAAGGAAGCTTCGGGAGAGGAAGTTAGAGAGGGACCTGGTTCCTGATAAACTGGCCAACTCCTGGTGATGTAATGATACCCTAATATTAGCAAAGGTCATACTTACTAATTCCTCAGTTTCCCAGATTACTTTAAAATAAATAAATAAATAAAAGCACGTGCACGAAAAAGTCCCTACCTCTACAACGATGAAAAAATAACTTGGTATAAGGCTTACTGACTAGAAATTAATAGTCTCCTTGGGGTGATAATTCTGTTTTTGTATTGTTATGATGTGGAATATCAATAATGCAACAACAATCGTAAAACCATAACACTACTGTCTGTATCAATAAGTACTTTTAAAGTAGTATTAATTCTAGCAGCATGCATAAGGGCATGCTGCAGGCTCACTTCTTATGCAGAGAATAAATTTATCCCAACTAGTAGATGAGCTGGTGACTCAGTTCATTGAAGCTAATTGCATCGTAGCATAAAGTCATGAATCCCTACTGCCCAAATATATGCCTGCAGTGTTCACTGCCCAGATCCACCTTTGGTTTTGCTTGTGTGTTTTTTGTTTGGTTGGTTGTTTTTTGTTTTAATTTTAAATAAACACTGTCACAGACATAGAGTGGTGCTCTGCTCAGTACCTACTGGTACGGTACCTGCACTGTCTGCAGAACATGAAGTATATTACTCATGGCAATAAATTTTGGGATCACAATCACTGCTGCCATGCAACTGGCTAGTTGCATTGACAGCTAAACTGATTTGTGTGTTTTGTAGTCATAACTAATAGCCTTCTGAAATAAGTCACATATCAGCAGTGAATCTAAATTACCTCAATAATCTGAATATAAATGTTGATCATTAAGTGGGTCCTGGAAGAAATGTTGAATAATGTATTTGTATAAATGAGTGTGAGTTCAGGATATTACTGAATGGGTTCAGAATGTGCTATTTAAAACCACCAAATTTAACTGCAGTGTGCATGTTGTAGAATATCACAGAGTCAGGAAAATGTTCAGAAAAAGAATTATAGTACATTTTCCAACTACTGTAAGGATTAATCTGATAAATTTTTCTAGTGTGGGTGTTGTGGCTCAGGCAAAACTTAGGCATATTGTGTGGAGGACTGCTCAAAGTTGTACAAGAGGTTAGACTAAATCTTTATAACACTCTTTTTAATCAATGCAGCTGATCCTTGCAGTACAGCTGATTTTTTTTTTTTTTGCTCAAGGTTGTTTATCTGTCTCAGTAAATTGATGCCTATTACTTAGAAAAACAGGAGGTAGAATAATCCTGCCTTTGTGTCTTAACGTGAGCTGTTGGCTGAGCATCTCTACCAACACCTGTGTTGTCATTTCAAGATGATCATGTTCAGCGTCCAAGAAATTTAACATTCCTTCTTGTTTAGATCTGATAGTCAGAATAGCCTACAGTATCTTAGAGATGTTGGGTGGGATACTCCACATCAGATCTCTAAAAGAAAAAAGTAGGCTACTTGTCAGTTTGGAATATGTAACATTACATCTTACATTTTGTTTTTAGAAGTCACTCCATGTAATATTTTGTTTCAGTTCCAACAGCTTTCTCATTCTTGTCTTAATGCTTACTTTTATTTTTCTTCCTCTTTGAAGCTTATTCTCAACCAGTGGACAACCATATCACTCCATCTGCCTACTTAGGACAGACCCTTCCCCCAACATCTCCAGGGCGATATTCACCAATTCCGAAGGGAATGCTTGGCGATGATGAGATCACCAGGTAATGGAGAAGAAAAGCTACATTAGTTACCCAGGGAAGCTCAGAATATGTGTTTGTGGGGAAAATGTTGATATTTCAAAACATAAGTGCATCTCTTTCTTACACTTTAAATACTGTTTTAAGGAACAAAATGGATATATAAAAAAAGTGTATACATGATGTGTCATTCTTGGAGTAGTATTAAAATCAGAATGCCCTTCTGAAATGCTTCATGAGTAGCTTTTTAGGATGGTAGAATTAACAGACCAGAGATGATTCATTATTCTGAAGCCAGCAATATGTCTTTTTCAGACAAGGGTTTATTTTATTTTGGTGGATTAATAAATCCAGAATGGCTAGAGAGCTCTTAATCCTTCCCATTAACAACTGTTCATTACTTCATTGATTCAGTAGAAGATTGCATTAATCTTTTTGTTCATCAATAAAGCTCATCTAATTTTGCTACTTTTCTATCCTGCAAGTTGGGAATGTTCCACTGCATTTTCAGTATATTGTTGCTGAAGTCTGTGTCACTGGTCTGTGTCTAATATGGGTAGTGCCATTCGGTTTCTGAGATGGAGTCTACCCAGACTGAAACATAAGTGAGATGGTTACGCTGGAGAATGAGGAGAGCCTCAGATGTGTCTGCATTTTCTAGCTTATGGTTAGGTGGGCATGGATGCAACAGTGACTCTGTCTGTCTGATGATATTGCTAATTACTTATGTTATAAGAGTACAGCTTTTCTCAAAGCTTCTGAGATTTTTAGGCTTCCTTTGAAATGTAATGGCTATTCAAAGAGGGCTCTAGGTGTTTTTCTTGAAATTACCTTCTGTTTTTCCACTGCTTTCATCCCAGAACGAGGCTTAGATATTTTGAATAATATGTAAAAAGATGCCATGTATATAAGTTCTCTTACTGCAGCTTATCTGTGTTATTGTGATCCAGAGCTATATACATAGGTTTTCACAGTGTCGTATGTATGTAATAAAACAGCACTCTGAAAAGACAAATCTGACAGCGGGTGAAATTTAGGAATTTGATGCTAAACTGATCTAAAAGCTTGTGCAGAAATTGAGCAGTTTTAAGAGTTGGATTAGGTTGTATTTTTTGTTTTGGAAAATTGCAGCATCTTAGTTTACCCTATGAATTAATAATTCATGTCTCCAAATATTTAAGAATGTCCGTTAATTGTTCTTTAGTGCTCTCTAGTGATTTTTAACTGTAGTGCACAGTTGCTGTTTTAAAAGTTTTCTGTTTCTGAAATCATCCATGCTTTTATTCTACTGGATAAAACAGCAGATTTTTGAAGGGAGTGTTTCTGTGCTAGATGTTGACTGGCTGTATCTATTGAATTTACTCTTTTAACTTGATCAGCATTTCTTCTTTTGTTTCCTAATCCAAGCCAGGAAGCCAAGAATGAAGACAGCTTGGCTTGGATTTAACTATTTCAGTTACAGTTTCTGCAAAGAAATTGCAAATACACATGAGAATGCTACAGTTTCTGTCTTTGCTATGTATTGTTATGTCCAACTAGCATGGAATTAGAGCAGCAAGGACATAACGTTTCATTATTAACTTTTCCATTAGAATTTAATTGGTAAGTTTCAGAAACAGAAAATAGTGTTTTTATTACCATTAGATTGTTCCAGGATCTTGAACAATATGGAAAGAATTAAATATTATCAAGTAGTGCTGAATTAGCAGCACAACAGGAATTTAGAATACGCACATACAAATGGATAGTTCTGTTCACCTAACAGCAGGGAAGGTTTTTTGCATTTACAAGCAAAATAGAAAGTGTACAGATAATAGAAAATATTTGAAAATCTAACTGGTTCTAGGGGAGACAGTGTTGCTTTAAATCTATTATTTTTGATACCTGACTTTTCAACACTTTTTATCTCAGATGACTGCTTTGCTATTCTAATTATTTATTTTACTTTTATTCAAGACTTGTGACTAAGTGTTGGCATTCCTTTCTTTCATCCAGGGAGCCTAGAAAGGTTGTCCTGCATCGAGGATCAACGGGTCTCGGTTTCAACATTGTTGGAGGAGAAGATGGAGAAGGAATTTTCATCTCTTTCATCCTTGCCGGAGGACCAGCTGACCTCAGTGGAGAGCTTAGGAAAGGCGATCGTATAATTTCTGTAGGAATTCTTGCTTCTTTTATTTAAACACCAGCAACAAAAAAGTTTTCCCTACTTTTGATACCAATGCCAGATAATACATTTCAAGTGCAAAGAATATGATTCATTAACTGAGCTGAATTTGAGGCAATGGAATAGTTGCCAACATATTTATAAAGTATCTTTGAGGATGTTAGTCTGCCTCAGTTTCTCAGTGAAAATGGCAAGTTTCTATCTCGTGTGTTATTGAGAGTGAAAAATTATAAGACTTTGAGTTGTTTTTACTGGTATCTGGGGTGTGTGTGTGTGTGTGTCCAAATGGGAAGAATGCAGTCTGCATAAACAAGCCTTTTAATGAGATGGGGGCACTTTGCAGCAATGTCTGAAAATTGTTGCTTCACTTCCTGGATTAACTGCAAAACTTCCCACTAGTTTTAATTGCACCCATCTCATACCTGTCTGAGGAGCTTTTCTGTATTACTGCTGAAGGTCATAAAGATCTTGTGTGTCTTTTTGAAATGGCTTAATTTACGAACAGTAATTTCTCAGAACAATTACATTGTGTTTTGGTAAATATTTAAGAAGGAAAAAAATAATTTTGGCTTTGCAGTCATTAAAATTCTGATGAATAAAATAAAGTACATCTTTATTTTAACATCTAACAGTGAAAAATACTTTTGAACTATGATTGACACATTTCTGCTTCAGATTTTTTTTTTTCCTGAGACTTTTTAAAATGGCTGCAGTGAAAGCAGCGAGACAGCTTCATGGAGGATGAGGTCTGTCACTGAATTTTAAGCACAATGGTCTTGTAGGCATGCTTCCAGTAAGGAGCTCCGTGAAGTTCTTTGTGGAAAGGTGAAGTGAACCATCACAGAAGGCAGCATTCAGTGTGTGACCTTTAAAAGAAAGAAAAAGATCTTAAACAAGAAAATTGACCTAGCGATAATAAATTTATGAAGTGATATACTGTGATAATTTGTTTCTTAACAGATGGGTACGTGCAAGAGAGGATTCACTGTCTTTTGATTTTAGTAAAGATCACTAATCCTAGTTTATGTTAACTATCTCATAATGTTGATAACAGAGAAACGTAACAAGGCATGGAAACTTATTTGTATCCAGTTAACTTTTTTTTTTTTTCATGAGATCTGTATTTGTGCTGACAATGATAAACACAAACATTTATTTGGGTAAAAAGGATTTTCTGTATAATTTGTAGGTAAATGGAGTGGACTTGAAGGCAGCGACCCATGAGCAAGCAGCAACGGCTTTGAAAAATGCAGGCCAAGCAGTAACTATTGTGGCTCAGTACCGTCCAGAAGGTAAGATTGTTTCCACACGTTCGACTTTTGCTTCTGTAATTTGAAAATCAGATAATTTAAAATGCCTTCCCATCCCATCCCCACCTAACCTCTTTGGAGCATAACAGAAACAAATAATGTCATAGATGTTGATGCATACCTGTTAGCATAATTGCAAGCTGGCGTTGGTGCTACAACTTGCTATGTTGCTTGCTGAGATCATGTTCAGAATTTTGATTTCTTTTCTAAATGTTAACACTATCAGAACATGAAAGCCAGTAAATCCACAACTGAGTGGAAATACCACAGCATTGCTTATATCCTACTTCTGTCTTTACCTTTTAATATGGTATTTTATTTTCTTGATGACTGGGAGGATAAAAGACTAATTCCTACTCTGTTGTGTTGATTCAGATGACCTAAAGAAACCTTCAGATTTTCATTCCTCTGTTTCATGCTAAGCTGGTATTTCCATTTATCTAGCAATTTCTTCTGATCTGGATTAGACTGCAGTGAGTGCTGATTAACCATTCTTGTGGACTCTGCAGGAGTAAAATAATATTGTTTCATCACAATGCAATATTGTCCTCATGCAACACTTCTGCAGCAAGTTTCAAATGCCTTTGTCTATTTGAGACTTTAACAATTCAGTAATCTAAAATGATATGCATACCTAGAGTCTGCAAGGTCATGTGCTATTGTTATGCATATGACAAGGAATTCTGGATGGCTTGTTATGAACTACTGTCAACAGCTCGTTCTGTGGTTTTACAGACTTGGGTAGCACACCATGAAGCCTTGCTTCCTTAAAACTTTTCCCTTAGCAGTCCTAGCAAGGAGTAAGTGTAAGTGTTTATCTGGACATCAACAAGAACTGCCATATTCATCTGAAATTGTTAGGTAGCTGATTGCAGCACACTCTTCTTCATTCTTATTTTCTGCTTTTCAGACACGTTTCTCTTACTCTTATCTTGTTCTCCCTGAGCCTTTGAAGTGTTAGCTTTCACATTTTCTTCATCTCCACCTGTGTTAACATCGTATCCTATTTTCTCCAGTCCAGGAATTCTTGTCAGTAATAAGGCCAACTTATTTGTTTGTGTCTGCTTCATGCTCAAATCCCTGCAACCAGCCCACATGGTCAAACCTGTATTGTCTTGAGTGTGTGCATCCTGTTCACATGTTGAGTCTGTAAATTGTTCTGCTACAGGACTGGAAATAATAGTAAGATCAGCATTGTTGTGGCATGTTTGCTTAGGCTTTGTGTGTGAATTGTCAGGTATTTCTGCTGATATGCATTTGGCCCATCCTCTGTTAATTCTACAGTGTTCTCATTAGGTGAGCCAAATTGTTACACCTTGTAGCCCCAAACATTAATGATCTCTTATTAAGAGTTAAAACTTGTGCTTTTATTTACTTGTAGGTTATCCTTTTGAGGATCAGGTCACTTTTTTTTTGTAAAAAGAGGGCATTCTTGGTCGCTGTTTCTTCTGCCAGAAAGATATTTTGAGAAGAGGTTCCTAGTAGCAGAACAAATGTTTCTCTGGAAGAACATATTCTAAGACACAACCACTTTATTTCTTCCTTGCCAAAAAATGTGTTCAGACTTCACCTAAAAGAAGCAGTTTTTCAGTCCTCTTTTTCTGGCACTCATGCTTATAAAAGCAAAGGATCCCTTCGTAGTCTAAAGGTTGGAACTCTCTTTTCCTAAGAAAGAATAAGTGTTTTAGATGGTTCCTGCTCTTTCTGCACTGGAAAAACAGCTTTCTTCATTACTGCCTGTCCAAGTTGGTAACTCATTTTCTTGAAACATGCTTTGAGGTGCTTGACCGATAGGATTTTGAGTCATTGCACAGAGGCTTGCCTAGAGCAACAGACTCTTGCCTCTGTTACAAATTTCTCAGTAACTGTCACTTGTAGGCTTCGAACTTAAAGCTTCACTAATTCCTTCATGATTACTGGAGCATTCAGAATGAAAGTGCATATAGCTGAGCTGTATTGAGAACGTGGTTCTCAGAGAATTATAGGACCCATTTGAAAGAGTAGTTGTGGGAGATGTTTCTTGAAATATCTATAGACAAACAACTGGCATTTTTTTCTTAGAAGGATTTTTTTTCCTTCTAAGATGTTTTGTCCAAGTGCCAGTTTTTCTCTCTGGAGTAATGCTTTAAGTCCCCATTTGGAATGGGAATGTTGGAAACGTGTCAGGGTTTACCTTACCCTTTGGAGGTGTGCTGAGAAAGGAAAGTGTATGTAGGGGATTGAGATCCATTGTAGTTTGGAGACAAAGTCTGAATTGATACACATACCTCTGAGAGCTCTAGCTACTTATGTCTGACTTCTGCTATCTCTATCTTTTTCTTACTTCTTGTAGAAAGAGGGTGTGTGAAACTCTAGCTGTCAGCTTTTTTCAGATCTGGTGTAAGAAGTTATTTGGATAAGATATTATCTGTTCACAGCTTAGGAATCAGTAAGAAGAATATTTCCCTAAAGGTTTCTGATTATTTTTTATTAAAGGAAAGCAGTCTGCTTGAGATACAAGTTTCCAAGTAGAAAATATAATCCCGCTAATATTGTGTATTTGATGAAAATAGATATATTTTCTGATTGTCTAGAAATCTGAACTTTAGCTGCTGATGGTCTTGTTTTCTCCTAACTTGATTCAGTTAAGTTGGTAATGATACATACACTCTATCTCTGGCTTTTTGTTTCTGCCATTCAAGAAAAGGTTAAAAAATGTTAAAATGAATAGATAATAAAATTATTGTTAATCATCAGTGTTTCTCAAATATCTTTCTAAAGATGAAGAATGTCAGTTCTAACTGCTTCTATTGGATATGTGTGTTATTTATGTTTATGATTCTAGTAGGACTTTAGTAAAAGATGCTGACAGCTAGGACAGATCAAGGAGACTCTAGACATCCATCAGTGCTCATTATAACTGGGTAAATAGATTCAGTTTGATAGGAGCATTTGGAAGACACTTGGGACCAGCTCACTTCACTTCTTGTAACTGTATATGACAGTTTCTATGTTCATAGATGTGGTTGGAAATGTGAATTTATATTGTAGCATCCTGCAACATTTGATCTTTCAGAAGTTCACCTCCTGTCTTTCTGCTCTGGTTTGTGGGGACAACAAAAACAAAAACTTTGTAGGCAGTTCTCTTGTATAAAAGCCTCATTAGGCTGTTTAATATAAATTAATAAAAATCATTGGAAAGCTCCTGTCGTGGAAGATATTGAATTTTCCATATCCCAGTCTCCTCAAATCCTGTTAGACAACATAGCTTAGTGAGCACATAGCCTACACCCTGGATAGGCTAACATAGCTGAATGGTACTGCAGTTACTGCGTTTGGGCTCAAATTATGTAACTGACTTTCTTCTTCTCTTAAATATCCAAAGTGTTCCTTGGTTACAGAATCAGAAAGCAGTGAAATAATGTAAAAACAAATGTAATCTTATACCTAAGAATATCGTTCTGGGCATGCATTTGCTTTTCATCAGTATTCAAAAATGTTTTAGTGATGCCTTACAAAATTTGCCTCCTATAGTCACTCACATTTCAGCCACTTACCCACACTTTGGGATAGCTGAAAGCCAAAGAGGAATTGTGTAAGTATTCTTTGCTAAATCAGCTTGTACATCAGGCACCACTTCTGTACGCTTGTGCCACAACTGTAACCAGTTAGCTTCAGTCTTCTCTGACTGCATTTCATGCTTTGCCTGACAGCTCACCTAAAATCAGTTGTTGTGAGACACTGAGTCATACTGGGTTGTACTAGGTCGTACTTGTGTGGTACATACACGCACTCATTTTGTGTGCGTATCAGAGAGTGCTGCTGAAAGATGGAAAAGGGCAGAAGCCTGGGAGATAGGAATTACCCTGTACAGGTGGTGGGTAAGTCAGGGTGTTGTTCTCATTTTCCCATTCCTTTTGAAGCTTTTTGTTATTCTCCCTCTGGCACTGCGCATTTTTCTCTCCTTTTAGGACATCATCTGTGAACAAAATGGGATTTTGCTTTTTAGTGAGTTCTACTGAAAGCAAAGAACCATTACCCGAAGCAGTTTTAAAGAAGATGGTGTTCCTCCAGTGCACAAAAGCATTTGATGAACCATTCTCATTTGTAGAGGTTTCTGAGCCATTACATTTTTCTGCTGCTCTCTAGCTCTGCGGAGTGCCACTGTGCCTTTCCTTTTTTTATTGTTTTGTTTTCTTTTTTTCTTTTTTATTTTTTTGAGCATGTGTGTGTCTTCAGGTTTTCCACAAATGTAGGATGGTAAGAAAAATGTGATATTCGTGTGAGAGAATGAATGGAAGCTCTAAGCTATTGAGATTCATGTGCATCTCTTGGGGTGTCTATTCAGAGCTGGTTGCTGTTACCATCCTGCTACACAGCAGTGTGAAGGGAATGTAGTGAGGAGAGGAGCAGCAAGGGGGAGTATAGTGCTGTTCAGGGATGTGCAGCCTCTGTTTTCCTCTTCCCCTTACTTCACGTGGTCACCTCCATTTCCATTATGGCCAATTAAGTTAAAAGGTCATCTGAAACATTCATTTGTGTTTTGGGGATGGCGTAATAATACAGGCTTACCTCAACGTTTCCAGAAAGTTAGATTTGGCCATTCTGACAGGGAACAAGGTGCCAGTACACAACCATAATTCTGTCATAGGTTGAGTGCATGTAAATATTTTAAAATAAGAAAAATAGCCAAAGAAATACATTTAAAATATGAAAATACTTAAAATATGGAATTTGGATAGGAAATAATTTTGTGGATTAAACACTTTTTCTTGTATTCTGCTAGCTTGAAACTGGGTAGTTAAGTACATATTTTATAACTGTGAAGTCTGCTCTTAGAGGTCATAGAAGACAAAAACAGGCGAAATGAATTGGCATCAGCATTCTTTCTTTTGTCACTTGACTCTTCCTTCAAAATAGTGGCAAAATGCCAATAAGCCTTTTATTACAGGAAATAATAGCAGCACGTTGTTTCCCAACAATCCACCTGAAGTTTAAAAAATAAATGGTATTTTAACTAGTAGAACAGTTTTGGTTGTTTCTTTTTTTTTTTCCATGTCAACTATCAGTTGCCTATTATTTAGAAATTAAAATCTATACTTCTCTTTATATTTTGTGTGATCAAGTCTATCTCTTTATATCCACTTCTCTGAAAGAATAGTGAGATGGTTTAGTGATCAGATTAGCCCAATGTTCTTAGGTGATTGGGAGGATCAGTGTAAGATTAGGAGAAGGTGAGGCCAAGTCCCCAAGAGAAGATTTTCATGTATTGTGTAAAAAAAAAAAAAAAAAAAAAAAACAACAACCAAAAAACAAAAAAAGCAACCCCCCCAAAACAAACAAACAAACAAAAAACAACCACAACAACAAAATAACCAAAACAAAACACCTCTTCTGAACTTGCATTGTTTATGTATGTTGCTGATACATACGTATTATTTCCAGTTTGATTACTGAAAATGTAAGTGATTCATGGTGGCCCATTGCAAAATGAGATGCAATATTTTAAGCCCAACACCTGATACCTTGCTAGTCAGTTTTTTAGTTGCATTTTCCTTGTATTTCCTTGTTTTCTTTTTTTATGGAATATATATGTTGACTGAAAATAAGATCCAAGTAGTTTTTCATTCTAATTTGTCTTAAAAGAGGAAGTAATGCTTTGTTAAATCTTACCTTTCAAGGGCCAGGATTGAGATGATTTTTTTTCATTGCAATGCTGCTATTTATGCACTGTTTTCCAGCAGCATTTAAAACAGAATAACTGAAATCTGGGAAGTGATAGCACTTTCATGTGCATGAGCTATAGATGTTTCTGAGCATTTGTCTTGGATATACATGTCTTCCATTTGCAAAAGTGCTGCTGGAGTAGATTGAAGCTGAGCTTCAATCACATTTTGGTGGAGTACATGAATTGCTGGAGCCAGTTCAGCATTTCCCAATTTCAAAAAATGAAAAGCATTTTAAAATAATTTAAAATTGTGTTTTACCATGTTTTGAGGTATGTGATCTCTACTTATCCATCCATTCTTTTTTTTTTTCCTGCTTGTTTGCACCTGGTTCTACTGATTTGTGAATAATCCAGATTAGTCAGTTAAAGTACCTTTAAAGTCTGTCCCATTAAGCTTAGAAGAAGGGTTCTGCTATAAATAGTCCTGATAGATAACATTGCAAAGCAGCTTACTCATGTTTTAATCCTTTAAATCTTCACTTCTGCTCTTTAAGATAATAAATAAAATTTCTAGTCTTTCTTTAAGAAGAGTCCTGCCTTTTACAAGTTGTAAATGCATTAAACCTACAGCGGTATTGATTGGTAAATTTACTTCAGCAATGGCAGTGTCTGAATGTGGTCCCTTTCTGAATTTTGCAGGTTCTGTGGATAGAGTTCTTAACTAAATACAAATGCAATTTTTTAGTCTGGATGTGGCCCAGGTTTTGCAGGTGATTGGTGAGGCATGAGCACGTGAAAGCCAGTGATAGCATGTGGAATGCATTGTGGTTGCTCTCTGTTCACGTTGGTATAGAAATTCTGGTGTTGAAGCCAAGTGCTCTCTCTCCTGAAATGACTTAAAATGTTTTTTATTATTGTATCTTTTCATGCCTAATATTTTTACACGTTATTGCTTGGTCATAGCAAGCAGCATAGTCTCCATGGCTTTCTCTACCACCTGTAATTTATACTGCAGTCTGTAACAAGCATATGAATTACCTATGAATTTATCAAATATCAGTATTGGTAGCTGTGAGGCAGAGGTAGTTCATTACCAGAGCTCATAAACACAGCTTCACTGCGCTGCATGCTGTGCCAGTCCTGGCTCATCAGCTGAGAGTTGGAAGCACACCCACCTTGTACCAACCTTCCACGTAATGGTGGCCTTCCTAACTTAGTGCCAGGCTCTGTTTCTCAGTGTGTCTGTAGGCAGCACGATAAAGGAGGATTGTGAGTATCCTGAGAGAGAAGGGGAAAAAAAAAACAGCACAAAATTCTCAGCAGAACCTGCTTTGATAGATCCAATGGGGCCCACTAAAAGAGGGCTTTCCACAGACAGATGGTAAGAGGGATGCAAGAGGCATACTTTTTTTAATTAAAGTGAACTTTTTCAGCTCTTAGTGGGTTTAGTATATGTAGGAATGAATCTCTGCTTCTGAGTGCTGAGCTGCCATCTGTTCCCAGTGCATACATCCATGCTTCCATGAATTGCTTTTCCTTCTGAATTTTCTATCCCTTGAGGTAGTCTTCTGTTCTATTTCTCTTTGCTAGGCTGTGTGTTCCAGCCCAAATTAGCTGTCATAGCTGCCTCCTTTTACCTTCCACAGCTGGTACAGACAGTTCACCATCCCTGTGGCTCACCACAGAGGCAGTCCAGGAGGGCTTCACTGCTCAGACCCTTTCTCTGAAATTTTGATTTCTTACAAATTAAGTGATCACATTGAAGATGTTCAGTTTTTTGTGGGCAAAATAGCTTTGCAGAATTAATGATTTTTTTTTCTACGATGCAAGCTGTCCTGAGAGTATAAGTTTGTTAACTGTAACAGTGTTCTGCCTTATTAACTTATTTGTTGTTAATTAGAGCAGATAAATAATTTTGGGGTAAGCTGTGTTTCAGTCAGTAGACAGTGTGTTTAAAAACTTTTGTTTTTAATGATGCACTTGTTTGAGTTAATTTTCAATTAATTGGCAGGTTAAAAATGAAAAGAATGTATCCCTTCACAGTAGACTCAGATGACTGGTTAAGACTTCAGAGGACCTCACTCCAGGCAGCGTTCAGTCTCCTCATAAGGACTAGCAGTGTGTTCTCCCTTATCTCAGGAACTGGCTTTCAGCTCTTCTGAAATGTGACTCTGTCTAGTCTGGGGAGAGAGACTGAAGAAAAGAAGGAAATGAGCTTTTTGCCTGCCCTACCTGCAGTGTCTCATCGTGTGGAAAAGTTGGGCATGTCTCAGATTCATTCCTGTGTTTTAGTACCTATCTCTTGATAAGCAAAATGCTTGCTCCCCACTTGTCACTGTAAAATGAGACTGTTTTCCATCTTAGTCATTATTATTATACAGTTTTTACCTCTGAGAGACACAGCAGCTGTGTTAAAAATGAGTTCAGTTTGAACCTGTGTGTTCATATAAATGAACTGCAGATACTGTCTGAAATCTTGTTTGGATTAGTCCTCGTGAAAAGCAAGCTCCTGTCTCAGGGCTTAAGTCTAAGTAGATAAGAAAAACAGCAGTGAGGAAGGGGGAAAGCTGAGGAAAATGAGGTGACTTACCCACACCATGTGGTGCAGCAGTGGCACGGCAGGAGGAGGCCATGCTTTCTGTGTCTGGGTCCTTCCCCTGGGGGATGTTGCTTTCTAAAAAATGCTGTTTTCTCACATTCCTCTTAGGTTGCCATCTTGTCATGGTAAAATCTTCTGATATTAGTAATAACATCAGTAGTGTGGAAGTAGTTTTTCTCATCAGGTATCATCATCAGTTTGGTTAGTGCTGGTAAATTATTTGATATGGACCTCATTTGTACAGAGGCACTATTGATAATTCAAAAATTAAGATGCTATCTTAATAACTACTGGCTTTTGGATTTCAAGGACAAGAAGCAGGATTATCTAAAAGGCTACTCTTACAGCTGCAGGCTGCACACTGTTAATTACGGCAGCTATTGCTAGAATATTAGATTTATAGTTACCTGGATGAATGAAGTGGTATATCAGAAACCAGTTCACAGACAGTTCTTCCATAACTTATTTTTTTCCTTCCTCTCTTGGCTAACCTGTATGTTTTGGAGTTTCTTGTCGGATAAGTGTGTGGAGAGAAAGTCCTACAGAAAATAATAGGATAAATTGTGGTATTTAAGATGATTGTTGAAGGAAGTGCAGTTCAGAGATTTCCTCAAGATTTTTTGGATCTTAGAGCCATTTTTAATCAGTCTTGCATGTCTGTAGTAATTTGTTGCCCACAGGGAATGAGGTGCAGCCAGGGAGAAGAGCACAAATTACCCAGCTCAGCAGCTGCTGGCTGTGCACACCCTGGCTCTCCCAATGTTGACTTGTTGTAATCTTGCATCACGTGGTCTCCTGGCTAAGGTGGTGGCTGTAGAGCATTTCCTTTAACTAGAAAGGTTTTAGAAGTGGATCTGTTGATCCTGAAGTCCAAACTATTGAACGGAAGGAAAAACTTACTTGTTTTGAGTTCAATTTTATGCTGGCAACATGTAAGTACCTTGCTTTAGGATAAGTTTATCCTGAAGAAACTGTTGATGTTTTACTGTCTGCCTTTGTAGATAAAATAAAATGCATTTATCTTAGTTTTATTAGTACACAGTGCTGCTTAAGAACACAATCCGTTTTTCCTGGATTAACATTGTACATAATTATATAGAGGGAGTTTGAATGTCTTAGTGCTGTTTACAATTGGATTGAGATTCATGCCAGAATTCTGGATTTTTTTTCCTTTCTTGAAGTCCCATGGTAACGTTTTACTCAGATAATGTTTAGCATATTCCCCACCTTGTAGTGCTAAATCCTGAATCTTAGTCAAGTCCAGCAATATTGCAGTATCTATTCAATTCCAGCCTTTCAGAAACTTGTAATTCTCACATCCTTAGCATTTAAAAACTATAATTTAGATTATAATATATGCATTTAGATATATATTCTAAGCTTTACTTTAGTCATGGGGTAAAATTTGTCTTTTTATTACTATGAAGTGATTATTAGAGTTATGTTTTAATTAGGAAGGAGTTGGTCACTGTAAACTGTAGATTGAATGGTGAAATCTCTGTAACAGAAATTTGCTTTTGTTCGTTTGTTGTATTTCAATTTTTATTTCAGTTGATAAATGTAAGACTATAATTTTTAATTACAAAAAAAAAAAACTTAATTAAAACATTGGCATTTTGGAGCTTTCTCTTGTATTTTAATAACTCTAACAAATACGTATTTTCTGAGATTTTCTGCATTTTTGTGAGTAATTTAATGCCAGAGGTACAGAGGAAATTAACAGCAGTGCTTTCCTCTCTTACAGAATACAGCCGTTTTGAAGCTAAAATACATGATTTACGAGAGCAGATGATGAACAGTAGCATTAGTTCAGGATCAGGATCTTTGCGAACCAGCCAGAAGAGATCCCTATATGTCAGGTAATCATCTTTTTTATCATGTTACTAGTGTGGTTTTCTGCTTTTCTGAAAAGTTAAGTGTTTTTATATCTTCATACACGTACTCATTGCTGAACTTGATGTTTATGTAATTGCGGCATTTTAAAAAGAAAGCTTAATTTACTTTGATTAAATTAATACAGCTGAAAAAGTCTTATCAGCACTGAGAAGTTTTAAGAGTGGTGCAGTCACTTGCTTTTTGTCCTGAGCCTGAGGTGATAACCCTTCATTAAAAACAGTTATTCTTTTTAAGTCAAGGTATGTGAAGTCTTAATATCTTGCTTAATTCAGCTTGTGTTTTTTTGTGACAGAACTCTGCATATTTTCTCCTTTGTTAAGTTTGAGTTCATATCTATGCTTAAGCTTTGACAGGTTGCCATCTGATTTTCTTCAGCTTGCCTTAATCATAGTCTCAGTTTGTATTAAGCAATTTGATAGGATTGTGTTACAGAGTAACATTCATGGAAAAGGAGGAGTCGAATGCATCAAAGTGAATAAACTGAATATCTTTCTTTTTTTCATGCAAAATTAAACAGAAAGAAGGCTAAAAATAAGTGGGAATGTAAAAACATGAAATAATTAAGAAAATAAGTAGTTTCCCTAGGAAACTGTGGCAAAGTGCAAACTGACTCCTATGTCACTTATAACATACTGATAAGGTGTAACATTTCAAGTGTTGAGTATAGATTGAAGGATTAAATTTAAAAACAAAAATAAATTGATTTTTGAGTTCCCCAAACTGACGCCAGTAGCATCATGGGAGAGGCCAGAACATTTTAGTAGAGCACATAAGACTTCAGTAGTTCTGGTGCTTGCCTTAAACTTGATTTAAAACGTTGCAAGACTTCACTGGTGTACCTGCTAAAAAATCTTGCTCAGGTGCTATCGCCTTTTCCCATTTAGAAATCCACCTCAAATAGTTTCTGTCTCCTTGCTGTGCTTTGTTATCTGTTTGCAGAGTGAAACAAATCAGAAGAATGAGCCAGATTAACAGCCTTTTATTTGAAATAGTTTCCTGATCACCATGCTCTCGCAGAAGCAGGGTACCCTCCAGGAATGGGTACAGCTTTGATGAGGGGAGTCTTAGGATCTGCTTTGTCTTGTATTGCCATCAAGAGAACTACTGATTGAAAATTTAGTCTTAAATGTAAGAAAAATGTAAGAAATGAGATACTACTTCCTTACTGGAAAAGTCACAGTAAATTTGTTTATAATAGTCAATTTTTATCTACATTATATTCAGTGTAATAAGTTGCTGAGCAGGGATTTGAGAGGGATTTTAATGCAGCAGCAGGAGAATTTTTAAGGATTTTCTTAGCTTGGTGACTCTGGTTAATCTTAGATCAGACTTCTGTCATTCACTGTTATTTCTCCCATGTCCCTGCTTTCTCCCTGATGCTCTTCCTTGACCTTCTTCTGTATTTGTGCATGCCCAGAATAAGAGGCTTAAATAAAGTGATAGTAACTTTAACCTCCAAGAAAAGTGCAGTATTTCACACAGTTCATCTCTCTCTGGTTGTACACTGTACAACTGCACAAACACAGCTGCTGTCTGGTGGTGGTAGGGTAGCATGGCTGCTCAGATTTGGATCTACTTAGGCTGTAGTGCAGTTTTGCTGTCAGTCTTGTTAGTTTATTAAGCAATGGTGGTGGCACAGTATTGGTGATTCTTCCCCTTGGCAAGCTTTGTGCACTGTACTTGTGTTATGTATGCATATGGACATGATGAGACCTTCGAATCCATAATCACAAAGTTTATCACTTTAGTGCTTTCAGTATAACTAAGCCTAAACAATCTCAACTGCTTCTGTTTTGCTTTGTTAGCTACAGCCTATATCTACAGAGTCTAAACTGCTAACATTCCAGTTCACGCATTCATCTTGCACTGGAAGCCTCTGACAAGCATTTTGTGTTTACGTAGCTTTTACTCCCCTGATGGAAATGACCTGTGAATGGTTGAGGCTGGGCTTCTGATTTTGTCTGCTGCCAAAAGTACAGCCTTCTCCAGAATGTTGGCAGCAGCCCCATGGAAACTGGTGATTCTATTTCCAAGAAAGATTTTTGAAACTTGCTAATCAGCTCTGTTAGAAGTTGGAAGAAAAATCTGAAATGCAAAACTTCCTTATGAAAAGTACTTCTCCACCCACATCCCTTTACAGAGAGCTCTGCTATGGTTTTTGAGACCTAATCTTGTCATCGTATCAAAAGATGCCAAAGCCTGGTAGGCAACTTGGCTACACGCAGGATGGCTTCACATCTGTTCTCTCAGGTTTCCAGTGCCATTTTTGACCTCAGTGAAATAACTTTTAAGAATCTTTGAACATATTGCTAGATACTGACAGAACGTGTTGGCTGTCCCACTTATGCGGTGTGATACTTTGGTAGGATCTTTCCATGCTTTTACTTGAACTAGATCAAAACTAGTTTCAGTAACTGACATTAAACTGATTCTGTAATTTTGGGGGTTTTTAGATATGCCTTTAAGATCATGTAATGTAAGCTGAATTGAATAGTAAGTCCAGCAGGAATATGTTTATAGGCATTTGATCACAGTTGCATAAAAACCCTGAAATAAAAGTTTTTGGGAATAATGATCCGTGGAGATTTCTCAAAGTCACGTTAACAAAGAAACGAGTAAAATGATCTGCATCACTGTATCCCTGCAACTGAAATGTTGTAGCTTTGTGAATAGTCAGCTGCAAACAGCATTTTGGAGTGTTGTGTAGTATAAGGGAAGAGGTGGTTGTGCTTGCTTAAAAATGACGTATTTTTCTCCTTAATTGCACATACCTCAATATATGATAAACAGCAATATAGCAAGCAGTCCTTGGAGGACAGTGTAAATGTAGCAGTGCAGCAGTGAATGACTCCTGAATTTGCACAGCTAATTCTCTCTCTGTCCTCTAATTAAGATGCACTGGTTTAGTGCCCTTCTCTGATTGCTGCTTTATATTTCTTCTGATCTTTATTTTAAGAGGAGAGAGATTCTCCTATACTCTTATTAATAACATTAGTGGTTTTTCATCTGGGCTGTACCTGCATGGTGTCCTCCTTCATTTGCGAATTCAAAAAGCATATGAGAAAAAGTGAAATTCTTTCATGGGATCAAATGTCTTTGGTGATATATTGCCAGGGAGTAAATTCTTCCATGCTTTATCTTGTGTGCTAAATCTCAGTCTGTGCAGTGTGTGTAGAATGCAGATTTAAATACGACATTCACCTCTGTGCGTTTTGCTAACCAGCACGATACAGTGCAAATTCAAACAATGCCACTGATTTCTCCTTGCATGAGAGTAGAAAATAATTGCATCTGCAAGTGGAAGAAACTTCACAGTTTTGGAAGCATTAGGAGATTTTAATTAGATCCATTGAAAAGTAAGATTGATGTTAGCACCAGGCATGGTAAGTGTGCTCAACTGCAGGAAGAGTTTAATTGGGCATCTTTACGTTGTTCCGCCACTTCTGACATCTAGTTTCAAACAGAAAAACTCAGGGAGAAAAAGAGAAGCTCCTGTACAGGCTGACCTGCATTCATTCTGAAGTGGTAAGTTTAATTTCTGTTTCATACAGAAGTACAGAAGGATGCTTCTGCTGCTACAGGGATGCACTAATTACTTTGTTCATCAAGGGCACTGCAAGAGAAATGCTTCAGTAGAACTTGATCAGCAGTCTGTGGTACTGAAAGTAACAAGCACAGCTGGGTAAGAGCTGTGTTCTGGAAAATGTGGCACTGTGAACACAACCAAAGTTTTTGGCTTTGAAAGCATTCGTGAAACACGCAACTTGCCTTCAGTTCCTGTACACCTCTAACTGAAGGAGCCCTATTACAGTTAGTGATGTTGTGATTCTGATTAACACAGGTGTGATCGTAGGGAGGACTTGGTGCTCTCTCTTTCAAGTAATTTTTAGGACTTGTTAGTTAACTTTAGCAGGAACATTTACATTTTTAAATGTAAAATGAATTTGGTGGGTCTGTGTTCAAAGCACTGGTTGATCAGGAATGCTGAATTTGTTCTACAGCAAATTTGTAGTTGTGTTACTACTTACATTAAATAAATGCATGCATTGTTAATCTGCAATAAAATTTTCCATGCAAGGAGTTCATCAAAGAGCTATCTTAGATGTAGCAATCTGTAGATAAATAAGTCATCTTCAGTGTACATTAAATTCTCATCTGATAACTTTCCAGGCATACTAGAAACGCCTTGTTCCTCAGTTGATGTGGAAAGAGATTCTTCACCCTGCTTGCTGTTTGACTTATCATATACAGAGCCCTATGTATTTCTAGCTGTTTTAAGCTGTTTATCTTGCTCATAACTCTTAAGAAAATATTCATTAAAACATTTATCCCTTTATAAAACACTTCTCATCTGTTGACAGTGCTCTCCTAAGGTTGTGATGGACTTGGTATTCAACCTCTAAATTGAGGCAGGCTGTCATTTAGCAAGTGTGTCACTGAGCTTTCAGATGAAGCACATGATGATGTTTTGTGGCCTTTTTCATTATAGGCACTTCAATTGACATCTGTTCACACACCTTTTGGGAAAGTAAAATGAGTCCTTCATGAAGCGTCCTGGGAGCCTCTCGTAGCTTCTGCAAGAGGCTCCTGTCATTCAGTTCCACATCCTCACTAAACCCTCGGCTGTGCTGTGAGAAATGCACTGTAGGTCTGTTCTGTTCCTCGGGGATTCAGATTTAAAATGATCCAACAGGGAGAAATCAACTTTAACCCATACTGATTCCTCAGTGTGGTTTACCATGTCCCTTTCCACACAGTTTTGCACTGTAACTAAGGCAGGGGGGAGGAAACAGTACAAAGCAGGAATAACAGTGGGCTCCAATAGACCAATGTTGGCAAAGAGAACATGAATAAAACTGCAGCTTGCAGCTAGTCTACAGGTAGTACTGGTGTCTATTACTTGAAAATAGGCTGACGTTAGAAAAAAGGTAGGGAATTTTCCAGAAGAGGGTTTTTTTTTTTTTGCCTTCTGATACTATAGTAGCAACATTCTCTTCAGATCATATTTTTAAGCTCCTATCTTTTTGCATCCCTGTGTATTGGATTCCTGTGCGGTATTTGACAGTAGCTTTTATTTACTGAAATAATTCCAGTTTGTGACTTCTAACAGAGTGCATTACGGAACTTTCAGCAGGGCTGTATACATCAAATAATTTACGTTTTCTTCCTACAGTGGTGTTTAATTTGTTCTGTGCAAAGTATTGATTGAATTGCAGGAGATATCTTCATGTTGACCTTCTGCTAAGCACTGGAGTTTTGCTCTGGACCAAGTTTATTCTCACTCATTAAGACTTTTAAATGTGTTATATGTGAATACTATACTATACATTCTTGGTGTATTTTTGGGGGGAGAGACTGCATTCAGCATTCTCCTTCTGAGGATCTTTCAGAACACTGCAATCATTTCAGGCTACTTAAATAAATATTGTGCCATTCCCAACTCCGTTTCATCTTTTTCAGTGGTTATTTTTTTTCTTTTCAATGTAGAGCTCTTTTTGATTATGACAAGACTAAAGATAGTGGCCTTCCAAGTCAAGGATTGAACTTCAAATTTGGTGATATTCTCCACGTCATTAATGCTTCTGATGATGAATGGTGGCAAGCACGGCAGGTAACTCCAGATGGAGAAAGTGATGAAATTGGAGTTATCCCAAGCAAACGCAGGTATGTCATGATATGTTATTGATTCTGAGATGTCTGCTATTAAATTTTTGATATGATTAATATGCATACATTTATAGACACACAGCTTTGCTCTCTGTTGTTAATTCTTTATCACATCATCCAGTTGTCTAAAAAAAGTTAAAAATCTGCAGTGGGATTATGACTAGCTCAGTGGGAGGTTTGTTGCAATCATATTTAGCATTAGGAGTTGTGTGCTCCTAAGTTGACAAAGGTGATTTCAAATCCGTTTCCTGATTCTCACTGTAAGCATGTTAACTGCTCTTTACTACTACACCATTTATGTATAGGTAGGGGCAAAGCAAATTTTGGGTGATATGATGTTGCTGATCGTGTCTCTGCATTTAAGCACTATGCTTATACTGTAACAAGTCTTAACTTGAGCTTCATTAATTAATTGTGCTCATTTAACTGTTTTGTGTCTCTTTTTTCTGGTAGAGTTGAGAAAAAGGAACGAGCTCGGTTAAAGACAGTGAAGTTCAATTCCAAGACGAGAGGAGAGAAAGGGGTGAGTTGAAGTGCTAATTAAACCTGGTGCTGTGATTGATAACACTTCTCTGTGGTTTATATATACAGGGTTCGTTTCATTTTTTAGTGAAAAGATTGAATTCTGTCAAATAGAAATAAAATATTTCTGAAAACAAAAGTAAATTTAAATAGTAAGTCATTGCCAAAGGACTGCAAATTAACTGAGAATTAGCTTAGAAATATGTACTGTTCTTAAGAGTATAATATCATAGGAGTCGTATACACTAATCACTTATTGATTAGTGACATTTCTAATGGCCCTGCAAGTGCTACTTATAAAGCTGCTTAGCCCTTTGGTCTGGATTGTACTCTTGGACTCCCATATTTTGGGAAGGAGAGTTACTACCAATTTTCAGAAAACGTAAAGCATTTATTTTGTTGAATTTTTTGTAATGCATCTAGAAAACAGGGAAATGTTGCTCATCAGGGTCCCTGTGTTAAAGTGAGGTTTTTACTGTGCACAGTAGGCAGGATAAAGCATATTCTTTGTTACAACTTTGGCGACAGAAGCTTTGAGGAACTTTTTAAATCTTCCCCTATTACTAACCATGCAGTCTCCATCCATCTCTCAAGTGTTTGTCTCAGCACTGCTCTCTGTTGGCACCAGTGCTGGTGCTGCTGTGGTGGAATCACAGTAATCTGTGTGGATGGAAGAATAACTCAGCCCAACACAAACAGCAGTCAGCCCCCTGGTGCAGGTCACTGCTTTGTATGTCAGCTGTGTCCCAGAACATAAGATGGGACGGTGGGAGTGAGTGGTGAGGAAGCGAGGTAACTGCTTTCTTGGAGTAGCCTGAAATGTGCTTTTGAGTTCCTGAGGAAACTGTTTCATATATATATTTTTTTCAAATGACACAAACATGAATTATCCAAATGATTTTTTTGTCTTTTACTTCAGTTAGTGTTTTCCTTCCTTCAAAAATCAAATCTATAAAGTATTAAACTCCTATGTGGTAAAGGTTTCAGTTTAGTTTTCTAATGAAGAAAATGCCAATTTTTTTTTTATTAATGCAAATGTTTAAAGCAAAATCAGTACTTTTGGTTATTTTCTGATATCAGTTAGAGTCTGCCTCGAGGATCCCTCTGATAATTCGCATTTTGCTTTTCTCTTTTCATTCATTCATATTTTTCTATTGGAATAAAATGTTATCAACTGCTGTGGTAGTTTTTAACTCAATCATTTTTGGATTTTGAGTTCACTTTTTAGAAGTTGCATAAAACCCAAATGGCTTAAATACCTTAGGTTGTTTTGCATTATTCAGTTTTTCAAATATTACCATGTTCTTTGAGAAGATAATTGCATGTTTTTGTGGTTTGTCTACCAACAAGCTGTGAACAGTGACTTTACCTACCTGAGGTAGTGTTTTGGCACTAGAGCAGTTAGTACACTAGCACCGTGTACTAACAGAGCACCAAATATATGCATGGGATACCGAGTGGAAAAGCAACTACGCTTGCCATTGATACAGAACTGCAGTTTCTTTAGTAACACTTTGTTTTGCAAACACGCTTACACTTATTCACAATCTGTTGCTTCAGCTGTACATGTTTTAACACAATGATTTCTCCTTTAAATTATTCTTCCTGTGTTTGTCATAGGGCTGTTTTTCCCAGTAAGTTGTCTGCCACATACATGTCCTCGTGGACTGTGTGCATTCCTGTGTCTGTATGTGATAACTCTTCACGGATAGCACAAAATATCAATTCTGAACAATTCTTAAAAATTCTACATCAGAATCCTAAAGAATAACCCTAGTGATGGCACATAGTAAAATCTGCATTCCTTTCAATGTAAGGAACACTGAGAAACTGGAGCAGAAGTCATTATTTTTTTTTTCCTGTTCCTTTCATGTCCACATTTGCCTAACTTTCTGTGCTGCTTCTGTTTTAATATATTCTTTCTTATAGTGCCTGATCATGATTTGCAGTGGGCTTATGAAGAATTTAATATAATTACTATGCATTTTCAACTAATGAGCAATTCTCTTCAGCTTTTTATAATCATGGCATCTTCTAAAAGTAATCTTTTGGCTAATCTTTAATTCAAAATCAGTCCAATATTACTTTTCTTTTTTTTTTTTTTGTTAATGGAACTGACTCTGACCATTATACATGCAGTATATGAATTTTCATTTTAGTTCAGTAGAACTCACTATGGAGAAAGTTAAAACTATTAGTGTTATGAAATATTTTCAACACTAAAATGAAAAAGATGATTATATTTTGTGGAATAAAATAAATTAGGCACTTCCTTTAATCACACAAACTGCAAAATCTCACCACCTCAGTAAAACTGTACAGTTTTTGCTTTGTTATCATTTTCCTTATTTTGACCAATCTGAGGGTCTTCTGCCAGTGGACAATTTGCTAGATGTGAGCCACCCACCTTTCCGAGTGTGTGTTCTGCACCATGCTCAGCTTAGATCTACTCAATTGGGCATATTTCTTCATTGCCTGTCTTATGTAGATTCCAGTAACATTTCTGGTTATGGCAAGTCAAGTCCAATGAGTTCCTCTGTCCGTATGTCAGGTTGAAAGTTTGCCAGTTCTAACAGCAGAATGACAGTTTTAGTCAAACACAGATGCCAGGCAATTAAAGGTTTATGTATTTTCCTATCTAAAATGTTACTGCTGTTTCCAGAGCTCAGTGCTCATGTCACTGATGGTGCTCCTGTGATACCCTGTGCCTCTGTAGCACCTGCTTGGTTTAATGAAATATTTTTGTCTTGACAGTGGTAATGAAAATATCACTGGATTTTTCAGTATGTGATATTGCCACGCAAGTCTGTTTTAAAACAGATGGCCAGAAGCATTGTTAGCAGAGTAACAGTATGCAGCTTGTGTTGCACTGTAGGCATCCTCTTCAGGAAGGCCAAATGCTCATTTTGTTCTTGTATCAAAAAAAGTGGCCAGTGATTTGAAAAACGAGTCCTTTCTGACTCCTGCTTGTTGCTGTAATTCATTCCATGCTTAGGGCTGATAACAAAGGTAGTGTAGCTTTTCACTACCACATTTCGTATGTAGAGAAAGAGAGCTCAGACTGGATTAAATGAGGTCAAGCAATCATTGTAAATTAATGTGCTTTGAATTTTAGAAATAGCTGTTCATAGTTAGGTTCTTTCTAAAATTATGTTTAAAAAAGGGTTCTGTGGAAGTTTTATTACTTCCCGTGGCACACTGACTGAGCTTGGTTTTCATATAAATAGAGCCCCAGCAATATAAGATGGCAAAACCAAGCTGGGTGTTTTCCTACTTTTACCATCCTCTCAGTGATAGAATTTCTGCAAACCAAATGACACAAGTATGGCCACTTACAGAGCTTGGCAAAACTGCTTAGATGATTCACTTATGCTTGAAGGAAAAAAAAGACATTTCAGCTCGTGGGAAGTTAGCCCTATCAGTTGTGAGCATAATTACTGATCTATTTATGCACTGAGGTTCTATGCTTTTCCCAGAACAGTAAGTTGGAGATAATGCAGACAGTGTCTTCAACTAGAGACAGCAGGTATTACTGAAATACTGATATTTCAGTAACTATACCTGTGAGCACTGGTATATATGAATGATACGCGTTTGTGCTCTCCATCACTTATACAAGAGGGATCTGAATAGTTTATGTGCACACAGGTGGATACATGTATGTCTGTGTAGGAACTCAGTAAATGTTCCTGGCAACTAAGATGCAGAAACTTCAGCGTTGCAGGCAGTTAACGTCAGCAGTTGCCTTGAACACGTGGGGTATTTCATGTGACAGTTCTTCATTGCAAATGCACATCTGAAAAATAACTGCCACAGTAAACAAATGAAATAGGTTGGTGTTGTTGGAAGGTGGATCGTCGTGGTACTGAGATGCAGACTTTCCTTGAGCCAAATCATTTCTTTTGGCGGGTTGTAATGAGTTGCAATTTTGAAAGACTGAAACAAATAGATTTTTTTCATTATTATTCGCTGGATATTTTAAGGAGACACACATTTTTTCTTCCATTTCTACTATTTCACTATTACTTTCTTAGTTTTACCATTGGAGAATTCAGTACGATGCCAGATGTAGCTGTGGTATGTTATTTAGCAGCTATCACCAAAGTATTTACAGTTTGCCCTTTGCAATGGGGCATTGCATTTCTGATGTGCATTAGCTGTTTGTAGGAGCAGGTGGTAACAGCTGAGGTTTTTTTTTGCTTGTTCAAAAAACCATAGTTCCTGTACTCGATGATGTCAGTGCTTTCATTGGCTTTGTTTTTTGAGTTCATTTTGGGTAGGCCACCTTCTAGCAGCCTAGTTTTTCCCATCTCATTACACTCAAAGAAGCTGAAGCTTGTGAAATGCAGGTCAGGCCTTCCAGGGTGAGCCAGCCTGTCCCTTGTCTTGCACTAAGCGTGTGAAATACTGAGGGGGTGAGCAAAGCCATGATCCTGATCTCTCTCTGTTTTACACGAGCTGAGAAGATGCTGTTAAGTTGAAATATGCACTGCATAATGTGGTTATAGGAGTCAGCTTCCACAAAGCTGCTGGTCTGGGCCTTTGTTCACACAGAATTAGACATCCTTTGTTTTGCCCCTCCTTCTCTTCTTCAGCAGTCATTCAATGACAAGCGTAAAAAGAACCTCTTTTCCCGAAAATTTCCCTTCTACAAGAACAAGGACCAGAGTGAGCAGGAAACCAGTGATATTGACCGTAAGTATGTGGCACTCAATGGAGAGAAAGCGCAGTAGAAGGGCCTGCTAGATTGCAGTAGGGTGTTACCATGGAGACAGTTTCATGAGCTGCAACAGGCTAACGAGCTTGGTGTGCAAATGACAGCCCCATCCATAGGATCAGTGCAATCATTCGTTTGCACTTAAGGTAAATTTTAACCCAAGAATATATCCCAGTTTGCAGTACGCTGGTTAATACCATTGGATAAGTGTGTATGTGTAACTGAAGGACATAACAGCTCTGTGGAGCTGTCAGTAATGGTTCCTCAGTTGTCATTCTGAAAGTGCAGGGCAGCAAAGAAAGCGTGGCTGAGCTTAGCAGGCTCTCCAGTCAGTCCCTTTGGGCTGGCACCTTCAAAGTCGTTCTGTTCTAATTCAGTTTCCTTGATGAAGAGAGGTTAATTTGATTGCTTTTCCCTGCATTAAGAAGAAAAAAAGAGAAAAGTGACTTCTCAAAAAGTTTATTTGCAAATTCAGACCAGATCTATGCACCGCATTCTCTGCTATTTTCTGTCATCTGCACCAGTGATTTCACTTCATGTGCCAGTCTGGTTCATTTCTATCAGCTTGTCTTCCCTGTGATGTTCTGGGAACTGTCTCCTGTCGTAGCGCCAATTTTATATATTACTGACAATTATTTTCTTTGTGATTGTCTTTTTATTGCTTGCCCTCTGGGGACTACTCTGCAGGAGGTCCCTGACGACATGGGATCAAAAGGCCTGAGTAAGTGATCAAAATACTCCCAAGTTATTTTAACCTCCATCTGAAAAATTACTTTTTTTTTTAACAGATCTCTTTGAGACTGGCGCTCTACTGGCATAAGGAGGTTGACTCTAAAAATGTTTCATAAGATTTTTCTAGTTTGTAATGTTCTGGGGGTTTTTGCTTTCAGGAACATGTTACTTTTTAGGTGCTTATAACATTAGTGTGTTTTTGTTGCTGTCCAGAAGCTTACCAGCACCCACTTGTTTGTCCTTGGTAGTGACTGTGTTTGTAAATTTGTTGATACTCATATATTTTGCTGGTGTCATCTTTATAGTGCTTTTGTGTCTTTATTGTTGAAAATAACCTATGGTTTTTCACAGCCATAGCAGAACTATTGCCATAATAGTTAAGCAGTTGTCAATCCTCTCTCTAGGTGACTGATGTTGGCAGCTCTTCAAAAATAAACAAACAAGAAAGCTTTCCTTAACAGATGCCACGAGAGTTTCTCTGTGTGACTTGCTGAACTCTCGTGGCTCCCTTGGAGCACTGCTGACCAGGTGGTGGGGTAGCTGATAGAGGAGGCACGTAAACGTTAGTTTTACACAGCCAGATTCTACAGTTGCTGAGTACCCTAACAGATTTGTGTACCCTGACATCATTTCTGTACTTGAAATAAGATCCATGACTTTTCTTTCATGACAGATTCTAAATAAGTAGAATGTTAGGGGTTTGTGGGATAGTAAAATTAGTCATGGAAGGTAACGTTTCTTCCCAGATCGTAACTGTTCCCTTAATGTTAACCCACGCTGTTCCTGGAATTGCACGTAGGAGATGGGGTACTTCTATATGTGGCCTCAACCAATAGGAAATAAATGAAAATCCTGGTAGTGATAGCATGAATTTTCCATTTCTGAAACCAGTTTTGTGGAGATTCTTGGTCTAGAAGATCAACGATAACTGACTTCTATGGCCTCGCAATCGTTGGACTGTGTAATTTAATCCAGAAAAGTCACCAAGTAGTTCTGTTATAAAAGTTCTTGCACAACAGTATTAATATGGAAGTGAAAACCTAAGAACTGCAGGGTTGTGTGTGAAATATGAATGTGTACTTTTCATAATCTTATTTTGACGTGCTATTTAATGGTTTTTTTCTTTTTATTAACATCCATTCCTTTTGTGTGAAATTAAGCTTGATCCTGAGAGCTATCAGAAGTACCTTAAAACTTTTACATGCAGTATGTATTGATTTCGGCACTTTGATATCACTGTTGTCTTTCATCTGGATTATTTTTGTCGATTTGCTTTCCTTTGGACTCATGCCATTAGTGTGTGTTCCTTATTTTTTTCCATTGTGTTGCAATTTCAGAGCATGTAACCTCTAATGCCAGCGATAGTGAAAGTAGTTACCGTAAGTGTTTTTAAGTTCTTTATTTAGACCTTTGTTTAGTAGCTCTTCCTTTGCATTTGTTTGTCTGTCTTTTCTGGGTATTTACATGTTAAAGTGAACTTCCCCGTGAGCTTGAAGTCCATGTTTGTGCGTTCATTGGGTGCTGCAAAATTCCAGTGTTGTTTTTTAATTGACGGGAGAGAATCATTGCAAACCTCCTTTATGGATACGTTTGTTGTGATTTACGATTGTCATTCTCAGCTTAATTTCAATTGAGTCCACTTTATTTAAATTATGTATGTTAGCTAGACCTGCTGAAACCCAAATGTAAATTTAATGTTGACAAATATGACGGTTATTGTGCTTAATTCAGAGTGTAACTGAACAGCGTAAACTGTTACATAGCATGGCATTTACCAACAAAGATGCTCAGGTATAACATGTAGATACCTCTAATGAAAGTAAAGATGAACAAACATGTATTTACCCTTGCTTTTCAGCTTTCATTTCTCTATTTTGTCAAGTGTGGGTGCTTTGTCTGAATTATCTTGCAACATGACACACATGAGGTGCTGGAGCCAGCTGTGATGAATGGGCATGCTAGATGCACAGCCATGCTTGTGCACATCCCTCATCCCCCACCAGTGTAACTTTTATGTACTAGACTGAATTCCCCTTCTCACTAACCTGAGCTACAGTGCTGGTTACTTCTACCCACGCTACAGATGTACACATTCCCAGTGTGCAATATGCTGTGTGATGCTGCTCTGCGGGTGTTTCTGCCTCGGTGGTGGCTTCCAGCAAACAGTGCATCATTGAGGTTGCTGAGTCCAGAGTAGGAACCCCGGGTAGAGCAGAGCAAGCAGGCTAAAGCACTGAGGATTTACAGAGCAGCAGAAATAGAAGGAACAGTAAAAGTCAAGTGGTGTGTCAGAGCTGCTTGCTGGTCTGCTCCTGCGTGCCTGGTAATTCAAGGAGAGGCACTTCAGAAACAGATGATATTTATGATGGGGAAAGTGGTTTACTAACAGCTACTCCCGTTTGGAAGCTGCAGATATTGTCAGAAATAAGGAGCCATGAGTTCACATACAGATGGTTACACTTGGGAGAATGTGTACGTGTACAAAAGTCCTCAGTGCTTTCAGTGCTTAAAACTTGTAGGCCAGTTGCAGAGAAAGAAGGAGCAGGGGAGGCATTCGTGTTCGTTGAGAATAATGCAGATTAAATGTGTATGGAAATTGCCTTTGCATATATGACTAACTTACAAATTTTAACTGTTTTCAATGACATGCCATTAGAACTATCTAACCCAGACTGTTTCTCCATAAAATTGCTGCTTTCCTCTTTTTTCCCCCCCCAGGGCTTTTCTCAGAGCTTGCTTTATTTATTTTAGAAGTTCATTATTGGTACTGCTAGTTAGTTTTTTTACTTCGTTGTTACTTAAGAAGCTCTGGTTTTACTATGAATGTTACAGATTTGCTTATCTCAGTGTGGAATTCAAAGCACTTTTTATTAAAATATTTTTTTTTAAATTTCCTCTTACTGCTGTCTAATATGAAAGTTATCTTGATTACAGATGAGTACGGTTGTTCAAAAGGTTCATTCTATTAATATTCATTTTTCCACAGTATTAAAAAAGCAATGACAATATATACTTTTTGCCCTCAGTCAGGGGATGCTTTATAATTCTTACTGTCTCTTTGATAGTTTGCTTAACTAATCTTTGACCTTATAGCCATGTGATTTCCCCAAAGAAGTATCTAATTATTTGTGGGCTGGATATTTCATGGGCAAGTTGATAGTCGGTGATTCCCTGTTCCTCTCCCTAGCTTAAAAAGGGTTCTGAAAGTATATACTGTCCTAAAATCCATTTGCATGAGCGCCTTTTTGAGCTATTAAAATATTCAGGTTGCATGTTTCCATGTCTGTCTTAATGTATTACTCGCTTGCAATACCTTAAAAATTCAAGAAATCGTTCATGTATTGCTGGCATGCAAATTTATTACAAATGAGATCAGTCTTATTTCTCTCAGACATTGTAAATTTCAGATTTAAAAGATCACTGGTCTTTGCTATTAAATAAAGAACATGTCTATCAAAGCAATATATGAATTTATAAAAGCCTTCATCTGCCATCTATTTTTTAAGAAGCTGTGGTACAGCATTGGTGTTTTCCTTTGTCTGTGAGGAGTATGGCTTATGAATTCAAAAGAATCCTTTAATAGCTACACAAGTGAGTTATTGAAGCAGAGCATTTTATTGAGAGTTCGTAGTGTTATGTAATTTAAGCCTGTTATGTTCAGGATTGTAAATTCTCTGCTGTTGTGGAGTTGATTTTTAGTGATTCCCATACGAGAAATGTTACTCTGAGACATTTTGTTGGACTAGAGATGTTCTTTTAGAGAGATGGCAGCTGAGGTATATTTCAGGTGCTTGTGCTAACCTTTTAAAAGCCTGCAGCTGTTCAAGGTCAGCGCTGTTTCTGTAGTTTCATTCACTGCTGATCTGCTTTCTGGAGCTGAGAACAATACAAAACATTCTTCAATTTCATCTTTAGAAGCTTACTAGTGAAGCAGCAGTGAAGTATATACAATCACAGCGAACAATCGTAACATTGTAGAAGTGAAGTGGTTGGAGGTCTTTATATAAATGCCACTTCGTGAAAAAGTTACTGGAAGAGATGTGCACCCAGACATGTTTGTACGTAGAGGACAGTATGAAGGAGGTGGCATTGCTTCTAGCAGCGAATGGTGCCATGCATGCATTTCATTCAGGGAAACGCAAGAGCATTTTGGCTACGCTTTAAAACACTTCTTGTGCTTGCTGTCAGTTTGACACGCTAACGTGGCAGAAGGATTTATATACTGTATGCATCTTATGCTTCAGAATTTGGTTTGGCATATCTTTGTGACTTTTACAATTCATCGCTCTTTAAAAACGTCCTCCATCAGCATCACTGCAAGGCGTACTTTGCTGATGAATGTCTGTATTGCTGCTGTTCAGTAAATGACTCGATGTAGATGTGCTGCTTTAGAAAACAATGCATAGATACTTCTTTGCATTTACCTCTCTAGGTGGCCAAGAGGAATATGTCTTGTCTTACGAACAAGTCAATCAACAAGAAGGTTCGTAGAGCTCACGTAGTGGAACATGACTGTGCTCTGAATTATCAGAATGCTTTGGGTGCACTTATTTACTGAGTACTATAATAAACTTCTTCATCGATTTTGAACTTTTGTTATCTTTATTAAAATGAATAAAGCATAAAGATGTAAATTATTAAATACGATCATTAAATTATTCAGCATGTAATCCTAAGGTGTGCTAATTAACATCTCACCATTGTGTGGGTTACTTAGTGCATAAGGAGAACAGGGTATATTTGTTTCATCAGTGTGAACCTCAGAAATGATAGTTTTTCTCTGTTTCATATTTTATCAATCATAGGAAAATCGGTGTCAGTAGATTATTTATTTCTTGTAACAAGCCTAAGTTGACATGTTTCTAAACCACTGCAGTCTCCTATTCCTGCATGCTGCTTCTATGGCCAATTTGTCAGTCAACCATATGAGTTTTTTCAGGCAAAAAATTAATTTTGAATAAAAGAAAATTAGTGGGAAAAAACAGCCCATCACACTTACATTTAGAATGAAATTCATTTCATTGACTTCTAATGGGATCCTATTATTTCCCTCACATCTTGCTCCTGATCTTGTTTCACTGGATGTTATAGATGTAGTTTTAGTATTCCTGTTCACCACCACAGGTGCTAAGGGTTGATTCATATAATCTGAGACACAATGCATATGTTTAAATATATAATCTGTAAAGGGGCAATGCTTGGTGTCTGTTAATTACAAAATACAGTAAAAAACAAACAAACAAAGAAACTATATCATGTGTATACACAGACCAGTTAGTAAGATTCAAGACATTCCTTGTCTGAATTGGAATTACTTCCAGGAATTAAAATGTATTTTATAAGTCAAATTTTATTTAATTTAGACTTGCGTAGATTAGACTTGTGTAGAAATGACAGAACTTAAAAGTAAAATGGCTGAAATGGTGTGCTTGCAACTAGATATTTAAACATTCCTGTTGTTATGGTTACTGCAGTGTAATTTGGTATCTTCGGCTTGTCCTTCAGTTCCAGCTAAAAAGCCTTTAGATCTTGGTTACTAATTAAGCATACTTTATAAGTGTGTTAGTAGTTAGAGGAGCTATAGCCACGTAAGTGTGTGAGTTGGGATTTTAGAAGTAATGAGCTTTACCCAACAGTGAGCATGAATTTTAAGAAACAAGAAGTGAAATGAATTTCAGACTTCTCGTTTTGCTGTTTTCATTAAAACAAAGGATATTACTTTGAGAAAGGGCTTTTTCTTTCCTACTGATAAGGTTCCAGAATTCAAGAATCATCTTCAGTCACACTGAGCAGTCATTTGAGAGTTAATATTTGACATCTGACTGCAGTATTAATTGATACACATATTTTAACATTTTATTTTCTCTTCAGAAGTAAATATTCTTGTAGTTCTTTGTACTGTTACCATTTGATAAAGCTTATTTTGCTAGACTTTAAAGGTTGGTGATGTCATTAAAATGTAACGTAAGTTATTCCTCTACATTTAATAGTGAATTATACTCGACCTGTGATTGTTTTGGGACCCATGAAAGACAGAATAAATGATGACCTGATTTCAGAATTTCCAGACAAATTTGGCTCGTGTGTTCCACGTAAGTTTCAGCAGATACTAAAGCAGTTGTAAGGGGGTTTTTGGTTGTGTGGTGTTACTTTCTTCCTAGACCTAACCTCTGTATATAGAGTTAAAATGTTAGGATACCTTTATGAAGATTATTAATGGTTATTTATCTCTTGTTACAATTTTGCAGTTTAAATGGAGGAAATTTTTGAAAATTTGAGGGGGGGGGAGTTCTCTTTTTTTCTTCTTTAAAAATTGCTGGTTTATATTCAAAGATACTACTAGACCAAAACGAGATTATGAGGTGGATGGACGTGATTACCATTTCGTCACTTCTCGAGAGCAAATGGAGAAGGATATTCAGGAGCACAAATTCATTGAAGCTGGCCAGTACAATAATCATCTTTATGGAACAAGTGTGCAATCAGTGCGAGAAGTAGCAGAAAAGGTAAATCAGTGCCAGTTGTTTTTGTTTATTGGGGTGATTATTTGACTGTGCTGACGGGGGTTGGAGAATGGCAAGAAGCCACTTCAAGCCCTCTGACCTTAAAAGGACTTCATACAAACCTAGAAACAAAGAGCATTGTTACAAAGGTCTCCAAGGTCATCTAGTCCAGTAGTCCACCTACCACCAATATTTCCCCGCTAAACCACGTCCCTTAGTACAACATCTAAATGTTCCTTGAAATTCTGTAGTTTTGTTATTCAGTAGAACCAAATTTAACTGACCGTAGCACTCCCTTCTCTCAAGAAGGGAGAAGGAAAACACATTCAGGAAGTGTGTTTTAGGATATACGTGACCTGTTGTCTTTATGGTGCCCATGGGCTTGTGTCCTGGCTTGCAGATTTCTCCTCGGTCTCTTGCTAAGGAAAAAGATGTTCTCATTTTAGGCTACCAACGGAGGCCTTCCGTTCTACCTCCCCTACACTGCCCCTTTCTAAAATGGCAATGGAGAAAGATTATAGTCAGTTCCATCTGACTGTTCTGACGGTGACAGATTTGCTTGCCACCAGAGGCAGTTATTCCCTCAGAAATGTTTGTCAGGGCATCTGGCTCTTCTGTAAACTGTGACATGGCTACATCCTTAAATGAACCCTACGCGGGTTTGATGTACAGCTGCTCTGTATTCTGCACTGCTGTTTGAGCTGCAGCTTCTGATACAGAGAGGAAGGAAAAAGGGTCAAGAACATCTCACATTTTCCATGATCCCAACAGAGGAGCGAGCACTGTGGGACCTCGTGTTGGTTAGTGAAATCCTGATGTCATTCATGCAGGTGCTTTGATTTCGTCGGCTTCGGTGGAAGCGTGGTTTGTTTTCTAAGTTGTTACACTATGCACAGCTGTGACTTAAACTTTGCTTATTGCCATTTTTCCTTTTCTCTCTTACTTTTAGGGTAAACATTGTATTCTTGATGTTTCTGGTAATGCGATCAAAAGGTTGCAGATTGCCCAGCTGTACCCAATCTCCATTTTTATTAAACCCAAAACAGTGGAAAATATCATGTGAGTAACAGCAGAGTACCTCAGGGTAAATTGTTTGGGACTCTCAATGTATTTGAAAAACCAGTTTCAAATTATGTGAATATAATTGTAATACTTGCATTTTAAAAAGCATGTCATTATTCATTTTGCTCATTTCCCAGGGTTGAACTTCTTGGGACTTCCAAACTAAATTTCTAATCCAAGTCTTGAGTGATTAAGTGCCACTGTGCAAAATTCCATACAGCGCAGTGTGAGAACTGCTCATTCCCTCTACAGTCTCCACTCAGAGATGTAACTGCTCAGATATGTCCTTTAGGAGACTGCCTTCTCTTAGGTTAATGCTCACTGGTTTAAAATTGTGTTTCCAAAGATTACAGGTAGCTTTCTGATGTGTGTAATGTTTTCTGTCTCAGGGAAATGAATAAACGCTTGACGGAAGAACAAGCCAGGAAGACATTTGAGAGAGCTATGAAACTGGAGCAGGAGTTTACTGAACACTTCACAGGTTTGTTTGGCTTGGCCAGAGCTGAAATTTTATTGCTGCTGGATGGTAATTGCCTCACCACTGAGATAAGGTTGAAGGTTTTTTTTCAAGCCTATCTGTGATTGTTTTGAAGCATAAAACTACCCAAGTACCTCTGTGCTGGTGCCATTTGGTCAGTGAGTTCAGTATTTATATTGGTTTAACAGTCGCTCGATTTAGTCTTTAAAACCATGGAACCTCCTACTGTATTTCTTGCTATTGAGATGCAGATGTTTGCTTTGTTGATAAATTATACACCTAAAGCTTTTTGTTTGCTTTCAATTTTTGAAATCAAGAATAAAGAATGTTAGTAATGGTAGCTCTGTAAATTGGGCAGCAGGGTCTGTAGTGTGCACTGATGGGGTTTGCTAACTGTAGCAGCAAGAGGTAGGCTACAGGCACTCAGGCTGTGCTTACTTGTTGCATCGTGGCATGCAAATGAGGAGAATGATTGTCAGGACCTTCAGGACAGGAATGAGCCTTTTCTATTCAGGTTTGTTGCTGAGGAAACAGATTTAATAGATGTTAAGTATTTAGTTAGTAGCTGGGATTATCCAAGGTTGCCTTAGGGTATTATACCAAGCAATTCTGTTAGGAAGATAAGGGCCAACACTGAAGACACTTCATATGGCTCTTTTTTAAGAGTTTCTTCTAAAAAGTGTAAGGCTTGTTGTTTGGGGCAGGCAGCAACATCCCATAGGCAGATTTGTCTTCACTAAGATTAGGAAATATGTTAGAGATGCTTCAAAACATTGCAATCTCTTTTAGTGCTGCCACCTCTATGACTCACCTGCCTCAGCAGATTGTGTTCATCACCTAATCTGTTGAAAATACTGCATCATGTGGGGTAATTGAAATCAATTTCATCAGCAAATTATGCTTAAACAGACTTAACCTTCACACTGATGCATTGGGAGAGCACATCCATATTCTGTTTGGAGGGTATTGGGACTTGGAAGGAGTGTGGTTGAACACATCTGGAGAAGATGTTTGCAATGTAAAGATCTTTCTACTGACAGCTTTGTGCTGTCACCACTACACGTGAGCTATGGAATAATTGAAGCACCTCACCCTCCCACAGACATTAGGGCAATAGGCTGCAAGCAGGGAGAAAGTTTTAAAGGATGGCAATGAGTAGGAATAAAGGGGAGGTAATTTGCTTTAAAAGAAAGCTTGGAAGCAGCAGTAATAAATGAAGGCAGAAAGAAGTACACCTGGCCTGCCTCCAGTATTTATCTTTCATATTAAGCTTTGTTTCTTGGCCTATCTCAATGCTGAGGTGATGATCCTAATTAAAAAGAGGTTGCTATCTCATGATGAATGCTTTCTCAGGCTGAAGTGTGGTAAGAACAGCTCAAACTTCACTTCATTCTCATTCTCACCAGACTGCATGTAACTTTGATACGTCAAAACACATCGGGGCTCATTTCTAATTATTTTTTAGCCTTGGTGATAGTATATCTCAGAGCCTGAGTATTAATTGCATTTTAACTATAGAAAACTTGACTCTATTGGCTATGCAGCAAACCCTGTCAGTTCATCTTCACTCTTGACAAAGTCAGTGCACACAGACTGCATGAGGACACAGCCCTGTGCAGTCTGGTCTTTTTGTCTTGGAAATGCAAATGAAAGCTGGGTCAAACAGAGCACCAGAGTCTGTGGAACGACTTGGGCCAACTCTAGCTTGTACTTAGGGAAGGCAAATAAACCTCCTCAGATTTATATGCATATGTCTACTATGAAAGCCACATCCTAACCCTGTGCTTTTGAGTGGGAGAGATGGTGCTGTGTGTCCTGTAGCAACTGCCAGCAGTGTCCATCCATCTGGAAGCACAGGAGCCCAGTTCTCAGTAGGCATCCATTCCTTCAGGGATCTGAAATCCCTTTGCTGGCCCGTGAAGGAAAGTAACATCTTGGTTTAGAGCATCTTCGTTTCTGTTTAAGGGGCAAAGGAAGGCGACTCCTGATTGCCATGTTATGTTTTGCAGCTATTATCCAAGGAGACACACTGGAAGAAATCTACAACCAAGTGAAACAGATCATAGAGGAACAATCTGGGCCTTTCATCTGGGTTCCAGCAAAAGAAAAATTATGAAAACGGATTTTTGCTTTTCATTTTCTAACTGACATCACCTACTACATCTGACAACTCTTAAGCCCTTCCAGTGGAGCCTGCCTCTAGTTCCTCCCAGCGTGGTTCATACCCTAACCATCACATTCTGCAGTTCCCATAATGCTTTAAATTTGATGTCTCTCTTAGTTGAAATAATTTGTATTACTGTGTGTTGTTGGTTTGCCATTTTTCAAACATGACAGTGGAATGGCCTGACCAGCTATTACTTCGGGGTGGGGGTGGGAGGGGATTGCTTGGTAAAATTCCTTAATGTTTAAGGGAAAGTAACTTTCAAAGATTTTTTCAACAAAGCTTTATAGACATTCTTTTAAAGTTTCATAACAACTGAAAGAAAAGTTGTGTTCCAGGAAGTTGTATATCACAAGTAACTTTGCACGCTTAACTTTAATAGCATGGTTTGGTCAGGGCAAACTATTTCAGGATTTATTTTCTGAGTTAAATTCTGTTCTCGCAGATTTTTATTTTTGTTTTTTTTTTTCTTTCCAGGCAGTTAAAGAGAAACTTTCAGATTTTGAGTTAACGTTTCCATTAACTCCCATCACAACTTCTCAAGGGATATTCATTTTCATAACTTCATATTGGGTATTCTTATAATCTATTTTTTCATTTTTTTTTGCCAATAAAATTGCTAGGGATAAAGATGTGTAATGTTTTTAATCTTCCTCGTTCAGCACTATTTATAGTGTCTTACAGAAATTGTTTATAGATAATGGTCATCACACTTTTTGAGCCTAAAACATGACTAGGTGCTAGGAAACCTTGTATTTTCAGAGGAATGCCAAATTTCCATTGGCGGAAATACAGAAAGCAGCTGCACAGATGGTTGTCGGGGCAATGAGAGAGCGACTCGTAGCCTAAAAATGTGTGTTCTTAGGGGTCAGATTTTAATGAATATTTTACCCACAATAACTGCCTATTTTGTTATAATAAATATATATATATATTAAACTTTCTTTAACTAAACTCTGTAACTATGGGAATTATTTTCTTTACATAGTTGCGCACACGTATAAATATATATATATAAAAATATATATTTTTCTTTTACCACCTACTCCTAGCTTTTGTTTTGAATAAAAATACAAATTAGAATTTACCTTCCTTATTCACATGAAGTCCAACGGGCTGTGGTGGCTGGGCAAAAAGTCCAGGGAATAATTAGTTACAAGAAAAGATACGTGCAAGTTCTCCTCTTTTCTACGGAATTTCAGGTGTTCGTCTCTTTCTGTTCTTCTTTGTGAAATGCATGTCTTAACCAAAGGGAGAATTCAGAGTCAGCTCTACATTTTATTTCTCTGTGTATGTTCATCTTGGATTGCATAGGTGCAAGAATTTCCCTTTGCAAAGCACAAACTTCTGTGCAGAATGTTATAAATATGTCGTAGCAAAACATGGAACTGCCTTCAGTGATGAAGTTCTCCAAGTCTCGTGTGATGTGGTAGCTGCCATTGCTTATGTGGAGCTGATTGTTCGCAGGGGGATGCACGTACGGCAGTCACGACGCAGTCACACAACCAAATTCGCTTTGGTTTGTAAAGAATTACCAACACTATCCATTCCATTTGTTAGAAAGAGGAGAACAGCTAATAAACTTCATTGTACAATGTATTTGTCAAGCGTGTTTTTAATCCAAAGGAGCGCAGGTGGTGCGGGGTTATAAAATAAGTGAGGCTTTAAAGAAAATGTGTTAGGGGAATAGCGGCGACCCGGGGGGGGGCAGTGACAGGAGAGCACTGGAAACATGCTGCTGGTGTCAGCTGGAGCGCTCAGGGCGCGTGGAGCACACGTGGGTGGGCAGAGTGGCTCACAGTGGGGTGTTTGGGTTTGGGGGTTTTGTTGTTTTTTCTAAAGTAAGCGCCCTGCATTCCTGAGAGCCACGCTGTGTTTGGAAATGCAATGCGTAGACAAACTGCTCAGCTTCAATCTACTCTTACTTCTCAAGCCCCAGCACGGAGGGAATTCAGACAACTCGAGGTGAAGATTCCCTCAGCAGCCTCACCTTACCCCTGTGAGTCAGCGTGGCTGTTTATCTAAGTCTGTGGGTGGGACTAACGTGGTAACAGCCTCATTGGTGCAGTGGATATTTTGTAATTTCCTATAGTCTTGACTGTTTTTTTCCAAGCATAAATGCAGCATGCAGAGAGGTAGGCTGTTTTTTCCCTTTGGTGACGTGTGCCAAAGTAAGCAAGATAAACTGTTGAACAAAGTGCACCTGCATTTGAATGCTGCAGATTTTCCCCAAGAAGCGCAGCAGGCAGAGCAAACTTGCAGAAGCACTGATCTGTGGGAGTTCTGAAGGCTGGGAAGAGCACAAGCCCAACGGTTTTAAGATGAAGAGCTCTGAAAATCTCTTCTGCCTTCTCTTGGTTCACACTGGTAAGTGCCTCCACAAACTGTTTTGCTGTAGCACGGTATCTTTGGGATTGAATAATTCGTGATTAGGGAATGCGGAGGGAAACTGGAACTGTGTGCGAACCAGATTCAAGTGGGCAAGAAAAGGAATAGAAAGAAAAAATAGGCAAAAAATAAACCAAACCCACAAAATCTAAAGATTAGCAAAGGATGTTCTGAATGTCATGTGTGTGTCTTGGCTTATCAATTGCAATGAGTCTACTTCTAGCTCCACAGCCTCTCCGTTCCTCACAGATGTGAACAGTTCCATAACACTCCTTTGTGTGCGTGTGTAAATACGTGGATAACAGATCACCTTGTTCTGTTCAGCAGGGCGTGTATGACGTGTTGGCTTCCTCCTGTCCCTCCCCAGTTCTTGTGCTGAATGCTTTAAATTTCACCAGAGGCATAAATGCTGTTTCTGAAGGGACTCTGCAATTTATTGAATGATAATAAAAAAAGAGCTGGTTGTGAAATTATCATAGTTTATCCTTTTTTTTATTCTTTATTGCTCCTATTGAGAGCCTTTGATAGTATGTTAACAGCCTTTTGAGATGATGTTACACAGTGCAGCAGTGTTATTTTCAGCAAAGGAGTTTGGACCAAGATTGAGCATTAACTTTCCAGAGGTTCAGAGTCCCGCCCGCTGTTCCTACGCGCTCTTCCCGCCGTGGAAGCGCGGTCTGACTGCAGGGCCTGTGCTCACTTCACGTGGGTTAACTTGTAAGGGAGTTTGTTGTTACAGGAAAGTGTCTTTTCAGATCCTGGGTGACGTCCAGCAGTTTCAAAAAGGCCAAATTAAGTACTTCTTTCAGATGGGAGCAGTAAGAAACAGATTCCTGCTGCTTGCCCTTTGTGGCTGCAAGGTAGGGCTGGATGAGCTTTGCTTCACATTTCAGAAATGTGTGCCTGATGATTTCTTCATACGATTCATGCGTTACCTCAGGTGTGTTTGTGTCTAAAGCCAGAATGTTGAGGCTGAAGAATGGCACTTATCTATATATACTGAGATGCTGAGAGGCAAATTTAAAGTTACTTATGTTCGGGAGAAGTGAGGGGGGAGCCTCCATCAGAGAAAACCTACGTTCTTCCCACCCCAGGAAATAAATGGGGAAGGTTTCACTCAGATAAATGAAGCAGATGTTGAGTTTCCATGAGGTGTCTGTCTTCCATGGCTCTGTAATGCATTTCCCCTAAGCCTCTCTGTTCTCAGAATTCCTACATCTCACAGGGATCTCATTCTCCTTCCACTAGCACGTGCTGCTTTGAGAGATTCTTGTAAGCTTCCCAAGTCTGACTCCTGGCCTGCAACGGGCCGTGCCCTCTGTTTCAGTACGTGATGGAAAACATGGTTTGTGGCATCAACAATGTTATTTAGTTAGCAAATGTGCACAGCTGCTATTGGGCACTACTGGAATCCTATTAACTTACCAAATCAAATGTTGTATCTCAACTGTGTGGCAATAGCGAAGAAGTAGAGGGCCAGGTAGGGTTGGCAGAAAACAACCTGACAGATAAAGTAGACTCCAACTTGAAGTCAAAACTGAAGAAAAACTGATGGAATTTGGTGCCAACTGCTTACCAAGCACCCTGCACCCATTTTTCAGCATAAAGCATACTGACATGCATTTGACAGACGGCTGCACCATTTGCACGTGGTGTTATGTCCTCACAACAGCAACAGAGCAGTTTGGTGCTCGGAACACTGCTGCTTGGGCACCTGAAAGAACGCCTCTCTTCACTGACCATGGAGTCTGCTTAACCTGAGTCTGTTCATTCACGAGGCTGCCTCTCCCTTTTGGTGACTGTGGACACAGCCTGTTATGAAAGAGTGCTTTGAAGACTCAAATTTACTTTTCCACTTTTCATAATAAGCCTTGTGGCAAGGTACTTCAGCTCCCAGGGCTGGTTTTTATGCAGACAAACAAGAAAAGGGGCTGCACTGCAACACGCGAGACAGAGTTCTCTCTGGGTGATCTCCTTGCTTTTGTAGGCTGTCATTTTTAAAACAATGATCTGAAAACTTCTGGCTCAATAGAAAGATTCTCTGCGTGTCCCAGGACTTCTTGAGCAGACACTTGGAGATGGTTTTTCTTTGCAGCATGTGGTGCTCTCTAAGGATTATTCTTTTGCAGTATGTATGGTTTAAATGTGTCTCCATCTGTTTGGTGACACATCTGACCCTGGAATTTGTTTTGGAGAATTCTTTGCAGCTGCGAAATAAACAAAAATAATTGTCCTGTTTTAATTCATTGTTAAGTGACTGCTTTGTACAGAGGGTATCGTGTGCATCTGCAGGGCGCTTCAGAAAGCAAACCAGAGCTTCTCAAAGCCAGGACTGTGCCCTTCTGTGAACAGAACGCTGGCACAAACATTCAGAAACTCAGAGCCTCCGATGGTTAATACAGAGATCTCATGGACCCACAGAATCCTATGGGTTGGAAGGGACCTCTCAAGTCATCTAGTCCCAACCCCCTGGTAGTAGTAGCCTACAGTAGGTTGCACAGGAAAGCATCCACCTGGTGGATCTTCAGTCCCTGCAGAGACTCCAGCACGTCTCCAGGCAGCGTGTCCCAGTGCTCTGTAACCCCAAACTGAAGACATTTTTTCCTTGTGTTTGTATGGAACTTCCTCTGTTCCACTTTGTGCCCACTGTGCTCCTCTTTCTGTTGCTGGGCTGTGCTGAAAAGGAGCGTGGCCCCATCCACTGCCACCCACCCGTCAGGTATTTATAAGCAGTGTAAGATCCCCTTTCAGTCCTCTCCATGATGCAGGCTTTAAGAGCAGTCTGCTCTCCATGACTTCCACAGGGAGTGTGGAAGCTCGCTGCTGAACCATCCTTGACTTCTATCTTTTTTCACTGGGGGACACAACGGAGGGCTGGCTCTTGGAGAGCCTGTTACAAGGGGACTTTTTTTTTTTTAATGATAATATTTTCTCTTGGTGTTGTGTTTGCAGCTCTCAGCCTGGAGCGTGTGCGCTGGTGCACTGTGTCTAACCAAGAGCTTTCCAAGTGTAAGGACATGAGTAACGCCTTTGCTGGGGCTGGCATCCTTCCCCCTCTGGAATGCACAGAGGGAGAATCAGCTGCTAACTGCACCCAGATGATCAAGGTAAGATGTCAATGATAAATGTCAGTGATTTAATTTCCCTGCGTGCCTAATGATAAATCACATCACAGTGTTCAGAGCTCTGCAGTGAGTGCCTCATCCAGGCAGCTTCCTGGCGTTCGTGTCCTTCAGAAATCAAAGCACATACATATATATGCACACTTATTTTTAAGACAGAAAGGTGTATGTATGGCACTGTCTTCTCTTTATCTAGTCGCATATGTCCAGTCATTAGGAACACAGGCAAAGGTCTTAATCATTCTTTCTGAAGCACTAATCTTTGATTTGGGAATTGCATTAGATTTATTTAGCAGATACTTAAGAAGGGGTGGAGTACTAGGATGGAGTCAGCAGTTAAAGCTGTGCTGCTGAGCCTTTAAGTAGATTGTCTGGGAAACTGTGCAATTCTTTTTCAGAGCCGTGCCATGGAAATGTCTGTACAAAGGAGTGTAGGGCCACATCTGCCAGCACCAAACAGGGGTACATGGGATAGGGAAGGCAGCAAGTGGGGTGAGCAGAGGGCATGCAAACCCAACTGTATGAATTCAGAATGCTCTGTCTGGACAAAAAGCTCAGCTCTGGAGAAGGTTTTAAAGACTGCGAATGTGTGGCTTTACAAAGTGGTGTTTGGGAAACAGTTCCCTCCTTAGGAGGGAGTGAGAAACAACAAGTGGAAACTAGAGGAAATGTGGAGGTGGGTAGTCACAAATGTCTTCACTGGCAAAGTGTGAGGGAAGAGGAGAACGACTGGATATGTTCATAAATTATACTCTCTGTGCTTGCTGTTATAAAACTTGAATAGCTGAGCTTGGAAAACTGCAGGTGGATAGCATGAGTAAGTAGCTTTCTGATAAAATGGATCTTCACTAAGGCTTCAGGCAAGGCTCTGTCCTTGACACCTCTTTCTTGTGCTAATAATCTACTGCGTGTTTGAGCTGTTCTGCTCTGTGCAGTACTGCATGGAACACCTGAGTCTGCATCTCTGCTGAACTCTGCTCCCTAAGGCCAAAAAGGAATGGGGGGGGAGGGATGCAGTGGTTGAGCAGGCAGAGATATGCTGCTTTGTAACACTACCCAACTTGGACTTAGTTCTGTGGACATGTTAGCATATGGATAAAGTATTTGTTCTTTGAAGATGCTCAGAAACTGAGACGTGTCTAAATATTAAACTTGGGAACCTGATAATGTTTAATTTGGCCATAGTTATTAGCAGGTGTTTAAACACCTCTATAGGTGATTCTCAGGTGTTGTGACACACAGAAATGAAGTCCTTCTGAAAACAATTAACTTACATTCCTATTGCATTTATATCAGAAATCACATGTGGAATTGTCCCATGCTTTTCCTGGATGTGTGGGAAAATCCTTACTACAAAAAGAAATACCCACAGTGTTGTTGCAATGCCACTTCAGCTGCTATTGTATGTATTTACAAGAGCTAACATCTGTAGCCTGGAAACTACTCAAGGTTAAATACAATAATAGGTATTTTTTCTCTTGTGGTGTGATTTATGCACTGGGTTTTAGCCCCAAGCTGATGATAGGAGGATTTTCATCAAATGGGAGCTCAAAGGCTCGGCTTTCCAACCAGAAAAAAGCTGTCTTCAATGGAAAAATATACAAGCAATATGGCCCTGGTCTCCTGTGGCCAACCCTTCCCGTTCTATCTGCTCTGCTTCCTGTCCACCACCAGTTCCAGAGGCTCATTTTGTTTTCCCTGGGGGTCAGATCCTTTTAACTCCCAGTTCCTCTTACTGTCAGATATCTCTGCTCAACAACTGACCCTGTTTGGTTCCCAGACTGTTGTCCTGGGCTCTGACTCTCCCCAGTAGATCAGATCATGCTATTCCAGTAGGACTCCGTCTGTTCTTTAAGATGCAAATATTTCCCAACCCCAACTCTCGTACAGGTTCCCTTGGAAATTGGTTCAGCTTTCACTCACCAGAAGCAGCTCTCAAGGCATCTAATGTTTCCGCTGATCAACTTTTTTCTCTCCTTTGAGACAAATCAGTTACATATTTCAAACTACATGGCGTCTTTGAATCTGACATAGGTGCCAACATCAGTCATAGTCATAGGTGTCAACACTCTCAGATGATCCTTTTTGACATTTTACATGGCTCAGCCTGTGGAAAATGGCTTTGTACTAATCCTAGCCCTACCCTAACCAGTGCTTAGCATACATCCAAGGGATACTGCCTCTTACCCTCTCTGGTGCTGAGCCAGAGGTTAAGCAAAATGGAAAGAAGTTTGGCATCACCTTAGAAATGCAAAATGTCAATCTGTGGACTGTTTTCTCAGCCATATCTCATCTTGTTGGAGATGCTGTCTCCTGGGTTCAGTACATAATGAACAGAGAACACAGGTCCAGTAGACCAGAAGGTTGCACAGCAGTTCTGTCCTTTTTGCTGCTGTGGACAGTCCTTTCTTAAAATCCAGTGTAATTCTAAGCTTCAACTTGCATTCTGGCTTTGTGTCTGCACAGGATTACTTGGCAGATGCAGTGACACTGGATGGTCGTTGGATTTACCAGGCTGGAAAGGAGCATGGCCTGAAGCCTGTGGTTGGGGAAGTATATGATCAAGGTACAATCAGACTAAAAAGCTTCTGGGTTACTTAACACAAGGTTTTTTCTGATGCATTTCTACAATTTCTATTTATTCTGGGATCTTCTACTTGAAGACCCTGAACACCAGGTCATTGGTTCACACGTGGGTATTCCTGCCCATAATAGAGTGTGGAGGGGAAATGGGGAACAGCAGGCAGCAACCCAGCCCCACCACTAAGCACAACAGGACCCTGATGCTCAGTGCCAAATGTCCCCATGATCCAGTGGCTGGGGCTATTTCTGTTAGGTTATGAGCTCAAGTTAGAGATGAATGGACTTTAATGGTTTCTGATCCATGTAAGTCAGATTAAAAGACCTTATGGCCCCTTAAGATCCTTAAGTCTTAATATTATGAATTATGTAAAACTATAGGCAAAGAGAATTAAACCATCTATGAGAATAATCAGTTTTCTTGGTATTAATCCAATCCAAACATATTTAGAACCACAGTGAATTTTTTCTCAGGTTGATTCTCTGAGTGTCTTTCATATCCCCTCCCACTCCAAGCAGGGTGACCATCAAAGTTAGAACAAGTTGCTTTTGGCCTTTCCTATGACATTTCACAGCACAGAGGTACTGGGGGACATGTACCCATAGTTGAGATGGGGGCAGTGTGACCGCCTGTGGGTGGAGAAGCCAAGAGGATATTTTAATTGCTTCTGTTTCTCCCTGTGCTGCAGGGGTTGGAACTTCCTACTATGCTGTGGCTGTGGTAAGGAAGGGCTCCAGCATCACCATCGACAGCTTGAAGGGCGTCCGCTCATGTCACACGGGCATCAACAGAACTGCAGGCTGGAACGTGCCCGTGGGTTACCTAATGGACAGCGGGCGCCTGCCAGCAATGGGATGCGACCTCCCAAAGGGTGAGAGCTGACACCTGCTCCTCAGCAGTGTCTTTCTGTGTGTTCTTGGGATGTCTGCACGTGGGCAGAAGCGTGTGGTTCTGTGCTGTTTTGTTCCTTGGTGGTTCTGATGCTCCTTGAAAGATGGCATAGACGTGGGTCTGATGGAAACGGGAAATTTGTTTGAAACTTGGAAACTCCTTTAAGAACAGAATGGCTTATCCCCATAGAGATGTACTGTGTTGGGATTCTGAAATGAGATCTTGTTTATTCATTGCTAAAGATGTCTCCTTCTGATTTCACTTCTAGCTGTTAGTGACTATTTCAGTGCTAGCTGCGTTCCCGGAGCAAACAGTGCCAACTATCCCACATCCCTCTGTCAGCTCTGCAAAGGGGATTCAACTGGGCAGAACAAATGCCAAGGGAACTCACAAGAGCAGTACTATGCCTACAGTGGGGCTTTCAGGTAAAAATCACAGCTCCGTTCCTTATTATCTCTGTGCTATATCCACAGCTGTAGTGTCCAGGCTTCACAGGCAGGAGCCTGCAGCAAGAGAACTTCCAGTGGACCCTGTTAGAAAATCTGCTGCAGTGTTAGGATGGCTGTGATTGAAACCTAGAGTCTGAACAAAAGTATTTCTGAAGCCACTATTGCAGGTTTTAACACCCGATTGTTAAAGTCAGATGTTTAGCATTTGTGCTGGGCAGGGAAATCCCACTGCTGTTTGCTTTGTCTGGTATCTATTGACAAAAGTGTGTTTGTTTCAGTGGTCTGCATTTTTCCTGGTAAAACAGAATGGCCCTTAGAGGCTGACAGCTGACCAGCCTCCCTGCCCAGCTGCTTGTTATCTTGACTCAATTGCTCTGAATTCTCTCATCAGCTATCTGCCACCCTACCCGGCTATTTCAGTTATCTCCCTTCAGTTGCACTGAATTCTCTTCTCGGGTTGCTCTGTCCTCCATCTTTGCACACACTTTGCTGTATTTCCCTTCTTCCTGTCTGTGTGCTGCACTGCAGTTTCCCTTCCCCAAGCAATAGCACTGACAGAGAAGAGGTATGATTTACTCATGGGAAACACTTGTTCCCCTCGGTGTATTCCTCAAAAGATTGTGCAACTGCATTAGACAGAGAACTCTGCTGGACAAAGAAGGTCATGGTGTTTGTCCCAAGCAGCACAGAACATGTTGTCCACGTTCACCAAATGACAGCAGTAGTTTACTTCATGCTCTGTCAGCCACTGGTCTCTGCCTTGAGCTAAATTCTCAGCACAACGAAATAGGTCAGTGTCTGCTGGCTGATGGAACGCAGCGTGCAGCCCTCTGGCTGCCAGCCCGCAGTGCTCGATGCGTGGAAACTGTGCTTTATAACGAGTCTTTGTATTTGGGTTTGCATTTATTAGGTGTTTGGCTGAAGGTGCTGGAGAAGTTGCTTTTGTGAAGCACAGCACAGTGCCTGAAAATACCGATGGTAAGTGCTGAACAGCGGCTGCAGCTCAGAAGAACCGTGCCTGCGATGCCACCGTATTGCCATGTGTTTGATTCACCTTGAACTGAGGAATGAGCAAATTAAGTAATTAAAAAAATGTTCTATGTAGATTTGTCTTAAGGATGCTCTGGGAATCGCTGCAGGCCCTGGTAGGGATCAGTGCAGCCTCACAAGTGTTAGGCTGTGTGTCCTGTTGGAGGTGCAAGACTGAAGGACCATATAAATGCATGGGATACGTTGTACAACCAGGAGTATTTCAGTGGTGCTCAGGAGTGCTGTATTCTGCTCCACGTGTGCGTGTGATGCTTAGAGCAGTCTTGGAGCCAGAGGTGTCAGCCTGATGTCCATTCCATCAGCATTTTCTGTCTGGTTTTCAGGAAGAACTCTTTCTACTTGGGCCCAGCAGCTTCGCTCCAAGGACTTCCAGCTCCTGTGCCGCAACGGCAGCACGGCTGACGTAACAGAGTGGAGGACCTGCCACCTGGCCCGAGTCCCAGCTCGCGCCGTGGTTGTGCGGCCGGACACAGATGGGACAGCTGTCTTCCAGCTCCTGAACCAGGGACAGGTAAGACAGTGATTTTTTTTCATCAGTCCATTACAACTCTCTGCTGTCTGAGCTGAAGATATCTGGGCGCCGTAGGCTCGGTGGGGTCTGAAGGAGTATGGAAGGCAGTCAGCATCAGTAAGGTCCTGACAGAAGTTGGAGAGTGGGGTTTGGGGTTCATTTTTGCCCTCAAAGTCTCGGGGATGCTGAAAATTACCTAAGAGGGATGATTTTGTTTTGTCTTTGTGCTTGTTTTTCATCTGTTCTTAACCTGTGAATCTTCCATAAGGAAAACCTTAGTTGTTTGTTACGTAGGCAGGAGATTTTCTCTTGCTTGTAAATAACGTCATCACAGAAGCATGGCAGCAGCCAGAGGGGCGTGTGACAGGTGTTTTTGTTTAATTACAGCAAAGATTTAATGGTGTGGGCAACCAGTTTCAGATGTTTGACTCCACGGCCTATGGTGCCCAGAACCTTATGTTCAGAGACTCCACCACAGAGCTCGTTGCAGTCACGTCTCAGAATTATCAGGCATGGCTGGGTGAGGAGTATCTTCATGCCATGCAAGCCCTGAGCTGTGACCCCAACAGTAAGTAGTCTTTTTCTCTTCAAAACCACGCACAGAGATAGCTGATAATGGAGACCATTTTTATTCTGCTGTCATCTTCTGATTCTTTGAGGGTTGTGGCAAGATGCAAGTCTAATCTTCAAGGTCAGAGAAAGGGCACTTTTACCTAGAAACGATATTACACTGCACAGTGCTTTCCTATGCAAATTGGCCCATTCTGCATCGCAGGACCTGGACATTTTCTACCCTTTTTGGGGCATGTGAGAGACATGAATCTAATAAGCTTCTACTGCTACCTAGGACTCAATTTCTTACTGGCTAGAAAGAGGAAATTGCAGTAATGTGTTGCCATGTAAAATCCTTAGGTGGGTTTGTTGTAATCTTCTCTACCATCAGAAGAATGTAAAAAGGAATTGCTGAGCATTCTGGCTCACTCAGAAACACAAGTCACGGCAGCTGAGCACCCAGGCATGCCCTGTGCTGTGGCACATATGATGGGAGTGCAGATGTTTGCCTCCTTTTCTTCTACAAAGGAAGTGAACTGTAGCATTTGCTTCCTGATTTCATGCAGCGTTGCCAGAAAGCCTGAACTGGTGCGTTGTTTCCACTGAGGAGATTTGGAAATGTGGTGAAATGGGAACTGCCTTTAGGGATAAGAATCTGAAACCAGAAATCCAGTGCATTTCAGCCAAGACAAAAGAAGAATGCATGGAGATGATCCAGGTAAGCTGTTACGATCCTTGTGCAATAAACCCATCAACGCAAGCTGCTCTGTGCTGGGTCGGTAGAATTAGAGGGATGTGCTCTTAGGTGATGATCAGGCAATATTAGATTTCAAAGAGGTGATCTGCAACTCATATCCTGTGAATGGGCCTTAAACCCTGATGCTTTTCCATTGTAATGAGTGTTTTGCTCCATTTCTGGAGGCTTTCAAGGCCAAGCTGGTTGGGATCCTGGGCAGCCTGATATAGGACCTGCCTGTAGCAGGTGGTTGGAACTGGATGATCTTTCAGGTCCCCCTCCAACCTAAGCCATTCTGTGATTCCTCTTTGGCTACCAGACCTGCCTGTTGAGATGCAGTATATGATGCTGGAGTTGTCACTGTAGCAGGGAAGGGAAAATGCCTGATGTTTTTTCCACAAGAATTGTAAATTTTATTTTTCAGAAAAAGGAAATTGATGTTGTAGCTCTGGGTGGAGCTGATATTTACATAGCTGGGAAGACATACGGCCTTGTACCAGCTGCTGGAGAAAGTTTCTCTGGTAAGAACATCAGGAAACAGAGATGTTGTTTTTCCAGGTTGTTTCAAAACAGCTCTAAAAGCACAGGCTCTGTTCCCTGGCCCCACTGGGAAAGCTGTTTTCAGAGGAAATGAGTATTATTATCCTCTCGTCATGGATAGAGGAGAAAATAAGTACAGGTTGGGTTCCTACAGTGAATTAGTGTGAGTTCTCTCTGTCCTGCTGCTGGACCACATTCGTTCTTTTGCAGTTTTGACTCTCACAGTTAAGTATTTGTCTTTTTAATTCTGCAAAAAGTATTTTAAATGGAAAAATGAGTGTTCACAAAATCAAAACAATTTTAAGACGCAAAAACACAGAAATTACACAGTATATTCTAGTTTAAGACAAATTCTTCCTACAGTTGTGTTGGTACTTCATAATCACTGATGAAAAGAGTGCTTGTGGGTGTTATGTTATTAGGGCAGAATTTCAGTATGCTGAAATTTTTGAGTCATTGCATAAAAACGGCTCCTTAAAGCAGGTCTAAGTCACTAATGACCCAAATGTTGTTTCTGAGGGATACGTACATAACATCTTCCTCTCTAGTTTTCATAGTTCAAGTGTACAGGCCATGAGTGAATGCAACATTGTGGAGTAAAAGTGAAGAATTCTGTATGTGCACTCAGAGCTCCTGTCTGGCTGATTGTTGGTGCAATTGAAGTTGGCACCAGATAAGTGTCATGGTTATGTACACTGTCATTAAGCAGTGAGAATGCTTCAGGAAAGCCATAATGCTTTTTTTGTTTGTTTGTTTCTGCAAGCTGAAGACAACAATAATGCATACTATGCCGTGGCATTAGTGAAACGGAATCCATCCAATGCATTCACCATCAGTGAACTGAAAGGGAAGAAGTCCTGCCACACAGGACTGGGGAGAACTGCTGGATGGAATATCCCCATTGGCATGCTAATTAAGAAGGGTTTTATTAATCCCAGAGACTGTAATATTCCTCAAGGTAAGTAGATATACAGTACAGTAACAGTCCAATTATAAAATTCCATTAGGGAAGTACAGTTTTGACATTGCAAAGGTCTTTATTAATGGGTTTGTTTCTAAGGGACTGTTGCATTTTTAATGTCACATTTTGAAATTTTAGGCTTGCTACCTGGTTAGGACAATAGAGGGGCCATGTTGAAAATGTTACCTCTAACATGAGAGTGTTCTTCTCCCTCTTTAATCTATCACAAAGTCACTGCCTTATTCAGGTTGGAAGGGTCATCTAGTGCAACCTGCTGTTGAAAGCATGTCCAGTAAGATCTCATTATCCAGGGCCATGTCCAACCAAATTTTGAGTAACTCTGAGGATGATGGAGATTTCACAACTTCTTTGGGTCCTTGCCCCAGGTTTTGTCCATTTTTAGTATAAATTATTTCTTTCCTTATACCTAATACAAGTTTCCTTGTTTTAACTTCTGTTAGCCTTCACTGACACAAAATTATGCTGCCAACTCTTTGTCAAAGTGTTGTCCACCAGGACCTCCAGGTCCTTTTTTTTCTTTTTAATTAACAATCTGCTTTTCAACCTTGCAGCCTTTCATGATTTATTCCTTGATTTTATCCTACGTTAAAGCAGGATTTTGCATTCATCTTTGTTGAACTTTGAGATTCCCATCAATGAGTTTCTGTAGCCAGCCCAGATCCATCTCAGCAGTAGCCATGGCCTCCAGTGTATCAAACTGTAAATCTTTATTCTGATTTTCAGAAATGTAGATGAAGTGCGTTTTTAAAATTTAATCAGCTTGGTTTATCATCCAAAAATCCCCCCTTCCACACCTGTCCATCTCCGTTCTTGCTTGAAGATGTTGACTCCACTCAGTGTCACTAATAGGACAGACAGGCACTGAAACTCATGCAGTCTGTACAGACACACATCCTTTCTAGGTGGTACATCCAGCTCTGGGATGCCATTGCAATAAATGATTATTATTGTCTGGAATTTTATTGCATTTATTTTCAAACATTATTTAGTACTGGAGCAATACAGTAATAACATAGTAATAATGATCAGTTCAGTGGTACTTTGAAAATATTTTAATTTGTACATTCCAGTAAGGGAGCTGTAATTTCTGTTTCTAGTGTCCTACGGAGGCTGGTGTTGGTATAACTTCATGGCAGTGTAACTACCTTTTCTTGTAAAGTCTTCCACTTATGTTGATTTGTCCTCTCTTTTTTTTTTTTTTTTTAAGCTGTGAGTGAGTTTTTCTCTGCCAGCTGTGTGCCTTCAGCTACACAGGGTAATTACCCATCAACGCTCTGTCAACTATGTATTGGAGATAATAGTGGAAACAATAAATGCAGTGCAAGTAGCCAAGAACGGTATTATAGCTACAATGGAGCCTTCAGGTAATTAGCACACGTGGTTGTTATTTAGTCTGCCAGTTTGTCAGACTGCAAGGAGGTACTGTTCTCTATCTTAGTAAAAAGTGTAATTCCTTTTAATAACAGCCCACTAAAAACAGTAGCAGCATTCTCCTTTGCAAGATGCTGTGACAGTAGTAGCAAAAGAGTGGTGTGCATGTGTACCTGCATGCCAAAGTCTCTTGCCAGCTTCCTGGCCTACAGCCACACAGATGAGGAACAGCCAAATCCTTGTGTTACAAAGGGATGATCACTTACCTAGTGAGGAGCACGTGGGTTGTCATCAGTCTGCAGCCTTGCTTTCATGCAGTGTGACAGCCTGCCACTCTGGTCAGGTCATCCATAAACAGCTTAAGTAGGGGAATGGGCAAAGAGTAGCCAGTACCAGGTGGCTGTGAGTCTGTGCTGAGCACAGCAAGCCAGGGAGCAGGGGCTGGGTTGTCATAGAAGAAGGAAAATTTTGAGTGCCCTTGGTAAATTGGGCTTCTTCTGCTTTAGGAAATTAGGGAAACTGAACCTAGTTGTGCAACTGTTAGAAACTGCAGTTACATTCGTTACGTGTCTTCAGTGTTCAGGGCTGTAAAAGCAGTGTCTGTGCATGCAGTAAGATTGCTTCTACGTGGAAAAAACCCCCACAGAAGTGCTTGTGTATGCACACACATGCAGAACCTCGGAAACTCTTCTCTGATGCACTCAAGGAGTCCTAATGGCATATACTTAGTATGTGGTTTTAAAGGTGTGAAAGCTGTTGTTACTAAATGGGGAGTAGAGTATCATGTGTCTTCTGTTTCCTTGCTTATCTAATATTGACCTTTCTTTGTCCTTTTTCCCATTGTTATTAATGGCTGTTTCCTGCTCTTTACTCTCTTGAAATTCTCAAAGTATTTTATAAACTTTGCAGTGATGTTGGTTTTTCTCTCATTTCAAGACGCTTCATTTCTTAGTTTGCTTTTCCTCTTTACTTTGGGGTCTAATGGATTTATTTGCAGGAAAATATGCAAGAAAAAATGATTTCTAAATCTATCAGTTATTAGAAATGATGTGGTCCCAATAAAGGTGCCTTGAATTGAACTTCTATCTCACATTTCGTAAAGGTGCCTGGCAGAGGACGCTGGGGATGTGGCCTTTGTGAAGCACTCAACAGTGTTTGAGAACACAGATGGTATTTAGTTTTACTTGACTCTTTATTACAATTCAGTTATTTATCTTGAACCTTTTTGCTCTGAAGCATTTGATGAGTGACGGTGACTAGTTTCTTCTTTTTAGGTAAGAATACTGAAAGTTGGGCCCGTGATTTGAAGTCCAGTGATTTCCAGTTACTATGCCCAAACGGGGCCCGTGCTGAAGTCACTCAGTTTGCTCAGTGTCACCTGGCTCGGGTGCCAGCTCCTGCCATTATGGTTCACCCAGATATCAATATTTTTGCTCTGTATGGACTCCTGGACAAAGCTCAGGTAATAATTATATATTTATTCTATCAGTGAGTTACACATCTCAGCAGGCCATGCCTGGCTGCCACAGGCATTTAGCTTCAGTAGTATTGATAGGAATCTAGTTTAAAAGCAATAGTGTCTCCGTGTTGTGGTTCAGTCATTTCCTTAAGTCCAGTGCAGTCAAGCCCTGTATTGCACAATAATACTTACACAGAAGAATTTTATAGAAGTACAAGTCTTTCCAGATAGTAACAAGAAAATTTTGCATTGTCTTCAGGACTATTTTGGAAATAACAGCAACAGAAATGGATTCAAAATGTTTGATTCTTCAGCTTTTCAAGGAAAAGACTTGATCTTTAAGGATGCTACTGTGAAGATAGTGCCAGTAGAAGAGAGGAGGACGTATACAGAATGGCTGGGGAGAGAATATGTTGAGTCCCTTGAAGGGATGCAAACAGCACAGTGCTCTGGGGCAGGTAATAAGTTAATACAACACCACCTACTAGTGATTACTTTTGTTCCCTTCATTATTTTAGCTCAGTTACAGGGCCTGGGGTAACATGGTCCAAATGGTAATTTCCAGGCCACCACTGGCCTAGCACCTTTTCTTCAGATGAGCTTCTGTTTGGATAATATGTTGTGCTAACATTTTAAAGCCTCTTCCTGCCACTTTGCAGGCAAGGTGCTTACACCATTTGCTCATCAGGGAGTGGGGTGGGAATGGAAGCTGCCACTGTTCATGTGTACGGGCTGGAATTTGAGGTAGAAGCCATCAGTACTGCGTCAGCATGGCTTACAAGATCAGTCCAAAACTGAAGTACTTCTGCCATCATTGCTGATGTTGAATTATGCTGGGTGGAAGGAGTCTCAGGTGCTGTTGGATATTGGCTTTCTGATCTACTGTAGAAGAATTTCTGCATCTTGGAAGGCAGTATTAAAGTCTTGTCTAGAGAATCCACTCTGGCCTCCTTGCTGGTAATGTTCTGACTCCTTCATCCCTGCTTGTCCTGTCCTCACCTTGCTGGAGGCAAGTTTCTCCTGAGCTGTTTCCAGAAGAGGTAAGCGCACAGAGGATGGACAGGCCATGGGCTGGGAGAGCAGCCCAGAGTACCGCTCCTGCCATGTGCGAGGTCCTCCACCTTCCAGTAAAAGAAAGCAAGGGGAATCTCCAAAGTCACTGGAGGAAAAGGAAGGCCAGAGAGACTTGGAGGGACTGCCTGCTGGCAGGAGGAAGGATGAAGTCCTGAGTGTTCACCCGCTGAGCTTGTTGACTTTCCACAGCCAACATGCTCACTGCTTCAGTCAGAGCGATGTCCTTGTCCCTTGAAATCTTTGCTGCCATTTCCACCAGGATGTTTGTGGCTGTCTTCCTTCTACAAGGGGTTATTTGAGTGCTTGTGAATGCCACTTCTGTTTTCTCTTAGTGAAACAAAGTAGCTCACTACTGATTACCTGTACTCGGTTTTTATTTTTATCCATAGCTGCGCTAACAACACACGCTGCAGTGCTGCTGGCAGGCAGCCTCCTCCTGACCACAGCCACCACCTCATGATCCCGGGATGTAGAGGCGTTCACCGTAATAATAATAAAAATGTCAAAACGCGCTGTAAATAAATACAACCCGAGAAACGCAGCGCCTCAGCGCCCGCCCCAACCATACGCGCCAACTGCAGCGTGAGGCTGCGGCGCAATGCGACCGAGGCACTCCGCGCCTGCGCACTCGGCCCGCTCTGCGGCGCCCCGGCCGGCGTCGTGCGCCCCCTAGCGGCGCGGCGGCGCGGGGCCGACATGGCGGCGCGGCGGCTGTGGGCGCTGCTGGTTGCGCTGCGGGCGGGCTGGTGCCTGCTGCCGCAGGCCGGCTACCTGCACCCCGACGAGTTCTTCCAGTCGCCCGAAGTCATGGCAGGTAACGCGGCGGGAGGGGCGGGAGAGTCCCGGGGGCAGCGCGGGGCGGGGGCGCTGAGGCACGCCGGTCCCGAAGAGCTCCTGTTGTGGCGGCGGCTCCGGGGCCGCGTCCCCGCTGCCCGGGATCGGAGCTGAGCAGAGGGCGCGCTCATGGATGCCGCTGGGCTCAGTGCTCGAGGGACGGCTGTGCTGCACGATGCTTCTCACACCGAGTTGTACTCCGATACCGAATTACTGAATAAAATAGATATGATTGCTTTTTTCTTTTTTTTATTTTTTGTTTTGTTCTTTTTTTTTCTCCTCTTCTTCTTTCATTTCTTCCTTTGTAGGAGACATTTTAAACCTCCAGGTCTATTATCCCTGGGAATTCCTTTCCAGCTCTCCCTGCAGAACAGCTGTTTTCCCGTTACTGACCTCCGGAGTTACCTACTGGGTGCTGAAGGCGTTGCAGCAGCTGGATGTGTGCTCGCGTTGTGTCAGCAGCTACACCCTTCTTGTGTCTCCTCGCCTTCTCCTTACAGCCTTTTCTTTCGTGCTTGACTACAGCGTGCACCGATTGGCTCCTTTCTGGGGAGCGGATCGCTGGAAAGCACTGCTCCTTCTTGCTGGATCGTACGTCACTTTGGTGTTTTATACGAGAACGTTTACCAACACACTTGAAGGTCTTCTCTTTGCACTTCTGCTGGTATTAGTTTCCTCCAGAAAATCTGACAGCAGCTTGGCAAAGCGTACAAGCAGCCCTCTGATAGGTGTGGTAATAGCTGCGGGGTTTTTCAACAGGCCGACCTTTCTGGCATTTGCACTAATGCCCCTGCTTTACTGGGCAGGCTTAAATGCTGACTCCCAAAAGAGCATTAAAACTCTCGTAATCCCCTGTTTGAAACTTATCACCTGTGCATGTTTTACTGCTGTTGTTTTTATCACAGCTGATACCATGTACTTTACCTCAGTGGGCTTGGACAACCTTTACAGTGTTACAAACAGCAGCCTGTTCGATGTCATAGCTCGGTTAAATCACAGAGTGGTGGTGACCCCTATAAACTTTCTCCGCTATAATCTTAATTCTCATAACCTTGCACAGCACGGAAGTCACCCACGAGTTACACATTTAGTAATTAATGGAGTAATGCTCTTTGGGATCTTACATCTTCTGGCCATCCGTGCTGGTCTTAAAATGCTAAAGAAGTACATCCACGAGTTAATGCGGGTCGGAGCACGTTTCCGTGGGTCACCTAAGCTGTCGGTGCGTTCCGAGGGCCATCCAGCACTACTGCTGTTTTATTTTGTTCCTTTGGCACTTCTTTCCCTGTTCAGCCACCAAGAGCCTCGGTTTCTCATCCCTCTCATCTTGCCGTTGGTCCTGTTCAGCACATCACAGAACAGAGCAATGAAGTGGAAACACATCATTGTCGTTTTTAATGTTCTTGGGGCTTTCGTGTTTGGATGCCTGCACCAGGGGGGACTGATACCATGTTTGTTTCATTTGGAGCATCTTATGCATTCTTCAGAGTCCTCAAACCATCCAAGACACTATACTCTGCTCTTTTCTCATACCTACATGCCTCCTAGGTCTCTGCTTAATATTAAGAAGAAAGATATGCACGTAGAAGTGATTGATATGGCCGGATCTGAAGAGGAACCCCTCTGCCGAGCAGTAGGACAGCACGCAAACAATTGTACATGCAGTGACTGTCATTTTTTGGTTATAATCCCTGGTACAGTCAGAGCCACAATTAGCAGATGTGGTGTCTCGCTCAAGAATGAGACTTTGATATTTCCACACTTATCAATGGAAGATCCACCACAACTGTCCTTCCTATTCAGTGAAAACTGGAGAAGTCAGTTAGGACTATACATCCTACAGCTAGGCAGAGCTCAGCAGAGCCTTTAGATCTCAGAACACTTTTAGGTTTTCACTTTGCCCAAATGCACTGTCAGACCTTTCTCTACAAAGTCCCATGCTCACCACAGGCGGTGCTGCTGTGAGCTCCTCAGTTCTCTTTCCCTTTCTTCATGCCCAGTATAGCCACCTCTACCAAGATGTGAATCATGCAGTCCCTCTGGTGTTTCTGAGGAACTGCCTAATCTTCCAGATGAGAGGATGAACCCAGACCACAAAAAACAATTCGAGCTTTGTTCTTTCCTTACGAAATACCTGTTAAAAGTTCTTAAAATCTCAGATAGAGGGTCTGTGGGCTGTGTTCCTGGTAATAGGCATTTAACTCATCTACTGGAGAAAGGTTCCTGGACTAGAAGAACTTCATCTGGTCCAATGTGGTTTTACTTTCATGCTCTTAAAATTTCAGAGCCTCCTCCCTGTCGCTGTGCCAGTCACAATATGGACACCAGTGTTATAATATTGTTCGAAGCGATTCTGTCCTTAAAATTGCCCAGTGTTGACATAAGAGAATCTGATTTAGAAGATGGAAGATGCTTCAGCAGATTTATGCTAAATCCTAAAAGTATTATTTTGCCTGTTTAGTGTTTCTTGCCACAGTTAATTCCTGTGGATGTACTACACATGTATTATGTACAGCACGCTGAGGATGCTGCTTGATGTCATTAAGTCTGCCTGCTGATTAGCTGCTGCAAAAAGGGCAGGTCCCTTTCTTTTGCATTCTAGCAGCATTTCACAGCTGTCCCTGCTCAGCTGTGACTCGGCACTGTGAAGTGCTGCTTTGAGGAGCTAGGCAGAATTGGGACCTTGCAGGATTTGATTCCCGTCATGTGTTTGACCAGATGGATCCCTGACCACGGGGTTAGAAGACCAGTTCCATGTCAGGGGAGCTGTGAATTTAAAGGGGCGTAGTCTGTGCCACCCTCCCCTTTCAATAGCAGCTCCCCATTGAGTCATTTTAGTTGGAATGACAGATCACATCCTGGCACTGAGCAGTCTCATTTTAAAGTAGGATACAAATAACCCTCAACTTCAGCTGAGGATAACACACATGCTTAGTATTACAGCACAACTAAACATCTAAGTTTTCATATTCATGAACTTCTGAACCATCCTGACATGTAGGGAGGTCCTAATTTATCAAGCCTCTCTATGAAGTGATTCTACACGTTAATTCTTGCTGCTTATAGGGTAGTAAAGCTTTTTGCAGTTCTCCCTCCAACCATACAGCTTTACGTATTCTTTATTTGCCAGTTTTTCAACAGAGACAAGAATTATTGTTGCCAGATAGGGAAGCTAGGAAAAACCCATGTGAAGGATTTGCTCGTACCTCCACAATTCAGTGAATGATCGAGATTGTTAAGTATCTTCTCTCAAAAAGCATTTTGCATTGTGAGTCCCCCCTGTGTGTTCTCTGTGATCCCCTCCACCCTGCATGGCTGAGGCCTGCATACTGAGGGCAGTGCTTTTTGGTGAGGTAGTGGGAGAGTGGCTGTACTGATGACAGCAGCAGAAGGAATCACAACAGCATTGTGACACTTCACCAATATAAACTGTAGGTTCATTTCCTTTGTGCTCCTTGACGCTGGGACAACAGCACTGTGCCACAATTTGCATTCCGTGTCCTGGTTATTGTTTTCAGCTATTCTTAAACAGCTATAACGTTTGGGAACTATTTTGAAACTCAGGATCTTATGAACTTACAATAACTTTGGAAATTGTGATCTCTGTACAAGTGGGGTACATCTTGAAAGTCTTCCTGGTTGTGACAAAGCGTCAGTTGCTCAGCATGAATTTCTACTGCTGCATAGGTCACCTGGGATGGAGCCAGGAGACCCTGGGCTACAAATACCGATTCAGATTGAAAATGCACTGCTTCTGTTTCACCAGATGGATTTAATTTATTGAGCATACCATAGATTCACATTTTCCTTCCTCCTGCATTTGCAGAAAGTTTTACCAGCAGCACTGGAAAGCCACTTATCTCCTAGACTGTGAGGGTCCTTCATCTGCAGTGATACCAACTAAGGCCATCTCCCTCCCACGTTAACTCAGCATGCAGTCAGCTGCACCCAGAGGTGTGAGGCAGCTATTTAAGTCTCATGGATGGTTTACACAGTACTGAAAGCAAAGCAGCACAGCGTTATCGGGAAGATTGATACATTTCTTCAATTCTTCCCATCATCATCAACATAGCTAGCGCTCCCTTTGTATCAAAGCTGCCATGCAAATGTACAGAATACCACCGCTGCGCAGATATGAATCGTTAAAGGAGCTCCGGTGAGAAATGGCTTTATTTCAAGTCTCACATCACGCACAAGGGACAATCTTCACAGTATTCTGGACGATGCTCGATGTGAGTCCGTGTGCTGCCTGTAGCTAGGCGCTGTGCACAGTGCGAGAAGCGACGATGACACGGTCCCATAGCAGTGCTCCGTGGCCGCCTCCGTCCGACTCGGCTCGGCCGCTCCTCGTGTCCCTCCGCCGCCGCTCGCCGCGCTCCGGCCGTCACCGGCGAACCGTCTCCATGGGGCCGGCCCCGCACAGCCGCCTCCTCCCGCCGCTCAGGCCCGGCCGCTCCGTCCCGCTCCCCTCCCGGGGGACCCCTGCCGGCCCTGCGGCCGCCCGCCGTCCTTCAGCCGCTCCAGGAAGGCGTCCCGCAGGCGGCTCAGGCCGGGCCCCAGGTCCCGCGCCGCCTGGCGGGCGCCCAGCTGCCCGCGGGTGATGGCGGTGGCGGTGAGGCGTGCGGCGGCGCGGATGGGCCGCGAGTCCGAGAGCTTCTCGATGAGCCGCGGGTTGCTGAGCAGCGTCAGCAGCAACCGCCGCAGCACCATCCTGCCCGCCGCTCCCGCGAGAACCGCCGCTCCCGCGAGTTCTCGCGAGAGCCGCCGAGTGGGTGGGGCCGGTTCTCGCGAGAGCGGGATCGGCGGCGGCGTGCGGCGCGGCTGCGGTGCGGGGCGGCAGCATGTGCTCGGGCGGCACGCTGAGCATCCTGCGCAGCGACTCCTACGTGGACCTCAGCCAGTACCGCGACCAGCACTTCCGGGTAAGGGCCGGGGGGGGGACACGGGGGGTCCCGGGGCCGGCCCCGCTCCCGCCGCCGCCGGGTAACGCCACAGTTGCGTTTAGGGCACGCGGTACGACCAGGAGCGGCTGCTGAGGAAGAGCTGCACGCTGTACGTGGGGAACCTGTCGTTCTACACCACGGAGGAGCAGATCCACGAGCTGTTCGGCAAGAGCGGCGACATCAAGAAGATCATCATGGGGCTGGACAAGGTGAAGAAGACCGCCTGCGGCTTCTGCTTCGTCGAGTATCCTTCTGCGGGCAGCGCTGCGCTCAGGAAGAGCATTCTGTCAGTGCACGTGGGCTCTGTTTGTACGGGATCTGCTTGGCTGCGCTGCCTCTGCCTCAGCAGGCGTTGTCTGCTGTGTTCTCACTGAGGTGGCCTCACAGATCTGTGCGCTGTTTTCTTTAACCAACACCTGAGGTATTACGCGAGGGGCGATGCTGAGAACGCCATGCGGTACATCAATGGCACCAGGCTGGACGACAGGATCATAAGGACGGACTGGGACGCGGGATTTAAGGAGGGCCGGCAGTACGGCCGGGGGAGGTCAGGGGGACAGGTGGGTTGTTACGCTGCCTGCTTTCTGAGGGGCTGCTGACTTTGACAGTTTATTGCTTTTTGAACAAACGCACCCAGAACAACAGCAACTTCAGAGTTGTTAAAGATCACGATATACGTAAATCCCTAAACGTTTTGTTGGTGGCGGTGGTCCTTGCTAAGAGTAAGTAATTATTCTGTCTATTTCATTGAAAGTACTTTCAGTACTTTGTCTGCAGTGGTATTTCATGTAAATAAACCAAGGAAGCATAAAGCTGACAAGAACACAAAGGATAACTCACCTTGCCAAAAGTCAAGCAGATAGCAGATGGTTTTACTGCTGAAAAATGAGGCTGGCCATCATCACTTAGTCTGTCTTGATTAATAAAGCCCAGAGGGAACTCCTTAATTGGAGGGCTATTTGACCTGGTATTCTGGGCTTCTGCGTGGTGGTGCTCTTTACCTCTTTCATCAGAGAGCTTCTTGTGGCCACTTAGATATTGCAGACACAGTTTGACTGTGTAGTCTGATGGTGCAGTAGTTCTTGAGAAAATTTTTCTGTATATGTTCACCAGACTTACCTTTTTTTCTTCTTATTTGTAAGGTCAGAGATGAATATCGACAAGACTATGACGCTGGAAGAGGTGGCTATGGTAAAACTGTTCAGTGCCAGTGAATGGCGAGCGACTCATCGGCCTCACGGGGGAACTAAATCCCTGTTGTAAATGTCACGAGGCACAGAGTAGGTCTTCTGCACACAAATGTATGTAAATAGAAATTTACAGGCGCTACTACCAACGTTCCTGTAATCACATAGTATATTCTGTTTGGCTTCTGTTTTAATACCAGGATCCAAAACATTGCCAAGTACACTAATACGCAGGACCTGGGAGCAAGGTTTTAAGCAATGGTATACTTGAGACTTTGGTCTCAGAATGCTGCTGCAAATCTACTGAAAGAATCAAAGGTTTATCAGAATGGTGCTTCTTTTTTTTTTCCCTGGGAAAAACTTGATTATTCTGTCACTGGATTTTGTTTACACTAGTATCACAGAGTGAAGAGGGGTCTTAAAGCAGTATCTGTGTATGGTTCAGAAACTGAAGGAAAAGTCTTAAGAGCCTGAAAAGGAAATAAATTCCAATTTCTAGAGTAGTCTTAAAGTTGCAGACTTTGAGGAAGCTGAGTTAACAGCCTTTTACACTGATGCTTTTCCTTTCTAGAGTTAGCACACATCTTTGAAGGGCAAATAAACCAAGCCAGATTGAGCCCAGGAATCATAAAATGAGAAGCAAACCTAGCAGCTGGGAGAAATCAGGCCCTTTCAGTCTTCATCAAAGTACACTGCTGCTGCACGACGTTGTATGGTTCAGGACTGTCTTGGTTTGTGAGGTACGGAGTGCAAGAATTACAGTACCAGTTAGTGTCACGGTTGGAGAAGTACAGTTTTTGCTCCTGTCTGGTAACTCCGTAGCCTTGCTATCTGAGGAACAGTGTCTTTCCTGTGTCTGCAAAGGTAGCATGGAATCAGGCTTTACAGTTAACCGCTTTCCCTTCTTGCCCTGGTCAAAATGAAATGTGTGAGGAACTATCTATATGAGATAGATATTCTGTTTGAGAAACCTAATTGAAAATAAAGTTAAAAATAATTAAAAATTAACTGGAGAAACCTTACTTTATATGGAGTACATGGTAAGACTGGTAAAAGAATTGTGGGACTCTTGTCTCTGTTTTTTTTTTTCCTCTGAATCTTAGGATAAGGGGGAATAGGTTAAGCAGAAACTCCTTACTCAGAGGTGATAGGGTACTGGTCCAAGTTGTCCTGTAAGCCCCATCCTTAAAGGTGCTCAAAACCGGGCTGCACAGGGCCCTGGGCAGCCTGAGCTGGTGGGGGCAGCAGCCCACTGCCGGGGTTGAAACTAAACTGACTTCCCAACCCAAGACATTCTATCATTCTGTGATTAATACTGCACGTTAACCTGATGGGACCTGCTGAAATGATAAGGTTTAAGAGAAATTGTTAAAGGCATATGGATTTTTTCTTTTCCTCATAGATGGACTTTGAGTTCTTTGGAAACTGCCATTCATAAAGTTCTGTCCAAATATCTTGCCTTCCAAACGTTTTTTTAAAAGTATTTAAAATTTTACCTTTATTCATGACCTGTAATATTGGAAATCTTGATATGTTTCTAGCGCAGAGTTTGTCACAGCTGTTACTGTATATTGGAAACATGGAACTGCAGTAAGATGTCTTTCCCATTAAGTGAGATTGAGGGTGGCCTTTTGCTTTTTTTTCTTTTTTTTTTCTTTGTTTCCTGGTACATAGAGTAAAGCTGGATTTTCAGGATCACTTGATGCTGATCCGAAAACAAGACTTTGAACAGATTATCTTTTTCTGTGTAGAAAAATCATCTATGCTGAGCTTGCAGCCTGTAATCTGTAGGAAGCCTCTGAAGTTTATTTTTCAAAGTACCAATTTTGTTTAAAAGTCTGTGCTATCAAAACTTGAAGTCACTTTCAAATAAAGCTGCAACACTAAAATGATTTTTTTCCCCCCACTGATTCTGTTTAGAAATAAATAAATAAAAATAGAGATTATCTTCATTCAGTAGCCCTGCTGAGAAGGGCTTAGGGCTCCTGGTAGATGAAAACTGAACATGAGCCAGTGGTGTGTGCTTGCAGCCAACAGTATCCCAGGCTGCAGATGAGCAGGCAAAGATTGATTCTGTTTGGTGCTGTGTTTAATGGTAAGTATTTGATATGGTGACAGAGATAAGAGGTAAGGCTCTCAAAAAGTATTTGCATCTGTAAATATTGTAACAATAACGTCATGAATTGTACAGCAAGACAAATGCTTGTTTTAATCAATGGGTCTGTTCAGATCAAAGCAGTATGCTTCAGGAGTTAGGTGCTGTCTAGTAAAAAGATGCTGTGCATAGAACTGGCTTACTGAATGAATCGTAGTGCAGTTCCAGCTGTGGTTAGTGTGTCAGGGCTTTTGGAAGAACTGGGTAAACCAACTTTGCTATGCATCTGTCTCTACACTGCACTGAATGGCATGGAGAGAGGTTTTAGCACTTCTCAAGTTGTGCTTTTAAGAAAAGCTAGGGCTTGCCCTCAGTAGGGGATCCTGATCCCCTCTTGTTCTTCCCACAGAAGGGGAAGCAAGCTGGTTGGAGGCAACTTGCTTTATTAATGACCCATTTCTAATGAGATGAGAAGGAAGGTTATAATGAGCTCAGCGATTTTATTTTATAGTTATTAGTATAATGGCCACCTTTCAATTTCTTTTAACACAGAAACAACTTGGAAAAAAATAATAGAACTCGAGAAGTTCTACTTTACTGTGAGGTCTCCTATTTTGAGAAGGGCTTCCATCAGTGGGTTTTAAGAGCAAGGGGGTGTAGAGGAAACTGCTCAAGGCTGGTTTCATTTTAGCACTCTGTCAGCAGCCTGGCATGACTCTGCTGAAGCAAAGGGTGTGCCAAATAACTGCCAACTCTGCATGAAAGGTGTACATCTGCATAAAGTTAGAGACGTGTGCTTCGTGGACCAAAGTTTCCTGTGTGTCGCAATAAAGGTAAGCTGTGATGGTCCAGTTTACAAGGCATGATTTGAGAGGAACGTGGAGTTTCTCCTAATTGCCTGTCTATAGGATTTACTCTAAGCTTGGCCTGAAGAGGTCTTGAGCAGGTCCTGCTTGACATTCCAGGCAGTAGAATGTTATGGCATAAGGGCTGGGCAGAATTTACTGTGTTCCACTCCATTTTCTGGGTGAATGAACTACGAGAATGTGTGAAAGTATAGATTTAAATATTAAGGCTACGTAACTTCTCCCAGTGTCTGTGTCACAAGTGCAGCAAGGTTCTGTTGTGTCCCAATCAGCTGAAGATGGTTACAGGAGGGAGAGTTTGCTGACCTTCAGAAGCCGCATTCTGGAAGCAGGAGAAATGTGTTGTGTATTTTTTGGGACAATATGCTCCCGCTCTGCTTCCCAGCCTGCTTCCAGAGACAAAGGTGTGCTTTAGCTCAGCGGGATATTGCTCTCCAGTCTTATTTTAGTTTCTAGCAAAAGATGAGCGTCTGTTAGGGTTCTCTGTAGAGGAGGAGGAGAACAAGTAAACATAAGTATCCAAACCCTTGCAGCACTTGCTAACTGGCATACTGATCTGATCCAAACCTTTCCACAAGGCTGTGATGTTTGAGCTTCAAACATGAGCAGCTGGAAGGTGCCAGCTGGCTCCCTCATGACTGCCAGACAGCGTGCCTGCTTGCTGGGGTAGCAAGGCCAGCTGCTGGCAGCAGCTCGGTGCGGCACGCGGTGTGTGGTACAGCCTCACGAGTTTGCGTTTTTGTGTATGCGTTGTAAAAATGAACCAAGAAAACCAAACCCCCCACCCTAATTCTGTTCTGGCTCTGTAGTAGGAAGCGGAAATACCTTTGGGGAGGAAAGAGTGCGTTAGGTTGTTAGTGAGGGAACAGCTGGGAGCATCGCCTTCCTGCATTGCCCTGGGGATGAGTGTTGTCAGTGTCACTTCTGATGTTATTTTTGTTAGAGCTACCTCTGACCCCTCAGAGTGGGCTGTTATGGATCCCTGTGGGATGGGCATTTCTGTATAAGGATGGTATGGCATCACAGTTTACTTCAGCTCTTGTATCAGTTTTTTAACTTCCTTCTACTAGTTTGAAATAATGATCCTATTTTTGTGCTTTGCATTGTATATGCTTTTGGAATGGCTAGTTTTTCTGAATTAAACACTTGTCTGCTCACATTAATTATAAATCGTCACCTTTTTGCTGGGCAGTTGAGTATTTGGTTCTCTGAAATATCTGTTCTGCAGCCTCTTCCATGGCTGTTGATGAGAACCAGCCGGGGCCTGTCAGCTTGTCGTGCTGCCACAAGATGTCATGAGAAGCCGTGTCTGGCTGCAGGACGGGCACGTCTGCATGGCTGGCACTCAGCAGTGCTGAGCAGTCCTTCTGGAGCGATGTGCTCTGGGGGTGTATTGCTTTGCCATTATGCTCTTTTTCTTGAAGAAACGCTTTTTAATATTTTTGCATTGAAACAAAGAAGTCTGGTGGCTGACTGAATTACCGCTGAACGCACCCTGAGGTGACAGCCCTTACAGTGCTGAGGTGTAGCATAGTACTGAGCACCATAAGGCTGGGGTGTTGTTTCTGTGTGTTGTAACCAAGAGTTTGTGGATTGCCAAAGGGTGGTTTGGGTTTTTTTTTTTTTTTCTTTTTTTTTTTTTTTTTTTCATTCTCTGGTATGTTTACTTTGGAAAGAGAAGGAATGTGTTTCCAGAAACTGGAGATGGCTTTTGACCATTATACCCCAGTGTCCTAATCTGTTCACTCTCGCTTTTGCTTTTAAATTCCCAGCTGAACCTCCTTTTTGAAATGTCCACATTATCTTGGGAAGCCTCTGAGCAGAAGTGTTGCAGACACTGCATAACAGCAGGAAATGTTTGCTGCTGCCTACTCTTGCCAGAGAGAATCTGGGTAGAGACTTTGTCAGTTCCTTTGGTCTCATATGTATACCCAAGTCATGGCAGACTTTCTGGTGAATTGTTTTGTGGAGTGCAGTCCTGTCAGAAATTCAGTTTTCTCTCCCATTTTGTTCAATGAGATCTGCATACATAATGTTTAAGCATTGAATGTGGCTTAATGAGCTTTATCTAACTTATTTCTCTGTCAACTGAACATGAAACACACAGAGGGCACAGGGCTTACTTAAAAAATGTTGCGCTTATTCTTGGGGATGAGAGCAGGTCTCAACCAAAAGTCGTTTGTTCAGAGTACCACTGTCTCCATTAGGCCTTGCTGCCTGTGATGCTGGCTGGGTGCTCAATGCCTCTGCACCTGAAGATATCAAGAAAGGGAATGGTTACTGTATATGAGCATCACTGTTTTATTATCTAGGTACAGTGAAAGAGAATCTTAGGACCTGTCAGCAGCAGTAAGAGCCCAGGTAGCTGTAACGAAGCCAAAGGGCACCGTAACTGTGTTTCTATGGAGGAAATGCTGCTAGATTTTGTGCTACTCTTTATTCTCTGTGAGAAGCTGGTTTCTTTTTAGAGTTTGAACACATAGTGTTGGTAGGGAGAGAGGGTGATACTTTGCCAACATAAATATTCACAAGTAAAAGTATTCCTCTTCATATGATTTCAGGGTAATCTTGGAAAAGATTGACATGTTCAGTTGTTATCATATTTGCACTGAATATCCATGTGATCAGCTGGTTCTCCTTGCTGATAGAAGTGCTGGGTTCTCAGGCGGCTTCGTGGATTTTAGTTGGGAATAATGAATAAGATCAGTGTAACTCCGAATTGCAATACACCACATCTACACATATGAATATGAGCCAAAAATATCTCAAGGTTGTCTTGCTGCTTTCTGAAGTCTGAGAGCTATGTGCTAAAGATCTGAGGAACAAATGGGTAAATTAACATATATTTCCTTTTTGGAAAAATGTTCCTCACTTGTTCTCCTGTCTGTCAGCACATGGGGCAATACGGACTCAAACCTTTCAAGAATAGAAGCGTTTGTGTTGTAGGTCTGCAACTATGGAGTCCAGCAGAAGCAGATCCTCATTCCCATTTCTACATCACCTTTGCTTGTTGATGCATGGTGGATATCCTAAAATATGAATAAATGGATGGAGAACATGTGTGGATTGGGTACTAGGTGGGTATACATGTTCTGTCCCATTCTGGTCTGGCCTGTCCTTGATGTGACTATCTTGTTGAGAACCAAGAGCACTGCTAGAGAACAACAAACTTCAGGGAAGCTCTGTTATGTTGTCTCTGACATCCTACAGCTCTTTGGGAAAAAACAAACAAACAAACCCAAAACAAAACGAAAAAACCCTTTAAATCAGCTTCAGTATTGACTATTCTTAAACTTATCAGACAAATGAATGATCTGTTCTTAACATTTATGAACAGATGAATTTCCATGAGCGACCTAAGAATACTTCAGGGGAGCATCATGCAATGGTATTCTAAGGAAATTATTTACACTTCTTGTTTCTCATTTTGAACTGTTTTGGGTATGTCCAAATAGGCAATTGGGATGAGGCATGCTAGGAGCAGCCCAAGGTTTGTGAGTGCTTAGTACCACTGATGAGATTGAGTCTTAGGGCTCCAGAATGTGTTACAGATACTGGATTGTGAAGAAGTAAACCAGATGTTCACATAGCTTCTCAAGCCTCCAGTAGCTTTCTGAGAAATAGCTGTGGCTGATATGCCAGGAGAATTCCTGAAAGAGACCATGGGAGTGGTAGTGACCACTGAATTATCTCAGAGCAAGCCAGGGAGGCTGAGCAAAACAGCTTCACAAAAAGTAGAGATTTAACATCCCTCAGGGTAAGCACCCTAGATCAGCTGCAGGACAGTATTTTTCCCAGTATCCAAGGCCACAAGGGCCAAAAAAACATTAGCTAGTGTACAAAGGCTGGCAGAGGAAGGCCTGGCTTCAGAAGGGTGTGAGGCTCGCAGGGTGCAAAACGTGTGGGAAGATGTTGGCTGATCTGTGCTGACCCAGTAACTTGGACTGTAGGCACAAAGTGGTACCAGGGCAAAGTTAGTAAGCGTTAACAGGTCCTGTAGCTTGAAGAAGTATGTGAAGTTCCTCAACTATATAAATTTTCTAATTTAAAACGTGTCTTGCAAGTTCAGTTTGTGCTACAAACCTTTAAGATATATATATATATATATTCATCATTTCTAGCCATTCTTAGTATGTTGCCACAAGTGTTGTCTGTGACAGTATAGCTTACAATGGAGATGTGAGAGGCTGAATCCGCAAAGAAATAGCAGTGACAAAGGCTAGGAATAAAACATTCTCTATTCAGCTTTCCTTTTAAAAGGAGGAATACATATTCCACAGTTATAAAGACTGTATTGTTGCTTTTCAGATCGGAGTCAATGACACGTACTAAAATATGTCATTAGAAATTGTAGTTCCATTGGTGTAGGAACCGTTCTATTTATGATCCCTATGGAAAGCCTTTGAGTCATGAAAAGCAGTCTGTTCGTAGAAGGAAAATTTAAGAATCATTCTTCTGAAAGTCAGTGCAAAATGAACGTTCCCTTCAGAACATTTTTTCACTCAGTTTCTAGCCACGTAACAAACTGCTGTAGAATTAATTAGAGGCTATGTGAAAACAATGAAAAGGTGTCAGGAAACTCCATGGATTGGAAGTGTTTATTGGAAGTGTCCATTGGAATGGAAACACATTCACCTCCATTACTCATGTAACATGGTTTTGTTCTCCTAGGTCTCCTATATTACTTCTGTTTGTCTGAAAGGACTATTTCAAAACTGAGGAATTGGCTCAGAGTAACTATGATGATGTCTTTGAACATCAGTTTTGCAAGTGATTTTGTATGTTTTTCGAAAGCAGTGCTGAAATCTGAAGTTTTACGACTTCTTGTTCCTGCTCTGTTTTCTTTCAGCATCTCCAGCTTATGTGCTGGCAGAATGTCCTCCCTTGCTTAAATTTCTCACTGTATGTTCTTCCTTCATGTCATACATGACAGACAGATCACGTTTAATTGCTGCTCTTTTCTGCATTTCTGTAATTTGACCAGAGGTGCCTGTGGCGAAGGCACAGCAACCCTACTTATCACTTTCTTGTTGCAGCTTGCCTCTGTGAGCATCAGCACTAATGTGTGCTGTGTCCTGCCTTGTTCTCAAGGGTTTGAGCTTGCTGGAGCTGCTGGGAGCAGTGGCTGACCCCTCATCTGTGTTTGTAATAGTGTGTTTGGTTGCCTGAGATCTTCCTAGGGATGAATGAATGGTGCTGAGCATTGGCAATTCGCTCTGCAGTCAGCATAAGGCCTGTGGTGTTTGCCAAAACGATGCAGTTGTAGTCAGGGTAATCCCTGTGTTGTTATTGGTTAAAATTAGCCAAAAGATGTTGTGCTCCGGGGAAAATATTTTCCTGCTCTTTGTGAGATGTTTGGCTCTGGTCAGTGTGTTCTGCTTGCACTATTATTGGTAACGCTGATTATTTTTCCCTCTACTTATGATGCAGAACAGAATGACATGTCTTTTCACTGGTACATGCTACTTTTGCACATGGGTTCTATTTCATCACTGATCCACGGCAGATGGACCGGCCGTGTGTGCATGGAGTGAGGCTGGGTTGATTGGAGCATGCTAGTGAATAAAGCATGCATTTCATGGCCTGTTTTGAGTGCATCAGTTAGGGATGTCTAAAACAAGTGCTATTTGCCAGAGTGTCAGCAGACATAAGAAATCTGTTTGGAGAACTCAGCAGTGGCAAGGAGTTAGGGCAAGTCCTCTCCTGGCACAAGATTTTTCTCCATCTTTCTGCAGTGTGTGTCCCATAGCAGCCAAGTTCTAAACAGATTTGGTAAATGCCAAACACCTTTTGTGCAGCTGTGTGAGAAATCTGCCCAGGGGAACGATTTATCACTCTCACACATTCTGACCCAATCGGATCCACATTACCTGTATAGAAAATGTACCAGGAAGGAGTAAATCTTTACAGCTTCTTCTGAAAGAGAAAGTTATTCATTTATCATCAGACACATTCTTACGGCTGTTTGCAATTCTGCTAATGACAATGGAAATGTGTGGGGCCCCAGGATGTACCGGGACTCAGGATGCTGTGACAAATGCTACTGCTGTGAGTGTGAGAGCCTAACGCAGGGTAGCTCATAGCACTGTTTGCTCAGTCATTAGAACAGTTATTAACTTCATCACCGAGCTCACGTGGGACTGGCTGGGACCTCGGGTCTGCATTGAGGTGGGTTTTGAGGCAATTCCCAAGAATGTATCCCAGCTATCTTCCTTTTGGATGTACATAATGAGAAATTTTCCTTGTCGCTGTCGCGTTAAGGCAAAGTTTGGATGAAAGTGTATTCATGTAAATCACCTAGACGTTTTCATTATGCTTAGTGCTCAGGCTGTGTATGTCCTAATGCTCTGCCCATCTGCTCTGTGTAAAGATCATTTTAATCATTCAAGTAACCTTTATCTTAAGTTGCTTAAGCTTCTTGTGCAGATTACTGCAGAGATGAAACTGGTCAGCTCTCCCCAGGATGTGTCTGGTGTCCCATATCCATCTTTACTATTAATGCTTCATTTAACATGAGTCCTCTGTGCCATATTCATTACTGAGATAAGCATTTAATAGAGATTTCATCTCTTTTCTGGTAGATTCCAAGTTTCCTTTGTAATAAGGGTGGGTAAAGTCATTTTGTTGTGAGTTTTAAATGCATCATCTCACTTGAAAGGTAAATTAATCTCCTGGATCAGAGCACATGGTCTTCGTGACCTAACTGAGTTGCAGCAGGGAAGAATCTGGCCCACAGATGCTTTTAAAACAAAACATAAAGGTATCATCACACACTGCACTTTCTTTCCATTAAAACTTAGATTGCATCATAGATGATTACCCAGTGGAGAATAAATTTTCTAATTCTTTTTGCTAGTTGTAACTGTATTCATTTTCCTGATTTGCAGACTGCACTTACCAGCTCAGATGTAATGCATTCTCACTTTTTCTGGTTGCCACAAATGAATCTTAACAGCAGCTTGAAATAAGACATTAAAATTTCACTTACCTGTGAAAAGACTGTGAACATTGACCATGTATAGTTGTAGGGCAGTCTGAAGGCTTTCAGATTATTGACCTCTAATGAACTAAAAATATGGCTATGCATTAAGTAAAGCAAAAATAAAGAACTATTGAAAATACAGAGGGAGAGATCTTTGAATAAATCCTTTAATAGTTGCTATAATTTCCTTTAATACAAGTGATCGAGGACGTAATCAGCGATGTATTTAACGGCGAGCAGAGTTTCCTCACAGGTTGGCTTTATCTGAGACTCAGGCAGAAGAAATCCATAATTGCCCGTGTCACGGAGCTCAAAAGTGAAAGAGTACTTGATGCCTTGATCGTAAGCCCAGTCGTCAGAGCCTCCTGCAGCAGGGTCTGGAGAAGAAATAAAACATAACAGAAAAAGTGGAAATGTCAAGTCACAGAACCAGAAATACAGAACAAACAGTTAGAATAGGATATATAGTGAGTCAATTGTGAGATCCATTTCAGGTTGGTGTACTTAGGCTAGTACTTACAGATTGTTGTAGCTCCTGGGCCATATACATATTCAGTATTGTACAAACTGGACAGTTTTTGGGTTGCAGCACTAGCAATGGCGTTCTGTAGGGAAAGAGCAAACACAAATCCAGATTTCCAGAAGTATTCTGAGTGAATCTCAGCAAACAGAATGTAAACTGAAAAGCTGTGCTTGAGAAGGTATTTGTAAACAGTCGTCCACCTCTCAGAATGATTAGATGCCAGTAGTTTCCAGTCAGTAAAAAATGTAAACCTGTCAGTAAAAACCTTGTTCTCCAAGCTTCAGTGGTGCATAGTCCTGTATAAGTTGGGGCAATAGCAAACAGTATTTTCTACACTTAAAAGAAACCTGTACAAGACTTAAAATAAATAAGGAATCCCTGCAAAGAGTAATAACTTGGTACAGTAGATTGCAAACATAATGGCGTTTCTTTTCTTTCTGTTCATGCAGCTTATAAATTCGGAATAGCACCAGTGTAGTCAGCAGAGTTGGACCCTACTGGAAGTAGAAGCAGTCTTATAAATGTTAACAGACAAAAAAGACATAAATTACCTCAGAACCATATGTAGTCTCGTTAATTTCATTTCATTTCCTGTGCTCAGAGGGATTTGTTCATCTCCCACTGATTCCAGTGAGGCCTGGATCAGGCCCTTCAGTACTACCACGAAGCTTTGTATGTTTGCATTAAGGAAAATTACAGACTTTGGAATGTGTGGTTTTTCTACTTCTTCATTATACAGCATGTCAGTGACAAAACATGAAAACTATTACTAACAGATGATGAATGTGAACTATTTTTGAAAGCAGATGTTCAGTATAAGAATAAGCAGTGGGTTGCCTTATCTTTGTTTGTGGCCTACAGCTGAACAGCTCGCTATCCCAGGAATTTCCTCAAGCCCCTTCTTTCCCTATAGGTTATGCTCTGGCTTATTTCCCAGTGGAAGAGAGGTTGTAGAGTATTCTGTTTACCCTCATGATTTGAGTGTTTCTGTGAATTACTCAAAAAAGCATATTGGACCATGCGTTTTGAAATAGTTTAGAGAGAGCTTCTGCAAAACAGCATCAAAATATGTTTGCATTAATGCTGGTAACCTGCCACTGATCTGCAAGGGTTTTCCTGCTTGTAAGTGCTGCAGTGTGATTCAGAGCAGCAGGGGTCGCTGAGCTCTCTCTGGCATTTGCTAGCGAAACTACAGGGTTTTTTTTTCAGTTGTTTTTTTTTTTTTTTAAATAATATATACATTTAATCAGAAGCTGTGATTGAGTCAAATTTGTTAATTATTATTTTAATTCATTATTAAAAGTAAAATGATTATTCCTCTTTTCAAATATATGCAAAGAAGAAACAAAATTTGGAAAGATTAGTTTTATGCTACTTATGGGCCTGCTGTTTATTAATATTTGGTCTCTCTTCAGTGAACTGCACTGTAGAGACAACAGAACAGCGAAGCTGCTGTTAGGGAAGAGTGGGGCATACCTTTCTCTCTGCCAAATGACTGCTTCAAATCATACCAGAAACGGCAGAAGAAAAAGGATGTCAGGAAGTCTATTTACCCGGGGTGTATTTTGCTACTGACCAGGAAGTTATGAAAAGGATTTGTAGGAAGAGAAGTTGAGATTTCCAGCTGTAAAGAGACTGGAATCCAAATATACAACTTCCTCAAGTTCTGCAGCTTGGAGATTGATGTGGTATTTAAATGACCCTTTCCATTAACTGAGCAACATGACTGAGTATTTATGACTTCATCTTGAAATGAACATTTATCAAAAGGTTTGAAATCTGATTTTTTTTCTCTATTAAGTGACTCTTTCCCAGTTGCTTTCCTAATGGATTTACAGTACAACATCTGAAGGTCAAAACTAAACTTCAACTTCATAGGAACTAAAGTCACCTCTTTCTCATGGTATAAAAATGAGGAATAGTAAAAATGAAGTCAATGCTTCTGTGTCTAAGACAACATGTTTTTGAAAGGACTTGTGATATTTAGCTTCTGAAAAATAGTTTGGATTTTCGTGCCTGTATGCTATTTGGAATACAGCTGCCAGGAGAAGCTATCTCATTCACCTTAGAGGATACTCTTTGCTGCTGACTGATTTCCAGAATTTCTTTGTTTAACTGGCTTAACTCAATTGCTGTGGTTTCTTTGTTTGTTTTTAACTGTCAAGAATCTCTCTGTTGCGAGGAAAACTCTGCTTGGAGATATAGAAGCAGAGAAGCGAGTGGCGCCCTGAAGTCCTAGGAATAACTCCAAATCAGTACCTCGTAGCTGGGAGCAGAAATGGCTTTTCAGGTTCTGACTCACAGCTGAACTCGCAGAGCAGGTTATTTCAGCTGAAGGTGTATTCCCTGCACTAATCATCCATCTGCGTTTGCACAGCAATTACTAATACTTTGCCTAATCTTGTGTGTGGAGTGCACAGGCCAGTGAGACAGCACAGTTGTGTTCTCAGTTGTCATTATCTTACATAACTTACAACCTTTAAATCTATCTTTATTAGTGTTTAATGAAAGATATGTCTAACTGGCCTCTCCTTCTATCACATCTGGAGCTTTGAGCTAACAACATAATTTTCCAGGCGAAGCATCTTCTGCCTGTTAATAGATAATTCGGGGGTGGGGGGGGGCAGCTCCCTCATTTCATTCTTCCATCGTCAGGCCAGATTTACCAGCAAACCGTGGCTGTTTAGAAATACTTCAGGGATGTTGATTACACAGCAGCTGCATGCAGACAGCTCCCTTTGCCATCATAATCTGGAGGCACCTGTTCTCTGAGTGACTGGACCAGACTCTTCTCTCTCTGCACTGCAGATTGATTTGCCCAAGAATGAAAACCGTATTTTTCCTTCCACCTCTGTCTCATGTACTACTTAAGCTTCCTTTGTAATGAAAGTCTGAAGGGTGCTATTTGCAAAGTTGGCTGTAGCTAAGTGAAGCTGCACTTCCGAGGCTTCTTGTTTTGGCAGTAAAACCAGACTCCCCTCAGGAGTCCGTGGCTGATGTGTAATTTAGTGCACTGTTTTGTTGTTGCTCATGGTTAAGCATCTCCCCCAAGAGTCTGGGGAATCCAGCCAAGTGGAAGACTTCAGTATGATGCTCTTTTTCCTTTGCAAGCCAGTTTCTCTGAGGCAGTCTTACGGACTGCATAAGAAATTGATCCCTAGTGAGAGGGTTTCCAGTGTGACTGTGTTAAGGTGAATCTGCCCTGCAACTGTAGGAGACTTGACTTTGAGCCAGGCTCACGCATGAGCATCATCTGAACAAAGCTGCTACTGTAAGCATCCTTTTCAGAGTAGTGACACTGTCAGTACAGAGCAGATCTGTTTTGACAAACTCAGTGCAAGTGCTTCCAAATATTGCTTTTCTGGCTCCTTCCATTTGCTATGCTTCCCACTTTCTCTACCAAACATATGCTTGTAACAACAGTGCAAACAAAGGAGTTTGAAACAGTACAGATACTATAGTATAGATTGTGACTCCTCCCTGGTATGTCTGAGTCCTTTAGGAAAGTAGGATTTTTGTTCAAAAATTTGTAACTACAAGTATTCCTACACTTTAAAAACATTCTGGAATTAAATCAGGGATGAAGAGACTTTTCTCCTAGGCATCAGGTTAAATAATCAGAATAATAGTATTCACCAAGTTATGTAACATATTTGAAATTCATTCTTGCAGACTGCACGGAATCTACACCTATCTCTGCTTTCTACTTTGTTCTATTTTAAGGGCTCAAAAGGAAATGAAATGGTAGACCAACCCAACATAGCAGATGAATTTCAGTGAGCTCAAATAACAGAAGTGGAAATCTTGTATCTAGAAAATGATCTTCAGCAGTGAATTAATGCAATACTCCATGGCCTACCAAAGAAAAATAATAGAAATACACAAATCTAATATGCAGGCATGGATTTGGTGCTGAGTTTGTTCAGCTAAGAGATGGAATTGAGCTCTATCAGTTCAGAACCAACTCAAATACAAACAAAAATTGATAGAGCTAGATTTTAATTTGCTGAAAATGAGGAAAGCATGGGATGACCTAGAAGAAAAGTAAGGCCAAAATCTGAATCGATTAAAACTTATGGGTTGAACGATTTATGCAAAGTGTGATTAAATACAGAGGCCTTCATTGCAAGAAGACAAAAATATGAATAGTAAAACAAAGATAAAAGAATCTTTTTGGGGTGGGGAGAGATACTGGTCTTGCCAAGCACATTTTTTAATTGTGAAGAGCTAATGCTTCTGTTCTCCATAGGCGATGGATTCAAGTGTGTGTTCTGTGTGTAATGTAACTCTCTAGGGTATAGTAAATAATGAGCCAAGTGAGGATTATGAGGCAAGCAAAATGTGATCCACCAAAAAAGAGTACATTTTTGTTTTCAAGAGTCATCTCCAGAATATTGTGCAACTTCTGAGAAATTTCTGACCTAGATTTTCCTGTCTTGGGTGTTTTTATTTATTCATGTATTGTTTGGGTAACAGTGAAATTTCTGTGCAGCATTTTGGAAGTGAGAAAAATAAACAAATGAACTATCCCATCCTGAATACAGAGAGAAAAAATTGGGGATAATTCTTGTGTTCTGTGGGATTTAGTTCCTCTTGCCTCTGAGGAAAAGGATGGGGAGTTGTGAGAAGCAAGAGTTATACATGACTTTCATCTTCTGTCATACAAGCTAGTTCTGAGGTGGTTGAGGATAGCCCTAATCCCCCACTCAAACCAAGTTACGATAATTTGAGATTGCTATGATTAGCTATAGCAATGTAAGATGAAGCATAAAGGTTGCTGGAACTCCCAGAGTGCCCTGTTTTACCTGAGAAACCAAAACCAGAAGAGTTTTATGCCTTCTGTGATTTCTTGAGACTGTGAGCAAAAAAAGTCTTTCAAGCCCCAAGACACTGCTCTGTGTTCTTGCAGGAAAGGAAGGTACAAGCTTTCTCTTTCTTTTCTGCAGACCTACTGATTTCAATCTCAAGTTACTTAATTTTTGTACCTTTATGTATCTCAGACACTGGAATGTAGCACAGACCCCAGTGTATTTTGCTACCTTTAATTAAATATAATGGAACAAAATATTATTAATGATAAGCAGACCTGAAATTTTGTTTAACCACATGTCGAGCTGCTCACTGGAAGAGATAAGAAATTGCAGCTATATTTCCTTTAATTTATTAGATCTGTCAGAGTAAAAATAACATCCAAGATAAGATAATGGCACTATAAATTTTGTTTCATTCAAAAAGTGATTTATGGTCCTCTTATTTGTCCAAACAATTTCTATGAAAGGCTGAGATGCTAATTTTTCAGCATTTCTCCAAATTCTAGATCTAGACAAAACTTTTCATCACAGAATAATGACTGGCATAAGCCACAATGCCTCTTTTTGTAAGTGTATCATTTTAAGCAAATACAACTATTGATGGAAAATCTTAAATTTCTTTAGTTACGGCTCAAACGAATGTGCTTTAGTTATCTCAAGCAGCCTGAAAAGCCACACATTTGAACCTGACCCAGAGCCTGTGAAAGTCAGTCTTTCTATTGAATTCATTGGTGTTGGAGTGAATTGGGCCATTTCTGTGTAATTACCCCAGCTATAGGCAGTTTTGATTGGATGATGCTCTGAAAGAAGGATTTTTGGCAAGAAGTCTTCCCTTGTTAAAGTCAGATACTGCTCAAGTAGAACATCTCTGGGATCCTGCTGTCTTTTTGTTGGTCTCACCAGTAAAAGAAATATTTTCCCTTAATTAACACATGAAAACCACTCATCGGGTCACCTAGTCATTGGTGGTGAGGTTGTAATTGCTTTGTATTGGAAAATAATGGAACTCCCTCTGGGATCATTGTACCCAATTTAAAGTATGGGATAAAATGGCAGCGAAAAGACTAACCTATGAAGTGAAATCAAATAGGTGAAGAGAAGTATATAGATTGCATTCCTGAGCTATTTATTTCTTATTCTGAATGTTAATTGTAGACTTGTTCTCTGTGGCAGGAAAATAGGACTTCTGTTAATTAAAAGCTGGAGAAGCACAGTAAGAGAAATTCATTGAATTATGTTCTATATTGTAATATGGTTTTTATCGTTAAAATTTAATTTGACAAAAGAAAGTGAAAAACAAGAAAATCACTAGTTATTATTTCTGAAGACTGTTTAAATGGATAGGATTTACTGCATTTTTTTTTAATACTGGGCCACTGATGTAAACTTTCTCAGTGTAATACTGTGAGAAGCATGCTGGAGTTTTAGTTAAGTTTCACATTTGCTTTTAATTCCAAAAGCTGAGTGGAATGTCATGCAACTTTTTAGCACATGTGAACTTTGTGATCTTGACAATGAAGCAGCTCAAGAGCTTTGGGCTGTTTATTGCCTGAGACTAAACTGCAACGTGTGAAATGTGGAAAAAATGTGAAAACTGAAGATAAGAAATTACTATAGTTCCGCAGAATAATTAGAATCAAAGATTTCTGGAAAATAAATTAAGAAAGCAAAATTTTCATCTGGATTTCATCCTCTCTTTTAAGCTGTAAAGTATGCTGCAACAAAGTTCACTGTTGGCCCAGGTTCTTGTTTGTGCTTTGGAACTGTGACTTCTATTTGGGAGCACTCATAAATCTGTCAAGTTCCCCCAGCAGAGCAGCACACTTAGTGTTGTTGCCTTGGACTTTTGGCAGCATCCAGGAAAGAGAGGGAATCAAGATTTGTTTGTTTTGTTTAGCTCTGTTGTTTTCCCTGCCAACAGCTTCTAATTGCTAATATGCCAAAGAACTGAAGTAATTTTATTATTCATGATTGTTGATTCTTGGCCTTATGAAATGTTTACAACTTTTACGCACGCTTAATATTTAACTTTTTTTAAAAAATTCCAGACTGTTATTCAAGTGGTGTTAGGGTGTGTCCTTCATTTTGGATGAATAAAAGAGGAGTTGCCATTTAAGACATGACAATTACATTTATTATTGACAAAAACTGCCTCGTTTTCCTCAACCTGTATCATTCTCTTCGACAGGAGTCTCACCCCTTCAGTGAGAAGTAAGGTTCAGTAGGAATTGCTATTCAGGGTTCCTTATTTGCTGGTGCTGGTACCAATTCAGTCATTTCTGGGTAGTTATTACAATCTAGCAAGCTGTCAGCATAACTTACAGAGCATAATGTTTCTGTGTGATGTTCTGCAGCCCCACACACTGTAAACTCTTGCATCAGGAAGAAGGAGCTCACATGATGTAGTGAATTTCTCTATGGCATGTTTGGAAGGCAATCTTGACCTTGCAGCACATTCAGTGTGTATGAGGAATTAAGTAAGGCCTGCTCTGTGCCTGAACTATGTGGAAGCCATCACATTTTCTCTTGTTCTTGAGGTATTTTCAAAAAATTGGCAACATACACTCTTTACTGATTGTTAAAGAAGCTGTCTGAATTTAAATAGACCTAAATAGTGCTCTTTCATTATATCAAATACATCCTTTTCATTACATCAAAATGACAAAGAACTTGTGCTTACCAGTTCGCTGTAGTCCTTTGGATGTGTATAAGTGTACGAATAAGGGAACAGTAGCAGCTGGGAGTAGGAGTGAATAGTCAGGTATGCTTTGATTGTAGAAAGATGTTCACGAATAAAATCAGCCAAAGCCTTAGTTTCCTTTTCAGACTCAGGTGCGGAGCCACAGTAAGTGGAATCGCAGGGTCTCTTTGATGCCCCCAGTGCTTTGAAGGACAGAATATAATGTAAGAATGTAATCAGTAGTTAATATCACACTCCTAACAATCAACTTCCTTATTATTATGTGAATTTCGTAATAAGCCTTGGAAATCCTAGTGCCACACATGTACCATATCAGAAGATAGTACTTTATTGCACAGTTAAGACACTCCTAAATGTGCTCTGTAATTTTGTGCATGTTTGGAGGGACGTGAGTTTTTATGCAGAGTTCTATAGTATCTAAGTGATTTGGGATATTTGTTTCCTTACGTTAAAGTGCTCTCCTTGCACATGCCCCCATATCTGGATGCTTTCAGGAACCAGCAAAGAGGGTACCCCTCTGCAACAAGTGAAATCAACCAAAAGAAAAAATATTTTGACTGCTCTTCTGAACTCTGCTGTTCATAGAAGTAGCCATACTGATGACACCAGTAACTAAAATCTGTTTTTTGTTGGGTTTTTTTTTGGATGAATTCTGAACACAAGCTATTTCACAATGCTGTATTGGTGGTCTTCAATCAAAATCATGATGAGCCAACCGTAATGTAAGGGGAAAATCTGTAACTAAGTATTTTGGCTATTGCATTTCTGGGTGATTGCTGCAGATGCTATTACGAGACACTTACTGCACCAGCCAGCATTGAAATTCCTGTTGGGATCAGTACCAACGCAAATGCTGCCAGTGTTTTTAGAGCGTGTCTTTCTCCACATACGGTCCTAAAATAGAATGGTGAAGCTTATAGTAAAAGGAAGAAAAAGTTCTAACAGTTGACCTAGCCAGCAATATTTCTGAGAAAGAGGGATGTACTTACATTTGTCCAAGTGTAAATGTAACCATCAATATTAACAACTGGCAAGACATAGAAGTCCAGGCTGTTGAGAAGTTTGGTCATGGTACTATCTGTTCCGTAGGTCTCAACAGCCTAATCAGAGAAAAGCAGAAAGAGCTGATGATGCCTTTATAGAATGGAAACATCTCCAGCATATATTTGAGAGCCTGGATCTAGATAAGGAATTACTGAATGTGAAAAGTGAAGTCATCCAGGTCACTGCGCCACATGAGTTGGTAGCTCTGATGTTATATATGCTCAGAAGATTTACAGTGACTGAAAGCATGCTGCTAGTCATTTTTTTCTGGTAGATAAATTATATTTAAACCAATGTAGATTATGAACAGGATGATGAAAGAAAGATTTCCATCTACTATCTCCTCACTGAATGGTAGAAGAAAGTTCTGCTTCATATACTCTCCCTATATCGTCACCACTTGTTTTTAGATCAAATTGCTAATAAATTTTGAATGTTATTTTTTTTTAATATCTTTTGTGCAGATAAATTTCATCAATAACCAAAACTCTAGAGAATGTTTCCAGTCATAATGCTTTGGGTGCACATATTCATAGAGAGGTGGATTTTTCCATGCATTTTTCCAGCTAGTACATCATAAGAACTCCTGCCATAAACCTACATATCCCATCTCTTCATGACCTACCCCTTTGTATGCTTGTTCAGAGGTTTAAATCAGACTTGAATGAGCGTCCAATTATAACTGAAATTTGCTCTAAAGGCCTGGTTGGATCCTTGTTTCCTTTATTTTCAAAGATAACACATCTTATTCACAACATAGGGAGCAATGCAGCAGAGAAAGGCATCTACTGTCCTGCGAGTAGAACAGGCTGGAGGTGGAATCTGGAAAAGCAATTTTAGGTCACTAGAACTTACCTTTTTCCTGTGTTTTTTGTTTGTTTATTTCTTTAGTTGGTTTTTTCCCCTTCTTTCTTTGCAGATACAAATAATTATCTACTTTGTTTTTCCTCTAGTTTCTGACTTCTACATTTAGAAGCAATCCCAGCTGAACCACCGATGACTCTCAGAGGACTGCACTTTAAAATTGTTTCTACCTATCCACACTCGCATCCACTGAGCAGAGCCACTGCTGGTGTCAGGTACATCCATGAATTAAATGATCAGACAGTGAAAATGACAGCCATAGTGACGTGAATTGCTGAGAGAAAAATGGTAGCGCATACTGTCTGCAGCCTTATTGGGAGATAATGAAATAACATTCCCTTTGACTCCAATGAGATGTCACTTTCAATTTCCACTGTTCCTTACACAAAACCGCATGGCTGTCTGAGAAGATAAAGGTTATACTTACCACCAATGCCTCTGCAAGCATATGTCATACACATGCTTAGGTTGTCTTAAGCTACTCAAAGATTACAGGGCAGCCATTAATATCTAGGGTAAGTGGTTAAAAGAAAAGTAATTGCATTTTGTAAAAAAATGTTTTGATCATTACGCTTACTGACTTCTTTCACAAACCACTGGCAGAAAGCAGGGGAGATCCATTCTCTTGCATGGAAACCACAGTCCATGAAGATGGCCTTCTTATTCGTACCACTTTTTCCCAGCTACAAAAACAAACAAAAAACCAAACCCAAGTCCCAAATGAACCAGTTTTTATGCAGAATATGTCTATCAGCTTGTTGACCTAAAGAGTAAAATTTCATAAATATAACATTCTCTGATTAAATGGAAAACTAGGGAGTGCTGTCAGCTGTAGTTGACAATGATATTCAAGCTAAAACCTTATAATCTTAATAATTTTATTTTTATTAACATAGGTAACTCCTTCCCCCACAATAATAGATTGTTCTCTCCTGTTGATATATTTATACACTATGGTATTTCTAGTACTTAGCTTTGTTTCAGTGGGTGATGGATGCTTATGCAATTTTAGGCAAATAACCTCTATCCTCTCACCTTTATTTATTAATGGTATCTTATTTACTTATCAGAGTTATTAAAAACAACTATATCTAATGAAGAAACAAACATGTTGCCTTTTGCTAGAGAGTCTGATGTTTATAGATTCTTTTAGAGTAAACATGCTTACAGAAGGAGAGAATATAAAGGTAGATGATAATACATGTGGCTCACAGGATTGTTGTTAAATTTATGCCTGAACTTCTAATAATTTATTATGCCCCTTAAATCTTAAGGTAAGAAAAGTCATAGAATAAGTAGTGCAAAAAATCCATTTGGTTTCTTCCAAAATGTGTATTAATATCTTGCATCATCATTCAGTAGATATCATAAACTTACGGAGGTTAATAGCGGAAAAATAGTCTTGCACAAATGAATCCCTGCACTTACTTTGAGAAGGTACAGTGGCCGTCCTTCATATGTTTCCCCAATTACACTGCGAGAGACAAGGCTTGGGTTCTGAGCAGCAATGTCAGCAGTCCAAGCAGCTATCTGTTTAATAAGGAGAATAAATATGTTGATGTGTCTGTCCTCAGGTCCAGAGAAACTTATTCACTGCTTTCAAACCAGAAAGGTCCTTTTGAGAACTGAACCAATTTAATACCACTGATAGATTTAGAAGAACTTTTAACTCTTTCTTGTACTTGAGCTATATCTCTAATCCTAGTTTTTTTTTTTTTGTTTTTTTTTTTCCAGTGGTAGTGCAGACTGGAAACTGTTGCTGAACTAAGATATTCTGATATGAATTCATCTAAAATTTCCAATCATTGAAGCTGGTGGGTCAAGAAACTTTTTGAATGCTAATCTTACATAGGACTTAGAGATTATGATTTTGTCATCCTTTTAATTCTCTTAACAAAATAAAACTTTTTTCCTGTCATAATAAGTAGATTGAATGCCTTAAATCTTCTACATGTTGATATGCTTTTCAGATTCATAGCTCTTTTCTTTATTATTCTTGAACTATTTACAGAAGCACTGGGCAGGGATTTGTGGGAACAGTCCACCAAAGTCAAATACAAAAGAAAGAAATATGTGCAGGCAGATGGGTTATGCAGATTATCTCTGTAATGAATCACAAAGAAGGGAGAGATTTTGGAGAGGGGGTTATCATATTAACGGATGGTACACGGGAGGAGAAGGGAAGATTGATAGAAGAATATCAGAAGCCTTTTTCACTATGGAGGCTAAGACATCAAGCTGATAAAGTGGAAAATTTCTGGACTTTACCTGTTCCCAGGTGTTGTATTTTTCATAGCTGTGACCAGTGCTACGAACTTTGCTGTCAAACTGAGTATGCAGTGCAGTCTGCAGGTTGTCAATCAGAACTCTGCAGTAAGACACCATGAAAAAAGGAAAGAAACGTGCAATTTAGTAGCAGAAAATCAAGCACCAGGTGGATATCTTCAGAATTGCACTAAGGCCATGTTGATTGTGAAGAGAAATGTGGGGGACTGGTTTATGCATTTGAAAATAATAATGTCATGTTCCAGTTTCAGTCTCCTTTCTGCCTTTGCTGACAGAATGATCACAAAGCAATAGCTTCTAAACTTGCACCCGCCCACTTTACTCCTGTAGTAGCAAACCTCTGGAGTGTCAAGAGTTTGGTTTAGGAAGAATGGTAATGCTGAAATAGGGTCCATATAAAATATAAGTTCTTTATCCAAGAGCAACTCTCCTTTGCCTTGGACTGACCTTGTGATGTCAGATTGCCTCTTCCTCAAAAGGAAAAGGGCATTCTCTTGAACTGGTGATGCTGAAGGACTGCAGAATTATACTGCAGTAACATAACACCATCCTGTTGTCAAGGATCTCTAACAACCTAGAGATGTTTGCATGATTAAATTCTTTATCAAACCAAGCTTCCAAAATTTAGTTGCAGTTTGCAGATGGCAAGATCCATCCATCCAATCTGCTTTACTGCTTGTGAGAAGAGCTATTAAAATAGCAGCACATCATGGCATACAGAGAAAACCACCCTGATATCCTGTCTGCATTGGCTCAATCTCTCCTGTTCATTATTCCCTGGGGCTGACAGAAAGGCACTGCTCATCATCAACCATGGTCTTGAGGACCTTCTACTTACACTTCAACCTTGGCTATAAAAAACTATGAAGTTTCCTTGTTTTTTCCAGTGCTTGTCTTAACATCCTTACAAATTCTCACTTGTTTGGGATATGTCCTCGATCATTTGGGTAGAAGAGCAGGAGGCCACTTTGTGAGGCACCACCAGCCTCCAGAACAAACAGTGCAAATGACCATGTTGACGTGATGTCGTGGCACTGCAGCTCCACTTCAAAAGAATTTTAACCACTTGGGTTGTCACAAGGACACACCACTGAAGTTTGTCAGGGACATCTTCCAGACATTATGGCCTTTGTTGCAATCAAAAGCTTTGTGTGTGGACCTGAGGGTGTTCATAAATATCGTAGGAAAAACTAGCATGTGTAACTCCTCCTTTGCCAGAGAAGAAATTCCAATGAAACTGGATGCCTGAGCTATGTCTGGGCTGAAGCACTACTGAGAACAATCTCTTTTAGGATGTTTTTAACTCGGTTCCCACCATGGCATCAAAAGAGTGCTTAGCTAACGTGGGGATGGCAAGTTCAGGGAGAGATTATCACTAGATTTAGCAGATCATAACAGCTATGTTTCACAAGAAGTCCAAAAAAGGAGTTTGATCTGGTAGAAACAAATCTGAGTGACAAAAACTCTGAATTAAGTCATGGGAGTTTGATCAAGTACAACTGAGTTTTGTGTCTGCATTTATATATACACTACACATTGAAAAAGCCTGCTAATCAAGCAGGGCCAAGGAGGATTCAATGGAGGATGTGTGACAGGAAGATAAGTTAATCAACATTGAAAGTATTCAACATGTTTTCTCCAATATTCAGTCGCCTCCTTCTCAAAATACAATACCGAGAACAAACTTACTTATAATCCACTTTGTTTTCTTTCAAGAGATGTTCAACCTCCAAAGCCTTGTCAGCTTCAACTCGGAAATCAACTTGCATTTTTGGCTTTACCAATTTGACGTAGTCTGGCTGCCAAAAGTCAACCTGAAAGAAGGCCAAATGAAGATATGAACAAATACATACGTACCTATGACTGTGAGGTTTTAGAGAGTGTATGTATGATATAGTGATGCTGATTGTGATTAATACAACAGATTTCATTCCTATGTTACACTGAACTGACCTTGCTTGCCAGAAAAATAGACTGAAGTTTTAAATAGAATTCAATGAAGGTGATATTATTAGACCTTCGAACTTATATAGAAGATTTCTGGAGATGACAGTGACAGTTTAACAAATGCCAAGCATCAACTCAGTTTTTGAGTAAATTTAATTTTTTACTTATTAGATTACTTAACAGGGACTGCACTGGTCTTGCACAGTGCTAAAATCAATACTTGGTATTTTTTCTTTTCAAAATTGAAGAAGGAAAAAGATGAATATCACCCTAAATCAAATGATAGGTAGCCCTTATATCCATTAAAATATTCTGAACTTCATTTAAAGGAATCTGGTATAAAATAGATGTAAAAGAGTTTTGGAACATATGGAATATTGTCTGCTCTGAGTGTTCTGTACAATTATTACAGCATCTGAATGCATATAGATTTGTGAGCACTTTGCAAAATTTGTAACTCTCTTTACAACTTCTTTCATTCTTTGTACACGTTTTATTGGAGGTTTTTGCCTATCGCCATTAAAGAGAAATGTTCTCCCAACTATAGCAAGGTACGAACATACTTTACATACATCAGCTGCAAAGAACTGCTGCCGTTGTGTCTTTAAGACTCATTTTGCTGCAGTTTCTAGGAGGAGTCTGTGTCTTCAGAAGATACTGTTTAACTCATAATGGACAAATGATAGTGCAATTACTACTTCACATATTTTTTCTGAAGTCAGCTTTAAAGTCTCTTTTGGATTCAGAGTCCAAAAGATTTAGAGTAGATTAAAGGTCAATGTAAACAAAGCTGTTTTACCAGTCTAATGCCTTTTCAGCCTTTCATGTCTGGAACATAAAGGACATTGGGGCTGGTGGAGATATTCACAAATGATGTATCTTCAAGTGAGATGGCTGTTCAGTGTATACCGCTACCACATAAGTCCTGACAGATTGCTTTGTATAACAACAGTAGTTTAGAGATCTTTTCTTTACTTTAAAGAAAACAAGCAAATCCCTCATACTGCAGGCTTAGAGGCAAACTTGTTATATTCATTTTCATAGAACTAGCAGCAACATACCACTAGTATATTCTTCTGTAGAATACAATACTGTTTCAGCATACTGTACTACCCTGCTGCTACTACTTCTCCACATCTGCACTTCATTAAAAATACCATCCTTTTATCCTACAGATAATGGTGTCTTCTTCACCAACAGCTATTTTACAACATCAAAGCTGAAGAGAAATATTGAAAACACATTTGCTGTCCTTATTGTTTTTTCTCATGTCACTATGTCATCATCTATCTACTTCAAGGTCAGTAAGAATCATGCAGCTTGACTGGAGAAAGAAAATTTTAAAGGAAAGTCAGAGACAAAAGGTGACATGAGAGGCTAAGAGGCCAAAACAAAGTTCAGTTTGTTATGAATACAATTTTTTAGCTTTATTATTATTTAGATTTTTTTTAGATTCTTGAAGGCACCCCACAATGAATTTATAATTTCAAAGTAACTTAATTAATAAATTGTGGTGGGCACTCTCACACTCAAGCTGAGGTATCTGGACTTTTCAGGTAGGCATTAGATTGTATTTGCATAATTCCAGCTTTATCACCTTGTCCTCTTCCTTCTGAAGAAGTGCTCCTGATGAGTTGGCTGGAATCAGGATTAGGTGTTTAATTTAGTAACTTGTTTTCATTTTGTTGTTTTTTGGTTTTGGTTGCGATACATTAGTTGAGGAAATGGAGAAATATATTCCCTTTGGATTCAATAAAGTTCCTTCCCCAAGTTCTTTACCTGCATTTTACTGGCAAGGGAATGGATGATTTCCACCTGCTCATCGTTCTGTGGAATCACACGGAACACCTTGTGGCTGAAAGGAGAGAGAAACTGGGTTTTAAAAAGATAAGTCAACTAAAAGACTTATGCTCACGAAGAAACCGTGAAAACATAAACCCGATGTCTGTACATACCCATCAAAAGCAAGATCTTGCAGGTGAGCAGAAGCAACTGCAGCACCTATGAGAACTAAGAAAGCCCACATTGTTTTAGAGAAGTAAACAGGTGTTCAGTTCTTCTGGGCTGCTTTTATAATCTCTTCTGTCCTTTTTTTAAAATCAAATATACATGAAAACAACCCACTGATCAGCTGACAGGTTATCCCTTTGGCCTTGTTTGGTTTGCATATTATTTATAATGTGTATTTTACTCCTCACCTGTGAAAACATTTGAAAGTCTCAAAGGTGGTAGTAGCGATAGGTTCTGAGGAATTTTGCTGCTAGAACTGGATGAACTTGTTATGTGAGAAACTGAATTTAATCCATTTTGTTCTTTTCTAGTGTTGTTTTTTTTTGTGTGTGTGAATTTTGATGAAAAGTGTAATTACTTTCTCCAATTGTTTGGTTGCTGGATTAAAAACTTCAAAATACTTAATTGTCACCTTATATGATGGCTGATGACTATTGTGTTGCTGCAGGGTGACCAGTCTTCTTAAACACACAGCATTGTCTCTTTTCCTGAACGGGCTGTGGCTGACTGTGACAGAGTCAAAGAGCCTGAAGAGGTAACAGTTTGGATGTATGAGTTATCAATCTTTTCCCAGTAGGGAGGAAAGGTACTGAACTTGTTCATTGCTCAGTTGTCTCACTTGAAGGAAATCAGATGTCTGCAGAACTGAAGGTGCAGAAATTTCTAGTTGCAGTGGAGTTGTACATATTCTTCACATAACATATTCACAGATTCGTTTGTTCTATTTATACCATATGAAAATCAGAGGTCAAATTAATTCTCTTGTGGGAATTAACTATAGGCCAAGAGGTTCAAATGACACATAGTCATACAAATACATTTTCATTTTTGTCTTCCATGTTGTTCTTAAACTATCTGAGAATAGCACTCTCGCATCACTGTGCTTGCATCTGTTTAGTTTTCATTAACAAGTTGTAGGCATTCAATGTTACATGACTTGTCTACTTATGCTGCATCCTGAGGTGACTGATGCTTTTGACAGGGAGCTGGTAAATGAATCAGTTTATAAATATATAAAGAATGGAATGTATGAGCTCAGTTCTGTTTTCTGTTAAGCCCAAGTGACCTGACAGATTCCAGGATTTCAGACACAGATCATCTTCAAGATGTTCTTTTACTCCATGTCTGCTATCTTGCAGAAATCTGCATATATGAATATCATATATGTGTGAAAATGTATCTGAAAATTGAATGCATTCACCTTGGAGTAAAAAGAATAGTGAGAATTTCAGAGTGCAGGTAGTTGTATAGCTGATGACTATCTTAAGAAAAAATGTGGCAATAGATACTGCACTTAACATTTTTAGAGAGGATCTCTGGAGACAGCTCAGTAAAACTGCAGCAGACTTATATAGGCAATGCCCTAGAAATACACTTCAAAAATCTGTGTACCTAGTATGCAGCAGTTTTACTTAACAATGTGACTAATGATGAATATGCTTTTAAAAGGATGCTCCAAAACTGAGTCTACTTATTCAAAAGTTGTGTTTGCCAAATCATTCCGTTTGAACTTACTTCACAATTAATGACCTAATTTGTAGCACTGTGGGTACTTGCCCTGCAATATTCTTACTTTTACTCAAGTCTCCTAAGAAGGATGACAGCAGGAGTTATTCTGACAGCCAAAACAATACTGCAAAGTCTTCAGAAGTTTTACTTTTAAGTTGATGGGATCTATGGTATTAGATAAAATGGTCTGGTCTCACAAACACTGCAATGAACAGTAATGCACTGATGATCAAGGCCACATCTTGCAATGAGTAAATGATCATAATAAGTAATCCGACAAATTGCAGATGTCATCATTCCCTGTTGAGCACTGAAAAACATTTTGGAAATAGAAGACTGCCAGATTTCAAGGCCTGAGTTTGCTTTTCAATGTTTTTTTCATGCAGTTGGAGATCTTTCACTTTTGCAAAAAATCACTGACACAGTGTTCCAGCCATCAACTACTGAGCTGGCAAGCATTACCAAATATTATAATTTCTGATGGCAGTCTTTACTGTTTCCATCACAGACTAGGTCAGAAAAAAACAATGACCTGGAATCTGATTTAAATTACTCATTTTGCATCTCAGGATTGATGGTTAAGTGTTAGATTAGTTCATAAACAAGCTCTAAACACTGTCTTGTATTTACAACTGTGTAATATAACTCTTCAATATTTATATGATAAATAGGCAGCACTAGGATAAATAAAATAGCAAATTAAATTTGGTTAAGCCATCTGTTCTTTTTATTGTCTGATTATAAGCCAACACCACATCAGTAGACCATGGCTGAATAAACCTTGGACTTAAGTATTTAATACTGAGAGCAGAGGCTAGAGCTGCCTATATTATTTCAGCTTTTGAAATGGAAATACTCTGCAGTAGAACACTCAGCCTTGATATTCTTATGAAGGATTGGTGTAAAACAATAAAGGGGAAAGATTATTTAATAATTAAAAATATTGATGTTAGTGTTTCAAAAGTATCCTTTACTGTATGAAGGCTTTCATCCCATTTGTTATCAAACTTGGTGAAAAGTCTGAGATTAAGTAATGTCTCTTTTTCTAGAAGCTCTCAGTAGTTACACATTTCCCAAATCAGATAGCTTATCTTAAAAAAGCTTTATTGTCTTTTAGTCACAAGGTATTATCACGACTTGTAATCCCTGATTGACATACCTTATTATTCTTTGATATTAAGTTCCAAAATGTCATTGAGAAACTCCTCAGTGCCCAAATATTATTCCTACATATGTATGTAATGTAAGAAAATTGTAACATGTGCCCCAGCCCAGCCATATGGTTTTGAATTATGGGGATGCTGTTATCTCTATTTGCTATATCTTATTATCATTCTTGTTTGCTTTATCATCATTAGTTGTGTGTTCTGGATAACATTAGTTTTGAAGAGTTATACTATTGAATATATTCTGAAAACCTTTGAGTATACTTTGAAGATTCCAGGATCAGCAGAATCTGCTATCCAACATCCTCCAAGCTTTGCTGGTATTTTCTTTGTATTTATATATTATTAATATTGCATCCTGTAATTCATCAAAGGCTTTTTCAACTTTAGTGCCCTGGGACATGCTTATATCCTACTACTTTGGTAGCTATGTGTATGTCCCTCTTCCCCCTCCCTCCCAAACCATTTCTCCTTACAGATGTGGTTTAACATGTGAATGGGAACTAGGTTAGGGAAAGAGTGGCAGCGATGAGATCTAGGCTATGGAGCAAAAATATAACAAGGAAACAACAAAATCTGTAATTGTTCTTTTATGAAGTCAGTGGATTTGTATCTCCTGTGAAATATTTTTAATACTGATTAAGAGAAAATGTATTGCAGCTTTCCTTTATGATCACTGTATGAACTGCTTATTGTTCAGAAAGTATTCTGAACTAGAGGATGTTGAACATACCATACACATTTGAATTCTTACTTGCTTGAAAATAACATGAAACTGAAGTAGAAGGAGCAGATAAAGTGGCAGTGCCAGAATTCTCTGAAGCCAAGCACGGAGAATCTAAAAGTTGAGTTCCAAGAAGAAGAAACAGTTTTAACTGAGCAATAAGGACTGACCTCACACTGATTTGTTACAGATGTCTTCTGCTTAATTATCTTCTCCTTGAAATGGACTTTCCACCATGTTCAAGAATGGTGGGTTCTCATACTCAAACCTTATCTCTGGCATGTGTAAGGCTGGCTGGGTCATGGCAGGGCTCAGCAACAGCTCGAAGATTCAAAAAGCATAAGGTTCACCCCCTTAAATTCTTAATGCACTGAGATCAGTGTGTGGTGTATAGTGAGAGATCATGGCTTCACTGAAAAAATCCTAATCTGAAAAAAGTACAAAAATAACCAGGCACTTGGCACCCTTACTGACAGAAGCCAGCTCTTTCAATTCTCAACTTCTTGCTGTATCTGATCGATGTAGGAGTTTCTCTTCTGGTGTAGTTCAGCACAACGTTAACACCTATATAATGTCTCCAGCAATGCGAGAAGCAGATGCTGCGGAGGCAGGTGCTAGAGTTGTGCTGTAAGAGATACAGGGGTATCTGCCCACTGCTGAGGTCTCCCCAGGATAACTAATGTGGGTTGTTAGCACGTTGTCTTTCTCAGTATTCTTCAGTACCTGTTCCGGGATCCTCAGGGGGGAGAAGGGTAAATCAGGCTGTCAGTGTGCAATCATCCACTTCCAGTTCTAACAGAAGGATTTAGACAGACAGATGAATCTCCATTTCATCTAGTTAAATGTGATCCAGATAGTGATGGATTGGAGTTAACGCAGCACAGCAGGGTGACCATGAGTGGGAGGGAAGACAGATGATACATAATGGGAGAGTCCAGGCTGCATCAAAAACATCACCAAGAAAGGTTCAAGGAAGAAAATGAACTGGGCACAGCAGCTAGATTCCACTCTTAGGCTTAAGTGAAGATTCTTTTTACAGTTTTTTGGGTAATATACTGTTCTGTTTTGCTTTTTGCATGTGTTGGCCTTCATGGGTGATGTAAATCATGGCCATTTTTTTCCTGTATAGCTTGTTTGTCACCAGTAGACATGATAATGTTTGAAGTTCAGTACTTGGATAAGTCACCTTCAACTCTGAATGATATTGAAATCTTTTGCCCTTTGCTGGAAGAAGGGCTCTATCAGCCACTGCTAGGCCTGGGCAAAGGTCGGGGAGCTCTGCCATTTCAGAAAAACAAGGCCTGTTAGAAAGGAACAGACTTTCTCCATTTCCTGAAAGCACACAGGCAACAGCTATTTCTTTGTCTTCAGTAAAATAAGTTTCCTTCTTCCTTGCCATCAGATTTTGGATATGTCATACCGTAAAAATAAAACAAAACCATGGAATGAAAAAGGTCAAACAGATCAGGTATTATAAACTAGGTATTCTGCATATCGATTTGTTCATGTGACAACATGATTCTTTTCAGACGAATCATGGTTCTTAGTTAATAGAAGCATTCACAAAACTTTCCAAAGCAATTAACTTGACTAATAATATATACTTGGATAGCATTATTAAAACACAGTAATTGCAAAGATTATAGTGATAACTCACTCATTATAAGAGTATGAGGTAGCAAATTAATCAGAATGAATTAATCTTGGCACTGTTTGTTCTTCTGTGAACATGCAAATAAACAAAGCTCAAATCAAGAGGAGAACAGGCCTGATTTAAGCAATTTTATTGGCTCTTTGTGAGACATGGTAGGAAAAAGAAACAAGAAATCAAATTAATGCTACTAAAGTGCGTGGAAACAAATATGGATTTTTGCCTGGATGAAAAGTTCATTTTATTCACAGAAACAAGTCAGTGGCTTAAGATAAATCTGGGCTTCTCATAAAATGAATAATTTAATATTTTTCAGTAGCAAGTAGACTTCACAGAACGAAGGAGAAACATAAGGAGTGCAAACAATTTGTGTTGTGTTGCTATTTATTTTCATGAATTTGTCTAGAAATTATTTCAGCTGGACACATTTCTGCTAAAATTGTATGAAAAGGGCCTTGACAGAAAAAAAAAAAAAAAAAAGAAGAAGCACCAACAGAATGCAGATGAGTAACATTCCTGGGAAACAGTCTGGTCTGTATATGTGGAGGTGTTTAGAGATTAGAAGATAGCTGCTTTAAATTCAGTGTCCAGATTCTGCTGTATTTCACAAATCTGGATGTTTCAATTAGTTTTCTTTTCTTTGCTTTTTTTTTTTCTGCATGGAATAGTGTAATCAAAACAATATTATTTTTACTGCCTTAATTAGAAGCAATCTGTAAGAGTCTACCCTGTAAAATAGCTAACTCAAACACTGGGATCATACAAGTCTGGTGTTAGACAGAGGCTATTTGCTACTAATTTATCTCTGCTTCTTACTTGAGTTTCTCTGCACTTCTCAGTTTCCAACTCTGAAATCAGATCTGCTGGGAAAGGGAGAAGGAGGAGAGACCATGCTTTGATCTGCTACCTCCTGAAACATCACAGCTACCTGAAATCTTTACATTTTCAGTGAATTATTTAAAACTTTTTCTCAAAAAAAAAAAAAAAAAAAAAAGGATATATTTTGATGTGGAAATGTTGCTGTAGTGCTTCATGGAAATCATACAGGAGATATCCCAAGGCCCCGTGCTGTATTCTCCAGCCACTGTATCACACCTGTGATGCTGTGTGACTGAGGACTCCAGCCATGCAGTGCAGCAGTTCAGATGCTGGTTTGGTGCATGTGCCATCAGAAGAGAGAGTCTGGACAGATCCAAAAGATTTAAGGTAGACATGCAAAATGACCAAAACTTTCAAAATAATTAGTGCCAAGTGACAGCAACAGGCCAGCAGTGTTTCCTTTTTCAAACATCTATTTCAAAGCATGCATGTGCTTCTTGGTGAAAGGGAGAAAAGGTGTAATGTTTATGGGGATTATTTTTTTTTAATTCACATTCTCGGCCTTACATTTTAAGGTTTAAAAGGCAATTAGTTTGGCTTATTGGTACACAAACTATGTAAAATTTTATGCACTGATATTGGAAAACTGAAGAAGAATTATAGCTAAAGGGAATAAGAGTCTTGGTTTCTGCTCTTAAGCAAACTTAGGAATACTTCATCAACTCACTAACAGTATGTAGAATGAAAGCTGGGAGAATTATTATTTCATCTACTCTTTCTCCTTCATTATATTAAAAAATGTCATTCTAGCATCTAAAATAGTTAAAACTGTGATTTTTTTTTTGAATCGTTTTGTAGCACTAATTCTTTGAATCTCATTCTTGTCTCTTCGAAGCTGCAAAAAGGAAATACCTACTTGCTCATTCCCCTCACTCACCCGCTATGTAACCAAGCCCTGGTTTAGACAGTGCATGCCCATGCAGACACACAGGCATGTTGGGGTGAAGCTGCTCACTTAAATGGCTGTTTCACTGCTGCTTTTTTAGGACCAAAGAACCACAGAAAATAGCAGGAATATAGATTGGAAGTCAGAGGCAATCTAGATCTACTTGTAGCATTGAAATGAAAACTGAAGATATCGAATGCTAATAAAACAACTGAGTTGGTAAAAACTCAACTGATGGAGCTCTCATGTGGAACATATTGTATCTACAGTGTTACAGGTCATTTCCTTTGCCTTTCTCTATAAACATGTTTTTCAAATTGGTTTCAAGTTGGCCCAGCTGCTTCAAGCATAGTATATTGAAAGCATATTAATATGACAGATAACTAGCAGCTGTTGTTGGAAAACTGACAAAGCAAAGGGTAGATGTTGCTTCAGAGGGTGAACTTGTGTTTTCAGAGACATCTTCCCCAGTGTTTTGCTTCTCTTTGAGTTTTTCTTTGCAAAGGTTGGGCCAGTGACATGAGGCCACATTCTTTCAAAATATAGCTCTACTAAACAGTCATGCCTTATAAGAAACATATAAGCAGAGGTACATATTGCTCAAGGGAACGAGTGACAGAGGAAAGTGTTCTTGATCTCTGCAATCGCTCCCTGTGTTAGAAGTACTCCTGTGCTGAAGATTTGCAGATAGTGTACATAGCAGCACAAATGCTTCTATCAGAATGTGTTCTAGAGGTGTTCTAAGCATTTAATCACATCCTTTCTCCTATCTTCCTATCTCTTCAATTCAGACTTTGTCTTAAAAACTTTATTATGTATTTATTTATTTATTTTTCCAACAAATACGGTTTGGTTAAAATGCAGTAAAACCATATTTTTAATGATGGGAAGAGATACTATTTTTTCATACTAAATCCATTTTTTATTATTTCTTGTTTGAAACACTGCACAAATGACCTGAGAAGGAGAGGAAAAACACCACAAACCATTTAACTGGCAATGATATTTTCTTATTTTGTATTTAAATCCATTGGAACACATACAGCTTCAAGTTTGCTGCTGTTACGATTGAGTTTCACACAACTCTCATGACATGTAGCTGTCAAACACTGTACAGCTTCCTTAATAAAAGGGAATAAACACAAATTTGCTCTGATCTACTTCACTGCGTCAAAGTTTAAAATGCACTCTGGGAGCTCATGATGGGGTTTCAAAAAAACAGTTATTGAGAAGAGTAATTATGAAAGCACCTCTCACTGAGGTAAGAGGTGTTCTGTGTTTGTATGTTTGTTTGTTTGTTTTCCCACAGTGTAATCTGCAAGGACGGTTAATTTATATAATTTTTCTTTTAAAATTCATTCTGCCCCGAGGAGCCTCAGTCAAGCAGAAGGCCAGGAGGCTGCAAGAACTCAGACAAGCCATATAAGCATTTATAAGCACCCTAGTAATGACGAACCATGATAAATAAATAAATCAATCAATCTACCTTTCAAATAGACTTACATCATGAACCCTTGAGCTCATTTCTGGGACAAACCACATGGCTAGAGAAAAACTGCCTGCTTCCACCCATTCACAAACTCTACTGATCTTTGTTCCTTTCATAATTTTCTAACATTACAGCAGCAATTACACAGAAAAATGTCTAATGTATGTTGTACTTCTTTTAATGCAGTTTAGCATCTGGAAACTCAGAGGCAACAATCTGCCTTCTAGGGTCAACGTTTTCAGAATTGCTGACATAAGCCACAATCCCATGCAGTCACAGGGATGCAACAGTACAGACATCTTCACAGATCATTACAGAGGACTATAAACATTTTTTTTTTTTTTTTTGTTTTTAAGATGCTTTAAAACTATTTTGGGTACTAATTCACTTTTTTTTTTTCCTGCTTGTTGTAAATTGCACATTAATATAGCAGCTGTTTGAGATTCATGCCCTTTTAGCAAAAATGTAATTAGGCTGCTATGAAATAGCCTAGTGCTGAGAAAGGTTTGTATAAAAAGAGAAATTGATGTTCTCTAAATAATGGATATGAAATATTTTACTTATTATCCTTTGTCTCCTCTTAAGTCTTGTTTCAATATCATTCAGAACTAAATTTCACTCCTGCTCTTTAAAAAAGAGTGGACCCAGAAAGGAAATACTTCTGATTTGTTCACTGGTTAAACTAAGATTTTAAGACTGAGGAAGAGGAGAAAAGTTACTACTGATGTGTAGGGTCAATTAACAGATTTTATGACCTAAGAAACTTCTTCCTTACAGTATCCACAATGTTTTCAAAGCCTGAAAATTTTTATATTAACATCATATTTTTGGGAGGTTCTGCAAGCTTTACAGGGAAAATGCTGAACCACACACTGTAGTCTCAACACAAAGAAATCATTCCTCTCTCAGAACTTGCTAATGAACAGCATAAAGCAAAGCTTCCTCTGCCTTCTTTGAATTCTATATACTACCATCAGAATTTCTAAGCAATGTTTTGGAAGAGCTTGCAAATTCTAAGATTACATTGTAGCCTGATAATGTTGATATTCCTGATGCCTTTGAAACACCTATTATAAGGATACCATCCCAAGCTACAAGAAGGCAAAAAGCATCTCAGATTATGCTGAGGCCACCAGTATTTCTAATGGACCACCATAGGTTTACCTGTTATTATGAACTTCTGAAAATGTTAAGAAATTAAAATATGATGCTTAATAACTGAAATATTCCACCAATTAACCCTTGGCCTCAGAAATAGCACAGGTGATACTGAGTATTCAAAAGCAGCAAGATAACAGTACATGACTGAAATTATTCTGACAGCCCCAACCAAATGAGTCCTCTCTCTGAATTCCGAGGTGTAATTTAGATGTTCATGTGGAAAATGACCCTACTGTTAAGTAAGCCTGTGTGGCTAACCTATATCCTAGCTTCCTCTGTGGCCAACTCTTAGCTTCAGAGATAGCTACCAGAGTAATTCCCAACCTGTTAGCATGTTTCTTTCAGTCAGGCCTAGTGGAGGGGCAACTGAACCAAATGTGGCCTGGGGCGGTCAGTAGGGGTAGGCTATCTGATTAGCTCTGAACCCAGGGGAGCCTGTAACCAAGCAGGACTGGAGCTCAGTGTCCTTCAGCTGGGCTGAAATGGGGCCTCAGGTGGGGCTGCCTAGTTTGTCAAGGCACATAAATGCCCTCAGTGTGGCTGTGATACTCTCTTGGGTATAAGGTAGATTGCTCTGTGGGTACCTGAGGGAGGATTCCTGTCAGGAGCAGCTGGGGCTGTGCAGTGCCCAGGCCCTCCCTCTTTTTCCTGAGATGAGACACCTCTGTTTGGGTTGTGGTTTCCTCAGACTCTGACTTGCAATGGCAACAAACTCTATGGGCTGAGGAGCATGGAAGATCTTGAGCGTCTTCTGATTTGGCTGGAGCCTTACAGCAGGCTGCAGGAATATTGCCACAGGTGCAGCTGCCATTGTTACCAACAACAAGAGGACTCTGCTGCTCTCCTGGGAAAGCTGCTAATTTGGTGAGTTTTGACGTGGCAGGATCAGTGAGAACGCAGTAAGTGGACGGTCTGGTTTCATGTTTTTTTGGTTGCTGTCCTGATGTAAATGCAGACTTGACATCTGTGAGCTGTGTTTGGTGCTGGGAACGTGAGCTCTGCCAGCGGTGAAGTTACACCATGGCTGGGTTTATCTGTGCATCTGTAAGACTTTATGCTGTAAGGATTATGCTTGTTGGGTTGGAAAAGAAAAGTTCGTGGCCAAATCCTGATCTCAGTTGCACGTGTGGAGCTCCCAAGGCAGTAGGGCTGCATCCTGGCTCAGCACATGGCCTAATGGGGTCTTGCATGATAGTGAATGACATGGATGGCACACTGGAGAATCAGCAAACAACTGTTCTCTGTTTCTTTGTGCTCTCTGCACTGCAGCATCTGTTTTGCTTCATCATTTTTTTTAAAAAGAAAACCACAAATATTTTTTTCACTAGGGAGCTGATAAATAACAGTCCTTATGTTTTGAAAACAATTTTTGGGAGAGGGAAGTGGTGATTCTTGTTTTTTAAATTCTTTATATTTGGAGTTTAATGCTGATTCACAAATTATACCTCGTTGTTTGCTCCGAGCTCAGGAAATCATATGGGGTGTTCTCCTCCCAGGAAATCACACGGGATGTGATTTATTTTTATTTGTGCATGTAGCTTTGCATAGAGTACTCCTTCATGGCAATATTTTTTTTCTTTTTAATGGAGATTTGTATTTCTTTAAATGCTTCTTAATTTCTCAGCTTTTTAACAATTTGTCAATGAAAATTAAATGAAATGAATTGTAGATTTACAGATGCGCTTGTAACTGATGTGGTGTGATGTAAGGGGCTGTGGTCAAAAGATGATGTTATTTTGCTTCATTTTTAAAATAGCTGCCTGAGAGGAAATGTGTTCTATCTAACAAATGGCATACTGTGTGCATAACTGGGTCAGGGTTAGTCTGAGTCTAGTTTTAGTATTTTCTGTTTCTGTAGTATTTTCATTGCTTCTAGATAAATGTCATTTGTTAGATGACAATACTTAGAGAGAAGAAGTTTTAGTTAGCATTTCTGTCTTCCCTGTTCTTGAGGTGACGAGAAAAGGCTTCAGAGTTATCTATCGGAAAGGGTATTTAATCTGTGGTGGAGTCTCTGTAAAGAGAAATCTTCAAAGGTACATGTTACTTCAAAGGTGCATGTTATGACTTCAAAGTTGTGGCTGGATAGGTTCTCAGGTAAGCTCAGATATTTTTGTAATAAGAAATTCTCTTTTTTATGTATAGTCTTCTAATGGTTCAGTGGTTTTGGTATTTCTGAAGCAGGGTTTGCTCATTTATACTGGCTCGTTTCTGGGTTTCTCAATACAAAAGCTGTCATTTATTTATTGTTTATCCAACATCAAAAACATTCACTTGAACTTACTCAGTAAATTCATGGACTCCTTCCCCACAGCATTGCATTTAAAGATTGGGCATAACAAGAAGTTTATCAACTAAGAAAGGGAAATGGGTGCAAACGTGAATTGGAGGAGGTCCGGGAATTCATAAATTAGATAAAGTTTGAGTTTCTTAGAGCAAAAAAGAATGAGGTTGCTTGGCTGCTATGCAAATCTTGTCTTAATGGCCAAGTTCTGAGTTGGACAAGACCCAGCAGTCAAGTTGAGGAGAAATTGAGTTTAGCCTCTTGTTAGTGGAAGATCAGTGTACTACCAGGCCTTGACATTAGAATGGAGGGCATGCTCATGAGTGCAAAGGCACTGCTGTATTCAGGACAGCTGATTCTGTAAAGATCATGTGGGACATCAGGTGTGCCCTAACGTGGATCCCTCTGCTTTGGTGCTTCTCTCTCCTTTACAATTCCATGCTCTCACTTGAAAGAGCACAACAGGAAAATCCTACTGCTTCTAGAAATCCACGGCATAAATGCAGGATGAAGAAGATTACCTCTTCTGTCTATAGAAAGAGGTCTGCAGTGCTTACCTGTATGACATGTTTGGGTGGAACAGAGGCTGCAGCATTACTGCCCAACTTTATGGCTGCATGCTGTTGATGGGCTCAGAAGCAGTGTTTGGAGTAAGCTGACATCTTTCTAAAGCCCTAAGCCACTTCTGGATGGATTAGGGTTAGGAGTGGACCTTTCAAAATTTAGTGAATTAATGTAATGGCATCATTAATTAAAGGACACCAAGTTGCTGGGCCTTCACTGGGAAACAGAAACAACTGGGGGGAAAAAAAAAAGAGAAGACTAGATTAATTTCAAGGGGCACGTGAAGCAGATAACAAAGAAACCATTTGTTTTCTCTAAATGAGAAAACAATTGTTAAAGATGCTGGTTATTTCTCAGTATTACTTTACTGCGTTATGCAGTTGGACAAAGCAAGGTATTGCAGTCTTGCAGTCTAGTTGCTGTGGGATATTCTGTTATTTATGAATAGGTTGACTACTGGAAAAAGATATGGTTACATGTTTCAGTGGTCATTGCTATGAAGAGTTACAATATTTATAGAGCACAGAATAATTATATGACCTTAATCTTGGATAAAATCTCATGTTCTATGACTGAAAAAACTTTTAGCTATCCGTAGAAAGGTGTCTTCATTTAAATAATGGAATTACAGTTTCAGTTGAAATGTTTGAAAGAGTTCATGTAGATTAGACTTCATCGCAAAACTAATTTTTCTTTTTATATTTCTGTCAGTATTTCAGACTGAATGTATTAAAATATTGTAACAGCTACTTTTTTCTGTATAATCCCTTAAATCATATGTTTTCCAATTTTGCACATTGTTAATATAAACGTGGAGTACTGAAGTGCATATTGTTACTTTAAAAAAATCTGGTTGAGTGACAAGAATTAATTACAATTCTAAATTATTCCATAAATCTTTTAGTCTAGAGTGGGATCTTTAGTGAAATGCTGGCACTGGGTAATTAGCTGGTGCTAATCTGTGTCTTCAGTTTCGAGTAGTCCAAAGAAGATTTGATGTTTCCTTTTCTACAATAAACAAAAACAGCTTCCAAACTGTCAGAAAATAACTGTAGTTCTTAAGGGCTAATCATTACCAGCCTTTGTCATGGGGTTGTAATTGTTTCATGAATTCTGCTTCAATCAGGGAAAAGTGTGCTTAAGTGCCAATAAAAGTTTTTATGCTGCTATGATTTCCTCCTGCCTCATCTTCCTCCTCCCAGTTTATGGCTTTATTCCACTGTCCCTGTTACTAAGCAACACTGCACGTGGTGTTCATGCAAATTACTGCAAACTCCCTGATAGCGAAGCAGAATAACATCAGGTTAATTTCCTGATTAATATGTGCTGCAAGAAGTGCTATGCCCAACAATAGAGAAGCAGCAGGGGGAAAGGTGGCAAGAAAGCAGCTCTGTAGTATAAGGAAATATTCTCTTTGGTACTTTTTAGGTTGCTTTGTCTGTGTCTACTACAACCCCTCCAAGCAGATGGGTTGACTTCTTGGTTCCATCAGTTTGGTTTCATCTGTTTTGCACTGAGCAGCCCAGCTGACAGTACCTTGTATATCCAATGACAATACAAGTAGTTTTCTTGTGGTTGTGTGCTATAGATCCATCTGTACACAAAAGGAGAGAGAATGACTGTCCAGATGCTGCTTTGACCTGATTTTAGAATTAGAGGTAGGACACGAGACTTCTCGGAAATGAGTGTTGTCTCTTAATTCAAACCAATAGTAAAATTCCAGCTGACACCACCGTGAATGGTGTCCAACCAGTGCTCATGTTTGTTTGATAAATTTCTTTGGTATGCTATAGTACCACTCCCCATAGCTCTTGCATGACAGCTGATTGAATTTTTTTGTCTTTTACTCATCTTAAAAATGTGGTCTCATTTAACAGACTAGTAACTGTAAGCATGTCTATGCTGTCACACCATTTTAGATGAGAATAAAGCAAAAAGACAATAGCATTGCACTACAGAAATCTGAAGAATGGTGTTCATACTGCCCTGCTGTCTCACTGGAAGAGCTGTGACAGGTTTATGGCTGGTGTTTTCAGAGCTGCTTTGATGTGACTTTTCTAAATTGATGTCAAAGTTCACTAGGAAAGGGTAGAAACTGAAAATTTAAGTGTAGAATATTAGAGGGTTTAAAATGTAGTTAGAAGTATGTTTGCAATTTTGATTACTGTGAAGCCTGAGGCTTTATATTTCTTGAACAGCCTCAGGCAATATGGAGCCTCCAAGCAATTTCTACTTTTTAGATAGTTTCTTGGTTTAAAATCTACCTATTTCTAATGTAGCAAAAGTAATAGCAATGTAATGCAGCTCTAGGAACTATATCTGTCTTTAATAGACAGGACAGTTATCCAAATGGTACTTGCCCTGACCTGGAAGTCCGGGACGGGGTGCATAATGCACCCCCTGTGATTCAAGCAGAGACGGTCAGAGATCTTCTCCTCCATCTGAACTGCCACAAGTCCATGGGGCCAGATGGGATCCACCCAAGGGTGCTGAGGGAGCTAGCAGAGGTGATTGCTGAGCCACTTTCTGCCATCTATCAGCATTCCTGGTTATCTGGAGAGGTCCCACAAGATTGGAGGCTTGCCGATGTGACTCCCATCTTCAAGAAAGGCCGTAAGGAAGACCCGGGGAACTACAGGCCTGTCAGCCTGACCTCGGTATCAGGGAAAGTTATGGAACAGATGATATTGAGGGAGATCACACGACACGTGCATGGCAATAAAGGGATCAGACCCAGCCAGCACGGGTTCACCAGGGGCAGGTCGTGCTTGTCCAACCTCATCTCCTTCTATGACTGGGTGACCAGACAGGTAGATGAGGGAAAGGCTGTTGATGTAGTCTACCTGGACTTCAGCAAGGCCTTTGACACGGTCTCCCACAGTATTCTCTTAAGGAAACTGGCAGCCCGTGGTGTGGACAGGTTCACTCTTCTCTGGGTGGAGAACTGGCTGGAGGGCCGTGCCCAGAGGGTAGTGGTTAACAGAGTTAAGTCCAGCTGGCGTCCTGTAACGAGTGGTGTCCCCCAAGGGTCAGTTTTGGGGCCCATCTTGTTTAATATCTTTATTGATGACCTAGACGAGGGAATTGAGTGTACCCTCAGTAAGTTTGCAGATGACACAAAGCTGGGAGGATGTGTCAAACTGCCTGAGGGTAGGGAGGCCCTTCAGAGGGATTTGGATAGGCTGAACAGCTGGGCTGAGCAAAATGGGATGAGGTTCAATAAGACCAAGTGCCGGGTCCTGCACTTTGGCCACAATAACCCCATGCAATGCTATAGGCTTGGGGCAGAATGGCTTGAAGAATGTAGAGAGGAAAAGGACCTGGGGGTGTTGGTTGATGCTCGGCTCAACATGAGCCGGCAGTGTGCCCAGGTGGCTAAGAAGGCCAACAGCATCCTGGCCTGTATTAGAAATAGTGTAGCCAGCAGGAGCAGGGAGGTGATCATCCCCCTGTACTCAGCTCTGGTACGGCCGCACCTCGAGTACTGTGTTCAGTTTTGGGCCCCTCACTACAAGAAGGACATTGAGGCCCTGGAGCGTGTTCAGAGAAGGGCAACAAAACTGGTGAGGGGCCTGGAGCACAAGTCTTATGAGGAGCGGCTGAGGGAGCTGGGATTGTTTAGTCTGGAGAAGAGGAGGCTCAGAGGAGACCTTATTGCACTCTACCACTTCCTGAAGGGGGGTTGTGGTGAGGAGGGGGTAGGCCTCTTCTCCCTGATAAGTAATGACAGGATGAGAGGGAATGGCCACAAGTTGCGCCGGGGAAGATTTAGATTAGACCTCAGGAAGCATTTCTTTTCTGAAAGAGTGGTCAGGCACTGGAATGGCCTGCCTAGGGAGGTGGTTGAGGCACCATCCCTAGCGCTGTTCAAGAAGCGTTTAGATGAGGTGCTAAAGGACTTAATTTAGTAGTTGGGTAGAGATAGTGATAGGAGGATGGTTGGACTAGATGATCTTATAGGTCCTTTCCAACCTTATGAACTTATGAACTTATATCTGCACTGATCCATCTTCAGATGTTTCTTGTGGTATTTTACTCTTTTTCTCCCCCACTTAGAACACGATTTATCTCCTTCTGAAGGAGAAAGCATTTTACTGATAGTGGTGTCAGTATTTCTGTCAAATGCAGTGTCAGTCATTTATTTTTTTTAAATGATTAAATTGCAGTTCAAATTTTCTGTGTAATGATGTTTCAGTATTTTTTTCTGTATGTGTTAGAGTTCTTTTAAGAGAACTGTACTGTGCTTTTCGAGAAGCAAGCGTTTCCCAGATCTGAAGCATATAGACTTTGATTCCTCTGTTTGCTGTGAAAGCAAGCATTTAAATACAGTATAGGATTAATACAGTTACGCAGCACATTCTTTGTACTGCTCCATGTGTCTTTCTTCATTGCTATAGTGAACTTAACAGCTGTGTGGGAAGTACTGTATGTATTATCAGTGAATACAATACTGCTGGCATTGCAGGTGTTTCGTTTTAAGTGAAATGCAGGGATGTCCCTACCAGTGGCAGCTCTTTCCGGAGGCTATGGGTTCTATGGATTTATTGGGCCAGATGACCCAACTTTATTTGCAGTGGAACTAGGTGCTAATGAGCACAGCACAGTGCAGCTCTGTACAAGTGTGCATGTTGGTGGTGGCAATCTGCTCATAGCTGGATGTTCTGGAGCTCTGCAGTGTTGATTGGCTTCTGCTTTGACAGAGGCGTATTATCAATCAAATGAAATGACAGGAGAGATAAAGGCGTATTCCGTCATGGAACAGCCTTGTCAGAGTATTTGAATTAGCTTGGTGGAAAACTTAGCCTTTAAACAGCTCCAAGATAAGCAGTGAAGTGTAAGGAATAAATTTATCCTGCAAATAAGCTTTGCAATCTTCCTTTAGGTTGGAGATAAGAGATCAAAATCAGACTATACTTCAGATAGTGGTTTTTCTTTCTTTTTTTTTTTCAGATGTACTGTATACTTTTCTAGCATCCTGTTAGGATCGTGCCTGAGTGCCCTGTTTAAATCCAGCACCTATTTGTGGGTTACAGCAATGGATATTGATGTTTTGGAGCTGATCTGCTAAGTTTTTGAAGCACGTTTGATACATGCGTAATAGTGAGCCCTGCAGGAAGACTGAAGTTAGATGCTTTAAGAGAGCATAGGTAAAAGAACTGTAGGCGCAGAATGTTATCTATGTTCAAGAAGTAAGTACAACATGTTTTTCCAGTTAGCTTACAGTTTTCTTTAATTAACAGAAATGGATTCACAAGCCTTGTTGAGCAAAACAAAATCACATTGCAGCTTCAGAATTTTGGGGTCATGAGCTATATTAAAAAAAAAAAAGAAGAATTCTTATTTGGAATTCAGTCTTGTCAGTTCCTGTCCCTTCTAAACTGCTACCTACATTGGGAAGTAAAGCTAAAAACACCTTTGTTTGTAGGTCTGATAAAAAACTAAATTTGGACAAAACAATCTAACTGTATGGTGTGAATAATTTGAACCAACACAGCTAGATGTATTTTAGATTAATATGTTCAATACTTCAAAATACATTCAGCTTGAGGTGAATGCTTCTGTGAGGAAAAATTACTCTGCAAAATATCAGTTAGGCTGAAACCTGGAATCTGATAATTCTTGCTAAAACAAAGCACTGCATATCTACTGCTCATTCTCTTGTAAAAATTACAGATTATGTTCTACAAAGTTACCACAGATAAAGAGAGAAATTCAAGAACAGCAGAAGTATCATTTTGCTGTATTTAAGATATACACTGCACCATGTAATAGTCTAACGTAGAAAGTATGCTATGAAGTATGCTTTGCTGCATATTCCTTTATGCTTCAATTTAGAGTGATCATATTGTGCATACAAAACAACCAGTTTCAACATTAACAGTTCTCTTTTAGGTGAAATCATATCTTCTGTATCTTTTATTTATAACCTTTCCTCGAGAAGTAACCTATAAATCATAAAGATTCTCCATTTTACATCTGCTTTTATACAAAGAGGGGTTTGGGTCTGCAAGTTTTATTGTGCTTGGATTTTTTTTTAAGTGCAAGTCTTAATTCTTAGAAAAGCATATAAAAAGAAAAGCTATTTGATCAAAACTTAGGAAAGTAGCCTTATTTTAGATCCTTTAGTATTTCATAATTGTTCAGCAAATTTAATTATACATAGTAGTACAATATATATTTTCTTGAAATTTGTTTTCTGTTCTTTTGTATTTGTAACACTGTGCTCTAAAACTAAGCCTGAAGAGGAGTTCAGGCTAGGTAGGCCAAGCTGGTATAGATGTATATGCAGCACATTTTCTGCCTCTCCTGGTCATATGCTTATTTGATGGGTTTCTAAGACACTGATAATGCTGGACTACTTACAATAATATAGAAACAAATCTCTTTTTTGTGTGGACTAACACAGAAGTGGAGATGGCTTTTACAAAGACATTACCTGTTGATGACATATATCTTTTCACTGTACTTCAGACAACAGAAACTCTTATAATAGTAAACTTTTACAATACAAAGCTATTTATACTGAAGTAGAAAACATTAACAGCTACCACTTCACAAATTGAATGCACAAAAATATTTAATTGAAAATATCTAGTTTGTGACACTTTATCAGTTAATTTTGAAGCTGAAAGCCACAGCACTACACCACTACAAAGATTGTGTGATCCTGGGCTCAAACATGGTCTGCACCTAGTTCTTGGGTGTGTGACCACATCTGTAGGACTCACCAGTGACAATGAGCTTGACAGCTCTGACATTAGTGTTGTAGTTTTGTCAACTCAGCCTTGGTAGCGAGGTCATTGATGAAATGGACTCTGATTGATAGAACAACCTCACTGCTTTGTAGGATGATATGTTGGCTACAAGCCTGCACTGTGAAGTAGAAGAGCAGAGCTGGAGACCCTGACCTTGTGAGCAGGGTAGGAATGGTTTGACATGTTCCAAAGTGAGCAGGGTGTTCTAAAGAAACATAAAAGAGCCTCTCCAAACTTTCTGAAAGATTTCTTCTTAGGTTCTTTAAAAGTAAAGAGAAAACAAAACAAAAAAAGTTATAAAACTAAAATTGATTATTTACATGCAGCACTAAGTATTTCTGAAATGAACAAGCTCTTTCTTAGGCCTTCACTTTACTTCATCCCATCCCCTCCTGGTTTGTTTTCTTTTTTTTTTTTTTGTTACCACAGCAAACTCTTTTGCCTGGGAATACTTGCACTTCAAAATACTGAAAAAGGAGGTCAGTAAGATGAATCATTGCTGAAGCTATGCAAGCAAAACCAAACCAAACCTGGGAATCCTACTGCATTGTCTGCTACTGTCACAGTTCCAAGTTGATGATGAGAACCATCATCTTAACAGTGATTCTGGTAAAGGAAAGGACTTCTGGACTAATAATTGCTCTGCAGTACCTCGATTAACTACATAAACATGAAGCAATTGTTTATCTAAGAACCCAAATTAATCCCCACTGTGTCTGTAAGGGCTTTGCTGTAATTCAGGATGTTCAGTGCACATTATGATTCAGACTACGCATTCAGTGGGCCAACCAGTACAGAGTGGAGTGTGAAACATGAGTCATAAGGTACAATTGCACAATAAATAGAAAGAAATGTTATGGATGTACATGTCAAGCATAGTGTAATTTAGCAATTATTCTTCCAGCACAAAGACAGTATTCATTCACACAAGTCAACAGACTGTGAAAGCACGAGAGTAGTGATTCCTATATTTAGGTATATGTGCTGTCCCTGCTAATAATGTCTTGAGATCCACAAACCAGAGCAGTACTGGAACAGACTGAGAGTATGTCAAGGATTTTAATTTTGGTTACCCTAAGAATAGAAAGCACTTTGGGTAGTTGTTTTTAAAATGTGATATTGTTGCATCTCAATTACCTTAGTGTTCTTTAGGTGAGTGGGAGTTGGTTCTAAAGCACATATAACTAGTTCATGTTTTGATATTAAATAAAGAAGGCTCAATCCAAAGATATCCTAAAGTGGCAGAATCATACAGGGCCAAACTTTACTCTTTACTCCTTTGTTGGTGAGGAGTAGGTTCACTGGCCTTCTCCCACCTGCCCCTCCATATGAACTGTGAAATCCCAAGCCCACCACAGAGGCCAGGAAGCCAATGTGGCACACAGAAGTGAGGAAATCTCTCCACTGTTCTTATCTGCTTCTTACAGATGACCAGACACACAATAAGCTTGTATTAAGTCTTTGCATCTTGCATGCTGGAGGTCAGAATAATTCAATGGAAGTGCTTCAAGGGGACACTGTGACTAAGGAAGCCTGGCCCTTCACCCCACAGCACTGCTGCTCTGAGTGCCTCACTCACAGGTCTCCAGCATGGGATTCTCAGCAAGTATATGGGCAGGGGAGTGTGGGACTCAGCAACAAAGTGTTTCTTACCATCTGGACTGATTACAGCAGGATAAGTAAAGAAAATGGTGTGAGTTTACTAAAGGAGAAGGGGATACAAATTGACTCTTGGTCTGGGGCTCTGTGGCAGCATCTTCAGGACACGGCTGCACACAGTAACAGCTGTGCTCTGCGGGCATTTGCTCTGCTGCTGCCCTGTTAGATTTGCCAGGGACTTTTATCTTTGGATATAGGTGATTTTGGTATTTATTGATTTTTGTTTTAGGAAACACTAAAATAGGATTCTGTCCTTGACAGCTGATGACCATTCTCCAACCCCTTAGGAAAAAAACAGTGTTTTTTTTATTGACTACCTATTCAAGGCCAACATCTCATTCAAAGCACAACAGCTGCAATGCTTTCCTGCCTTTCCTGGAGCAATGTGCAAGCCCTTGCTTTTTCCCATGACACAGGTTGACACAGGTGACAGCAGCAGCTAGGATAAACACTTCCTTAAAAATGCAGGATACAGCCTGAAATGATGAGAATTGTTAACTTATGGTTTCTGGTCAGTTTTATCCTGTGATTCATGGTCACTACTGATTCTTCGTGTCTTCCTGATAACGAGTCCTTTCATTTAAATACTTAGCTACCGCTTGCACAAAAGTTTTTTCTTTTACTATTATATATGTATGTAAAAATAATCAAAGATTTATGTTCACACTTGAGACATCTCTTGAAGTAATTTTAGCAGTGCTTTGTGAATGAGCTATGCACTGTGGTGGTCTCAGACACACTGCTTTTTGGTGACCAAAGGGATCAGCAGGTGGTGAAGAAATGCTTGCCTTGCTCCTTCCCAAGGGAGCCGAATACAAACTTGTCCATCCAGGAAGCAGTTACTTCTACGGGAGTTTTGCCAGAGGCAAGGATCTCTAGGTCTATCAAGAGGCAGGAAAATACTGCTGCTTCCTCCTTTAGCAACTTTTAAAAATGGAAAAACAGGCTTATGGCTGCGTCCAGCAGGTGGCAACACAGCACACCGAATAATGCCTGAGGAAGAGCTACTTCCTCCGTTGAAGTTCCTGGTGCAGTTCAACATGTACCCATGCACATCAACAAAATGTCATACAGACAAATGGCAAACTCTGTTAGTTCTTCATCAGCTTACTGAGTGCTCTGGATGCTATTTATAGTTCCTGGGACTGCTGCTGTTTAAAGAATAGTTGTTTCACGTGTGTGTAAGGGTATAAGCTGAAAATAAAGCACTATATGTGGGAATAGTTTAACTGTTCTTAAATGACACATTCAGGTATCAAATTTTAATTGAAAGCTATTTTAAAATCAACCTTCAATGAAAGTGTTTTCTAATGAAGTACAGCTGTATAAGTTTTACTGAATCATCACAGTGCCTTGTGAGATGCAAATAGGAATTATAGAAAATCCAGCTGCTTGCTAGCTAAGCAACATTAAAGATAATCATTTAGAAGATTATAAATACTGCAAATTCACCAGGGTTGTGTATTTGTCTATGTAACAAATATGTGAATATTTGGATTTTTTTCTTAAGCTTTATTATGTTGGAAAGTATTTATGAGCTCATTTATCTTCAAAGAAAATAAATGGGACTTACTCAGGAGCAAATATTTTCTGGAGTTCATTATCCAAGGTTATAAGGATATGAGTATTTAATGAGTTGGAACTTCCTATTACCTTTTCCACTTCATTTATATGGAGTGTTTGAGCCAGATTTTTATTCTGATCTATGCTAGTATAAATTTGAAATTGTTCCATATAAATAAAAAGTGTTTCTACATGGAGCAAATAGCTCTAATTCCAGAATCAGTTTCATATACCTGAAGAGCAATGAAGTAAATGCCAAGAACAAAGTTTGGTCCTGCTAATTTAGTGATATGACTAAACATGACTAATTGTCATGCTTTTGTCAGAATCTGAGCTTTAATGTCCAACACTTCTGAAAACTGAGGAGATCCGTTCAGTTTGGTACTTGTTCCATAGAGTACTCTGGTTATCCTACAAAAATAGCCTAAAGGTTTCTGATTGCTTCTGTCCTTCAACTTCTGTTTTCAAACAGTTACATAAAGCATGGAGTTAACCCATCCCATAAGCAGTGTTTTTTCAGAGTCAGTATGGCATGTCGTGGAGGAAAGTGAGGAAAAACCCTAACTATGTGTCTGTATGTATATATTACTAATATAAAAATACTGGGATAAAGCGTTTGAAGAAACATTTGAAATCTCTAATTATCAGTATAAATCTAAAAATATATTTATTCTATATTTAATAAATAAACCTGCATTTTATTGCATATATTATGATATTTTGCTATTTAAAAATGGAAAATAGTAGCACAAATCAGAATTAGGCCAGTTTCATGGTCCTTAAATTTCAGTTTAAGTTGAAAATTGGGCCTGTAGATAAAGCATATATTTGGAAAACAAATTATAAATACAATGACATGACTCATTTAAGAAAAGAAAACAAAACACAACAAACAGCCTATGAAGTAACAACAGCAAAACCACAAACCCTAAACCAAGCAGTGTAGTTCCAACAGCTCTTGAAACAAAACTTGGCTCACGAGTGCAAAACAGGTTCTTCGTAATTCCCGTTGCTTACAAAAGCTTTTCCTTTAAGTTCAGAGATCTTCTGTAGTCTTGAGCAAACGGCAGGATTCTGGCAAACTCTGATGTACCTGTCCTACCATGTATGTCTCTTTCAACAAAGTAAAACAAAATGAAAGTCAGGCAGTCCTCTGCACAATGTAAAATAGAACGCTACTGCTAAATCTTTATAGTGTGATTTTTCTAATGTTTCTATAATGAGCAGTAAACTGTGATGACTGGGACTGCAGATGGATTTTGTCATTCTTGCTGTTTCGTGCACAACATTGTTTGGAGAAAAGAAAGTATATAGTGTAATGAATCACTCAGTGTTGAAAGACCCAGCAGTCTTCTTAGTGGGCAACCGTATATTTTCTGGTGGTCGATATGAGAGGGAGCTCATTTTGGTAGTGAGACTTGGATGTGTGCTGACATTTGGTGGAATGTATTTTATTAGCTGAAGGAAGTATTTTTTAAAGTTTTTTCCAAAGAAAACATAAAAAAAAGGATTCAAACAGTTGTTAAAGTAAGCAATGCAAATAGTGAAGGGCATAGCTGTATCCACAATATCGGTGATTTTGCAGTCTGTTATTACATGTAATTGAATTAATACATCCAAAAAAGTGAACACTTGATGAGGAATCCAGGAAAAGAAGAAGAAAAATACTATTGCCACGATCATCTTAAAAATGTCATCGTTTCTGGTCTTATTTCTTTGAATTTGATATGCCTTCTTCAAGGTCTTCCAAATCAGGGTGTAGCTTGTTAGTATGATGAGAAAAGGGATTAAAAATCCCAGCAAATTCTTGGATAAACCTAACCCAACCCGCAGAGTTGTGTTATTGTTGTCATATCGAAAGCCACAGACTGTCATGTTCAAGTTCTCTGCAAAAAATATATTACGATGAATGATGACAGGCAAGCTGGCCACACCAGCAAGGAGCCAGATGACAATGCAAGTCACTCTGGCAACAAACATGGTACGACGGATTCGTGACTTCACTGGATGTACTATGGCCAGGTAGCGGTCGATACTAAGACACGTGAGTAGGAACACGCTGGCGTACAAATTGAAACTTATTCCTGCTGACGCTAGCTTGCATAAACAGTTGCCAAAAGGCCACTGGTACTCCATGGCTGTGTAGGCTGCCCAGAGTGGCAGAGTTATTAAAAAACACAGGTCAGCCAGTGCCAAGTTTAGCAGAAAGATGCTGGCCACGGTTTTTAATTTCATGTAGCAGTAAATAACAATAACGACCAGGCTGTTTCCAAATATGCCTATAATGAAGATGATACTGTAAACAGTTGGAACCATAATGTAGATGTAACTGTGCCTTCCTGAAACAGGGCAGTCGACATGAATTCTCTTAACAGTTTCTTCAGTAGAATAGTTTGGGACCATCTTGATTTCTTCTCCTGTGGCCTTGTTTCAGGGAAATAATGTGAAGATCAAACCTGAGGGGGAGGGGGGGGCAAAAAGAGGAAATAAAAACAGTTCACGATTTAGGGTTTTTTTTTTAATAAGTTTCAATTAAACCTCAAGATTTTATTTAATTTTGGGGATTTAATTAATGAGGATGCAATTCATTGTAGCAAATTCCATTGCTTACTCATAAGACATGGAATAGTCAGCAATTGATCTGCTTCTCATTAACTGACTTCTGACTATGCCTCTAAGTTGAAAACTGGGTTATAGGCACCCCGTTATTAATCACTACTCTTCCTGAGGAACAGAGGAAAAAATGGAAAGTAGTGGAAACAGTTTTTTGCCCTTTTAATTTATACTTGTAAATATACAATTTATTGGTGTTTCCTGGCTTTTTTTCCACGTGCTTTTCTTATATAGCTAATGCTACAGGTGTCTCATGCTTTTCCTCAATTTTATAATTTCTGGGCCACATCTTACCCTCATCTGTGAAATCTTCTTCCAAAAACATGAAGGTAAGGTTATTTTCTGTCTTTTAATAGAAGCAGTAATCTAGTCTTCAACCTTCAAGTTGTGAACTTGCAGTTCATTCTCTGCGGAGTTGCCTCAACTACAAAGCACTTATCTGTCTGGAATTTGCATTGGCTTGAGTAGGAAATTCACATTGTGTTTCTGTAGAATCGTTTTTGTTTGGAAGGCAGGTAGATGGAACCAGCAGTTCCTTTTACTTTGCTCTTTCCTGATTTGGAGTGAAAGACTGGATTATATATTACAGCTTTGCTACAATACCTATAGCAAGAGCTTTATTCTGACTCTACAGGGACCTGGAAGTTAGCCGTGCGCTATGTAACAGTTAAGCAATAAGTAACAATAATTAAAAAAAAAAAAGGGCCCAAATCAACCAAAGAATAAAAAAGTGAGGGGAAAATTCTTTTTCTATAACTGATGTCTTGATAATCTGCTGACCATTACAGCTTCTTGAAAATACTGGGAAAGCAGACAGCCACCATCTTAGACTGATAAATGTAAATCAGCTAAACCAGTCATAGGACCATTAAGGTTGGAAAAGACTTCTAATATCATCTAGTTCAGACATCCACCTATCACCAATACTGCTCCCTAACAACGTGCCTCACTGCCACATCTCCATGGTTTTCGAACACCTCCAGGGATGGTGACTCCACCACCACCCTGGACAGCCTGGACGTTCTTTATCAAGAGTGTAGAAATTTTTCCTAACATCCAACCTGAACCTCCCCTGGTGCAACTGAAGGCCATTCCTTCTCATCCTAAAAGTCAGGGAGCGTCAATTCAAAAGTATTCAATGCCTTTGAAATAAATAAAGGGAGGGCTGAGAAGGAGGGGAGGGAGAGCTATAGAGCTGTTTTTCAGTGTTTTCTCAACTGATTTCTATTTTAAAGTAGACCTTGCACAATACAACAGAGGTAAGAGTGTTACGAGTTGGCTGTACATTGTTAGTTTTCATTTACACTAAAAGTATTCAGTGGACTTCTTTCAATTTTTGAACAAGGCTCCAGATTAAAATACAACTGGTTAATGTGATTAAAAATAATAGACTCAAAATAGCAGATAGCTGTACATTCAGAGTCTTTATTTAGATTTTTTTCCTATAATCAAGTGCTATATCTCACAAGCAAAGCTATCTGGATATCTCAGAAACTATGCTTAACTCTGAATACTGTTTTACTGTGTACATAAAGTACAAAGAAATGAATTCAGACAGAGTTCTTATTTTGACCTCTAAAGTGAACAGTGTTCTGTTGGACTGTAAGTAACCTTAAATATTCAGAAGCTACCTAAATTCTGTCTGTGTTAGAACTATGACATTTAACTATGAATGACCAAAAAAACCCAAAAAAACAATCTGTGAAAATCTAGGCTTCTGCTTATTTGTTGTAAATTAGTAACTGCAGAAATAGAGTCTGAGGATGTTAGAGGAAGCACAACTCGTGCTACTAATTTGTGTACCAAAGAGTTGAAGTTGTAGCCTTAAAGAAAATACTTGTAGACCACATGAATTGTATAAAAAATTGTACAAGCACAGCACCCATTTGGTTTGCCAGGGCTTGTGTGTTTTGCAGGACTAACTTCCTTATTAATGATTTATGACTTTAGCTGTGAGTCTGATACTAAACCTTTTCCAGAGTGAATAAACAGCCAGTCTTCCCTCAACAAAAAAAAAAAAAGAAAAAAAAGAAAAAAAAAATAGAAACAAAAATCAATGGCTATTATCACAGAGTAATTTTTATTGCTGTCTGCAGGATCCTGACAGCTGTCAGCCCAACCCAGTCTGTGCTGCCTGAAAACAAGATTAAGTGAAATATACTGGCTTTACAACAAACAAAAAACCTTGTAAAGTCCCTTTTGTATGAACAGTATATGTTCAGAAAGATACTTGGTGTTTCAGTAGTGTGGGCTGTGTTGTTAAGGAGGCAGTTGCTTATTATTTTCATTGCTAGCACTGATATTCAAGGCTGGGTTGTGTGGGGCCCTGGGTAACCTGATGTAGAACCTGATTTAATGGGCGGTAACCCAGCCTGTGGCAGGAGGGTTGGAACTAGATGATCTTTAATGTTCTCAACTCAAATCATTCTATGATTCTATATCCTTTGCTTATTTAGCCACTGAGATAATGGTCAAAAGTTTTCACTATGAAACGAATGGTCAGCATTGCAAATCAGGCCTGCAGTAAAGTAGACAGGGCCCAGTTGAGGCTGAGAAAGACCTCTAAGTCTAAGACTAATGATTATAAACATTTTATATAAAGCAGATGTTTCCATGTAGGAAGTATTGCATGTTGTTTGAAAGTGTTGCAGAAATAGGTGGTTAGTGCAACTTCCAGCTCCTAGAATTCACAACAGATTAAACCACTGGCCACTTAAATGCAAGTACTGAAACTGTGCACATAGATAATTCCATTTAAAACATCTTAAATGACCTGAGTTAACATAATGATAATTGGATCATTTGAAGGCTTATACGGAAGGAGCTTTTTCTGCAAAGACTGAATTGATGTGATTGTGAATGGCGTGCCAACATCAATCTTAAAGCAAATTATCTGGTGAGCAGCAAACCCCTGTTGTATGTTACTGTCCTGTTTGACCTTTTATCTTTTTTAATTACAGTGATTATAATGAGTCACTGATAATGAAATGCTTCAGACTGCTCTACCAACTATTATTTACCATTCCATTCATTGCTTCTGTTGGGTGAACACGCATCCTAATTAAACTGCCTGTCGAAAAAACAAGGAATGCCAGGCCTGAACAAGGTAAACAGCACTCTGCTTGCTGAAAGATAAGATCACACTGACTCTGGCTTTCTGTGAGAACTTTGTCAGATATAAATAGGTAAGCAGATGTCACATGTCAGTTTTTAAACAAAAATGTGTTTTTAATATTTGCTTTAACACAAACTAAGTAAACTACGACTGAACAACCCTGCCACCGTACCATTAGGAAATGTGGAGATTTTTTTGTTCTGATGGTAGGTGGATTATTTACTTTTCTCACAAATTAGATGATATTACCATGTTGGAGGATGATGTATTCTAATTTTATATAAAATTATTACACAGAAAGAAGAGCCTGTAAAATGTTCAGAACAGTATGTTCAATATCTTAACTACGTTTACTTTCTTGTGGTACAAGCATTTTTCCTTGAGAGTTCAGCCCCCCCTTCCTTTTCTTATTTCTTATAATCTTTTCCTACTTGACGAGAAACAAATGATGCTTCCCAAATGCTTTACCTTGCTGTGTTTTTTTTTCTTACCCAGCACTGCAGCCCCCTTGTTCACAGTATTTTTAAAAATGTATTTATTTCCACTTGATGTGCCCACTTCAGCCCCTTGCCTTCCTGGAGTTCCTGAGCAGTACCAAGCTCATATTCCACAAATACCCTGCACCAAATGGAGTAGGAACCCATCCAGAGAAAATTAGTACTGTTTAACAAATACAGATTTAGAAGATAAATGAACATAAGAAAAAAATAGAGTACAGTTCCTGTCTCTCTGAGCAAATATTCTTGCAGAAAGCCTGTGCTCATGTAATCATAAAACCATTCTTCAGAGCTGGGAGAAGGACTACTGCTTTAGAGCCCTGCGACTGATGTGACCAGTCTGAAGAGGCCAGACATTCTGCAAAGCTGTACATGTACCTTACTCCAAGTTCTTTTGTTGCCTCTTCTAACAGTCAGTTTTTTCCCCACTCATAGCCTGCAGAAGTATTTTTATTCTACAGTTGGTAAGTGAACTGAAGAGGGAGAGCAATGCAAACACTTAGGCAAGTAAAAGGACACTACTGGAGCCTTGCAGTGTGCCCAGGCCTCCTGTATCAGTGCTACTTTCTTCCACAGAAGTCAATGTCTGACTTCGTGGTGAGTGACAATAAGCCAACATACTGCTGAAATGTAACTGCAGCAGGCAGTGTGGAACTGGAACTCTGTCTGTGTGTTGGCTCATGAGCAGCAAGAACAGAAGTAGGCTTCAAAAGATCCCTATCTGTAACTGTCAAGTTGGGTGTTGCTTTTGCAGTTTGTGCAAGTGGTTTGATATGAGAACAAGCCGCATCTGTGGAACCTCGTAACTGGCTGTGCATCTTCTCTGTATAGCTGTGCTCCTGTTGAGACTTGCATAAAGCAACTGCCACTCCACTGAAACTGCTGTCAATTTTGTGGTGCTTTACTAAGTGCCTGAGTCATAGTGAGGTACTTAACTTTTTGCTTCAGAAGTATGCTCTGGTACTTCTGGAGAAAGTACTCAATTACTCTTACTTATTCCATAAGGCAGGTGGAGCATCATCCATATTTGTGTTTTGCAGCAGTGGGACAATGATCTAAAATAAATTTTAATTAACTTAACACAGTGCAAGCAAAACACATGTGGCAATTAAACTTTTATTTATGATTTATTACTTTACTGCAATTTTGAATCACACAGAGGTGAGGTGTGCACTGCACACTTCCCCATCGCTTTCCATCTATCTTTCAACTTTACTAAATTTTAGACATAAATTTTATGTAAGAAAAAGGTGAAATAATGTTTTCATCTGGAAATATCAGTGCTTGCAGAGTGACTGAATAGTAGAATCAGGCAGGAGGCTGTGACTTTGAATGCTTTGTTTTAGGAAGAGGTGGAGGAAAATAACAGTTAAGCACAGTGATATTTGAATTGTGAACTAGTATAATGTATATTTTGACCACTAGAGGTCTGTATTTCCTATTTATTTCCTATTCAAGTGCCATCATTTTTCAAATACCAACTTAAAGATTATTTAACATGCAAACACAAAACCAAATTCTATCAAAAACATCTGTATTTATGTAAAGTATAACATACCATGTGATTCATTTATAATTTCTTTTATTACTAGCTTATTATCAAATTTCCTTCATTCTAGCATGTTTCTGTTCTTGCGGACCTTCAGTCCAGTTCTTCCACTAGTAAGTCGTGAAGCAAGGCCCTGATGCTTTTAGACATATGTAGTTAAACTATAAAGCTTTCAAGCTAAATTTAAAAATGTATTTTTTTTAAGGTATTTTCCCATTTTAAGACAGTCGTCCATATTAGAAACTAAGTTGTGGTTCTATGATATCTAGAACCTGTAAAATGCTTCAGGACCTCAATCAATTGAGGCTGTGATCATGCTGGTAGGTTTATTACCAGGGCACCTTCTGACCACATTTGTTTGAAAGAGAGAGGGAATAAACTTTACATTATCCAAGTCATCTGCAGGTGACAGTTTTGGGACCAAGGCCAGTCTTGTCACTGCAGCTTCTGTTCTTAAGCAGCCCTAAGAGTCTTCTGTCAATCCCCAAAGTTTTGAAGGCAGTGGAGAAAAGTACCCTGCTCTTGCATGGGGTGCAAGAGATTTGTTCTTGTTCTAGGACGCTATGACCCAGTTCAAGTCCTTACAATTGAAGAACTTTTTAAACAGGAAAATATTGGCTTCAGAGAAGCAACATCTTTATTAAAGCTCTGTAAGCTTTGATAAAGCATTTAGCAATACTACTATGTAATATGTGACAAACTTTCTCTATGCCCTTTCCAACAGCTAACACTGCAGTAAGATCACAGATGTTACTGTTAGTATGGGAAGAGAAAGCTTGGACAACTTTTTGTACTCTAGTCGTACTTTCAGGTTCCAGAAACACTGGAAATACTTATACATGCAATTTGGTTCTTTGGCCACAGTTAACTACCAATTCCCTCATCTGTGTTTTTGTTTTTTTTCTTTCCCCAAGAATTGGGAAATTCTGATATATGTTTCTATAAAGTTGTATTTGCCTATATTAGAGCCAAGGAAGCATTGCTCAACTGCACTAAAATTTCTCAACCTCACTAGAATGCTAGCATTGCAATTTTAAGGTTATGATTTTTTTTTACAGAAGTTTGTTGATTTGTCCACAGACCATTCATTATGAATAGATAAAATGCCAGAAGTATTTTAGTTCATATATTTCATTTTTCTGGTTTTTCAGGTTTGGACTTAGCAGTAAACACTGCTTTCTGGGAGTTTTTCCTATGTACACACACAATTTAGTTTTCTGTTAATGGGAGGAAAACTATTCTTGGGTTCAATAAGTGGACATGTGGACTTCAAAACATTGAAAGACTAACATTCTCAGCATGCAGTGTGTTTATCTAATTTCTTGGAAATTTTGGTGAGGTGGAGGTTTATAGATCACTGGTTCTGGCTTGATCATGTAGCCAATCTGGGTAGCACACAGTTTTCCATGAAACTTTGATCTCTTCCTTCCTTGTTTATGCTTAAGAGTGATCTGTTTTCATTCTTCGACCAAGACTGTAACAATGTATTGCAAACTCTCTAGTGTTTAGTATGATTTAAGTATTAGATGTATTGTATATCCTTAAGAGGTAGGAATGTGAAGTTATCCATGTAGCAGTAACTTATGAAAAAATAAATAAAATGAGAAAGTAAGATAAATTCTTAGCTTAAGACTTCTAGTTCAGTGTCCTTAAACTAAACATCAAAAGGTAAAGCTTCTGAGATGATGATGTCTGAAAATGGAATCTCTAAGTGATATCTCCATGTCCCAGGACACTTTCTCAGCTGTCTTGTCAGCAATGAAGTTCTTTCTCTCATTTAGGTTATTAACCTATACCTGAATTCCTTTTTAAAAATGAGATGAAGCAGAAGTCCCTCTTCTTGTTTATAGCACAGGGTGAAAAATTGTCACTTTTTCTCTAAAAGACAGAAGACAATTGGATATATCAACATTTCAAAATGAGGGCATTACCCATCAGCATGGATTATTTTTGCATTACTATTCTATCAATTAATTTTACCAGAAAGGAAGACTGGTGACCAACAAGGAGAGAAAAAATATTTATAATCAGCAGGCAAACCTAAAGATTACTTATCAGGGACTTATCAAATCTTCTTTTTTTTTTTTTTTTAACAGCCCCATTTAATGTATACTGCCAAAAAAGAGAAAAGTGTATTTCAAATCACATTAGTTCTAGAACTTCTAAGGTTTTCAACATTACCCCTCAAAAATTTTTGGTTAATGGAAGATGCTGTTTTATTCTAAAGATACAGTTCAGTGTATATTCATAATTTCAGATGTGATGTCTCGTTATGTAGTACCCTTAGGCACTTGGAAGTACCCAAAAGAGTCCACAGTTAACAGGAATGAAGCCATTGAGTCCCAGAACGAATAAAAGTGAGATTAGTTTGAGCTGTGAAAGGTTACATGCTGCACGGTTACTTTCTCTAAATGACAGTAAACGAGTGGATTAACACGTTTCCTTTATTGCAGCCAGAATTGCCTATATAAAATATAGTGTGTCCCATGTGATTATTTTTAATAAAAGACAGAAATCAAATTCAGGTTTGCTAAGAGCAAGTTAAATAATTTGATGAATTTTAAGTTTATATTTTGATAGCTTAGTTGCACAGAGTAAGAAGTTTTAAAGTATTTTTTTAATTGCACAGCAGTGCACATTCTATCCAAATGTAGCTTCTGGACACCTAACATCATGCATCTATTAGCATCGTTATTTCCACGGAGAATGAACTATAAACTTCTACAGTGAACTCTGCCAACCTGAGGCATAAGGGAGCTGTTATTAATTCTTGGCTTGATTCAGATCTATGTTTCAGGCTTACATTAAAAAGGCTTTGGAGAGATAAGGTGGGGGAGGACTTAGTGAAGTAAAAAAGCACTGCAAAACACTTATGCCCTTTTCTAATAGAAGACTAGATACTGCATGTGAAATATCTGACATCCTTTCAGATCATGTGTAAAAATCACAGTTTGATTTACTGGGTGTTTCATATACCTATTAATTAGTTTCTGTCTTTAAAGCTATGTGGTGCCCTTCACTGAATCTTGCGGATACTTTCAGAAGTGTATGAAAATAGCAGTCTGCCATTTTTACTTTTTTTATTTCCCAAGATGTGGGAGAAATAGTGCAGAGCACTCAGGGCTCAATAAGGAGATACAGTTTTCCATGTTGTTTGGGAATATCATCAGTCTCCGATCATTCACACTTACTGAAGTGAATATCTTAAGTGCATCCTTAGTTCTGCTGTCAGTATGTTTATATCACTCGTTGGTTTCACTGGGTCAGTGAAACATAGCTTTTATCTGGAGGCTAATCATGTTTTGTGAAGTAAAGGCCGCTTCCACAAATTGCTCTGAAGGCAAGATAAGAGCCTTTCTCATCTACTGTTGCTTGAGGATGAGACAATGTTTTGAGCAGCACTGAGATATCTATGGGTTTAGCCTGAAGATCTTATCTTCTTAAAGGTGTCTGAAAATATAGAGAAAATGCTTCCAGCTCCATATATAAATAGGAGGTACCACTTGTTCCAAGCGTTGCTGTGGCCAGAACTGGATCTAGCAGGAAGAAACAGTACACACACAGCTACCTTTATGGAACTGAGGACTGAAAGGGAACACCACTGAAATGGTGCACGTGAAATCATCAAACTGAGCTCACATCAGATGCTTGAGGAAAGGTGAGTTTCCTGGATTTCTTTTCCTATTCATATGATCTCATTTTTTCAGTTTAACCGGTTAACTTGTTTGTACTTCAGTCACTCTCTCATTGTCTAGTTTTATTGAAGAAACTTGTGTTGTGGTAATGCCTGTTTATGGCACAATATTCTCACTGCAAATTTTTAAAACTTTTTGGAAAAAAAAAAAGAAATGTGGAACCTGAAAGGATTGAAGATCCTGTGACAGAAGTGATAGAACTGTGTTTCTGTACTTTCTTGTAAAACAGTAAGGAAGGTGCTCCAAGAGCTTTTGTGCATTAACTTCCTCCAAGTTGTAGAGCAAATCAGCAACATTTTGACAGGTACTGAAATACTGTGCTGTGGGTGAGGCCTTAATCCTATATGCTACTCCGCAAAAAGACTTCTTCCTGCCAGTAAGCTAAATCTGTGTGGAGCCTTGGGGGATCTAAGAGCTCTGTATGTCTAACACACAGTCCTGTCTGTACATGGTACTTCTTAGTTCTACCTTTTTTCACCTGAAAATACAGAAAGCATACATAAATATACAGAAAAATGAAAGTTAATAAATAATAAGCCAGAGGACACTTCTCAAGTTTGAGAAATGCATTGTGCAGGGCAATAACAGGCATTTTCATCTGCACCAACAGCTATTTTGTCAAAATTGGGGAGAGGAAAAAAAATTTGCACACTCCTATCTAAAAAGGCTTTCTTTCACTGAAAAGCTCTACTGAATTGCACTCCTGTTTCTCACCTATCACAAGTGGTTAAATTACCTGATAATGTTTTATTTTAATAATGAAAACAATAGCTGAAAAAGAAGCATTCATGCAGATGCAGCATTCATATGTGGTCAAAGACATGTCAAAGCATCTGTCCCATTAGTTAAAACTTCCACGTTAGCTAGTATAGCACTGCATTTCTAGTATCATGGCTGGTGACTCCTATAAAACTTCCTGCCAGTCAAGGCGTTATGGCTCTGGGGAATAACAAATCTTACGCTGAGCACTTTTTCTTTTGACTTTGTTGTGAAAAATGGTGTTTTTCTTACTGGAGAAGTTCTAAAGCAAAAGCAAGCATATTGTGAATTTCTGTGTAAGGAAATGAATGTTAGATTTCAACGCCCATGCTCAAATGAAGCTTTGTTTTCCATGTGTCATAATTCAGTGCTGCATAACAGGATTTGGTTCACTGGGTCTGATTGAGACTCTTGATTATTTTTGTTATATTATTAATTTAGATATTCTTATGGTGGGAAAATACTGCACTATGGCAATCTGCCTCAGAAAAGACTTTTTTTCCTTAAATGAGAATGTTAGTAACAGCCTGGAGGGAAAAGTTAAAAGATTAAAAGCAAAGGATCAGCATGGAGGCTTCTTAATGAATACCTCATTAGGGTCAGAAAAAAGGAAACCAGAGGCAGAAAGGAAAGAAAATAGTATGGGTAACTGCTGAAGTACAAGAGTTTATTCAGACACCTCCCCTCCCTTTCTCCCCCCCCAAATCTTTTAAAATGGTAATGCAGCTAAGCCCAGGAGAAATTAGTGGCATTGTACCTGTTAGTAAGTATAACACTAGAACATACAGGCCCAGTCATGCTTTCACTTAAACAAAACTCCTGTTAGGGGCACTAGGAGAAAATCTGATGAGCAGCCAAACATAAAGATAAGCAATGTATCTGATTTTTTTTTAAATACAAGTCAGCTGGACTACTGAGTTGGTAAGGGGTTAATCAAAGAGCACGAAATCTCAGATACGGATACCATAATTCAAAGCACTGTAGAATATCTTAACTGACCATGAAAAAAACAGACACTGTGATCCCTAGTGCTTTGTCTGGAAAGCTGCACGCTTAATAGAATGATAGCAAAATAGATGTTCTGCCAAATGTGTATAACTTATTTCCTGTTTTGTTTTTTTTTTAAATGCAAAACTTGCTCATTTGTTTTGAAAATAAAATTAATTAGTGAACTCTCTTTACCATTCTGGCTCTAAGAATTTCCCCTTATGGGTACTGAGTACAAACAAGAGAGATAACAAAACCAAGGATTATACATTCCAAAAAGGTGGCTTACACTTGCCCCACCCTGCTCCCCCTTCCCCAAATAACCCAAATCCAATAAAAATAAACAACCAAAACCATTAAAAACAAACAAAAAACACCACAAAAGTAATCTCATATGGTGTGAATCATTGCATCCTCAGTCAAGAGCACTCCTGGTTCTCAAGCAAACATAACTTGGGAAGATAGCACTGTGCCCTCCAAAAGGTACCATACGAGCTCTACTTCACTGCTAGGAAAACCATCAATGAGGTGAGGGATGTGTGGCTGCCCTGCACTGACATGACTTTTTTCTGACGGTATGCATAAAAACTCTTGGTGAAATGGAACAGCATGGTAACCATGTACTTTTAGCCCCTTTTAAAATATATTTTATTAAAAACACATGTGTACATATATATTTTTTTACCTGAGTAAAGCCTGATTTGAGAGAAAGTGCAAATGTCCTATGGTAAGCTGCTGCTGTCTAGTTAACATAGGCAATAGTAAAACAGACATATCTAGAGAAGAGTTACAGTCCTGCCCCATGTGAAGTACAGTACCTGTGAAGGGAGAAACTTCTGGGCAACTACCAAGAGTAGTAGCTGACTCACTCTTGAGTTCATAGAGAGGAAAGGAAAATTGTATAATCATTTAGCTTGAGGTTACAGGAGAGGAGAAAAGCTAAAAAACAATTTTTGTAAAGAAACTGAGAAGGAGACATACATCTTACAAACTTAGACTGAAAGGGGTATGCATGGTTTCTGAATAAACAAGTTCAGTCTGCATCTTTGTACGTTATGTGCTGGCTGCTTCAAGCAAAGGGTCTGTCCAGGCTGTAATAATTCTAAAGGGGGGGTTAAATTGAGAATAATTGTCAACAGAATGTTTTTAGGAAAGTCAACTAGTGCATTTTTCTCTCTTGCGTAAGCCCAATATAAAAGTACAGCTGTTCAGTGGTTTTCTGGAATGCTTTACTATTTGCATGAGTCCCTCTCTGCTAAAAAAGCTGAGGCACACTGCACTCATTCAATGTAATCCTCTCAATTTGCAGAAAATTGAGAGGACTCAGGAATGCTGTTTTATTTTGTGTTTTTTTCCTGCTCCTCATCTACTGAGTATTAGATTCCACTAGCCAACTATTGATCTGAATTTGACAAAATTGTATGACCCAGAAATAAAGGATCAGATGATTTAGCTGAAAACAGCCATTTAGTTAAATCACTCTTTGTTCTGCCTTTAACTCTAATATTAGCCTTTACCTCAGACAGTGAAATTATGTCTAAATATTGACCCTACCCAAATTCAGTACCAGTTTTAGATACTGCCAACGTTACCTTGTGCTGAAGCTGGCTTTTTGTCTTCAATCATGCCACTCATTGCCAATCTGATCTCACTTTCCTGCTGAGAGGTAGTCTTCAGTTATTACCCATTTTCTGTGCCTATAAGAGAAATGCTACTCAACTACAATAAAAGTAGATAAACACCACAAATAGTAACCAAGCATTCTAGCTAGTGTTGTTATATAGTGGATACCTGGATGGTTTTGCTATCAAGCAAAAACCAAATAGAATGAAAATTGTAAAAGATGCCTAACACCCCCAAATCTGTAGTTCTTTCAGATGATGGTACAACAGAGAATAGTTAACAGCATGTCACTCTAAGCATGGTATTTTCCTACCCTTAGTTGCAATTCAGTTGAAAGCTCCAAGTAATTTTAGTCTAATCCATCATTTATCTGAGGGTAAGTCAGTAAATCATTAGACCAGCTATTTTATTTCATGTGCACTTTGTCTCAAACAGTCACAGCTGTTAGGATTTACAGTTAAGATAACCCCTTTTCACTTGCTTGTTACAGTGCAGGTATATATATAAAAAAAAGGTGCAGATATAACTTCTTGTGTTCCTTCATCAGATTTGTTAATTCCCCAAAATGTTCAAAAAATAACACATTCTTCTAGAATACATCTGTCAATTTTGCTGCAGGGAGGCAAAGGGTAAGTCTTAAAAGATGTTATACAACACAGTATAAGTGTTCTGAGTACAATGACTATTGGTGGAAGTGATTTTAAGCGACAAATTTGTTGATAGAAATTGAATCAAACCACTGAGGTTAGCAAAAGCTTACTGGCTTGCTTTTGCTGCAGGGTTTTTGAGACCAGAGAGATGTGGCACAGAATGACACCAAGATTAGTAACTTTCTGTGCAATAGCTACAGTATATGGAAAAACAGCTCCACTGGAACCTTTCTGATCTTCAGAATGCAGTGTCTGGACCTCCTGTCTGAGGTCCATACACATTTATACTTGAACTGTAAACCCTGCTGTGTCTATTTAAAACTTTTTAGTGTGTTTGAACTAGAGCTTGCATGCAAAATGTTCAACTTCGTGTAAAATGTTAATGCTAGAACTGCTCTCTGATTCACTTGGAAAAAAATATCACACCTTTAGAGTGCAACCTGTCTGCATCACATCTTCATAACTAGCTAGGTTTGATTCTCACTAAGTGCAACCCCTTTATTCCTGTTAGTGTGATGTTAACTAACCATACAAGAGTTAAGAAAGAAAATGTCTTCACTTTTAAGCAATACGTATTTTCCATTTGTCTTCAGAATATTTATAATGTCCCTGTGATGCTCTGCACTCCTCTCTCCTAGGTTCTCAAACTTGATCCTAGCAATGCGGAGGCTGACTTCTTGAAAGTAGTACAGCTTCCCAAAGGAGGAACTGTCAGAAAATCAGAACTACTACTACCCAAGAATGCAGCAAAATTACTAATTAATATTTGAGTGGAACATATGGCAGAACACATAATATGAGTGCAAAAGGACAGTGTGTTACTAATAGAACAGTTACAAAACCAAGAACATAAGGCACAGGCATCAGCAGTACTCCAGGTAAGGCTTAAAAATTGCAGTGAGGTTACTTGAAAGCCTGGAGATTAAGCTAAACAATGCAAAAAGGCTGCCATGGGCCTGTCGTGGCTGTTCCAGCTCTCACAACTGTGAGCCTTACCAGGCTTGCAAATCTGAAAGGATTTTGAAATTATACTCTCTGGAGAGAAATGATGGTTTAAAAAGAAGATGCAAGAATTTGCAAGGGGTCTGATGCACAATTAATCTTTAGCTAGCACTGGAATCCAGATGAATTAATACACTGGTGCCTATTTCACTTCCTCTTTTCCTTTTTGTTCTGTCATTTGTTGGAATAGATATGATCCAATTTCACACTAAATAAGCAGTCTCTGTTTTGTCTGTGCTGTTTTACTTACCTGCCCATAATAATGAAGCTACCTTCATTATATCTTTGGGTGTTGGGTTGTTGTTCAGACCTCTTTAGGTTAGCATTTTGGTTGCCAGAGGAGATATGTTGCTTGCTTGCCAATATTCCTGTTGCAGACAGGTGAGGGTAGACTGCCTAAGGAGGTCTATCCTTAATAACCCATTTGCCAGCTCAGCTTTTGTGCGTAATACATTCAGGTTTAGTTTTAGTCTATTTAATCTCTTATTAGAAAAAAAATAAAATAGGAAAAAAAGCACAAGATCAACCAAGTTGAGAGAGTCATAGTAGTTGATTGTGCAAATCTAATCTAATTTAATGCACAAATAACCATGTCCAGTACCCAACTCGTGACAGAACCTGAACTTCTATGAAGTCCCCAAAAGAAGGACAGTTGAAGTGTAGGACAAAGAGATGTGCTAGCCATTAAGAAACAATTGAATGGTTCCCACAGTGTGATTAGATGTCCTAAGATTTGCACAGCAATGATCCTAAGACAGTTTATGAATACTTCTGGTGACACTAGTAGCTTCTGGACATCACATAGGGAGCTGCTTTGGCAGGGGAGTTGGACTAGATTATCTCTAGAGGTCCCTTCCAATCCCTACAATTCTGTGATTCTATGAAAGTGATCAAGTACAAGTAATTTATGACTCCTTAAAACATCTTCAACTGGGATTATAACTGCATAAAATTTTAACTAGAACAGCGTATTATGAGTTTGTAGTTCATGCAGCTTTATATTACCACTTTAATAAACAGATCTGTAGCAAAGAACCACAGGAAGTGCAAGTAGACTCACTAGATGTATTCCTTTATAGAAAAGAGGATAAAAAGTAGTAGTAGTGAAGATGCACTGTCCACTACCTGAATTTTTTCATGTGAGGCTCTCCAACTGCTATCTGCATGTCTGTAAACACAGTCCCTATTTTTCAACAGAATTATTCCAGGAAGTGTAAATAAAGCACCATCTTCGTTCAGCATCTGTCTGTGTTTCTACAGTACAGTAACCAGTAGCAATAAGAAATGAGATGCATTTCTAGATACTTTCAGATATTGATCATAATTAAAGACGATCATATTCAGTAGGTAGCACATGCAAATCTTGCATCTTCCTGTTCCAAACAGGTTGCAGAATTGTGTCATTTCAAACTGGAAGGCAGGACTCCCCTCGCTTCTGCTGCACTGGATTTCAGGATGGCAATTGCTACGTTTTAAGCCAATAACTTCTAGTCACATTTCACATATGCTGTCCAACCCAAGCAAGGTACTTTTTCCAAGCAATAATGCAGGAAATAGTTCTACTTTTGCCTTATTCCACTGCAGAAATTAACTTTTTCCATTCACTCTCTTGCTAGAAGTAAGGAGAGAATGAGACTAATGATTTCATGATAAATTTGACTTCCATCTCTGAATTGTACCGAACATCTTTATTTCTTATCTAGCAACATAAACTAGAAAGGACTGGTATTCCTCTGCTCTGCAGTTCAAAGTAGTAGAGGGGAAAAGTGACAAATACCATGGTCTTGCTGGAAAGGCACATAGTTTAAAATTCTTAATAAATGAATGAAAGCTTAATCTGAGGGCTTCATATTTTTGAAAGATGCTACAATCTAAAGATTATGACGGCAACCAGCAAGAGGGACTGACGCAGTCAGGGGTGTGAAACATTTGTCAGACACTAAAATAGAGCCATGAGAGCCCTCCTAGATCACCATGGTAATTACCTGCTCCAGGCCATACTTAGTCCTCTTTGCTCTGGCAAAAATCTAATCATGTTAGTGGTGTGGGTTCATGTAGGTGAAAAGGTACGACAGTCCCTTCTTCTCCTGCTCCCTGCCTCTACATAAAAAATAAGCCCTTTTTGACATCATCCCTTTTTGAGACTTGTAACTTGCCTGAGTCTGTTTAGTAGACTGCCCCATGCTATGTAACACAACAGTCAAAACAAGTACTGCTACTAATGGAAGTGATGGAAATTTACAGTGAACTGTAGCAAGCTCTGGACAGAACCCTGCTGTCATTTATTGCCATACAACTCATTAATTCTAGTGCATTTGTTAGAAGTGTAGAAATTGGCAAAATTGAATCCTGCAAAGTTACTGCTTGTATGTACTGTGATCTGATGGTTGGAATTGCTCAGAAGAATAGTGCTTCAGTATCAGTAAATAACTGATATTTAAATGATTTTAATGTATGGACAGTAGGAGGGCAGTATTACAGAATTTCACCTATTAATGTTGAAAATGCTATTAATATTAATGTTGAAATGTCGAAATGCTCATCTGCCTATACCCAGGGGTAGGAGAGCTGACTGCTGGGGAGCGCCTGGCTGGTGAGGAGGCACCTGCTGTGCGCCGTGCCATCAGACAGAAGATGCCTTGGCTTTCTCTTTAGGCTGGTGACAAGACAGGAGTGCTCATGCACGTGGCACAGCTGTGAACGTGTGGGACGTCTGTCTCCAAAATAAATACGCGCTGGCTCAACAAGTGGTTCTTGAGGTAGGGCGTGGGGCTTAAATGCCTGCATTTTATTCAGGATAAGGTGCTTCGTCTGCCAACTCCATCCTAACCATGCCCAAACGCAGCCGGACCCGACCCTACCCAACGAGCCACAGCCCCCTTCCTGCCCCCCCGGGGCCCGGCAGCTCGCTCCCGGCCGGGCTCTCTGCACAGCCGCGGAGGGCCCTCCCCCCCTTACCTGGCTCGGCAGAGGCCGTGCACTGCCACGGGCACACCGACGGGCGGACGGCTCAGCCTCGACGGCTGCGGCACGGCGCCGTGCTGCACGCCCAGCTCTAGCCGGGCTCTCCCTTCCCGGCCGCGCCTCTCCTGTCGCTCCGCTGCCCGGCCCCTCGCTTTATAGCGGGGGGCGTTGCAGCCCAGCCCAGCTCGTCCGCTGTCTCTCCCCACCCATCTCCCGGGACATCCTCCCTCTGACCCGTCTCCCTCCCTCTCCCTCCCGCCCTTGCACGCCGCCCAGCGCTCTGCTGCCCGCTGTGGTCCCACGGTACCCGGGCAGGGTTTGTCTCGGTGCGGTTGGCAGCGCGGAGCAGGCTATAGGCAGTGCTTATGAGTTTGCCCTCGGTTGTCTGAAGAAGGTCTCTCTAGGGCCGTGCAAACGTTTCTACTTTCACTAAGAATTACACAGGCTGTCCGTGGGCACTCCTGAAGTGATCCGATCGTCGCTAGTGAGGCTGTGATATGAACACAATAAATTTAAAACTTAATTCTCCGGGAGTGGGGGAGAGAAGGAAGTAGGTCTGTTAACCTGTATGTCCCAAACGTCTTATGGATTTCCTAAAGGAGTATGTGTGATTGCTTGATTCTCTCTTTTTCTAAACCTGGATCTGGTAAACAACAGGGAGCACCCTCCCAGCCTGGGTTGCTGAGGCTGATAAGCTCATCAGGAGCGGCATTTCACAAGTTCTGTTTTATTTTAAAGTCATCTGCCCATTATTACAGGCAGAGCTAGTGCTTCCAACGGGACCTGAACATTGCAAATCTGTTAGCTGAAACAGGTTCTGATAGAAATAGAGGATTAAGGTGCATTGCATGAATTTAATTGTTCCAGGCTATCTCTGATGGATCTTGGAGATACAAATTCACTGGTGACGTAGTCCTTTGCCCTCATCTTATTTGTGCTATGTGAAGAAAAAAATCTGCCTTCTCATCAGTGCAACAGTCAGGATCAAAGCAGTCTGTATTGGCTGCTTTTGCCCTCCTGACACTTGGGGAGTTTGTAATTGGCTTCCTCTCTGGAGAGATCATGCTGATATATCATCTAATGATGAACTATGTGTGCATTCACAGCTTTGCTATGATGGGGACTGGAAGCCACTGCCAGTAAGTATTGTTCAGGCCTTTTCAGTCCCTGAAGCCAACTAGCGCTGTTTACTCTTTATTCCCATATATGTTATTGGCTGTATTATGTGGGACTCCTGCCATATGAGACACATTTATTCAATCCAAATGTTTCTTTGTACATATGTGACTGATTACACAATTCTACTGAGTATTGATGTATTTGGCAGATATTACCAGGGTAACAGGCACAATTCTGTCTCAGTCCAAGCCACTGGATGGAACTGACGGGGAGGAGACCTCTGTAAGGTGATGCTTACAAGAGATCACCCTCAAGTGATCTTTTAGTTCTCCTAAAGATAAGCTGAAGGAACTGAAGCCAAATCTAAATGCCAGCATCGAATCCTGGCCACTCTGAGTCACAAAGTGCCCCTGGATGTTTGAATCACTGCCTTGAACCAGTTGTACTCTGTGTTACCTTCCATCATCCTTTTCTTTTCAGAAAGGCATGGAGAAAGTCTATGAGCACTGTACTTCAACTGGAATGAAATCAGATTTAAAAAAAAATAAGATGCCTGTAAAATTGAACGTGGATCTGCATATCTTCATTTAGTTCACCTCTGGAGGGTATTCTCATGATACAAGATGTAATTTTGTGTAAATTAGGGAAAATCTCCTCATTACCAGGTGTTTTGCGTCTGGGATATCAGTAACAGAATGTTAATATGATGACCACTGAAACAGGCGCTTGCAATTAAAACGTGTCTTTAAGGAACATCCAGTGACTAACTGATCTGATGACTAGAATTCAGTTTTCATTGAACTGCTGTAAATAAAGAGCCTTCTTCCTACCAGAATAGATTGAGATGTCTATAATGCAGAAAAGGCTTCAGGGAGCTGGCTTTATTTCACTCCTTGTGTTAGATCAAACAGCTAAAAAGATTACTGGATACTTCTTCCAGTAGCAATATTCATTAAGGTCACTGGTACTGTATTGAGAATAAATTGTTTAAAACTCTTCTTCACTTGGACCACAACATTTTTAAATTTTAAAAGCATCCAATTTTTAGTAATGTGTCTGGAATGTTTTGAATCCGAACCTTTTAATTGTGTGGGCTTTTTCACATTTTCATACATTTTTTTGTTTATTTTTCAAATGCAATAATGAGAAGCTGAAAGTAATTTTCTTTGTTGAGAGCTGATGTTTCATACACAGGTCCGCATGCCCCTGGGCTTCTAGAGCTAGGCTTTAGGAAAGCACTGCAGGCTGTGAGATTTGTGATGCTGCTTCTACTCATTGTATTCTTTTATGTGTATTTCTGATGCATTTTCCCTGTGTTGCTTATTTCAGGAATTGATTACACTTCTAGTCGTAGGATATAGCTCTGCAGAAACCAAGTAATTCAGACATAGATCTTTTGCTGTACCTGAAACCCCTGTGTGTCCTAGCAGCAAGCTGATCTGAGTATGCTGAGGGTTTGCAAACACTTCTCCAGGGGCATTTCTCATCAAAGGACACTCCTTCTACTGTCATGAGTTTTTCAGTCCCATCCTGTTTTCAGATCTAAACATTTCCTCAGAAGAGGAACCAGGAATTGATCCCAAGTCACTTCATCTACTGTATAGAAATTGTACTTCTCTTTTTCCAAGGAAGTGTGTTTTCCATGTGTATTCCCTTGCTGGTTTACCACTACTGAAACTTAATGGAAAAGGTTAAGATAATAAGATTTTGAAGAAAAAGTAAACGCTGTGAGTCTTGCTGTCCTCTTCATCTCAGACATGTACAGATGCAAAAGTAACATTAGTTGTCATCTTTTAGGAATAGGAATGTATGTTGGTGCTGTCACCCATTCTTTGTGTGAGATAAGCTTTTGCTAAGGCTAGAAGCTTCAGCTTTAGACAGTATGTATTTGTGTATGGCAGAGAATGAGAGTGGGAAGGGCAGAAGTGTCATTTGGGATAAGAGATAGAGGTCATTTATGTAAACTTTTGAACAGCAGTACTGCTAATATCCACAAGGTCTGCCTGTCCAGAGCTATGGAAATTTACTTTTTTTTTTTTTTTTTCTGATGAGGTCCTCAGATAATTAAGATAGTTAATCTCTTTCTAGGAAACTGCACACTTTAGCTTCTAGTCATTCTCAGATTGTATGCTTTAATTGTATCTCCTATAATCATTGTGGAGTACTGCAAAAGGGATGCTGAAAAATGTGAAGACTCCAAGGAAGCCAGTGTTTCAAAGCTCAACATTTTCTCACCACTAGAGTTTATTTGATTTTATTTTGGTAGATAAGTTGTAGATTTTTTTAATTATTATTTTTTTATTAACTTCTACTGCGAATGTAGGAAGCTGAAATGGACTGAATGTGTGTGACATCTTAGAATCATAGCATCATCGAATGGCTTGGGTTGGAAGGGATCTTAAAGACCTGCAAGTTCCAACCCACTGCCATGGGCTGGTTGCCCCCCCAGCAGATCAGGCTGCACAGGGCACCATTCAACCTAGCCTTGAATGCCTCAAGGGATTGGATATCTTCACTCTTTAGAGCTTATAAAATCCTGTGATTCTATCTACCTAGATAGAAAAATAAGTGTTGTGCTGCTGGGAAGCAAGATCTGAGCCAGAGGAGCCCAGATGCTCAGTCAGGTCTGGGCTGAGCTCCCCAAACTGAGCTCATTCTGCTCTGCAGTTGCTTCTTAAGGATTCATGACATAAAGTTCGTGTTCTTGGAAAGTCCTGCCCAGCAATGTTGAAATAGGGTATTATTCAATGAAAACACGCTCTTTCCTCATTCCCATGGCTGGAACCAGTGCTGTCTGGCCACTGGGTACTGACACAGGCCAACTGTACAGGATGTGAATAGAATGTAGAGAGGCTGGATCTGTGTCTCCAGCACTGGACAGTCCTTCTGTACAGTTGCAGGAATTGGTGAAGGATTGGCAGCTCCAAAAAACAGGTACCGCTTTTCTCACATGGGCAAAACATTTGTGGCTAAGCAGGATGTAAAACTGACTTTGGTTTGCTATATTCATGATTTATGTTAAATTTGAATTGGGTAGGAATGAAGATATTTTAACTGCAGGATGTGTTTCCTTCCTGTATTTCATTTCCTTTCTTTATCTTCCATTTTTGTGTTTCTTATTCATGTCAAAAATTTGGTGTTTGTTTAAACAAATGAAGTACAGTCTTGATAAGAAACCTTCTGTTCTTGCTGCCTTTCACCTGACTGGGTCAGGGAGAGCCAAGACAAGGCATCTTTTGGGTGCCCTACAGAAATTTCAGTTTGTAAAAATATTCCATTTTTGAAAAGACAGGAATTTGAAGTCCTTTATCATGCTGTGATACTTTTAGGAATCAGTTTTTTTCCCCCAGACTTACAGGATTTACTTTGTCATAGTGTTTTGTTGCAGGCACATATATTGTGTAGCTTGGCTTCATTATTTTTATCTGTCCCCCCATTCCACATGATTGTGCCAATGTTCTTTCTGAAAACATACTTTAAATATTTTCTAAAATGCTACAGACCATAAAAAAACATTGCACAGATAATATCATTCAAAAGAAGGTTTTTCTACAAAATGCAGCATGGGACACAGTGAACATTGAATGTTATAGAGGTTTAAAAGCTCTTGAAGCATGACTCAGATTTATCAGTTATTCTCATGTCAATTCCAGACTCTATTTCAATCACCACACAATATATAATTGGTATAATTTATGTTTTAGATGAGGCAAAGGCAGATTTTGAGCCAAGAAATTTTCCTGGAGAAGGAAATAAGTTTAAGTTCCTTCAGGCTGGAAGCAGTGGTGATAGTAAAGTATGTTTGAGAGGTTGTGGGATTTGTTCTCAGTACGCGATGCTACATGAGAACCTAATTGTGTACTGTTAATAGGAGAACACATTTTACCCATTTGTTTACCATTTAGTTGAGTAAATTTATCTTACCTGAAGGAAACGTTATGCAAAAATGGTGTTCAGTGTAGATAAGAGTTAAAATTTGAAAGGAACATATTAAACATGGAAATGGAGAAATCTAAGCTTTAATATTGGAAGCTACTTCTGAGTATGTCTGGTTCTTTAGTTGTTCAGAAGAAAACAAAGTTGGAAACCTGTTGTTGACACATTAATGATTTAAGTCTCTTATAGGTCCTAAGAAATATCTCATTTAATTTCTAACTTGTCATAAAATTATCAGTTTCTGGAAAAGGCTGTGGTTATGGTAGAGCAAGCTGTTGTTTGCATGGCGTAATCATCCCTGAGAAATGGGTTTGGATTAATGTGTAATTAGTAATTTTAAAATGTCTTTTCTCAAAACAACAAACAAGACTTTCCATTGTGGTAAACTTAAAAACAGTACATATTCATAAAAACACAATTACACTTTGGAATGAGAGGAGAAACAAAGATTAGTGTTGGAGTTGGCCTTCAATTCTTGTTGGACCTAGTCATTGAGATTAAAGTTTAATGGAAAGGGTGCAGTGTTATCAGCAATAATTACTGTGTAAAAAACCTTTCCTCTCCAACCTAACTATGGGAAGACTTAGAACTCAAATTTTCTACTGAGAACCACACCTAGAAGACCCTTTTAACATTACTTTCAGTGCTCTTTGAGCTAAACAGAATCACATAAAGATGAATTTTCTTTGTGCAGGTTGCTTGCAGGAAACATTAGTTTTTACTACAGGGAATTTTTGCTGCTTTTAAGTAAGAAAATTATACAGTAGGAGAAAAAGATGATATTTTAAACACAAGGGTATCTTTTGGTTCCTGACAAAACCACCTTTTTTTTTTTTTTTTTTTCTCATCAGGAATTTAAGAGCAAGGATTATGATTATCATTGCTGTGGCTGAACACTCAGTGTTCCAGGCCCTTATCAGTTATCAGCCCAACCCTTCCCAACTCCTGTGGGATAAAACTGGACAAGGCAAAAGTTACCATCATACCAGTGGGAAATCCAGCCACTTAATTGCTCTATAACTTGCTGGAGGTCCTGCTGTATCATGCCTAGAGCAGTGCTGTCTGAACACCGCTGTGATCTGAGAATCAGTACTTTCTAGTTAAATTATTATAAGCAAGAATTTTTTGAAAGTCGGATAAGGAATAGCTAAATTCCATTATTTGTTAGCTTGATATTGTTAAAAATAGCTCTAAGTTTCTGTTTTTTACTGTAGAAGTAATCCCTCCTCACACATTTGTCACTTCCGTGAAAATCCAGTTGAAATACCCAGTATGATACTGAAGACTATAATGTGAGCTAGAGCCCAAGAGCCTGGCATTTTGTTGCCTTCCATCACTACTTGCACCTACATAGACCAGGTGTAATGTCCCCTTCCAACCCCTTCAATTCTGTGATTCTGTGGTTCCTGACTCCCCTGAGTAGCTTGACAGGTATCCTTGCTGTATCACCACTTTCTGGGATACTCAAGATCACCTCTACAAAGGGTTGCAACTTCTCAGCATCTTGCACTGGTTTTGCAAATTCATTTTTCTAAAAGCTGTGAATCCTGATCAGCTTGTAGTTTTCAAACACTCCAACAGTTTTGAGTATTTCCATTGGAGCCAGAAGTTTGGGCTTGGTCCAGATTTTAAAGGTATAAAATCCACCATAGAGATCCAAAGAATTGGGCATTTGACATACATTGTGACATCCCTCTGGTGTGAAGTTGGAAGAGCACCCAGATGAACAAGCAGGAGCTCGAGCTCTCCTCTTATTTGCAAGATGTTCTGTGGTAAGAAAAGACTTCTGTTGTGCTTCTTATCTCTGCTCCACCACCAGATATCGAAGCATTGCATAAAAGATGTGGGGGAACACTGCTGGGGCAGAGGATGAAGGGTTAAGGCTAATTAATGTAGTTAAGTATCCCCCTTGGACCAATGTTCTTTTATGATTAATGAAAGACACAAAGAGCTACTTTTTTTTTTCTTCTTCTAATTTTGTCTCTAAATGATACAAATAATTATGATATTTATTTATATGATTTGATATGTTTTAAAGTTCTAATTTAGGTGGCTGCTTTCTTTATTTAATTTCGACCAGAGTGCACTCTTCTCCCTATTACCAAGTCATAATTTCTTAGTGCTCTCAGGCAGCCCAGCCAGGGCAGGGTGTGCCTTTAACACTCCTGTTACATAGCTTTCAGATGTTTTCTGTTTTTACTGTGTTTGGAAGCAGGGTTGTTTATCCTGTTTTTCAAAAAAGTAAAATTAGTTCCAAGGAAACCTTAATGAATGGTAAGAACATATAAGCTTGTACATAATTTAGATGATTTTAGCTTGTTTACTGTGATGTTAATTTGCAACAGGCTGGAATAGTCTATTAAGTGAACTAGGTAAATAGGAAGATGAGAACAACAGGCCACTAAGAGGAGGGTATGATGGTTATCAGGCTTTTTTTTTTGTGTACTTGTGTTTATTGAATAGATTTATATTATTAAGCCTTTAACACCAATAGAGTAGCAGTATTTAGAATCCTTTGATATTTAGAAAATATGAATTCCAAAGGGTAAGTGATGGTTTCTTACAGCCTTTCTTAATGTACATACAAAGAAACAGAAATATGTCTATATCTGCCTATATTTTTGTTTATTTACCTAAGAATATGTAAAAGAAACATACATTGCAATATAATTTTCACTCATTCTTTTTTAATCCAAACAAAGGGTTTATGTTTTGATGCAGCTGATTTTTATAGCAGGATGCTGGGCTAGGAGGAGGACAGTCCTGATCCAGGTTAGTAATATTCTTAATTTTCTCCTCTGAAATGTACATAAAAATTCAGACTCATTCCATGTTAGGCAGTCAGCAATCATTAGAAGCTGTAATCATCTAATATGTGATGTTCACGTATTGAAATACCACTAAAATCAAAATAGTAGCACAAAGATGTGTGCATCCTTTTAGCCACATACTGGTTGAAATATATATACTTCCTGTGGGTAAGCAAGGAGCATAGCTGTATTTATGAATACGGTTAGTCATTCAAGACAGTTTTCAGAGGAGGCTAGTGAAGAGATTGTATTTCGCTTAATCACTATTCGTATTCAGTTCTGAGTGAGTTTTCCTGACCAGTCTGCAAAGATGTGGATAACTTTCTTCTGAAGGAGGAGCTTCCAACTGCCCACTGAAGGAAGGCAGAACACTCTGAATAATTGGCATGAAAGATTCTTCCTATGTGCAATTTTAAACCCAAATCGTCTTCAAAGCATGAAGTGATCGCAGTGAATTAGAACTATCTTGTGAAGTTTTGTTTGGAAGTGCTAGCTACATGTTATTGCTCATATTTTAATAAACAATTTATGGGCAACAGGATCCTGCACACTTTTTTTCAGGAGCTGTTATTTCTTCTGCAGTGTTTAGATTTTTAGCTTTGAATACAGGTTTATAACCTCAAGAAATTTACCTCAATGTTAGTACAATTTTACCAGAAACAATTTCTGTTCTTGTATAATTACATTAAGACAAAAAAAGAGAATCCATACAGGAAAGTGTAGCTATTTATTATAATAATTCTTTATCAACTCACAGAATCAGCAACATTCTTGGTAATTTTCCTTGTATCTGAGCAACGTGAAATCAGCACAGTACTTTGTTCTAATGCTTAAAACCAAGATGTACCATACTGTCTCTTAGAAACTGTATTTGCAGGTTGAAACTAGATGATCTTTGAGATCCTTTTCGACCCAGGCCATTCTATGGTTTCCTAGTTCTTACATTTATTTCTGCAAGTATGTTCAAGGAAAAAGCTAGCTCTAATTTGAAGTCAGGTGGAAAAACCTGGTCCTAGGAAGATTAGTTTGTGCTTGCTTAGAACTGTAGCAAAATGTCCACAATTGCACATGGAGAAGTGAGCTGGCAGAAGAGCTTTCTGGCACCTCATTAGCAGGTCTCATTTCTTTACAAGCATTTCAGAGAAGGTAGAATTTAAGGAGGTTATGATTGTTCATCTTTTGGACTAGTTCCCTAGGGAGGTCTTGCAGATTTGTCTGCTTCTGCAGATTGTTTTGGGATCTCTTCTGCTCATGTGCTCCGAAGAAAGTAAAAGCTTGTTTGTTTTTAAGAGCTGTTTCAAAAAGGCATCAATATTGTAGAAAACTATAATAAAGAGGAAATGAAAGAGAAGAAAGAACAGCTCTAGTGCCTACCTTCACGCATTCCCAATAAAATAGTCCCTTGTGTTTTTCAGTCATTGTTTTGGAACTCCATCATCTTAAATTTGAACCAAGATCTGTTACTATAAATACAAGCTTTTGTCCTCATCATTTTCTTATGTATTATAGGTGAGGGAAGAGAGTAACAAATGCCAAACAGCATTTTGGGGCTGATCTGTTTGAAAATGAACACCTAAATACCAGTGTCAGGTGTTTTTGGATTGTTCCCAAATGTATGGATTAAACTAGAGAAAATGAAAAGGAAGCAGTTTGAGTTGTTTCAGCTGAGTGGCAATGTGTCCTCTGTTGTGGATGTGCTGCCATTGAGAAACACAGAACTTAAGGAAAAAATGAGCAAAATAAAAGGACAAAAGTGTTATTCAGAATGTTTCTCCCTGTTCTTAGTGATGTATGTGTAGATTGCTGGAACTGGGGAAACTCAGAGTGAAAATGAAGAGCTTGGCTATGTGCAGTAAGATGTGATTAAAAGGAACCCATACAAAGAGTCTAGGATAGCTGGTTACAGAAGCAGATGAAACACACTGCTCTAGGTAGGAGGCTTCACAAACTGGAAATTATTTTTTTTTTCTTTTGCTTTGCTGAAATAATTCCAAGGCTTACAGCGTTCTATCCCCAGCCTCTCCCAGATCTCTTTTTGAGCCTTTTTTGGGGGAGACTTTTGTTAAAGCAGCAAGTGCTTGCAAATGCAGTGTAACAACACTGAGTATTTTCTGATCTGTGACTTGCTTTTCTTTTTTTTTTTTTTTTGGCATTCCTCCATCACCTGAAATATGGTTTAGAAGAAAGCAGTTTGCTTTGAGGGAAACTCTTAATTCTGTTTAGGTTAAGTAAATGTGATATCATGAGATTTAACTGCCTTTGCCTAGTGAAAGCCGTAAGTCAGAATTGAAATGCTGCTACAGGCAAAACTGAATTTAGTAGAACAGAATTGGCAGAAACAAATAGCTACAGGATGTTATTTAAAATATTACTTTGTTTTTAAAAAAGTGATGAAATTGGTCTGGAATATAATATGAAGGAAAAAAAACCTACTAAATTTTGCTAAAAAGAATATCTGCTTAAAGAATCATCAGTCATTTGGACATACAATTTCTGTCACATTTAAATGCCATGTATTTAAGTTTAGAATACAGACATATATTGCACAAGCACGAATATGACATATTCCTTTTTCTTATGTCAAGACTCTGCAATAAAACTGTGAACCAACCAGTGTGTCATTTGTTTCACGCGGTTCTGTGTGGTCTCTGAGATGCCTGTACTTGCTAACAGCTGTTCAGTTCGTTTGTTTCTTTTGTGTTGATATGTACATCTTTTTCTTTTGTTCATTTTACATACTACTTTATGGGGGTCCGGTAGTACTGTTTTTAAAGGTGCTTCATCTTACTAGTTTGCTGGAAACTGCTTAGATGAAAAGACATAACATCAAAATGGAGCTGCAAATTAACCCTGTGGGTTAAGTGTGATTGATGCAGCTCAGTTGTCATATGAAAAAGGCAATTCACGTGGTAAATTTTGTTTGAAGTAGTTATTGTTTCAAGCTGCAAAATTGTTAAAAAATCTAGGGGTGTAAGGCAGTTCTGCTTAAATACAATGAAAGGACACAGAGATGGCAACTGGGGGATAAAAATGTTTGAAATGCACAAAAGATTTCAGGAAGGGTTTGGAAGATGAGTGTGCCAACACCAGGCGGGCTTAATCTTCTAAATACTCACTGCTTACTACACAAAGGAATGCTAAACGTTTCTAAGAGTCATTGTAGCGGAAATGCTAAGTCACGGCTTGAAGCAGTAATTAAGCACCTGGTAGGAAGGCGGGGCCAATCCAGGGGAGCTCAGGTGCATACAATGTGCTTGAGTGACGGAAGGGGCAAAGCCAGGATCCACCCTTCCCAGACCTCATTTAAGGGTTGGCAGTGGGGGCAAAGATATCTTGTTGAAGATCCCTGTGTGCCTGAGACCTTCTAAAGGTAAGCAGCTTTTTTTCGTTCTTTCTGTGGCTGTTGAATTTGAGGAAGTCCTTACTTGTTTTGGCCTAGGACCTTGCTGCTCTGCTGTTATTGCTGTGCTTTTCATCACGTTACAGTCACGGTTAGGATTTGTTTGATATTTGGGTTTGACTACTGAAACTTCAGATTTTCTTCTAGTAAGCAAGTCCCTAGGAAGAACTGATCTACATGGAGTACCATGAGCCATGTTGTACAGTGGGAGGAGTCCTAGCTGCTGGAGGCACAGGGTGCAATCGTTTTCTTTTGGAAGTAGCAAAGCTGTGTGTTTTGAATGCTTAGAAAGTAGCAGAGAGAGTTGATCGATGCTCTTTTGTGAGAGAAGGAATACGGGTAATAGAACATCCAAGGAGTTAGCTGATATTACTATGTAAAAGTACAGGAGTAAGCATGTGCATCCACATGCCTTGCTTTAGGATTAAATAGGTGGAAGAGGGGTGGGGGGGAAAGAGAGGAGCAAGGTAAGGGTCTTTTCTGACAGCAGAAATAAGAGGAAGTACAAATCAGCTATAGCTAGGATTCATTGAAGACTACAACTATTACAAGCTGTAGAAAAAAATAAAAGGAACTGTTCAGATCAAGTTCACTGTCTCATGGGGGGCTTGAGTGTGTTGAATTCCAGGTGGGTGGAGAGGAGCTACAGCTGCAAAGAATTTGCTGATGGAAGCAAAGAAAACATGACTTGGATGTCAAGAGACTGAGAAGAAACAGGCTTTATGAAAGTTGAGCTTATGAGTGCTAGTTCTAGAGAGCGGGGATAAATAAGGAAAAAATATATGAAAATATAGGATGTTGGAGGAAAGGTAAATGTATGTCTGACTTCAGAAGAAGTTTGATAGTACTTACGGTGCTTTGTGTATGTGAAAATGACTGCCACAGCCAGGCATAAAGCCATCTAGGCTCAGGGCAGACTTGCGAAAATGTAATGAATCTCCTTCCTGAAGTACTGTCTGTATGAGAGAAGCATTTTAAAAGTGCACAAGCACTTGGAGTGGCGATCCAGGTAAAAAGTAAAGACATTAATCAGAAGTGCTGTGATCACTATTGTTGCTTGGCTTTGTTTTGTTTTTTTGTGAAGTTATTGATCTATGACATTTATGGGTCTGGAAACTTACATAATGTAGCTAGTGATTAAGAAGATAAATTTTAGCTATGTTTCCAAAAGATAGCTCAAGAAACACTAATGCCAAGCATTTTCTATCAGCCATTTTAGGCACCTGTGTAGTGATAACCCCATGATTGAGGAATATAAAGGGTGCCCTATAATATCCAGACCTTGCTATCAGAGGAAGTTTAACTGTATATTCTTTTAAGAAACTAATTGTGTTCCTTTGTTCATGCTTAAGAATCATGCTTGAGAACTTTCCTTTATTAATTCTTTTGTAAAATACTTAATACTGTGCCATTGTTTCTCCTACAGCAATAGTAACTCTGGGTTGTATTTAGAAGAGATGCTCTGGGTAGCATTCACAGATTTGTTCTCTGCATTTGAATTTAGGAGCTCTGTAAAGTGCCACTAGTGTACTTTGTGTACACTAATGTGTTGCTCACCACTTTTTTTGGAAGGAATTTTATTTTTTATGCACTGAAGCTGTAGTAATCACTGTTCTTTCATGTGCTCTCTTATTCTTTCTAATATTTATCAATGATTTTTAATAGGTCCAGGAGTTTTCACTTCTTGTTTTTAGGCCTTTTAGAGCTTGCTTTTACCTTTGTGGCTAATAGCCATTACTCAGGAGGGCGTGGATTGCAATATTCTGCTAGTCTTTTATATGCTTGTATCCCTTATACAGATGACAAACAGATTCAGAAAGTTCTAAAATAGACCGAAGTTCACGCAGTAAAATTTGCTTCTAAGCAAGTCTGCTCTTACTGGAGAGTCCTGAATGAGTCTGGGTTTGGACAGCAGATGTTTAATCAAGGCATTTACGATGTGAGGCTTGCCATAAGCAAGACATACTGCAGTCTGCCCACTCCTTTATTTTAGATAAATCTAAATATGCTTGTTTTGTTGACTGTGACTTACAGTTAAGTTTATGTTCCTTGTATCCCCTTGCCTTGATAAGTGTCATGTAATCTTCAGTGCCTCCGTTGCTTTTCTCTCCATTTCCTCTCACATGCAAATTGAATGAAGTGTCTTCTGAGAGTCGTGTATTTATTTTGTTTTAAGTAAAAAAAAAAACCACCAACAAACCTTTGGTTAGTTAATTAAAATGTTCTAGGTCTGCTGCATGTGAACTAGTCAGTCTGTTTTACATCCCTTGATTCCTTAGGTTATATGCTTATGGTATCAGTCTGAACCTTTACCTTCCAGCTTGATTACCAGTATGGTCTGTAGAAAAGAACTTGTCAACTGTTGCCTCAAGGCAGCCTAGGTGTATGTTCTGTCCTTGTGTGGTGCTCAAAAGTTTATCCAAAACACAATATTACCCAAAAGGCTTCCTCCAGCTTTGGATCATAGAAATGCTTGAGTCCTGAGGAGTGGGTCAGCAGTGTGTATGAACAGCTAATACAGATATGGCAACAGCTCACGGGCAGACAGTGTCAGCTAATGTGGGAAGATGTTACCAGTGTGATTAGTTGGTGTGGTTTCTGTTATCATCTGTTATTTCAGCAATAGTAAGTGGTGGGTCAAATTCTCAGTGGAATTTTCCTTCCTTCTTCCAGGCAGCGTTTCCAGTATGCATGTCCCCTCTCTGAAAGGGTGATTCAGTTAAAATACTTTAATTCATGGACAGTTACAACTCTTTTGTTGCTCTTCCCTTGTCTGTATTTAGGATATTGGAGAACTTACTGATTAGGCTGGGCAACAGATCTGAATGTAGGAAAAAATGTTCACTTCTAAAACAGCAAGTTCTGAGTAGAAAATGACACTTGTTTTAAAGCTACTTTTAATGCTGTGGTATAATCTGAGAGAAGAAATTGCACTTATTGTGGCTACTGAAGTGGCAAGAAAGTTGGGAAGGACAGCAGTAATGAATTAGGAGGAGAAAAAAGTATTCTAATGTGGGGTTAGATAATGTAAAATTCTGAGAAGGTACCATAAGTTTCAGAATGACTGTGAAGAGCTGCCTTTCAAAAACATCCCTGTCACCAACATGGTTTCTGTATATTAATAAGTTGTTTCAAAAATCGGCTCTGAGATATAATTAAAAATATGGTATCTGGTAACAGTAACTTAATGTTGCCTTGTAGCACTTGCAAAAGCAAACAACTACTATGTTAAAAAATGGAAGCAAAATTAAAATGTTCTGTTTGTGTGAAGGCAAATTATTATAAATGTTGTGTTGGCTTAAGGCAAAACCCTTCTTTTCTATAACTGTGCAGTGTGCTAGTGGCTGATCGGAAGGTGCAGGAGCAGAGGGTGTTTTGTGAGGGTGGGGGTTACATGTTATACATTACACACTTTCATGCTAATCCTAAAAGAAGCAATTAATGCACCGTCTGCTTCTAACCTCAGGATCTGCTCCCTCTCCTACTTAGGGGCTTCAGCTGAGATGATGGGAGCATGAAAAGGTGCATTAGCTCACACCTCCCCACAGCACTGAGCGTGGGGCATAGTGAACTACACCCTGTTTCATTAATGGGCTGCTCTGAAGCCTGCCGTAAATGGAGGAATAGGTTTTAAATTCTGTGAGCCGTGGGCCAGGTCTCCAGTGTTTAAAAACAATATTAGCTGATTTTTTCCTTTCATTGTTAATACATTGAGATAGATTAAAATGTTATGATTATCTTCTCTGCAAATTAAATTTTGTTTCCAAAAGGTCCTAATCCTAGCTGGAAGCTTTCTGGAATAACAGTATTGAATGAATGTTAATGGTACTTGAAACCCATGTAATTAATATACTTAAAGACTTAACATGATAGATACTGTCCATAAAGTCTGGAATTGTGGGAGGATTATATACACTTTAGTCCATGTTTAATTGTATACATTTTAATAAGATTTCAAATTTCTGGTTTGTTTTTCTTACAATAACAGTAACAAAACAATTATGTCCAAAAGGGATTTATAAACTTAAAGGAAAAAACACATAAAATCACGATGTGCAGTAATGCTTATTATGCTAATTACAGCAGTCCCTTTTGAGGCATGCATTGGTGTAAAATAATTAATTTTGATGCCTGCAGCTTTAGATGTGTAACTCGCTTCCGCTGGTTGTCTTATTGTAAAGCCCACAAGGGTGGAAACAGGTTCTTAAGTATATTGTGTTATTCTAATCAGTCTTTACATAACTTTAGAAGCCCCATCTCCCTTTGAAAGATCAGAACATAATTTTTTTTTCAAGGTTAAAATGGATGTTTCTGGTTAGAAAGACATGTGAGTTTTTTGAAGTATATAGGAATATGTGAAGTATATAGGAGTCTGCATTGAGTTTGCTAGTGGATGTTTATATTTTGATCTGCATAACTATCTCTTGCACATCGTGGCTAATGTGTTACATTTGGCTAACTGTTGCACATCTACTCTAAAAAAAAAAACCTTTCCAAGTCGATCTTGGAAAAGCACTATCAATTTGAAAAGGGCTTCAAGGCACTTGCAGTGATTGTGATTGATGGAGGTAGCAGATGATTAAAAATACTTGAATATTGGAAGCAGCTTTGAAATAATTAACTTGTCTGCCCCACCTGTGAAAAATGTCAAAAGCTGAAGGTCAAGACTGAAATGGAATGAGCAGATACAAACCAGTTAGGTAGGTTTCTTTTTCCTACTGTGGTGATTTGTTGCTCTTTAATGTGTTTTGGCTCATTAATAAACTGGAAAGCTGAAAATATGTCTGGCTGCATCTCCAATATTGAGCACCTTGCAGCCTGGGCTGTCCGGATGTTGTGGACAGAGCCAGATCATGCTGTACCTGATGGTGTACTGGGCACACTGAAATTAAGGTAGCTGGTGGGACAGCTGATCTTGTTTAACCATGATGTATTCGGTAACTTTGTTTCACAGTCCTTGTCTCCAGAAATCTTTCAATGGCAGAATGTTTTGTAAGAGAAAGTTGTTGGTTAGCTTTACCTTGGAGCATTTTCACTTATTTCATTTTTGGTGAAAGGAAATATTTAATGCTGATAGGGGAAAAAGGAGTCAGAAATAAAATAAAAGATTATGTAGCTGTTTAAAGGAATGAATTTGAAGGAGACTGTGGGGAATATGCATGTGCTTGTAAAATACAATTTCTCCTATAGAACTGTATTGTTTGTTCATATGTTCTTTTTCTATTAGTGAGGAAATCAATAGTTTTTTTCATAATTTATCTGTGAAGATGCTATCCTTCATTAGTCTTTGAGTGTTAACCAGGGAAATTTGCTTTTTTTCTCAGGATGTATACTTTTTAAACACAGAGGTGTAATAGAAACTTGAGCTGAGTAAATTCTATAGAGATAAGTGTATATATGAGATTTCAGATGGTTTTAGCTTTATTTATTGTCCTTTTCATTTTCTCTCTAGCTAGGAACAAAAGATTATTAGAGGATGAATTGTACTGGATGACTTCTCTTTTAACTAGACCTGCAAAATTGTAGGTCCTGGTAAAATCAATGACGTGTGAAAGTTGAAATTATTACTGAAGAACTTTCAGGAGGGAAACCTAAATAAACTAAAGCTTATAGGCAGCTTTTTGTTGTGTTGTTGTTTGTTTCTAACTTTGGTGTCAGATTTGGGTAAGTCTCAGTTCTTCTGTATCTTTGGAAGTATTTGGTTCTTCTGTATGTTTTTGGGGTTAGGAGGTGGTAGCAGGCTGTGTGCTAATTCCTCTGCAGAAGGATCTCATCTCATTGCTGTCTCCTTGCACTGGTAGTGTTGATATCATACAGTAATCCTAGAATGACTTGGGTTGAAAGAGACCTTAAATTTCATGTAGTTCCAGTCCCCTGCTGTGTGCTGTCCCACCAGATCAAGTTGCCTAAAGCTCCATTCAGTCTTAAACACCTCCAGGGATGGGGCATCTACAGTTTCTCTGGGAAGCCTGTGGCAGTATCTCACTGTGTTCTCAGTAAAAAAAAAAATCCTCCCAATATCTAATCTAAACATTCTCTCTCTTACTTTGAAACCATTCCCTCTTGTTGAATCTATCAGACTGTGTAAAAAGTTAGTCTCTCTCCTTTTTGTAAACTCCCTTCAGTTACTGGGAGGTTGCAACGAGCTCTCCCCAGAAGGCCAAGCTGAACAATTCTGGCTCCCTTAAGCTTTCTTCATAACAGAGGTGCCCTCTAATCATTTCTGTGGTCCTCCTCTGGACCTGCTCCAACATTTGCACCAATCTTGCATTTGCACCCAATGGTGCTCCAGATGGGGTTTCACAAGTGTAGAACCCTCTGGCTGTGGCTGTCCAATCAGTTTTTTCATCTACCTAATAGCCTTCAATTCCATAACTCTTCAATTTAGAGATAAGCTTGTGGTGCAGAACCATGTCAAAGGCCTTGCACAAGTCCAGAAAGATGACATCAGTTGCCCTTCCTTTGTCCACATCACTCCATCACAGAAGGCCACCGGGTCAGGCTCCATCTGCCTTTGGTGAGGCCATGCTGGCTGTCTTGGATCACCACCTCATGTCATATGTGCCTCCTTCCAGGTGAGTCTGTTCAGTGGTTTCCCAGGGACAGACTGGCTTACTGGCCTGTAGTTCCTTAAGTCCTCCTTTCTCCCTTTCTTAGAAACTGGGGTGTTTTCTTTTTTTTTCTAATCACTGGGACCTTCATCTGACACTGTGGCTTTTCAAATTTGATAGTGCCTTAACAATGACACCAGTCACTTCCTTCAGCACTCTGGGATGCGTGCTATGTGGCCCCATAGATTTGTATGCGCTTGCAGTCTCATGAGGCAGTCCCTGGTGTGCTTTATTCTTACATTGGAGGATGATTTTTCTCACCTGTGAGCATGACATTTCATGTAGCTCAAGTTAGAAGGCATCAGCAACAGGCTCCCCTTGTAGCTAACTTGGACTTGAAGTAAAACTTGTGACTCTCACTGTCATACGATTATTTATATTAATGAAAAGATGTGAGGTATGGCAGCTTATTTTGCAGCCTAGAGTAAAGGCTTTTATCTGTAAATTGTTTTTTTAATTTTTTTAGTAGTGGTAGGTGAGGTAAGAGAGTCAGCCTCTTGGAGAGCCATTGGTCCCTGGAACCTTGAAGTTGCTAACAGAAATGATGCTCTTAACAGCGATGTTCAAATAGATTTCTCTATTATTATTATTATATCTGCTATTATTTTCTGTTGCTTATTGTAAAGTCAGTGTCTCTGTTAATAACTTTAGATGAACAATGATGCACTGGAGTTACTAGCTTTGACTGTAACTCCCAGAAATCAAGGTTTCAGACTAAATAATGGAAAAAGTCATTTCAGTGACGCTCTAACAGAAAGAAGTACTGCTTTGATAAAGCTATCAAGGTCTTTCTCTGTTACAGACACACAGTTTTGATAAGATGCTGCTCACCTAAAATAATGTTAGTCATCAAGGAAGACTGTTAAAAACTTGAGAACAGAACTGCAGGTGCCCATATGGCCGCTTCTTCCAAGTATGTACATAAATTGTCTGTGAGTGGAATAGTCTGGCACTTCCCTTGTCATTTTCTGTTAACTTGTAAATGAAATTACAACGTTTATACCCTGTCCTGCAGGGGAGGGAGAGATGAGGATGTGTTTCCATTTGTATTTACTGGAATGGGAAGAGCACAAGAAAGAAAAGAAAACAAATTAGTCCTTTTGAAATCTGAAGAGTTGCAGATGTGAAGTGTTTAATGAGAAACTTACTCTGGAGTGACTGCCAGAAGGAAGTTTGTATAAATGTTTATGCTCAGAGATGCTACTGAAATAAAGTTGTTTGAGATATATATTTGTGTGAGGCAGAATTTGACAGTCTTGTTTCATAGATGGAATTTCTACTGATTCTTTTAGGTACTTAAATGCTTAATGGACACTGATGTTAGAAATTTGTCCAGGATAACATTGTTGTCCAACTAACTGTTAATTTTTATATGTCAAAATTGTGGCTTTTCCTTGGGTCATGCTTGCTTTCTGGAATTAGCTTTCAGAGACTTACAGTGCACAGTGTGAGTCTCTTTGTGAGTAGCAAATGCCTGCCTGACAAAGTCTTGTGACATCCTATGTGCTAAATAATCTTGTGGTTGCTTTTATTAGCCTGTGTGTTTTGCTACATTGTCCAAAGGATAGTTGCCCTGAAGTGTAAAATGGTCTGAATATGACAGTGTGTATACCAGTAGTGTTGACAAATACCAATCTTACTAGATACTAGCTTTAGAAATGGTTAAAATATGGCAAAGTGAATTAGGTTTTATTCTGGGCAAATGTTTTATAGGATTATATCTGCTTTAAAAAGTTTTAAGTTTTTAAAAAAACTTGTTTCCTCTCACTTAAACAGTAACTGTAAATTTGTACTATTAGAATAATTTTTTTTAATGGAGTCTTGATATACATGAGGACTACAGGACAGCTGTTTGTAGTAATATATTGACTTTTTAGGAATTTCAGCATGCATGTATGGTTAATCACAGCAGTCTTGTCATAATGGTGACCTTTAGAAGCTTCCAGGCAGTGTATGTAATAAATATTCACGTCTGCATTTGTCTTCTGTTTCCTTTACTTTCAACAGAAAGTAATACCTTGTGAGCTGGCAAATAACCTCACTGAAGTTACACAGAACAAATTTTTATTTTTTATTAATGTGAAAGCATTTTTTTTCTTTTTACAGAGATAGGTAATAGTGCAGACTGCAGGGATCACATATTTCCCTGCTGATTTTGATAGATGAAATGAACTGGATGCATTTTGGTGATCCTTGTGGTTTGCATTCCATCTCAGGCAACTTGTATGTGGTTTCCTTGTAGCACAGGGTGCTTGGTGGAATCTCAGGTAGGGAGCTCAAGAGGAAGAGGCATAGCTCCTTTATGGGGCAGTCCCAGTGATGCTGTAGGCTGCTGGGGGGGGGGGGGGGGAAGGGGGGGGTGCTGTTTGGAGTCTCATGCTAGAGCAGAGCCAAGGCAGCAAGTCCCCTGCCATGAGACAGGATGTCCTTTGTAACTGTGAACCTAGTGGCTGTGCCTGAGGTGCTGATAGCCATGGGGAGTGCGTGCAAAGTCTGCCTGGGGGAAAGCATGGTTCCTCTCAAGTGAATGGGTTATGTCTAGGTGTGAACAGGCCTTGGGTTGGTTTGTAGATTTTCCCAACTTGGGTTGTTTTTAGAAAGCCCTTGCCAAAGGGAAGGGGTAATGAAAACTGTATAAAGTGCTCAACAAATTCTTGTTCCCCTCCTGTGTTGGATTTGTCTGTTGGATTTTGTGGCTGTGGGTTTATTTGATGCCTCATTCTCTAGAAGCTGTGTTCTTGCTTTTCTCTCATATAGTCACCTCAGCTTTGTTGCATTGCCCAATTTACTTGTTGGTGATGGCAGCAGTTTTCAGCTGGAAAAAAACAGTAGGCTCCCTTTAATATATATGTTTAATTTGCTCAAGTTGAATAAAAAATGCTGCTGGTCGGAAGAGGCTGGGCTAAAATCTTGTATTTATTTTAGTATCTACCAACAGCAAGAATAGATGCATTATTACATCAGCTCTAGCTGCTAGCTGTACCACTCTGGCATTGCTTGTAGCTGTACCTGCAACCCTGGTTTCCCAAAACCCAATGTGAAGCCATCAAAGTATCTGTGCTTGCCTGGCTGCGACTCTCACTGCCTCTGAGGATGGTATGTTGTCATTGCTGTCACGTACACACAATGTGCTGCCAAACAGCTGTTGGGAGGTGAGACCAATGTTCTGCTACATTTATTTCACACTTCACACATTTGTTCTCACCTCCAAAGTACTTTGTGATGGTTCTGTCTTATCGTATTTTCATTCTCAGGGAAAGGAGATCTGCAAGTAACTCAGAATGAACAATTAAAGTTAGCCTTCTCAAACCTACCCAGTTATTGCTAGTAAACTCTGTGATTTGGTCTGATAGTATAGCATAATTTAATAAAGATTTATGCCTCATGGCTGGCGTGGAAAAAAATGATAGCTTAAAAGTTTAGGTGCATTATTTGTATGTATATAAATCTATTGTATTCATATGTAGAAAGCGAACACGCGTGTTCACCTCCAATGCGCTCTGCCAGTTACTGTTTGTGTTAACAGCTACTATTAATGTGAACAAATGGAAAGATAAATATAACTGATGCTGGAATGGTTGCTTTCAATTGCAAAGCATCGGAAATACCAGTGACCGGAGTCCATTCTACTTCATGCTGTGCTATAATCTGATTTTCTGATTTATTTAATACATTGCTAAGTAATTTGATTCTGAGATAGAGGAGACTTTGTACAAGTAACCTTTCAGAAAGTGGAAGATTTAAGTGTTCTGCATCCTGAACAGCAAAACTTAATGGTAATTGGACATTATTTAGGGATGTAAATCAGGACATTTTTATTGTGTAATCTGTCTTCATTTGTGTGAACAGCTTCATTGGTAAATAAGGACTTAACTTCATTTAACACCCATAAAATTGCTGATTGCTTTGAAGTTGAGTGGAATTAATTCATTACCAGTATGGGAAAGGAGGAGATTGTATTTCAGTCCACTTTTTATTATGAAAGATTCAGGAAACAGCTTCCTATTAATCAGAGATGAGTAGCCAGGGGAAAGTGCTGCAGAGGGACCAAGAGATCTCCAAAATGATTGGAGTTTTTCAGAACTTTAGAAAAAGTGTTGTGTCCTTCATGGCTCTGCCTTGTACATGGTGCATTTGAGTGCAGGCTTTTTGTTCTTCTCAAAAGAAGAGCAGATGAGGCATCCTCCCTTAAGGAAGAGAAGGCCATGTGCCATTCTGGTGGCTCTTTTCACCATTGGTGTGGCTCTGCCTTTCCAACTGTATACACATCATGGAGATGGAGCTGTATAAGGCTGGCAAATCTAACATAGCATTCTTCATACTTTTCCTATTGCTTGTGGGAGCTGTATTTAACTTGCCTGATATTAGTGGTACTGCATGTACTATTGCCCTTTCCAACTTCAGTGATGTGGCAGAAACATGAATGAAGTCAGGACTTAGCCTGACATTCAGAAATAAATCTGTTTTTAGGCACTTGCTTTATAGGTAACTGTGAAATGAGTGTTAATCTTCTCTAACAGAATGCCATAAATTTTCAAAAGGGAACTGTAGTCTTCCCAACTCTAGCCAAATAAAGTATGACAATACTCATAGGTTAATACTACCATGTCACCCTGACATTTCACAGAAGAAGTAATTCATTTTTGTGGTTACTCAGTATTTTGGATGTAACAAGCCTAATTTATTCCTTCAACTGCAAGTCCCAGTCACTTACTACCAAAAAAGAATGACTCATGCCTTTAAATTGTTTGGCTTAGCATTTTGACGTAAATAATAGTAAATGCCTGTCATCCTTCTGAAAAAGATTCTTATTCTTAACCAGGACAGTCTCAGGGATTATTTATTCATTTTTACTTATCAGTGACCAGGTATTTCTTAATCTGTCTATGACAACAGTGCCTGGAATTCACTTGACTGTTAAAGCGTACAGCAAGACTATGTGTTTGTATGAGTTGTCCCAAAAGACAGCAGATAAACTTCAGTGTAAGTAGTACATTGTGGAGGAAACATGCCTTCGTGGTGCTGAACTCAGAAGCGTCACATCATAGAATTGCTCAGGTTGGAAAAGGTCTTGAAGACTGAGTCCAACCTAATTGTACTACCCTAACTCTAACAACTCACTGCTAAATTGTGTGCCTGAGCACCACATCCCGATGGTTTTAAACACATTTAGGAATGGTGTCTCAGCCACCTCCTTTGGGAGCCTGTTCCAGTGCTTAACAACCCTTTCTGTAAAGAAGTTTTTCCTTATATCTAACCTTAAACTCCCCTGGTGCAACTTGAGGCCGTTTCCCCTTGTCCAGTCACCACTGAGAGAAGACGAACCCTGCTGTCACTACTGCAATTGCCTTTCAGGTATTTGAAGAAAGCAATGAGGTCTCATCTCAGCCTCCTCTTCCCCAGACTAAACAGCCCTAGCTCCTTCAGCCTCTTCTCATAGGGCATATTCTCCAATCTCTTCATAAGCCTTGTTGCCCTTCTTTGGGTCTGCTGCAGCACCTCAGTGTCCTTTCTGCCCAGAACTGTGCACAGTACTTGAGGTGGGACCCCACCAGTGCTGAGCACAGAGGGAGAATTGCTTCCTTAATCTTGCTCACCACACCATTCCTGCTGCAGGCTGAGATGCCATTGGCCTTCTTGGCCACCTGGGCACACTGCTAGCTCATGCTCAGCTGGCAGGAAGGAGGTTTTTCAGCTATCACTTACCGGTCCCTGAAATGATGTTGGCGTGCAGCAGCCAAAAATGCCAGTATAACAATGGGCACCCTTACAAAGATTGCGAGAAGGAGCCATTGCATATACCTGTAAGGATGCTGGAGAGTCTAGGCAGAGATGTGTCCTTTGGCACTCCTAGTCAGAGGGCAATAGATGTTGAGGAAGTTAGGAGACCACAGAGAATGTGCTTATGTGCTCTTCCCTGCTGAGGCAGGGTGCTGTGCTAGATATACCTAAGATGTGAGCCATTTTTTTGGTAGCTCCTGTAATATTTGCTCGGTGGAACCTGGCAAAGAGAAGTCTACACAGGGGCCTGGTTCATTCCCTGTGTGATCTGTGTATTTCTTTTGTCATGAAGGGACAAGATGGAACAATATCTCTGCTGTCAGGTAGAATAATTTTAGTGTCAGCTTGTCCAGATCTTGAAGAGTTCATGTAAACAAACCAAGATTAATGTCACCTCTGGCTGCATTTCCCACAGTAAGCAGGAAGCATATCCTAAATGAGTGATGCCATTTATATTTATGAAAAATGCTTAACTGCTTTTCTGTATCATCATTAACATTCTCTTTGGATAAAATCCAGTGATGAACAACTTCCTGATGGAAGAGGTCATGGCTTTTTCCTCTCCCAGAAGTATTAAAAGTAGTAATATGTTTGAGAGTACTGATGCAGATGAAGATTTAGAGCCATGGGGCCAGTGACATTAGAAAAGTAATGTTAGTTGTCTGCATAGATTGCTATTGAAAGAGTCTACAAAAGATTTATTGTTAGGAATAAGGCAAAATGCAAGATTTTAATTTCTTGTAGCTATTAACAATACCCTGGACTTCTATTTGTATATGGAACCTAATTAACAAAATTGTGTACTGTAGCCATGTAGAACAATGGCATATTAGACTGGAGATGTTAAGGGAGGGAGAAATTCATTAATGATGCAATCTTTTTGTTATTTGAAATGTGTGAAGTTTAATCAATTTGCAGACCCTGTGAATGACCCAAACTATTTGTGTTACTTCTACACTGCAGTTGATAATGCCTTGAAGCTAGTGTGTGTGCACAAATACATACTTTGTATTTCCTTGGTTATAATCTGAAGGAACACTTAGCACATGTAATGCGTTAATAGCATCGCAAAATAGTTAATCCTCTGTACTCTTGCTTCCAGTAATATTATTTGAACTACAGTATTACTTGTGGCTTTGATTAGAGTAAGAAGATTCTTTACGGATATGCTTGTATAATAAAACAAAATACAGTATTTTTTTAAGTTTCTATTTCTTGATCTTTTTTTCCTGTGTGCTCTTAAGTCAAAGTTGGTTATTTTATGAAACTGTCTTAAAGGCAGGGATGAATTCATAGCTGAAAGACAACCCAGTATTTTAAGAAGATATTTTGATGAACTTCTACATTAAAACAGTACGCTTTGCAGCAGGAGCATGAGAGCTTTCTGCCAGGGGAAATAAAAGAGCCTAAACAGTTTTGCTCCTTTATCGTGTCTGACACCTTGCATTTGGGCTTTGGGCTTGAAGGCAGGGAGTGGTCTGATACTTCATGGGGACAGCAGGCAGACTGGATATTGCAGCTATCATTCAGAAGTGACAGTGGTAAGGATTTCTGTGTAGAACTGAAGATTCCAAGTCTTGTATCTATGAACTTCTTGCCCTTTGTTTTGTGATCCATGAAGTGTTTTTCTACTACTTATCATCATTTTCCAGATGTGTAAAATATTTTGTTGGCTGATGGATCAATGGAAAAAAAAGTCATGAAAAGCTGTTGCTAACAAACATTGTTAAAAGAGTGGCTCCAAGGGCTGTTATATTGGCCTGCCTTTATAAAGCCAACCTAACAATTGCCAGGAGGTAGTGTGGTAGCTAGGTGGTTCTGCTTCATTTCTGCTCTTGCAGAAAGCAAGATTTAACATTTCCACTCATTCTGGGAATGTATTTAGTAATAAAAGTTATGAAACATTTGTTTTTGTAAGCATTACGTTGGCAAAAATCCATGTTGCTAAAGGAAGGCTCTGGCTGCACTTCATGGGAAGTGTGAAGTTGCATACTGGTCCTAGAAAGATGAGGCTGATGTACCAGTAGGTACACTCTGCCTTGTAGTTCTACAGTAATCTGTTCTCAGTAGGATGCAAGTAGCAGAATTTACTCTGAGACCTTTTAAGCCATGCTCACAGTTGTTAAGATAGGTTCTGCAAAAGCTTTAAACAGAGCTTAAGAAGTGTGAAGGGGCGTTTGAACATATGTCCTCAGTATTGAATCAGTAGTTTCCTTGTTATTATGTGGAGATAAAAGGCATATTCAGCCTCTTCTGAAAGGATTCTTCCTTCACATGTGTTGTACTCTGTATCTTGGTCCTTGTTGCTGTGCAATAAAACTGAATAGTAAAATCTTAAAATCCATAAAAGTCAACTGAAACGTTTAAAGATGATATTGCACCTGTTGCTCTATAGGCTTTGTGCTTTACTGTCTTTTTTTACCACTGTCCATCTGTTTGTAGAGACTTTGTTTTTAGCTACAGCTCATATTATAGTCAGACAGTATCCATGGAAGAAACTTAAGAGTTTATCAGTGAATATAAAAAATGAAAAGAAGACTCAACACATGGTAATTTTGAGGATGCCTTTTTTTGGCTCCTCTCCCCAGGTCTTACCTTTAAAAAGAATATCCTTTGCAGAATGATGAAGTAATGCATAGTAATTCTTCAAGCCAGAGCTCTTGTGAGGCTGGATGGGAGGGTTGTGACCCCATTGTGTCCAGCCAGCTCCCTCACTGAGTGAGGACACAGGGGAAGTTGTGGGAATGGGTGGATTAGACCTCCTCACGTGCTTCTCGCAGGAAGTCTGGTATTTTGAACTTATTTTGACCAAAGTTCTTAGAGTGATTTAGAAATGGTGTTCTTGGTGAACTAAATTATCTGAATCACCATAGGCACTTTTTTTTTTAATGAAGTTAATGGTAGTTCTCTGATCAGGGGTATATTTTGAGATAAACTCTGTGGTTTGGTGTTATCCTGTTTGTTTTGAGCCATAGAATGAAAATCCCAACTTGAAGCTTGATCTCAAAATAGGAGTTATGTGCAAATCCTCACTTGCTGTGTGGTAACAGCTAATTGGTGTTTGCAAAGGGACTGTTGTCTTCTAGATATCATGTCCAAAATTAAATAGGGTTTCATAATGCAGTTCATTGCAGTGAAGTGTTGACCAGTGAGCTTTACATGGTGTGTTATAAATTACTGTCACTTAGTCATTACTCTGGAGCATGTTTGATACCAGCACAAATGACAGTTCTATGTATATTAGGGGATTTTTGTTCCAACTGTCTGCAGGTCTATCTTCCTTTGAAATATCAGGCTCCCTCGATTGCTTCAAAAGTAGGTGTAATCAAGATGGCAAGTGGGTATGCATGTGTAGACATTAAGATCTCTATATAAACCTGGTCAGTTTTCTGTTCTAGATTTCCTGAAATTCAGGCACTTTGTAACACATTATCCGTTTTCAAGGTTATGGGAGGCTTGGATGAATCAAGTAAATGCTTTAAAGGAGAAGAAATGATGTTTACCATTGGTCATCCTGCCCTTTATCACTGCGAACAGTAAAAAGTCTACAATGCCTGCTTTTCTTTTGGAGATTCCTTTTTCCATGTGTAGTTTGAGTAATAAAATTGGTTACATTATCACAATACTACATTTTTTTCTGCCTTTAGGCAGGAAAGTATGTTATAGGAATGCTTTAACTGAGAATTTGACTCATATTTTCTCCGTATATGTGTCTTTACACTTTCCTAACAGCTCTGTGTTTGTCTAATATATTTCCTAGCTTTATTTAAATAGCGATCATATCATATTTTTTTTGTAGCATGTCTCATGCAGAGTTCTGATATACTGCTTGACTGGAGCTGTGGACTTTGTCTTAATGACTCTGTGTATTACACTTTGAATAGATTGTCCTCCTTTCTATAGGTGCTGCATTTTATTGTGAACTGACAAAGTGTAGAATATTATTCTTAGTGTTATGTCAATGAATTTTAGAGAAACAGAGAGAGAGATGGAGCAGCAGACTAGGTCAGAAACTATTTGAACACTCTTTTTCCAATTTCCAGTCCTCTCCCTGCTAAATCACTTAATAATCATATCATCTGTTGAACTGTTGTAGATGAGGTGAAAACAGGTCACAATTTTGAATGAAACCTCTTTCCTTGGTTACAACACAAACTATAAAACCTAAGATAACAATTCTTGAACTACCCCACTGTTTATTAATTGAAAGAATAAAATTTTCTCCCCCACCACCAGATAAGCCTTCGTATTCAATTTGTAGAGAAAAATTGTGCTTTGAATATGCTCAATTTTTAGCATTTTATAACATTTTTCTATTAGTGTAACTTGTATTGAATTTTTTTCCATCCCGGGAGACTCCTTTTGACATGGGAAAAAATGCTTTGAATGAAATATAGGGTAATTTCAAGGGAGTCTTGTCAAATCAGAATAAGTAGGGATTTACAATTTAGATTTATTATTCAGTTGTGTAGGAGGAAACAATCTGTGTTATCTGGTAAAAACATAAACAGTAAGCACTTCTAAATAATGCAAGATGTATAAGCAGTTCTAAGTATGTTAAATGTCATACACCCAATATAACAGGCAATTTCATAGAAATGTCCAAATATTTTCTAAAAATCTGTTGTAATAAATTGAATTCTTTTCTTTACCTATTGGCTCTTGACTGCAGGCTGAGACTATTTCTCTACGCATTTGGCTAATGTTAGCATTTCATCTGTGCAATTAGAATAAGAAAAAATATGAACAAAATAACTATGGAACTAACATATAGCTAATGACAGAGTTGAATAGAAATATCTTTCAATATAAACTACAAAGCCTTAGTCAAACACTGAACTACTTTGGATCTAGTCCTAGTGAAAACCTTGAGGAATGAATGCAGGAATGAATCTTCTAGAAGACATCTTTACAAACCATGATTTAGCTAAAAAAAAAAAGTTGCAAGTCAATTAAAGATATATTAGGAGATCTGAAATGTAGGCAATAAGCAATAACACATGACAGTGCACCTTTAAAATCTTTTCACCCCCAGTATCATTTTATTTGAGGTAGGTAGACTTTTTTTTACATTTATAGGAGTTTTATCTGGTGGCTGTTCTTGGAAGACAACTGTTTTTGCATAAACAGCTGGAAATTAAAACAAGGATCAGAAGAAGTCATTTTTATGATTTTTAAATGGGGAGGGGGAGTAAAATCCTGTAAGGAGGCATCAGTATATTGATAGTTATTCTTAACTTCCCTTAAGGATTTTACATACATTCCTGTTTGGAATCCATACTTGAATACTGTTTCAGAGGTAATAAGACCATTGTTCCTTTGTATGTAGAGGCCATCTGACATCAGAATACTTGTTTGTCATGCATTCAGTATGGAAAGTTTGTACTTGGCTGGGGGCTGTATGTTTTAATGGAGAAAAGTTGCTGCATTGGATAAAATTGTTTTAATGCGCCTACTCTCATGTTGGAACTATTAAAGAGAATCCATTCCTTTTTTTAAATTCTTGGCATTTTAATTTATACTTCATGTGTCTAACATCTAGTGTGTGTACAATATAGGTAACTGAAGTTCCTGCATAATGCTGAAGTCGTATGTAGTTAACAGAGCTTTGGAACAGGTCTGAGATCCTGGATTTTGTTTCTAGATCTGCTGCTGGTTTGCTGTGTAAGTCTCTCAACTACGTACTGCTTTGCTTTCTCTACTTGTAAAAGTAGTATTGGGGTGAGTTTTGAAAGAAAGAAGCATTCTAGATCTGAAAATAGAATTCCTATTACCATTCTTGACAGTGTATGATCATTTTACATAATTCCCTCTTAAAGATGAAAATACGGGATGGTGCTGGAGCAGTGTTAGTTCTGTGCTCGTCTGCATTGTTTGGATATTAAAATGTGAAGGATGTGTAAATAGGCTTCTGCAATCACTAACTCCTCTTCTGGCCTTCCTGTGGCAAGAATGCAGGCAAGAAGGATGGTGAGTTGTTCTGCTCTGTATTGAATAAAGTATCAGGCTTTTTATTTATTTTTTATTTGCTTCAGTCTGAGGCTGACTGCAGCAGTCTGTGGTGCACTGCCAAAATCCAAACTGTTGTGAATGAAATTACAGTTGTATGTTTTATTTGTACTCTCAAAAGTAGCTGAGAACATTACAGTAGCCAAGCAGTGAAGTCTGGATAAAGTAAAGTATCAGATAGCTTCCACTTGTTCCAGTTTCTTTTTAGTGTGTACTGATGATATAAGGCAGCCTGCAGTTGAGGTCTTGAACTATCTTCTGCTGCACTTTATTTTTTATTGTTCAGATGCAGTTAATGGTAGAAAAGTACTTGTTATCTTCGGTACAGTTCACTTGATTCTCTTCTAAATGCAGATGCAGAATTGTGGTCACTGTGCTAATGAACTCTGTATTTAAGCCCTTCTGGAAACTGAGGATATCAGTGAACTCTGACATAAAGTATAGGAAGATATGACTCTGTATAAATATGGCTTAGTAAATTGCAATTACTTATCTTAGTGAGTTAAAATATTTCTCATCTCTTATGTTTGTGGAATACAGCTTATGATTGTGGAATACAGCTACTGAAATTGCTTATAGGAATCTATATCTCAAGTTACTCTAGAAATGATTCAAGAAGCAAATATTGAGGATGCTACTTGTGCCATTAGGTGATGCTTTCAAGCTTCTGTAGCACTGGGACAGTAGTAAAAAGAGCACTTAGCTTTGAGAAGAATGTGCTTTCACAGAGTTGAGGGTGCAGTAATGAAGCTCAGCTGTGTTGGTAACAGGATACAGCCGAGATGGGTTGTGGGAGAAGGAGGTGGCAGAGGTTGAGATTCATCTTGTGAAAAATTCTATGGGGGAAGTCATGTGCAGTGTATGTGCTGTAAGTCTAGAAGATGATTCAGAGCCAGAGAAGTTAAGGAGGCTAATGCTGTTCTATATTAGCTGAAAATCTGGCTGATTAAATGCTGACTTTGGATGCATGCTGATGTCTTTAGCTTCTCACTTTACTGGTAGATGCTTGCTTTGGTATGCTGCCATATTTGCTTAGAACAAGATGAATCTCTCTTTACAAAAATGTACACACAAAAACCCCTACCATATAGGCATCTGATTGCAAGTAAAGATTTTAGATGTGTGCAAACTTCTGTGGATGGATAGGAATGTTGTGCCAGTTCCAGTTTTACTGGCTGACCTTAATCAATCCAACTTCTGTCTCCTAGGAAGCACTCTGTTCTCAAGGAAAAAAAAAAAAAGGAATTTGAGCCTGTCAGGGGAAGTGGACAGTGAATGTTATTTATCTAAGTCCCTTTCTGGGTAGTGTTACTAATTCACCAATGAGATGTGTAGATGCTTTACATGTGATATACTTAACTTCTCATTGTATGAAAGGATGTTCTGGGGTTTCTATGTGTTTTCAACGTTATTTTTCTCCTAAAACAAAAACATAGCATCATACCCAACACTCTGGAAAAAAAAATTGTCTCAGCTGAAACTAAAACAATGAATGTTCATAGAATCCTAGAACAGTTTAGATTGAGAGGGTCTTTAAAGGTCTAGTTCCAACCACCTGGCTTGGGCAGGTGTTTTCTTATTTCAAGTGAAAAATGTTCTAGTGAATCTAGTGATATCAATTCTAATTGCTCTTTTTCTCTAGGAATGTTATTATTTCATTGTGTGATTTAAGTTATTTGGTTAACACTGTGAAATATTGTCATTCTATTTTTAAACTTAAGTTTAAACAAGTTTGATTCTTATTTGTCCTGGATTATTTTAATCTATTTTCTGATGTGCTATTTCTGAAGATCACTTCCTGAACTGTTTTTGTGGTATTTGTGGCTGAGTTCCCAGGCACTATGCAAGACATCATTGGACTTATTGTGTTTTCTTATTAAGTACATAAACATTTTTGTTATGTTTTTGCACCAATATTCATATTAAAATAGTACTGAAATGATTCATCCAAGTTTTAAAACCTTTTCTACAATGTGCTATAAACATGCTGTGGGATAAATGTGCTGTTGGACTCAGAAATACACCACATTACAGTGTTTGAGCTTATGGAGACCAGTTAAGGAAATAGAACAATAGTATTCTTAATGAGGAAGCAAGATATAAGTGGTGTATGTAAGAATACACAGAAGGCTAAATATTCTGTTATGTATATATGTAAGGAATTGGTGCCTTTCTGTTATTAGCTATCTTAAATTTCAATGACATTTTATTTTTAGTGAGAGGTTGCTGTGATGTATAATACTCTAGAAAGCTGGATAACAGGATGTTAGAAGTACTGACAAGCTGTTACTGAACACAGTGAAACAATGTTTGGATTTATGAGGAGCTATTAATGGCAAGATAAAGCATCAAGATAATTTCAAAAAGTCTTTGAAAGAGAAGTTGTCAGGTATAATCTCAGATTGGTAGGGGGAAGAGAATGAATATGCTTCTCAGTGATGTGAGAGCAGAAGTGGCTTTGGCAGAAACACCCAAGAAAGCGAGCAGTGAAACCATATCATTCTGAAGCAGGAACTGACTCCCAAAGAAAGGCTAAGTAAAAGGAAGCAGCAGTAGCCAATGATTTTCAAATAATTTGTGATGTCTGATTTTGTGCACAAAATTGTTTCTTGCAGTAAATTCCATATTGTAGGCAATACCTGCTGGAACTCTTTTGACGGAGGTTTTAAATATTTTTGAGAATTGTTTCCATAGTTATTTCTGCTGTCTTCCTCGAAAATCTCACAGCAAATGCAATCTACATCTATTCGTACATGAGAGGAAAAAATTCATTTCCTGTGGGCTAAGCAAGAAAGTTAATAGTTTCAGCACAAGTTTATGAAGAAATCATAAATACTTCATAGTTGACTATTCTCTGAAGTCTTTGCACTTTAAATCTACCACTGGGAAATTATTAGTTACAGAACAGGAAGAATAATGGCAAATTATTAGTAATGATGGTAAGTGGTAGAAAATGTACACAGCACATAAGGAGCTGTTTAAAATATGTCAACAATGAATAGTTATGAAAGAGACTTCTGGATGGTGATTACATCTTATTTCCTTGAGGAATAGCTTGGAGAATATCGCTTTTGTTCAGTGGTTTGTTTGTTTTGTTAATGACTTTGGCAAAAACAATGGGATTATGCTGAAGAAATCTATTGATGGCAGAAATTTAGGAGGGACTGTAAAGACAAGGGCTTTTTTATAATGAAAAAAAAAACCTGGACAGCCTTGGAGACAAAATTAATAGAAAATCAATAAAACAAACCCTAGGGCTGGACACCTGGGAATCAAAACCTCTTTTCCAGAGGCTTGCAGCTGGAAGGAATTGGAGAGGAAAATCATGTGTGTTGATTGGTCACAGGAAGAGTATGAGCCATTAGTGTCACATGGCTGAGGAAAAATGGAATGTGTGTGTCAAATAAAGTGCTCCCAGAGGGCAAGTACTGAAGCTTGTGTTCAGGCACTCAAGAGGTCTTTCTTGGTATGTTTTGAGCAATTCTAATCACTCATGGTCAAGAGATATGGGTCCAAACTTGAATGCCCAGCCAGGATGATCCAAGGAATAGAGAACTCTCTGTACAAGAGGAGAGATGAACACATGATGCTGTTTATATGAGGAAGAAATGCCTTTTTATGCTGAACTGTTGTACAAATGGCTGTGCACAGATTTAATTTTTTTTAATTGAAAGAAAAACAAACAGCAAAACTTGTTTCTAATTATAACATGAAGGTATTAGAGTTGTATAGTTACTTTGGTACAGTTTTGTTTAAAAAATAAAAAAAAGATAGGAATATTGAACATACAACTTGGAAAAATGTCTTTCAAATTTGTGGCCAAAGACATCTCATTATCCAATCTTTATCTATGCAGAAAAGCGGGGAGGAAAGCCTTCTTATTCAGCCAGTCTGAAATTAAACACTTGAAGCATTTATCCAAATATTTTTATCCTGGTAGATCCTAGTATCGATTTCTGATCTCTGAGAAGTTCTTCACTTAAGCTTTTTTTCTCCTTATATGTGAACACTTAGATCTTTGTAGGTTCCTTGATCTGGCTACCTCTGTGGACTTAGCTGCTACTTTGAAACCACGTATCTTTTTCAACTGAGTAGTATACATGGAGAAGTTAATGGCTTAGTTCAGTATTTTTTTTTTAATAATTTCCCCTTCAGAACATGCCAGTTGCGGTCAACAGTCCTGATATTTTTGGCAGATTACCCTCCAGGTTTAAAAGACTGCCAGGAATGGGATCTGGGACAGAGTAGAAATCAAATGTTTGCTCAGACTAAAAGGCAGCAGAAGCCTTGTTTTGTACTTTTTGTGAATTAACTGTTAACCAACTTTCACTAACTTGTGAAATTCAGAACACCCTGAAAATCCAAAGGGGAATGTATAATGCTCTGTGCACCACATTACCTGCGTAGTGCACAAGATCTTTGTGCAGTCTTTCCGTATGTAATTTACTTTGGTAACATAATGGGACACTGAATGTACTCACAGGAGGTGAAAATTATTTTTTTAACTTGGGTACTTCGCTGATTATTTTCCTAACACATTTTGAGTACTGTAGCGTAGCTTAGCTATCTAGGTGCAGACAAATTACAGACTGCAGGCACTGATATTCAGAGAATATATTACATGCCCACCTCTATTGTTACACAAAAGTTCATGATCAAAAATGAAGATGTCTGGCTTAAAGAAAGTGGACAACATGGGGAAAAAAATCCATTGAGATGGAGTCAGGCCTTTGGTGGCCTATTTCCTTGGAGAGTCCCAGGAGGGCCTTCAGTAAGACCTCCTGCACTTGGCATGCTGAAACAGCGTTAATTTGCAGGAATGTTTTTGTTTTGTTTCTTACTTATAGAGGCCTCCAGTGCTAGAGACACCACCTCTTTCCTGGTTATCTTCTCTAACTGGAGTTCTTGCTGCTGTCAAAATATTTGTAATATTTTTCTTTTATGAATTATTCCATATTTATATGTGCCTTTTGCACCTGTAGAAAGACTCTTACCATGTTCCCTTCAGCCACATCTTTACTAAATGCAAAGTTTGTGTTCCTTCAGCCTGTTTCTTCTGCACTTTGTTTTTCAGACTGCTGATACCCTTCCTGATACACATTTGATTTTCACAAATCTTTGTCCCACAAAGCTGGTGTGGGGAAACTTTGCCATAGCTAAGGAACATCTAAGTTTTATTTTCACATTTCATAGCCTGTACTTCTCTTTATGCTTCTATGATGTTTGCCTTTTTAGTTTTAAAACTGTTGGGTCATGCTTTTTATCCATTGGTTTCTTAAACCATTTTCTGAACGTTTACTTAAAATGATTTTCCTTTTACCGTACGTGCTGCTTCATCTCCTGAATTCAGTCATTTTTCAGTCATGGAGTGAGAAGTGTTTGAATGTGAATTGGAGTGACGTCACTTTTGAATATTTAGGTGTGAAAGTGTGGTCTGTCATAAATCCATCTGATTTATCCTGTAGTTTGATTACAAGACTGTTACAATAACTGTGAACTCAGTGAGTCTTTTGAACTAGTTCCTTGGTTTCCAGATTGCTTTACCTCTCGTATGCTACATTGCAGATGATGTAAGCTCTTAGCTTTTGGACAGGCAGCACTTTGTTCAGAAACCGTCAGACCAGGTTGCTTATCACCTCAGAAGTAGTTCCTTATCTGCAGGGTGGTGAACTGCATTACCTAGTATGGCCAACTAGTAGACACTGGACAAACATGGTCTGCATCTCTGGAATAGCATGCTGTCAAGATCTGAGAGTGCTGCCCAGATGCTCTTTCCAAAATCTAAAGTCAGTTGAATCTGTGAATTTTGCCAAACCTTACAGCCATGTCTTTGGTAGTCTCTTTCCATGACCAGTAATTTTGTAATCAGCATCTTTCAGGTGTGGTTTTCATATTTGAGATCTCTTGTGAGCTGCATATGATGCAAGTTCTTAATGCTGAAATATATATATGTAAAGTTTCCGTTGATAGGCTGTTGGAACAGATCTACTACATTTTTCTGTTTTCAGCTTATGTCTTGAAGTGTGGTGTGTTAGACCTTCCGCTTGTCTTCTCTTGACATGTAATCTAATTTTTTCTGAATAATAAAGGTCCTGTGGGGTTGGAAGACACACACGTGTCTGTGTCTGCACTATAAAGACTTTCTCCTGGAAAAATACAAATGTTTTATGGTCAGAAGTTATGTTACAGACACCTGTGAACTCAGAATAGTGTTCATGTAATATTACGTTATTCTATATGCAGAGAGATGTATATTTAAGTACTGGAACTGATAGAAGTGGCTTTTGTTGAGGTTGCCTTACTTGTTATTTCTCTTATGCAGTGCAGACTTTTACAGATTCATAACTCTAGGAAACTTCTACCTCCTAAGTAGGTTTGTTTTTATTTTTGCATTATCATTAGTAATTTTGAAAGTTGAGTTATGTAATTCATTTAAAGAATAATGGTAGTAGAAAATACACTGTGAAACAAAATTGTAAGTAAAAAAAAAAAGGCAGAAATAGAAAAATTAAGTATTATCACATTGTTTATTTTAATGAAGATTGCCAAAGATACTTATTATCTGAAGATGCTTGAAAGCAAATAAGTAAATCTGTGAATATTTTTCATGTATGCTGATGCTTTTTGGTCCTTTTGAATAGGAACTACTAAAGTTTATGTACTGTCCATCTAATAGTAAACTGTCTATAATACATGCCATGACTGTACCTTGAAATACTTGATCAGAATGGTTGTATGACTTTCTATGGCAACTTAAAAGGTAAATGCTGTTTTTTGTGTGTTCTCATCACAAATGATATATCATCTGTACTTGCCACAGTGCAAGAATGACTATCATTTAGGAACTGGAAAGAAATTGTTTAAAGATGTCAGAGCTGAGACTGTTTCTTCTGATACTCTGCCGAGACCACATAGATATAATGGGATTTCCATTCTGAAGCTCAGGGTGGGTCTCAGCCACCCACAATGAGCAAACCACCTCCCGCTGCCTCTCCAAACTATGTAGCTTTGGCAGTGGTATGTGCTTTATATCCTCGAGAATATCACTGTTGGGATGGTGCTTAAGCCCTTTAGATAAATGGGAATCTTACTGGCTTTGGAAGATTTGACTGGATCTGCAAAGTTAAAGGTTTTTGTCATGTAAATAGTTGTGTTCATCATGTATCCTTAATAAGTTTTCATTGCAGGGCTACATTTTTATAATGGCCACATTTTATTTAGCTGCAGGCATATAAGACAGTAGGCTTCTCTTTGCCAAGCCATGACTTCTAAACTTGATGTTGAGGGTTGCACAAAGTAATTTATTATCATGGCTAAGATGATGAGTAGATCTGTTGTCTATGCCATGGATTGTGTCTGGTGGAGGGACCAGCATATTAAGTGTGATGACAACAACTTAATTACAGCTGCTTTTCAGATCAACCTGTTATTCTGGTTCAGATCAGAATAACTGCCAATATCAAGTGGATTTTATAATCAGTCTCCAAACATACAGCTTTTTATGTTCTGTTTGTGATGCCATGGTCCTGTTTCCTGTATGGATCTGTTGCAGGCTGATGTGAAAAGGTTGTTATATTCTGATTTTTGGATTTCATATGCAGCCCTTGATAGATTTTTCAGTTTCCTCATGCTTGAACCAAGATTTCTCTGTAATTTGATCAGATTAATCTTAAATATATGTACTGTTTTTTTCTGTAGTTAAAGTAACAGCTGTAATCCCTTTTTTGTTTGCTATGCAGTTTCATATTACTGTTTGTGACTACAAATGCTGTGAAGATTTCATTTTTATGTTAATTGATGTTGGGTCAGAATAATTATGATGCCTTAATTTCCATTCAAAATAAGATTTGTGAGTTTATTTATTTTAGAGTAGAAATGTATATAAAAATATATTAATGCCTGCTGTGTAACCTTCCTCTCACCAAAGGAGGCATGTAAAGCAGCAAAGCAGACTCCTACTTTTTTGGCAAAGCAGATAAATAACTTCCTCCTCTTTTGTTGTCTGGATAAAATAGTTCTTTTTGCCACACTATTATTTCCTCTTAGATGAATCCTCAGTTTTGTTAGATCATGCACTCTGTGCACAGTTGAGTGGTATAGAAAAGAGGATGAATTATTAGATAATTTTACAGCTCTAGAGGGATTGCTTGCCATAGAACCCCAATACTGCTGAATTAGTGCTATATGTCTCTTAAATGAGATGAGTCAACAGGAGGCAGATATTTGTACCTGGTGGTAAAGTTCAGTTTGAAATTTCTTTAAAATTGAGTGTCTTCTGATCAATGTACTTTTCATACATGTTAAGCCACACGTTTTTCACGTTTGTGTTATAAATGTTATGGTCTTTTGATAGTTAATCACTTTTGACTACATTAGATATGATTTGCTAAGAAAAGATCTCCAGCTGGTACAAGATGTTGCAACTCCATTGCCCTTTGGTTCTTCCCACTTCTCTGAAATGCTATGAATTTCTCTGCTCCTAGTATCTTCTCTTTTGGTGGCTTCACCTTTAGGAGAAAATCTGCATTGCAATAAGAATTAAATTACTTTATCTTATTTTGTAAATATACAGTATAACAAGTTGCAGTGTTACTCCAAATGGAGCATTTCTGGCTTGCATTTACTCTTTATCTTGTTATAATGATGCCAGAGGTCCAATGTAAATATCCTCTGTCCTGTCCAATGACCCGTACTTTCATTTAGCATAATCAGAAAATAATAACTTCTGTAAAACAGCCTGTCAGGGAGAAATAATAGGGCTGTTAAGCATTTGGCAAAACTCCATTGTATGCTGCAGAGATGCAATGTTCCAGTTTTGCAGGAAGTTTGTCAAGCTGACTGGTTGCTGTAATGTGCTGGGAAGATCCTTCTGTCACCAGATGGCACCTGGCAGAGGACTGAGAACATCCAACTCATTAATGAGCAAACCTGGGGCAGTAATCTCCTCAGGGAGGCCACAAAGCTCAGATGACCACCTGTGGAACCAGTGCTGTATATTTTCTTTTTTGATTGGGTCCCTTTTTATTCTTTTCCTACTGGAAAATTATCTTTCATCGCACTAACCATGAATGAAATAGACTCTGTGGAGAAATATCTTCAAAGAACATTTGGATCTTTCAGGTTTTTTTTGTATGCATAAAGTATGCTATTTTTTTCTGAGCAGGTTTTTCGTCTTTATTTGCAGTACTTGAAGAAACATCAAAAAGGGCTTTAAAGTGATTGTTGCATGAAGGTATAGACTTCTTTTCATCTGTGCTATGGTGTTTGGCACCAATTCAGTTTGATATCGTCAGTGTTTTTAGCATATGCAATACACAGCTATGTATGTGTCTCATGTGGGACCCTGTGTGTTGGGAATTGTACTACTGCTATCTCCTATGTAATCTTGAACTCAGTTCTGCTAAGAATCATAGCTGAGAAATGGAAGGGAAAGGAAATCTTCAAATAGAAGAGCTGAGTAGAAGACAACTCAAAGAAAAAATGAAACAAAATTCATTCATTTATTTATGCTCAAGGTGTAAATAAATGGAGGAATGGGGTGACTTCATAAAGTAGTTCAGAAACACTTCTGTAAACTTTTTCAGTGGATAAAGGTGTTTGATTTGCCAGTTTTCCCAAAGAGATCAAGCTTTGATATTTGGAGAGAAAAGAAAAAAGCTTTTTGTGCAGTTAGTTTTGGTATAGACACTGTCTGATTTCTTGAGTTTGATCAAAGATCTTCATTATTGGAGAAATCTAATCGCTCATTTGTGGGGTGTTTTTGTTACCTGCCAATTTGTAGAACACAGTGCTCTATAAATGTATTATACTGTCTGCCTCCTGATTCTTCACAAACTTTCAGCATCTAGAAGTAAATCGATTTCTAGAACTGTTGCCTAGCAGAAGAAAAAAATATTTAGTCCTACCTTCTTATATACCTAAAGTTTCACTGATTTCTTGTTATTGTTTTCATATTCCTCAGCATAGCATTTTAAAATTCTAATTCAGCACATAGAAAAAGAGAAACACTTCTTCAGACTTGTATTGCTTCTGATACCTCTTGTAATTTTGCTCCTTGAATGGGCACTTTTCTCCTCATAGATTCACACCTGTAAGCCCCAGCTTTCTATGTCTAGTATGTCCTGGGCCAATGCTGAAGCAGGAGCAAGATGGACTGCTCTGGCTTCTGCCTGTGCAGGGTAGTTTAGGTCTCGGAGCACAGTTCACATATTCTCCTTGAAGACCAGGCAACTCCTGCATCATGGAACTTCCTCCTCTTTGGCAAACCTCCTGCACAAGGATTTAACCCAGCTGTGTCAGGCTCTGGAGCATTTCAGAATAGGAGATTTAAACACTCAAGAAAAATGTGGGAAGGTGTCAAAATAATGACTGCTTGTCCTTTCATCCCTCCTGCTTTTAACTTTGCAGCTTCTGATTTTCTCCCCATGCTTTTAGTTTTTGTTTTTCCTCCTACCATTTCATCCAGATCGTGTCATTCTTGCTGATGGTAGCATCAGGTTGAAGAGGTCTGGCTTACTTTTAAATCGTATGGACTAGATCATTCAACAATGAGAATCAGAATGTTTGGCTGTAATGAAGCTAAAAGTAATTAATACTGAAAGAAAGTCTTTTCTGCATGTTATTTTCTCCCCAGCATTCTATTTGCTTTGGGAACGTTAGATAGGAAAGTTAGAAGCTTTCCAGGAACGCTCAGTGTTGGGTAGGAACCCTGTATATGCATTCCAGGGATTCAAATGATAGTATCTTTTTATATATTCTCATCCAAAAACTAGTAGAAATTAATGTGAAATGAAGAAGTGGAGGTTTTAATTGGTCTATTCTTAAAAACTCACGAAACAGAGCAGTGTATATCCTGGTTTTAAAAAAAAATCTTGTACTTGTGTGGACGCTTACTATTGTTGCTTCTAGTTCCCTTCAATAGAGCCAAACCTCTGTCTTGTTTTTTTTTAACATGTGCTACTTCTAATTTTGTAACTACTGAATAGAACAAAATCTGTCTTACTCTATTTCCTGATTATTTTTTTCCTGTGGTTTTTCTCTAGTATTTTCCCTTCATAATGTTACTACCCCATCATGCCTTATTTCCTGGAGTTTTTTTTATAATGTGCTTTATTTCCACGGTTAGAACTAGCTTCTCCTTGCTTAGTTACAAGATCTGACTCATGCAAGCAGCTTTCTCATTTGCCTCATAAATCTCAGTCAACTGTTAAGTCTAGAAACCTTTGGGTATACAAAGGAAGCTTTATGATGCAGTAAAAGCTTTAAACGTGACATTTCTTAAGTATTAAGAGGTGATGGTGTTTGGAGGGTGGTAAAATGGTCAGCTATATTTTGCAAGTGCTGCTGCAGAAGGTGTTATTTGTGAGAATGTTATGTATTTAACACAAAAATTGTTAGATACTGAGCTGCTTCATCTTGCTCCATCGAAATCTACATTTTTATTAAGATAGAATTTTGAAAAAAAAGTAAAAATGTATATTCCATTCAAAAATATGTACTTCATCTGTGCCTCAATTACTTGGGAACTGAAAGATAGGTTCTAGGATGTCTTCCTACCCCACTTTCCTTTTTTTTAAAAAAAAAAAGTACTTCTAACACATCCTTTTTGTTTACTGCTAACACTTTAATTCCAATAAAATTCCATACATAGGATATAATATATTTTTTCATAATCTTATAGATATAATCCTACAGATATATTTCATGTACAACTGCAATTTGGTGTGTTATTATACACATGTGTATGTGCATGTATAATATGAGACATGTTATAATGCCAGTGTGTCCATAAATGTTCATGTGTCCTGATTCTGAGAGAATCTGAACTGAAAAACCTTTGTCAAAATACCGTAGGAAGTAGGAGATTATTAAGTTAATGGCAAGGTTTGGTTAAAAGAACTAATCAGCCAAGGTTTTTTATCCTTTAGTACCAAATACTAAATCATTTCTTTGAAACTAAATAAGAATATTTCTAAGTGTATTATGTTGAGTTTTTCTGAGATTGGTTGTGGAGTTTATCATCGCTTCCTAAGAAAAGTGTGTTAGGGATGGAGAGCTGGGGGAAGCAGAACAATTAAAACCGGGGTATCTTAATTAAAGATTAGTTAAGTCTGTATTTCTGTTGTACAATTGAAGAATTTCAAATTTTTCCATTTGAAAGACTGGAAACGTCTATATTAGCTTCTTCAGATTTGCATGTTTATCGGTGCCTTGGCTCTTTTTAAACTGGAGCGTGAGATGCCATGGTTTTGTGTCACAGGACACTGGTTTGTGTTAAATCAAGCCATAAAGTGTCACAAGAAGGTGGGAAAGGAGTGAACTTGAGTGAAGCTCTTCTAAATATGGTGCTGCTGGGCAATACTCCTGACAGCTTCACTGCCCGTGGAGTGGGACTGGGAAGGGGACAGAGTGTTCTGGCACTCTGTATGTCTTTGACATCCTAGAAGGGGAAAAACATCCACTTGGTCTTCTGTGAAGAACATCTTTTGGATGGTTTTGCAGCTCAGTGCAAAAGGACAGCTTCCAGTGCTGGCTAGTATGCAAGACAGGGGAATGCACCTATAGTGAGTGGCTGGTTATCACCTGTTGGCTTTTCTAGGGCTGATACTCTCTTTTACTGTTGTCAATGAATTTGAGAGCATGTGTGGAAAAATGCTGTCACAATATTTATGATATTGAAGGAGGGGGGTGGGTTAACAAGTACTTTCTCATCTGTACTGCATGTAATGCTGGCAGCTTCACTTTTCCCAGAGAATTGGGAATTACATTTTGAAGCATGCAGTCATAAGCCTGCATTTTGAAGAACACTAGCTAGCCAAGACTCGTGACCTTCTGTACAATTAGTGTGTGTAAGTTTCAATACAAAACTGTTTGAGTTCTCAACCAGGAGAAAATATTTTAAATTTATTTTTTGAGAGAGAAAGAATAAAGTTTGGACTTCGTAGAATAAAGCACAGTTCAGTTTTAATTTTTTCTTTTTTCCTGTGTGATAATGAAATAAAGTAAATGTGATGTGATAGTTGTTTTTTTTCCTGTGATAGTGGTAGAGGTGACTTGAGTTTTACATCTTCCTATCTTATTTTGTAAAATTTGGGACTGAATAGATAACTGGTGTTGAACGACCTAATTTCTTAGGAATGGTGAAAGTGAAGTCCATTTCTGACTACAGCACCATTAAATGCCTGCCATGTATTTTATTCTGTTGTGTGACTGACTAATAATTTTCTGAAAAACATTGAGAGGATGCCTCAATAAAGGGGAATGTCTTTGCTTTGAGCACTAAATAGTGGGTCTGATTGTACTCAGTGAGGTTTTTTTTTGGGGGGGGGGAAGGGGGATAGTTTATAAACTTCACAGGGTGAAAAATGGGCTATATAAATCTGGAGAGTTTTCTTACATGGTTTCTAGTCATTGTGGATTAAAACAGAAATGAAATTCTTTGAACAATATATGTATTCCACCCCATGTATTCATACTTCTGCAATCAATGGTTTATGTGTGGAATTTAACCCTGATAGGCTACTTAGTAGTTCTGTGGTCCTGGGCTAAGAAAAATGTAACCTCTAGACACTTGTAATAGAAGAAAAAGTAGGGTGGTAGGGGGGTGTACAAGGGAGATCTGTTTATTCATGTGCATGTGGTCACACCCACTTCCCTCTGTCCTGCAAATAATCCCCTTTTCCTCCTCCCTCAGTTTTGGCTCCATGGCATGCTCATGGAGCCAAGATTCATTTTTCATATGGAAAGTGAAAAGTCACGTGGGCCTCATCTGTAGCAACCCTTGCCCCATTTCTTAAGCTAAAAGATTAATGTGTGTATGTTTTTTAAACTGGATTTCCTCCTTGCTGCTATGGAAGGACTTAGCACTACTAAGAAGCTGTCTGAGCAATGTTGTTTGAACATCATCTTATTTGTGATTTCTGTGCGTTTCACTACATTCAAAGACCAATGTTTAGTTAGGCTGTGATTGCAATATGCACTTCAAATGAAGGATGAAAGATGTGTATGAATTGCAAGAGTGATAGTAAGATCACTGCATGTGTGAGGACACTTTTGTTGTTGTGGTTTTGTTCATTAAAGATATTCACAGAATCAGGAATTCAGTGTGACAAAAGACAGTTCTGCACAGTTGCAGGTGATGCCCTGTTAGCATAAACTGATTCACAGGTATGGCTCATTAAAGGGCTCTTTAAGGTTTTTTTGTTAAAATAATAACACAAAAGAGAAATAACTCATGTTCTTGTTTCAGATTTATGAATTCAGAACTCTTTGCAAAGAAGTCCTTCTTGAACATTTTATAGTGTCTCATAAATACAGCATAACTTGGGGTTATGAAGCTTTTTCTCTATTTCCTGTCTTGGTAGAATGTCATTAATTTTAATGTCTACATCTGATAGGTATATTTTTATTGAATGTACTTCTCAGAACCTGAAAGTGTTGAAAGTGTACAAATGGGGGAACCTTCAGCTTCTTAAATACTGGTTTTCCCTCTCTCTGTGGCTAACAGTGGATGTGAGTGTTGAGTATGTCAACGCCATTCGTTGCTAGAGACACTGCCAGAGCAGCTCCACCACACCCATAATATTCCTTAAAAAAAAATAAAGCAATCTTGAAGCAGTTTGTTTTTATTGTGTTCTTTTAGGCTTTCACAACAGCCAGATGGCTGAGCTTTGCAGAAGATAAATCATCTTGCACACATGTGCTCTGCACGTAAATAAGCAATGAATGATTAACAGTATTTGTTGTGAAAGGTTTGCATTCTTTACTCTAAAAACATATTGGTGGCCTATATATGCTCCTTCTTGGTTTCAGCTGCTTATGTGGATCATCAGTGTTTTTTCAGTAGTAAGCACAGCTTTCTTTCCTGAAAATTCACTACAGTGAAAAGCACCAGTAGAATACCTGAAAAATAAAAGGAAGAAAGTTGTTACTGTAGTACTATCAATGGGCTGAAGGAAGGAAGTTTTCAGGAAGGAGGAACCTGGACTATCATAAATATATCTTTACAAATCTATCAAAATGAGAATAGTAAATAAACTGAGTGTATTTCTATCCTTTGAACTCGTTAAGTATTTAGATTATCCAAAGGAAGAGAAGAAAAATCCTCTCTTAAGAATGGATTGGTTTCAGTTTGCACTATTGTGGGTGCTTGCATGTGGGTTTTTATTGTTGGAGGTTTTTTAAAGTACTAAACTGCATATTGGTGCTTGTGAAAAAACATTGCAGGAAGTTTTACTAGCTGTGAATTATCACCTCAGTTGATAGCGTGATTAACACTTCTAACTGTAGAGTAATTAAAATGCCAATCAATTCTGAAAAGAAGCAAAATAGCATCTTTATTTAATTTGCCAGTGTGAAGGCTTAGGGATGGAGCACGTCAGACACCTGATGCTCCACCGCCTCGCACAGGCTTTCCTGGCTGGAGCTTGACTTGTCACTGATGGGCTGCTGTGTACTGGGCTGCATCTTGCACTAAAAAGCAAGATCCAGGCAACTGGAGAAGCTGTACAAGGATTTTTATTGGCTTACGAGGCTTCAGCTGTTTTTGTTCCATGACAATCACTTGGCAAAAGAAAATACTGCTAATATTTCCACACTAGGCCCTGTCTGTAGAGTTTTGAAAATACTGGGCAGAAAAGATCATGAATGAAATAAACCTTTTTATTTATAGTGAATAGGATTATTGTTTTGGACAGAAACAATGTATTTAAGTAACTGACATTAATTGATGATTAACTTTTTCTGATGTCTTTTCTCATCTTCCTGAAACTGAATATTAGTCTAACAATTATTCTTAGAGATTATTTGTAAGGTGATGAAGTTTATCCATCCATTCCTTATTTCCACTAACTGTGTAAATTAAAAGCAGAGCTGTTTTTTCCAGTTAAATTATTTACATGAATTCCATTAACTTCAGTGAGAGCAATCCTAGGCTCCACTTATTGTCAGAGTTTTCAAACTCAGACATTGGGATGCTGGGCAGATTTTATTGCTTTTGAGAGATGCAATGTTCTCTGTTATTCTTAGCCTCTGACTGTTACTGAAGCTGACTATTGCTCACAGTTGTCTGTTACTTATCTATTTTTGCTTTGGGTTTTGAAGTCATCTTTGTCTCTAGGATACCAGCCAATGGATGGTAAATTTATGGGACTTTTGTATTTGTGTGAAAGTCCTGTTCTGGTCTTGAGAGCCATTGTGAGATTATATGTCTGCACATATTAGTTTTTTTTTCTCTCTGTAGCATGATGTACCCATAGTTTTCTAAAAAGTAATTTATAACAGAAAGAGGAATTTGGGGCTTGGTTTGTCATGTCAAACAAATCTATTCTTGCTGAAAATGTGTCTTACATCTTATGGCACTCTTATGATTCATGTTAAGTAGTTAGGTTATCATTTTTATTCTCTTGACTTCCTTTAGGCCTGGAACTGAATTCATATTGTATAGTAACACTTCTGTGTAACCGATTAGTAACAATTAATTTTTAATTCCTTTGTATTCAGAAACTAGATATAATCAGAGTTTGGAGAAAACTGCATCTGCTGTGATGTTTTCTATCTCATACTGTTGCTGTGGTTTCCATTAGGGTGAAGTTGTTCCATTTAATGCTATTAAGTGTTGTGCTTTCATAGCATTATACTGTAAACAGAACCCCAGATTTGGTAAAATCTAACTTCCCTTTTCCTTGATAGCACTTAACTGTTCCTCCTGAAGTTTGCTGTGTACACAGCTATGAGCATCTTGCAAATGGATACTTGATGTAGGAAAAGTAGTCAGGTAGATTGCATTATGTTTTCTTAATTGGATTAGATAGAAAAGAACATGACTTGGCAGAACTGCATTCTGAAACAAAGTTATCTGTCTGTTTTGTGATTCATCCACACACCCTCCTCTATAAATGCCAAGGAGGTGCGCATGCATCTGTGTCTTTATCTTAAAGTTATACAAGTCACTGAGATCAGCTCTTATTAATCTTGAAATGTGTTTTCAAAAAGACGAATGTTACTCAAAAGGTCTTTTGAGTAATATTTGACTGAAAAATAAAATAACCAATTCCATATGCATACTTTACATTTCCAAGTACCAAGAGAGTGGTTCAGTATTAGAAACAGGTTGTCTTTGTAAAATGTGGCTAATCTATGGTGTTATGAACTTATTAATTCATCAGAACAGCCCTACAGAATGAGCCCCTTCTCGCGTTAATGTGATGTCTCTGAGTGAGGCAAGGAGAGGAAGCTTTTAAAAAGAAAGCATGGCTAGAGTGTAGTGACTGGCAGCTTCTGGCTATTGGATTTAGATGCTTCATTACCAAACGCAGCAAGGAAACTGTTCCTTCACGATGTGTAGTTCAGGGCACCACTTTAAAAATTGCTGTCAAACATAGAATAGCATTATTTCAACTGATTTTTTTTTTTACTTGAGAACAACATTAATTCACCAAGACCTAGATAATGACTGTACATAATCAGATACAAGACTGGTTAATCTGCATTTTCTCCCATTATTGTCATAATTAGAGAAGTCAGGTAGAAATTTGTCCGGGATTGACCGTGTATGTGAAATATTTCAGAGGTTAGAAGGCAAATTGTGAAATGATATGGGCAGCAGTGAAGTTTCCTGTTTATTGCAATAAAAATCCTTAAAGATGCTGTGATAGATGTGGTACAAGAGTAAGGTGGCCATTACTCTTTCGATGCAAATACAGAACAGTTTAGAGTAGTTAACAGGTGGTGTGACACGTGTTTCTGGGATCAGTATTTTCAAAAGATGTGATGAACTGAGCAGTGTCTGGAGAAGATCTAGGAAGAACTGAGGTCTGGAGAAAAGTGAAAAGGGGTGCTCTGAAAGTAATGCCTCCATTTTTTTTATGTTGGCCCACGGTGTCAGAGGTGGGTATTGGTGGGTTGGCAGTACAGGTTGGACCTTCCCACTGATATTTGGTTAGATTTTTGTTGCTGTGTAAGTTTATGTTACCCAATTTAAATACAGAGCTATCCTGTTATATGTAATTGGAGAATCAAATGTTCACTCTTTGAGCATGCGTATTCTTAGATTTAAGCAGTTTATATTTTTGAGTGTTAATTGCATAATATAAACAGCTCCTAGAGTATTCTACTGGAAAAATGAGGCAGTATTTTTCTATTCTTTAAAATGTCCAGACAGAGCCCTATCTAATTCTCTTTGTGATGAACTACTGCAAATAATGAACAGCTGATTTTAATTTTTCTGTGTACAGTTGCCTTAGATAAGAATTGCTCTGAGTGAGATTTTAAAGAACTCCAAGATGTTATCTTACCTCAGAAGTGCAATATCAATAACCCTGGGTGCTATGTTGCCTGAGCAGACTGATTGGAATTTGTTAGTGCTTTCTACTAAGGATAAGGGGTTAGTGACTAGAAGGAGACATCTCTTCAGTGTGGCAAATATTTCACCTGTGGATCGTGTCTTTTTTTTTTGGTTTGAGTAATGTGCTTGTACGAGGTATGTATGTTGTTGGCAAATAGAAGAAAGCATGCTGTTTAGAAGGGAACATTATATTTTCAGTCTGACTGGATGGAAAACCTTTATTCTTAAGACAATTCCCTGTGCAAGAGGGCCTTCAGGAATGTGTTTTGATGATTTAGTTGTTTTATGCAAGCTTGCAGCATCACTGCTTTTTTGTTGCAAAAAAAAATGCAAGTCTGATGAAGTTACGAGTTTGAGAGTGTTTTTCTGCTTGTGATTGGGCATGACTATAGTAGGGGATTTGAAATGCTGTTTGTATGAGGAAATAAGAGTCACTTTGTACTTGCTGACAGCTACAAAGATAAAAAGCAAGGAGGAGAATTATGCATCTTTAAACATAATAGTGAAATGGAGGACAAAAGGAAGAAAGTGAACTTTGGAAGAACTTATTTAAGAGCCTAGAGAATTGGGCCATGACCTTTATATATCAGTATGATTTGTAAAAGGGATCTTGAACATTTATTTCCATTTTCAATTATGTCAGTGTTAATGAATATGTAGTGCGTTAAAACTACAGTGGCTAAGAAATGCTGAGAAGCTCAGAAGAGCAGCCAAATTTGGGTGATATATGTGGTACGCTAACATATGGCAATGTTACACAATGTTATAAGTATGTTATCTGCTTGAGCATACTCATAATGACAGTGAATTGCCTAGGCAGCAGTTGCCAACTAATGTCTGTTTTATGTTAATGATGGGAAAAGAATTCATTTCCACAGCAAAATCAAGCATTGGTGTAGAAAGCATAAAATCCTCCTAGGTACCTTCATTTCCTAAAAGGACAAATAAGGAGAAGGAGAGGGGAGGCATCTAAGGGTTCCTTACTCTCATAGGAGGAAATGATTTTTGATAAGGTGATGCCTATTTCATTTTCCTCATGTTACTTGTTGTGGTGCAGTGTTCTTTTAACTAAGATGATGTCTAAAAACTCCAAATAAAAATTGTCTGAATTACTGGTTTTGTGACAGAAACCTCGCAAAGTGCTTATATATATATATATATTTTATCTTCAAGTTGCAGTGGTAACAGATAATATGCATTAGCATATCAAAATATTCAGTTTGAAAGACAATTTCTTTCTGAGAAGTAGACTCAAATTCACTGTTGTGGAGCATATGAGGTCCTGGTTTCAGTCCCTTTCATGGACCTCATGTGGAAGCTGCATTTAGCCTGTATTCTTCTCAAAGATCGGAGAGCTAGTTTCCAAATTCTCTTTATAAACAAGAGAGAGAGGACCTTGAATTAAATCATGGATTTATTTTGAAGCTAAATTACCTTTTAACAAGGTTCTTCATTATTTGCTTTTGCACTTAGCACTCATAGTGAATGTGTACATTTTTGCAAGAAGGCTTACAGAACTGTTTTGTGTGGCATTATTCAAGCTGTCTAAATCTAATTATTCACAGCCCTCTATCGTAAGACCTCTGTTAGTCCAAAGCATTCCTTCACTTGAAAGAACTGTGTTTGCATAGTCTTGTTTTGAGTAGTTTTAGCTTTAATCAGATATCTGTAAATGTAGTAAAACTTCATTTGTTTGAAAAGCCAATCTGCAGGCCTGTTTTATTTCTGCCAAAATCACTTTCAGAGAGAAGAGGTTAAATGCCCTGGAGACATAAATGTTTATCACAAACAGGTAGCCAGAAGCAGTTAGTTGTTTGCATTAATTTTAAGTCGCTCAGAATTTGGGGAGGTGAATGCCAATAAGCATATAGCCTGATTAACGTTAACAATATGATTTTCCCAGGGACCACACTTTGTGAGAAGGTAAATTTTCTGAAATCCAAAAATTATTAAAATTACTGGCATGATGAATTCTGTCCTTGAATGATTTAATTTTATCAAAAATATCTACTTATCTGTGTGAAAAGCAGCCAAAGTGCCATGGAATGACTTTGGATAGAATTAAATACAGAGTTAGCAAATGTCCTGCTAAGAATTTGATATTTCATTTGAAGCTTCTCAGAAGCAGTTTCTTTTTCAGTGTGCTAGCAGTGAAATTAAATGTCTTCACTAATTAAAGATAAAAATTTTTCAGCTTGAAAGTTCTTCATAAGGGAAGTAACACAGTAAAATTTGGACCATTGCCTTAAAATTCTGGAAAAAAGTGTACACTTGGGGTATAGAACAGGTTGCTTGTAACACAGAACCTGTTTAATCTGTGTAATTAGAGGAAATAAGGCAGAAACACCATTATCAGCTGTTAAATGCTGTTGTACTACTTGATTTCTTTGTTTCCACTTGAAGTGAGACATGACACTTTAATTGAATACATCTTGAGGTTGGTGTCTAATGTTAAAGCATATGGAAGCATGTCTTGCTCTCACCACATCTTAGTGAGCATCTTTAAAGTTGCTGACACCATCATCATGAGCGAAGAACATACATGCCATGCTCAATGTACGAATTAACATTAGCTGGTTACAGATTAAGGTCACTGATATGCCCTTATGACCCTTACCACTGCTGATTCCCTATGACTTCATCGTTGTTCTGGCTTATTCTCTAGGTTTCAGTGTTATCAAATACCAAGTATTTGTGTCTTTATGCACAGGTGGATCCCTGTGGGGAGAGATGAGATCAGTCCTACACAGAAGGGCACTTGAGGATGCTACTGTGTATTGCTGTACACAGTACTCTTTGCTTTCATCCTGGCTAGTCTGTGATGCAGCAGGGGGTAAGGGCTGGAAAGAGAATGTACTTCAGAGTTGTCAGTGATGAAAAATTGTGCAGAAGTGCAGAAATCACCTCATTTTGAAGATGTGGCAGATAAAGGGTTCAAATTTGATCTGCAGAAGTTGATGATTAAGTATACGAGGACAGTATGAAATATCCATGGTATCTCATTGAAAATATACAATTATTTCTGCATTATGATTTTTTTCTCCTCTTCAGATGTGTCAGTAATAACTGTAATGCAAGCAGCTTTATTTATTTATTTTTAGAAGCACGTGCATTTAAAGATGCTCGTGTTTCACAAAATAAGCCTTTTGTGAAACAATTTTTTTTTTGTGAAAGGTCACATGAAAATTTGCATTCAGTGTCTTGTGATATGTTAACTTCTTCACTTGAGGATGTTCAGCAAATTACATGCTGTATGTTAGTTTGGTCTCCTACTGAATTTACCCACAGCAGTGGAATCTCTATGCATCTAAATCATAACATCTAATGACTTTCAGGATCTTCATGTTTGCAGTCGATTACCATGACAGCAGCAGTGAGCATGATGACAAAATGTGAGGATTTGTCTCTGGAATACCCTTTGGCTCATTGGATTAGGGCTGCAGAGTTGTCTTTGAGGCAAGCTTAATGTCTATCCTGCTTACATGAATGTTTAATACAAAGAAAAAGTCAGGAGCGTGTGTGAGGAGAAGAATTCATAAAAGAATGGACTTCAGGGGGTGGAGTTTCTTCCATAAATAATTAGCACAAATATCAGAGAAAAGGGGACTCATTGCCTTCCTTAAGGCAGTTGGAAAGGAGATGCTTACTCATCATCTGTACCCACACCACACTCCCTCACTCCCCCACTGCCCCCCCCCCCAAAAAAAAGACAAAACAGAGGTGTTTGTCTCATTTTTATTCTTTCAACCAGTGCACATAGAAGATTAATCTCATTTACTCTTTGTTTTTAAGTTGCTCAGTACATAATTAATCTAGAAGGGAAAGAAAGCCAATGTAGAACAGGTCAGCACCTGTCTGTGCAGAAGTATTCTTTGTGAGCTAATGCTGGAAATCAAGGAAAATATGGAGGAAAAACTGAAAGGACCTGGGCTATGCCCATTCAAGAATCTGCCCAAGTGTTATTTATTATTCTCCTATGTGAACTAATCCATGATGCTGTATTTTATCTCAGCAAAAAGGATAAAATTCAATTTAGAAACTAAACTGTTTAAAGCATATATTTGTTAGCAGTAAATAAAGATGACTAAATACATACAACTGTCAGCTTCCTTCTGTATTTTGAGGGGGAAAGTCTCACAGCAATAGCTCCCAACTGCCAGTGTTACACTGCAAAATCCTCTGAAATTATTGGAAAAAACATATGTAGGTTGTCATATGTGAAGGTAAGATGGAAAGATAGGAGAAATAGGATTATGCCATACTATTCTTGTGAAATCCCTCAAGACTACTAATTTTGACTTCATTTTCAGGCATAAGATTATATGCTTCTGCTTTATAGCACTTCAGAGTTACCTTCCCTTCTCTCGTGAGCTGCAGGGCCTTAGAGTGAAGCAGTTGTTTCCCTTTGAAATACTGCCAGTAGAGAAATGCTAGTGGTGGCCCTTTAGAGAGAGACATGAATTCCAATTCAAGCCTAGCTATGCTATTCTTCAGGAAGGAGAGAAAAGAATACTTTGAAAATAGCTTAGATCACCTGCAGGGACATCACTTGCCAATTTATAAATGGTATTTGTTAGTTGTGGAGTGACAAAGCATGCAGCAGAAATGCCACCACAGATCAGAGTCATGTTGTGCTAATTGGTGCTGGTATTGACTCTAGTTCTGAACTTTCTGCTTGAGATTTCCCACCCCACTACTCCTATGGGATGTAGTTTGGTGTAGTAGTTTGGGTGTAATGGAAATCTATTCCTGACCTGCAGTACCTAGCGATGTAAGTAGTATTGCCCCTGGATATTTCTTCCTGGAAGAATTTAGTTTCTCTTACTGAAGGTTGGTGTGTCCCTATGGTTATTTATTTAATAAGCTGTGAAGCATTTTTCATACTTAAATCACTTCCAAGGTCCCAAACTATGAATGTATTCCTCTATCTTTCAAATAAACGATAAAAAGAATAATGGCAGATGTTAATTGTGGGCATGGAAAAAAGAAATCTTAACTTCACATCCTATGAATATTCTAAGTAGGATCTTTCAAACTATTCTGACATTTGAATTTACTGGATATCTGACTTTGCTATCACGCATACTGATGGAGGTCTATTGACTTCGATCTTTATGCTGGAGGATGTTTATTTACTTCGAGTACAAAAGTACATTAGAACTTCTTCTAAATACTATTAGAATCTGGTAATTCTATTTTACTTTATTTCATGTTTCAGACAGATATCCATAGGGCTATGAAATGAGGGCTGTGTTTTCTTGTCTGTGCAGTTCTAGTTTGTAAGCTGTATTGTGTAATGCATTGTTTAGCAGAACTCTCCTCAGAATTAATGGAGTAGTCTACTTAAAATCAATGTCACAGGATGGTCCTACGTATTTGCATACCTTAATTATATAATTGAATTGTGTATCTTAATTATTACATGATTACGTGCCTTAAATATGTAATTACAACTACTTATGCTAACTGCATGACCAAAAGCATGAAATTAGATTGTAATTACAGTACGTATAGTAGTTGAACAAGTGCTATAGCTTTTTGTGTACTAAATATAACTTTGAAATATTTAATAAATTGCACACTTTGCATAATTATTCTCTCTACAGATTGTACCAGGAAGCAATAACAGCAAAGCCAATAAATGCTTCATTTCTCTTCATTGAAGACAAACATATAAACGTATGCTATATATCCTGTCAAAGCAAAAGATGATAGCTACCATAAGACAATGAACCCCCAAAAGTGAAGAAGTAGTTAAAATTAAAATGATCTGCACCCGTAGTATATATTCAGTAGAATCAGTTTCATGAAACTTTCTCTTTATTAGGCATGTACTCTGATGCTAAAACAGATACAATAATGTCAATATTTATTAACATGTACTTTAAGTAGGGGCAAAGCTAAGAAAAACCTCTTAAATCCAGCTTTTACTGCACAGCCACAGCAAATTAACTTATCTACTCTGATTATTCAGAAATGCTGGTGATTGTCTGACAGCTCCTTTAGTAAGCTGAAATTATCCTGGTGAATCAATAGAAAAAGGGAGAGAAGAGAAGGAATGGGTAAGGAATCACATCACAGGGCTGTGAAGGGCTTGGAGAATATACCCTACGAGAAGAGACTGAAAGAACTGGGGCTGTTTAGTCTGAAGAAAAGGAAGCTGAGGGGAGACCTTATTGCTCTCTTCCAATATCTGAAAGATTTTTACAGAGAGCAGATGAGGGGAAATGACCTTAATTTGTGCCAGGGTAACTTTAGGTTGGATATCAGGAAACACTTCTTTACAGAAAGGGTTGTTCAGCACTGGAATAGGTTCCCCAGGGAGGTGGATGAGACACCATCCCTGGATGTGCTTAAAAACCATTTGGATGTGGTGCTTAGGGGCAAGATTTAGCGGAGGGTTGTTAGGGTAGTATGGTTAGGTTCTGGTTGGACTCGATGATCTTTGAGGTCTTTTCCAACCTGAGTGGTTCTGTGATTCTAAGGAATGATGTTCGCTCTTTGCTTTTGGTAATCTGCTTGTCTCCCTGGGCTCTATTTCAGGCAAGTTTTTTGAATGGAAGTCATTGGAACTTTATTCTCACCACTCCACCTTGAGATACTCTCTCTCTGAGAGTGGACTCTACTGACCCCTGTTTTACGACCAATTGTTCAAGCTGAGGCTGTAGAAGAATTTGTCCAGGGAATTTGTAGAGGGATATAAATCCACCCTCTTTTTGCCTGTCCTGCTGCAAGATGGCAGGCTGATTCTACAGCTGAGCTGAAAAAGTATTAGAAGATGAAGATCTTTACAGCTATTTTAAGACAAAAGGCATGGATGGTGCTCTGCAACTGTAGCATCTGCACTAAAAGACAGATGAAGAGATTGTGTTTTGCAGACTTAGCTTTGCTATTACTGGTAATTTTATGGGGAGTTTGGATAAATAGAGTAATTCCTTATTTTTCTTTTTTTGGCAAATGTTATGTCTCTGTTATAAACTTTTTGTTATCTCCAGCAACTCAGTTTTTATATGCTTCACTTTCTGATGGGCACAAAGATATGATATGCTTCCCAGTAATGTGGAAGTCTTGTAAAGGAGTGGAGATTGCAAGGCCTCAGTAGGGGCTGTGTGAATACCTCTTATAGGTAGGGATGAAATAGGGGAGATTGCTAAGGGCAAAACAAGTGTTCCTTCTCTTTCTTCACACAATTGGTGGCGGCTGCTGTTCCTGTATGAAGCAGTAATAGGTTGCTGTATTCTCTCCTCAGGCAACTGCCATCAGCACTACCTCCTGCTGCTGACCCAGAGAGCTGCTCGCAGCAGGGATGGGCCTTCCCAGGGAAAGAGGGACAGGGCTGGAGCCCCAGAACGGCAAAAATCAGTTTAACGTAAAAGACCAAGATTGGTCATTTATTCACTAGGGCCATCACTTTGCTGCAAAGAAAAGGTCAGCAGGAAAATAGTGCCTGCTGTGCTTTAGATCTGAAATGTTCCTTCATTTTTCAGCCCTGTGTGAGGGGATCTATTTGTGTCTTCTGTCCTCTGATCATGAGAATTGTATGTTAAGAGTTACATAACACTTCTGATTTTTTTTAGTCCCAAACCAGGCTGATAACTGAATAGTAAACCATAGAGTCACTCCAAATTCCATGTCTTCAGAGCATCTTGGGGGTATACTTGAGATATCATGGCAGTAACTATAAGGTTGGACAGTGGAATGATTGCAGAACAAGTTGTTCCATTTTCATTAAGGTGCTTGTTTAACTTTTAATTGACCTGCATGTTGAATCTTAAAATCATTGGCTGAAGATTTCCCCATTCCCCACTCCCCCTTTTTTTTTTTAATTGTTATCCTGAGAGTAGCTGTTTACAGAGATTTCATGCCCAAGGTAGAAACTGTTTCAAAGAGTGTCTACTGTAGTTCACTGGTGACCTCGGAACACTAAGCATGGGATTTCTGAAAGAGCTTGTAACTGGCATCAGCCAGCATTTCAGTGATGTTTACTATGCCATGATTTTAGCCACAGAAGAGCAGAAGTTAAAGCCATGAGAATGTCAAAGGTATCTTGGGGAGTTATGATTTTGAATTCATTGGGCTTGCTGAATTTTTCATTTGGGAAATGTGCTGTTTTCCATTTGGAAATGTGAATTTCCTCAAGCATCTAGGAATGTAAGCTTTTTGAGCTGCATAGGAAAAGTGTTGATGGTGAAGCATGTGCAGACGTTGCAAGCACCACTGGGCCTATCACCATAGAAAACACATTTCAGACTTGTGAGTGTCAGTTTAAGACCCGCAGTAACGTGCACAGTTTCCTCCCAGAACTCATCACGATAGTAATGTCTTTGTATACTTTTACTAATTATTGAAAAACACTATCTGAATGAAACTTATAGCTAATAGCTGTTATAAAAAGCTAAGCTAGTTTAGAATGGGTGGAAGTAAAACCATTTTAATTTTTTTTGGAAAAAAAACACCAAAAACCAACATTTAGCGATTGAAGAAATTCAGATTGCCTAATCAGCACTCAGAAGTTACAAAAATGTGGATTAATGGTGAAATATAGTAGTACTTCAACATACTGGAAATATCTGATGGTAAGCCAAGGGCTTGCAAAAGGATGTCAGAATTAAAGAAACTGTTCTATGGTTTTATGGACTCTTCTTAATTCTATACTCTAAGGAGCTTGTTCTAGTTTGTTCCTATCCCATGTTCTACCCTATGAGAACTTGCATGTAGCTTACTCTTTGATGACAAACATGGCACAGATACTGGTCTTCTTGGATTGTGGTATTTGTGCAAATAATTCCATGGTAGCAGGAGTTGAGTTAGGAGGGACCCACCAGGATCATCAAATCCAACTCCTAAGAGGATATTTAAATTCTCTTTGCCTATCAATATTATTCCTGTAATTATGTTTACAAATAAAAGTTGAACACATCTTCGGGAATATGACATAAGATTCTTCATTGTTTAGGTTCCCAAGATGGTTTATGAACAATGCCTACAGAAGAACTGGCATGTAGCTGTCTTAAGCTTGTAAAAGCCTCTGCTATGTTTATGCTGCAGCTTTGTAGGAGAACGCAGTCTTTTCTTGTTCTCAGTGAAGCTGGTTTGTGACTTAAGATTGCAAAATATGAAAAACTATATTAATAGAAGTTAAGAAAAAAAATGAAAATAAGAGCAATGAAGCCAAAAACAAGACTTGCAAAAGACTCTTGCTGCATGCTAAGCTTTGTAGGAGGTGGATTAAGACACTTATAATTGCTTGATACTGGAAATCTCCATCTCAGGTTTAAAAAAAAGAAAAGAAGATTTGGAAATTTTTATAAGATTGCGTTTCTCCATTAATTAGGATGTGAACCATGTGGTCCAGTTGTTAAAGTGAAGGGCTCAGCAATAAGAAGATCGTAGTGTTCTAATTATGGTGTTTGGATAATTTTCCATTGTCTTTATTTGTTTATTTTATTCACAAGTGCAATGGATGCTTTAAAATGTGAAAATTAGATTTCAAAGTCTGAGCTATGTAAAATTATAGATTAAAAACTCTAGATCAACAGCTTATTTAAATTTTATAATTTTCATTTTCCCCTTTTTCTTCACCTGTTCCAATAATAATGCACATTTAGAGATTTCTAGTCTTAATCTGCTGAACTAAGATTATCTTCAAGTTTGTTCAGGAAGAACTGCTCTTGGCTCTTATCATTCTGTATTTCCCCATGGCCTGTAGCTAACAGGGTTCTTAGAGCTGTAACCCCAAGAATATCACCTTGTTGCATCTCCTTGCTAGAATGAGGTGTAAAGCTTACTCTGCTGTCTTTCTGTTGAGAAGTGAATTGCTATTAGCAAGCATTGAGTTACCTTAGTACTACCCCTCTCACTATGATCTTGTACCTTCCTGTTTTTTTTTCAGTTCAATGGTATAAAAGATTCTTAGAGCAGTTTTGCAATGTCAGCAGTTCAGAACTTCTTTAGTATCATGTTGTATCTTCAGCCAAAAAGTAGAAATGTAGCTTCGGTAGAAGAAAGTCCACCTGGTATAGGAAAAGAAAGCATCAAACACCCGATTCCATTTCTTTGACTGGCTTTTCTTCAGAATCTGACACCAAAGCACTGTTGTTTTCGAACGTTTTCTCAGTAGTTTCTCCATCAGCAGTTTTTGCCCTTTCTTTTAATTTGTGTCGTTCATGAAACCAGGGGTGCACAATATTGCTCCACCAATAAGTGGGGGGATCCCAGCCAGGTAGAATGCCACATCATCGGTACCTAGGTGGCCATGAAGCAAACCTGCAACGGGTGGACCAACTGTCATAGGTATTGACATGAGCCCAAGGAGATGGCCTGGGAGACATTCTGAGCCCCAACACTTCATTCTCTTTCAATAATAGGGTTGGAGAGGGTAACATCTTCTTCCTGGTTTGAGAGAACCTCCTGTTTGTGCAGACCCTTCTTTATGGAAATTACTATTAGTCATTTCTGCTCTGGTATATAAGTTTTGCTGGATTCAGTGACACTTCAGTTTGCTCCTTCAGGAAGTGCTGGCTGAATGGGGCAGGAAGTGTGAAACAACAGCTAGATGCAATCAACCGAAGTCATTTAAAAGTGTAAGTACTATGCTTGACATCAGTAATTGTGTAAGAACACTAATTATTATTATCATCAAATAGTACAGATCAGAGAACTGATATGTCCATAGATATTCTGTGCAGCACCCCACAGTTAGTTGTCTCCAAGAACACACAGTACTGTTCCAATTAATGAGAGAATAGCTTGATACTTCACAGGTTGAAGCAGCCAGATCATTCTAAAGCAGTGATTATCTTCACTGCTACGAAGTGTGTTTAATTTCAAAATTAATTGTATCTACATTTCCGTTTCTAATTAATCCAGATATAGAAATGCTATAGTAACTGAACAGCCTGTTCTTTGAGGAAATAAAACATGACACAATCCTGTGGCACCAGAGTAATCTGATTAAAGAGATGTTTATGTAACACAGGTCTGTGAAAGTTAACTTGTTTATCATATGCTTACTGTTCTTGTGATGCAGTTCAATTTTAAAGGAGAAATGAGAAATATTCATCTTGCTCCTTTTATGCTTTGAGATTTCCTCTGCCTCTAGTTTGTCAAGGAATTTACAAAATTGACTGAAAAAGTAGTCAGCTTCTTGGTAGCATATGCTTTTGAAAATGGCAAGAATCCAGTTTTCAGTTGGAAATTTCCACCACTGGTATCTGTGTGAGAAATGAGATGCACTGACCTTCTAGTAGGTAACAAGGTGTGCCTCCAGCTTATAGCATGCATTGCTGAGGAGGTACCTACAAGTGGCCAGTATTCATGAGAAGGTCACACCAGCCTTTAAGAGACTGGGGACAGGTTTTTTTTCCACCATGATTTTGCATATAATGAGCTGAAGGACTGTCTGCTTCAAGGCAGTGCGTAAGTTTCCATATGTCTGAACTGCATTTAAAACACAAGATATATTGAAGTGCTCTTAGTGTCTGATCCCCGTTGCTGATGTTGCTGCATTAGTTGTATAAATATGTAACACTGAAAATTACAAAATGTGGTGGAAATGCATAGTTGAAATGGCTCCAGATATTTATCTAAAAGAAAATCTTCTTCAATAAGCATTGTCATTTTTTCCCTTCTCATCTGGAAATGATACATGTGCACTGATTCTCATGGACAGTATTAGGAGTGTTATTTTTGGGATTGATTTGGAAATTCTGGTAATGAAGGCCCACCAGTGATTTCTTAAGGGAGAGAAATGGCATAAACTGTAGTTCCGACACATAACTGCTATTAATACCAGTATGAAATGAACCATCTAGGTCTTTAATAGGGGATCAGACTTGGAGTTTAATCTATTTAAGTTCTTGTTGATGGAAACTGAGTGCACTGAGGAAACATCAGTTACTACTTGATACAAACCTAAGAAACAGATTATATACTCACACCCTGCCACAATCTCAGATACGTGAGCTTGGATATCCCCCTTCCAGCCAAAAATCTTGGTCTTGGTGACATGCAGATGGTGGGAGGGAGGAAAAAAAGATAATGGTGAGAGAGATCTTAGATGAGGGAATGAAAGATCTAGAGACAGAACTATGGCAGGAGACTTTGATAAGTGCTGTGAGGGAATTTGTTCAGTAAAATTACTTTGGGGAAACTGAAAAAAAAAAAAGAAAAAAGAAAAAGCTTTAGTGCTTATTTAAATGACTGATACTGAAATTTTGGTTCTTCTAAGAATATTGCCTCTGAAAAGTGGTCAGAGTTTCAGGAAAGCCTGACTTAATCTGTTCAAGGGTGCTTTGAGCTTTTTTGTTTGATAAGAGAGCACCACCTTGTGTTAGTCCCTACATCCCGTAGCACCCTGCGATTGCTTTCTCATGTAGCTGAATTGAAGAATAAATATTTACTTAGTGTTATTGTGCTGTGGAAAACCAAGAGAGACAAAGATGCAAGTGCAGAATTTGAGGATATGTGGATTTAGTATCTGAACTCATGTGTCTGTGCATGGATGTTTGCTTTGCCTTTGCTGAATCAGATATTTAAGAAAGTATCTCAAATACTGTATAGCTAGGATGGGTAGCTTTTCATGTCTGCTAATATTACTTTGAGACTTTTTTAAAATATAAATTTCTACTGAAGTTTTTCTTTTCTCTGTGCTTTACTGCTTTATGTTTCAAGCACTATATTCTGAGAAAGCCTACTGTGTAGATTGGACAGCTGGCAGTAAATTTATAGTATGATTTTGTGCTTATGAAAAGTAAGACTGAAATTTGAATTACTTAATTGTAGGAATTCTCATAAGGCTGAGATAGAGTTGAGACAATCCCTTCTGTAATGCTTAAAAACAAACTTTAAATGCATCTAAACTGAAATTAAATTGAGAGCGGGGAAGCAGAAAAAGAGGATCAAATAGGTCTCTGAAGTAAAAAATATTGAAAGAAGCAAAGAGGAATTTAATGTATTTGAATTAAAAATATTCCCCTGTGCATGGAAAAAAAAATACAAGTGTGTTTTTCATTCACTCTACATCTTCTGCTTCCAAGAACAACACTAGAGATCTCTGTACTTAAGCTCTACCATACTTTTCAAATGCTTTAAAAGGGTGGCTAAGTTTCAGAATTAATGATTTGATCTTGGAGACAGAGACATGATATATAACATGGTGCCCAGCAGCGAATACTGCATGCATGTAGGGGCTGGATCTGTATTCAGTTAGGCAGCCCTTGCTTTGAGTATTTGCCCTGAACCATATAGACTGACTACAGTGGTTGTCAGTCTACACGTGTGTTCCCTGCTGTTCCCAGAATCTCAGCATGTGTTCCCAACGTGTGTTCCCAGAATATCCCAGCTGTTTACTATCAGTTCTGCTCTGAATCCTTTGTAATACATCAGATGAAGCCTGTTTTCCCACCATGGAGGCACAATAGATTGATGCTTTTGGCAGAAGGAGACAGAGGTGCTGCAGGTTTGTCTGAGCATTCATAGTCAGTTGTAGTGCCTGACTAAGTTTTCATGGCTATGTCTTTAAAAGGGCAGAAAAGTAAGGATCTTATACAACAAAATACGTTGAACAAGTGTTTAAATTTCCAGTGCAGAGATGTCATAGATGCCTATTTTGAGAGAAATAATTGAAGCAGGCAGACATTAGTTTAGTAGGATTGCTTTAGTTTGAAAACTTTTCAAGTGTTTAGGTGTAAGAAAACACTTCAACTCTAACACTTTAGAATAACTGCAGATCAGAATTCATTGGTTGCCCTTTCAAAAACATTCTCATTTTGCTTTTTTTGCTTAAATAATAGGTTACCTCTTGTGCTCTAGTTTGCTATGGTTGATAATGAGAGAATACAAAAATAATGTTGATGTAAAGGGAATCTTTCTTTTGTGAACCTTTTACAGCTGTATGCAGTAAAGGCTCAGAGAAGAGGAGTGTAAAAAGTGCTACTGTAATGATATAATGTTCAGATATGTATTAGGATAGTATGAATACTTTAGCTGAGATATCTTGTTGGAAGGGAAACGAGTAGAGATGGATGTAAAAAATGATTCTATGAATTAGCTTTGAATTTTGTAAGAGGCCTCCGTACAAAAAAACCAAAACAAAAAACCCAAAGAAACAAATGGCTGAATAAAGATCTAGTCCTTTGGACTTAAATTTAAGTTAAAAGGAAAGCAAAGCAGAAAAACAGATGTATATGTTTTTTTATATATGTACATATACATATATAAAGTGTGTGTGTGTATATATATACGCACACTTTGATGCTTTTTCTCCCAAGAAGGCGATATAAATTCTAACGCTCTCTTATTTGTACTGAAGTTTATAACTTGCTTTCATTCCACTGCTCCATCAAGGAAAGGACTGCTTGTGGCATCCAAGGTTGTTTACCATGTGGGGTATGGAACAAATCAGTCATGTTGTCCCCAGATGCTTGGATATCACCTGTTGCCCATACGCCCCATGTGTGGACTTGTGCTCCCAGGAAGAAGGTTGGGGTAGGGCAGGTTGGCTGTGACTGCAGCACATTTGTTCTTCCCCTCCTTTATCCTCCTCTTATTTTTGGAGTCAGGAATATAGTTTAGTTCTGTGCTCTCTCTGCTGTACACTGCAGTCACTGTTCTGAGACACATTTCACCCTCCTGGCTCTCCAAATGCTAATGCACATAATCAAAAACTAATGCTTCACTGTAACTGCAGTTAGTCAAACAGTGTGGACAGTGATCTCAGAATTACTATGGTTTAGTTTGTCCTACTAAAGAAGGATCTCTTCTGAGTCTCTAAAATAAATGCAATGAAAAGCCTTCAGTGTAGGTTGACTGAGCTCAGATACGTCCTCCCTTTCTCATACAGCTTTCAACATTCTATTGTGCAGGCAAGGATTGGAAAAGTCAACTGAGTCTATAGCATTAGAATGCACAACTTGCTTTCAGTTCTACTTTCTTCTTTTTTTCTGCCTGTTATGTTGTTGTTGTTCTCTCTGCCTTTACATACTGGTAATGGCTGTGTGTGGCCTTATGTTAGTCGTCAGACATCAGACCGTGGTGGCCCTTTATTTCCTTCTGCTGAAGTTTTTTTGCATATCCTGGCCTCTGTGTCTGGAAGTTGCTGGAGTAAACAGCATCAGCTCTCTCTCCTGAGGCAGATGAATTCTGGTATGTATACCACAGCCTTCAGAGGAAGAAAACCTTTGGATGGGGGAAAGAGTGAGTGTTACTCTGTGCTGCAGCTCAATACATGAACAGTTTGAATGCTGTTTACACCTGTCCTGCTGAGTTCAAGGCGGTCAGCAGCTAGCAACTCGGTGACCACCATCTTTCTCACCTGCATCAAAACTTGTGAGATTCCCTTTAAAAATGTTTTTGTATTTAACTAATTAATGCCTGGAAGGTGTAGAGTAATCCTGAAATGTTTCTTGTTCTTCCTGTTTCCCTTTTGGGTTCAAAATTTTGTGATAAATGTGCTTTTTGTTACTGCCTTAGTTCATGGGCTGCATCCATTTTTATATGATTTCAAGAGACGCACAAGAAACAATAATTTGGAAATTCATTACAATGCCAGGGTTTATATGCTCTCATTAAGCATTAATTGGTAGTTGATGGCTATTGCTATTTTTAACACCATTAGTTCTTAGCGATGTAATTAGTGATGCTAAGTACAGGATCCACATTAATAGCATTGCTAATTGTAAATCTGGAGATAGAAACACAAGATGACTGGTTAATTTCTAGGCAATATCTCATGATAATTGGCTATAGGACATTTGTGCTGAAGTAGAAAGGTAAATAATTTAAAATCTTTTCTTGTAGTTTACGCTGTAGTTCACAATGGTAATATACTCTGTTGCCCACAATTTAGTCTTATGAAATACAATGCCATTAGCATCTCACAGCTTCTGCAGTTATTAATATCTGTGCTTCTGTACATTTTCTTATAAACTGGCAACTGAGTTTAAAAAAGATAGCAAAAGCAGGAAACGAATAACTTTAAGGACATCTGTGTGAGTACTTGCTGCTCTGATTGGGGGAGTAGTGTACTTTTTTCTTTTACAGTACAATATCACATAAGCAGAGAAGAGAGGAAATTAAAAATAGGCCTTTAATTATATAATAGCTAGATGGCAGATGCTTGCTGAGGCTTTTTTTTTTTTTCCATGAAATTTATATTAGCCAGCAAAAAATTAGTTCCTACTCTGGGCACTAATAATGCAGTGATTACAATATTTAAATTCTACTCTTGGTTTTAAGCAGTTTCTGCTTCAGAAAGGATATAAAAGGAACTTTTATGCCTGAAGACCTATGTATAGATGTCCAAAGTGCTTCTGGACACCTCTGTACAGGCCTTCATGGAGCCTGTGTCCCCGGTGTAACTGAGTACCTCCTAAATATTAAAAGAGAAGAAACAAATCAGCGTGATCTTTTCAGCTCCCAGCAAGTAGGAATACGTGTCTTGATTAGATCCTGAGTTATATAAATAGTATAAGAACTGATATTAGAGAGGGAATGGATGTGTGTGAAAGCGAGGCTGAAAAAATTAATGATGCATCTTTACAGCCTTACTGAGACCTCATTGATTTCCATGGAAACCTTTTCATTGACTTCAGCGGGTCTCTTTAGTCTGATGCTAGAAAGGGTGGCTGACAGATAGCGAGGTGCATGCTCTGGTCTCAGTGCCATTGTGTGCGCCAGCGGTGCCTGCTGATCAGCACTGCTTCGCTCTCTGAGGGTTTTAACTGCTTTGTGGCTGAGGGAGGCTTTAACCTGGAGCCATTCTCTGAGTTAGGTTATATGTGCTTCCTAGAGCATGTGAGGTGATGCTAATGCTGTGGGTGTGTATCTGCTACAGATAGGTAAGAAATCAGAAATACGTAGTACAGGTTAAGCTGTCAGGCTCTGTGCTCTATTTTCTGGGGTTATTCCTGCCCATTCCACAGTAGCAGAGTTACAGATAGACTAGGAATGATATATCAAGACAGCTCTCCCCCCTGAAATATTCAGTTTTTTTTTTTTCCCCCTAAGATTCCAAACTCAGAAAATATTTTTTTCTGATAACAGAAGAAGCATTGTGCCTTTCTGACTGTAGTTCATACCTCTTCCCAAGCTGTCTCATCTCACCTGATTTTCTGTTCTCCAAGGGGAGGCGCAGAGGAGGGGAGAGAAGCAGAGTGGTTGAGCAGGAGATTTCCTTCCTGCCTCTGGTCTGCACGTGATCTGTTTGTTTTTTCTCAGCAACTTTATTTTATGGAGAAAAACTTCGGAAGTAAGAATGGTGAAGTAAAGGTGTTTTGTAAACAGTAGGGGATATAAAATACTTTTTAAATTTTCTGTCAGATATGAACAGTGTAGGAGCTGTGGAAATTGTGGTTCTTGGTGTCAGTTTTCTTTATCAAGGGCACCACATGTTTTTTTTCTTCTCTTGTAGACCTGAATTCCTTTCTTTGAGTGGTGTGAGGGAAGGAAGAGAATAGGAAAATCCACTTTTCCCATGATGACAAGAGCCATTTGAAAGTAAATATCACCCAATTTCATCCATTAACTCAGGGTGATTTTTTTTATTACCTTTAAACTCTCTCTCTTTCCCTGCCACAGCACCTGGGGAAGGTGTGTACATGTGCTGAGGTGTGCACTGCTGTGCAGGAGGTGTGTGCTGGGGGAAGGTGTCTGCCTTGGAAATTCTGAGTTGTTCTAAGCTCCTGAATTTGCTAAAAGCTGGTGATAGAAATCAGTGCATGATAACTGTGTGTGGCTGAGACTCACAAGAAAGCACGTAAATTTATATTTAAATTGATGGTTTTTCAGGAGGAGTTTTATATGTGCATTTAATCACTGTCTGTAGTTGCAGGTTTTCCTTAATCGTAACTTAAATGAGTAGGCTGCCCTTGGCTCTTGCAGGGGCTAGGAAACAGCTAAAAATCCTTTAAACCAAAGACTAATTTTTTCTGGATATCTCATTTAAAAAAAAAAAAGTGTCGAATAGCCGGTACTGATTGCCTTTATTTTCACCTCTCTTATTGCGTGGATGGATTCTTAAGCCCTCGGGAATTTTGGCTCTGAGCACCTGTTAGAGGAGCGTGCCGCCGCTCCGGCCGGCAGGGGGCGCTGCAGGGCCGCTCCCGGGCTGCGCCGTCGGGGCGGGCAGCGCACCTGCGACCGGCCGCAGGGCAGGGTTCAGTCGGCCCCGTCTTACGCCGCGGTTTGGTTTCAGAGTGCTGCTCCTCTCTGGTTGTGGAGGCGGCCGAACGGTTCTGGGGGCCGTGGTCTGTGGGCGGGCTTCCTAAATGCTGAGAGGGTACCAAGCGCGATTACTAGAATCAGAGTTACGGTTCTCGCTTGGTGATATTCCGATGCAAGTTTGCATCCCAGTGTTTCTGTCCTAAAAGTCCAGCTAGAGAGTGTCTCCTGATTTGCTTGATGCTTCTGGTCTGATTGTAGGTTTTAAAGTCATTCACTCCGTGGCTTCAAATTATTATTAGTATTTTTAAATCTGGATTCCTAAATGATCTTTGCTATCTGATGCTTAGGAAGATTTTTGCATTTCCGGACTTGATTAACTAGCACATTTTTGGGCTAACATCCTAACAAGTGCATATGATTGCTTTGCGATAGTTGTGTGCTCTAAGTGGTTGTTTTATGTGCCAGAAGCTAAAAAAAACAAGTGCTTAAGTTGAAATGAGATTGCTGCAGCAATATCATCGTTTCTGCCCTTTTCCCACTTTTCTAGTCCAGCAGCTCCCAGGCCCTATGACAAAGGCACTAGCTGGATCCACACTGAGGCAGTGTGCTGTAAACAGCTGTAGAAACAGAGCTGGAAACTAATTCATAGGAAGTCAGGTTGGTTTAAAGGAGGAAAAAAGGAAAACAAAACCTACTCTGATCTATATCTGCTTTGGATTTTTTTGTTTGTTTGGGTTTTAGTATTTATTTTTTTTAAGCAGTGGTGCATGGTGCCGTATGAAGAATATTGCCCTAGGTGCTCCAAGATTGACTATCTTGACAGGAGTAAATTTGAATGAAATGATACATGTGCAGTTGTTATTGCCATCTAGTGTTCTCATACCTTTATGGCATCACTCAAGAGAATGAGAATTGTCTTTGCATTTTCTGTCCACCCCTCTTTCTGCTGAAGCTCTGTTGCTGAAACGCTTCTCTTTGACTGGAAAAGTTCATTTAAACTGAGCATTGATAACTTCCTTCAGTGTGAGACTCGCGTCAGTAATCTCAGACAGAAGGTTATAAACCATGATAATAAGGCTGAATGTATGTTGTGGCTTAAACTGGTGGACAGTTGAGCACCGCACAACCATTTGCACACTACCTTTGTGTCATAGGGAAGAACAGAAAAAAGAGATGCAAGACTTTGTGGATGGAAATAGACAGTTTAATAGAGACAGGAAAAGTGGGAAAAAATAAAAACAAGTGATGCACGGTGCAATTGTTCACCACTTGCTTACCAGTGCCCAGCCAGTCCCTGGTGAATGGCAGCCCCCCCAACCAACTTGCACAGTTTTTTTGTTTAACACAATGCCATGTGCTGTGGGACATCTCCTTGACCTGTTTAGGTCAGCTGTCCTGATCCTGATCCCTCCCAGCTCCTTGTGCACCCACAGCCTTCTCTCTGATGAGGCAGTGTGAGAAGGCAAAGTTCCCTGACTTCATGCGAACACTGCTCAGCAATGACTGAAACATCAGCACATTATCAACATTAATCTCATCCCAAATCCAAAGCAGAGCACCTTAACAGCTGCTAGGAAGGAAAGTAACTCTATCCCAGCTCAAACCAGGAAAGTATCCACCCTGGGATAGTATGTAAATGAAGACAGATGAATAGTTTCTGCTTGAGAATTTTATCTGAAAACATCTGATGGAGAATGTAAGTATGAAGCGCTTGTACTTATCAAAGTAAATATTCCATGAATTATTTAGCGAATTCTCCTAAGAGTTCCCAAGAGTACTCGGCTGTTAAATCAATTTTGAAACGTCCTCTGGGAATAACTAGTAAATTTTTTTTTTTGTGTATAGGAAAGAACTGTGAGATAATGAAGTGGACTTTTTTAGTCCCTAGTTTAAGGAAGCATGCTTGTGCATAAACATACGTGTTTTAATTATAGTGTTATTGTAAGAGATGCTATTTGTATCTCAGTGGCACTTAGCTGTCCCATGAAGACTCGAGCTCTGTAGTGCAGTGTGTAAGGTCGGAGTGCAGTCCAAGCTGTCACCTCTTTCTTCTAGTGCACAAGTAGGAAGGAAATGAACATGACTCCCTACTACTGGTGTAGACTGGGATAGAAAGTGATGCAGTGACTGTTCCTAGGATGAAGTGAGCTTGCATTTACATTAGGAAACTAAATTAATCTTCTTCATCCAAGCTTTTACCCAAGTTCATTAGTCTGTACTTCTAATTACTGTGTCTGATCTAAAGCTTCAACTATCATGTAGGTCTTCATACTGCCTCAAAAATGTTTTAATGAATCATATAGAATCATATACTTAATGACAAATTTAATTTGGGAATTCTGTGCATAATGTTATGTCTTAAATTATTCCGGTCCTGAAGGCTGTCTTTAAACACTACCCTCTGATATACTGCCCATATGGTTCAATTCACAGCTCTACCTGAACAGCTGTTAAGGAGACCTGTGGTACTACAGGAAGTATATACAGTTATGTTTAATTGTGCCCTATGAACGACCATAGGGGAGATGGTTTCTGCAGCTTGTATAGGGAGAAGACACTAAACTGAGATCTCAAGTACCTTTCTCTAAGTCTCTTTAGTCACATAATAGAATATAATAAGATAAATTCTGAGAAGAGCTTAACTCTCTTTTTGGTTTCCTGGAGGTTCCCATAGGTAAGAAAGCCTTATGTCACAGGCTAACTGAAGAAACACCATTTCCTGCGCTGGCACTTGTTGCAGTATGTGTACTACTGCTCAGCTCAATTGCATGCTCATGTATTTTCATGACTTCATCAATGATTTTGTAGCACAGATCCACTGGAATGCCTTGCAGAAAATTTAGACCCGCACAGCGTATCTGTAAACATTTGAGAGTGTGAATGGAACGGAGTCCCACTGCATATCCCATCTATCCTTGCAAGAAAGGCTCAGAGTTACAGTTATAAGGGCAGCTGGATATTACTGCCTGTGCTTATATGCAGAGATGGATGCCATCAGCTAGAGGCCCAGTATCCCTAGAGTAGTCTATGAATCTGTGAAGGTGGGAGGTGTATTGGCTTTAGCCCATTCCCTGGCCAGGTTAGCTTAGTTGTTATCGTTGTAACCTATGCTTCCAAAGAAAGCAGAAGTAAAACCAGAATGAGAAATATCACCATCATAAAGTACAGCTATTTTCTTCCCCTTTGGCAATAGGAAGCAGTACCGTTAGATGAGTAAGCATTGGTTTCTGTTTGAGGATTCTCTTCTTTGCTCAAGAGCTAATTCCGTAGTGCTTGGTTATTTTTCTTGCTGTTGATTTTTAGACAGATATGAGGGTATTCATGGAACTCCAAATTAATAGAAGTTATGAGAACAAATGACTTTGGAGGTGAATTGTGCTTGCCAACTGAACATCTTATGCCTGTTTATGTTGCATGAAGCACTCTGGTTTGAAGCTCTCTTATTTTTGTGAAATCAGGTGTGCAAGTGTTTAAGATTAGAAACTGACTTCTTAAAAGTGAGACAGTTCTAGATTTTTAAGCCATCATTCTTGGATACAAGTTGTCAGGTGAATGTACTGCCGGTTCTGTGTACATTATCTTGTGCACATTCTGTTAATATATGAATAAATTCCTTCGTGTATACACCAATGTCTTCTGTTTTCCTGCAGCAAGTACTTTCTTTGATTGATATACTTGGAAGCAATCCTTATCCTCATTCATTTTAATTGAGAGTAATGAATTTAGAGCTTTTATATGCACAGGTTGGCTCAGTTCCATTTCTGACTTTCCTCACCTTTGCTAGGAGCACAGCCTGCTTGGGGTTGTGTTGGAAAAGGTTCAGGACATAGTGCAGCATTCCTAGAGAGGACAGTATCCCACAAGGAGCAACCATCTGTTAATAGACAGGCTCATATTTCTAAGGAGCTCTGAATTTTGTAGGCAGTTTCTCCCTTCCCACCACCACTACTGAGGAATTGCTAATCAGGAAATAAGCTACTTCCCTGCCCTGATTTGCAGAAGATTGCGGTGCCCACAATTATTTTGTTGTTTTGAATTCTGTGAGTGGGCCTGAAAGCACTGTTGTGTTTCTGGCATTTGGCAAGAGCCTTACAGGAAGAAATTTTACTTTCCTTTAAAGTGAAGGCTATTGGCACGAAACAGAACTGCTGTAGTTTTCTTTACTGAAATTACAGAATCACAGAACTGCAGGGGTTGGAAGGGACCTCAAGAGATTGCTTTAGCAGGGATGTTGAACTCACACAGGTAGGCATTCAGATGGGCCTCGAATATCTCCATAGAAATGTTTCTAAGCCTCAAGAAAACAAATCTGAATAAATGTAACAGAATGTGAGATTAAAATTTGTTTTAATCATGGACAACGTTTGGAATTTTCCTGTCCTTTTTCATTTTCAAAGGGAACTTCAAAATGAACGTCCAACATTAGATGTTTAGCTTTATGTTTTTATTGACATGTCTCAGTTCAGTGTGTGCTTGTGATGATAGAAGTTGCACTGACCATTTTATATTCATGTGCAATGTGGCTAGTTTAGCACAGGACTCATCTGTGCTTGTGGGGAACTGCCAAGCAGTATCTGCTGGGCAAGGCTTTGTGAGAGCAATAAGGATATTGCTCCATGTTGAAATTCCACAGTGAAATTCTGTGGGAACCCCCTGGTGAAGCTAACGACACCAGCCAACGTAATCTGTGTGACTTTGAGTACTTCACTCAGTGGAAGTTTGCTTTGTTTCTGAACAGTGCAAATGGAAAGACATGTCTTGCAAGATCTTCTTTAGAAGCTGTTTTGGTCTTAATGCATGACCTGGCAAGGGTGCATAAGGACAAGGGTAGTGGTGTAGCCTGCTTTGGTGGGCTGTCCTCTCTGGCTGGCATATTTGGAGCCTAGCAGTGATGCACAAGGAAGAGATCAAATGTGAAGCTTCTCTTCTGTAGTATGGAATTCCAGATATGACAGGGAACGTACCATCAGGGCAAATGCCTTCACTTTTTCCTGCTTCAGCAAAAAGGGTTGATTGGATTAGGGACAAAAAGTTAGACTTCCAAAGAGAAATATGGGGACCGTGCCTCAGTCCAGCTATTTGACATTATTCTTCTGTTGTGCTCCTGGATTGCATCTCTGATGGAGACAAAAAAGGATCCAGCCTTACCTCATAGGCTGGGGTTGGTTCTGCCATGCTATTGTTAGGAACAACTTGTTTTGTCAGTAAAGGTATCGGCCGTGACTCAGAATACATAGAAGAAGCAGCTCTCATGAGTAAGAAGGTATTATTTTTATGGAGTTGCACTTCTGACCATAACAGCACTTAAATGCTGGGTGTTGAAGTCCAACAGCTGTGATAAGGCTGAATTGTTTATTCAGCCCCAGAAACAGCATTGTCAAACCATTTATCATTATCCTACAGTAATAGCACAGACAGTTCTTCCTGAGTCTTCATTAAATACTCCTACTATTATTATTACTGTTATTAAATTCACATGTGGCTTCCTCATGTATGCGACCACTCACACTGAAAGGTTGCTGGCACTACCTCTTTAAATTCCTAGATCGTGCAGAAGGCAGAAGAGAGCTTGCTTCCATCCTGCAGCTTGTTCTGAGCGCTGCTGGTTTCCCTACTTCAGTTCACAGTTAGCAGTAGGGCTGATTTGTTTCCTTTGCCTCCATGGGGGCAGGGAGTGATGTTTTACCGCTGCAGCACAAGGCCTCCCACACTTACCCTTGTGTTCCTGCCACTTAAGCACACACCCCATGTTCCTGGCTCAGCTTTAAGGTACAATCTATCTCCAAATTAGAAGGGGAAGAAAAAAAAAAACAAAACAACAAAACCAACCCTGAAGTTGAGTGAAGCACAATCAAGTCTCTTGGAAATTAGTTAAACACTCAGAAGGCTGTATTTAAAAGAAAACTTTCTGCAATCAACAAAGTACAGCTTTCATCATGAGTTCCTGGTCAGAGACTTCTTTTCCACTTGATGGCCATTTAGCTTTTTCTGAAGAAGCTGTCTAGCACAAATTTCCCTCCTGTAAGTCAGTGCTTATTAACTCTTCAGCTATGCTTTTCTTTGATTTTGTTTACCTTGTCAAAGCTTACTGGCTTTTGTACATAGCTGCCATTCAGCTGCTTTAGGTTTTGCAAATGCCTGTGCACAATGTTACATGCGAAGTACAAATACATTCTTCAAAGAAGATGTCAAAACAAGTTTCAGCTCATTTTCAGCAGTGTCTAATTATAGATACATAATTAATGAGCCTGACATTTATCTTTCCTAACACAAAAGACCGTACTTACAAATAAAAGCATTTCCTACAGTACCTGTAATAGCTTAAGCCTTAGTCTGAGGGAAATAAGAATATAGTTTAAAATGAGCTATATTCTGAAGAAATAGAAGAAATATTTCCTGCTAAATAAAAAATAGGCTCTTCCTGTGGATGCTTAGAACTGAGAAGCGTTACACCTTAATATTTAAAAAGAACTACTGGTGTTCAGTTACCAAAAATAAAAGGTAAATCTGTAGGAACAGTAGAACTTTCATTAATGTAAGAGTCATCCTTCTTAGAAAGCATTCATGTGATACTGTGGCTGCAACAGTTCGAGATGAAAGAGGAGGTGTTTCCTCTATTCCTTGTTTATGCAGTATGTTTGACATTACCTATAGACAGTGGCAGTGTTTGTTGGTGGTAAGTAGTATCTAATTTATGTTCCTTTGATATGCTTTACCAGCTGATATTAATAACGTATTAATAACCAAGAAGCCTAGGCCAAGTTTCTCTTAAATGGTTTATTTGCTATTTGCCTAAGAGGGTTGCCATGTTGCATACCAATCTGTTTAGCTATTTCAGATAGCAAGTGCTACTTAGATTTCTTCTTACAACATTTAGCTATTTCATTTGGTTCGATGGGACTTCTGAAAGTCTTTGAAGTATATTTCTGCAACACATTTCTTACTTACTTACCTCGGAGATGAGTTGTAGATGAACCAGTGAGCCTTTTGTCTTATAATGAATGATAGCTAGTCTTTAACATAAATAGTATTATGTATTTTGTGGTTCATGAAAAGAATGAGAGTGTTTTTTCTGGAACCTTATATTTTATATATATATTTAATTATAAGCATAAAGTGGCAATATGCATATTGGTATACATAAAGTGGAAATAAACAGAATATCTGCATTTTTAATTTTATGAAGAAGTAGAGGATAGCTTGGATTTAATAATGCTGGCAATTTATTTTGTTTAGGCTTAGAAGAAACTTATTCTTCGTTGAAGTAGATGAGTGTGGAGAGGAGTGAGTTCATATTTTTCACTGCTGTTGTCTTGGCAGAACAACTCTGAAGCAACTCTCATCTTGTGAGACAATGGATATATTTGGACACTTTACAAAAATCTCATTTCCTCTCGTTCCCTGGTACTATTGAAGGGAGGCATATGAAAAGCAGCTGGTGAATATTGATTGTCTGACATAATGCTTTAGTGATAGTACGAAGGTTCAAGGCTTGCTATTCAAAACTCGTTTAATTTGAATTATTTATTAAATTGTTGTTTATGTACTAACAAAATAATAAGCATATTATTCTGTCTTACATGACAGAATAATAGTATATTTCTTGGCGAGATTTAGAAACTTCAATTTTATAAATCTGTGACTCAAACATATAGCAAGTAATGTGCACCCTGGAGTAACAGACATTTGACATCCAGAAGGAAATGCCTCTGCTCCGTGCAGCCTGTATAGTGCCAGTGTTTACGTGATGTGCGACTACTGAAGTGAGGCAGAAACTTTTCCAGTGTTTCTCCTTTACATGTTACCAATATTTGGTCTTGAAGATGTTTGAACATGTAGCAAACCAGCCTGATACTATTGCAGTGGTAGCCTGAAGCTGTATCCATACTTTGGAGCCCATTTCACTGGGAAGTCACTGCCCTGAAGATCTTGCCATTTGAGCAGTGGCAAACAGGCAACAGGAAGAAAAAAACCCAAACAGAATACAGAGTTGAAACAAAGTACTTGGTTCTAAGTACATCTTGTCATGAAAGCCCAACTCTCCTTAGCTGCTTGCTGCCTAAGGAGAAGGCTCTAGGCTTTCTCCACTCTGATTTCTCCTCCATAGCCCAGGTTTTAGTGTCCCATTTCTTCAGCTGCCCTTGCAGATGGAGCCTGGAGGAGGAGATGCAGCATGAATGTACAAGTGGCAGAGGTATGGAAGGGGCTGTGCTAAAGCAATGCAAACAAAGACCTTTATGTTGAACAGTATCTCAGGCTGACTCGGTAGTCAACCTGATGTGAGCACAAATGCTTTTCTGCTCATCGTCCCTTCTTTATGAGTTCTGCTCCAGGCTTGTTTTTAAGATTTTCAGTGTTTTCCTTTTGTTCTCATTCCATAGTACACCTGATAGAAAACCACTCCTTCATGCTGCAGATTTTCCAGCTTCCTACAAGCTGGCATTTTAGGTTTTGATTAGTCCTTATCTATCATTCTTTTCATTTATAGGTGGCTCATTCTTTTTTTATTCTAGATGGAGGCTTAGTTAAATGCCTACTTAAGAACTGATGAGTAATTTAGAGGATTTAGGGGAACATTCTGTGCTATTATATGCAAATACATGCCATGCATGTCTCCCTCTGCCATTAACCTGGCAGTCATTTCATGCATGACTCCCCATCTTATTAAGGTAGCAGTATGGAATATTTGATTTACTAAACTGCTATGAACTACTTAGCGTGCTAATATAGGAATATAACTTTTAAGTTTCTCTGGAATAACTATCTTTGAAACAGATTCTGGAAAACAATAACATTATTTTGACAGCTGTGCTCAGTTTCTAAGGTCTGTTTTAGTAAGCATCACAGAATTGGCAGAGAAGTACCTGTGATTTGGATGAACCATGCAATGACTGAAAATGCAAGTTACCAAATTAATTAGAGCCCTTCAGAATTCTGCAGACACTGGAAATGTGGGTCTGTGGTATACGTACATGATCAATATGAAGAGCTCTGTGTAGTTACCTTACAGGCATGTGCAGTTTTGAATCCAAACTCTTCTACATCATTGTAGAACTCTGCTTATATTCAAACCCTTACCCCTTCCCAACCTTCTGTTACCATAGCAGCATGGGATGGGTCATGGGATTTACTTGGAGGGGTGGGGGTAGAATGGAATGGATAAAGGAAATTATATTTGTTGACTTGGTTCGGTGCCAAACAAAGTAGGAATTACATATACAGGATGTTGGTTCCTTCCTTCAGTGTCCATTTCAGCTGGCACCTAATGTCATCCAGATAATTGCAAGCCACTCTGCCATCATTCAGCCAGCTGCATAGAACAAAACAAAGATAAATTTAGGATCAAAAGGAAGGAATAGCAATTTAAAAGGCTTTTAAATGTTGTTTTCTCTTTCTCAATCAGCAATACTTAAAAGCCTTTAATTTATCCCACCTCTTACTCCCTTTAGAAACATACACGCATGCTCACATTTTTACTATGTTGAGTGCTGCTGGCTTGAATGATATGTAAGCACAGGGCTGCCTGTCACAAGCAAGAAATGAGGTCAGATAATGACATCCAAAACCAGAGCAGAGGGAATCATTCAGCATCTTCTGGTAGTTTGATTGCAGCTAAGAGTGTGAAGCAGCTCTGCTGTTAGACTCTTTTATGCTGAAAGTTCTCCAGTACAGTGCATGCTTTAGATTTGGAGCAGGCATCAGAATCACAAATGCAGCATAATGCCATATGCGTTGTATGGATTGTCAGAGGCTTATTTATGTGGAAGGATGGTGATTTCAGAGGTTCTGTGTAAGTCTGCCCTGAACATGCCTGTGCCCTGCAGAACTTTTAGCACTGATATGAGCTGTGAATAAGCATTCAAGTGGGAGCTGCGTGGAGAGTGGGTTAGGTGTGGAGGAAGAGGGGATGAGAGTGATGCTGGGACCAGCTGGGGAAGTGTGTGCACAGCTGTTTCAGGCAGAACTGGCTGATGAGAGTGGGCATGCACATCAGAACATGCACAGGCAGCAGAGCATGACTATAGGAAACAAAGGCTGGGAAAAGGGCCCTATTCGGTATGGTCAGTACTTTGCTCAGTGGAGGCTGAGCAGTGGAAGGTTTAGAATACTTTCTGCACAGGCTGAGGACAGCTGGACTGGTCTTTTCTTGTCAATTCTCTGGAAACGTGCTTGATGTTGTGGCTAAGAGCAGATTGAGGAGTGTGATTCAAATCCTTCCCAATTTGAATTTTGGAGGAAAACATCTCTAGTTCTGGCAGAAAATTGTGAAAGTGCCTTGTGTGGTGCAGATCTGTCAAAGGCAGAGTCAGTAGTCCTATCTGTAATAAATCTTTACAAGATTGCTTAAACATTGTCTTCTCAGTAAGACCCATCTGTTTATGTCTGGTCCCTCGCTGTATTAACAATTCTTTCTTGTTATCCTAGGCTTTCTCCTACCTCCATTCTTTTGAGGGCAAAATGTTCTGATTTTCTTTAAGTATCATTTCTTTTGTTTGCTGTGCTGGCAGGTTATCTCTTGATGAAAGTTTTCTATCAAAGCTTGACTGCCTAACCTGCTGATCTCTTCTGGTCTGTTTCTATTTTCGTTTGGGTGAACAGGTCTCTGTTTACAAATGCCTTTCGTGTTTCTGTTAATGTGGTTGAGGGTCTCTCATCTTTTGCCCATTGTCAGCCAACCCTAACTAACAAGTTGTGAGAGAGAAATTATTCCTGCTGGTTAGTTCTGTGGGCAGTTGGGATAAAGAAGGGGGAATTTTTTCTTTTGTCTTGTTGGATAGCTCAAGCCTCACCGTTATCACTTCAGTCTCTTCGTTCCTCGTATGGTTAATACTTAATTTATATTATGCTATTCCAGAGGCTTCTTGTTATGCATTTATACCATGGAGATGGGCAGCCAGACTGTGAGATTTTCAGCCATCCATTTGTGTTCTGAAGTAATTCCCCAGAAGAGAGCTTGGCTAAATGTTTCTGAATCACCGAAGCTCACAGAGAAGCAAATTAATGGCCCTGAATACTACATGATTACTACTTATGTCTTTGTCAAAGTCAAGCTCTACAGCTAGGTGTTGATTATTCAAGGAACCTCATACTGACTGTGATCTGGGAAAAATTATCCATCTTACCTCCATACCCAGGTGTGCATGTCAAGAACTGTCAGTAGCTATCAAGGCAAGGTCAATCACAATAAATGTCCTCTGTTCATTTACCTGGGTGAATAAAATGACACAAAACCATGATTGCAGGTGGAGTTCCTGTGTAAGCAATGTAGTTATTTCAGCTGATACCCTGCTACTTTTTTTGCTGTGAGTAGATAGATGTTTGAAGAACAAAGTGACCAAAGATGATAGTGCCTCTGACCAGTAGACACTGTTCCCAGTGATGCAGTATACAGTAGAGTGATTGTGGGTGAGCAGGAACAGTGAGATGGGAGCAGTCAGCATGAACCAAGCATAACAGCATAAAAGAGGTGATGTGAACTTGAGTTTCAAAAGCCATAGGCATTACAAATGCACATGGAACATATCCAGTTGTGGTTTTACAGTCAGGTTTTGTTGTATGTTTTTTCCTGTTTCTGTGTGAATAGCCTACGCAAACTTGGTGCACTTACTGGCTAGTGTGGTAGCTAAGAACAAAACAGAACAGATTCAGTCACAAGTCTGGCAGTGGTGGGGCTGCTAATTGATCTAAGCCATCCCTGCAAATAGTTCAATCTGACAAACTTCTTTCTGTAAACCTGTGAAATTTCAGCCTAGTTTCCTGCTGCTTCACCCATGCAGCTTGTTGGAAGCATGCCAGCTACAAAATGAGATGCAAAGGCTGTGGAGGCCATTTGCTGCTCATTCAGGTGGGAACCCTGGGCCTGGGCTTCCAGTCTGCTGCCCGTGGGCAGGTGGCTGTCAAAGGTGCCATCCTTTTACAGAATTTTAGGCCCAGAAACCAGAGAAAGGTGAGACAAAGCTTTTTGGATCATGATAAAATTGCACAGATGTGGCTAAAGGTATGCTTTGTATCCAGGGGAGGAATTATTATGAAGATACTTTTATAGATTTAAACTCCAATTTTACTAACTGAGAGCCAAGGAATCAGGATGAAAAGCTATACTGTCAGAAATACGGAAATGCCTTCCTGGGTATCCCTCCACTCTTTCAACCAGTAGTCAGCATGCATCCGCCGGCCGCAGCCATCAGCAAGCAGCTGTCACGCCCTTTGGCTGAACTGGTGCCGTTTCTGGCCGTGCAGCATGATACACTGCTTGCTGTTTTATTTGCTGCTTGCAGTTTGCTCAGTTTTATGGATTGAATTATTCATACAATAGCAATTGTCAAATGATCTAGGCCAGAGAAATTCATTTTCTTGCAGGACTCAACCTGATGCGGCAGCATGCTGTTATGTACTGCACCAGAATTAGCAGTTGCTGCTTTTTAGAGAGGAAACACTTCGCTGATGCACCATTAGAAAGGCTGGTGCCAAGAGACAGCCTGAACCATTTCAGAGGCAGCTGTTTGCCTGGAGTAGGTGGGGACACTGGTTTGTAGAAATGAACAGAAGTTGATAGCAAAAACAGAGCTGTGCCAAGTGAATGAGAAAATGCTGACTGTCTTAATGTTGAGCTATGTAACAGATTCTCCCCTCACCAGTATTTCCCTGTGTTTCCCTTTTCTGCCTTGTTTAGATTGAAAGACTGCAACTGTTATGTGTATGGATTCCTCTAGGAAACCACAGTTGAGCCATAGGTGAGACTGGGAGTAAATGCAGTTTCCTTGTAATAACAAAATGCAGTCATTCAGTATCCACCCTTCACTTAATTTTAGTGGCTGCCTCGCAGGTAATCTGTGAATATGGGAACACGTGTCATGAAGAGGGACTCCTGCTCTCTGTACACAGCAAAATACATGTGTACCAATGCTCCCCATTCATCTTTGGAAAGATAACTTTTGAAAAATAAAGAATTCATATCCCTCTAGCTTCTCTAGAGCTGCTGCTTGTTCTCTTCTTTCTCCTTCTCTGCTCCCTACCTCCATCTACTTTTGCAGAAGAAATATTTCTGAAATTAATGATAAGAAGTATATTTTGCTGTGAAGCCAGTGGAGCATACATTATCTATCAAAAGGATGTATTCAGACTATTGGACTTGGTCATACTCAAAATTGAAGCTAAACTCCCATTCGCTGCTGGAAGAGTTGGCCTCTCGGTCCCTATGGGATAGAGAAATGCAGTAGGACCATAGGCTCTTATGATCTGATCTGTGCAGAAGGCAGCATAAGGGAGAATCCCAGAGCAAAGCTGGAATTTGCTTTTGGGATCAACATAAAAGGAATTGTTCATCTCAACTGTGATATATGTAACCTATCATTATTGCTGTAGGAGAGCGCGTTCTGGTACTAGATGGGCTCTTTAATCTAGCAGAAAAAGGCATAATGAAACTATGCTATTAGAAACTGAAGGCAGACAAAATTGGTTTGTACAGTGAGAGTAATTAATCACTGGAACCGAAGGAGGTTAAGATTCTCTATTGCTAGCAATCAGAGTGGAATGTCTTTCTATACCTCAACCACAAGTAAGGGGCTTGAGCAAGAAATCATTGTGTTCAATCTTTAGCCTGTGCTATGCTGGAAGCCCTGAACAACATGTTTCCTACTGAACTGTGAGTCTATGAATAATTGCTGTTAATTTTGCCCTTTTTCTGCACTAGTAGTTATTTTAAAAGCAAAAGAAGAGGGAAATCCTATTGTTCTGTTTGAAATTTGAAATGACGGTCCAGATCTTGGATTTAGATATGATAATAATTTTAAAATTAATTTTATTGTAGTAAAAAACAAGGTAGTCTTTTTTCTTCAGAAAATACATTTGTTTCAGATACCTGAGCAAGGGTTATTTGTAATGAAATGAGTAGAAGCAAAGCAGATCACGAAGCATCCCTTTTGTATCTCCTTCCTCTCGTTGATGAGATACTGTTTGCAGTCAATGTCATCTAAAACAAATATGATGGGCTAGGTGCTGTTGCATTCCTTGTGATCAGAAACATCTGTAATTGGCAGTTCTGCGCTACCCTCGGTTTAATAATTTATTTATAGTAAAAACTAGCAATTCCATTTCAAATAGCTCTAAGTGGCACTACAGATCAGACCAGTGAAGCATTGTTTGCCTTTCAGATTATGAATTTGTGAAGGGTTTCTTGATTATCCCTTTTCTTGTTAATATCATATAATTAACTTAGCAACATTGAGTTTTAATAAAGATTTGTGTATTACAGAATTATACAAACATGTTTCATTTTTCCAGGCCTGCATGTAGGAGAAGTGTTAGCAAAAATAAATATTCTAATCACTTTTGTCAAAACAAATTGCTAACAATGTCTTTGCTATTCTGCATGTGAGAGCTACTTGTAGCATTCATTAATCTAACAGTTTATGATTTTGATTTCCAGATGGAATGATTAGCATTTCTGAGCTTTTTACATTCAAGCTGCAAAAAGTAAGCCTTTTTTCAGGGGTCACTGCAGGCAGATAATTTAAGTCTGACTTTGCTCATTTGAACACAGTAGTTCCTAAGTAACTCATTTAGCATATTCTTTCTGATGCTTTCTTCTCAAATATTATTTTAAGACTTTATTTATCATTTAAATAATACAATTGATTTCTATTATACAACACCTACAGTTTTAATTTTTCCTTTTGTCTTAAAATCTCCCTCCTTTATCAGGGGTACTTCATCTCAAATTGTGCCAGGATATCAATAACTTCTGGAAGGAATATATTGCTTTTTTTTTTTTTTCAGAGTGGTAGAACACTTCTTTGAGTAACACTTAAATTCCTTTGAATAATTTATAATAGTGATTAATTTGAAAAGATTTTTGAAAAAATTCAATGTAATTGGGAAGTATTTTACTAATTTTTGCATGCTACCGGAATGCTGGCATGGTGTCTTTTCACAAGGAGGCATTGCTTCATTTCTATCAGTAACAATAGCACTATTTGGTAGAGTAAATTCTTAACTACGAAGCACTATTTTTCAACATAGTCACCATCATTGGCTGTGCATTTTCATCAGTGATAGACTGGAGGATGCATGCCATGCTCGTAAATATCTGCACCACTGGAAGTGACCCATTGTTGCTGACTTCCCTGCTGAAACACACCACCCACTGCCTCACTTTCCTCACCTCCACTTTTTGGTCTTCATAAGCATTCAGCAAACATCGATTTTCTGTATGGATGAATTCACTGACACACTGTTGCTCCATAGGCACTTCCATCTCAGAAACCATTCTGTCAGACTGCCCCAATGCTGCCATCTGTCATATGGCAACAAAATGTAATGGGATGTAGGTGGGAAAGTTCAACCTCTACTGGCATGCCACCAATATCCACCTCTGTTGTAGTGGGCCAACGTAATAAAGTAGCAGGCAGCACTTTTGGAGCAACCCTTGATATCCCTTTGGGTCATCTGCCAGAGGGAAAGATGACATATCTGTGATATCTCTTGCTCCAGTAGTTTCATTTTCTTTTACAAGTAACGTGATTTTTTTTCTTCAATTTGAAGAGCTGAAGGCTTGTAGCCTTCTGTTTGCAATAACATTTCTTTTTTTTTTTTTTTAATTTCTCAGTTTCAAATTCCTGTTCTTATCTTGTTAATTAAAAAACTGGGCAGTGATGGTGGTGAACACATCCCTGTGGCCATGCTGGTTGTCTAACAAATGAAATTCCTTCCCCATTCCAAACAGTTCACTTGTAAAAAGTTCACTTGAAAAGAGACTGGTGGGTGAAACCCCACTGACCCGTTGCTGCTCCACCACAAGCAATTTGTTTCTCTGGGATTTTGCAGCAGACACTTCTACCTCAAATCTTAATTTTGCTTGTACTTAACTGTTGCGTGCTAAACCACAGCTACAAGTGATGTTGAACAGGCCTGTTAAAATCCAGACACATTGGCATTTTGGCAACCTGAGCAGCACTTTGCGAACTTGGTTGAGGCCAACAGCCTGAAGGCCAGTGACAAGCCAGCCTGTGCAAAATGCTGAGCGGGGCTGCTGAAGCAGTGGGGAGTGCTGCAAAGCTTCCCCCTTCCAGGAGTCAGCAATAAAGTTTCTGGTAAAACTGCAACCAGAGCTGGATTACTATGGATGGAATTTCTGTTGTCTGGTATATGCCCTATAGATGCCAAAGAAAGGATGCTGACTTGAAGGCTTGGGAGCTGAACTGATAGGAGGAAGAGCCTGCTGCTACTACAGGTTTTATGGAAAATTTTTCGTGCCTTCCACCCCCCCCACCCCCCTGTTTTTTGTTTGGGTTTTTTTTTGTAGATGCTTCTAATGGGAGGCAGAAAGCTTCCGAGAGCTGAGAGAGCTCACGTTAGAAAAATTCTCTCCAACTTGACTATGTGGTTGAAAAATATCTGATGATACCTGAAAGCTTTTGAATGTGAAATGAATGCTGCTCCCAAATATGTGATATATTGAAGAACTTTGACAGGAAAATGTGTTGGCAGTGTTCCAAGCTTGATTATTCCCTATGATGTGTCTGTAAACAGTCACTGTTGCTGGTCTTTATGGGAAGTTTGATGGCATAAAATTTCTTCAGTAGAGAATTGGATTCCAGATCTTCATCACATCCAAATTCTGTGTAAAAGAAATAGCCCAAGTAATCTGTCAAAGCAGTTAGAAGAGACCTGTGCGGTATTCATTTTTTCCTGTAAGCTGTCAGAAGGGCAGGGCATTATTTTGATGGGATGGGCAAATTCTCTGTCAGTTTAAGAACTGCAGAGGCACTATGATCTCATTGATGTAAGCGAGGTCCATACGTGATAAACGTAGAAAGTGCAGAATCTGTCCCAAAACACTGTAGGCGAAGGTATCCCACAGGCACTGATAACTGATCAGTTCATATTTTGCTTTGCACAGTTTATTACTTAATTTTTGTGTTTTCCCTTCCTCTTTATTGACTTTAATTAAGTTTTCCTTAGGGTTTGCAAGCCTTGCAAACTTTGGATGCTTAAACAAGTAATCCTGTTTACTCATCACATTACCCCTGCTCCACTTTTGGGCTGAAGTGTGTATTTTTTTTTAAGTTCTCTTGGAGGCATTGCTACTCAGCAGTTTAATGAGGCTAAAAACTGCTATTGTAAAGTGAGACAGCAATTCACAGTTTCGTGCATTAAGTTTTAGGTATAGGGATTATTTTTGGTTTTGCTTTGGTTTTACTGAGTGATGCAGAAATATTGGTGACTTTGGAGAAAACCTTGTAAACCATGAGAAGCTCTGATATTTTCAGTGTAATGAAGGAAATTTTAACAACTTTTTTTTAAGCATTTATAAATTTATTTTCCTTTCTTGTTGGACCATAAAAAACGAAACAAGAACAACAAAAACTATGAAAAGTCAGACAAAATTAATAGAAAAACTGTTAACGTTATTAACTTTTCAGAGAGAACTCTCATGGGAACAGGAGCTGTGAAGAACTCTCTGAATTCTCACATTTTGTAAAATTAGCATTCTAAATTAAAAATGATGAAGAACACACCCTTCTGGCACAACAGATGAGCTTTAAAGACAAAACATTTGTTTGTGTTGATCTGTGTGTATATGCACAATTATTCATAAAAGCTGAAAGCCTTAAGAAAGGGAATGAGGAAAAATGGTGATAACTGAATTTTAAAATGAAAGTGAAATCTTTGTTGTGAAGACCAAAAGGAAAACCATTTTCATCCTTGAATGGATAGATTGTTTTTTTGTGTCCAATTTGGTGATCTGGTTCTAACACAAACTCATGAAATTAAGAGACGTAAAAATACATCTTTTAAAAAATGGAATTATTAATTTTGTGGAATCCAAATGAGAATGCGGTTCAAATACAAATGTAATATATGCCTCTGTGTGTATAGTTGGAGTTAATTTGCAGAGTCTTGAAAATTAGTTTGTTGATGTAAGAGGAGTAATTTAATGAGTATCAAGGCAGTTACTTTGAGTTCTTGGCTGTTATTTTGGTATGAAAAATGTTTGCATTTTTTTCATGCTTTGTTTTTAAAAATTGTTGTGGCGTTTAGCTGCTGAGTTCTAGAAAATATCTTTATCTTTTTGTTCATTAGATTTCTCTTATGTTCTGTTGTGGATCTAAAAGTATTGCTCAGTACTTCTAAAATTCTTCCTCAGTTGTCAATACCTGCCATAAATATAAATACATATAGGCACTACAGGTGGACATAAACATGAAAAACTAACAGTGACTTGAGCATCTCTTCTAGTGAGCGACCACTTGTAGAACTGGGATTTCTTTCTGTGCTAGGGGAATGCCAGTTGGAATTGTTCATAGTGGCAACATTGAGCATGTGTGTAAATGCTTGCAAAATCGAAGCTATGATGATACAAGTGTAAGAAGTTCCAGTGGGAAGGGGAGGACTGTCTTTCTGAACAGGATAGCTTTGGCCAGAAGTTTCAATTAGCATTCATATGGTTTCAACTGAGAATGCGTTAATCTCCACCATCACTTTCTCAGATGCGTATTTCCTTTGTGGGATTACTGCTGATAAACATGAAGTAAATCGTGATTTTTTTTGAAATTCTGTGTAATCTTTGAAACTGTTGTAATGCTTGGCAAAGTTTCTACTTGTTTATTTTTGTTAGTAAGTGGATCTCCAGGTAAATGTTTGAATCTAGCTGGTATATTTGAATTTCTGTTTCTATGTACGTGTGTAGAAAGTATGCAATGTCAGATTAATAACAATAAGTAAATCAAATTTCTGAATTGCCTTCTTCCAAATCTAATAAACAGGAAATCCTATTGAAACTACTCACCATTTTGAGGTTGTCCTGGTTGCACTTGTAGACAGAAAGAGGAATAAAATAGTAGCTTGTTTAATGCTGCCCTGCGTCGTTTACAGGGCTTTCATGAGCTCTGCTGTCAGCTCACGTTAACCAGAAGTCATTGTTTCCATTGGAAACATTGACAACTAGAAGCATTTGGCTGCACTGGGCCTCATTACTTAGGTTTTGTTACCTTCTGATAATACTGTAATAGGTCGTTACTGTTCTTGTTATAGAAAAAAGGATTTGGATTGGTGATGCATAGTGGCTGTTTGGGTTGAAAATGCTTGCACCTTGAAGCTGCACTGCTTCATCACATCATTAAAGTATAGTTCTAGGGAGAGGAAAAGGCATATTTACTGGAAATGACCAGGATAGAATGACGTCTGTGTTTGTGAGTTGGTATTTAATATGTTGATGGACATATGACAAATGTGCAGCTGCTGGCACAAGTGATGGTGGTGAGGGGACTCTGTCCAGCACAGACCTCTTTGCTCCTGTGCAGGGGGAGATTTTTCATTTCTGTTGCTGTGCAATTTAAAAAACAAAACAGAAGAAAGAGGCTGAGAGTAAAATAGTGACCTGAGTTTTGTTTGTTTTCATCTCAGCGCTTAACAGTGCTTAAACACATGTTTAATCTATTTTTAGAACAATAGTTTAAAGAAATCTCTCATAAAAGTGTCTGAATGACACTACAGTGCATAAAAGCTCCTCGGAAAAGAGATTTTTAATGGAAACACTGCTGTAAGATTTATTATAGTGCCTCTGAAATTGTGCTGTTATAATAAGGGTTAAGGCTCAATTGTTTGCTCTTCTGCAGCAATAACTTTCTCATTGGCACCTGAAAATAAACCCCTCTGAATAAAATGACACCGAAGACTTAAGTTGTTTTCTTGAGACAGCTCGCCTTTCTGCACAGAAGCTATTCGTTGGTCTCATACTGTAGTTCTGCTGAAAAATTACACTGGCTTGCCAAATATCTTAATGACTTTTCTCTCAGCAGTTGGTAATGGTGAAATGTTATTCTAGTAACCATAATGTCTCTCATAAAACAATTGCATACAATATGTACTGTACTTCTATTTTAGTGAGTACTTCCATCGGCCTTGGATTGCCAGTAGCCATTTAACATTTCATAGCAAACTGCTTACCAGTCCTTCAAGTGTAATATTGCAGAAGCAGTGAAGAAATGTGTGATTAAAAGCACTGACTGAGAGTGGACCATTTAGTACTACCCTATCTCGCAAGATAAACCAGCCTTCACATACGTAGGTGCTCATCGTATAAATGACAGTTCTATGTGGTCATTTAATTTTATGATCTCAATTCTCGCATATATTGCTAACATAAATATAGCATTCTCCTGTAGGGAGGTCTGCTGGGTGTTATAAAATCAGTAAGACCTCAATGGGTTCAAATGGACATCTTTTATAATTATTGCTATAAAATTTCTTGACAATGCATTTGGTTGTCCAATGGGTAAAGAAAATGGTTTTCTGAAAGAATAGGTTTCAACAAAGAGAGCAACTGAGCTTAGGCATTTGTTCATGTGTTCAAGCACACTTAAATTACCTGTTAGCCTTACCTTTTGGATAGAAGCCAATAGCATGGAATAACTTTTTACAGTGAGGCTCCTCTTGGTGCATGGCTGTATTTTCAGGATGTTGTGGGTTTGATTTTTTTTTTTTCTTTGTGTGTATGTGTGTGTGTGGCAAGTAGAATATCTATGGGGAAAAGATCTGCTATTTTAATGCGTTTAAATTCTATTTGCCCTTTAAGAGGTTGGGGAATTTTAAAGAGAACGAGGACAATAAATGTATTCCCAGAAGTGGTTTGGAAGGGAGGAATAGACTCCTCATCCATGCTGGATTTCAGGACAGTTTTATTTTCTGCTGGAAGGACTTGCTTACATCCTTCTTATATTTCTCAAAAGTATTTACTTTTGTCCTGTGTCTGGAAAACAATATATACCCCATTTATTCACATTTCTATGACAAAAAGAATGTTGATTTTATTGTGGAAGGCTGAACATGAAAGTTTCTCTTTCTGCTCTTGCACTGGCTATGGAACATTGGGATCTGACTGCAGTGAGGTGTGGTTGGATGCACCTGCTGTGCTAGGAACTGGTCCTCTGAGAAGGCAGGGATGCTCACAAGTAACTCATCAGCTTTGTGCCTCAGTTTACTCAGCTTTTGATTCAGTTTCTTGTAAGATTTCTGTAGCAGTCATTCTAAAATAGTAATACATTTTGCATCTGTCAATTTGGGTGGCATCTGTATCTGGATGGTTAGTTTGTGTCAATATCTTTCTCCCATTTCTTTCTGTATCAAGATGGTTGTTTGTGTCTTTTAATACACATCGCATAGCGTGACAAGAGAGACAGTGTTCCTATGGATTGATGGTACCTCATGGATTTAATTAAAATTACAATGATAGAAGCTGGTTTATGATTTTTTTCCTCCTGACTAATCCAAAGATGCTTGGAATGGATTAGGAAAGTTCTCAGCACATGTGGACTCTTTCTTTTGCTCCTTTTGACTGTTTCACACTAAATATCTCTCTTATATGGGAACAACAACTTCTTAAAGCTACTCATGCATTCACAACTTATCTGGTTGCCCAATATGAACAATGGGATTCTTTTCTCTAAAGGGCCCTGTAACTGCTGCACACATACAGTCAGAACAGAAATCTAAGGCTAAATGTGTATTGGAGCAGGAAGTGCAAGAGCAACATGTGTTTAGCCCAGGAGTTAATTGGGTGGTTACTACATAATTATAGTAATGAAGCTGTAGATTTGCATTTGATAAATAACTACACAGTAACCTCTGTAAAGATTTAGGTAGCAGATAAGTTAACTTGTTACCTCTACTGTGTTTGCTAGGAAAAGGTGTAGGCAAAGGCAAAGCAAACAGTGCATTTGTTATGCATCTGTTTCTTGAGTGCTGATATGTTGCATTTTGGACATCTTTCTTATGCTGTTTTATCACTGTCAAATTACTTGTTTTTCTTACCTGAAATAAGAGCCAAGTGCCTTCAAATGCATTTACCTTTGAAGTAATTAAAATAAAGTGTGTACTGACCATAGCAAATAAGCAGATGTGCTCTGCATGAAAATGAGCAATGATAAGGAAGAAATTGTTATGCAAGAAAACAGTAAGGGAAGGAAAAAAAAGAGATTGCAGCTCCAGTTTCTTAACCGGAACCTTAGCAAACCTAATCAATTATTCTGAGCCATCTTTCACATAAATATGTTAGCTGCTATAGCTTGGAGATATTTGTTAAGAAGATTGTCAGATTTTTGTATAAAGGGTCAAAGCCATCTTCTTCCATCCATGTTCCAGGAAGAAATAATTTACAGGAATTCCCAGCATTTTGGAAAATTGTTTATTATATGATGGGGTTTACATCCTGCTCACAAGCATTCCCAGTTTTTTTCATATTCTGGTGTGGATGGATGGGTCAAAGTAGGGATGAGAAAACATACAGCTCCTAAACAAATACAGAGTAGGAAGGATTTGATAAAAGAACAGGGAACTCACCTAGAGCTAACTGAGAATATGTAAATAGTTTGACTGAAATCTAAACTGATTTATTTATTTCAAATGAGTAATGTCTTTCTTTTCAAAAGTGTATGCTATTGGAAATTTTTTAATCTGCATACCAAATATGTAAGGCTGAGACTAGGTCCAATCTTTAAACTAGATAAACAGGTTTTGTGGTAAGACAGCAGCTCAGCTTGTGCTTCTTGGGTTAGTGTAATTGCCTTGTTAGTACCTGTCCCACAGCGTGAAATTGCCTGTTCGAGACTGAAAAAGGTGTACTTGACCACTCTAGATACAGCTTGCTAAATACTAGTGTCCAGTTATAATACTCATTAGTAATTGTACAGCTGTTTGCAGCGGATCCTCTCTTTAGAAACCCTCATAAACAAAGCTGTTTATACTGAATTTTTGTAAAATTCAGTGATATTGTTAAATCATATTTTGTAAGATTCATGTATAGAGTTTCTCTGGCATTTGTTTGCATCAAAAACACATGCAAATGTAAAATGAAGCTAATGAGAAGCCAAAAGAGTAAGGACTGCTTTCAGACCACAGAGTACTTCTACTTAATGTTTTCAGTTTTAAAAAATTGATTTGTATGATAATTGCCTTATGAAGAAGCTTAATTCAAATTATGCAAAAACATACAACTGATTTTTTCCTATACAGAGTAAATATGCATTAGACATGAGGAGAGTTGCCATGACAAACTATGTATGCTTTCTGGGCAGTGCTTGGTAGGAAAGAGGGTTTTGCAGATTTCTTCTGAAGGTGAAGAGGTTGGACCAGTGAACCAAAATACAAAACTTTAGAATTTATTTTGGCAATGTTTTTATTCTCATTCCAACGATGGCAATTACGTGTTGGTGACCTCTGATCTCAGCAGTAGCAATAGGATTTTAGGAGTTAGGCAGCCAGACCTGAGGCTTGCAACCCAGACTGTTTCTATTCTGGAAACTCTTTGATATCTAGTGAAAATTCCTAGTGTTGCTGATCTGCATTCTACAATCTCAAACTCTTAACTTTTCAGTAAGTACTTACTTTTATTGTCTTTTAATCCTGACTTAGGTGTTATTTCGTTGTAAAAAAAAAAAAATAAATAAAAAATCACCTTTTAGAGCAGGGGCTGCTCTCAGATCCTTGCAGATTTTTTATGAGAGCAGCACGCAGACTCTTGTTCAATTCTGGTGAAAATGCGTAGCTAATAGTGGTGGCTATGTTCAAAAATATGTTTTATAGATGAGAATTTGCTCTATCAGTTTTATCGTGGTCTCTGTAGCTGCTGTGATTTCCTTGGAAATAAATAGGAGATATCACTTTTGGAGTGACTGAATTAGGATTGGGCATTCCATAGGGTGTGGTACTGCATCAGTATTCAGTTGTATGTTGTCTTGGGAGTTTGAGTCTGTTAAAGTGCTGTTGGTAACAGGAAGGTGTTGGAAATCCTTTAGGTTTAGAAAATGCATATTGAGGAGCAGCAATGAACCTCTCTAAAGTCGGAAGAGAGAATTCTGTTGATTTTGATGGGCTCAGATTGGTCCCACAGGGCATTATGATAATTTTCTGCATGCACACCACTTTTTGGATGACTTGTCTTTAGTTCTCCAGAGATATAAAATATTCCCTAAATATCAAAACATCCCAGCAAAGGAAAATTAACCATTTCTGTTTATATTTCTGTGGTCTTATTTGGATTTTAATGTAATTTCATAAATGATTTTGGCAATAAATATGCTGGCATTCTTTTAAAACTTAATAGAAAATTAAAAAGATAAAAAGTATTCTGTAATGCAGCATCAACAATTTTTACTCAGTTTTCACGCAAACTGATGTGCAGGTAATATGAACTTTCTTCACATTGTGTCTATCTTGATGTATAAATTAGACCTTCAGAAGCTACAGCTGAATGATAAGAGGTCCATAAAGTCTCCAGAGGAATCCTGTGCATGTTTTCATTCAGTCCAATGTGTCTTGTGTAATGTGTTTTAAACATGCCTAAGATTATGGGAAAGATTAAGGGCGTGCTTCTCAGAATTTGGCTGTTCAGCTTGGAGTATGGAAGTCAATGGTCCGTATCCTGCCACCAGTTCTTAACTGGAACTTCCAGTGGATTTCTATAAAGATTTTTGCTTAAAAGTCAGCAACACAGCATGATTCCAGGAAATTACAAGGCACAAGCAAAAATTATAGCTGCTTTTTTTCTTTTCAGATTACTTGGTGTTGCGTTCTATACAGTAAGATTATTTCAAGCAACTCAAATTGGTATGGCAGCAGAACCAGATCTTAGAGGTTAATGTTCCTAAGTTTCACTGACAGTAAAACTGAAATAACTTTAACTCTGATTTGAGATAATATGAGGGGAAATGTCCTTGTGTTTCTTTCAAGAAAATCTTCTTTACTTTTTGTCAGCATGGAGATGAGCCATATTGCTGCCAGGACAGCTTTTATATTCATTATGAATTACAACCCATCTTTTTTCCTGCCTTAGCTGAGGGAAACGATACGTTGCTGTGCGCAGCTTACCAAGTGCTTACTGAATTCCATTCACCAGCTCTGATACCTGTGGGCACAAGTAGGAAATAGAAATGTTTTTCAAAGAGGACATCAGTGCTTCAAAGGAGAAGGTCAATACCTGGGCTGTGAAGCAGTGCTTGTGGAAGGCTATCTAGTGGGAGTGGGTCTGTGTTGTGCTGATGGTGTGTGTTATTGCACCCATGCAGAAAACAAAAGGGTTTCCGCAGCGTAGTAGAATCATAAAGTCTGGAGTGTGGGCATTTCTTGCTTTTTCCTTGGCACTTCTCAGCTGCATGTCCTGCTTGTGACTGGCAGCAGCTGTGGCAGAATGGCTGCTCTTCTTACAGCTCAGTTTTCTCCAGGTAACATCATCTTGTAATACAAACCAAAAAGTGCTTGCTTTAGAATGAGGGGGATTAAACAGTTTCCTTCACTGGAAACATGCTACTAAGGCAACCATATTGCTGCAAAAGGGCGTTGTGTGTATGCAGAGATACCAAATGATGACTGCGATGTATGTGGTAAGGAACAAAGACTCAATGTCCAGTTCTATCTGCATAAAAATAATTCATTTCTAATGTGTAGTGAATGCCATTTTCTCATTCCTTTTATACATTGAACCTAATCCTGTTTTTGTTAATTTAATGAATCATATTTTGGGGGGTACACTTTAGGCTATTTTCTGCATTCTGACTCTAGGTTATATGGCTGAGAAGCTGAAGACCCTAGCTTGGAGTGCAGATGGAGCAAGTGTGTGCCATTCCAAAGATGTGACTCCAAATCACCCCAACAAACCTTCCAGCCTCTTTCCAATCTGTAGAAAATGGGTGATACGCAGTTCTTGACTGTCACGTAGGCTGCCCTAATTCAGTGAAGCATTTCTGCCTCCCATGTGGAGGAACTCTTACTCCTCCAAACCATAATTGCACAGTTGTCCTGTATAGTATTTATGTTCCCTTCACATTGCTGTGAGTCAGTAATACGAACAGAGAGAGGGAGCCATCTTGTGGAAGACCGCTTTAATTATCTTCCGGTCTTAGTAGTTAGACAACTGAGAAACTTAATTCTGTAGCCTTTATTTTTGCAAAGAGTAACCTCCGTTATGAGTGTTCTATAACATTCACACAGATGTGTCAGCTTCTGCACAAAGATGCATTAAGTGTGCAGAAATGATACTGCTCCAACATTTGGCTGCTGGTACTTGATGTGATGTGGCATAGCATGTTCTGTTGCCCAGTCTTGAGATACAGTCAGAAGTTTCATCTCTTCTTTCCATATTGCTGAAGTGCACAATTTTCATATTAAATGTAAGTCTTGATTTGCTTTGCAACAGACTGCAAATGAAGCTTCAGTGCCTCATCTTGGAAATGTGCAATGAAAGTCGCATTGAAAATAATATTTTTCCCTTCATTGTTACTGTTTTCAGTTGAGTAAATGCGCAGTTCTTTGAGACTACAGCAAACATTAAAAAGCTGTTCCCATCTACAGGTTCTAGCCTGAGATATGCAAAATGCTTGTAATGAAGCTGCAAGCCTGAGCAACAAGATATTGTATGAAGCAGAGAGTGATTCATGATTCAAGTATAAGAAAGTGAGTGCATCTTCCTGGTAAGAACATATGATGTGGATTCAGAAAGGCCTGAGTTCTTGAAAAAGGGAAATGAAAGTAGTGCTTAATGTTCAAGCTTCTGCTCCCGAGTTAAGGGAATGAGCTGTAATTCTCATCCTCTGTTTGGGGCAAGAAAGAGTGGTGCCAGGTCACTGAAATGTCCTGGAAGGGCAAGGGGAACCACTGGATGTATTCAAGTTGACTTAAAGCATGTTCTTGGTCATCTGCCTAAACGTTCATGTATCAGTTAACACAAGACCATCCAGTACCTTAAATACTGCAGTCAGTAGATGTTCTGAGGATATCCAAATTCCTTGTAATCAGAGTTGTAGAGGCATTTCAATAGACTTGATACCATCACCAATGGGAAAATCACCCTTGATTTAGTTGAGTTTTGTTTAAAATAAATAAAATAGTCTTTTTCTGCCTTTTTTATGGAGGATTTATGAGTTATGGAATGGTTTTTGTATGGGGAGAAGTAAAATTTAAACTCAATATAATGTAATATTTTGACAGATCTAGAGTAAATATAAATTTAGATAATTTTTTGCATTCAGAATGACAGATTATTTTTACTTTTGATGTAGAAATAGCTCTTGGAGTTTTGATTTATTTTTCCCATCAGCAGTGTATTTATTATAATTTAACATTTGCAATACTCAATTCAAAGACAATTTTATGTGTTAGATGTATATCTATGATGTTGTATTCAGGATTTGGGAAACTAGACTGAATTTTGTGAAATATGTATAAGAGTCTCAAGAATCATATCCATTTAATGAAAGTTAGGAGAACTATGTTGCTGAAGCAAGGGATCCCAAATAATCAGGTAAATAATTGTTGCACAGAGATGGGAAATCTGTAACAATGTGATAATGTTCATTTAAAAATGAAATTAGATGTAACATTGGCAAACTATCGCTCTTCTTTTCCCACAAAAGAGATTAGCTATTCATTTTAATGAAACATTTTCTACCAAAAAACACAGCAAATTTAAGGAGGGTCAAATATTCAGCAGTGCTTCATAATCAATGGCCTCAGCTCTGAGCAGACCTGCTCCCTCAGTCACTGCTCCAAGAAATAACATTCCTTTCCACTAGATGGGATGGTGCTCTGTAAGAGTTACTCAGCGATGCTCAGGGACCCCCTGTAGCCTTGGGTAGGACACAGATGTCCTCCTAGGCAATGACTGCTATTACTGGAAATTCCCCAACTGCACTAGTTGTTTCCCTACCTAGAATGTCTTTCAGAATAGTCCAAAACAAAGGATAATGCTACATTGCACTATGGCTATTTATGGTTTTTCGTTAGGAGTTCAAAGTGTGTGTTTGTTAAGCTGTAAATGTCATTACCTACTTCTCATGAATATTTCAGATTTGAAAGTTTACAGGCTATTGTCCTCAACCACATTGTTTCTGGATGCCTCAGTGATGAGTGATATAGAAAGCTTCAGTAAAATGAAATAAATTTATTCTGAGTGTAAAGTACTGCACAGCCTGCTTTTCCTTTCTTTTTTTACTCGAATGATCACAGATGAAAACTGGTGTAATGTTTGATTTAAATTTATTTTATTAGCTTGTGTCACAGGTGCCATAATGTTTCTTTCTTTGTCGGAAGTTAAGGTACCTGAACTTCTGACAAACATTAATGTCTTAAAGATAACTTTTACTTTAGGGTATGTTTTCAGTTGTTGCACCAGTGACTGGTCCAAGCAGAAATATAACAAAGATGGGTGGAAAAGTCGTCTCTGCCTCACTTCCATTCTCTACAGTACAGTAATCCAGAGCATATAAGGTCCAACTCCCTTTGTTTTGCCAGGTTTTAAAGCGGCTGCAGCATTTGTTTCTGTGGCTACAGAGGTACAGGAAGGCTGAAAAGAGGACTTAATGGGATGCCTGCTGCTTGGGCCAATACTGGGCAGGCTGGGAAGGACCTGGGAGGATCCAGCTCTGGCTCTGAATACAAGCCCTGACAGATTGGCTCTGCAAGTCTTGTCACCCAGAAAAGGCACTCAGGCACTGTTCAGTGGTATCATGCAGTTCACGAATCTATAACTGCTTTCAGTGAACACCAAGAAAGTAAGAATGAGTCGTGATGAGCTCTCTGCGTTATTCTGATGTGTATTGTGGGTTTCTTCAAGCTTGCGTATTGCTACTTGAGTGAATGCAGCTTTATGTCATGGAAGGCTCTAAAACAGTATTTTAAAGTTAAAAGAAGGAAAGGGAAAGTGCTGGCACTGGGAAGATAATTTCAGATGCACAGCTCTAAATTTTCACAGAGGCAATCCAGAATAGAGTGGCTTTCTCTTTCCAGGACTTATTCTGTGTCCAGGGACAATTTGCATTCATCTGTCCTGAGGAAGGAAAAAGGGATGTTGAGAGGTTTAGTAAAGAGGGGAAGAGAAAGAGAGCAGCTCTGACCAGAGAAGAATTATAGCTCCAAAGCATTGTAAGCTAAGGACTTGCTGTCTGTCTGAAGCTGGACAGGGCTGCTTGAGTTAGAAGAATGTATGTATGGCACTCTCCTTCAGCTGTCTGTTTTGTACCGTTGCTTTAACTGGGTAGAATAACAGATGCTTTCTTCTGTTTGTGAATTGTTTTAACCTGTTGTTGTGGTGCAAAGCAGGATAAATCTTATGAAAAGTCATCCCTTTATTGACTGGGGAGTAATTAACCATGTCTGATATGCAGAGATGTGAAGTGCAGATCCTAAGAGTTGGGGAGATGTCAGGTTTCATTCTGGGAGAGGTGAAACCTTGTCCATGCCACACCACAGTCACTGGGACCTGAGAAAGGGCTGCAGAGCAGAGCTGTCTGGTGCAGTGACGGTGACATGAGCTGTACCGGGAGAATAGGGAGGGCAAGTGCTTGGTTTTCAATAACGCAGAATACACTGTTTGAGGGAGTATCTTCCTGTAAACTAAAACAAATTATAATCCAGCGCTTCATTTTCTGTAGCATCTTAGTTGTGTATTAAAAACAGTAAATTATCGTGATAGAGTGAGTGCAATATTCAAAGGTTTCAGCAGTTTTTTTTGAATCTCCATTTCTAAGTGATGCATGAGAATGATACATATCCCACACAGTGGGTATTGTTACATTGTGAGATTGTCTGTGTGAGTAGTTCATCACCTGAAAAAACCCTTGAGGGTCCACCTTCTTTATGCTTCCATCACAGCGTTTCTGTGCTTTGATTTTAATGTCTGGTGTGTTATTTGGTAATTAGTATTCGTCAGCTTTCTGTAACTTTTTTAATAATGGTGACTCCTTCACCCACCGATGACATTAGTAAATATGTTGATTTAATTTTTTATGCACCTGTCAAGTTGACACATTGTAAGCAGACAATGTGATAACTGTACAACAAACTATTATTCTTGCAAGGCTTTTGTTCTGTGCAGAGTGATGTAATTTCCTCAGGATAATTAGGGAAACAGATCACAAAAACTCAGGGATTTTTGCATCATGTTACAAAGTTTCTCAGGTGCCATCTAACCGACGGGTATCTTGACTGCAGCAGAATTGAGTGTCCTTAAAACTGCAGAGGCCTAGCACAGAAATAATTTCAGACACATCCAGGAGTATTTCTGCATCGTGCATATCATCCAGGATGCTGTGGTCTGTGCTCTGATGCTTAGAGATACAAACTGTTGCCTCGGAGTTCCCTGTGCGCACATGCAGCTGCTCTTTCAAGGACACTTTTGGTTCCTCTGACAGACTTGTTTGAGAGGGACTTCTTAGCAGTGGCAGAGTACTCCTGTGGATATCTCCCAAGGCTTTTCTGGCATCCCCAGGAGCCCTCTGATATCACCAGGAAGGAAGCTGGAAATTTTTCTCTTTTTTTCTCTTTTTTTTTTTCTTATCTATAGATGTCTTTTTCTTTTGGATGTTTCCAGCTTGCTCCTGAAGAGTATTTATGGGAAGAAACTTCCCTTAATGGTGGGTGTTTTCCAAATATTTTCAGGGGGGCAATTTAAAATAAATGTTTCCCTTCTACCTGTGCCTGCAGAAGTTCTGTAGGATGTCCTGTTGTCAGTGTAACAAAATAGGACTACTGGAGACAATGTAGACACTCCCAACAAATGTACTTTATTTGGCCCAGTAGTTCACTGAGCCATGCTGCCTTTCTCTTGTGTGATTAGTGAGGGTATTTGATTTGATTCCCGTGGTCCTCAGTGCCTGCCTCTCTGCAAAAATCCAACATACTAAGGGGAAATAACACATGGGAATGATCTTTGCAGGCACTGCTGTGCATTTTTGTAGTCCACCACATCTTGTTTGGAAAAGGTGTTGCCTGGAGTAGGCAATTAGTGCATCTCAGGTGTTACAGGAAAAAGATTCTTTGGGCCTGAGTGAGTTTTCACTGCACTTCTCTGACAGTCTTACAGCATCCTACAGCCCAGCAGTAATGTCTGCCATGATGAGCTTTGCATATAAGGCAAGGTGAGGTCAGGAGTATCTGACGCTAATTAGGGAAGTTCTGTCAGCATGTGAGGTGTGGAAAATCCCAAAATGAGTTATTAGTGTTTGTGGTGTACCATAAGAGCTTGGACATGATCCTGTGTGCTTGTACATGCTTGTCAATTATCTGATGATTCTCCAATCATCAGCCATAAAGAAATCTATTTGAAACCTGGGGCAAGGCCATTACACAGGGTGGTACTGGACAGACAACTCTGCTATTTATGCTGCAGAATAGATAGATGTAGTGAACATCCAGCTTCTTACCTCTTCTACTTTCATCACATAATCTCTTGAGCTTGGAGCAAGATATTTATTTCCAAGGTGTCAGCTGCTAACCTGAATACTACGTTGTTGTCATCTTTGAAACAAAAGTACATTGACAGGCATCCTTCTTTTGAAAGTGTCATACACAGCACTGTAGCTGTTAAGTGACTGCAGGATAGCTGCCTACCAGAAGGAAAATGCAAGTTAGGCAGCCTTAGACTTTTGGCATACGCTAATTACAACATGAATTGTATGAATTTCATTTATACTCATGTATTTATATATATATCATTGATTTGTAACAAAGAGGGGAAAAGTCATTACTGTAGAGTCAAATTGCCTGTAAATGACTAAAGGAATATGTTAATGATCCTGCTCCGAATGAATAATTATAAAGCAGGTGCACTTGAGATGTGATCATTTAACTGACAGCAAGCAGCTTCTAATATCTTGAATATCCATGATAACGGTGATGTCATAGCAGCTAGATAAAATCATTGCTCACATCTTCCATTTGATACGCAGGAGAACTGTGGGTGTAATTCCCATATAGAGCTGTTGCCCTGTTTACTTAAGGAACAGTTAATCTATAAACAAATCAAGAAGTCACTATGTTGCTTTTAATGCAATATATTTCCAGTAGAATGCCTTGGTATTGTCTCAAACAGAAAATAAATGTTGATGGCAGAAGGCATTATCGCATCAAACTGACTTTACAGTTTATTTAAACTTGGCCTCAAGTGTCCCGGTTAAATAGAGCTGTGAATTCTGCTTCACCTGCTTTGCTATTAACATGCAGCTGTACTTTTCTTGTTTTGTGTTTTAAAGGTGCATGTTAATCTAATCCCCTCAGAAGTTGATGCCTCTGAGAGGCAGAGTGCATGCTCTACAGCGTGCAAAGTGTCACCTGCCTGCAGATGAATTGTCTAATGACTCCTTAAAGGCTGATCTTTTATTGGGCTTATGTCCTGATTCATTTCACATAGCTGTGCAGAATGGTAAGTTTTACAGCTTTCATTGTGGTCAAGATCAGATTTTAAGTGTATATCATTCCAAAATATACTCTGCTTTGAATGTGCATGAGTTCACAGAGGGCAGCAATGTGCTGCCCTAGGGGTCGTCTCCATTATAAAAGCTATGAAACTAGAGCAGTAGCTAAATATAGAATCATTTTTCTGCATCTATTTCATGTCTTGTCATGTAATTACATATAGGTGAAGAATTAAATCTCAAAGCTGAAATGAGGTTTACGAGAAAAACCTACAAAATTTCTAACGTAAAGGGGGGCTGCTTCCAGATAGGCTTAGCACTGTCTGCCTCGAATGCCACCACCTTATTTAGAATAATAGTACTTTACTGATGCAGGTTATTTTAGCAGCAAGAGTCTGTACTAGGAGGAGGGAACTCTTCTGAAGATATTGATTCTAAAGCATAATAAAACAGGTGCACCTTAATAGGTCTACCAGGAAAGTTTTAGCTGTTAGCATCTTTTAAGTGCTTCTGCTGAGAAACTCTGTTTTCATAACAAGGTTAGTGAGTATTAAACCTGTGATAGTTCTTTCTGGGATTACAATAATTTACAAAAACAATAAAAACCTGCTAAAAACCATTTATGTATTTATAAATGTTGTAATCCAGGGGTCCCACTGACATTTGTGGTGAAAGATACGCCTTAGGGCACATAACCCTGCTTGTACATTGCCAGGACTGCAATCTGGTTTATGACAAAACAGATTCATTTATCTCCAAATAAATAAATTACTTTTGTGAACATTTAGAAACATTTGCATAATTAGGCTGTAAGATCTTAGCAGTCTTTTTCATAATAATTAAACTAATCTAATCTTGGACAGGGTAAACAGACTTACTAGGCTGAGAGCAGCCTTCAGGCAAGGAACTTACTACATTCTACAGGAACTGTAAGGCTGATGATGTTTGTTAATTATGCAGAGCTTTTACTCCCCAGTAATAGCAGTGTTTGTATTGCCTGAAGCTTAGATAGCTACTCCCAGGCACATAAAATTAGACTCTGTTGTGTTGTGGGTTTTTTTTGTCATTCTTTAAAAAAAACAAAACATAACAAAAACACAAAACAAAACAAAGAAGATACTTCAGAATGATTATATGCTTTCAGCATGGAGGCATTAACCTTAGAGTGTTGGATCCTAGATCTGTGTACAATTGACTCACCCTTGTGAGTCATGTGGTCTTGATTATATTTAGATCTGGAGTCTTTCATGCCATACAGAACTATAGAGTTGTAAGGGTTGGTAAAAGAGCAGCAAAAGGCACCGTTTTGTTTTCTGGGGACTTCAGGATGAAAAGATTAAGGCTATCAAGTGGAACTTGTCCATGAAAGTCCTCAGTGAAGCAGTCGATCAAAGCTTGTTGCCATAAATAAAACCATGAAGACTAGAAACAGTCTGAGAAATTCTGAAAATACTTTCTGCAAAGAATCATCTTTATCTAGTTCTGTGAGAGTCATCTGTCCACAAAGACTTCAAATGACAAGTCTACTCAAGAACAGGGATATTCAAACTCTACGGATTAAAAAAAAAGAAAATCTATAACAGTACACAGACGATTTTATTTCTGAATATTATTTTCCTATATCTAGCAGAAATTCTCCTCATTTTTTCTTGTGCTTTGTTTCACTTAGAATAGCTTGATAAATTCAACTTGATTCAATTAGTCCCTCGAAAATCTGATTTATAATTAATTAATTTTCTCAGAACTTACATACAGCCTCATAATGCATTTCCTTTTTTCAGTAAGGATTTAATTATATCTACATGGCAACAGTGATGTCTGACTGCAGCAAACTAGACAGTTAAAACCATATGAAAGTGGTATAACTTGAAGGATTACTGTTAATTATCAAGGGCTGGATTTTATTAACCCCAAGTAGTAGCTCAAGTTACAAATTTTTCCTTTTAATATCAAGGACATTGTCTAGCTGCAGATAAACAAACTTCTCAGAATCTAGCTCATTAAGTAAGGTGTATCAGCATTTTCTGATGAAGTGGTGACATGTGAGTCTGAACCATCAATCTTTTAAGACCCCATGGTCTGTAACAGGGACTGTATAGATCACCTGTAGATTTACAAATGGGTGGATAGAGACATGATGTTGGCAGAGCTTTGTTTCCAGCCTTTGCCCTTTCTGGCCTGTGCAGCTGAAGCATTGAAGCATGGTGTGCTGTGCATAGCATAGGCAAGCTTCCCATTGCCAACAACCTTCTGCACAGGAAAAGAAGAAATTGTCAGCTCTCCCACTGCAATTTGAACCACACTTGTTTTCGGCCTTATTCTTTTTGATTGTACAGCTCACTCCTGAGCATATTAGATCACCAAATTTATTAAGCCTAGTATTTCTACCAGTCATTGCTATAAGCTATAGATTTTTACTGTTCAATTATCAATTTGTGACATTATGAATGCAAATACTACATGTCACTTCTTTACAGGGGAGTAATGCAAGTTGTAACAATATAATTGGCTGGAAATAGAAGTCCTGTCTTAAAGTGACGAACTGGGTAAATAGAGTTTTTTCTCTAGTCTTTAGACAGCTATCTAAAAAATTCCCATTATTGGCCCAGGCTGTAAAAACTCAGACTGCAGCAGCTTCTCAACAGGACTTCCCATAGCAAGGAAACAAGGCTACAAGGGACTTGTCTTTCCTGGTGACCACAGAAGCCTGTGCATCCCTCCCTAAAGCTCTCTTCCTCCTCTATTTGCAGTTCACAGCTATACTCTTAATAATTTGCCGGGCGCATATAGGGTAATTGCCAAGTTGTTTCTAATTCAGCATCTGTAAGGTGGGCTAACAGATTTACAGAGTTAAATATGGCAACTTTGCTGTTGTAATTCCCTTTCTTAGTACAGATTACCATGGTTTCCTTGCTAAGCCCTTGGACCAGTGGCAGCTGGAAGAGGCTGGTGGAACAAGTAGTGTGTCTCTCTCATTATGGCAGGAAAGCTAGGCTCCTTATGCTTGTAGCAGAGAACATGGATTTTAAATTATAATGTGGAAAAGTATGGATTACACGTAATATCTGGGGTTAGTTAATAGCCCTTAATAGTGACAGATAGTTTACAGCTTGAATATGAAATAATTTTTCATCAGTTTAGTTATACTAGATGCATTGCTGTTTTAATTTTTGCACCGTTGCTTTACATGTTAGTGTACCATATTTTAGTATGTATTTGCACTGTAACATGCTTTCATAAATATTACTTAACAGCAGAGACAAATAAGCATCCTCTTTTTTTTACCCTTCTCAAAATATGCTGAGGATATATACTGTATTGTGTATATATATATATATATAGTTTTAAATTTCTTCCTCATGGGGATCAAATAAAACTGTACAGATACATCTCAGGCCATTCCTCCCGTTCAACAGACCTCTTTGGTTTTAAAGACAAGCATCTTTTTTCCCCTTTTGCCTCCTCAGAAAAAAGAGACAGGTCCAATTATGTGCTGTTCCTTCCTCTTTGCAGAATATGAGATTGTGAGATTTGGGATAAATTGCTCCATCAAACATGTCATTCTGTGAATAGAAGTTGAAACATTGCATGTTGAGAACATTAGCCCCATTCCAGGATGGGTTTGAGTACATGTATATAATTACAGATAATTAGAAGAACAAGTTGTTTATAATTACGGGTTTGGGAGAAATACAGATATTTATGTTATTTGATCACTTGCAAATTGTGGAACAGGCAACAGCTTGTGTTATTGTATTTATATCTGTAGCTTATTCTCTTTTGTAGCTCTGCCTTGATGTTAAAATGTTGGTTGGGTGAAATCATTTCAGGTCTTGAACCCTGAATAGTTGAAGTATTGAATATTTTTGTTAGCTCATTGTCAACAATCACTCTTGATCAAAGTGTTCTAAATTATATTTATCCTGTGAACTCTTTGAAAAAGGTGTTTTAGGAAATCTCGGTATATGCCAGGTATTGTGTTGTCTTATGAGTTTGAGGGGGGAAAAATGAAAAATGCCAGCTTTCTCATTTCCAACACTTCAAAGAATATTTACTAATGATATGCTGACTGAATTTCATTATAATTTTGTCTGAGTGATTTATCTTGGTCGGTCCAGAATGTAAACTTTCTAAATGTTGTAAATTAATCATTTTTATGGGGGGAAAATGCTTACTAATCTGCATTAAAACAGCAACCCAATTCCAGACAAGCTGTGCTTTTATTTTTGGTAGTGGTAGAGACAGTGAGTTCTAATAATTTGATAGCACAGAGGGATTTTCAAAGGTAACTAAATAACAAGAACACAAGTGGCATGCATGATCTTAAATTACTTAGATTATTTTAAAAAGTTGAGGTAGTTGAATTCTCTTCACTTTCTACACTAAAATCTTTATAGATTATGAGGATTAAGTCTTGGTCCCTCTTGCTTTTAAAATCACTATTATCCGTCAGACTTTTTTTCTGGGTTTGTATTATGCATTGAAAATTCTCACACTTTCATGTTTGCTCTAAAAGAAGTTTTACTTCAAGTTATGAGCAAGGGATCACTTCAAAGTAACTCCATCAAAAACAGTTGAATAAAACTTTTAAGAGAGAGATTAAAAACAACAACAACAAAACCCAATGGATGCAGATCTAAGAGACTGACGTGTTCTAGTCTTGTATCGTGACACACTTATTGCTCTTTGTACTGCTGTTTTTGTTGAAATGCTAAAAGATATAACCAGCTCTTAGAAATCTTGGGAACAACAAAGATCACGTTATTGACCAGAATGACTTCAAGGAAAAGAGATGAACGGGTTGTATGCAGGAATTCTCAGGAGAAGAGACTAGAATCATTTGACTAGAATCTAAAGAAAATCAAGTTGCATAGCTAACATCTGTAGGTACTTGCATATTATTTTTACTGGAGGTTATGACAAGTGGCTATTTGAATTCTTCATTTGCCAATTAATTCTTTATCAATCAGTTCAAAATAGTTTGAAGATCTGTTGTTTAGAAGATGTGGAAGAATGTAGATACACCCAGAGTGTCCCCAGCCTCTCTTGAGTAACGAGGAAGAAATGTCTGTCAACAATTCAATAACTGTCTGAAATTTTTATATATGTATATATACTGGAAATCAATGTTAATAGTAATGCTATATATATATATAAAGTTAATAGTATATACTACCATATATATTATATACTGCAAACTGATTTTTTGTGATCCTTGATGTCCTTATCAGGATTTGTATCAGTGGGCAGGTGGTAACTGTGTCTGCTGTATGCACAGTGGAGTTAAGATTTTTGGGAAGCTGGTCTAAGTGAAGGGATAGGAGACAGTTCCTTAAGATGGCTCTGCTAAGGGCACTGGAAATTTTTCCATTAAAGAGGAAAGATAGGAAGTACAGTAAGAGCCTGAGTTAGCTGAATCAAGAGCTCTTCACATACTTCAAATACGGAAAGGAAGATCACACAAAGTCGAAACTAAGTTAGCTTGCTAAGGCCAGCTGTAAGCATATAAATCAGAGAAGTTATTTGAGAAGAGAGGTAAGGCTATTGGAGGGTGAGAGTGGAAGGATTTGAGTGTTTTATGTCTTTTGTGTCAGATTCAATTAAAAGGTCAATTCACATAAAGTGGCTAATATCAGCACCAATAGTAGAGAGTAAGGAAACAGGTTGTATAGTACATGTAAAATTCAAATGTTTTTTTCAAATCAACTGGGCAGATGAACTCTTCCCTTGGTATGTCATGTGCTGGTTGATAAAAATCTCAGTCTCTAATAGTTAACTATAGGAACTTCTGAAGTAAATTACCTAGATGTGAGTAAATTAAATGGTACTAAATGTGTATAAGGAGTGGGAAAAACTGAAAAATTTATAACGTAAGAAATTATAACAGTTTTATTTCAATTACTGAAAGGGCACTGAAATATATAGATTTGTATCATTTAATTGCCACAAAACTGAGAGCTTGGGAACTCATTCCCAGTGAAGAATGAGGCACTGGATTTGTAAACTACCTGGAGAGCACTGGTGAGATAAGAGTTTTGCAGAAAATGATTTGGTGGTCATGGTGAATCGCAGTTTGGAAGCAAGTGAAATAAATAAATGAATAACATTTCTTTCTTTCCTGTTTCTACATGTACAGGGTCTCCACTCTTATTGTGCACATGTCCCCCAAGCAGATTCTGAGATCTGAATCATTTGACTGTGTTTATGATCTGTTGGACATACTATGGAGGCATAAGGGTAGGTTAAGACACTGTACAGTCCTACTTGCTACCTACAGTGACCATCTACAAGTGTCTTAGTTTTCCTTTTAGCTCTTTATTGGCTCTTGTGAGTTGCTCAGAATGCTCTGTGGAAAAGGTTTCTTTCTCTGGCTTTTCCTTGCTTATACAAGTTAGTGGCCAAGACAAACGGAATACGAATGGCAAGTTTAATGCTCCAATATACAGGCAGAAACCTGTTCTCCTATAATCTATCCTAGATAATACTGATGCTTCTGATGGATGCAATAGGGAAGATATTAATTAGTGAATACCTGTGAATTTTATCCACCTGACCCTAAAAGATCTTTATCAGGCCTACACTTAGTTTTCTCAGTCTTAAACTCCAGATCAATGGGAATAAGGCTTTGTCAGCAGGTTGAATCAGACACAGGCAGAGTACTATAAGCAGTACAGTTACGTCTTCCAGGAGAGGCAAGAATGAGCTGGATCCCTCTTCATTTGGAATAAAATTGTTACACTGAGGTAATGAAATATTTAGATAATAACTCTTCTGTGCTTTGGACCCGTTTTCCTAAACTGTGTATTCTTTGGCAAAGAGCTAAAACTTTTATTTGAAAGAGCCATTTCTTGTCTCCCCAGATTTGCTGACAGGCTGTGAGGGGGATTAACTATTTGGAACGCTGAACCTCCCTTGGTCTCCTGACCAGAACAGGGATCATCCCACAAAGCAGCTCTGGGTATGGGTCATGAGAGGATAGTCCATATGATCCTGTTCAAGGGAAGGAGACAAACAGATCTACTGCTTGAAGGTGTTACGTTTATGAAAATGGAAGAGCTTTTAAGAAGGGCAGATGACCACAGACTGATAAGCACGTTTAAAACTGCTTGAATGACAGTGTCATAAAAAGTACGTTTGATACAGAATTTCTTTCAGGAAATAAGTCTGCTGTATCTTTCACATGACCATAGTCTACTATGAACATGTCATCTGTTAAAATGGTTATTCCAGACTTTCTGGGCATTAAAAAAGGTCTCTTATGGCTTCTAAAGCCTCTAAGAATGAACTGTAGGTGATCTTATGCTAGCCATGTGCTCCTGCTGTCCACAGAAGAAAGAAATGCTGCTCAGTGTCGATCACTGCACTGATCTCTGTCTTTTAAACAGTCTAAAATCTGTGAGCTGTCCTTGTCTGTACTTGGCTAAAGCAGGTTTTCTTTTCTTTTTTTTTTACTTGATACCACATGCTGTTTCTGCCTCAGCACCTCTCTACATCTATCATTGTGATCTTGAGCCCTAGTTCCTTCTGTGTTATATCAGTCTTCTTTTCCTGTGCTAAGCAGACAAGGAGGATCCTATGTGTTGCAGCCTCTGCTCCCATTTCATTGAATTTTGGCTGCCTTCTTCAGTGGTCCACTCACTGTAACTGCTGGGTATCAGGGAGCCTTAAGGCTGAATGATGGCATTGCACCAGTCCCAGCCCAGGCTTGATATTGTCAGTGAGCAGCTGTGGCCAGTCCTCTTGGATTCATGCTGGAGTTCACATGCTGTAGCTTTTTAAGTAATTCAGAATTAAACAAACATCCATTTTTAGGATATAATACTCCAGTGTGCACAATGGAAGACAAGCAGTAGCAGTCCATAGCTCAATTTGTCAGCTCAAGGGTAACAGAACTGTTTCAGAGCCTGGATATGTTGCCTTTGTTACTGTTCTCACCCTACCTGCTGCTTACTACTTTATTGCAGCAAAGACATTTCTTTATACTCTCCAAGGAGTGAATTTGAATGTTCTTCGAGTATGTTAATTCTGCAGTAGAAAGACCTTTTCAGGAAATTTAAATTTTCTACTTCCTGATAATTTGCTAGAATTATGCTTTGTGTCTCAAGATCTTCAAGATTTTGTCTACTTCTTCTGATCTGGATTTTTAACAAAGAGTACATTTTAGGAACACTACATTTGTTTATCTCAGCCATGAACAGGCAGTGTAGTTTGGACAACTTGTTACCATCTCCACAGCACTAGTTACTCATCAGTGACAGTTCAGTTTCTCTGTTGTGCTTAACATAAAATTAGTGTCTCAGATACTTAGTCTCCCCTTGGAAAGGTCATGTGCTTCCGCACAGCATGTAGGCAGAAAGGCAACTGCAGGGGAAACTCATAGTATCCCTGAGCTGGGAAACTTTTAGGTCCTTCAGTTTTCACGCAGAGCCTCTTGTCACTTGTTTTGGATTACAGTTTTTCATCTCCTGGTTTCTGAGAAAATCTGGTTAAACATTCCAATCTTTTTTGTACTGCCCTATATGTTTTATGCAGTTTGTAGAGTCTTTCACCTTCTGTGACATGGGTGAATATGCAGTGGTCTCTTCATGTGAACTCTTCATGGGTGAATATGCATGGTCTCTTCATATCTCTCAGACTTAATGAAAGCAACTGTCTTCACCTTGCTCACTTCTTGAACTGTCCCTTCAACAGTCAGGAAGACTCATGCTTGGGGTACTTGGACCGAGCTGTGTGAAGTAAACTTGCTCCAGATACAGTGACCACTATGGGTATAAAAAATTATATTGCATGAGAAATCAGAGATTCAAGCAGAACAAGAGGGCTTTTTTTGTAAAATAGCTACAGTTTAAAGGGTAGGTAATGGCTTGAATATTTTGTAGGATGCCTAATTATGTAAGCTGTTATGTAAATAAATCTTCCAATTTATCCTGACTGTCCTACAGCATTGTTCCTTTGGGATCTGTCTTGAGCTAATGTACAGAGAATTAACATCCCATCCATCCCTACTTCTCTCCATCCCCACCCTCCTCACACCCTCTGCCTCCTATTCCCCCATCCCCCCCAAAAAAAAAAAATCACATATCCATACAGCAAATTGCTTTGTTGATGTACTGGTGGGTCAGGTTGTGGTTTTTTGTTCTATTGCTGTTGTTTCAGAGCATTTGTCCCCGTGGGTAAGACAGATAAATGTTTGCATTTACTTATGTTGTGGGATCTTGGAAGAGTTCAGCCCTAGCCTCTTATACTGTTCTTATGGGAAAAGCAAAACTACATTCCTGGCTTGACGACAGTGCAGTTTCCAAATGTTGCCATGGTGATCACCTATGTAACATCACTACCACTTTTCACAACATCTCAATTTAAGATTCAAGTTGAATATTTCCATGATTATGGGAGGGTAATTATTTCATTACTCAAGGGAAGAAGATTTAGGAGGTAAATAGCTCTTCATTAGTTCTTAAATGATTTCCCTAGCCTTTTTAGGCCACAGAAATGCCAAATATTAAAATGACAAAAACAGGCGGTCAAATTCTTACTCCTGTATTCATAATGCAAACATCTAAGCCCCATCTGAGCAGCCAAGATAGTCAGAATATCTCTAGCCATTAAATATTCTTTAAACTTGGAGACCTTTGGCATAGGGCTGTCTTCAAAGATGCTCAGTTTTTCAAAGGTGCAATCAAGTTGAAGTAGGAAAAGTTGCAGTTTAGATCACTGACATCCCATGGTAATGCTGACTTAAATAGCATACAGTCAAGGCCATGGAAGTACCCAAAGTTCAGGCCCACAGCTCTACATTTTCCTCCTGTCTTTGACTGCAGATGTCTTTCATGGCTAAAGCAAGTCAGAGACCATTTTCTGCTTTCCTATTTCTATTTTATTTTTCTTCTCAAGCTAAGGGAACCGGTAACTTTGAGTACAGACGGGACTGTCAATACCTTGTGTGACTGGTGGCAATCTATTACATACTTTGAAGAGTTTATGTGCACATTTTAATTGAAGAAAACCATCTATTTCTAATTAGGAGTGAGAATAAGCAAACAAATTAATGATATGATAAATTCAGCTGGTAATTTAAATAAAAAGTTAAACTTTTTTTTTTGTTTACTGTGAATGGACCCTCTTCTAATTAAATCAGAGGCCTTTTGAATAACTTAAACTTATCAACAAATAATTGCCGCAGCAAAATTAGCACATACAACAGACAGATTGTATTACTGTGTATTACTGTGTATTACAACATTAATTGTATTACTGTTAATATTTTGTTCCTTTATGTTATAGAATGTACTATTCTTAGGAGTCTTTCATTAGAGGACAAAGCTTGCAGAGACTTCCTTTTGAATCATATTGTTAGTTAGGAACCGAGGGGGATATGATTCATGATTTCTTACACTCACATTTTTAAGTCTTCCAGTGAAAATAAATGAGTAGATTTACAAAATCACAATAAAACATTTCAAGAATAGTGGTGCAAAATTTTTTTAGGTTGTATCACCAGGCTGCCTTGGTTTCAGGACACTACTAATATGTCTAGACAAGCAGCTGTTTGTGATGTTTTGGCTGACTGTCATTGTGTTCTCTCATTTTTTTATGGGCTGGGGTTCAGCAATGATGCAACTCAGTAATCAAGTGATTGGAGATATAAAATCAGAAAAATACTGCAGAGTTATGCTAAATCAGACTGAGGTAGAATGTTGAAAATGGTTATTTTTCTGTTTTGTATGCTATTTCTCAGGGATATCTGCCAGTGTAAGTAAAGACTAGGTCAGTGGTGGAAAGAACTGGAAAATGCTTCATTTGTTTTTCCAGAAAAATCTACGTTATGGAAAGACTGACCAATTTTGTTGGTGCTTCCTTATTTGAAAGGTGAAATTGCATATCATGAGACAACTACTTCAGGACACTCTTCCGGAAACCTCACATTCTTATTCTTGTTCAAATCAGGAACTTTCAGGTGAGTGTCTGGAATGTTGTACAGAGAGTTCTCAATATTCCTTGTGTTTTCAATTTTGTATAGTTATGCCTCAGCTGCTTGCCCAGAGAGACAGAAACGTGGCCAACATCTGCCTCTTACATCATTTGAACATACTACAGCTATATCGTACTCTCTTTTAAGGAGTTCTGTTGACCTTATGGAGTTGTGAGAGAAATTTGAAGGATTCCCTAAAGTTAATGGTAAACGTGCCCGCCCTGAACCTGGAGCAATGGGTCTGCACAGGGTGCAATTGTCACGTCCTGCTTGAGAACCACCTGTGAAGTTCCCAGTCCCTTCTGCTTTTAATGTTGTCAGGGATTATTTGGGATCTTTGGGGATTATTTGGGATTTGGGATGCCCGTACTAGGACAAAATAGTAGCACTAACTGAAAGTTTATAAGCAGGTGTTAGCATAGAAGAGTGAGCTGTTAACATCTTAAGGCACTGACGTCTTTTACTCCAGTTTTTCAAGAAAAATCTCTAGAGTTTGAAAATGAAATCACATTTTCCAAACTTATTTTCCTTTGGCTAAAAGGATCACATCAGTTGTATTCAGGAGCAGATATCTTGGTGGATCTGTAGAATCACTTTCTGATTCTTCCCAAATGCTTAAAAGCACGTTCACTGATTACCATTTTTTTTTAAGATGACAATGCAACATTTACAAATAGCAGCAATGTACAATATAGGTTACTATGCTATGATACTTTTGGGGATCAGTGTTAAATTAGGTAATCTAATGTAAGATGTATTCATATATACATATATATGCATGTACAGATTATTGAAACACATTATGATATGTGTATATAGCGTGATAATTTCTTTACAAGTTTTTCTAGCTTGTCAGAAATGGTTCTTTGGTAGAACCTATAAGTAGGGACAGAGAGGTAATACCTGATAGGAGGGGATATAGTTCATTTAGAGTTCCCATTAAACTGAATAATTTTTGTTCTCACTTCTGTGTAAAGTAGAATTTTGGCTGATTATGCTTTTTTTTTGTTTTGTTTTAAAGAGGAATGATTTAGTAGACTTCTAGGTGTTAAAATGAACAAAGTGTGATGTCTAAAACTAAAGAAAGAAAATGAAAAAATAGATGTTCTTGACTTTGGGCTGCCCACATCTCCTTAATGTGCCTTGGTGCAGTCAAGGAACCAATTTGGATACAATTCACCAAATGAACGCATCCACTAAAGATAAGGAGAGAGATTAAACTTCATTTTTCACAGTATTTCTTTTTCAAATGGCTCTTATTTTGACTTTCTATGTTAAAAATTTCAGATAGCAGTGAAATCTTACCATTATCTTCTTATGAGAACAAACTTTGTATTTGTTAGGGCCTGGATTCCTGTGAAGTCTTCCTACTTCTCTATAGCACAAGTTTTCTACGTGACTGACCATACAGACAGGCTGATATTTCCATCATATTTTATGATGTGTGTTTTCCTATCATATTTTCTAGTATCTTTTTCTTTACAAGATACTGCAAGTTGTTTGTACCATTTTATGCTCCAGGACTAATTACTGCTTTAACTACTTCATTCAGAAAAGAAATCATGACATCCACTTAGTGTGGTTTTGTAATCCATAATAATCCACAATATTCATAATTTTAAATAACATTTTTTATTCTTTATGAATATAAGATGTTTAATGTTCAATTTCAAAGATATTAAAATATTCCATCCCTTTCAGAAAGTTTCCAGGCTTTTGTAAAATTAATTCACTTAGTTCTATATGATATCTTCTTTGTATGCCCATAATGTCATTGTGAGATCATAAAAATTATACCGATATATTAGAAATTTTTCTGACTTGGCTCCTGTTGTACTTTGTGTAGTTTCAGTCTACCTGAAACAGTTCTGTAAGATGTCATGATTTAAAAATCTATGCACTACTGAAGTTTATATGATATGAAAGCAAAGTGATTGGGTTTCTTTCCTACAGTAAATGTAATCACAGATTTTGCAGGTTATATTTTACTGTTTTTTATTTGATTGGATTCTTCTGTGTATAGGTGATATTAGTGGATCAGCATGGTGCAATAGATAAATGTGGCAAAATGAAGTCTTTCTTTATTTCTAATCTCTGTGGTGTATTTTCTGTTAATCAATCTGAACATCAGTGTTTTAGTTGGATGAGTTCTAGACAGTTGAAATAGCTTTTATGAAGAACGTGAAGGAGATGGTTTCCCATGGCTTTATTGTTTTTTGTGGTTTTTTTCCTTTTTTGAAAATGCAAAGAGCCACCAGAGGCCTTTCTGTGAACTGAAGTGTGTGAAGGCATGAACTGTACACTCCTGCTTGTTCCTCCACGACATAAGTTACTTTAAGCGTACTTCATGTTGTCCTCTATGGTGAAAGTAAGAATGAGAATGTGTGCTGCCTGACACCCACTGCTGAATAAGAGCTTTGCTGCTAGTTTACTTTTTTTGGTTGACCTTCATCATTTTCAAAACTAATAGGATTAAAGCACTATTTAAAAAATTTAAATGTTCTTCAATTTTAAAGCACATGCTGGTATCTTGGCAATTAGATGCAAATTTGCTTCAGTGTTACAACAGAAGGACACTTTACTCAGAAGTACAGTTTTAATAATTAAAAATCATAAAAACCCTTAAGTAGTGTAATAAAACTGTATTAAATGATATTTGGAAGATCTGTGTTAAAAGCTCTAGGAGAAAAATGGTGATTTTTAACTTCTCTGTCACTTAAGTATTTTTAAAAGTTTTCACATAATTTTCCAGTAACATAAAAATGTACACTTTAATAGTGCACAAAATATGGCAGTACTGGAAAAGATTTCTATGATCTCAGAGTTGTTTAAAACTGGAATATATTATATATATAAGAAATCTGCAGCACATCATATGTAGAATAGAAAGTTTGCATTTTTCCATGAAAGAAGGGTACGTGCTCTGAACAGGAGCTGTAAAACACACAGCTCTGGCATCACCAGGCTAGGTAAAACTTGTTTGTTAGGCAGAGTGAAGGAGAGCACAGAACGAACATGAAAAGCCACTGACTGACGTGTTTCCCCTCACCACGCTGTCTGTACATTCATGTTTCTTTCCTCTTCAGGGTTACGTAGACCTGTCCATATATTTTAGAAAGCTATTCATCAGGCTTGGGTCTTTTATGCACAGGGAACCCGAAGGAAGCATCTTTATGCTTAGTTATGTTACCACTGCCATGTGGTCTGTTTGAGACTGAAGGTACACCTCAGCAGCTCTGGTAAGGTAAGAAATGTAGACAGGATGTGACAGCTTTACCTGTGGGAAAATCCCCTTTGTAAATGTTTAAGGGAAAAAGGACAAAGAAAATCATTTTTCAGGAAAAAAACTGAGACAAGTATTTTCAATTTTTTTTCAGTTCATGGTGTGATTTTCTCTGATAAATAAATAAATCAAGATAATTAGATTTAGTCAAAAGCCAACTTCCCATCAAAACAATTTGGAGGTAAATTTGTGACAGGCCCTCTGAGGTTGGCACCACATTAATAACCTTGTGTATTTTTCCCTTGGATAGTCGTCACTAAAATGACTTACATCTTTTCATTCCCTTCAAGGATCGTTGTTCTCATGTGAGTGTTGTTCTCAGCTGATGGTCAAACAGGTTGGTGCTTTCGTCGATTGCTCTAATATTCTTGCCTGAGATTTTCTGTGAGAAGCCATGTGCCGTGCAACTGCCATCAGCGTGGAATACGTTACGTGGCCCCCAGCTCAGTTTATTTGCAGAGCTGTCTGTATCCCCCAGTTTCTACTTTACTTTTAGCATATTTTTGAAGAAAGATTCTTAATCTCAAAAATGGATCATGAATATGGAGTGTTTTATGAAGCTTAAAGAATTTTATTTTCTATTGCTTATAGATCAGCAAAGTGCTAATAGGTTGATTGATTTGTAGAAAATAATACTTCCGTTGTGATTAGTACATTTGCTATTCTGTATTTAGAAAATAAACAATTAAGATGTAGGCTGAAAAGTCTGGGGAATTAGTTCTGTAAGCAATTAATTAGCTTGTTTGTTCCAGTTTATTTCTGATCAAATAGAATATGCTGAAAGGGTATAAAGTAAGGTCCTTAATATACTCTAAGGGCCTGTTTCTGCCCCAGTTGACATTAAAAGCAAGTTCCCACTGATGTGACTGATGCCCTAATTGCCTGGCTTGACATTGATGGTTTCTCATTTCTGAAATCCAATAGCTTTGCTCTAGAAAGGATGTTGGGAGCATGTCAGTTTTCTATGCACTGATCACATGGAGAGTAAACAGAAGATTAAAAAGCTGAAAGGAGAAAATTTTGCAGCAAAGATGTTGAAGGCTATGATGCCAATTTGATGCAAGTGAATGCATGCAGGAAGGCTGTTTGCTCTGTGACCACTTCTGCTGCTGGGGAACGTGTTTACATTTCACATATTTGTTGCTTTAACTTTGCTGGGACTCACAGGATTTCACCCAATCATTTTAAAAGAACAAAGCTGTCTGGAGATGACCTGCTTTATTTTTAATGTAGTGCAGACTCATAGCAGCTTTTTAGCCTGGTCATTTAATACACCATTTCATTTTTCACCTCGTTCTGTTACTCTTTTATTTTTTAGGTTCAAATGCAGCCTTGCTGCGCTGTGATTCTCCCTTTCTTTTTTCCACACGGCTGCTTGGTTTGCAGAGGATGCCTCCTTACAGATGTGTTCCTTCCCGACAAACAATTACCCCTGATCCCCTCTGCAGGAGGCCATTAGGACATCATCACGGGTTCTGCTAAGTCATCTCACAATCACAGTTCTGTGCAGTTGCCTCTCATCTGAGTCTATTGAGGCATATGCCATGCAGGGAAACTAGCAGTCACAAAATGCAGCACCTCCAGGCATATTATTTGCTATTTTGGTCCAGGGGTGTGACAGATAATGGTTACTGTGCAAAGGTCTCATTGATGGCAATGGCTGGCATCATATGCAGAAAATGTGGAAAAGCCAGAATGGGTGATCATATCCCTACTTAGTGACAGAAGGAACAGTTTTGTATTTTCACTGCAGTTATAAGCACTAGAAGGGAGACCAAAAAGGTAATGTTTGGGGAATTATTCCACTGAATAGACACACAAAGCTAAATTTACGCCACATCTGTTCTTTATTACTTATTGTTTATGAGCTGTGTATACAAAGAGCAAATGTGTCAATAATTTGCTTCATATTTAGTCTGGTTATCATAAAGGAGCTAAGCATCTAGCATGATTTTACTAACAAAATTCCGTGAAATTATAGACATTTGTAAGATTGCGATGTGCTGATTATTAGGAGATACTCCCTAAAATCCAGATGTTGCAGGTGGATCCTCCCATGCTAAACTGACAACAGCAGAGAGATCCATTACTGATACACTGCTTGAAAACATGTTTACACTTTTCCCCTAGCTGTTCACACACTTCTCTTGTTAAAAAAGTCCTTAATTAAATGGTACAATTTTGAAGATTGTGTTAGACAACAAAATAAATGCACCCCAAACTGAGTTATTTTCTTGATAGAAGGAAGCCAGCTGTTTTGTGGTAGACTTTCAGTCTGCATAAATGTTACAAACTACTGAATTACTAAAAGGCCCCTTGATATATGATCTCATGTTGTTTAATAGGCCTCAGAGTACTTTGGGGAAAAATGGATTTTATTGTGTTAATCATATGAAAACGAAGTTACTAATCCCTATCTAATTATGAGAGGTTTTTAAACTTGTAATAATATCCTAATTATTTCCTCTTATTGGAGCAAGTTGCATTCTAAAGGTAATCCTCAAGAAAGAATATGAAAAACTGTCCAATGAAATAGCTTGGTGTTTATTTATATGGGTTTTGAATCTTTTGTTGTTGTTCTTTCAAACCTTAGCAATCAACAATGTTTGGCACTGCACCTCTAACAAATTCCCCACCTTCCTCAATAGCAGTCTGATCAGAATTCAGGTTCTATACAACACGTTTAGCATATAGTGACATTAAATCAAGTGAGTGAACACTCGCTGCAATCCATATGAAATAAAATACTGAACAATGCAATTTAAGGTTCTGTGGTTGCCTACAGGCAGAAGATGAGGCAGCATAATCATTTCCTTTGCTCTGTCTGCCTCTCTGAAAGTACTCTGGTTTTGGGGTTTGCTGTACTTTGAGATGCAAGAGATTAAAAAGACAGGGGAGGTGGGAAGAATATGTCTACTGAAAATAGACACCACTGAGCAACATCTTAACCTCACACCCAAGTTAAAATGCCTTTGCAGCAAATGAAGCTGAGAATTGCAAAGGGAACCTTGTTGTCAATGGATGCAAGAAAAAAAAGACCATCACTTTCCTGCAATGAACTCATCAGGGAGCTCCTCCCTAATTTAGGCTCTAGCTTGCAAAAAAGGATCTTTTTTTTTCCCCTCTGACACTATTAGATCAAAACAGTACCCAGACATTAGACAGTATTTATTAGCTTGTAAGGCCAGAGATAATGATCCCATTCAATCAGAACTCATGAATAATTCAGCAGTCCCAACTCCACATAATTTCTGGCTTTACTTTTAAAACCAGTAAAGCACCATTTGCATTGCCTTTCTGAGGGGAGAGGGAAATGACAGTAAGCAGAAAAATAAAATGGATTTTTTTGTTGTTTCTGTTCTGCTATGCAAACATACTCAGCTCTCTAAAAGGTTATCCCCCTTCTTTTTTTGTCCCCGCCCATTTCTCAGAACAAAAACAACATCAGAATAAATATTAATCATGATACTATTGAGGAGATGCAGTACACTAATTATCGTCAAGAATAGCGCTACCCATATTTATAGAGGACTTTGTAATCACTGCAATTTGTTCAGTATTGTTACTTATACTAACTGCTATGAAGTAATTACACCTTTTTTACTTTTTTTTGTTGTTGTTTTAAAAGAGCAGCCATGCTTTTTCTCTTCTATCAGACAAACTTGCAAATAATCTTTTCTTTGTTACATTATCAGAGCTATTCTGTGAGATTTACTTCCCACTGCCAAGCTGAATAAGTCCAGTCCTATGTGGTACTGTGAAATCTCTGGAAAATTGCTGTCCTATGTATCTCACTGAATGGGAGGCACAGGATATATCTGAGATATTCAGGATCTCATAACCTTTCACTATCTCACCTGCCCAGCCCTGCTGGTACATTGCTTATTATAACAGTATTGTACTTCGCTAAAGATTCTAAGCTACTTCAGACATTCTTACTTAACTGATTATCACTTCACTTCTCCAAGTGATGCTGAATAGCTGATAAAGATTTCTTCAGTCAGATCTTTCTGCTGCTTCGTTGTAGACTCTTTTGTATTTAATGTTTCCTAAGTTGTGATAGCACTGATATGACTGCTATGTGGCTGAGTCCCTTTCTGTTCATAGAGCAGTTCTGGGTTGAACTTACAGGAGAGAGAAGATTGTCCTTTGCAGGGATGTTCCCTTTGTGCGTACGAGTGTGACTCCTGCAAAACAGTGTATGCTCCCAACACCATCTATGGCACGCTTCCAGTAGCTTATTAGAATATTTGTTACTCTGCTTACTGATGTGAACATCCATAGAGAAAAGGGGGTGTGAGCTCTCTTATGTTTTGTTATAAACAGAAACAGCCTTGCTAAACCATGCAAAGGGGGAATTGGTATTAGGAAGAGTTGAAGGCATTCTGGTGTTGCCTTTAAAGGAGTACATTTTCTGACATCTTTGTTAATGTAACTAATATAGATGTTAAGAAAGGCATCATGTGCATGTGTCATGGTGCGACAGAGTGGCAGTACACAACTGAATTAACATCTATGATCCATAGGAAATATGTAAAGTATTTTTTTCAGTTTATTATGGGACACAGGCCTGTCTTTCCTTTTGTGTAATGTTATATCCTTGGAAAAGGGAGGAAGTTGGCATGGAGGAGAGTTTTCCTATGAAAGTTTTTCATAGAATTGTAGATTGAGATTTGAACATGTTGGAGAATGTGTCCTTGATGTATTTGGCGTTTTTATTAGTCAAAAATGTGGATTCTTTGTGACAAGTTGCTTATTATTCACAGTTAAAAGACTGATATTCAATCTTCCAGGACTTAAAGTATAAAATAAGTGTCATCTAAATTGTCCCATGTAATAAGGGTAACAGAACACTGGAACAGGCTGCCCAGAGAGGTTGTGGGGTCTCCTTCTCTGGAGACGTTCAAAACCCACATGGACGTGTTCCTGGGTGACCAAATTTTGGTGTTCCTAATCTGGCAGGGGGATTGGACTAGGTGATCTTTCGAGGTCCCTTCCAATCCCTGACATTCTGCGATTCTGTGTGTGATTTTCCTTTGTGTAGGAAGGAAGGGGTTTAAAGGAGAAGGCAGCTGTCTGGCTACTTTGGACCAAGAGGATTTGAGGGTAAATAAGCAAAAAGCTCTGCACACAGTGATTTAAAAAAGGACTATGAAAAAAATCCTGAGGGGCTGTAGACACATTGGTTAACATCCAGTCTTAGTCTGAATGAGAATATGTTATTTGCATCAACTTTTCTGAATTAAAGATCACTCGGGAGACTTTAGGAGCAAAAGGATGAGTGGGGCTTTGGAAATTGCCAGAGTTTGGGAGTAGTGAGTAAAAAGGGCATTCTAATTCAGATATCATTGGTATCCTAATATAATAACTGGTGTTATAGATTATTCAAAGGAAGTCAACAACCATATATTTGCAGTGCTGGTTGAGAGGCTGTAATACTACTTATATTGAAAGCTGTTGCTATACGTTTTGTTTAAAAATAAAAACAAAAACAAAAAAAGAAACAGAACCTAGCAAACGTGTTTAGAGTGCAGCTATGCTTATCTTAGCAATGGCTAGTATAAAACTCTAATGTGTTTTTTCAGCAACATTTTGTTGCATCTTTAAAACATAGTTTGAAATTGGAAGCCTAGTACGTGTGTAGCAATGTTTGAACTTTTCCTTGTATAGAAGAGTACTATCTGACCAGTCTTCCTATTGAGAGGAAATACTAAAATGTTTACAAAGGTAGCAGTATAGAGTTATACAAGGAATATAAATGGCAACAAAATGTAAATGCCTAGGTATTCTGATGACTTCTAAAAGTAGAACCTAATCTGTTGGATGTTACATCTGGATCTGAGGAGCATTCTTACACTCTGAGATACATTCTGTAATGCTGGTAGCTATTTCTACGTGATACAAGATTTAGGTAGATGCAATGGAGTCAATGGGATTTTGCTTTTACTACTGTTTCTGAGAAAGGATTCTGGTTCATCTGATTCATTCTGATCAGAAGTTAGGTCCTGTTGAAAAAATAGATTCTGGCTTACATCTGTGTAAATTTACATGTCAACACGTGGCTCTGATTGCTGAATTGGATTCTAAACGTGCAGTCACCAGACATAATTAAAACTGTACGAAATAGATTTGTAAAGTAAATAGCTGCCTATGTTCCACCCAGAAATGAAATACAGCAGTTGCATCACATGGTGTAGGAAGTGCTACAATTTAAAAATGATTACAATAATAATATAGGAATAGGATACAAGTGCCTTCACCTATTTTGAGATGCAGTTACCATGATCTTGGTTGCTACTATGGACTCTGTCTAATAAAGGATAAGGATGTAGCAGCAGTGTGGCCCAAAGAGCTTACAGTCAAAGAGACAGCCCTGCACAGAATTATACCTTACACAAATACCTAACTTCACATGTGAAGCCAGTTCTTTTGGAGTCTGTGGGGCACACAGCTGTATACGGCTGATCAAGCATATGGGTAATGGTTTCCCAGAATGAGACTTAAATCTTCATGCTGCAAAGGTCGATTATAATATACTCTGAAAGCCTATACGTGTGGCTTTTTTTCCTTTGCCTTATGGGTAAATAATGCCATTTTTGTTGTAGTGTCAGCGTCAGAAGAACAAGTATAACTTTAAATCCCGTCTGACCTTTATGTCCCTCCTGACCCATTTTCTGCCACAAATACCTACCCCACTACCCCATTTCCTTCTTAGATTACCCAAGTTGTCTTGCTGTGCTTGAGAAATTCTGCCCAGCACCAGACTGTGCTCCAGGAGTTACCTGCAGCAATTCCATTTCTAGCACTTGCAGCAGCAGCTGCCATCACTGACATACAGCACAGAATGCAGAAGAAATTAAAAAAAAAAAAACCCTCAGCTTTATCACAGTGCTCAGTGTCTCAGCATCACAGTTCAGCATGTGAATGTGCTGATGCCTTACAGGATGTCTGAGGTAAGCAGAATTGTGTTGTGAGGTCCAATTAAACACTACTAATGATTACTTAATCCTTTGGAAGCTAAAAGCCTGATCCTACTTCTCTGAGTCCTGCCATTGAGTTCAGTGGGAACCAGATCAGACCCTAAGTCATTAAATAACATTTTCCATGGTAATAATTAATAACAGCAGTTTTGAAGCTAAAGAAATTCATAATTTTATTTGTAATGCAAGTTTCCAAAGTTGCTGGTGGATTTAGGAAGAGAATCATACAATTATCTGAAATATGTTCAGGGTTGACAAGCTCTAAAATCAGGACATATCCAGAGCTGCAGGCTGAGTGAGATACTGCAGGATGGATTAAGAACTATCAAATGCTGTAAGAGAAAGGTAAGTATTATTGATTGGGGGTGGGCTAGGAAAATAATATGCTAATAAGGAGCATTGCAGAGATCTTAAATCCTAGCAGATGCGTTTTTCTAGTGGAATGTTTGTTGTGCGAAGGGTTGAAGAAGATACGTCTGAAAGGAGACCCAAGGGGAAGTTTAGTCAATCTTGGATGCTTTCTAAAAATGTTGTCTTGCCTTGTAGTTAAATAATGAATGCAAATCTCCTTTCATGGATTTAAAGCTCTGATTGCTGACATGGGAAAACCAGAAAGATTTTTTTTTTCTCTTTTGTAAAATAACACCAAATGACATGCATATCTCTTTGTTCTTGCATATGAATTTATCTTTGTTTTAGGATAAAAGGAGCACCATATGTGACCGGGACTGCATTAGCAGAAAAGAGCTGTGCTAAGCGCTGTGGTTTTCATTTGTTAAGGTTGCTGCAACCATTTCCCTAAATGTCATTCACTGGACAACAGTTAGCTTTGAGTTTGGTGTTCAGGAAAATTGAAAATACAGTTAAGCCTCTCAGATTTAGAAATTGAGCTATGCTGGGTACAAAAGTGCATCCCAGCTACTATTTAAGTTTTGATAACTCCTGTAGTCCTTTCACGCCATGTGAAGTCTATCATATATTAAATAGTTTCATCATGTTCTGTTGCAAACATTTTACACAGTTCAGAAGTGGAACCCACTTTAATCATATGTGATGCTCCACTCAATCACTTGGTATTTTTTCCTATTCCTAGGATGGTGTTTCTGACCTTCCTGAAGTTCCATAGAGTGAATGGATCTCTTTGAGATTCTGGCCAATCTTTTCCCTGTATTGTACTTATTTTTAATACCCACAGTATAAACTCGTAAACAAGAAATTGAGGGATCAGCATTTCTGTGGTTACTGCCTATTTGGATAGAGTATATTTGAAACAACTTATGCCTCTCATTTCAGGAAATAAATTACATCAGATTATATTTTCTGTGGGGTTAGAGGCAGGGAGGCTACAACTTACCACCCCATCAGCTGACCATTAGTAATTGCTTTGTGTATTCCCAAACTAGTAGTAGCTGTGAGGTAATTTAGGTGACAGGCTCAGCTGATGAAGATGACCAAGTAACCTTGGTTTCTGCCAGAGGAAATACTAACTCCCCAAGGAACTTGAAAGTGTAGTACAATAATACTTCACCTGATTAAAATAAGTAAGTGACTAAGGCGTAACTTATATTACATGAGTTAAAGAGTCTGTCTATTAGCTGCTCTGTTATATTTCAGCCCTCATTAGCAAGATAATTCATTGTACTAGAATGTGTTCTATGAATCTATGAATTTGTATAATAGTGTTCTCCACTTGATAGATATTAATTTTAGTTCAGTCTGATTTATCATAATATTAAACTATTCAGTGTTTGAAGAGACAAATAGAAGTTCATTTTTATGTTGTTCTGAAATATGGTATGTAAAATGTTCCAGGATAATAATTAGATGTTGGATGCTACTATATTTTCTGAGGCAGAGCTAGTGATTGCTTGAAAATGATATTTAAATGACCCTGTTCTGCTTAGAAGCTATATAGCCTAAATTGTGCATCCATTGCTGCTGGATGGAACTCTACAAGAACGTTCCTTTCAATGAGAAATGACACCATTTCTGTGCTGACAGTTTCTGTGTAATAATAGTGTTAGGTTTTGCCAATGAGACACAATTGTTGCTAATATGACAGTTTGTTGAATTGTTGAATTTTGAATGGAGAGTAATTGAAAATGTACATTACTGAGGAGTTCGCTGGGTGAGGCAAGGGAGGGTGGAATTAGAGTCAGCTTCTGGCTTTGCTCTTGTTTAAAATGTACACGATGCAATTGTGACTTCGTGAACAATTTTTTTAAACCAGTCTTAGAATGTAGCCATTTACCAGCAGTTAGCAGGATGATTGTGCTGGGGAGATGCTGCAAAAAAATATTTATATTGACTTAAATTGAGATAGGTTGCTTTAGCTTATTATTCCACATGCTATTTTTAATAATGTTGATAACCATTTCCCTCTGCAAAACTCAGAAATCTTTTATAAGCATTTAATGAACTTTCTTTTGTTAAACAAAAAGCGTTATGTTGATGCTGCAAGTTCAGGAACAAACAGCTACAGATGGAAAAGAGTCTTGGTGTGCTAATTCTCTGAACTTCTCTGATGGGACACTGTTTCCTTCAGGCTGTGACAGAATCAAGTTAAGGTCAGATACTGGAATATCTATTAAAACAATACCACTTCCAGATGAGATGGCACAATTAAGTGTGAATATATCAGGTGGTAGAAAGAGCTCAGGTGGCATGAGGGATTCCTACTGTCAGTGTCTAGAGGAAAATTCTCTATTCAGTTGCTCCAGATTTCACATAGATGTACACCTGTCATGATGAACACCCGAAGACAAGAGAGGGGAAAGAAATGCTGTGGTTTCTCATTTGTCTATTGTACAAAAAATGAAATTATCTCAAATTCTATCCTGAGCACAGTGGTCCTTGACATAGAAGCACTGTTCCTTACAGAATGTGCAGTGTCTGTGTTTTTTTGTTTATGGTATTTCCATCCTGTTTAAAGCTGCTTTCTGCAGCCAACTATATATTTTGATTAGGTTTATCCCCAGGACTATAAGGGAGCAGCAGATTTGGATGTAATGTTTGACATGCATCAAGGGATTTCTTTCTTCCTTTGTTTCAGAATATCATATCAATTTTTGTGCATTATAGTTTGAAAAGTATTTTTGAGGAATGATTTTTGACTGCATCGCTAAGTCTTGCCATCTACGTAGGTAGAGGTCTCTCATACTAAGTTCATTCATGGTTCATATCATATAATCTTTCATTCATTTAAGAATTTGTTTTTAAATATAAATACAGATTGTTTTATTCTCAGTTGAATTTGGAATAGGGTTTTCTGTTTATGTATATTGCATTGTTTAAAGGGTAATCACTTGTACACACTGGAAATATATAGTTTTTGATTGTATTTTAGATGATTCTGAGATTAGGGCGAATATAAGAATCTTCATAAATGGTTCTGAGCTAGAGCTGTGAGAAGAATGGATTTTCAATTTTCTGTACAAAATGAACTACCCCAAACTACTTTAGGTCAAGTAAAACATTTTTCCAACCTGAAATAGATTTTTAACATCTTTTCAGTTATTAATTTTTGTCTGTTTGAAAGAGGAAGTAGGAAAACCTCTTACGCTTCCAAAAACATTGGAACAAAATGTTTCAGAATTGTGTGTGTTCTGTATTGTATTTTGTTGATCAGTGCAGCCTGGTGAGGTGGTCTGAGTTTGCAGATAATTATGTCAGATTTCTGACTGCACTTCTATGGGAATCATTTCTCTGAAAAGTTTCAGCGTAATGCACTCCTGGCAGAAACTTACCTTGGTGGCTGCTTTCTCTTCTTTCTTCCGATTAGGATCAGGGTGTGAAAGACTGAGGTTTTTTTTCAGTATTTATTGACTGCACACATTCACCTCTTCAGCTGGTCTAAATCAGCACAGCTCTGGTGGATTTATACCCGCTGAGGAAACGTCCCTTTCTGTTCATTATTAATTCCTTAAAGTCGTTCTGGCTTGATTTTCACTTAGTTCACCTTGACTTATTGTCCTTCATTATTTTAATATTCATTTATGTTTTTGATCACCTGCTGACTCAATCATTTTTGAGTCCTTCTATTTCATTGCAATAACTAATTTCTAACATTAATAGTCTTGACTTTTCTAATCATTGTTTACTTTCTTTTTTCCTCCTTTTCCTTTGCTGTCCTCATTAATTTCATCTCACCAAAAATCTTTTTTGACATTTAAACTTTTTCATGATTATGATTATTAATTTACATTTTACTTATTTAAACTCATTCCCTTTCTCCCCCTTTCACACTGAAAATTGCTGTAGAGTCCATTAAAATCCCTCAGCTAATTCCTGATGGGTTCAGGCAGTCTGTGCGAGTTCTCATTACTAGAGCAGCATTTCTTGAGGATAAACAGTCCTCATCAACTTTCTTTGTTCTAAAACCAGAAGCATCCATCTACCAGGAGAAAACAGTTAACGTTTTTTGAATTAGAATTTAAAATGAAAAAAATAGTTTTAATAGTTTTATCGACCTTGCTCGTTTTAACAGTTTGATGTTTTCTTCCTCCAGTGATATAATTGGCTGCAAACCTGTGATTTCCTGGAGACTGGTAGGGAGATACTGAATCCAAGCTAATCCCACATGTAGGAAGAATCTTTGCTTTATGTGGTGTTTTTCTGTACGTGGATGCTCTAAAGATGTGAAAAAGCTGTTACTTTAACAGTGACTGTGAAAAATTTAGAAATGCTGTTGTTCTTCTAGTTTTGTGAATATTTTATGATAAACCTTGTGATGAATCTGTAACTTCAAAAGTAGGATCAGTGTGAAAAATGGCTTCCACATAAGCTTCTCCACGTATGCATATTGATATTTTGTAGCTGCAGTCTTAATCATCTCACTTGTCTGATGTAGTCAGTAAGAAATTAAGAACCAGTTCAGTCATTGCAATACAGATTTCAGTAGGAGCACGACTTTGTGAGTTATTAGCTGCAGCGACAGACACAGTGATAATTTTGGTCAAGTAATTCAATTGCCAGTTCTTTTAGTTTATCGGTGATAAAGTGGTGTGAGGGTGAAAAACTGAAGTGAAAGCTTTTGTAATGCTTCACCTGAGAATGTTGTTGCATTTAAACTGTGGCACTTGTCTTAAACAGCTCTGCCACAAAGACCAAACTGTTTCCTAAATTATTGATCTCATTTTCCTTTTGCAAGAGCTGATTGTTGATACTTCAAATATGTCTGCATCTTATAAATGCTTGAAGATGCAAAACCCAGCGTGCTGAGAATCTGAATTCAGTGTCTTTATTGGCTAATATTTTACTCTGTGTCTAATTTCTCACTGTGAATCTCTCCACTGTGAAGTGGAATCAAACACCACACTGTGTGCTGCTTTGGGAATAAAATGGTGCACTGACAGAGGTGCGTGCAGAGGTAGCTGTCTCTGGTTCTCATAACTTTACCTACTGCTGGCATTCACCTGCTAGAACAGTGAAGCTTGGTGCTTTTTACAAATGGGTACACTATCAGGAAGGAAAAACAGCCCCTTGCAAGCATTTGCAGAATGTTTGGTTTTTTTTTTTTTTTTGTTCAGAATATTTCTGTTGTGAAACAATTTGAAATGCTGAACCTCTCCTTGGAGCGAGAGGGGAAAAATCAGCTTTGGTTTGGATCTCAGCAGGAGCCAGAAGTCACTGCTTGCAGCAGAGGTGCTATCCTGCTTTTCGTGTGAAACGGGATAAGGGGGAGCCCAACTCATGGCAATAGCTTGTCTTATATGTTGGTGCTGCTTGAGTTGCAGCAGCCCCCCTGAAGCTTACATAGGAGTAGATGCATGCTGCTATGTGAGACAAGACCTGTTTTCTGTGGATCTCCTGGCTCTAATTGGGACTGAACTCATGTGGGAATGTTGGTGTCCAGCAGCCTGGACCTTGCACAGCCTCTCAGCTGACTGCTAGCATCTCTTTCCATCTGGGTGGCCTAGCTGCACACTGGGGAGCTGTACAGACCCATGGCCAAAACAAGTTTGGTAGGGGCGACCATGACCAAGATTCCCTCCTTCCCCAAAATTCCCAGTGGCTGACTGCTTTGATTGGATTTGTGAGGGCAGCAGCTCTGGTCAGGCCACTCCTCTGTGCTTTCAGAAACCTGCAGAGAGCAGTGCTTTCTCCAGGGAGCTGCAACTATACAGCTCTTCCCACAGAACTGTCAACCTGCCTGTCTTCCAGCCAAGGCAGAGGTAGAGCAGCATGTCATGTGCTGTGTGCCACATCCCTATGAGGATAGCAAGGACCTCAGAAAGCAATGATGAAAATATATCTTGCTAATAAGTTTATTTCATTAGCAATGCTTAGTTTCAAGGTCTCTGGTGCTGTGTAGCAGCCTAAGTAGTACTCCAGCTTATGTCAGTAATGGAAAAATAAATAAATAAAAATCTAAATATAACAGTGTGAGCTGTGTACATGTGATAGACTGAAATACAACATCAAGGAATAGCAAGTGTGTCCCAAGAGTGTAGGTCTTTCTGTTAGCACTGAAAAATGAGTTACTATAGGGATTTTTTTTTGTAGTAGTAAATTTTTCCTCATATGCCAGTGTAGAAACCATTTTGTTAGGACATGCTGCTTTGTAGTTGAAATTGCTACCAACAATTTTCATATATCTTTGTGGTAGCTTCATGAAATCTAAAAAAAACTCAGTCAGAAGCATCACTTTCGTCAGACAAATAGTTGGATGTGATCTTTCTATCATGATTAAATGCAAATAAATCCATAAATTCAGATTCACTAGCTTTCAATTAAGTCTTGCACTGCCTGCCCTGAGAGTGATTGTAACTTTAAGCAATGTTTGAAAGGACCAAAATGGGAGCACTGAAGTAATTTTGCTTTGCTCATCCAGTAATAGGAGAGGCTGTTTTAGGGGAGACAAAGCACCACCAATATCTGAAAAAAGTGAAGGCCAGATACAGTATCTCTATTGGAGTACCATTTACTCACCTGCAGGAATCCCAATTAACTGGAATTACCACCCCAATTAAGCAGCAGTCCTTGCCATTAAGTATCATTAGGTTTAATTTGGTTCCCTGGGAAATGTCCCGATTAAGCGAATTTCATGATTAAGCACCTGTAATAAATGTTTTAGCTTACATCTAAAATTATTTATTATTACATATCTTATCTGGTCACTAACCCAAATATCAACTGATACAGCAGCTACTACTTTTTTCATTTTGTTTTATTATTTCTCTTGTGTATACTAACTTTTTGCCATGACTTTGCAGAGTTTGGCAAGAAAATCTTTATATTTTAGCATGGTGATTTTTTAAAAAATGCAGATATATTTCAGCATATATCACTGCTGTTTCTGTCTGTCTGATAGCCTGACTAATATTTTGCCAGTATTTCAGGAAATGTCACATGACATCAATCACATTTTGAGGAAACCTCACATTTGCTGTATTCTAGAGGAAGCTTACTCATCCAGCTTTAAGTTTCTGCTTGGAGGTTGAATAAAATTATATGACAAGAAACAGGTACTGAAAACACCTCCAGTACCAAACTGTTCAAGTGGCAATGCATCATGTCCCTTCTTTCTAAAAACTAGTTGTGGCAGACAGTCTGTGTTACAGAAAGGATCTCTTTCTTGTGTCTCAATTGAGATATGCAGTGGGGAATTGTGAAGGAAAATACATGGATACGTGAAGATATGATGCTAGCTAGAAGTTGAATCCCTGAACAGGTGTAGGCTGTTGAGATGTACGAAGTGGAGACAGAGAAAACCAATGTTCTTTGAAGTGTAAGATGGCAACCTCATATTGTCATGGTGTCAGATCTGTGTAATCTGTCTTGAATTATAGCAAGGCCAGAGCGGTTTTCAAAGAAAGGTGGTATCAGTGGAATGTATGTGTTGTGGATCGCATAATTTATTTATTTATTTGTTTTTGAAGCATCTCTGGTTCACTGACCTTCCACTGAAAACAAGACCTGTTTCCAAGAGTATCTCAGCGGGGATTTTTGCCTATGACCAAGAGAAAATTTTTGAGTTCATAGTCATAATTGATGAGTGGTCACAAAAGCACCTTGCTTCTCTTAAGGAAGAGCTTAAATTTACTTTTTAGGTGATTTTAAATTTAGTCAGATAAAAAAGAATATGTATGGCAATATCCATTAAAGATAGTCAAAGGAAAGTATTAAGGAAAAGGAAAGTGTTTCTCAGAGAGATTAAGCAGGAAAGGAATAGAATAGAACTGAATAAGGGACTCCTTTAATCAGCTCTCTAATGGGAACGTGTGACCAAAGAATCCTTTTTCACATATGTGAAAGATCAAGAGATTTTAGTCAGAAAATAATGATGGGAACATATATTAATCTGTAGGTTCAGAAGACACTGAAAAAATGGAAGTTTATAATGCCATGAAATACTTGTACTTACACAGGGCTTAAAAATCTTGAACTTATGCTATGTACAAGTCATCCCTTAAGTGAACAAAAAGCAATAAGGTCTTTAAGGAAGGCTAACATACTTGGACATGGTTATAAATATAAACAAATACATATTTGGTCTCCAAAATGGTAAGGAAAGCATACCAAAAATAAAAGAAAAAAGTGATAAACAGTTTTCAGATCAGGGCAGGGAAAGGTATTTCCACCCCTCACCCCTTTTCTCCCTTCTACGTGTCTCTCACCCTCTCATTCTCACTTTCTCTCTTATTCTCATTTTCCCTCTCCTTACTTTTTCCCATAGACATATTCAACAGCAGAAATAATACGAGAAATTTGGCACTTTGGCACATTCTCATAGATAATCCTGCATTTGCAGTGGCCAGAGAAAAAGTATTCAGATTCACAAATTGCTTAAACTAGGTTTTTCTTTTGATGTGTGCATAACTACCATAAATGTTAATGGTAGGTCTAGGCTTCAAAAGGAGAATATGCCCATTTGAGACGTAAGAAAATTTAGGAACTGGAAAAGCCCAGCTAGCTCAGCACTTCTGCTTTTTCTTTGGTGTTGGAGTTGTGAAGGGAGAATTAGATGTCTTCCATTTTACCTAGTATTCCTGTATACTAAAATACAGATATGTATGTAAAATTTCTTGGTTTTGTTTCCTCTTGTTTTCATTAACTTTGGTATCAGTTTCTCTTTCTACTCTCAATTACATGTAAAATGAAATAGGCCAGTTCTTCTCCAGTTGAATTGTTTACCTTGCTTGTTTAACAGACTTTAGAGATGGATTACCAAAATTACCTTGTAGTGGGTCGTGACACACCTGCCCTTTTATCTTCTTGTGCACTGTGTGTTTGAAACATACTGATGTAAAATTAAGAAGAATTAGTTGTAAACATGGTTAGTGGTTTAGGTTCTATGAGCATGTGTCAATGACTACAGCCCAAGTATGAAAGTAGGAATGATTAGATCCCACAGCTCTTGTGAGTTTTCAGAAAACAAAACCTTTAAGGCAAATAATATGCTAAATGAAATAGCGTCCAGAGCCATGAAAACAGGTTTGGCAGCTGTAGAGCACATGCAGGGATAAACGTGTAAGCAAGACAGCCTTTCATGAGGACCATAAGACCCTTAAGGTTAAGAGGAGGAACAACAATCTGCTACCTAAACTAAAGTGACCACAAGCTGAAACTGTGGAATGGACTTCTTTATTTTTACTCTGCAGATATGCAAGTATTGATCGAGATGATCCAGTTCAGCACATTGAAAGAGGTATCATGAGTGCTTTTAGTACCACAGGTGAATAGGAATTTCTGAACTAGCTTGGAGAAGATGAAAATCTCAGCAACTGTAACCATTCAGTCTTGTGTAAAACAAAATGAAGAAAACTCCTCCATTATCATTGGTAAAAATGGCAGACCTTTTTTCCATTTGTGTATGTCTCCTGCAGGGATGCATGTTTTCTAGACCTGAGACAATTAGATAATCAGCTGCTTCCAAAGAGGAATTTGCTAATTGTTTCTAACAGATTTGATCTTTCATAGTGTTTATCAACAGCGACTTCAAGCTATGTAAATGAACTTGTAACACTTTCAAAGAAGACATTTGTTTTGTCAGCTGATATGTACAGATACTTCCTACTAATTAAACTCCTTAAGACACAATGAATTTTCATAACAAGAGGTTAAGCATTCGTTAAGTTTCTTTAGCTGGAGCCTATGTCTTCCACTGATGCAAGAGATGTTCCATCTGCACAATTAAATGTAGAGACTTGACTTTTAACTGAGACATTTCAAACTTTTAAAGGCAGTGCTTAATGGATGGAGACTTGAGCAACCTGGTCTAGGCGGAGATGTCCTTGCCTATAGCAGGGAGGCTGAAAATAGATGATCTTAAATGTCCCTTCCAATTCCAACCGTTTTATGATTCTGTGCTTCTATGCTGTCAAGTTGTCTAAGATTACTGAGAACAAGTTAAAATATTTTGCCTGGAATTACCAGGTATGTCAGCCTGGTTCTATTTCTTGTGAAATTACTGATAGGAGGGGCTTCACATATCTAACGAGATCTATTAAACAGAAAATTCAGCAGGATTCTGTGTTCAGATACTGTCAGGCTGATTTCTGAGACCTCTACTTGCACTCCCCATGAGAATTTACACATTTGCCATTAACCAAGAGAGGAAAAAAATATTTCACTTGTAAATAGAAGGCTTAGTGATCAAAAGAAACATACTCAGGTTACAAACATTTTTGCTAGATGTTACGTATTCATGTACTCTTTGTTCCCTATTTTATTCTGACTGTTACAGTTTAATGGTCTGAGCAGCGTGATGTTAAAATGCTTGCATGCATCCTTTCCCTCACTGATGAACTGATCTCAGTCATTTGAATTATGAACAAGTTCTTTTGTTATTATTTTTGTTCTTTTACATGATCAGAAATCCTTTTGAGGAGAGAGCTGGTATCTGTGGAAAGCATCTGACTTCTTAACAGATTGTAGGTTAAAGGAGTTGCTTGGACAATGCACATAAGCAGTCATTTATTATATGCAAATATAACAGGTTGACATAAAACCCATGACTTCAGTCAACTAGAAAATAATACTATAACAGAGATACGTTTTTGAAGTTGCTGTTTAGCTTCCTATAAGGGGAGAAAATCTCCTGTAGCTCAGATGGGCTTATTTGAAACCAAAGCTTTTGATGTTATAATGTGCAGTCTAAATTCATTAATCCCTCTGTTCAAAAAAAAAAAAAAGGCTCTTAAATAAGTAATAAACATAATAATGAAAATAACTGCCAGGAGGAACATGAGTTACATCACACTTAGTGTTCCAGCTAAAGATGAAAATGAACTTTGGAAACACAGGTTACGCTAAATGAATTTAATTTGTGTTTTGATACCGAATGTTTAAACATGTTGTTATTTCTGGCACCAGGGCTGATAGCTATTAAATGAGAACATCTAAGAACATCAAAGGAACTGGACCTTTTATACTCTTCAGCACCCCCCTGGAGATGTTTATCTGGTCTGTTATCTGGATCCCATACAAGCATCGAACAATGTGCCAGTCTCACCAAGTTACTCGCTTTTCCCAAAAGTTCTGACGCATGCATTTCCTGCGCAAATGTTCCATATTTTAGAGTTCACTACAAGTGCACAAATAAAAGTAGTTTGTACTAACAGAGTTGACTGTAGATACTTGAAGATTTTCTTCTATAAAGTATTTGAAATAGAAAAGAAAACTTCCTTCTGTTTGACTCAAACTAAGTTTCCAGATGTCAGGGTCAAAGGTTGGAGATAAAAGTATCAGGTTTTGGCCTACTCTAACTAGACTCAAGGCCCAAATGTGTGAGATCTTCCCTAGAGGGGGTTTCCTTTTGTACTGGTTTGGTTTTCTTCTTTAGCCTCTCCCAGTAAGAGGTCCCATTCCATGCTGCTGAATTATGATACTTCATCTCAATCGTTAAACAGTAAATACAAGTTTTAAGTGTCTTAACACTTGGCTGTGAGTCAAGCCTTTTAAAATATCTCTTTTTAAAACTTTTCCATTTTTAAGGCAGTTAATTCTTTCTTCCTGGGGTTGCAGTGACTATGCGTGGGTCTTCTCAGCTGACATTATTGAGATTCCTGCTCCAACTAATGTCAAGAGTGTGCAATAAAATGTGGGGCCTTACAATTTATACAGAGCTTCAGAATGTATGTAAATGCTAAGAGGTGTTACTTTGCTCTTAACTTGGCATTTTTCTGTAGCTGAAAAATATGTGACTGTCTGGTAAAGAAATGGTAAAACTGGTACATGAATGAACAGAGAAGCCTAGAAAGGGGTTGAGTTTGCTACTTATTGTTATAAATATTAAGTTTTAAGGTTAAAAGAAAATAAGGAAGGCTGTGTGGACTAATTGTAAGTGTTCACATCTAACTCATCCCTGGTCACAAAGTCAGTTCTTTGGCTAAACTCTGAACATCTACATGTGTGAAGAAAGCACCCCTGTGGTTTTGGTGGGACTGTGAAGACAAGTGACCATGGAAGCATTCTTCCTGTGCTTGTTCTCCATTGCAAAAAAGGTGCTGCTTGATTATGAATCATGACCTCTATACTCATTCTCCTCTGTGCTTCTCTAGGCATCTGCATTCCCATGTGGTACACAAATGTGTGCTCCCCATTCTTTCTCAAGCAATGCTCTCCTGTTTCTGTGCATGGAAGTTTGCCAATTCATCTGCATTTGGCAAAGGCAGAACAGAATTTGAGAAGTGACCAGCTCCATGTATTTTGGGGAGATCAGATTTTTAAAGTGATTAAGACTTGAGGTGGCTGCAGAACAGTGCTTTTGCTCTCATGACCTGTGTTGAATTCTCCCATTACACAAAGCAGGAAACAAAAGCAGGTCCTCCCGAGGTACTAAAAGCATAACTAGTAAAACTGCTAAGGATAACTGAACTGACACGTGCTGATGGATAACTAAGGTAAGGCAGTAAAGGCACATGGTGTAACCTAGAGCCATTGTTCACACTGGAAGAAATGTGCCTACTTCTTCTTTAGTGCAGGAAAGCACTTCAGGAGATAACAAAATATGAGACAAAAAGCATCCTACAAGTTGCTACGTTTTGTCCCTTGCCAATAATGAGTTTTCACCATATGTGTTATAAGATACTTTTTAAGCTATTCAGACAATAGGAACTTGAATACTTCCATTAGGTGGCAATGCTATAAGCAGTTTCAAAGTTGCTTACTTATCTACAACAACACAATTAGGGATGCCAGTGGCACATATGTTTGTAAATCCCCAGAGGAAAGAGGCAGCAGGATAGTCTGCAAGTTACAGCTTTATGGAAAATAAAGCTTCCTTTTGTAAGCTGTCAATAAGGACCTTGCATGAGGACAGTAGCACAGCAAGGCAAGTGAACAATGAAATCAGTGGTGGAAACAGCTACTGACAGAACATTTTGGGAATCTTTAGAAATAGAGGATCTGCTGTAGGCTCAGGGCAGCAATAATTAACAAGTTGGTGTAGCTGTAGGACTTCCTGTGGATAGGGGACTGTCACAGTGGGACTGTGATAAAGACAAGCTCAAAGAGGCATGAGAAGGCCAGACGTATAGGAATGAGAAAAATTTCCATAGTAAAATCCTGGGGTCAGGACGTGCTGGAGTCTTGCTGGTAGTAAAGCAGCAGTAGTTGTGGGCTGGAGCAGAGAAGAAAGTCTGGGTTGGATGAGGCACAGACAAGAAAGAAGGAAGGCAGTTTCAGAATGAGGCTTAGAAATATTTGGCATATTGTATTTGTAAGAAGATTTGTAAACAGTTATTATTTGGTATTGCCAGAGCAGGGAGAAGAGAGTTCTTGTCTGTACTGGTCTGTTGCAACTGCACAAATCATTCTTGTGTGTAATGAATATAATAATGTTATTAATAGAGTGTTAGTTTTGATGAAATAGCCTACATTTAATGTTTTGCACAGGTGCTATTTTATATTCAGTTTCTTTACTTTTTATTCAGGTATTTTTTGCTTCAGATTTCTTTTCTGCTGGTTCATTTTGGTTTCATGAGAGCCCACAGTGTGCTAAATAGTATCATTCGTGCACCTGTGATGCTTTGTCTGAATTTTATTTCTCTTAATTTATCCTAATATTCTGACTTATTTTATCCCTGTCTCTTCTGAAGTTAAATAACTTACTACTAGTTAATTATGCCTGTCAACTTCTTATTGACCACCAACTCTTTAGGATAAAATGTTTTTTTTTGACCTTTGCAAGCCCCAGAACTCAGACTGAGTGGAAGATTTGTGAAGTCAAATTACTTGCAATGAAAAACCGTGTAGTTTCCATCATATGTTCAACATTACACTTATGAGCGTTTAATAAAGGAATCAAAGAACTCAAAACTTTGGGAATTGAGGCAGACTTTCTGGATCTCAGCTAAGAGATACAGATTTAGTGCAATGCTGCTTGCTGCTAATCACACAAGTTGAACCAAACTTTATACTCTTTTAATTAATGAGGTCAAACATCTATAAAATTCCAGTAATATTTTAAAAATTAACCTGGAGTTTTGGAAGTGTAGTTGATTCTTTCTGAGGCCCGCATGACTTAAATTATTTTAAAATGTAGTATCTATTTTCCTATTTGGTTTCATAAACTGTCCTTTTTCATATTTCTATTCTCAGGTCTACTTTTGGTCTGTTACTAAAAGCCAAGGCTAATATTCTTTTCCTAATGTGACATTGTTTCAGCGGAGATTTCAAAGCAAGCAGCCTCTAACAACTACCTGACAATGCAGAATAAATAGAAGAGACTGAGAAACTCCCCAAAATCTCAAATGTTTGGGACTGAACAGTGCAAAAGACAACTGTGTAGCCTCCTTATATGTGCGGAAGAGATTTGCTGGGCAGTTGGACAGGAGCTTGCCTTGTGTGTAGCTGGTCCAGGGGCAGTGAGGGAACAGGATGAAAAGACAAAGCATTACACAGAGAACAATGGCTCATGTTGCTCAGGGACATAGCAAAGGCTGAGGTGTGAGTTCAGCTGAGCGCAGCTAAATAGACTGATCTGTGAAGAAAGAAACAGTTGCTGTTAGATTCTTGCTCTGCTTGTTCTCTGTGTCAGGGACTGGAAGTGATGGGATTTACTAACAGTGTTGGTTTTGCATTTGGTTGTTTGGCACGGCTATGTTTTGAAGGTATTCTGCTGGTTTTATTTCTGGTTAAGTTTACACATTGCAGAGAAAATGTTGTGTTATTTATCCTTCTGTCTCTCCCTTATTACATCTTTTATTTCTAATGGAAGTTAGATTGGTGAAACTTCAAAAAACTGGGTTAGGGTCATGTGATGACAAAAAGGCAGACTACACTCAGTAACTGATATCACTAAATTACTAGGGGAAAAGAGTGATTCAGCTCAGGATGTGCATATATGAATAAGCTTGTGCTAGTAAGTATTTATTTTATTTAAAGATTATTTCTGTTCTTTTATTTCCTCTATCACACCTTTTTATATGTAGCTTTAAAGTATGTTAAATATAATTGAATATAGTGGCTATAAGAGAGCCACTGAATAAAAAAAAACCTACTGTTTGATCATCTCATCTATAAGAAAGGAGAAATACATCCAGCAAAGTCTTTCTGCAGATGTGTTTTTGCTTTTAAAGTCACATATTTCCCTAGTTTGTTTTTAAAGGAAAGGCACAGACTGTTCCAGATTTGGAAATAAATCATCGGGTCACCTGAAACAACAGAAAATGAAAAACAAAAAACTCTCTCAGCTCTCACTTCTTTTCACAGACTGGACCAAATTAATTATACTTGCAAGAACATGACCATTATGAGTGTATATTTTAATAGTGCTATGGCTAAGTATGAGTATACTTGATTATATTCAAAGAGGCTTTATAGAGTCTATCCAGAGATCTGAAGGATACTAATCACAGTAATTTGTCTTTTATATCTGAATTTGAGCTGTAGTTTCTGTTCTAACTTTGGAATCTTTGTCAATGAACTACTTCAGATTTTACCTGCTTACTGACTTTTAATGGCCAGGCCTGTTATGTTACCATAATTGTGGAAGAACTGTGCTAGTGGCCAGAAAGGTTTTCACTGACAGCAAATGCTGTTTGTGATCATCTTAGTGCACACTACAGAGAGGAGCTCTTTAACTCCTGCAGTATGCCCTGATTGGACTAATTCTGTTAAAACCTCAAAGAGTGTTCTCTCCAAGTCCTTTTCTGCCAACTTCAATTCCTCCACACTTCTTAGTTTTCAGTAACGATCAAGTGTAACATAAGTGTCAGGACTTTTCAGGATGTGGGGCAAACAGGGAAAAGAAGCATTGCCGGGAAAGTTTTAAGGATTTAAAATGTCAGTGCTGTGACTGAGAAGCACAGTAAATATCTATTTGGGAATTAATTACCAGAGTTGAATTCAATATCTTAAAGAAATGATTGAAACAGTTTGCTCCAGCTCTCTCATACCCATGCCCTTGAATTTGGCCTTCTGTCACTTTATCTGGTTTAACTGTACGAGCCTAGCGTAGACACCTAAATTTTATTGATGAACTTCTAATGGTGAGGAAATTGTCCAAGTGTACAGCAAATAAGGCTTTGTAGCTTTGGCTATGCAGTGACTCCTATAGAATAACTTCTACTGCTGCCTACAGACTTTTCTTCCAAAGATCCCATCAACTGTGGGTGAAATCCTGATTCCATTGAAGATCTGTAAAGACAGCCGTGGGTTTGAGATGTCATCTTGTGATCCTGACTTGTTTTAATCACCTCTTCAGCTGCTTTAGTCTCTCACTGGTAGTGAGCCCCTTCTTAGAGTTTAACTATTTGCCGTCCTCCTTTTAGAGCATGCTCACAAAGTATTTGTTACGCGTTTTGTTGAAAAATTTAGCTGATGCTAGCACAGAGAACTTAGTAAATCTGAGATGGTCATATTTACATAAGTTTTGTAAGCGTATACATGGGGAGTGGGGTGGGTGCCCAGGGAGGTGGTAGAGTCACTGTCCCCGGAGGTTTTCAAGAACCATGTAGATGTGGCATTGATTGGCGTGGGTTAGTAGTATGGTGGTGATTAGACTAGGCAATCCTAGTAGTCTTTCCAGTCTTTGTGATTCTATGATATAACTGTGCGATATTTGATGGACAGGAGCTCAAAGAACCCAGCAGCAATTCAGCCTCTTCTCTGTGAGCTGCTATCAGCCCCACATAACTCCTCTGTGTCCTCAGTATATCTGTGCCGTAAGTACATGTATAAAAGTATATATTTCAGAAATTTTAATTAATTTAAAATTATTTATCATAGTATTCAGATGGAACTAATTCAAGAAAAGCAGAGAAGTGTATCTGTATCTTTATTTGTGTTTTAGTTGTATTTACAAGTAAATGGAACCAAGCCATTTCTCTTAATAATTTTCTGCTCAATAATACAGTGTATCAATGCAAATAAATTCAATGGGTGACTTTAGGCTTGTGTAAATGGATACTTTCTAGTCAGAGCTCTGTAATAATTATTTTCATAATTTATATATTTTCCCTTGACATTAGCCTTTAACTGAATTTTTAAATTAGTATGTGTTATACTTTAATTTCATTAACGATCCTGATAGTTTCTGAGTGATCCCATTATATTAATCCTTCTTTAACACTGAGTTATTTACTCTTTATTTCTGTAATTTTCTCTGGATATTATTATTATTCCTTACTTATTTGTAGCATCTAACTGATTCTGCTGATACATTAAAGAAGCCAAAAGAAAATTAAATTGCTGCCCATTTCAGGCAGAGAAAATACTCTCACAAATGGATCTGTAGCTAAAGGAGATGTCTAGTAAAAAGTTGTGAAAACAAACAAAATCATTTTTATGCTGAGTAAAGTCTACAAGCTATACATGAAAATAAAACGCTATAGTTACAGTTTTACAGCTCCCAAATGCTGAAGTAAATTAACAACCCATTGGCTTAAATCTAAAATGACTTTTTAAACTCTTTATAAAAGGATCTCTGCAGGTTTTAGCAGTGTTTACAATTTACCACCAGCTACTTGAGAGTATAAAATAACAGAGAGAAAATTTAAAGGAAACACTGTATAAGGAGTTTTTACATCTAAATGTGGACTGGCTTCAATGAGTCTGGAAATGCGATTGTAGTTTAAAGCCCTTGTGGTTCATAATATATATTCCTCTCCCCAAAATAATTTATGTGAGACATTTCTAAATGCTGGATGTTCTTAGAAAAAAAGCTAAAGACACTGAAGACAGCACAAGATTGAATGACAAAATATATATCGTTGTTTGCAGTATTTTTCCTAACAGAAAGAATGGTTTCCTTGCTATATGATACTGCTTGATGTAATGTGCATTACTTTATAATATGTGCCCATTGATTGAGGAGAGTAGCAAACTCCTCTGTGACTGTGGTGTGAAGAGGGCAGGGAAGATTTTCACGGGGAAGATTCATAAGGACTGGAATGGAAAAGAACTGATCCTATTGATGTTTTGATGTTTGGCTTATGTTGTAAATGCAGTCTGGTTCACAGCTTTGCCAGATCAGGTATAGGGTGTCCTTCAAGGACGTGCTTCCCAAGGAAGCATTTTCTCTCTCCAATTCAGCAGTGGCAATTTATGTGTTACGGCCTATTTTCAATCTTGATGTTTGCTCTCTGGTTGTCATCTGCACTCTACGTGGTTTCTATATTGGAAATGAAACTGTTCAGTTCTGGAAAGCGTGCAATAACTGCAGTCCAGTGTTGCTGTGGCAAATACTGGTTACTGATAACAGCACAGTGACTCAAATTAAATTGGCTGTCTTATCCTTCACAGTCCTGTTACTGCAGTCCTACTCAAAGTATTGGGCCATATTCTTCAAGGTTACACTATATGTAGAGATGATGCTGTCTTACATGATTGTCTAAAGATAATATACAGTTCTCTATAAAAATCTAGCTGCAAAGCAGCATCCAGGAGCACACTGCTAGCTTGTTGGCTCTTTCACTTGCACCGAGTTTTGAAGTTTTTTAATGATAATAAAAGTGAAAATGACTCCATCTGTTAAGAGGAATGTTTACTCTTCTGTACTAGGAAGCTTGCATCTCTCTGCTGCTTATTGTCAGTTTTAGTTTGTCAGTTTTACATCAAGCAGCAGGAAAAAGGAAGCATAAAAATCAAAATGAGCCGAAAAATACCTTTCAAGCTGATTTACGGAATACAATATATTACTGAAAAGGATCTGCTTCCTTTGATGTTATCCAACCTTCCATACAGTGCATAGTTTATGGGTATGAGTGGTAGGTGATTCTCAGAAAAATGCATGCTCTCCAAACAATAACAATTTGAATAGATTAATTCCAAATGCTCTAATAGTCTCTCTATATATTGTATTATAATATTGGTAGAGAAATCAAAAAGACAGTGAATAGTCTTGGAGTTATCTGAATTTTGTGCTTTGCATTTTAGGCTGATGCTGTCGCCAAAATTGAGATAACACAGTTTGCAAAACAGCTAGGAGAAATGCCCTTGAAAATCCGACAAGGTCAAAGACCTTGCAGTTGATTTCTGTAGGAGGGCTCCAGCTAGTAGCTCAGTTTTCCTGCAACATAACAATCCCTGTTACGTGCAAAGAACCTAGACCATATAGAAGTAAGGACAATCTTCCACTGCCTTGTTTTTTTCCTTTTTCCCTGTGGCTTTTGGAACATGTGGTTTCCCTTTGCAAAAAAATAAAAAATGTGGAGGTGGGACTCTAATCAGCTGTCCTTTCTTTAGGATAAGGTTCACCTCTTCCCCTCCTGTTCTATGTCCTGCTATCCTTCAAGGTAAAGAAGTGGTATCTCTGAAGTCTTTTGTCATTTAGCAGCTGTGGGAATTTGATTCATTTTGCCTTGAGTCACAGAGAGCCCTTCTCATCCAGTAGCTAACCTCGCCTAATTGTTGGGGTCTGTGCCCACCCAGTGTGCCCGTGCAAGGGCAGTTGATGCCAACACACAGTATGACTGCAAGAAGCTCTCTGAACTGCAGGACATCAGTGTGTGCCTGGCTGTGATCTGACTCATGCATGATGTGGGATTCAGGCATTCATCACGTGGTAGCTGCTCTCTGGCTTTGGAGGGAGAGGTGACCATACAACCAGGGCAAGGGGATTTGAAAATCCTGGTTTCTACGTGTCCTGAACCATTTCTACCACCTTCATGTGGTGAGATACTGTGGGAACATAGACCCATGCTTTGCCCTGGAACTAAGCCCTCAGTAACACTGAAGATTCATGCAAAAATCTGCAGTAGAGACAAGCTTCAAACCTATTCTGTTCTAGTTTTTCTAAAGCCTAATATGGTATATACCCCAGCCACTAATCAGATAGTGTTTTGCGCCTTGTGTAGTTCCCCCTATGACTGTGAGGCTTTTATTTGCTGCATTTTCACAATGGAATAACCAAGTATCCATTCCTAGGTGATGTTCAGAAAGACCAGGATTTCTCGATGCTATGATTTTTAGTCTTACTCTTTCCTGTAACTTCTGTTTTTGAATAGCACAGTTTCCTTTCACAAAAGATGTTCAGAATGTAACCAATCCAGAAACAATGAAAGAAGTTCTATTCAGCTGTATTGATTAACATTTTTTGTTCTGTGTTGACTTTTGTCCTCATCCATGTGTTAAATTTCACGTATCAGGCCAATCTTAGTAAGCCACTGGTCATAAGTAAATTTAGATCTACTGGTATTGATAAAAATTAGTTTCTTAATTAGTGACTTTGGATTTCACACGCATCACTGCATGTAGGATAAGGCTGTCATGTAGTGCACTTGTTGGAGCAATGGATTGTCTCCCTTTTGCTGTTTGCTGCATGAAGAATACTAGAGGTCTAAACCTATGCCCTTATTGGTTACTAAAAAAAAGTGAACATCATGGAAACTGTCTGGAAACAGAAGAACAGAAGCAAATACAGTGGCTGAATCTGTTCTGGAGAAGTTTCAGAATGCTTGTGGGGTTTTTGTTTGGTTGATTGTTGTGTTGGGTTTGTTTATTTGTTTTTTAGATTTATGCTGTCAGCTGCTAATTCAACACTTCAAGTTATCATTATGCACAGCACGCTTTGGAAAAGGCTACTTAATGAAGTAAGCAATCTGTTGATGGATATTTGAAAAGAAAGTAAAAGTCTTTTTTTTGTCTTTGAGCTATATGTAGGATCTGAAAGGCATTTGGGAGCTAGAAAGGTACCAGAAATCCAATGGGTATAAGAAGAATTACCGAGTTCTCAGCATTGGTCCTGTCTTAGGCTAGTTTATTATATTTGAAGTTTAGAATTTAAACAATATATTATCATATTTTGATGATTCCCACAGAAGAATGAAAATAAAAAGTGCTTAAAAACAAACATATACTTACATTTTGGCAGGTAAGTCCTTCTTAGTTAACACTTCACAGAAATTACTTGTATGTACTTGACAACAGCATACATTTTTCATAAATCTGTTTCTTGTGTTCTCAGGAAAAATATAAGGAAAGAACAGCAAAAAGGAATATGACAAAGATGACATCTTGGCAAACTCACTGAACTTATTATCATCCACAGTGGGGAAAAGAAAGGAATATCAACCAAACATAACTTTCAGTCATTCTTTATTCCTCTTTCTCCTAATTCTGAGACAATGGCTAATTCCGACTTTTTTTTTCTTTTCAATGCATGGAAAGGGTATATCATCTTTTCTGCTAACTTACTACCTCTTTTCCAAGTTCCTTTTGTGTCTAAGATAAGTGATAGAGTTCATTTCGGGGTGGATGATGCTGATGCCTTTCTATAATCAGAAATATTTGTAATAGGTCTTCCAACCTTCCCATCTTAAATCATACTATTGTACTACTGTCTGCTCATGTCTTATTTTATGGTATTAAATTCAGAGTGTTTGGCCCTCACTTTTAAGACCTTACTATAAGTTTCTTTATGTGTATTCATATACATCCTTTGTTTTTGTTTTTTTTAACCATGCCATGAGGATAATATGTGGTGTAATCAGTGCACTAATGTGAGGATGAAAGTTAATTTTGTTTTACTGTGGTCTCATTTATAAGTAAAACATTACCCAAAATGCTTTGTAATGACCTCTTCTGCTGTTGCCCAAGGAGCAGTGCTCTGATTCAAATCCTCATCAGGGAGCACATCCTCACGCTCCTTAGGGGGAAAGCATCTGCTCTTAGAAGTCCAGGATCTTCGAAGTTTAGCATATAGGCTATGTGAGTGAGGAACCAACTACTAAGGGATCTCAGTGACAGGGAAGAAAAGGAAAGACAGATGACATTATGCACAGATCTTCACACATAATTTCACATGCTGGAGCACGCTGAACATGGTGTTGCTAAGTGTGTGGAAAGATTATCATGCAGCAGCCACAAGGATGATCTCCTTGCTTCTCAGTTTGGAAAGACCTTTACATTTCTGACATCCTTCTGTAATGATGTCCAGCTGTGAATTGAAGTTGCATATTTTATGGAAGTATTAACTTTAAGCAGACAGTATAAACAGTGCCACGTACCAAAGCTTCAGTTGTTTGAATCTTATCAGTGCATATTATGCAGCTAGCAAGCACTGCACATCAGAAAACAATTTCCACTGATCTACTGCATTTAGGGTATCCAGTTTTTGTTGAGTTCATCCTGTCTGTAGTCTAACTTCCTGTAGCACACAATTTACATGGTACATAGACACTTCAAAAATAACAACTAAATTTGTTTTGGTTTTGTTTTATTTAAAAGCTATTTCAAATTGCCCAGGCATATTTTTGTCCCATATCACCAGCAGGACTCTTAAGCTCAGAATATATTATTGGTTTCTTGATGTGTTATGTGTTATCTGACATCTGCTTTCTTTGTCATGCCAAATCCTCCAAGCAATATCTTGAAAGACCTGAAAGATATTTTAAGTAGTAAACATCTTCTGGCAACAATACTTAATTTCATCACTACTCTTAAAAATTTTGTCTGCATGTTAATTGCCTTCTGAGTTTCCATACGGTCTCTCCATTGGTATTTAGGATTTTTTTTCCTCTTTTTACTAGGCACATCATGTAGCTGATGCCATAACTTTCAGGAAGATAGTTATAAAAAGATAATAATCTTTGTGATTTCCTCTCCCTTATTTCCTTCAGGCCAACCTCCTGAACAGAAGAAAAACTAAATTGTTGATGCATGAGAAAACAAATACAGTGCTTTTATATGTACTGTAGTTTGCATTTTTCTCTATAGCACTTTCTTAAAAACGTTATTGCAGTTATCCTAATTACATAGCTGCTGTCTGACCAGAAAACAAAACAACAACAACAACAAAACAACCACAAGAATTCAACAAAAAAAAACCTTCAGCAATTCTCTGAGGACTGAGTTGGGCTGTGATGTTATTTTGTCTAGCTCTGACCTTAACCTGGACTGAAGGTTATCTAAAAGCAAAAAGCGACTCAATCCAGTAGTAATAAACTTTGGTATATCCCTGCTAAGGTTTTAAGATTTTTCTACAGATCCTGTCTGAATGTCAGTCCAGGACCTCAGTTTTCCCATTCATAAACCGTGTTAAGTCACTGGATTTGGGATCTGCAAATGCCGTGTGCCTGTAAAAGGTACCAGATATCATGGTCTTTGTGTTCATTTCAGTGCTAAAAGGATTTTCTATCACCCTTTGCTTATGAGTACTCAGCTATACAAGCTTGCAAGTAAGCACAAAGAAGAAACCCTTTTTCCTTCTCAGTAGTACAGTTTTTTTCCTGCCTGTATGGATATACGGCTCACAGGCACAGCTATAGGTTATAGCTCTGGACTTCTTCTCACACCAGGGCAGGAAAATATAGATGCCACGAATGGGTGGCCTCTTTCAGCCCTCTGAGCTGTCCTGATGCTGGGCCAGCTGTACAAGAAAGACCGTCAGTGAATATAAGGTAGCTGATCTGTTTGCTTGCCTTTGGTTTCTGTTTCCTGGAAAATCCTGGTTTGAATCAGACACCAGCATTTATCTGTAATGGATTTCCTTTTAGTGTGTCACAGAAAAGAGTTAGAAATAAATATCTACATGTAGCTATGTGATCTTTGAGGAAGAGCTGGATCTGTGCATTAGACAACCAGGATCTGTGGTGAGGTGAAGGATAGGAACAAGCATGAGATGTTTTCATTCTGTCTATCTAATGGAAACGCTAGTGAGCTCAATGCTATGCTAAAATGGATGGTTTTTGATCTGCTCAGAGCATGGGCAGAACGTGGTCTACTCCAAAAATACCACAGAGATATACCTTGCAGTCCGAAAAGCCAAAAATCCATTCCTATGAATTACACTTTGATATTTTCCCTTTCAAGTCGCCAAAAATTCAAAGAACTCTAGAATCCATGCATGAGTTTTTTCCAGAATATCATTTTTAATTTCTCTGGATTTCTACATTGCTTTAAAAAAAAGAAAAATAAAGGAGAGGAGGAAGTAGAAATTTCAAGAAGGAGTGATACCCCTATGAAAAACATAGAGAAAAATATCTGTAAAGCTGAATACCTCACTTCATAGTGCAAGCTGGTTTCCAAACAAATGGACAAAATGAGCCCAGCTGTCTCCTTTGGGGAATTATAGGCTGCAAAGCAAAAATGGGCTGTGTGGTTATGTGTGTGCTGGAATCTGGGGTGGTGAGAAAAGAGAGATGCCGTTTAATCAGCATATGCTAGAAGTGGGAAAGCTGCATTAATTTGGTGTCTAAGTCCTATCCACCTCTCCATTTCACAAATTGTCTCTTTCATATGGATATAGAGTTGACCTTGCAGGCTTTTAGGCTTCGGGTGGACGGGGTCACTCAGGGCCCAAGCCACCGCTCAACCTCCCCCACACATACCCCAGTTATATCTTTTTACTATCTCTGCTGGACACCGCACCTTTCTGTAATTATAAATGTCTGCTTTCTGTCACTTCAAAGGTTTCCCAGCACTGGGAGTCCTTCTTCAAAGACTTTACATTGCTGAAGAACCTCTGTCATTGACAGGAGGTCCGTCTTTGAAGTTTTTCATGCCATTTATTGATTTCCCCTTTTTAGGATGTTCATATTAGAAAATATTTCACCGTGTTTGAAAATCTGTATATTTTTATGTTGTTGAGGAGCTACCTCTTTGAAGAAACAACACTGTTGCTGCAGTGCCTCTGTATGAAGAAATCTGATAGTGTGTCTGCTGTATGCTTTGTGTTCCTTCAAGCCCTCATTTTCAGAAAATTCCTCTCTTTGTTTCTTTTCTACTTCTAGGTACTGTCTAGTACTTAGGTAATGGAGTTTCAGACAGATTTATGTGAATAGAACCTAATTTAGGTTCTATCTATGCACTTAAAAATTTTTATATGCTCAATAACCTATTGAATTAGCAAATAAAATTGAAAATAATATCTTTAGTTTGAGCAAATGAAAACAGTGTATGCATAATTAAGTGGCAACTCGGGAAATGTCTCCAAAAATTAAGTAAGTTTGGACATTTCAAAGGGGAGATGCCCCAAACCACTCACAGCTTTGTTCATTTCAACCTCTGACACTGTGAAGATTTCCAAGGACTTGTCTTCTGAACATGTTTACCTTGTGAGGTGGCTTCCTGGGCAAGTTTACATTGCTTATATATTCTTAAGAGGAAGCTTTTGACCTTGGTTTACTTCAAAGATCTAATAGTTTCTCTTGCTTCCCTTCCACCCCCAACCCCTGTTTTGTCATCTCCCCTTTCTTTGCACGTAGGTTAATACAGACCTTTTGTTATAAATGATCAAAAGTTATGGAGTATCGTCTTATTCTCTGTATGCCCTAAAATACCATAGTCTCTTCTGATCTATTGCAAAACAATGAAAAGAACTGCTTGGAGTATGTATGTGAGTGTATGGAATGTTCTTGAACAGATGTGTTTTAGAACAGAAAAGCGTTTTTCCCTAGTGACATGTTTGACTTCAGGCATACCTAAATGATATCTTCCACTGTGTCACTGGAAACTACTGCAGTAGTCAATTGTATCTGAGAAGAGTATGACTTGAAAAGGCATAATTCATACAACACCTGGGCAAACAGCCAATTTTTCTTCCTCAAAAAGTTTTAACTGATTCATTTAAAACTTGAATGGGGCAAAGCCTCTGAGAAAATTGCCTGATATGGCAGGTGGCAGAGTGTCCACATACAAGCATGCCATGAAGATAATCCGAAATCAAAACCGAGCCTGAATACTGAAGTTAATGTATTTATACTGTGGCAAATATGATCCAAAGCTGCATTGTGCGGCTGTGAAAGTATACGGGTAAATTAAAGATCCGGTTCTTCTGCTGGAGATGGCAATCTACAGAAGGAAGGACATATTGTTTTGATATTAGGAACGTTTTATTCCATTTAAGAAGCTGATGTTACACTAAAAACAAATAAACATCTTTTATAGGTGTCAGACCAAGAGAATATCCTGGCTTCCTGCTCAGAGACAGTGACATGAAAGACAAGCCATGTTCTGGATGGCCACACACAGCTGTCACACCACAAAATGAGGAACGTTTCGATCAGCTTTTCCACGTGAATTGGCTCATAATGGTGAGTATGTTGAAAAATAGTATTTTGCAGCTGAGAACTGGCTCTATCAAATAGTCTTATTGTGCTCTTCGTATCTGTTGTAATTTCTGTGGAAATAAATAGGAGGCGTTATTTTTGAAGGGTCCAACATATATGACAAGGTTTTTGGTCCTTTGATGTCTCCATCTGCAGCCAAAGGGATTCTTTCTGCTTGTATTTGTTTTCTGGGCTTGTGTAGTGCAGAAATATTTGTCACTGCTGGATGAAAAAGAAATGACTGTTTCTCTGTCATCACTCTTTTTAAAAGCTTTGACGCCAGTTTTTAACAAAGAAATTTATGAAAATGAGATTAGAATATTGTTCTGTCTGCTGAGTTGTCACTGACATTACTATAAAATTAAGGAAAGGAAGGAAGGTACAAAAGTTTGAGGTATATATTTATCCCATAAGTTTACAGTTTGCATAGAATAATTTTATAATGGATGGCTGCTTGTAGTGTTTTCCTCTGTGCATCATTAATGTGATACTTCTTTCCTTGTCACTAGATTTAAACTGTAGCATCGTTAAGACAAACATCCTCCTTCAGCTATTTCCATTATACTGCATACTATTATGAAATGAAAGGGATATGTTGTACTTTATCTCTTTATATATTATAAAAATAATGAAGAGGATAATTATCGAGGCTGTAGTGCAATTTCATGGCGTTGCTGTCAGTTACAAACTGCTTGAGTTGCATTCCTTTGGTATAAAATGTCAAGAAAACCCCATGATTGAAAACAGTCATCTAATTAATTTCTCTCTATTATTAGTTTCATGGGTTGTGTCTGTGCAGAACGCTCACTGATGGTTAATAGAGAATGAAATGTAGACAGTCCAGTTCTAGCTTTTAAGTTCTGAGTATCTTTTCATGCCCAACCTTTCATTGTGCCTATAAACGCAAATTAGCACTTTCAAAAAGCTGAAACTTTAGGTCTGGTATTTTGTGCACAGACTTTGCTGGGTGTCTGTTTTATTGCATCTCTCTCCACTAGTTCAATTCAAAGCTGAGAGTTTATATTTGAAGGCTTACTGGTATTACCAATTTCTTGGTGTGCAAAATTTCTTCCACAGCCATAGGGTACCATGCTCTCTGAACCTCTGCCTTCTCGCGCTGATGGACCTTAACATTTGTTTCTTTGTATAATCCCTGCAGATTTTATGTTGGGTTTTTATGCAACAGCAACCTTGCTGTTTGTAGGATAAGCAGCCACCTTCCTTATTTTCAGTTTTGGAAACTGCATTAGTAAAAATGCCAGGTTTATCATGTTAAAACTTATAATGTTATAATAAGGCCACTTATATGGTATTTTATGGTAGGTAGTGGTGGTAGCTAACATGCCTGAGGATGGGCAGAGAACTAATTGCAGGGGAGCAGCACAAGCAGGAGCTGAAAGAAGGTCCAGTCTTATGTGGAGGGGAGAAATCTGGAAGATAAGTACAGCTCTGTAGCTACTCCATGGCTGCCATTTATAACCAGGCTCTGAATTAGAATTCACTTGTGCTGCATGAAGATGTGGGAGTTCCCATTGAATTCCACAAGCCCAGTAGCTCACCTCAGCAGAAGCTTATTTATTTTGGTACTGGCATTCAAGTTTACACTATCTCCTTTAAGAAATGTGAAACTTCTCCTTTTCAGAAATAACAGAGATTGTCGAAAATTTTAACAGAAAAGTTGTAGATCTCTCTCTCTTTTTTTTGTTCTCTTCCTCAGTTAAGCAGAGTGCCATGACACTTGAGTTTTCATAGCAAGAGAATTATGATATTTTGTACTCTCACAGTCTCAAGCATCCTGTGTTATCCTGTGGGAAAGACCTGTTAGTATAGTGGAGATCTGTTTTACATAACGATATCTGAGCTGCAAAGGAATTAGATAACTTGCCCAAAACATGGAAAAAAGACTGAGGCAAAACAGTGCTCTTAGCTCTCAGATCACAAGTCAGAGCTCTAACATCTGCATAGAATCATAGAATTGCTTAGGTTGGAAAAGACCTTCAAGATCATCAAGTCTAACTATAACCTTAACCATACTACCCTAACTGTGACAACCCACTGCTAAATCATGTCCCTGACAACCACATCCAGACAGTTTTTAAGCACTTACAGGGATGATGACTCAACCACCTCCCTGGGGAACCTATTCCAGTGCTTAACAACCCCTTCTGTAAAGAATTTTTTCCTCACATCCAACCTAAACCTCCCTTGGCATGTCCTTTCTGCTGACATATTGATACTTCAAATTCCAGAACATCTGGGGTGAAATCATGGCGTATTTGGGCCTCGTGGTAGTTTCTAGGGAAAGAGAGGAGGCCAGGACTTTACAACTGATGATTTCAGTATTCTCTGTAATGGTATTGCTCAGTGCATTGTATTCAAAAAGAAAATTGTCTGGTCTCCTGCTTTTGTCTTTTGTCTTAACTAATGCTACCAAAATGTTCTAGCAAAATCTTTCTTTTTATAGAGGGGAAAATGTCTCACTAAACTAAGTGAAAATCTGGAAATCTTCAGCTTAAAAGTTCGTGTTTAAAATCTAAGGCACCCTTTCCCAGTTTTACCCTGGACCAGAAGTTCTTACCAAACTTCTTGCCATTCTGCTTTTCTTGTTAAGGGAAATCATAGTTTTTCAAAATTCCCTGCAAGTATTTATTAATGTTGACAACTTTTGCTTTCCAACATGACACTGCCTCCTGCAGGCTAAGATATAAGTACTCAGTATAATTATGGCAGACCATAAATAATGAATATACCTATCAAGGCTTTGCAGAATTGCTTATGACATGAACATAAAATGTTCTGAGAATAGGAGAGGCAATTGCTTGGTATCAGCTGTTAAATTCTCTAATTTATAAAGAGGGAGTTAAGCTTTGGTTTGGACCATAGAGTACGGTTGTTAACACTGCAGGTTTGTGCCTGTGTGGGCTTTCCTCCACTTCGGGACAGACATTTGTGCAAAGAAATCAATTGTTTTTGTTCATCCACAGCTACTGCTGCTGTGCTGCAAATCCTCTGAGTTCTCCTGAAATCACTGGGTTAGCCGGCTGCTTACCTAGAATGGTTGGCAGCGTGGCTGAGAGCTGCTGCCAGGTATTCCTGGTACATTTGGCAGCTCAAATGAGGAATGAGTTAATATCTTTTTCCAGGACTCAGTGTTGCATTTAAGCAGAACCCTGCACTGAAGGGAGCCGCATCCCTTCAGTCATATTGCCTCGAGGAATCGTGCCTCAAAATTCAGAAGCCCTACTAGGGGTCCTGGCAGCCCAGAGAAGTCCTTTGCTGCACCACTTCAGGGGATGAAAAATCTTTCTGTTTGTGTAGGCAGCCAGACTGGTGGCCAAAAGGTTGGGTGAATTTCAGCCACGGTCCTGCTTTTCCCTCACCTCGTCTGTCCTGCATTTGTGTGCTGTAGAAGAAGGGCATAGCAAAAAACCTTGTTGCCTCCTTGTTCTCTGGTGGTAATAAATCTATGGGACACCTGGACATCAGCTGATCTTTAATTTGGAGTGTTCACAGAATTGTGAGCAGTATTAGATGTCAAAGGGAGGAATTTAATTTTACAAGGTCATTTGCTTCATAGGTCTGTAATCAAACAGTGCATTCAAGAACTCACTTTATTTCACAAGTAGTCCATTTAGTCTGATAACTGGAACCAGAAGCACCTGCTACAACCAACCAACCAACAATCACTGGCTACAGGATAATCTATCCTGAATGTTTAAGAAACAAAACTTGGATTCTTCTGTGAACTTGAAGGTTTGTCTCTTTCTCAGACTTCATACTGTGACAATCTGGATGTATCTTTAAGTTGCATCTGTCAAGTTCAGTAACAGCTTCAAAATAGATGGGTGTGTGTGGCTAGGACCACCTGATTTTCCAAGGGCTGAGTATTTGTTTTGGTTAGACAAGTGTCTGTCTGGAGTCATGCTACTGTAATTGTTTGAGTTAGTTCTTTGTCAGTGACGATGTGGAGGAACGCTGGTGTTCAAAAACACTGCTTACTTCTGAGTGATGAAAATCTCTTTATCACAATAGCGAATTCTTAAAGCCTTGTAAATCTTAGGCAGGAAGATGGATTTAAGAAAAAAATCCAAATAGTAAAGAAGCCAATCCTTGTAAGTAAAGATTGTGTTAGAGTCTGTCTGGAGAGTGCTTTTGGAAATTCATTCTGAGTCTATCATAAAACAGATCCTGAAATCTGCGAGGTTATATGGAATGGTTCCCTGATCTGAGCATGGTGTGATGTTTGCAAATGACTGTTTTGTGTATTGTGCTTTGCCAAGCTCATTTTGTAAGATCTTCAGTGTGTTACAGGCTTGAAATGCTTGGTCATTATTTTTATCTCAGGGAGTCTGTTGATTTTATGATCTGCATTCCCCTTATGAACTCTCCGAGTCTAATTTCTTTGCTTACCTTCAACTGAGGCATTTCATAGTTATACAAATATGTGTTTATCTCTTTCTCTGCTTGAGGCTGTTCTAAACTGCCAGGATCTCATGAAGGGCTAATTTCAGTAATGCGTAACACTCTGAATGCATCTGCAAAGGTGGCAAGGGATAGAACACAGAAAGCACTCTGAAATGCTTTGGAAATGGAGTAGCAGTGAAGAACAGTGGCAATAATGTCAAAAACAAACAACGAACTAAACAAATAAATATTGTCATAGCAAGAATATCTCTGAAAAAATCAGGATAAATTTTATGTGCAGGCAAGGCTCTCTGTTCCTCTGGCATGAAAAGCTGCCTGTTTTCAGGACTTGCTCTGCATATGTAATTTGTAACGAAAGTCACTCCCGAAATAGCTCTCCTGGGCCTATCTCACTTCTCATCTCAGCTTGCACAGTGATCTTCTCTGTGGATCCACTTAGCAGTTGTCCATTTCACTGATTTTGTTTTACTGTTTTCCAGAAAGCGAGGACTTTTAATTTCAGGTGCCATCAAATGTATTTGCTAGAGCTCACCATCTGGCAGTTGGTTTTCCTGCCCTTGTCTTCATGAAAAAATAGTTTGTCAAGAATGAAAATAAAAAGAAAGCTTCTCTGGAATCTCCTTGTGAACAACTGGGGAGACAGCCAATCTGGTTTTGTTTACATTGTTTTGAAACTATCTCTAAGTATCATTTAGGTCTCTTATTTTTGGGGACTAGTTTACACAAGTAAATAATCCTTTGACCTCAGTCAGACAATTAAAATGAGTGGGTAGTATTTGGCTTCAGATTCAGACCGTGCCCCGGTCACGCCTAATACAACACTGAGTGTTGGCAAGGATTAAAAACTAAGTATTTCTAGCTGGTTTTCTCTGTCTTCCATGTGTACTCAGTAAGAGTACATAACAAATAGCAAAGATTTAAATAGTAAAAATAGAAAATGCTGTTGCTTACTCTCGATGCACTAAAAGGGGCTATGGACTTGTTTATTGTGTAAAGCCAAAGTTGGTATCTTTCTTCACCCTAGAACCTTTACTACTTTATATTTTTGTTATATTTTGTTATCTGTGAAGCAGTGGTGAATGGAACTGCTACCGTCTGTAATGTTTGTAATCTACATATTTGATGTGCATTTTAAATGGGTATATGTACATATACGAGAGAGGGGGGGAGAAGAAGCAGTTTAAAACATCAAGTACTCTAAGTTCCTGGCACAGTTTGAGTACAGAGGTTTGTATGTATATAAGGAAGGAGGAGGGTCATCACGTTGCTTTCATTTTAAAATTCTTTGTCTGTCCAAAAAGAAATGAGAATGATCCCATACTAAAGTAGCAGGATAGTGAAATTATGAAAACACTTGAAACTTCAGCATGTCTTTGTACAGTAGTAATTGCAATATCCAGAGCCTGTATTCTCTCTTTAACGATTATGACAGTAAGATCAAGAAATTTGATGTGAAACTTCCTCATAAGAATGACTATAAGAGCACACTTCTATCTGTAGGATAGCTGCAGTTGGGGAAGTATGTCTCCCCAAGTTCCGTGCTGTTTTAATACTAAACATTTTTCTCCTCTCATTGTGTCTTCTGTGCTGCTGTGCCACAGTTGGCCTTAATAAATACAAATAAGATAAAATTAGATCCTTTAAAATCAGGAATAAGTGCAAAACTGAAATGTTGCTGTGTGGCTCAGCCAACCTAAGAGAGAAGAGGCATTTCATCTTAGCATTTTCACTCTGATTCCAATAAAAAACTTGAAGATAGAGGAAGGTTGGTTTTGTTTGTTATCCCAGATGGTTTGAAACATTAAAAATCTACAAGGCTGGAGTCTGGCATTGCTGCAGTCCAGGTAGAACAGCAGGAGCTATTGTAATACAGTGAGAAGGTTTCAATAAATCTGAAACTGTTACAGCAGCAGTGGGGTACTTTCAAAATAATTCCTATTTCTTCTGGAACAATTTTTTAATTTAAAGTATTTATGAAGTAACAGGCAGCAAGAAGTAAAAGTGGCAGTGTTTTCGGTTCTTAACTCATACCCACAATTTAGTTCAGTTCGGGGTAGAACAGCTACAGTAGCACATGAGAAACACAAGATAATGACAGAGACTTAGCTAAGAATACAGAACATCTTGTATTTCTAATTGCATCCATCTTGTAAATGAACAGAAACTCTAATTGAGGAAAAACTTATTATGGGAATCGCTAGCAACTAAAAGCTGTCTTATGAGCAGTAAATAGAATAGATGGTATTTGTCACAAATCAAATTTGCTCAATTATTTTGGCAATACATCAGCAGAGTTTTTGGGAGCTACAGATGTGCTGTATTTTCTTCTACTAAGGAACTCTTTTAATAACATTTTTCTATACAGAATTCTGGGCATAAAGATGATAAAAGTCAGTGTAATTTAGTCAATTTTCAACCGACTTCATAACGTTTTACTACAATAAACTTGGCGCAGGTAATGGATAAGAGTGTATCTTAAAGAAGCTTCTAAAAGTCTGATGAATTAATTGCAAAATAATACTGTGTGAAGGGGCTGAATGCTTTGAGGTGATGTATCTCTTCTGAGAAATATCAGACAACTTAGATCTTATCTAGACGGTGTAGAGATCAGTAAAACCCTAATAAATAACATCCCGTGACTATAGAAAATATGTGCTGAACAATAATGCCATTTATTGTTAAATAAATCCCAAACAGCATTTGTTTTTATTCTGGTGAGACAAGGGTAGGGGATGGATGTAGAGACAATGTGACCTGTATGAAGCACAGGAGCAGAGAGAGTATTATTTATTGCATGCAAGCAACTGGCATCCAATTTCACAAAAGTAGAAAGAGAATTTAAATGGTGGAAATTTGAATCTGCCTTTGCTGTACTCTGCAGTGTTGATAGGCTTTGAGGAGAGTGGTATGTAGGCAAAGGCATTGGGATTCTCCTCCCAGTTTAATAAAACCTAACACCAACATTTCCATCCTTTATCTTAAAATTTAAAATGCTTTGCGGGGTCACTGTCTGGTCATACTGGTCTCCAGTTTAATTGCCTTGCATCATGAAAAACTGCTATATCAATTGAGTTTCTCAGTATGTAGACTGGATAAATCTACCCCATTAAATTAACCAATTATACAATATGCTCACCAAATTCCAGCATTTCAAACTTTGCAAAAGAATGGCACAGTCTCATCTCCCATTTCACCTTCTGTATGCTACAGCCATTAAATAAATTTGGATTCAGATGTGCCTGAAAACTTTTTATGAAGGAAAAGCTTGTGAAAGAGGAGCTCATTGCCATACAGCTGAATCCTTCTTTCACAGCAGCTCCATGTATTCATTTCCTTTGGCAAATCAGCACGGAGAGGGAGAGAGTCAAAACTTGCCTATAATTTTCTTTGCTCCTACAGACCGAGGGTGGGGTTATTCCGGGAGCACAAGGCATGTCCTTACACATGGAAATGGAGCAGAGTGTGCAGCTCCCCTTGTGGACAAAATGCTTTGGAATAAAGGATATTTCAGTCTGCATTAATTAGTGCGTTGATTATTCTAGAACAGAATCAGTGCACTAATTACTCCTACAGTGTCCATACAGGGACAAACAGAAGGCTATTAAAGAATGGCTTATTCTGCAACAGCTATTTTGGTCCATTTCCTCATATGGGCAAATACTACTGCTGTTGTCAGCAGGTAATGAGTGTATAGATGGAGAATGTGGATGGATTGCATTAATGATCTCTTCCCATTAGTGCTTCTTTGTGCTTCACTTTTGTTCACTTGCAGAGTTAATTGCTTAAGCCCCCCACCCCTTAAGTCTGGCACATTTCTAATCCTAACTTCCCAGTTCTTACACAAAGACCCTCCAAACTTCCACAGATGTCCCGCCCTCAGACAGCTGAGCAAAGCACTGCATGTACCTGACTGTAAAAGTAGAATTGTTGGTTTTCACTGGAACATGTTTGTTTTCTTCTCCTAGATGTTAAAGGTTGTAGTACATTGAAGCCTTTTTATATGTCTTCCTCGGGATAACTTCAAAAATTAATTTTGTGCTTGCTTGAAAATTTCCTGGAAAATTCACCTTTTTGATTGTTTCGGGAAGACTGAAGATGAAAGCTGTGGGAGCTACTGGGTGAAGGGTAAAAGAAGGGTCCATACTAGGCTATATTTCTCCCTTACAATAAATCAATGCTTGATATTCAGGAAACATTTCATATCTTTAGTTCTAAACTCAGTGTATTTTCACCAAGGTCACAAAGCAATCAATATTGGCACTAATGTCACTGGCTTACTTGGCACAAACCCGGTTAAACTTAGTTCTGAATGTGTGTAGCAAGTTGAAGATACAACCTACAGGTGGAGCATGGCAATACTAAGGCTTTAATATAGCAAACCTGTTCTGGGGAAAGAGTTTAGCCATTTAAAAGTATGGAAATTGCAACTCAAGGGGTGAGTGAGAAACAGAGGGAATTGTGCTATAGTGACTGAGGTTTGTTTGTAATCTACCTAAATGGGGTAGTGTTTATTTCATTACAAAAAGCTGTTAAGTACTATCAAGGCCTGTGATAGAACTGGCTGAAAGATAGTGCTCTATCTGTTCCTCTGTGACTTTTAAAAGCAACTTTTCCTCAGTGAATAAATTTCCCACCTAGACTGACTAATGCATTCCCACTTAAAATCAGATTTCACTGTGCATAACTTTCTTTTCCTAAGAGTGCGTCATAAAGCTGTAATTTAGGTGATACTGGCTTGCAAACATGAGTTAGCAGTGTGCCCAAACTATGATTTCAGTAGAACAAATACCACTGCTTTGTCATCACAGTTAAAAAGCAGCCTCTCAAACAAGATTATATTTAGAAATCTGTCTTCATAGAAGAGAGATGGAAATACTAAGAGTATGGGTCTTTTTTGTCTGCTTGTTCTTTCTCTGTTATTGTGCAGTTCTGTTTCTCTCTGCTTTGTGCACTAATGGTGGAACAGGACACAGATGGGACCATAACTTGAATAATTCTAAAAAATACTCCTTTTCTGCCAAACGCTGGAAAAATACCTTCTTTCTCTTCATGTATGGGCAGAGAAATGAGCTGTCATTCAACGGGAATTCAGACAGTAGAAAATTGTTATTTTATTAGTCTGATCATCTGAATATAACACAGCAATACCACCACAGTATAATGTCTCAAGGATACATTGCCACTTTGTCATTAGAAACATAAGATATTTTACACACTTGCAGCTGCAGAACTCCTCAAAGTTTGTCCATTGTCTCTCCAGCTGAAATAACATTCTGAAATACAGTGAACCAATGGATTCTTTGGTGAACTGTCTCCTTTGATTTGCAAGGGTAAACAGAGATCCAAACAACTGGGAGTTGGCTTGGATTTTATCCAGGCAATTTAGGGAACTGTCCTGATCTTTTGTACTCTGTTTCCCTCCAAATCTTTTATGAGACTCAAAGAATCAAAGATCACATTTTTGGCTGTGACACCCACTGAAACCCACTGTAGCCATGTGTTTAGGTTTAGACTTCCTCTGCAGAACCTCAGTGACTTATGAAAATGAGTTTTGCATTTCCCAGTGCAGCCACTTTTATCAGAAATTTTAAAGGATGGGAATCCTCTCTATGTTTAGGGCAGCACAGACATTAAAAGAGCTGGTTGTACTCTTCCCTTTTTGTAGTTTGCCATGTGATGCTTTGTGTCTTATAATCTGCTACATGATATAACTTAATCCAAGTACTTAAATTTGTAATTTTTAAAACTCCTGCAATTTAAGTGCAGAAATATTTACACTTTGGTCCCCATCTGGAATATTATTTAAGATCTCAGAACAGAGTAGAGGATCTGACAATGCAATATTCATAGGTATGAAGCTACCTTCACACACGCCAAGTACTGTGAAACCCTGCCAAGCAGTCATGGGAATGTTTCCCTGCCCCACTCTCTTGGTAATGTTATTATACTATCAGGCCTTAGGGTGCCACAGACTCTTCCTCCATCGTGCTGCTGAGCTCAGCAGCACTGTCATGTTTTGTATGAGTTTTGACTTGGAGAGAGGGAGGCTAAAGAAAAGAAACAAAAGTTACTTAGAGCATCATTTGCCTTGTGGGAAACGTCTTACCAAGGAGCTGTTAATGATCAAAAGATCTTTACCTAACTCATGATCTGCTGAGTCTAGAACTACAGAAGAGAGAGGGGTTTCTCTTTGCAAAACAGATTTTTTTGTTTGAAGTGGTGAAAGTTAGAGGGTCTGCTGCTTTCCTGTGGGCATTCCAGTGATGCCTTTCTTTGGAATTTATGTTTGTGCTACTTTCTGTTCTTTTCTTTGTTGCTTTCCAGTGAAGATCAATATAGTCTTTTGCAGCCAAATCTGGATTATCTCAAAGGATTTACGTGTAAATATATTGTTAACAGGGTTAAATAGCTGTTCTTTCTAAAGAAGGAAAAATCTGTTCTGGATTGAGCAGAGACAAATGACGTTACACAGCTCAGGTAATATGGACCTGACTTCTCATCTAGCTTGGCTAACAAGTCTCAGTAGTCCCTGAGATGCTTGGGTTTACAAATATAATGCTTAGCAGGGTCAGATGTTCGTAAATGATTAGCATCATATCTTCACAGATATTAAGATCTTTGTGAACAACAGATCTTGAAGTGTATGTACATGAGTTACTGTCATCATTCTACTTGAAAAAATGCAAACATTTTTTAATTGGAAATTTTGTTTGTTGTTTTTTTATTTGTTTGTTTTGTTTGTTTGTTTTTAATATGGTCTCAATGTATATCATCACCTGAGCCCAGAATTTAAACAATATTTTGTGTGAGGTAATGAGAATAGCTTGAACCCTTTCAGCCTTTGATGTTTGCTGCATCTTTTGGGAAATTGGCATGCCCTGTGAAAGCATGAGTGGCATGAGGGTGACAAGCTCTCACAGTGCTGTGGGGGAGAGGAACTGGGGCTTCCAGCTCTCCCTCCTCCCACATGAAGTACAGCCAGGAGGACCAACTGCAAACACAGAGTTCAAGGAGTATTTAAATACAAATCTGTAGGTCAGATTTGTGAATGATTCTCTCTGTGTTAAGGCACTTTGTGCTTATACTTTTAGGGTGACATTATTTGTTTATTATCTAAAAGGCCAGATTCTGCTTTAAATTTCACTAGCTTAGTCTTAGAAGAAGGCAGATGCATTGAAGGCAGCGCATTTCCTTCAGATTTACACTGCTGTGAACAAGCTGAAGTCAGCTTGTAAATAACTTAGACTTGTGTGATACTTCCTGGGGAATTCAGTGGTATCATAGCCTACATGTACACTAAGAACCCAGGAGCCTGTCCTTGGCCAGGTCCCAGCTCCTCACTGGAGCAAGACCTTGGCATCCACTGTTCTTTCTCCCCTCCTTTTCCTTGGAAGGGAAATCTGGGGAATGTGTGCTGGACAGAGCTGAGGCACGTTTTGACAGCTGCTTGGTTTGATGAAGGAACAGTGAAGACCTCAGGGCACACAATGGCACACACTCAGGAGTGCAGTCATAAAATGAAAGCTTGTGATAAAACTGTGTGTGCAATATAAGGCCTGTGAAGTGCCTTATAAGCCTTCTTTTAAGCCTCTACAGCACACGCAATGTGGACATCAGGTCCACAAAAGTGACGAAGGAGGAGGTCTTTAGCCACCCAAACTATGCCCTCCAATTGCTTCGCAGGGCAATGACAATTTCTTGATGATTGGTTGTTTTCTGCAGAAGATTACTCATCCCTCACCTACTGTCTCCTTACTTAGAGTATGAGCAGTGCATTTTGTTATAACTGAGTCAGGATGTATCGTTTCAGTATAATTATGGACAAAAGTGAGTGAATAGACATTTATAAAAGAATGAATTTGTTTAATCCCTCATAGAGTGGAGTTCTCATCATTAAAATGTGTTTCTAAGTTAACAAAACAGACTGCAAGTGAGCTGACTTATTGTACAGAATCACAGAGCTTGCAGGAATATGAAGAGATCTTCCCCAGTTGTGGAAAAAGAAAAATGGAAATGTAATGATGAAATACAAGGAAACAGTTTGGCTGTGATGCAACATGAGGATGCTCTATCTTGCCTGGTAAATAAAGGTGAGGCTATGCCCACTTTTCCTCTTCTATGTTTGGAAAATGGATGTGTGTAATTTCAAGTGATCATCCCAGTGATGTCACATCTCCATTTCTTTTCCTACCTCTTACAATTTCCCTAAAGTATCAACTATTTAACTGCTATAATATGTTTCATTTGCTCAGTGTTAAATAGCCAAGTATAAGACTTTTAGTATTGTTATTTATATGCATCGTTGTTTCCCATGATTTAAGATGTTCACTAACTCCACAGTAATGCAGGGTAATCTGAGCTCTGACTGGGCTTCACACTGTCCTAAGTGAAAATTCTTCTTGCTGAGCATGATGATCAAAATTTTGAAACTGGGATTCTGACATTCTGCTCCGTAGACATGAACAGAAGTTTGCTGAAGCTTCATTTGTGGCAAAATATTTACTAATTACAAAATAGAGTAATTCTTTTTTAAAAAACAAACACAATGCTGCACTAACTCGGGAAAGTAGTAGCTTGCTCTCTCACTTTCTTGCTCTTTAGAGAACTGGGATGTTTCTTGTGTGACTGTAAATAACCTGTCTACAGATGACAGGTTCTGGTTCTTATTCTTCTGAGGTTCATGTTTTCTTGTCTCTGAGGGGTCACCTGAAATACTTGGGAAATATGATTGCTTTAGTGGAAAGGGAGACTTTCATAAATATTAGAAAAGGGAAGACGTTTATTGTCTTTATCTAATAAATAGTTCTCTCTTGTGTGCAAGATAAAGCTTTGTAAATGTAGGGAATGCACAATTTCCATAATAAAATGTCCCAATTATTTTGGCATGGTCAAGGTGTATTTTATGAAGGTGGATGTTGTTCCAGTTCTTACTCTGTTTGGTTTAATTCCAGGAGACACGCAGTCTGTGTCTTTTTGAATTTCAGTGTTACTCTTTCCTTTTCATAGCCAACTTTTTTTTCCTTTTCTGAAATGTGTAGCTTGGAAACGAGGTCCTTTTAATGAAGCTTTTGAGTCTCACAAAATATGATTAATCTGATTAGTGGTTCAGACTCTTTTTATGCTTACATTAACTAACACAAAGAGCCCCCCTACAGGTTAAAGTTTAAATGTGGATTACCAGATAAAGCTAGTCCTGACGAGGTTTCTATGGTGCAAGGAAAAATTGAATTTGCCTTTCACCTCATTTCAGCCTTTGTCATCCTGTTTTTGCCCTTCTCCCTCATTCACAGTGAGGATATTAATTTTGCAGTAAAATCTTTAAGCAATTATGCAGATAGCTTGGAAAAAGCAACACACAAACACAATAAGAAAAGCTTAACTGAAAAATGGACCCCAGATATTCATTAAAACCAGATGGCAACATTCCTAGCAGCATAACTTTAGATGTTTGGACTAAATTTGTATTAATGTGCCAAAATCAGATGACAAAAATGAACCACTGTCATGTGATTGTATGTATACATTGTCTGTTATATTTATGAAGTAGTGAAGTATACAGTAACTAGTCTATGACTGTCTTTTTGATAAACAGCTAAGAAAGGCTATCCTTTCACACACAAACACATCCATCTTTAGATAGCATTCCTCTGTGGGAGGTTTGCCTTCAATTTAACAGATAATGAACTTCTTCAGATGAATCAGAAAATTGATAGTGAAATGAAGTTTAGTATTTTTCAGCTTCTACTCATACAAGAACATTTACACTTTTAAAATGTAGTTTATTAAAACTGCTCATTTTTTAATTTCTCATCGGTCTAGTAACTAGCTAATTTTTATCCCTAATCACTTTATTTTTTAGATTATTTTTTGTTATTGCTATTTTAGAAATAGCTATAGGAAATTGGAGAGAAATAGCACCTGCAAATAGCATTTAATTAAAAGCATGATTGTGTTCAGGGGCTTCCTACATATTACTCTCTCTGAACAATGAAGATGGAAAAGATTTTTTTATTATTTTTTTTTCATGCTCCATATGATCCAATAAAACACAGCTAGCACAGCGCACCAACTAGGGTAGACTACAGTCTCCCCTCAGTGAACACACATAATTCCCATTACTGCTAATGGGAGATGCAGATCCCTACACAGAGGCAAGAGGGATCTTATGAACATGCCATAAATATGAAAATATCTGGCAAGGAAAGAGATGTTTAGTTGTGACAAATTGCCAGGAGGTATTTTGTGGGGGTTTTTTTCTTCTTAATTATAGTAATTATTTATCTCACATTAGAATAGTGCCCTACATTTGCAGGGCACTGTGTGCAACATAAACAACCTGTATTCACTGCTGAAAGGAACATACAGTGTAAAGATGACAAAGAAACACAGTGAGGCATTGGTGCATCATTCAGAGGAACTAGTCATGATTAAAGGAGTTGAAGGGTGAGAGACCTGTCTGGGGACAGGGGGCAGTGTGAGCCCAGCTGAAGAGCCCTGACCTAGTAGAAGTGAGGTGAGGGGCTTTGGGAGAGCCAAGGGGGAGCTGAAAGCAGGGGCGGGGGGTCCGCCTGCCTTGCTGAAGTGATGGCGAGGGCTGTGAATGCCATCACTAATGAGAATTAGCAAAGGGATCAGAATAGGCAATGTATCTGCAGTGCAGGGAGCATGTGAACTCTCTAGCACCTGAAAGAGAGCAGGCAACAGTATGCAAGGTGAAAGATTGCTAAAGGAGATAGAAAACCAAACAACTATTATAGAGGGCAGCTTATCTAGGAGCTGGAGGAAAATGACTTTTTTGTGGCAGATAGGGACATCAATCATTCACCACCAAGCCTTATATCAATCTGTGTTCATGTACTTTGGCCCTCTCCTATTGTTGGTTTTCACTGTAACCAAGATAACCTAATTTTTAGCCTGTTTTGGAAATGGGCTTTTTATGATCACACATCTCTGCATTATTTATACGTTTGTTTCTGGCTATGCTCTATTGAGGATCCACTGGCCAAGTTGTTCTTTTGAAATTGAATCAATGGAAGATGTGCTGTTGTTCTCACTGTGGGAAAGGCTCCTTAGGTATCAGCAGTCTTTGCAAGACAGAGAATGTCCCACCTGAGGCATCGTGTTCAGCTGGAGCTTTGTACCTCAAGTCCCAGGGAATCTTGACTGCAAGTGCAAAGCTGGAGGAGAACAGGTATCTTTCATTCTGCTGCTCATGGAACTGCTCACATCGTAATTGAAATTTAATCTGAGTTCATTAAATGTTTATGAACCTGAAGCAATTGTAGAAAGTTTCAGTCAGTTGCACTGCAATTTCATTTGCGTGGTTATTTTGAGGAAGGAACATTGAATATTGCAAAAAATGTGTATTATTTGTATTCTTTTGAATTTTGAGTTGGTTTCCAGTAGGTTACTGGAAACTTTTGGGTAATCCCCAGGATTAGCAGGAACTGTTTAGACTTTGGGAAAACTCTGTTTTCTGAAAAGAAGTAGCTACAAGCTTTCAGCCCTTGTGTTATCACATACTGTTGAATCAGTTGAAAAATAACTGATGGCAATAACCACTGGCAGGCCTCCCAAATTGTCAGCTGAGGGCTTCGTTATGTATTCTTTCCCCCGAAGGATTACCCAGAAGAAAGCAAGGGGGAGCGCAATTGCCTAAGTGCTGCTCTAGAGACACTGGAATGTGTTTAATTCAGCAGAAGCTGAAGGCAGTTAGAAAGCTACATGTTCATTTCCATAACGGAAAAAAAAAACCAAAAAAAAAACCCAGCAGACAATACTATCAGAGGACTTTAGATTACATGGCTTCTTGAGCTACTCCAGAGATGCAGGCAGTTTAGAAAAATCTCTTGACCTTTTTGGGTTTCCTCCACCATGATGGTTATGTGTAGCTGTGTGAAATGATAGGTAGTTTACAGCTTGCCTTCCCTGGGGTGAAGCTGATTTACAACTCGCTCTGTGTGTAATTTGGCTACAGAGGTGCAGTTTTACACCCAGCTTTTTCTTTTTGGCTATCATGAGGACTGTAGAAATGCTGTGGTCCTGGAATGTGCATGTTCTTAATTTGTTCCTTCGTGGAGATGCAGGATTTATGGAGACTGGCAATCATCTGAGGTAATCCACTGACCTAATATCTAGACCTAGACTGATTAGATAATCTTTCTGAATGAATGTATATTTATTTTTCTGAGTCAATGGAGTTATTGTTTCTGAGCCAGTCTTGACTTCCATTCAGTGCAAAGATTGGGCAGCTGCTTCCCTTCTTCTTTCTCTTTCCTTGAGGTCACTAATGCTTCAGCTAAATCATGCATTGAGAGATCTTGAAGTAGCAGACCTTGGCAGAGTTCTTAATTATTTTCTGGAAAGTGGACAGGCATGCATCCATACTACTGTGCTTCATCTGTGCAGCAAATCTATACATAAAACTTTTTCTTGCAATCAGGACTAAGTGGAATTCACTTACGCATCAAAGCCCCAAGGCCTAAGTGCTTTTGGTCTGGCGGGATTATTCAGGATCCCTTGAAAGTCCTGAACTGATCTCAGCTGAGGCTGGGACTCAAACAAGGAGATGCTCTAAGTTCACAGCTTCCAAGATGGGATTTTCCCTTCCCAGCAGGAGCTTGAAGCCTGCCTTTTCTGATGTGGACGTGAGGTTCCAGGCACATCTTTGCATCAGCACACTGGTGGGCACAGTGTAAATAAAATGGATCTCGCACCCTCCCTTGGTGCTTCTATCTGTATGGCAGGAACAACAGCATCAGTCCTAGGCTATCTCTGGTTGTCCTCTGCCAGGCGCTTTGACCTCATGCAGCTTGAAAGGTTTTATGGCTCTGACAGCTGCTTACATCACTGACATCAATACTTCTGTACTGCCGTAGCTCCTCGCAGCCTCCTGCAATCAATATCCATTATCCTTTTACATTGGAAGTCGCAGTGCTGGTGCTGAGCTGGACACTCATAGTTGGAGCTTCTCACTTGGTCAGGGTAGATAACATAGGTTATAATGTCCCACATCCCGTTAGCTCAAGATAGTAAGTTTTGTATTGCATAAGCAGAATATACAACAGCTTGATTTGTAAGAAGGCTAGGAATAGGATCACCATCCACTGCAGACCAAGAAGGACATGAAGCAGGTTGAATTGCTTCTCTTTCCCCATGTATACCTTTCCTACATCAAAACTTCTAAGCTTCTATCCAGGAAACTGATGTGGTGGATACCTAATGAGCTGTCCCTCAAGAATCCCACATGGAAACTATAATGACGACATGTATTACCATGCTTATATTTTAATAATCTACTTTAAAATATGAATGACAAGTCTTTTTAGCAGGCATGGTCACAACAGTAAAAAGGATATGTATTGATTTTGGGAAACAGCTCTAGCACAGCAGTGTAAGTATACTTAGAAAAAGCCTATGCCCACTGTCCTGAATCTGCATCAAATTACTGTATCAGTTAATGATGAACATTTGAAAAGCGATTTATACTTTTGAAATACAACAGAACTACCACAACTGAGGTTTCCTTCCTGATTGTATTTGTGTGTGTATATATATGTACAAACATATGCACACATTTTGAAAATATAGACAAAAGGTGTATATATGTATATGTGTGTATATATATATATATACACATACATATATATCTGCACAAGGAGAGTGTGAGTTTGTCTGCCTGTTCCAAGAGGAGAAGACTGTCATTAGATTCATTCATCCTCTTCTGGTCATTAATTTCAAAGAAATGTCAGTGTGGCCTTTACAAAAATGATGTGCAATATAATTGTTTATAGAGGGGGTGTTTTAGATGACTTTGAAAGCAAACTGTTAAAAACTGTTTGAATCTATCATACGTTGCCAGGATAATTGATGTTGATTCTTGCTTACAATGATTTTAGTCACAATTTAGTGCAATAGGCACATGTTTTATATTCGTTTCTGTGTAGATAGTTAAAGTGGGGAGCAGAATTTAAACTTTGTGATTTTGGGTTTTGGTATATGAAGTGAAAAAAATTATCTGTGGGAAAGCTTGTCTAAAGGAGCTTTATTTAGCCAGCAAGTTGACAGTGTATCTTTTCTGGCCCTCCCACAAAACTGTTGGTTGCTTTATGTGGTCGCTTTTTGTTGTTGTTGTTGTTGTTGTTGTTGTTTCCTCCTGGTCAGTTTGACATACATTCTGGAGCCTTGCTTAATGTTTCATATTAAATTATAGGCACATATTGAATAGCATCGTTAAATCTCACAAGTTGGAGCCAAGTTTTCTTACATAAGGAAAATCTCTTTAGATCCTTCAGGACAAGAAGCATCATGTATTTGGGCTCTTGCAAAGCATTTAATAAACCATGAAAAGATATGACATCAATCCCACTAAAACACAAGGGCAAATGAATGATGTTACTGTAAATCTTTACATCAATCATGCCCCGGACTTTCGAAACAATATAGTTTTGTTTGCATTTCAGAAGTGACAAACAACTCTTCTGACTGGCTTAACATAGTCACTTTCCATTAGTCAAGACCAGAAGCAAGTCAGAATTAAAATGTGGCCCTTGGTTGCCAGGCAGCCGAGTTGTCTTGACATGGTGGTTAGTTTCCTTTTCATCGAGTGACAACAGTGAAATGAAAGAAGTTTTGAAAAACTTGATAATGGTTTTCAAAGGAGGAGGATAATTGGTGGGGCTAGCTTGTGCAGCTCTGTGTGGAAACTTTCGTCTGTGGTAAGGGAAGACTGTCACTAAAAATTTAAACTCTTGTACACAAACTTGACCTGGAATCTTCTCCAGGTTTTCACTGGTTCATTTGTAGAACACTTCTCTCAGCCCAAGGGGTGCTGGGATGAAAGCGTTAGGACAGATGGGTAAAGCCCCAAAGGAAGAAAAGAATCAATAGTTGTGATTTAATCCATCAGTGAAAGGGAGGAATTAAGTAAAATCTTTAAAATGGGGAATTTGTAAAAGATCTTTTGATAGTACCTATGGCTGAAAATAATTTATTATCTGATTGGTGTTGAAATTTGATGGCATTTGGACTAAGAAAAGTATATTTTTAACACAATTTGCCAGATACAAGCAATTTTCCTGCTGTTATTTTTTATATTCTCTAGACAATAGGTAATTTAATTCAAACAAATTTCCCCAAGATGAAAAAAACCTAAAGCATAACAAGCTGATAGCAAGGTAAGCTTTTGCTGCTGAGGTTAATAATGCAAAAACTAATGAGACATTAATATTAATAATGATATAAGTTGATATGAAGTAATATTTGTGTTAAACTGTTATAAAAGTCAGATGTATGCCGAGCTGTCCGTATCATTCATTTGTTAAAAGGAGGGGGAGAAAAAAGCTCAGCAAAATGTACCCATAATGAAAGAAGGGACCAATTAGGGTTGGATTAACATTCATGGTTATTTACAGTTGTTTTTGTACTTGTTCTTGTGCTCTGACTTCCTAAAATTTCACAACCCAAAGATTTAGAAAAATGGGGTTGTTTAGACGCGAGGTGCAATGAAGTGGCTGCAGCCATTGTGCAGACACCACCTCTCTCATTATACCCTCTCAATCAACACTCGGCACACAGGAAACCGCAATAAAGCCCATCTGCCACGGTTAATCTGCAGGCAAACCCACACCCATGTCTGTGCCCGTTACTCTCCAGCCTTATTATTCTCAGATCCAAAGCTTCATAAGGGATCAGCCAAAGTCCATTAAAGTAAATAATAGCTAGAAATGACAGGCTTAGCAAGGATTGGGAGGAAGTTGAAGACCAATCTGAGCTGTGAGCTCTGATTAATAGAGAAAAGCATTAGGAGAAAAGGGGAGAAAAATGACCTCAGCCTGCTCCAAAGAATTCCTGAACCTTGGTTGTTAGGGCAAGTGCTACCATCTGAGACGTTAGTGATCCTTGAATTTCCTTCACTTTGATGCAGCTCAAATGGGAAAATTTTGAAGGTTCAGCAAGGCCCCAGACCTCAGCTGGAAAGCCGTCTGGAGTCAACCCTGTCAAAATTCTCTTGTGGAAAAGAAAGCCTTTATTAGCTAGATTGCAACAAAAAACCCACAGCCTCTAATAAGAAGAGAATGCATGCTATAGATTGCATATACATTAATTATTAGACAGTGTTTAATTGTTCTCATCTGTATCCAAATGTGCACAAGAGATTGTTTCAAACAACAGCCTGTTAAAACAATCAAAAAAACAAACAAACAAACAAAAAAAAACCCACAAAAAACTAACCCGAACACCTCCTCTTTGCTTCTCATTCTGTTTTTCTTTGTTCAACTTCATTTTTAATAGACAATTTAGTTCACTGACTAATGATGAAATTCCCTGCTTGGGAAGACCGGTGGATAGCATCAATGTTTGCAGGGCCATTACAGCTGATGTTTACTCTCCATTGTCTCAGATGTTGTTGTACATGAACAGATTGTAAAGAAACTCACACCAAACCAACCCTGCACAAGGATTTCTTTTTCTAGCGTTAAAGAAAATTACTTCTCTAAAACCAGAAACATGGGCAGTTTGAAAATATTTTCTGCTGTTTCTTTGCCACAAATTACGCACCTCTCATCCAACTACACGATTGGAGTATGATTTATTTAAGTTACTGGGAGCAGGAACAGTCATGATTAATGCTAGTGTTTACTTCTTTTTTAAAATCCATTGTGCAATTAAGTTGGTGTGTGTTCCACGGCACCTTTACAACTTCAGCTGAGCAAAGCCTGGAGAGAAGGCTAAAGAATCAGCACCAAACTGGTCCAACTCAGACAGCAACCCAAGCAAAACTATTCACAAATACCTGGTGCAGATGTACAGGTGTTTCTCTGTCTCTGATAATTTGGGAGGGGGAGGCGGGGGAGTTGTAGATATTAATGAACCGAGTGAGGGCTTTCTGTCAAGGCAGCTTGTGTGATGATGCATTCCTTCTAAAACTTTATGTTGTACTGTGCAGTTTTCACACAGATGGAGAAGATGGAGGTTAAAATGATGATACTGCCATGACATTGCTGATAGCTTAGCTGATGCTCTGCTCATATGCACGTGATGCAATTTTCATATTTTAATCTTAAGTAGAACTAGAAATGACAATTATGAAAAGACAAAATAGATACCACCAACAGCTGTAATTGCTGTCTGCACTGCTCAAGGATGGGCAAAAGACATAGTAAATCAATATTAAGATCTCTACATATGCAGGTATCACAACAAGGACATCATATAACATCATTATAAGAAAATCCTAATAAAATTTGGACAGTTATACCAAAGAATACAGGATGAACGTGGAGTGTGTGTGCAGCTAACTAGTTCATTGTACTTTCAGCTTGTTTCTTAGAAGAAAGGAAATGCTTGCCTGTATAAAAGCATAACAGTCTTTCTATGAGAAAACAAACAAACAAACATCATAGGAAATAGATATTTTTTTTTTTTTAGGTAAATATGTATTACTTGCTTCGCTAGTGAAAATTTCAATATATATTTTCATGGTCATGTGGAAACTGTGATAGGTGAGAAGGCAATAATTTTCTTGTAAAATAAGTAAAACCCTTTTTCTTTTAAAAAGTAGGTGTCAAGTTTTATTTGGAACATTTGGCCTAACTGTTCAAACTGTGTGCCTTCTTAAACAATTCAATATCAACGAGTAAAAGTGTTCATGAAAATATACAGACAAGTGGAAGCAAATATTATTATGGTGCAGCTTCTGCATAGGGTTTTGTAGTAATTAAAATACAATGAAATATGAAAATGTAAACAAGGTATGCATGCCACTAAATATTCAAGAAAAATCAAGATAACTGAAAAAAATATATGCAATGAATATGGATAGAAAAAGCAAGCAAACAGTTCTGCTATTTAAATCCTTGCTTTTTTTCAGCTTTTAAGAACAGTACTGTGTTATTGAAAGATAATATGCAGAAAATCTGCATATAAAGTCTGACTTCAGCTGTAATCTTTTAGTGTCTTCATATAAATGTTAACTTTCTTAACGTAAAAAGAGCGTGTCTCTTGACATACACATGAGGTTGTCCTAGGTGTGTTTCATTCTGACCATGATCGGTGCAATTGATCTTCTGTACTCATCTTTCCCAAGTATTGAAAGCACATAGCACATCACAGGTACCTCCACTAGTTTTCTGTGCTTTTAGTCACTAGAAGCAATGCATCTTTACATATACATTTCCTCTTGTTTCCAAGTACAAGGCTGCTTAATGCCAATGATGTGTACAGAACCTCCTAAGAGCTCAGCCCCATGCTGGAGTTTTGGCTTTGAATGTAGACTTTGCTCAAGAAATCAGGTGGAGCCCCAGAGCACTTCAGTAGTAATTTTTCTCATTTGTTTAATGAAGGCATAAATAATGCTATCAATTTGAATGGATTTGGGAAGCCATTAGGTTGTTCAGAAATAGAAATTATGATCTCTCAGCAATATTAAATGAAATAGTCCATCAGTCAAAAGAGTACATTTCTAGAATCAAATACTTTTCTGTCTGTGGGAATTCAAAAAACAAACAAACAAAACTAGATTGTGATATTGATTCCATGTTCCTCTTTTTATTATACAGGAACTCCAGCTTACAATTTCCACATGTTACTGATAGTCTCCCTTGGATATTTTCTTCCTGGTTGTATTCTTAAATATATTTACAACCTGCAGATATTCCTATAAATTTTGTTTATTTTTCTCTGAGCTCCTTATTCCTTACCAGGAATAATATTTTTAATGAAAGATTTAGTGTAGCCCTCTGCTTATGAACATGAATTTGTGCATGCAGAGACAGAGAATTGCCCAATTTCAAAGGTATACAGGATACATATGTATAACATCTTGTATTCTTGAGTCATTATATACGTGGCTCACCAAAAAGCAGTGTGGTTTTTTTTCCTTGTAAACCACCAGGGGACTGTATTTTCTAGAACAGAATCCACAGAATTCTGTCAGCTCGTGTTTTGTTTAACACCTGGCGTGTTGCAGGATCCCGTATACGTTACACACAACCGGACAGTTTTAACGAGTGGCTGTCTAGGTCTGTTTCAGTGTGGTGCTAATGTTATTATTGCTAAAGTTTACTTCTTTTATTGAATTTCTGCAGGAAAAAAAGGCAGCCTATGCTGGTGAGAGGATAATGGTGTATGTTTTTAATAGAAACTGTCTTCCTCCTTCAGTGAATAGATGCTGCATGAAAATGGAAACCTATCAATTCCGACCCAAAGGTAATGACTGTAAAATTTTCCGAGCAACCCTGAGCATAATTTGGGGAAGTTCAGACCAATTCACTGGCCATAAGGCATCTCTGGCCTTTCAATCCCTGGCATTTTTGACACCCATCACCTTGGAGAGCCAATTCTCACTTTGCCTTATTTACTTGTTGTAAAAGCCCTATTTCTCATTCTATTACACTGCAACTGCAAAGTGCCAAGCAAGTCTCTTCTTTTTCTCTCCTCCCTTCTTCCCAGTATCAGAGACTGTCGGAAAGCATTTTTCCTAGGACTGTCCAGAACTTTTCCATCTGCTCCCTTCCTCAAATAGAAGTATAAATATTTGGCATTGAGAAGGTTTTATTTATATGGAAACAGACATTTGTTTTAGAGCATCCTTGTCAAGGGCTCCCGTGAGCTTTTTACGTACCCCAGGATAACTTCCAAGAGAGCAGGGACTTCATTCCTGCTGTAAACATGCCTGCAGTTCACCACCAACATGTCAATAATGGTAACAAATAGCCCCACTATGTCTCATACTTTGGGAGCCAAGGAAAGTAGCTATTTTTAGAGATGAAGCAGGAAGATTTGTTCCACTTCATGAGTAACAAAGGATTAAAAAATGCATATGTTAAATGTATATGTTACAAATAGGCACACAGAAGTTGGGGGGTGTCAAAAATTTGCAGGAGTAAAGGAGGAGAAAATAAGTGCTATTCATCCTGCCATTATCTTACCAGTCTGTGTTGCTTTGGACAGTAATTGTGGGACCCAGATGTTAAGGGTAAGTGATATTTTCCCACAAGCAGTTTCTGGCTCGTTGGCAGCTTTTGTCGGCAGTTGTGTTGGCAGCCTTGGAGCTGCCTCTGGCTCTGTTCTGTGCCTTTGCTCTTGATGGGCTGCTGGGACTGCCCTGTGCAGGCTGGATGCCATCTCCCTCCGCCAGCCCCTGGGCTTTCTGGAGCTTTACACGGCTCAAATCCCCTGCGGATGGATAAATGGGCTCTTCAAAGGCAGAAAGGGAATCTCTTTCCTGGCTGTTGTAGACATCAGGTGAATTACTGCTTCAGGTACTTGGGAAAACTTTGTCCATTTTTGCAACTTCTGGCTTCCCTAAGCTTTAATATTGGTCGCAAATGTGCAGCTAGGTACCAGGCCAGGTGTTAGTCCTAGCATCTGCCTTTTTTTTCTCTTTTTTCTTTTTTTCCTCCATTGTCTTTTATCATTGCTACTGTATCCTGCAGTCTCTTGCAAACTCTTTTTTTTTTTTTTTATTTGTACCCAGTTTATCCTGAATTAATAGCATCGCACCATCAGTAAGAAAATCATTACTTCAAATATGATTGAAGAAAAGTTCTGTAGAAATGGGAGGCTTTTTTTTTGCTACAACTTATGTCTACCTCAGTAATGCCTTAAAAATTAAAGGATATAAAATAATTATAGAACTGTATAGTAATTTTACGTAACTTTGCATATTCTGTATTGAAAATGTGAATACAACTCTTCAGAGTTATTAAAATTTTGGTCCATGCATTAAATGTGGATGTCACTATGTCACCAATATGCCAGTATTTCTTTGATGCCTTTATTTTATTGAAGAAAGTCAGAAGAGATGTGTTTACAAAAGAGTTTTGTAAATAACCTGCTTAGGCTTTTTAGTGAACCAGGGAATAACAATATACGTGTTTTTATACTTTCTCCTTTCTTTTTTTTTTTTTTCCCCAGCATGTTCTCCTTCATTTATAGCTGAATTGAAAAAAATACATTCCTGGAATAGTAATTAACTTCTCCTTTGTGGCCTTCTAACTTCCAGTTTATTAATTCTGGATTTTTCATTATAATCAGTAAATTGCGTATTTATCAAATTATTATAATAAAACTGCAGAAAATTCTACTGCAGCTTCACCTGCAAAAGTGGATCTCAGGAGTTTTCTTTTCATTCCAAGTGCCCAATGTGCTTCCCAGCGACCAGAATTAGGAGAGATCACTTGGTATTGAGATTTCATTGGTATTGTGCATCATTTTGGGATTACTTTTATTCACAAAAATCATTTCCTGGAAATTCATTTACTTGAAATGTTTATTAATTGGCTGTTCATATTCTGTTTGTTTGGATTTTAAAATAGAAATAATGAACTCACTGGAAATAAGAAAACAAAAACCTTTTCAACCAATTTGTGAGAGATCTTTTGCACTTTGATGTCACCAAATCTGTGTAATTCTACCTCTGCCAGGAAATTACCACATGCCAGAGATTCCTCTATGAAATGCTGAGAGTCCATATTGCTAAAAATGCATGATTCTTCAAATTTATTTTTACAAGGCTGACATCAAAGACCACTGTGTATCTTTTGGCCTTTGCGAGCTGATTGGTACTGTTTTTATTCACCATTAGTTCTGCAAGAATCTAAAGGAAGAAAAGGTTCTTGCAAAGAGGTGCACTCGTTTTTTTTTATTTGCATCTGTGGCTTTTTTTATTATTATTTTTCTTTGATTGTGGGGTTGGGTTGTTTGGGTATTTTTGTTGATGCTGTTATTGTTGTTGTTTTTATCTAAATCAAACACACCAAGAATGACCAGTAAAATCTATGTTAAATCTAAGCATATTTAGAATATATTTATCCTCTGGTTCATTTCCATCAGTTTCCTTCCAGGACATCGTGGCTTGCTCTCACACAACCTGACTGTGATGCCCAGTCCTCTCTGGTTCCTGTTGTTCAAAGATACGTGCCCATATTATGCAGGGCTTGTGGGGCTGTACCTGTAGATTTTGAGCTGTCTGGCCTGTTGTTTTAAAAAATCCAGTATGAAATGGCACGTGTAGAAATTGTCATGTTAAGTGTTTCCAGGTTGTGCTACAAAATCAAAACACCAAAAGCCAAAAATAAAGGAAGAAAAAAGCCACAGTGGCTCATATTTGCTATGAGCACAGTCACTGGGCACACTGTTATGCTGATTCTGGAACATCATTTCCAAAACTGCATCCCCCCCCCCTATTTTAATGGACTACCTGAAGGGTAACATGAGCGTGTCATATTGCCCATCCACATGGCTGCCGGCTCCTTGTGCTTTCCTCACTAAACTGATGTAATTAAGCAGAATTGTTCCCTTGCCTCCCCTGCAGCGCTTCAGTCCCGCAAAGTTTCTTCAAAGAAATCCCAGCCTGGAACTGGTGCTGCTCTGCAGAGGGAAACGCTGCACTGTACTTCAAAGCGGAGAAAATCTGCAGCTGCCGGGAGCCCGCCTGCCCCAGGAGGTGTCACTGTTGGGACTGGCAGGGTGAGCTCCGGAGCTGCTGTTTGTTTTCTAAAGCCTGCTTTGACCGTGAGGTAGGAATTGACCTGTGCTACACCTCCCCTCCCCACCCCAGCCAGCCTCGGGAAAGGGGATCGCAGGTAAAATGAGCTGGTGGCTTCTGCTGGAGGCATGGGCATATATGTAAAAGAGATAAGATACTCAGCATTCAATTTTTTTATTTTAGGAAATTTTAGTTAATCCAGGCTGGATACAGAAGTTGTTTTCCCTGTTGTCAAAGTGCTGGTAAATCACGCCAAACCGCAGATAATATGTCAGGATATAACTTTTGGTTGTTTTTATTTTTTTCTTTCAATACTCTCTGAGGTGAAAGACAAATGAATTTGTGATGCTGAGTAAAAGTTCTTACTAAATAATACTCTCTCCTTATATTTCCTAAATCATATGCTTTAAGAAAAAAGTGCATACTTTTAGATCACCCAAGGATTGAAGGTTTTCTGATGATAATGCAAACAATCTGCAATGCAGACTTTATATATGTATACATACTAACTTCAGCATTAGGAGTTATGATGATGACAAATGATTTCATGGCAAAAAATTATTATTATTTTTTGAAAATTAAACTTAGTTTTTGGAGCTAAGATATAATTATATTCACCATCAATACTTTGCATTTTATTTCTAGTATCAGTGTCATTTTTCAGCCTTCAGCCTGGGGATTTGTTTCACCAGATCTCCCAGTTTGCCCATTTTCTATAGGCTTATGTGTTAAGAATCTTCATATCTCCACAGCAGTTAAGGGAAGATCTAACAAGTCGCGTCTTCTGCCCAGCACTTATTGCTTATTCTTATGGTTTGTGGTTGATATCTGGACATACTCATTCTAGGACTTTGAAAAAAAAAAAAAAAAAGATTTTTAAATGTTTTCAAACTCTCTTCCTATTTTTGAGTAAAGGATAAAGTAGGAACTCTATTTTCTCCCAGTCAAACTGCTGATGTTTGCACAGAGCACACTGACCATTGCTTAAACTATGAAATTTTACTTCCAAGAACACAGAGAGAGGATTTTAAAGTTCTTTGTCTTTGTGTTGTCACTCTGGAAAGCCCAGAGAGGCAGGGTTCCTCTATCATTCAGTAACTTCCTTTTCTTGTGCTCTTGATTTAATTTCTCTGAGCTTTGATGTACGTTTTACTCTCATTGGGAGAAATGCATGTATAAAATGCCACATACACACAAGAATTTAAAATTTAAATGGCTTTAAATCCTGACTTTAAGGGGAACCCTGTGCACAAAGAAAAATGATTTCCCATTAATTTTTAGACCTATAATCTTAAAATGCCTCAAAATGTCATAGAAGCAAGTACATCACAGCCAGGATAAATCTTTATAGTCTTCTTACTTTTTTAAAAAAGCAAAGTTATACTGTACATGGTAGCTTCAAAAAAAGCACAATTATCCTATGTTTTGCACAATATATTTATCAGTAATCCGTTCTGTGTGCGACTTTAAGATAAAAGCTTGCAGTTACTTCACTGCTTGCTTTTCCATGCCACTGAAAAATGGAAAAATTGCACATTGAGAGAGTGGCCAGTAGAGGCCTCTCTAGATTTGCCTTATGATTAAGGACTCTCGGGCTGCTTCCAGTCAGAGGCAGTTAGCAAAAGTACTTGAAAAGATTCTGCTGCGTGGAGTGGGGGGGGGAAAGATCACTTTTTAATGCCCTTTTAAGTTGCAAGATGTTGATTAATGTTGCCCTTTACATTAATGATGTTTCAAGTAAAAGAAAACAAATTTTAAATGGATAAATTCTATTGAGGATACATTAATTAAACAGAGACTTTACCATATGCTGTGGCTGGAGTGCTTGCTGGCCTTTCTGTTGTTGTTACCTGTGTAAAATCCACCCCATCCTCTACATGAATGCCCAAGCTGAATAGCCATTTGAATGAAGGCTTTAGTTTGATTCGCCATACAAGGGGTACTGTGTCACTGTGTTTTCTTTCTAGGAGTCACTAAGTGATTTCTATATCTGTTGTCATGGTGATATAGCAAAGCAGAGGAAAATGGGGGCAACTCCAGGCTTTCTCTACACCCTCTGCACTAAGAACTAAGATGTTGTTAGCAGGCCTATAAAACATTGGGCTTTATCTGGGCCTTCTTTTTGTTCTCTGATTGTCAATAAAACTCATTTTAAGGGTAACAAGGACATCTAAATGTCATCTGTCACAGTGTTAGAGAGATTAAGTTTGTTTAGGAACTTGTGCTGGACAAAAGGCCACTATTTGTTCGGCAGATACAAAGCAATGTTGGCCATCAGCAATCTTGATTTAGAAGGAGGCCGCATGGAGCATCCAGGAAAGATCAGCTCAGTTGCAGGTGATAGTAAGAGGCTCCTTGACATGACAGCATTTAAAACAACACCAAAACAAATATGGTTTTGAGCTAGGAGTGGTTTCATTGGGGTTTTGTTCCCTTGTGGGGTTTTTTTGTTACAGTCTGCATTGTAGACGGCACATTACTAGAGAAGCTGCACAGACCTGAGGTAAGCAAACAGCCATTGACAGCAGACGACCTGTTTAAAAACATGACACGCACACCTGATAGTCCTTGAATGAATAAAAAAAGAAGAGGGAAAGGAGGTTTTTTGTGGAAAATTCAACAATAATAAGTGCTGCATTAACTCAGCATTTACTCAATAATGAGGCTAAATGGAAAGTACAGATTAATGAAGACATTGGTGTTATTAAAATCAAATCCTGTGGCTCATATGCTTTTCTTAATAATGAACATTGTGGCTATTGGAGGGGAAGAACAGGATTTTTTCTATTAATTTGGCACGCATCCCAGATCTCATTCAACCAGAACCTATCCTGTGCAAAATGCAACTCATGGCCTTTATGTTCCACAGTCTTTCCGTTTTATATTTGTGTTAATCCTCAAAAAAGGCCTTTCTTTTTTGAAATTAAAGAAAAGCAAGGGGTGATCTTTGAGCCTAAATATTAATTAAATAACATAGACCAGCTATGTTGAGCTTAGTACAGAGGTTGCTTGAAAAATGTCCCTGGAAGAGGCATGTGATGGTGTTTATTGCATTGCCACTGTTTTTAGTCCTAATGCCCGTGTTCGGATAGGGACATGATGTATAATGCTGACTGAAATATTTTATGGCTTGTAGTCTATTTAATGAGATTTATAGTAGAATATGCAGACCTGTAAGGTAAAAAATTATGTAATCTCATTTGGTAAGATTGCAGTGGTTCCAACACCAAACAGCAGGATTTGAGATGCAGCTGAACAATGGGGTTGGCAAAGCTGAGCGCTCATTTCACAATATGCACAAAGGGAGCTGCTTGTTTGACATATGGAAGGAAGCTGCATGTCTTGGTGGTAGGTTGTATGCACTGTGGCAGCACCAACTCCTTAGCAAAATATTTCCAGTTATTGTTGACCTAGCTGTTTTCTCCAGAGGTCTGCAGAGTGAACATATGTAGAGCATGTGGTGTGGCATGGAAGAGAGATATAGCCCATGGGAAGGGAGTCCTTGTCCTCTTGGGTAACTCAGAAATGAAAAGCATATGGAAATGCTGCTTCTCAGTGGATTAGACCTTTCTCTGTAACAAGCTCTCCAAAATCAACCCATCAGTTTTGTTCTGCATGTGAATGAGAGCCACCCTGGCTGAGGAAGTAAGAGCTCCTGTAGCACGTTCCATAAGTTTCCATTTTCCCCATATTGCCAAACTGCATTTATCAGTGAAACTAATTGTAAACACTGTAGTAAATCTCCCAGACGGAAGCCTTGTCCAGTACTGGAAGGGGTCCGTCTCATCCCCTCTCTGGGATAGCATCAGAAGTTATGCACATGTAACTGTGTGTACGGTAGAACTCACTGTAACGTATTCAGTGTTAAGACCCTGCTACAAGAATCTGCTTTCATGGTAACTGAAAACTTGTGTTGAAGTTGTTGCCATAAAAGATAGAAACCACTCTTAAATTTCAACGTTTTCAGTGCATCCAGAGGCTGGGGCTCCATCCCTGCCACGGAGGGCAGCCAAAGGGTGCCCGATGGGAGAAGACAGTGTTGCTGTCTTGTCTCTTTCTATATCACTATGTCCAGGGAATGCAAAATTGTGACAGGGAGCCTCTCTACCACCTACTGCTTCCTCCTGTGAAAGCGGCTTTCCCATCCAAGCAATTTACATGGTTTTCTGACCTCTCCGTGACCAGGCTCTTGCAAATTACTTATTACCAGGAGGCCAGAACTCAGGCTTTAGTGTTCAGTATTGGAATCAGTTGGCAGGGGAAAAAGACATACTGCAAAGATGCTGTGAGAAAAAAAAAAAAAAAAAAAAAAAGAGGATTTTTCTTTGCAGATTTCTTTCTGTTTATGACCTGCCACTCTCCTGTTTTCTATTGTTTTAAGTATCTAGTTCAGCCGTGCCAAAGACTCCATGGTCTGCACTGAGCTACAAAGCCAGTACTGGTGGCTAGGAGATCTTGCTCATCTTCTTCTTTTGCCAACTCCACTTGCTGTGGAGAAGATACTGCCTCAGTTTCCCTGTCTAGAGCAGGAATTTCAGCATTTATGAAACATTCACACTTTATTAGACCCCCGTGCAAAGAGCAATTTGATGATGTGAAATGCTTTCTTACTGTGGAGGAAGCTTAAATGGAAGAATGAGTGAGTGATACTAATGCCCAGAAATTTTTATGCGTAAATTTAATTTTTGTTTCCTTCCTATGCCTCTGCAGTGGTAATTCTGTGCAAGTTGTCACCTTGACTTCTGTGGAACAGCTAAGTGCTACTCAATGTGAGAAAAGGATGCAGAATTAGGCCTCAGTTAGGAAATGTTTTAGGGCCTACAAAAGCCTGACCCCTTCTCTGCCTTCAAAGAACGTATTGCTAAGTATTATTAGACTGTTCAAACTGGGACACTCATAATAGTGCTGGGAGTAGAAAGTGCTCAGCTTCAATAGACATTTTGCATCGGTAAGGTCTCCAGGAGCAAGTGAGCAGCCTTTGAGCTTCCCATGTGCTGTTGGGAATAAGTGGGCAAAGGTGCCTGTGAGTCTTTAGGTGCACAGAACTGTTCATCAAGGCCTGGATGCTGATACCCTTCCTTGCACCGAGAAGCAGCTGTGTTACATAAGGTGTTTTTTGATGTGAAGTAAAGCCCGAAAGAGTCAGTCCTGTCAGTTGGTGGGTGCCTTCAGCATCCCTTAAAGTGAGCAGGAACAGAAGCCATTTGCCCCTGGTTGGCAAGTGTAGACCTTTAATGTTAAACAGAGAAATTACCTGGTTGTACACCAGAGACTTGAAAGTTGTGGGAAAATTTCACCTGTTATTAGATTAGCTGCTCAGATAGGAAAAGAGGAATAATAAAATTACTTCCTCAATTTCTTATCTGCCACAGATGTAAGATGTGGATATATTTGGTAAGATGATTTCTTTGGTAGTGCTTGTTTCAATATGATTTCTGCTTGTGAATTAAATAATAAAACAGCAATTAATTAACTATGCTATAAAGAGAAAAGTACCATCGTTTATTCAAATAGCATGGAGCTAGAAAATATTTCAGTAGTAGTATTACGATTTATGACTGTATGGGATGCATGACCATAATTAGCTTAATGTTACATTTAAAAAAATACAGCTCAGTTAAAGAAGTTACTGCTATTACAAAGTTAATTCTTACAAGTAATAAGAAAAAACTAGCAAGACAGCAAAAATGAGTTTTATTATATTTTTATAACTGTTCAGTTACTGCGAATTGTTAAGATTTGTAAAGATCTTTGAAGATGAAAAGCTCTGTGTAATATTATTATACTGGCTTGGAGAAAGTAAAAGGAAAAACCCAATTCATCCTGTTATAATCCTTTTAGAAATTTTAACAAATCCAATGGCTTTCAAGTAGTGGAAATATTTCAGAAAGTGCCACCACCACTTCTGCTGTGGCTCCAGGCTATGTTAACATATACCATAGTGTGCATGGAAGCAAAGCTTAACTAAGGTCATTCTAATGAATTTTGAACAGTTACATGGACCTAATTTGACTTTCTGTCCTGTATGAAAGGCAAACTCTTCATGTTGCAGCACCCAACAGAAAACCCTGCGTCGTTTTATCAACCTCATCTGCATTTTTCATCATCTGACAGAGCTACAAGTAATGTTCAGTCTGTGAACTTGGTGTACATGGGTTTTTCTCACCTTCAGTATAGGGAATGAACAACGTTGTGGTGTGTTGTTTTTTTTAGCCTGAAAGGAGCTGAAAATTTACTATTCCCACTTTCTGATTCATTCTTTGATTTTTGTTACCAGATTTGGTTTGCCAGCTATGATAGGATAGCATTTTGCCAAATTCCTTTGATATCCGTTCCCTCTTTCCTTTCAGCACAAGAGAGCTATGAGACTTCAGTGGCATTCCTGGGAGGCCTTGCCTTGTTGGTAGAAATTACACCTTGAAATCCTGGATCTCAGGATTCCCATCAGCTGTGGGTGGCTGGGAGCAGGTCTAGCTGGCCTTGAGTCCTCCTTTACCACCAGGAGCTCCTTTTAGACCCAGGTCCTTCCTCCCAACTGGTCCTCTACTGGGTACTATGGAAGAGAGCAGAAAACCTTATTATCTTTAGAATCTTTAATGTTGGAAAAGACCACTAAGATTACCTAGTCCAGCAATCAACCCATCACCACAATAAACGTGATGCACAGCCTTGGGAAAGAGGTTGGTGTGCCTGAAGCTAGGGTAAGTCCCAGTGATTTACCATCTTTTAAAGATATTAATTCTTTCTGTTTAGTGTGAGTATTCTTCACATAAAGAAAGTTTAACTGTGGTAAATTGTTTTTCTCAAAGAAATGCAGCATTGGTGAGCTCCAGCTAGTTGAAAATGAGAATATTTGTTCTGAATGAAATGAAATACAATAATAAAATTATCATAGACTCATAGAACCCTCAGAGTTGGAAGGGACCTTTAAAGGTCACCTAGTACAACTCCCCCTCAATGAACAGGGACATAGAAACATTCCTGACAATTTATTTATTTATTTATTTATTTTCATGGAATATGTTAATTCATGATAATTGAAACACTTTATTTTGATAGTATTTGAGTGTTTCTTGTCTAATATCTGATGTACACAGCAAAGGAACTTGAATCAACACTACAAGGTTTAAATTAAATACTGTACTTTCTCTGGAAAAGTTTTTTGGATTTATACATTTGTAAATATTGTTATAAATACTTGTTTCCATTTTGACTGCATTGCATTGTAATGGAAACTTGACAAAAACACACTCAACTCTCTGCCACAGTTTAATTATGAAACCAAAATAATAACTTTCTCTTTATCACTCTTGCATTTGCCATCTTTTCATTTCGGTAAATCCCTTGTTCTTAGGTGAAGCTCCTAACCTTTCCCAGCTATTCAGTTTTCATTCTTGGATCATGCCCTTCTTATGTGTCTCCTTTCTAATGTAAATAACCCTGTGCTTTCAACTTCTCTTCAGGTGAGGATTTTTTTCTAGGTTCTTGGCTACACTTAATTATCTTTTTTATCAGCTCCCCTTTATCTCTGTGTTATCCTTTTCGAAAGAAAGTGATCAGAAATGTTACTGCATTCTTGAAATGGTTTTAACATTGTAAAGTCATTTAATAATTTTTTCACCATCATGTTTTTGCATCATATTTGCTGTTTTTCAACTGCAATTCAATGTTACTGTTATTGATGTCTGTGTCATCTGTCTCCCTGAAGGGACTTCAAGTGAAAACAATCTAAGGTTCACTAGGGGGGTTGGGGGGGGGGATATTAGAGAACTGGAAAAATAAAGAAAAGACACCGCATAGATATATCTGTTATAATGGTACCTCATCACCATCTAGCTTACATTTCTCCAAGGGTGAGCCATAGTCATCCTTCATTGCTGATGGTATTTAGCAGTTCCTGCTTTTGTTTTAAATTCCAAAGTTCTTCCTCGTATTGCTGACAGGTTTGCAAACCTTTTGACAAACCTGTGCCAAGGTTTGCTTAATGAATCCAGGTGCACTATGCATTACTTTTGATTCTACAGCAAGAGTGGCAAGTATCTGTAATTCTATTCAAATACCCAGCACCGTTTTGTTTAAATTGTTTGGCGTTTGTGTGCTATCTTTTTGCATTTCACCTGTCTGCACGTTCTTCAGGGCATACTGCATATTGCCAGGCTGCTGGGATGCGTAATGAATTCTTATCAAAATATGATTGTCTTCCACTGTCTCATAGGAAATTGCAGCAAGACTGAAAGCAGAATGTGTTAAGGCACCTGTATGCAAGACTTTGAAGAGTTTTGCTTAGTTTTAGACATCCAGTTGTGTTAGGAACCTGGGTAGAGATAAGGCTATGAACAATCCACTGCTCTGTCCCTTTGGTCCCTACAAATCCTCCTAGGCCTTTGCCTTTGAGATGTTTGAGGGCTCTTATGATTTGTACAACAGAACCACTAGCACCTGCCTGTGAGTCAATACCGCCAGCCAGTGAGAATGATTCTCATTCTACTCCTCAGTCTTAGAGTAGCCCCAAATGAATGGGATAATAGATTTTTCAGTATTGTTTACAATCTGGTACATTGCATCTTTGAGGTTATGTAGCAGATGTTTTGATGTTGCCATCCATCACTCAATCTGCTGCATGATGTACTCTTTGGCAGTAATGGAGTTTCTGAATTCGGTATTACTACACCTTTTTATCTGTTCAGTCCTCAAGTTCACAGATGACATCCAGTGACATCAGTTTGCAGAGACAATGTTACAAGTTCTTGTGAATAAATTTTTATGTTACAGATATGGCCAATTTTAAATCACTGCTCTTGATACAATACATTATTAACTTCATTATTAACTATTCATTATTGACTATGTATGACTAACCATTGAATCATTAAGTCTGGAAACCAACTTTAAGGTCATTGTTCCAACCATCCAATACTGCCCACTGCCCACATCTCTCAGTGCCACATCTCCACGGTTCTTGAATGCCTCCAGGGTGACTCCACCACCTCTCCGGGCAGCCTGTGCCAGTGTGCCACAACTTTTTCAGGGAATAACATTTTTTTAGTATCCAACCTGAACTTTCTCTGGTAATATTGCATGGTGTTTTGGCTTCCTTCTCTGGACCGATAGAAGAGAGTTGCAAGGTCAACACAGACATTCATCAGGGGACAGTTCTCACTTCCATATACCGAGCATGAATAGCTTTAGATGTGAGTACTTGGATTCATTTGGTTCTCAGAGTCCTTTGCTACTTTCTGTTTGCATTCAAGTTATTCGGTGCGGCATTTTTTTTTTTTTATTTCTTACCAGTACTACTAGGGTACAGCCACCCTGATTCTTCCCTAAATATTCTGTGGCTTTGTGAGTGACCTCTTTTCTTTAAATAATGAATAATTCCCCCCTCAAACAGGGACTTGTTTGAGATTAAACACTATGTCACACCAGCACCTAAAATGTCTACTGTTAACTATTAAGTCCTCAGAGCTGTCCAAAGAATTACATGGCAGCACATACCCCCCACTCCTAAATAGCAACAAATGTTGAGCAAGAAGGATTTGAGAGAGCTAAATTATCTTGTTAAATTAACTGGAACATTTTAATTTTTACTAGAGTTGAGTGAGCTTGAGTAAATATGACGAATTGGAAGCTCACTTCATTTAGCAGACATCAAACACACACAGAATGTTGCCCAATTTAATTTAGCCCTGCCAAGCCAGGAAAATGCTTGTGTAACATCAGTGAACAAGAGAAGGGCTAAAATTTACTCTCAGTTGAGAATGGTGGCATAAATTCTCTTGACATAAACTGGGGTTGTATATGTATGAATACATATATATCATAAAGCTTCACTCAGGGAAAATCCTCTAAACACCTGCAACCAGAGAGAATTTGTGCTCTTATGAGTTATTCCCAATGAAGTCAATAACAGTGTTCCCTATTGTTTTAAATGGAATATGTAAACTCCTGTCTGACGCCCTGAGGTTTATCTCCTTTTCTTCTGCTGTCTCTTATCAAACACATACCAGCACAGTCACTTGTTCAGTCATGCTCAGTGGAGTGGCTGTTTCTTTTCTTTTTTTTTTTTTTGGCTTTATATCCTGAGCTTAATGGGCACATTTTGTGAAGAGTGAGCCAACCAGGTAAATAGCTTCTACTATGGAGCTTAAAAGCTACAGTTCTCAAATTAGGAGATGCTTTTTGTCAAATAGGCCTCTGTAGCTCTAATATTAGTAACAAAACAAGGGCTTTTCAGACAAGAAAAAAATCTTTAGTCTGACTCTGTATCACACTTAACTCTGTTGCCTTGTCAAATATGTCAATGTTCATATTATACAGCAGCATTCATCTGTGGATGCAAAAGTGCTTTACAAATATTACCTCTTGAATAGTTTTAATTTATACTTAACAACCAGTTCTGTGAGATACTACTCAAAAAGAATCATGGTGAACTATTTTAAAAGTTTGTATAAATAAATTATAGTGATTTATTTGCTTTCCTGTTGCTTCTTAGAAGGGTGAGCTCCAGAACAATGCCATCGAAGCATGCTTCGAACTGCTTTTTTCTGTTCCATTGTCATGTCCGCACATATTTACATGCTTGTTCTGTTCCAGTTTCAGCTTCTCTCCTGCTGTACTCGGTAAGCATCCTCCAGCAGGGCAACAGTAACGAAGTTTGCAGGAGCTGGATAATGCCCAAGTCAGGGTATTATGCTCTTGTGTGCATACAGTAGGGGAAAAATGTTATCCTTTTTCTCCAAGTTGTTTATGAAGTTTTATTACTTTTTATATGATTCAGAAACCTTAGCTAAAAACACGACTGAAAGACTTCCTTGCCTTGGAGCTATGCAACTTCTGCCTGTGTTTTAAGGCATTTCTATTGAATTTTTAAGCAAATTTGCTTTGAGCACACTCTTTCATTTTACATTTTCTGAGGACAATGCTGTAAGCCTGCATGGAGAAGGGAGATGTGACAGACATATGTTGTGAGTTTTGAAGTGCTCTAGGATAGCTTGCACTGTTACTTGTCTGGAACCAAATAATAGTAAATTCTTTACCTGCTGGCTGGTAACAAACTGGACTTTAGTCATTTGTTATCTTAATTTATCAGTTAGCTTGTTAGTTATGAACGATTAGATTTTGTGAGCATCCCTTTTGATTAGTATACATGTAAGAAAAGTTATTATATTTGTGTTAATGAAAGAAAACATTGAGACGAAGAGAAATGTAGATGCTGTCTTTGGAGCTTATGTTCTTGGGTTCCTGATTGACGTGTTCTAGTTCTTGAATATCAGAGCAGACACGGGCTCACAAAAACTGCTGTGATGTATCTGAGAACTGGGGATACTTTTTCCTTTTCAAAATCTGGATTTTGGAAGCCAAAGCTGAGTTCCCAAACTGAAACATTTAAAATCAGAGGCCCTTGTTTTGGTCAGGGAAGCACACACAGGTAGTGAGCGGGAAGGAATTTGGACTGTTCACCAAGGAAAAGTTGAGCACTGTGAAGGTGCTGTGATAGAACACAATCTTGCTGGTGATTTAGTAGGTGTGCTTTTGTGTGCTGGGCAAGCACAGGGACTGCTCATTTTCTGAGCCCCAGGTTGCTGTTTTGGGCTGGTTTTCTTTATGCAGAGTAATTTAAGAATGCTCCTACTAAGATTCTTAAGCCTAAAATAACTAGATGTTTCTAGGGCATAGTTTAAACATTGGCCTTCTGTTTTGTGAGATCAGAGGACGCATACCCACCCTAACACTCCAGGTTATGTCCTGTCTCATGGGCTACCAAAGAAGTGCAAAAACTGTCGCACACAAAGGCACCACGGGACTTCCACCATCACCAAAGCTCTCTGCCTGCCTCTGGCACTAGCTGTCAGAACCGCTTCATCTGAAATCAAGTTAAAGAATCAGCAGCACTAAATACTACAGGACAAAGGCATAAACTAGCTTTGTAACCCTGGGCAACCTGGATGTTTGCTGACTGACAGTGTGAATGACAGCCCAGTTGTCAGTCTAAAATATCATCCTCTAATCATTCCAGATGTCACCCGACAAGATGATGGCTACTAAAAAGGGGAATAATTTGGGAAAACTCATAAAGCCCATTATCTCCTGCTGAAACCATTTCTCTTTGCCATCTCTGAAGTCCCTGCAAAATAGATCCAGAATCCCGTATGTAGCACGCGACTGGTTTATTAAGATAGAGCACTTCGAACTGCACAGAGCACTGCACTGCCTTCCTGGGGAAACCTGGCTCCAAGCTATGCCCTTCCTTAGGCAGTGACAGGTGATTCCAATCTGTCATACAGCATAAGAGAAATATTTCACTTCTTCCAAAATACAACAGGAAGCAAAAGGTTGTTGTAGCAGTTGCTCCACGTGCACAGCCTAGGAAATCAGAATGGCATCAAAGTGCAGTTTCTGGCTAGGATTCTTATTAATATTTTTTCCCCTTAATAAAGAAACATCTGAAGACATTGTTAAAGCTTTTCAATTCTTGCTTCATTTATTCAGTTGCATTTTAATTTCAAAATGAAAGCTACATTCCAAAGCTCTGTCTGAAGGAAAGGATATATGTAAAGGGAAAATAAAGCGAGAGAATCTCTTTTCAGAAGGGTGGCAAAACATAGCAGAGGTGTGGAGGAGGGGGGACACAGTAAAGGAAGGAAGGAAGAAAATTACATCTGGGTCTCAGCCTGATGTTTTGCAGGCATAGTCAGAAATACTGAAGTCAGAATATAGTTTGTTGAGAGAACCCTATACAGCTTCTTTGTTAACTGACTATGTTAATAACATAAATGAAAACTGGAAGACTTTCTATTGATCAGTATGTTAAATCTTTCCAGTATCTCAAAGTAGATTCCAGACAGAAAATCCTCCATTAATTTATGTCATCTATCTCAAAGAAACGCGATTAAATATAACTGCCAATGTCTGGCAAAGAAAGGGAAAGTATTTTTATGTGGCTATATTGGGCCCAGTTCTGCCATTTGCACTCATACTGACTAATAACTGACTCTGATTAATTGCAATGAAGGAATCACTGATATAGTAATAAAATAAAATGAAGACACGAGGATTTAGTAACTTGTCTTAGTAATTTCAGATTATTTGCTGCCTACCTGAGCAATTTTAACACAGGCATTGTAGTGATGTTGGAGGCATGGCAGAATTCCACCTAGGAAAATGTAGATTTTCTTTTTTCCAATTGTGTTACTATTAGTATATACTGAAAATACAGTTTGTTTCTGAACTGATAAGTTGCCCTTGCCAAAACTTTACATTCTTTCAAGTGGTAGTTGTCTGCTCTTCCAAAAAGCATCTGGAACATGGCAACACACATCCAAACACTTCCTTGAATGATTTTATGCACCTTTGGGAGTATGAGCTTTGTTTAATTCTGTCTAGATAGAAAGACTGAAACATCAGGCTGATAAGAAGTAAAAATTAACAAAAAATGTTGAAAAAAATCTGCAAGGAACCAAAAAGCCATTTTAGACGGTGGATTATTAAATTTATTGTTGGTCACTGCCAGTGGAAATTTTAAAATTATTTCTCTTCCTTCTGATATTTCTACTACTTGTTTCTTATTCTTTTGGTCGTATCACTAGAACTATAGATCCAATGAAAGTAATGTTAAAGGAGCTATAGGGCTGAGTTACATTAGTTGTTGATTTTCTTTTATGAAATTTCAAAGAAATTTGTGGAAAAATACTGTAATTAATAGTTATCTTTCTTCTTGGAAAGTTAGGCTTTTATCTATGAGTTTGTTCCTGTTGCTGTCTTTGTGTTGTGCTTTGAACCATGCTAAGTATATGAATCGCATCTGCCTAAGCTTCCACAGGATCAACAACTCCTAAATACAAAGAAGTAAAATGAAAATAGTAATAATTTTAAAAATTCCAACTAAAATGATGATGATTAAAACTACATTGCTGTTAGTTATGCCTTGGGACTGTTCAACTAAAGTTGTGTGACTTTTAGATCAAATCTCAGTGGCTGAGCAATTGTGTGGGGCACTGTGGTTCCTTCTGTGGAGTTATAAAGTTCTCTATGTTGGTCCTTGAGCAAGAACAGTGAAATGAACACTATTCTGAAGAATTTTGTCATATTCTTCATTCATAAGCATCTCCATTTTGTCCCCTGCTATATTAGTAAGCATAAAGAGAGGGCCATGAGATAGCTACTGACCTACAGCAACCTCTGCCATAGGAAGACCCAAGCCTGCTGTGAAGCAGTGATTGGGAAAGGGACAGCCAGGCAGAGAGATCTCCAGGTATGAGCTGGGTTCCTCTGCTCTTCCCGTGTTCCTGCCCCTGGCTGCTGCTGGAGGCAATACTCTGCTTGAGAGACCTTTGGTCTCATCCAACTTGGTTGTTCTTATGCTAAAACTTTTATGTGCTTTGATTTTTCTTCTGTTTTCTCTTGATAGGTGGATTTCTAAAGGATAAAAGTGCTGGAAGAAAGTTCCTTATCTCTTTTCACACTTCTGTAGTTGTTATTTTACAGTCTGTTCACTGCCTAGAAGGAGGAAAAAGAATGTAGATGATGGGAGCAAATATTATGGCATTCCTGCCTGGCTGAGGCTGTCATCTAGCCAGTCACCATCTCAGCCTTACACCTCAGTTTTCCCAGTAGTTTCAGGAGCATTTCCTGCAACCTTGGCTGATAGATGTCAGAACTGATAGGGAGCTATGAGAAATGAGTTGGTAACCTGTGGTCTTTCATAATTTATCCAGAACCTTGGAAATTTTATCCAAGTATCTCATAAAATAATGTTTCTCAAGATCAAGTTAGAGAGAAAATGTTTTGCAGATTCTCTTTCTAAAAAACTTTTTGAGAGAGGTCCTTTCTGATTCTGAAAATAAATTTGCAGTGGAATACTGCTTTCTTATGTTGTATTTACTGTGCGAGATCTCAGAAATGCCAGGAAATATTTATAGAAGCATTGTACAAAGCTGAAATTCCCCACAGTTGTGTGCTTAACACTTCCTCGTTCAGACCCAATGACAGCATATTCTTTTCCATTCACTTATTGACTCTGTGCAACCAAAATTAATCTAATCCTTACTATCTATTTGAATAAAATTAAGTTTTTTGGAGTACCTTAGGAAAACTTGAAGAACTGATAGAGCTATTAAGAAGGACAGATCTGACAGAATAATTGTATCTATCCTTATGTTTCTTAATTTCAGCCTATCCAAGCACAGTGCTCCTCTGTGAAGTTTGGTTAGGAACGTACTTGAATGTGTTCCTAACCAAAGTCTTAAGAATGGATCCATTGCTGTACTCTAAAGGTTCTTTTTAAAAAGTGTTAATTAACTGTTCTTTTTCAGCGCTACAGCATTGCAATCCACATTTTAAGAACAAGCAAGTGGTTTGGCTTTTTGGTAGCCCCCTCTGTATTATATTTTGTGTCTAAAGGTTAAAGTATACCTCGATGAGAAGGTATTTACCTTTATCTGTCCATTGCTGCTATCTCAGTTGCTTCAGAGAAGAAAAGCTTTTCTATTTTGGCTGCATTTCTTCATGTCTCACTACTAAACTTTGCTGCAGTTTGCACCATATGTCACTTTGGTATTACCCATTAAAACAAGGTTTGAATTTTGGCTTCTCTTTAGAGTATTTTACAAGGAGAGAGATTTTCTAAAATGCATTCTGTAGAACACAGCTTTAAAAAAAAAACAACCAACACTAAAGTAACTGAGTCTATACTTTATGTCTCCCTGAAATGTATTCTCTTTAAAAAGGGTTTATGTAATTTTACATAATTCTTTTGGCAGGAATGTTTATTACCCAGCTGTGTGAAATTATTAATGTACCTCTCAGTCTGCATTTTCAAAGATCAGTAATATATATATATAAATCTCCTTGAGGGTCCTTGGTATATACTATTTTTATTAGAGACCCTCATTTCACTTCAGTAAAAGTATGACACAAGATGTTTACTTAAAAAAGAGTCTTTGACATCCTCCTGAGAATGTTTTGATAGAATAGCATACATTTGGTTACAATTAGTAAGCCAAACAATTTGCCATTGTTATCTCACTGTGTTTGTCTAGAGCCTGTAAGGAGCTTTCAAAAAAAAATCCATCTCTGTGTTTCAGTTAATTGATTGCATGTTCAGCAGGATTATTCTGTTTTATAAAACTCCCTGTCCTTTTAGTTTAATCGTAGCGATTTGAAACTAAGGCATGTGTTAGAAAGCAAAGGGGAATACAGGCATGGCTAAGCATAAGGATATATTGTACTTCTTTAAAGGCTAATATTCCCACGTGTGGGAAAATATACCAATGTATTCCTGCTACTTCTGAGTGCAAGATGTTGTACCCGAGGGCTGAAAGTAATAGTTGCTGGTGTGAAAGTATTCACCAATATCAACTGCAGACTTGAAGCCAGCTGAAAGCTGAGTTAATCATATTTTAGCTTAATATTTGAACTTGACCTGTTTGGTATAATAAATAGTAGTGACTGAATTTTATTCAAAATTTATTAGCAGCGTATTTAAAGGATTCAAATCTTTATCAGGCACCACTGCTATGTTGTAATTTTCTTGCTTTTTTTTTTTTGCCATTTTACATGTAATTTAATATTTCACTTTTGCTTTTATATATTAGCTGAAATATGTCTTTCTCTGATGAATATTTTACTTTCAAAGTAGAGATTGAAAAGTCTTGGCTAAGATAATTATATGGATTTTTTTAGGCAGAAGGTATATCTTGTAAGTACATCCCATGTTGACACCAATTGTTTGGTTGTTACATGATTAAGGTGTCTATAATGTGAATTAGTGACCATGTCACAGAATTATCACTCACTGGAATCACTGTAGTGCTGTGATTTTATTTTTTTTTCTGCACATCTGTTGTGCAAACTGCTGATCACAATTCCTGTAACTGTAGCTTCAAGTTTTCTTTGGTTGCAAAGAAATGCAAAACTTTTCTACTTGGTAAACCTGCACCCTTATGAATCTTCTGCATCCCTTCCCTGGTAGACTGGTAGAGGCACACTACTTTTATGAACTCCTTGTGGGAGTGGTCAGTACTGAGTTGAATAATTCCCTTTTGAATTCTGTCTTAATAAAGCAATCCTTGAAAAGGCCTGGTAGGTTTTGGATAGGTGCACAGGAAGAAAAGAGTCATAAATAAATTCCTCCTGCAACGTACATCTGGAGAAGAGATGGTACATACAATGGTCTCCATAGCTGCCAACTCCCCTCCCTCAGCAGGGTGGGGACAGACAGACTTGCACAGAGTTGTCCCCCATTAATTTCCTACCCCTTTCTGTTCTGCAGTGTGTTGCAGCAATTGCAGTGTTGTGAGTCTCTGTGCCACTGGCATACAACTTACCCCTTGGCCAAATAGGCACATACACTTCTGTGTGATGAAATCACAATGCCCTGTGCCTCCAAGATAGGAATGGAAAGTTTGGTTCCCTCGGTGCATGGCAGCAACAAATTCACTCTTTTTCATTTCCTTGTCGTTGTAGCTGAGCTATGTCAGTTTGTGTTCTTGAAGAGCAGATTGAATTCAACTCAGCTCTCTATGGAGTTACTTTGTTGGAGTGAATTGGAAGCCAGTAGGAATGCTTGTTCAAAGGGTTAACTAAACCTTCCCCATGGTTGTAACAAATAATCGAAGATCAAAAGCTTTTCCAAACTCACAGCTTTTACAGTTTTGAGTCAATGTCTTCCCTCTGTAAAGAAAGCCTGTTTAACATACTTAAACTCGTGGTACAAATGATTCTTTTTTGTCTCTAATCATAAACATAATTTGTCTGGTGTTTCAGTTCTTTAGATTTATGCAGTAGCCATGTTTGTCAAAGTATCTGGCTCTGGTGACATCATCTTTGTTGAAACACTGGACAGCGTGATGAGTCCCAGATGTTAATGCACTCTGAGAGTTGAGAAAGAATAAAGTAAGATCAACACTAACAGCTATGGAGGTAATGGAAGATGCTTTTATTTTCTTCTAGTATTCAAAAACAATTATTTGTATCTGTTTGATATTTGTTTGCATAAATAATCAGTCAGGGACTCCACCGAAAACTCTGCATGTGCAGTACAAGGAGAGACTAAGATGTGAAGTTGGGTGAATGCTGAATGAAGGATTTGACTTAATGATTGCAGTATTTCCTTTGTGTTTTGTTTTTTTTTCTTGATCTTTTACATTTTTCATGAGTAGATCATAATATATGCAGAATATGTGTACTGTGAACCAAATGTGCCTCTAACTGAACTGCCAGGATTTAACGTGTCTTTTGGATAATGGTCATGCATGGTTATGTCAGCACATCATGTTTCCTAACGTACTGTAACATGACATGCCCACGTAACCGAGAGTTACGTTTCCTAATGACATATCATTTCTGTGAAATGTAAAAAGGATGTTACTTGCTAAGAATCAGGCTTGGAAACAAAAAATCTTATTTTAAAATAAAATTACTTGGAACATTTTTTCTGTTTCCAAGTGCAGTTTTCAAGAAAGTATGTTTTAGGCGCTTTTAGGGGAAAAAAAAAAAAATCATTACAGTACCTAAGCATTGTTTCCTGTTAACTGCATACATAACCAAGTCTTTCATGTTGCATGCATGTGATAAAGTAAGCACTGACAAATAATATCCATCTTGATCATCCGCAGCACTGCATAGAATTGACCTGACCAATATTTTTAAGGAAGGTCAGACAGATGTGCTGCCTTACTTTCATACCAACTAATACTTTTGAGCATTTTGCTTTCTAGTTAGAGTTTAGTGTCACCGTGGATTCCCATAGCCACAGTTAAAAACTTGTCTTGGAAAATGATTGCCTAATTTTAGAAATTGTTTTCTTAATTTGCTAAGTAGTTCTTCGGGTCTCATAGGTGTTAAGACATTCTGTTAGAGCCACAGAGAGAGAGTGAAAAATCACAGCTTTCATATTGGAGGATTGTATCCTATGAACACGATCAGTTGCATGTATATAACACAGATCACTGCCTTCTCTTAAAGAACTTCACATCAGGAAAAAGACAGAAATGCATCAAAATGCGTGTCAGTGTTACAGCTCTTTTTAGGAGATCATTCTTCATTCGTTTAGTTAGGGTGAAACTTTAGGAAGTACTTGACATTAGTGTCAGTATATTTCCATTAAAATTGATGGAGATTTTATCAGGTGAAATCAGGGGGAAACACATTAGACTACAGTTCCACGTGAAGTTCCAAAAGGTTTTGGAAAACATTCCTAGGGCTCTAAATGTGAACACACCTCTAAGTCAGGACTATTTAGGCCTCGGCAGTGTTTTATTCCAAAAACAGAGCATTGACACAAATCTCAGGCTTGCTCATGTTTATTATGAGCAGCCATCATGCTTTTTTACTCTAGGGATTTACAGAGTAGTGCAAAGAAGGAATGGGAAACTTCCACTGAGGGAGCGGTGGAAAACTCTGAAAGAATGCACGTTTCTAAGATATCAAAGTGGGGGGGAGAGGTAGTGAGTGAGATCTGTAGTGTTGATTGGTGGTACAGTTTACGCTGTATAACTCAGCTGCAGTCAGATGGCATTGATGCTGCTGAGTATATGGGGTTTATTTTGAAAGTAGTTCTATTTGCCTCTCATTTTCTTTCAGATTGCTTGGTAATTTGATAATAAACGCAAAAAAAAATGACCAATTTACATTTTTATGTTTACAGGAGTGCACTCACTTTATGTTCTGGAGTTGATAGATGAATCCGTTTTTTTCCAAGGGATGCTAAAGCTGTTAAACCTTACAGGTAAGTCTTTCAGATACCCTTCCTAAAACCAACCTATCTATGAGATTTTGCTAGATTTCATTTTCAAAACACTTATGTCATTTAGGAGTCTAATTCACCATTCTGAAGGAAGCTTGGATGCTCAGTATATTAGATCTCCCTGACCTTCAAAGGGATATCTAAGCATTTATGGTCAGACACTGAATGTAAGAGGAGCCCAGTAGGATTTTTTTTTTCATAGTACTTCATCACCTCAGTCCCTTTGAAATCACTTTAAACATTTTCCTTCAATTTAAAAAATGGGGCATGGAGTTCTAAATCATATGTGTACTTATGAAAATATTACCTGTAATTTATTTATACCTTGTAACTACCCCAGGAAAAACGTGTGTTTTGGATGGTGTCCTTTAGTAGAAAGTGTGTTCTATGAGTTTGGGGACAAATCTTATTTTTTGTCACTAATGTGTCATTTTAGTCGTTATTTGCTGAGCTGTATCATTAGAAATCTAGGTCACGTAGGCCGTGCTTAAATTACATATCAGATGACCCAAATGTTTAAGGCAAGCTGGTGTAATTCAGCATCATTTTAAGCAATTTATGCCACTGAAGATCAACTCCCTCAAAGTCCTGCATCTTTCTTAGTGGAATTACTTCACCTTCTCAAGTCTTTTCTTACATCTTTTCATATTAGTCAGGACCCCCTGCCTTCCTGTCCCTGGCTTATCTGACTAGCTGGTGCTACTGATGCAATTACTGTCTCCACATACAGTCTTTTATTAGTTTTGAAACCTGAAACACAAACATATCTGTTATAGATAGTGAGTAAAAATACTGAAGGAGAAAATTACAGGGGAAGAAAAGCAGTGAAAACTTTGCTGAAAGGTGAGCAAAATATACCTGTTTGTTGCATACAGTTGGGATAATACAGTGTCCTTTCATGTAATAAAATCCCACACAATGTAATACATTTTTGCATGATTTAGTGTGATTTGCTGTACAATTAATATGTGTGCAAACAGAGTAGCTACCTTTACAGCTGTGTTTTCTATTTTTCTTTTTCTTCCATCCACTTTCCTGCTGATATTCACTTTTCTTTCTGTTCTTAATGCCAGAAAGCTGTGCTGGTGCAAAACAACAAATGTGTACTAAAGTGACTAAAAGTCATGTTCAGAGCAATTCATCACACCCCCCCAACATCGTCTTGTAGGACATTGCATTATGTGCCAGAACCGTTATCAGACTTTCCACTACTGCAGCCTTAGTGAAGTGGCTTTTCATTGGCTTTGTTTAAAGTACATAGAAAGCCATTTGCCAGAAGCCCTGCATGTGATGTTGAGCACAGGTTTTGCAGCTGTCTGTGTAATTCTGAGAAAGGTGAAAAAGAGATGACTTGCACTCTATACTACCCAGGTCTGATCTTCTTATTGTTTTGGATTTTTTTTTATTATTATTATTATTTTTGTCTAAGGTCGCCTTATATTTTGTAGATCTTGAAGCATTTCCATGAATACTTATAATGGCATAAAAAATGAAGCAGCTGCAAGTTGTTTACAACTTTTTTGAAGGGTATGAAACCAGCTTCTACTGTAAAACAAATACATCTGGCAACTCTGGTTCTGCCTTTTCATCTACGGACCCAAAAGTTGGAAAATCACAATTTTGAAATCACTGATGTGTGCTGTAAAGATGAAAGATAAAAGCTGAACAAAAGTACCAAATTAATCATTCTAAATATCGCACAGAGAGATGCTTGAATCAAATATTAATTTGAAATAGACACCATAAAACTTTGTGGATAATTCCAAATTACAGAATTAAAATCCATCTAAAATGTTATCATTTCCTGTTTTTCCTTGCCGTTGGAAAAACTAATTCTTCTATAGCATAACTGCTCAGTTGTGCATATTTGGAAAAGTGTACATTAGAACTCTACTGCAGAATTGTGACTTACAGTCTGCTGCTGATTTAATAGCTAGCTGGGAAACTACATCAAGAGAAACAGCAGTATCTTTATTTAGGCAGAAGTAGTCAGTTCTAAATTTTGGCTTTGCTGGTAAAATGGTATTTATCTAGCATTTGTAAAGACCCTAAGACATTTCGTTCTGTTCAAGCTGAAGGAATAATGCCTGTGCTTTAGATGAGACACTTTTTGCCTGAAATAAATATCTTGCATGAAAGCGAAAACTGTTCATCTGTTAAGACTATGATGATTTTCAAACTTTCCCTTGCCAAGTACTGCCATCAGCAGCAGTGGTGACAGCAGCCTCAGCCTGCAGCCCAATGAGGGGTCACAAGTCACATTGCAGACGCTTGCGTACCACTTGTGGTATGTGGATTGCAACTTGGGAATGCCTGTGTTGGAGCTCTTAATCCATTTAAATACAACTGTGCTAATAAATAAAGGATCCAATTTAGAGTCTACAGTTTCATTTTACCTCTCTTAAAGAGGTTTCATATTTTCTGTATTTGGTTTCTCCAGTTCTTCCTACCAGTTCAACGTTACTTGCACTGTCATTCAGTATTTCCTTGAAATACATTCAACTCAGGAAGTGTATAGGATTTCAGGGTCTTCTTGGTTTTTGTTTTTAATATAATTCAAAGATCTATACGGTAAGAAGGCACCTCCGCTTTGCAAGAATATGTTTATCAACTGCCATACAGTTTACTCTGCTCAATAAACTCCCTTTGTTTTTATTCATCCTCTTTTATTTTTCCTTTTTTTTTCATTTTTTCCTTTTCCCCATTTTTTCCCTTTTCCCCTGCTTTTTTCTTTTCTTTCTCTTTTCTTTTACTCCTTTTCTTTTTCTGCTGTCCAGTGTTAAACACTAGTCACAGACTATCAGTCCCTGTGCAGCACTGCATTACAATTCAGTGAAGCTCCTACAGCCAGCATGCAGGACTTCATCAGAAGGCAAAATACTATTCTGAGAGGATAATAACGATGAGAAATTCTTTTAATAAGGACCATTTTTAAATGTTAAGGATGACTTGTTTTAATTGAAGGAGAGGAAAGGAACTCCTACCAAGAGTCAAAGAGATCCCCTAGAGCTCTCTGAAGTCTCCAAATTGCCTAGTATAGGAAAGCCCAAGAATAAGCTGTGAACAGAGGCTGTGAACAACATCCGACCATCTTACTATGAATTTTATATGGCAAGGTTATTCACATCTGCAGTTGAAAATCTGGCCTTAGCTTAAATAAAGTACGTGACCATCCTAGTAACTGCAAGGAAATCAGGAGAGACTAATTCGATAGACCCAACTTGTGCTGGTTTTGTGTAAGCAGGGATGCAGAACAATTGCCATTCAAACCATTCTTTTCAATCTACTATACAATATCCACCTGTTCTGACAGACAGCAGGAACTTAGGCCACAAATACAGGCTACTACCGTGACAGCAGCAGGTGTATGGCAGCAACAACTAATCAAATCAGCTGAATCAGAGGTGTGAATCACATTGCACTTCTGTGCAATGAAAATGAGCAGAAGCAGAAGACCTAAATGTTATTTTTTGTTTTGTTTTATTTTTAAGAGCTCATGTTTAAAAAGTCTGTACAGTAGGTAAGTGCAAGGAAAAAGTAATGAGGATTTCAAAGGAGAATGACATTTCACCCTTGTTGCAAAAGCTGTGCAGAGGGATTTAGGTATGGGAGACACTCATTTTAATCATTTCAAAAAAGCAAAGCATTGATTTTGATTTTCCTAAAGAAGCAAATGCAAAAGAACTCTCGTCTGTACCATATGACTCACGATGCTTCTTTATCAGACTTATAGAGAATTGAACTTGAGTAATAGCACCATTAGAGCTCTTTACCAGGAGCCAATTCCTGTGGTTTCCCTGGGTCCAGCTGCTGATGACTCACAGAGGAAGTGGTGGAGATTAGGTGCACAGGGAAAAAATCAGAACAGCTCAGAAATAAAGCAAATCAACCAAGCATTACCTTTTGTGCACAACAGAACAATGGCTTAACAACTAAGGTTCAAAATGATCCGTCTTATTCCCCTCATTTGTGCTATTCCTGTTGGAGAGACCACCAGGAAACATGTGAACCACTGTGGAATACACACTGTAATCCATGGAACATCTCAATTAATATTCCCTCTTGACTACAGCTAGAACAATACATAGCATCAAGCAGTTTAATCTCCGGCAATAATGCCTTTTGTAAGATCAAGAGGTCTTTCCCTTGAATTAAGTTTTAAGCAAGGATTTTGAAAATCAGTTAGGTATTCTGCATAATGTATAGTGGTGGCTGCAGGTTCCATAAGAAGTAGCTAGGTAAAATCACATAGAAATGAGCTGCTTGTCATTAATAATGTTGCCATCAGTCATTTCTCCTTTTGCAAACTGACACTGGGTTCCCTTTAGAAGAGAGTTAATCCTCCAACAGGCTTTGTTATGAGTTAATGTATCTCAGATTATATGAAATTTAAAACACTGCCTCTAATATTCAGCTCTGTGCTACAGAGAAAGTATGTCCCAGCAGCAAAATGTTACAATAACTATTTGAAAGGGAACATGAAGTGGAAGATATTCTGGACCTTGATTAAATTACTGAGTACGGTAGTAGTGCTGCTGTTGTCTTACCGTCACTACAGTCTCCGACGCAAAGCTCAGGGGATTTTTGCCTCAAGGAAATTGCAAATTGTTTGGGCTGTAATCACTCTGGGGTGGAGTCCTATACAAGTTGCTATAGATTGATAACATAACTTACTGCAAAAACCTAAGACTATTTTGACTAAATGAGACTAACTCTTTAAAAAAATATTTGAAAAGAATGATATGCAAAGAGCACTGTAGTTTATCCTTGTTTTTAAGAAGAAACTGAAGTAAAATTTAACCTATGTTCCACTTTCTGTTTCCTGTAAGAATTGCATGGGTAAGATCAGCTGGTGATTATACAGAGATGCATTTTATAAACATTTGCTTTAGTGATTAATGTAAAATGATTCACAGTCCTCTTTTCAGAATATTAAGTAATGCACTGCACCTCACATGTTTACCACCAGCCAGCATTTTGAACTGCACAAGGTGACTGACACTGGTACATGGCCTCTTCAGTGCAGACTATGTTTTTTTTCAAATCCCACACTACCCTCAGCCTCAATTGTGCTTCAATGTTAGAAATAAGCACTTAAAAATATTGGCAGTGAAAATGTTGCTTCTGCTGGTAATTTCCTGTATGGAAATTCAAGGATGAATTTAGTTCATGGCCCGTGCTTTCCCCAAATGTTACAGCTCTATTATAGCTGCATTAAACAATGAAGATTGCATTTCATAGAATCATAGAATTATTATGGTTGGAAAAGACCGTTAGGATCATCATCTGGTCCAACCATCAACCCATCCCCACCATGCCCACTCAATCATTATCCATCATTTGAGTCATGGGCATGCTACATGCCTGGGCTATAGCTGATCAGGGGCTCTGGTGTGGCACAGCAGTCAATACAGTCAGCAACACGATGGGTAGCCAGAATAAGCATAGGGTGCTGCCATGGCAGTCCTGGGTGGAAGCTGAGGTTCATAGGTTCATAAGGTTGGAAAGGACCTACAAGATCATCTAGTCCAACCATCCTCCTATCACTATCCCTACCCAACTACTAAATCCAATCCCTTAGCACCTCATCTGAGGTGCTGTGAGCTTTGGGGTGAGCTTCTGAGAGGCATTAAATTCCTTATCCCTGCATGAAGCCACCAAATTCCTCATCCCTGCATGAAGCCACATGGTCTTCATGCTCACAGAAACACATGGATGGAGCAGGTCCGTTACTTTACTTTCTTATGTTAAAAGTCAGTTATTTTATGATGAAATAATTCCATTCATCTTATCTATCTTGATTCTTTTGCACATATGTGAAGATGAAAAGGATGAAACTTCATCCCTAGCAGTGTGCTAATTATGGATTCTGAAGGGAAAAAAAGAAGGGTAAAATGTAGTTATTATAGATTAGAAGTTATTTGGTACCATTACACTATCCCTTTAAAATACGTTAATATGAACTGGCTGTCAATACAACATTACTTAGTTGGTTTTCATTTGGACCTTAGAGCACAACAAAATTATTTGTACATAAATCTCTACTAATTTACTCTAGATTATGATTTTTTCATCAACATGCACATATAAATTATACCATTAATCATAATGATTTCTTTCAGTATTCATGTGGATGAAATATGTAATTTCATGGGAATCCCACTGTAATTTAGCATGAATTAATGTCCACTTATTGGAAAGCACTACCTACGCTGATATTTCTAGAGGAAAAAAACAACAATCATGATGCATTTTAAACTACAGCCTAAATGACCCGTGTGATGGTAAACAACCAACAAAGGAACATTACTACAGGTAAAAGAAAGTTATCTTAAGGGCAGTTTGTTTCAAAGTTCTTTAGACCAGATGGCAGCCTGGCTTCAAGGAGCATGGAAAGCACATGTGAGTGAATGTGAGGAGACTTTTCCCTCCTCCCTGCTCTAGAGAAGAATGGTATGAATATGCAGTGTGAGGAGAGAACAGAAGCAAAGGTGCATTCCTAGGTGCTCAAGAAAGCAGTCTAAAGCCATCTACTGCTTCTTTTTGATGGAGTGTGTGAATGGCCAGTGCCTTCTAATTGGCCTCAACAATAAATTTCACTCAGAAAAGTAGCACTATCCATCCACTTTTCTCTAGGCAGTGTTTTAGCAATGGATTATATGTTTGGAGACATTTGATCCATAGATTGAGCAGATGGAGAACCTGTGGGTAGGATGACTTGGCCTCAGTTTCCCCAACCTAAGTAATGCAGCCTCCTCCTTAAGGAGTGCTGTGCCCTTACTGGAGGTGAAGTAGGAGATCACTTAATCTAGCTATCAAATATATAAATGGAACATACAGATATACATATGCATGCTTCATAAGTGAGACAGTGAGGGGGAAAAAAGGAACTTCTGACTGTAACAAAAGATTCATTAGGAAAAATGAACTAATCAGTGCTCTCCAAGGAGAAATTCATTCTGTTTAGGAGGCCGTACCCTCTGCTGCTGCACGTACTTAATATAATTTATATTATTATTTAAATCACTGCGTAAATTTTAGATACTTTTAAAAATCAAGTTAATGGACCATACTTTACTGCTTAGCATCATTTATATCAAGAATTAGTGGCTGTGGAGATAAAATATTTGAACATAGAGGAGAAAACACAAACAAGCAAGTATTGTAAAACTCACATGTAGCATGGGTTTGAAATACAAGCACAGAAATAAGCCCTTGGGAAAGTTCCATGTTGTGTGGTACAGACTTTAAGTGGTGTGCACTCTGTGTTTTAATATAAGGTGTTCTTAAAATAGCTTTTATGGACAGGAGACCAATCCTCACACCAACCTCCCAGGGCAGAGCATTTCTTCCACCGGGAATTGTCACTCTCTTCTTGCTTTGGATACAAAGACAGGTGAGAATACAGCACAGCTTTCTCATAGCCGTAAATGTAAGTAATGAAAGCAAATTTTGGAATTCTTGGGGAGAGCACAGGCACCTGTAAGGACTGCTTAGGAGCTGAAGAAAGGAGCTGAGGTGCTTTAAACAGGCACAGACTAGAAACAAAGAAAGGAAATAGAGAAAGACAGTAAGAACCTGAAAGAGTGAGAGGATTCTGGCAGCTGAGATAAATTCTTGGCCTTCTGCTGTGTGCTCATTAAAAGACAGAAAATATTCCCTAAAAATGTCTTACCTGTACTAGGCAATAAAACAGCTGTGCATCATTGCTTCCTTCAGGTTAGCTGCACTGTATTTTATTGCTCTGTGTGCTCACAGCTGAGAAATGTTGACAGGAAGCCCAGTTTGTGAAGCTTTTACACAGTCTTTCACAGCCCTAGATTCCTGTCAATGTCATGCTGCAGCTTGTGTCACTGGAGGGAGCATGGTGCAGACAGGACAGCACGGTGTCACAGCACAGTGCCACAGCAGCCTCAGGGAGATGAGCATCAGGTGGGCAGCACGTAGGACCGGGCTTAGCGCTCACTTATAATTTATTAACTGTGCTTTTCTAACTTATTTTATGATGGCCCTGGCAGAGCACGGGTTCAAATCTCAGGAATTTAGGTAGAGAGAGTACAGCGTAGCCCCTGGAGCATGTTATGGAACAAATGTGGAGTCACCAGAGTGGAGTCCAGGAGGTGTGAAGCAATCCTCAGAGGTGAGGGCTGCAGTGGGTTCTGTGCCCCCAGTCTCACCAATCATGGTCCCAAAGCTGAGCAGTCAGCCTTGTGTAGGTGATAAGGTTTCTTCATATTTGTGCATTACTTTATGATCATTAACTGTATGCCATTCCATAAAATGTGGTCTTTAGTGAGAAAAACAGTTTGAAGCTGAGAACTCTTTGTTTTGGCATCTGGTGACTCAGGCCTAAACTCATCTGTCTTTCATATTCCCTCATCTGCAGTCTGTTTTCTTTCTGCCTGTCTTGTAAATTCTCTGCTCAGTGGAAGAAGTTGTTAGTTATTCTCCTCTGGCAAATGAATCTCCAGGCATGGATCCCTTACTCCTGCCACAATGCAAAGGATAAAAAAGTAAGCTGTTATTAGCAGAGACAAACTTGGGCCACTGGCATCTTACAGCAAGCCCTGACAAAGTAGCTGCATTGAAAGCCCAATTTTAAATAGAGAGAACAGAATTCATGGGCCACATATTGCCACCTCCCCTTTGCATTCACTAAACTTATGTTCTGCCAAAGGGAGTAAAGGTATTTTATCTGAATGCTGGCCAAATAATTTCCTCTTACTGTTACTTTTTTTTTTTTTTCTTTCCCTTCTGCAGATGCAAATCATGTTTTGTAAGGCTGTATTTTACCATGCAGTTTGTAACTCACAATGCTACTTCATTCCTGAATATGGTGTTGGATAAAATTGATTTCCTTTCAAAAGAAAAAAATAAGACTAAAAATGATGTTTAGATCTCTTCATTTCAGGTAACAGTAACTATCTAAATGATTACTGTGCCCAAATTATTAGTTGCTGCCCAGATGACTGCCTGCATTGTTAGGTCACCTGACACTTCTGCATGAGCATTTTTATTGCCTGAACATAAATAATTGTTGTTCCTGATGAATTCACAAACTGCTGCCTCAGATGCTCCATCGTCTGTGTATTGCTCAGGCTCTGAATCTAAGCAGGTAGATTGCTCACAGCAATGCATTTCATCCATGTCTTTTGGTTTCAGATGCAGTGTGCACCTCCAGCTGTCCAGGAGCACCTCCATTACCCAGTGTTGTGGTAGAGCAAATAGCATTCTGGCCTCAGTGTTCAAGCAGTAGATTAGTGACAGCAGTAGGCAGGCAACTTTTGTCCCCAGGGAATATTAGAAATCTAGAGCTAGAAATAGATGGATTAACTGAAATGCAGCCCAACCTCTGATCTACATTATTGCCTCTCTTCTTTATCTCACAAGAGAAGCAGAGATAAACAGTGATAGACACTGATAATGATGGAAGTCCGTGATAATACACCGAAGTGATAAACTTCTTTGTGGCCCTCATTGTGCCCAGTTGTCTTCAGCTGGTTATGAGCTCTAGCCTCAAGCTATTTACACCATGATCAGGCTAGTAATTAGCAAAATGTTTAATATAATATAGAAGCAATTAGGAGGTGATAACATGCAATTAAGATGTGTTTTCAGATTAAAGATTTTATAGTGCTCTCTTTCTTGAAAAGATAAAGTGCCTATCTCAAAATGTCAAACTGCAGTGATTTAATCTGAGTTATTTTCAATTAATATGCATGTATTCTTGCGATGTGTTCACCGTTGTTATTGACATTGATAAATTAAGCTCATCCCAGCAGAATTTATCCTTGAGTCGCTCTATATTTCCTGAATGTCAGTTCTTTATTTGTATTTTTTTATGCCTACAAGCTGTGCACGATCTAACTCTAAGTCCCTTGATTCATCCCTGGGATTACAGTAATGTGTCAGTCTGAGTGGAACAATAATCTGAAAGGGCATTGTTATAAATAGTGTGTTAGAATATAATTGTTTGTCATGTCGTTTCTCCCCTTTAAATCCCTCTGAGTCCTGTTTAAGTAATTTAGACAGCTAGAATGACAAGAGTCTTGAGAGTTCGCTTATAGAGTTGTCCAACCAGCCTTCAGCCTACTCTGTCTTTTGAGACTGTCTCATCTGCAAAGTAGGAAGTGCAAACAGCAGATGAGTTCCGACTACACTGTGGATTTGTTATTAGATTTTACTCAGGCCAATTATAGAACGATGTAAAAGCTACTGATTCTAATTTTGCCCAGGCTAGTCAATAGAAGTGCTTAGACAATAGATGTTAGGGTATTTCCTGTCATTGCCATGGAAGTTACAGTCCCAAAGTATTGCAGTTCATATGCTGCTGTTCAGTGTCTGAAGGAGAGGATATATTTTTTAAGGGTTTTCTTTTTGCATAAATTTTCTAATCCTATGGAAAAAGAAGTATCTGAGGCGAGAAAGACAGGTAACACTGTGTGAAGTCAGCTTTTTACCAAAAGTGATGGACCATCTTTAAGAAAAAAATTACTAGAAATGATGTATCCCTATTAGATCCAGTCCAGTTTCTGGATCATACAGGATTTTAACTTGTGACACTTTTTTTCTGATCTTTGGTCTGGTCTTTCAGATCTTTTAAACAGTTCCAAGCAATGAGGCATCCGGACATCAAAGAATTTGCATATAGCATGTTTCAGATGTTTTATCTCAATTTAACCATACTTTTCTTCTAAATATTGTCCCCATATGGTTAGTGCTCACGCTTTTTAAATATTCGTGCTTGTCTTTTCTCTTGCTCTTTCTCATACTCATTTAGAAATTTTGTATATGGTTGCAAAAAGGCAAGTTAGCAGGCAGTCATTGCTCAGCAAGACAGATTGTATTTGGTTTTGTGCCATCCAACCATGGTTAAACTCTTGAGACCGTGGATTCAGTAAAGTAAGATAATACAGATCTTCACTTCAGCTTATGATGAACAGCCAGTGGCTGTTAGTATGCAGTCAGCCAACCCAGTTCTTTTCAAGGCTGCTTGAGCACAATGAAATGTGGCCATTTGACAGACCCTGAGTCATTCTTGGTCAAACCATGCATACTTGATTCTTGGCTGCTTTTTCTTAATGTCTCAAAAGTATGTCACTTATGACAGAATGAAATGATGCTCTTGAGTGTTTTCTGTGGATGTTTCACTGTCCTGCCCTCCACCTTTGCTTCACAGGCCATTTAAAAGATGAGCAAGAGCAAACAACATGATTAAAGGGAGCTGCCAAAAGCTGTACAAGCGTCAGCTGCCACCACTGCTCATTTACACGGATTATGCCATTGACTTTTAATTTATAGATAATTTGAGAAAGGATATGTGAAGACTTTAAAAAAAAGGGTTCCTTTTGCTAAAGGTAAAAAGGAAAACTGTTATTAAGAACAAGGTAAATAGGTAAATATCTCACTGTCACTGTCCCAACAGGAGATCCCATTCTAGGAGTGAGATTTGTTTTATTCAGATGATTCAACCCATCAGTACTGAGGTCAGATGGAAAGCACTCACAGTGTAGCTGGCAATTCGCAATTGCCAGGTTTGTTCTGAATCAATACCAGAGATGTGTCTTGTTTTTGGAGAAAATCTTGAACCAGAAGGAATTATGATACGAGTGGGATGGATGTCCCAGCCTGACACAGCCTGGGTGCTCTGGCCAGCCTCGTGGTGGAGTGGGTTATCTGGACTAGCGCATATGAGGCTTTGGGTAGGATACTTGTACACTTGGGAAGTGACAGGAATGCCAGAATCTGTTCTTTACAAAGATCACACCATCTCTCATGCTGAAGCTCAGAAAAGCCTCTGACTTACTGTTTCCTTTCCCAAATAACTAATTCAGGGATCCAGAGGTACTAAAGGAGGTAGTGAAGGTGGAAAAATATGAGATAGGACTAAAAGAAAAAAGGCTTAGTATTGATGATATAAAACTAAAACATAAAGAAATGTATCAGGAACACAAATTTGCTAATGCTACTGGGATATCAAATAAGAGGGGTATTTCTGTGCTGGATTTGCCTCTAGCTACAATTATAAGACCATTTGTACAGTATGTTTTTGTTTAATATTTTTCTTTACAGGCACTCCATCAATGTCATATACAGAGCTTACTGAATTATGCCACTCACATATTTAATAACAAATAATCCTTCCAGGAACTATTATGGATTTAAGTGTGATTATAGTAAAGATATCCAATAGCTACTTTAACTTATACAAATACCAATTTTGCAGAGCTGTAGACTTAATTATACTGTAGCCACGATATTGTATCAGTTTTAGCTGCACTTCCAACAATTTATTTTACTTTTGACCAGAAATGATGTGCATTACAAAATTTTCTCAAATCCTGTGTGATTATTACATTACCCCTGCACAACTGAGGAAGGAAATGATGTTAAAAGTGAACCAAAGTGAGTTTCACTTGCTGCTTCTCTGACTTAATTTCTATCTCAGTGAAATTAGAATCAGGCTCAATACTTCACACGAAGTTTCTTTCTTATGTGACATAGCAGGAAAATTTTAAATTTCCACTTGATCAGCAGTGTCAGCTGGTACAGGAAGAGATGGTGTTCTTTTTCATGTGTGTTTGTTTCTCTGTTTCCACATTTATGTAATGCACATTTAAGAAAAGAGGAAAACAGATTTTTGCAGAGCTACCTTTGAACCTTGGAGTTGCTTTACAACACTTATTGCATTACTAACAAGCCACAGGTGTACACTACAGGAGCGGGTGAAAATGTAATTGAGGGGTATGATGACAGTTAATTGTCCATAATGTATTTATCCCAAGATGCACTTATGCATCTGTTATATATTTAGGCATTTGTTACTAGTAGCTTTGGTGATACTTAAGCAGAGGGGCATCTATATCTAAAAGACAATAAAAAAGGAAAATGCTATCAAGGGGCTCTAAAGTGGCAAGACAAAGAAAGTTCGTCTCTTTTTCACTGTCTCTGAAATGAATAGGTCTGTTTATTTCAATGGGATTTCTTTTTCCACATATGTCATATTCAAGTTTGAGTACAAAACACTTGACTGTTTTTGGGTGACAGTCTACATGGCTGAATTACATGACTACCTGCACATATTTTAGAAGAGAGGTATTTTGATGTTTGCCTTTCTAGTATAGTTTCTTCTCTGCTTCACCTAATTGTTGTTCTGCAACAGTTTTGCACAATAGATTAAAGTAGTGTCTATTGACACATTGAAGATTTATGTGTGGGAGTAACTCACAAACTTCTGCTCCTCTTTACTGCCTCCCTCCATGCGTGCCTTGGGAATAGATGTGATAATTAGTCATCTACTTTTATCTATATTTGTATGCCATTCAGACATTTAAGAGGAGAACATCAGGTCGCTGTATCAAAGCAGTGTCCTGAATCCAAAGCGTGGTGGCACAGCTCAGATGATTTAGGGTGACTACCCATTTTCTGGGCCTGCTTCTACTCTCTGTGACATCAACAGCAAACCTCCCATAACGGTCAGCAGTGAGAAGAGCCAAGCCTCAAAAACAGGTGTTTTTTTTGTTGTTGAGCTCACTCAGCAGGAGTCACACAACTGAAACCAAACTGTGCGTCTTTAAAATCCAGCGTAGACTGGGTTAGTAACAACATCATTTCAGGGCAGCAGTGGGTTCCAAACAAACACTCAGCAATAGCTCATGCTTTCCAAACCCAGTGATGTAAACAGACAAGCTGAGATCCATAGCAGAGATGGGATCCTAATCCTGTTCTGTAGTGCACTATGTTCCTTAGAAAGTTAACTTTGCCATCGCCACTTGTCTTGCCATGGAGCTGGTGCTGCATTCTGATTTGCTTGACTCCCATCAAGTGTTACCAGCATTTTGTAAGGGGGACATAGTCCAACTCTATATAAGATCAGGGCCTGTGTAACCACATTATCTTAAAAGCGCAGAACTCAGTTCCTATCAGAAGCTGTTTGCTACATTTGAAATTGACTAAACATTAGCATCTTAGAAATATTATCTGAAGTTGCTGAACACTGATATTAAACCTGCTGCATGCTTGGAGTGCTATGATAAAAATTCAGTTGCTGTGGTAATTGTTCAGGAAAGTGCCAAGAATATAATTGCTTGCAAAATGACTGCATTTCAGCTTTAATCTACATGGCAAAACTGTTTACTAAAATTAAAAATAAAAAAAATCTGAATTTTTGCATAAACAAATATAGCCAGAAGTAGACTCTTTATTAAACTTTTAACACCAAAATTATGCTTATGCTTTATTAACCAGATACTTTGCAACACCTACTGCTTTTTAAAAGGAAAACCAAAAAGCACGTAACACCCAAGAAACCCCAACAAAAAACAAAACCCCAAAACACAACAAACCTAAACCACCAGAGGATGATTTCCTTAAGAATGTTCTCTCAGGTATGTTCAGAATATTAATGAGGCCCATCTATTTCTGTAGGATAATAACAATGTCCAAGAACTGAATAGAATCTGTGACCTGTGAAAGGGCCATTCACATGCTTTAGTCTGCCTTAGCGCATTCCTTAACAAGTGAACATAGACCTTTTTCATAGTCATCCCAAATGTTTCAACTGTGTGTTTCATGGTTTGGTTCTTGTGTCTCCAAAACACATAGCTTTATTCTTTCTTTCTTTTCTTTTCTTTCTTTCTTTCTCTCTTTTTTTTTTTTTGGTCTAGTGGGAAGTATTCCATGCTCTCCTCATTTAAATGCTTATGTCTTTATGGTTATTTTTACTGCCATACCTATGGGGCTTCTTACTATATTGCCTGTAGCTGAAAGAGATTTTAAAGGAATGAAATTTATTCTGTTTAAATCTTTGGGGGCATACAACAATATCTTAAACAATTAGCAATAATTAAAAAGCATCTATTCGAACTGTGTGAAAAGCAAATAGATTTAATTTAAATACAGTAGTCAGGACTAAAGGTTATTTTCATCAAAACTGGGACAGGTCTTCCCCTCTCCCCCTGCTGCTTTTATTTTAGGACCTTTTCAGTCACTACTTTGCTAAAGTATTCCATCGGTAGTTTGGCAGCTTCCAGCATGTGAGATGAGTTTGTTGGGACAGAGAATTTCCCAGGGGAGTTGTGCCAGGCGTTACCAAAGCCTCTAGAGAGCTGATGTAGATAACACTTCTTGGTTTCTGGAGCTGAGGCCAAAGATGAACTGATTTGGAAAATTAAGAGTCTACTTTGTTAAATGAGACTTGGTCTGTGTTAGGAACAGTGGCTGCACTAGTATAGTAGTTTAGTGGAGAGACATTAAAATATATTCCAGTAATAATCATTATTATAACAAGCAGTAAAATGTTATTAGAAATATTCTAAGGTCTTGCAAACAACTTCCTGTTCAGTCTGTGACTGTTTGTGATAACTGTGGCAATTCTCATTTGACAAGGGGCTGTTTGTGAGCAGAATGATCCTTGCCTGTCATGTGTGTCAGGAGCAGTTTTTACGGTTACTGGTCACCAGTGACAATGGAAGGTACTATTAGGTGGGAAACCAAAAACTTAACTGTGGCCAGGTCTCAGTCAGTGCTCCTTTCTGAGGCAGCCCCAGTCTGTCTCTCGTTTGTTCTAATGCACAATTAGAAATGTAAAGTCACATATTAGATTTTGCACTCTTAGGACCATTGTAGGGTGTTTGTACTGTCCCTTGCTTTTTTGCACTCTTCCTTTTGCTTCCAAGTTCAAAACCATGTTCAAAATTATCAGGAGTATTATAGCATGAATAATGCTATTGGAGTCATAAAATTATTTTTTAATTGCAATTTTTACTTAGAGGTGTTTGTTCCCAAGAGATCACACTTGATCCCATGAAACAGTTCATTGATCGTAATGAGAAGGATCAGAAGGACTAAGGCACAGCAGCAAATGCTTGAGCCAGTAAGGGCAGTGTCTGCAGAACTGCATCCTTCCTGTGTTGTAATCACCATAACATAGACTTTTAGACACAAACAGAAGAAGCCTTACTTGCATATTTTATCAAGGTTTTTAAAAACAGCTGGATTCAGGTTTTCTTTTTTTTAATTCAGCAGAAAATGTCTGTATTTGATTAATGTGGCTTTTTTTTTTTTTCAACTTAGAGACTGAGAGTATTTTCATAAGAGGATGAAAGGGGAACGGATAAATTTTAGACAGTTTTTATAAGTGCCAAATAAGGTGACAGCTATCTACATGAGCAAAATTTCTAACAGCGCCTTGTGTCCACTGGAAAATGCTTAAGAGCTCACAAATAGAAAAAGGTTAAAAACTAGTGACCTAAATAATTGGTTCAGTTTTCAAGAGTGCTGAGCACCCAACTGTTCTCATTGATTATAAACAGATGATGATAACGAGTAACAGCTTCCATAGTTGATGAAAGGCATCTTTTCTGGGAAACTCGTCCACAGATGCTTAGAAGAAGGATACATCTAATACAAGTCTTTGATAAGGAGGAACACTTCTCCCTTGGTTTTCTATTTTGTATGCATAGCGTACATAAATATTTTTGCTTTCACACTATCTTATTTTTCCTTAGAACTCACTTTAGAATTGAACTGCAGTGGAAAAGAGAAAGCATAAGACAAGGTCCTCATTTCAGCTGTGGGTTGTACGCTGCTTCATGTTTCAGTCCTGAAACTGCTTTTTTATTTGCTTTTACTGTTTGACCACCTCTTTTAAACTTAGTAAATTCAACATCCTGTGAAACACAAGAGTTAGAAAAATATGTGAGTGATCTGTTAAATTCTGTACCATTCTTTTTTGGTTTCCACGTCCATCAGGCTTCGTGTTTTGATTCTGAATTATTGTGGTAAATATAGAAGAACTGTGTAGTTTACTGGGAGAAAAATTGTGCTAAGTATTAGAAGAAAATTCAATCCTGCATTTTAATTGGCAGTTCTGGGCAGCCTTCTTAAAGTTTTTGTCTTTGATATTGTCACTCATATACTTTGTATTTCTGAGTCTTTAGAGCTCTATCTTAATTAATCTTTTGACAGTTTCTGTAAGATTAATATTGGCAGTGAATTTTAGTGTTCTTGTTATGAAATACTTTGCTTGTAACTGACAATAATCTAAGCTGAAAATATATGAAAACCTCTTGACTTTAAGGCTCATCATTTTATTCAAACTATTTGTGTTCTACAAAATAATAGCCTTGGTCCATTTTGTCAAATTCAATACTGCTCTGATCTACGGGTATTTTGGGTAGCAGTATTACACCACTTGTCAACCATCATCCAGTCTTCTTCCAAAAGGATGTTTTTCAACACTTTTCATTCTAAGTGAGTGCATTATACTGTAATAACAGTATTAGCTGGATCCAGTTTTGGTCATAAAGAAATGAAACCACCTGATCAGTACCCTGCTAGGAGAGGATTTGTCTAAGAATTTGATTAAATCAGTAATCTGCTGTCAGGATGACTTTAAGGCATTGAACTGAACCCCTTTCTCTGAAACCTGCCAGACCACTGTTCAAAAACAGATACCCTAGTCTAACATTTTGGGAGCGTTTTTAGTCATTATACTACGCTACTGGATGCTAAGTGTGTCTACATGAGCAATGCTGAGTATAGCCCATAGCTCCCTTGCTTGCTGTCCACAACCTGTACCCATTGAGTGGTGAAGAGGAATAGAGACTTGAATATCTGAACAGGATGGAGTGGAAAAATAGGTGCTTAAGTAGAGAGGGGTCCTTGTGTCTATCAAGTGAATTAAGCCATGCTATGGGTTGAGGCAGCAGCTGTCATTCAGGTGCTGCATCAACCCACCTCACCATCAGTTTCATGTTGTGACTTAATTGTAAACAGTAATTGTTTAATAAATATGCTAGATCATCCTCTCCACTCAGAAGAGGGAGCCAGAAAGCCAAACTCAGGGAATCCTGGGGGCTATAGAAATAAGAAGGCTGCTGAGAACACACACATGCAAATGGCAAATTTGATTACAACGATGGGCTGTCTGCTTTGCAGCTCTTGGAAGCCCACCCTCAGCCATAAAAATGCAAAAATAGTGCAACAGGCAATGTGGCAGAACAGGGCGCTCTGTATTCATTCACAATTAGGTGTTCTATTCTGTTGTCACCAGATGCTGCCACGCACATTACACAACAGAAATGGGATTAGCAGGAATAACAAAAACCTGTCAAAGCACAAAACCATGGCCTAGTAGTCCTGACAAATTAAACAGTCTACAATGAGTGCCAGAGCATGAAAATCACTCACCCTTCCTCTTCTATCTCTCAGAGGTAGGCAGTAAATGCCTTCTTAAAGGCAGGCCACCATGTAGCCAAGAGTAGAAGAGGTGAGGAAAAAAAGGCATTTTTCATTTCATATTGAGTATAGAGTAAGGACAAGCCACCTGATTAACACATATCTGAAAGGTAATGTTTCATTCTGTTAATTACAGAATAATTTACATGCTCCTGGGGTGTCCTGTGTAACTCTTGTTAGAAAGCTGGTGTATCTAGCTATGTATTTCTGAATTTAGGAGTTTCCTTGGAATGCCATTAGCTTAATTTGTGTCTATGTGATACAAGATAAAATAAGTCAAATATCTCTGTGAAACTCATGTTTTCATCACTGTATTCATTCTGGTCGGTCATCAGCACAGGATACTGGAAGATTCAGAGGGTGAGAGAAGGCTGTTTGTACAGAGACTAGCTCCAAGACTGGAAACCAGATGAGTTTTCTGTATAATGCTCTGGGACAGCTGCAGTGTATTCAAGTTTTTAAGACAGGAACATTAAGATCATGTCTGCTATGGCCTGTTTTATTTATATTGAGTTTAATAATGATGTCATTAAGCTGAGCAGCCAACTGTGCTTGAAATTTCTCTAGAGCTCTGCGACAAGTTGCTCTTTGCAGTTCAGTTGTCTATTCTGCATCAGACTCGTGTCAGAAGCAGTGACTTGTAAGAGGCAGTTTTGAGTCCTTTTTTGAGGGTGCCTTTTGGTTTTGTGGGCTGCCTGCCTGTGAATTATCTGATCTTAGTACTCTCTGTAGATGTTGATCATTGACCACTCTTATTGCATCTGTGCAGCTAATTAGCTTGATAATTTTTCTCCTGGCCACTCTCAGTCATTATTTGCTGGTCCTAAACTTGCACTTGTATCTTTGCTACAACTCAAGCTGTATGGGTCTTCACTTTTGCTGTATGCTTTCTAATGGAAGTGAAAGGACATCAGCTATGGGAAAACAGGCTATAAGTAGATGGAAGAGCAAAATCTTTAGACAGGTTTCCAGTTGATAGGGAAACATTCATGGGGTTCTTTTTTCCCCCATGTGCTTCGGTATTCTCACTTTTCTTCTTGCCTAAGGAGCAGTAGATAAGTCACAGGTGATACTGTAAGTTTAGATGACCAATTCAGCAAGGGTGACAGATGTTATTTTCTTACCACTTTCCTGACCCCATAAGATTTCCAAGATTTCTTCTGGGAATTACTTACAGAAGATGTATTTCTTCATCTGTGGCACTGAAACCATTTTTCCCTTTTATTTCCACCCTTTGAAAAAGTCCTTGGAGTAATAGATAAAATGTCAGAAATAATTAAGAAAAATACTGATATACACTGTGGCAGAGAATTATACCTTTTGAGATGGTTGTTGTCATCATCTGTAGTCAGTCCCCTGATAGATATAAATACCAACTTTATCACCTTGTTTTAGATGATGATGTGTTGAATCGATGTTGATGAAGACTATATTTTGGAAACTTCAGTTAGAGCCAAAGAATGTTTCCGTTGTGAAGCAGAGGACAAAAGATCAAAATAGACAAATTAATCAGAATACAGATGTTCTTTTATGTACTACTTTCTATGTACTATCCTATTCATGAAAATCCTTTCTTCTCTTTTTCATTCTTAATTTTTCTTTAATTGATTTTTATCTATGTAAGGAAAGTAAACATGTCTTTACATGCTCTTAGTGCTTAGACTGCAGCTGGTGTTGACTGTTAAATATATTGAACATGTTAAAACAGTGGCAGACAGGTGACAATGGCTAAACTCAATGAGCTTATGACAATTTAATGTTCAGGAGGATACAGTCTCAGGAATGTCCTGTGATGAGGTGGCCCCATAGTATATATACTAATATTGCACAGCATCCATGTATGTGCATTCCCCCTCCCCCCAAAAAAGCAAATAGGTCCAGAGACTTTTCTAGTGGCTTATCTAAGAAATGAATTGTTTACCTTGGGATGTTCTACAGAAAATTACAACCAAATTTGTCTACAATCAATGCAAAGTAGCAGGTAAAGCTGGCATGATACAGTGAGCTGACAATAGATCAGCTCTGTCTCACAGACTTTCCTGTTAAAAACTTTTTTTCTGTCTGGTGTGGGAAGTACGTATCTACTTAGTGTGTGATTTTTACATTTACTTTTGGGCTAAGTGACTGCTCAAGTTGTTAGGTGTTTATGTGTTAGCAAAGAACCTTTTTGCTGTGGATTTTTTAAAAAAAAAGGTCATATTTGTTTTTAAGGGAAATGGATTGTGACTAGATTTATTGTACCAGGTACTCAATTTATTGTACCAGGTACTCAAAGATCAAATTGTGTGACCAAAAGCATTTATATTTTTATTTATAGGAAATAATATAAGGGAGCAAGAAGCTTATGTGCAGCTTAAGTGTCGAGCATTTATCTTTTTCAAAATGCATTAGAAAGGCAAATGGACTTGGAATGCCAGTTAAAAAGCAAGGATCACTCGCAGTAATTTATTACTTTTTGTATTTAAGTAGATTTGAAGTAGGAGTTATAATGCCTGCAGATCAACTTGAATTCTCTACTGTATTTTATTAGGTACAAGGTAACAATTGGTTGCATAAGGGACTAAAAATTGGTGCTAAATCCTCCTCAGCTTTTAAATGATACTTCTGTATTCTTTGTTTTTTAAAAAGCCTCAACTGCTACATCTACATAGCATCGGGACCCTTAACCTGCTTTGGAAAGGAGCTCTGTATAAAAAGCCCCATGTGCGAGTGCAGACCTTAAAGTCACTCACTATTTTTTGTAGGCCTTTGAAATTCTGGGCTATTGGGACAGTTCTTAGGGCCAGATTTCTCATGGTCTATATTAGACTTAAACACTGACTGGACCAGAATCCTGGGCAGAGGAATGTCTCAGGTGTGCTTTGTTCACATGGTTTGTTGAAAGTCCCTGAAGTCAAAAGAGTGTAAACAGTGCCTCCTATATTTTTTACGTTGGCCCTTGCCATCAGAGGTGGATATTGGTGGTACAGCAGTAGGCTGAACCTTCCCACCAACATCCTGCTACACGTTGTTGCCGTGTGACTGATGGCAGCAGAGGGGCAGCCTGACAGAAGGTCTCTGACAAGGAAGTGTTTTTGAAGCAAAGATTCATTGTCATTTAATTCCTCCATGTGGGAAAAAAATGGCACCTACTGACATTCATCAATGCTTGCTGAGTGCTTATGAAGACCAGAGTGGTGTGAGCACAGCGAGGTGAGTGGTGCCTTTCAGCACTGGTGTCAGTGAGTCACCTCCATGAGTGCATATTGTTATGAGCTCAGCATGCAGGCTCTTGTTCATTGCTGGCAAACATGCACAGCTAATGACGATGACTATGTTGATAAATAGTGTTCTGTAGCAGACAGTTTGCTCTATCAAATAGTGTTATTGTGCTCCTTGGAGCTATTGTATTTTTCATGGAAATAAATAGGAGGCATTACTTTCAGAGTAACCTGTGTGTGTATGTGTATATACATATACTTTTCAATGCTCATAGTGTAGGTTTCTGACCATCAGTGTCAGCTGTATTGCTTTGTAGATTTACTTCTGCTGGTCTGCACTGTTTGCCAGTAAGATTTTTCTGTTCAGTCTGTATATGGTTCAGGTTCTTAAAACCTGAAATGGAAGAGATAGTCTTGACCATCTTACCACCTTTACCCAAGAGTACAGATCTCAGATGAAAGTCTGGATAAGTCCAAAATGTAGTAATAAGTATCGTAACTCTTAATATGGCACTGGAATTCTCATACAGTTTTCTCTGCAATATGAAGATATTTAAAGGGTCTGAAATGTAGAATAAACTAAAGTTAATGGTAGTGCAAATACTTAAATCCTCATAATATACGCTCTGCTTTGTATCCCATATGATTTTTGGTGCCTGGCAATTGTGGACCAGTTTCCCCTGCAGTGCTGCATATATATGTGTATATAAAGAGAAAGGAGAACCACAATCTCATGCTGTAGCAGACAACTGCTAAGTAAATCTGTACCAAACGGTGTCACCCTCAATGAGGCATAAATCATAAATCAAATTTTAGAAATAATGATACCAACCCGAGCAGTATGGCATTGTGAATCTCTTGTGAGAGAAGAAAAAAATTTTTTGCTATGTTTTGTTTCATGTTTTAATAATACTCAAAGTTTTTTCACTGAGTAATTCATGCTATTTGGATTTTTTTTCATTTAAGTATGAAATCAATGTGCTCACATCCAAGTGAAATTAAATTCAGAGTTGTTCTTTCCTCTTTTTGAAAAATATAGTTAATACACAACTTAAATATCAATTCTGACATTGGGATATCAAATGATTTTTGTGGAATTGCATGACAGTGTTACAAAGCACAATCACTTGCTGTTAGTGCTATTGGCATTGTTTTAAACAGGTGAAAGGAATACTTTCCTTGTTATCCTTGTTATATCTGGATAACGTATTGCTATGTTAATATATTGATAAATACACAATTGCTTCTACAAGTCCTTTATAGATATGATACCTTAATATTTTAAAATAAAATTTGATCCATCTTAAGTTTCAGCATGAGCGTATTGGCAGCATGATGTTAATAAATCATCAGAGCACCATTGAGCAACTGACTTATTTAACAATGCACAAACAGCATTTATACTGGGCCACAAACTCCGTTCCATGCCTTTGCTATTAAGAGTTGATAATTTCATACTGATGGGTGATTAGGTTCTGTGTAAACCCAGAATTAACATGAAAAGTATTCAGAAGGAACCTGTGGGCAAAGGACAAGTCATGTCTGTCTATCTAAAATCTCTGAGCTGTTGCAAGTGAGACATTCAATGCTATGCCTTTTAAAGCCTCAGCTGCTACTGGGGAGATGATTCTGGTCCTTATAACATGATTATAGATTTACTGGGTCTCATTCTTTTCAGTCTATTTTCTACTTCCGTTGTAGGGTACCAGTTCCCAAGTGCTGTAATGCTTAAGCAATTACCTTGGATGTTACTCTGACTGGGCTCATTACATGTTTCTCTGCACTTCATTCCCTGCTCATCGTTCTTTGATGTTGCATTTTCATTCATTACATTCCACACATGCACTTGCAGTATTCAGCCTATATTGGCCTTATTATAACTTCTGCTTTTTTTGTAATGAACTGGCTCTTATTTTTCTCATTTCATGTACTGAACAGAAACCACGGTCAAATTGCAGCCATTAAGAGCGTATTTTTTTCTCTCGTGATAAACAAAAATGTTAAACACTCCAATTTCAACCTGATAAACTTAGTAGAATTTGATATAATTCTGTCATCCTAAAAACACCAATCTGGCGTCTGAGTTAGGTCTTAACAAGCAGAAGAGTCACTTTTCAAAGGCTCACTCTTTTCTCTGTAAGAAAAATAAATAAATAAATAAAACAAAGAAAGAAAAAAAGAGAGCCACCATAAATATTCAGAGAATAATTCAACCAGTAGAAGTTGAATCCTTAAATATGAAGTGAAGACGTGTGTGAATCTCCTCCCATCCCTCTCGTGGAAGATCAGCAGAAGAGCAACCCTGGATGCATGGAGTCCTGGTTTCACATCCTTTATACAAGGAATGGCTGCATGGGACAGAAAGCCAAATGCTTCAGACTGGGAAAGTGGGTTTGAAAGATATGCAGTGAAGACATGAAAACATTTTGAGGACCATGACTACAATGGAGTGGGATACCAAAGGCATGTGTTTAATGAAGGCAGCATTCGCAGACTCAGAGTGGACTATACTGGGCCACACACCATACCTTTGATGTTAATAAAGTTTTCCCACTGATAGGTTATTACTCTAAATGCAATGTCCTCACAAGCTGTAGGGTACTGACCATTAGTGGGTGAAGATAATTGAAGACAATCCTCCAAAAACAGTGAATTGGAAGTCTCTACGATGCAGATTTTTGAAGGATGGAAGAGTTGTTGAGAAAATCAACAAATGTTTGTTTCTTTCCTGCACTAATTCCCAAGCATCCACTACTGGGCACTGTTAAGTGGCAAACTGGACATCTTTCACGAGCTGGTAAGACCCTTTTATCACCTTCACAACCTCAGCTGTCTAAAGATGAGGGGGTGAATCTGTGCTTCTGCTTGCAGCGTGTGACAATTGGTTCCCCATAGAGGACCTTCTACTGAGCATGCTCTTCCAAGCCAGCTTGCACATACACATTGGTGTTTGATAAGAGAAAATTGCTAAAGTAGCATTAAATTGAGTTTTAAATGAATGAACTGATAGAAATGCCATCTGAATGATCACATCTGTGTTTGGCGAGACTGGATTTCTTTTCATTTAAGGGAGCTCTGATCTAATTTTGTGTTTTCCCACCAGATTTTTATTTTTCCCAGTTGGCAGGGTAATGGGTTACTTTCTGGTAAAACACACAAATATTTTCTAACTGCAAACCATCATGATTCAGTGGTTTCAGCTTTTCAGATTGTTATCTGCAACTGTTATTACCATGCTATTGTAACCACCACTTTTTTCCAGATTGAATGTACTGCTATTTGAACTCTGATCCTACAGACAGAGTGTGAACAGCACCTTTAGTAGGATAGAAAATCCTAACTATTAAACCATGGCCATTTAATTGGTCTCAATCTCTTAGAGGATGCTGAATACTTAATAATAAAAAAATAAAAAAGTGAGCTCTGATCATTTACTAGAGGGTAAATCCTGTGAATTAATATATTTTACCATTTTAACCATACTAGTAACCATGTAGTATCTATACACTGAATTTGTGATACTGAATTTCTGATAGTTTTTCTAATTAGAGGCTGAACTTGGGTCCAAATGGGCAGGCAGATCTTAATAACTGTGTAAACCACTAATCACATCACTCAACAGATCTTGATGTGTCTTCAATATTTAATTCAGTCAGAAATCCTTAAATAATTCAGTTACTTTTAATTAATAAAATAGGTCATTTAGTTGATTTTTTGTTTGTTTGTTTGTTTGTTTTTTAGATCAAGGTGTATTTATCAACACCATTCCATCTTTTTACTATTCTCTAATACATATATTTTTTCTTTCTTGGTATTTTATGGGTTTCGTATTCTTACTTAGTTACATTTTTTTCAGTGACTTTGATTTGTAAATGTGAATGTGATCAGTGAAAATCTATGGTTTCAAAGTGTTCTTATTTATATTTAAATCCTTCCTCTCACCTGCTGTTTGTTGCTTTTTAGTTATGTCACCAATCCCTGTGGAGCTTAGGAAATCTAGCTGGTCCACTCTAAACTGCCAGAGATATTCTTTTCCCATGTACTCCCATGTCCCTGCAGCTTCTGATGTAAAACAGGTTTAAGTTTGTGTAGAGCAGAGGTCAACATGAAAGCTTAAAACAAAACAAAACCAAAAAAATAAAACAAAAAAAAATAGCTAGCATTCAACTTTTAGCTCTGGTTCCTATTATAACTCAATGCTTATTTTTGTAATTTAAAAATGGTACTATTGTTCTGCAGCCATCCCCTACCTCTCACTTTCACTGAATTTTTTTAATGACTGTGATGTCCAGTTTAGATAAAATTCTAGTCATGTTGACAGTCATTTGGCTGAACTGCAGCTCTTTATGCCACAATTGTAACATTGACATGTATTTTGCAAATTGAGCTCTATGATGTTTTCATTTAATTTCTAAAGCACAAAGCTTTGAAGCCATTCCTCCAGCTCTCGTGTAGTTATTTTCAGTCATGACTTTGAGTCTTTGCTGTGGCTAATAGGAGTAGTGGCATAATGGGATCTCTTTAGCAGTTGATTTCCTAAAAGTTAATCTCAGAGTACTTCAATTTTTATTTATATGTTCTGTAATGTTCTGTATCTTTGTAGTAACACATCCCTTTCTGAATGCCTCAGGAAATAACCACGAGTTGTGCTGAGTGGGGGTTAGATGCTACGTGCTATGGCTCACAGAGCTGGTCCACTTGCCAGTGTTGTGTATATGTATCCAACTTTCTGCATTTTTCAGTCCTTCCTCAGATGGAAATTTCAAATGGAGGTGTGATTCAGTGCTGTGCATAATGTCATTAAACCCTGTGGTAATGGGTAAATCCAGACCCCATTGTGGCATTACAAGACAATTGTGAAACATCCAGCCCCTCCTGGTCTTGTAGGGAGATGTATGTACCCTGAGCAGCCCTAGAGCTGCTCCATGCTGCACTCCAAGGTATTTGCATTTCTGCTGTTCTGTTCAACACAAACTTGTCAGTACTCAAGCGTGAGTGTAAATTGCTGTGTTAAAAGATGTACTTTTTTCTCCCCTGGAACTTCATTCAAACTGCAATAATTAATTACAAACTAGAATTAAGATCCTTTTTATAAAGACTTAGGCTTTATCCTGTAATGGGTTGGGAATTGAACCAAAATCAGAGGGATAATAAAAGTATATTTAACTTAATGGAAGCTCATAAAAGATTATATTAATTAGGATGAGTAAGTTTTCGGCCCATAGCAAAGTCTGAGAAAGAACTTTCAGCTGTGCATTTGGTGTTAATTTAGCACCTCATTCTCTTCTGGATAAATGTGATCACTCTTTCATCATTTGTTTTCATCATTTATTGCTCCTCTGGTTGTGATGCACATGGAAGATGGGTTGGAAGGTGGAAAGCAGATTAAAAAGGCATGGGTGAAACAGAGCCCTCTGAAAAATTAGGAGGAGTTTTCTTAATGCATAACTTAACCTGTTATGCTGAAAAATCATCATGCCCTTAGTGCCTTCAAATGGCTTGATTCTTATATTCATAATGAGGAATTCACACACTTCAAGCAGTTTTTGGAGTTGGTCATGTGGTTAATTTTGAAGTTGCTTGCTCTAGCTGTGTAAATGTGAGAGGACACTGAGACCTTGTACACTTAGTATACAGTCAGGGCATCTGTGATGGACATTGTAAGAAGCAGTACTTTATCACAAGAAAAATGTTGCCAGTAAGGAAAAGTCATTTACAGATAATTCTGAGATGAAAGGATGGAGACAAAGGATCTGACATGAGATTTGGATCTAGGATGCTGTAGAGCATTCAAGTAAGAGAAAACACAGCAGAATCCACTGAAGAATTGACATTATTGTAATAATCCTCGTTCCTTGCTCAAGAGCTTTGCAAAACCTTGCCAAAGTGAAGCAAGTTTTAGAATTTTCAACAAATGCTGCTATTAACCAAAGTGCTTAAAATCATGACACTGATTTCAAAAAAGCTTTAAATAATAGAAATAACAGAAACATCACATGCAATGCATATGTAAAAGCTAGTGTCTTTATTTCAAGCATCATTTGATATTAAGGTTTATGAACATTGCCTTTTTGTTGTTAGACTTAATATATTGCATATCCTCTGTTGATGCAGACAAAAACTAAATAACAGCCTTGCATATAATCTTGAGTTGGCAATATTGTCCAGATGGCAGTCTTTCCTCCAAACTGTGGCAATCCATCTTCACCCTTGTTTCCATATTAATTACTCATCCACATTATTGTATGCTGATTAAAGCTAAAAATGTAGAGTTTCCAGGTCCTGTTCCTAACCCTCTTGCACTACAACACTGAAACACTTTTGTTTGTAATCTTGACTTTTATTTTTGAGTGTATCCTAAAACTGCCACAAAGGTACACCATACATTCTAGTTAAAATTAATGGTAGGAACATATTCTGCACAGCTCCAGAAGTTAAGCTTTGTATTTCAATGAATGTGCAATTCTTCCTCTGGAAATACAAGATATAATCCTGAAACTACTGTAAATTTTCATCCACTAAGTCTGGTGTCAGTTGAATGAAACACTGCCTGAGGAAGATTGTCTGGAGGCAGAATTGCCATGAATACCAAGGCATTTGGTGAGAGTTCCCATGCTAGTTGAAAGCATTAGAACTACTTATATTCAAGGCATTATTGCATACAAGTATTGCAGGGCCGCACTTTGTTTGCTGGTGCATTAGATTCTATCCCCTGTATTGTACTGCCGTAACTACTTAAAATGGTTCACCAAAATAAAAAGTGATGTTTACAGAGTATTAGTTACTTCCAACAACATGCAGAATCGGTAAGACCTTATTATTTTTATGAATTTATTTTAATGTTTAAAAAGTTATAGTTCCTTAAACCTCTTTTCTTCTTGCTACAATCGGAGGTAAGTAGGTGAAAATTCTGTTTTCGAGTTTCAAAAGAAACACGACTCTCCGGATTTTGGATTGTCTAACTTTCTTTCCCAGTATGTCAAGTCTGGTATCTCAGGGTGAAACACTGATGTGACAGACTGCCATAATGCAATGTGTTCAACCACCTCAATGATGCATCAACTGGAAGGAGTTCCCAAAGATTCAGTTCACACATGCACACACACGGGAAAAAAACATGAGGGAGAAACAGTTTGGGGAAGCGGAACATTAATCTTTTTCACATAGTTTGGCACAAATTTAATTATGAAGTATTTGTAAATGTTCAATCAATTAGAGTTGATTGTCAAACTTATAACTTTGAAAGTAGATTATCTTTTGCAGAAGAATAGCTTCTCTTAACCAAGATCTTTTATGTTAACTGCTCCAGAAAGAAAGAGCTACGTTTTCCATAGGATGTGAAAAAAGTGCAGGAAAAAGTGCGTAACCTTTGGCCAAATTCCAGGGTTTTCATGTAAGTGGACTAGTTAAACCTTTAAACTCCTAAGTTAGAAGTTTTCCCATCCAGTTAATAATTATATTTAATAGAAATAGTTATCGAGTAACTCTAGAATATTTAATTTTTATAAGGGAAACTCAAAACTAATTGCAGGTAGATTCACAAGCTGAAGAAACCACATGAAAGCTATTAATTTTTCCCTAAGTTTTCAAATATTTCTCCAAAGACTCACTTTCATGTCTCTTTTACTTGTAATATTTAAGTTCAAAACTTGGCAGTTCCAATACAAGGTAGTATAGGCATTATAAATTATCAACAATGGAATCCTGTGAAGTTAAAATGACCAAATTGAATCTGTTTTTTTTTTTTGTTTTTTGTTTTGTTTTTGGGGTTTTTTTTGTATACAACATTGCCATCTCTGGAAGAAATCAAGTTATAAATCAACAACTAGAAACCTTAATGTCCACACTGTTTCTCACTCCTCCCAGGCTGTTTATTTTTCTCCCTGGATAATACATTTTTTTACTCCTCGGCTTGTAACTACTGTGTCTTATTTTCTCATAGCACTGTCTTCTTTGGCTTTACTGACTGCAGAAGTAGAAGATGATCTGCTGAGTGTTGACTGGTTGTTGTTCTGACGTGTCCTGAGCTTCCACATCCTCCTGCTCAAAGAAGTGCCAGGTAATGTACAGCTCTGCTACAACTAAGCCTTCTCATAAAACTATGCAAAACTGAGTTGAATGAAATAATTGTATACTTGTGTTGAATCTCATAATGTTGTGTGGTACCAAAAAGGCTTGCTGAGATCTCTTAAGCGTTTAGGGTGGTATTTCCAGACTGTCATATTCTGTCACACTTATCTCAGTGGGATCATGCCCTAAGACACTGAAAGACATGACACCGAATTATTTTGATGTCTGGTAGTCACAGTGGCATAAGCAAGAGGTTTTCCAACTGATGTTAGGTAGGCAGAGGATAGGTCACATTTTAGGAAAGTTAGCATATTTATTAAGGCAAATCGTGTTGTGAGCTTATGTCATGTGACTGTTCCCAATCATGCTAAATTGACAGCTTCTAGCTTCATGGAGGGCATATGGAGCAGAAAATCTGTCATATTTAATGGGATGTATGGTTGGAATATGTCTTTATCAACCACAATACAGCTTTATGACAGTGTGCTTTTGTATGTGGTGCTAAATTCATGGTACTTATATATATTATACACCTGAATGAATGCAGTTAGTAGTGTAGTTAAGGTACGGCATAGACTGAAGTCTGATACCATAAAACTATCCAGTGCTCTGTCAAAGCTTGTGCTGATGAAATCAATGGAAGCAAGTTGGCCAACATGCAACAATGGAGAGGAGAAGAATATGTGCAAAGGTGAATGACTCCATGGAAGCTGAAAACTAAAGGCAGGTGACCTCGATGGTGCGTGGGTGCCCTGGGAGGTTTGTAAATATGAAAAGAAAACTAAGAGGAGACTAGGAGGGAGAATGCACCAGGACAGTGCACACCAGTCTGTTGTATCTCTTGAGTACTACTTTCTTAATCTCTCAACAGGAGAAAAAAAATCACGTTTGTTTCTTCCAGTGCAAGGGTAGAGCTTGCCTGTTAGGGAGAAGGAGTGCTGGTGGGATTGGCAGCCCCATCACCAGAAACAGCAGCGAGCTAGATGTAAGGTTCCCTCTATGGAAAAGAAATTTGCAGGGCAAATTCCATGCATACATTTTACATGGACAATCCAGAGGTGTTTGCAGTCTGCCAGCAAACCAGAGCAGAAAGTGAGTGTCTGTGCTCCACTGACAAAATGACAATCCAAATGTTCAAACAGAAAGCTGATTGCAGTTGCTCTCTCGTGTTGAAGGCAGTCTCTGTGTTGACTGCAGAAGGACTTTGAGCATGCAGACCAAGACTAAATCATAACCAGAGTCTGTCTGAAACCTTGTCTGCCAGTAAGAACAGCAGAAATACTGTCTGTCCAAGTGCTGCTGCAGCTGAGTTAAGATATATCGCAGCAGTGAGCTACCTCACTAATGCTGACTGAAGGAGGAGTCTTGGCTGCCTGCTTGTGACTGCATGTAACCTTTTCCTAAGCAACTAAATATCGTAGGAGCTTGACTCTTATTGCAAGTTGGATAGCTGAAGGGTGACTAACATAAACAACAGTCTAACTGCAATGAGATTGTCTGAAATGGTCTCATAAATCTCAGAGCGCTCCGTCTACCCGAGATTCATCCGTTTGTGCTCTGTGGAAGTTGCATAGTGGCTGGACAAGTGTTAAAGCAATGTTTTGTCAGCCAAATGTGACTGATTTTTGGAATAGCCAGTGGTTCTTTTTTTTTTTTCTAGCCCCTCCTCGCCCATGTTTGTCATTTTTCTCTGGAGTGTTGCACTGAGCACAGATGTTGGAGTGTAGGTGTGGGTTGCTATGCATATGTGTCCTGCTACCTGTAATAGTGGAGAGTGTAGCATGCTCCCACAAAGCATGTAGCATGCCAGCTCTCTGTATCTCAGAAAGGACTAGAGGGTTGTTTTTTTCCCTGTGGATCTTTTACATGCAAGTCAGGCTTCACATAGCCCACAGTCAAAAAAAAAAAAAAAAAAAAAAGAAGGAAAAAAGAGAATTCCTCCACTACAGAGACAAATAGCAACATGTGGCTGAAAGATAACAGAAATGTACATGCAAGTGTAGAAATTAAATATGGAAATATTAAAATGAGTGGGTGGTTTTTGGTTTTTTTTTGGTGTGTTTTTTTTGTTGTTTTGTGTTTTTTTTTCAAGCAAAAGAACTGATTCACTTGTCATTGCTGGAAATTACACGGGGCCTTATTTCCTTAGCAGCCCATCTCAGAAGAACAAAATAGAAAAAAAGGTCCATAGATAAGATGCACCATCTTAGTACCCAGTTGTGTTGGTTGGCTTTGGCCGTCTTTCGCAAAACTTTGCAGACAACATGAAAAAAACAAACAAACAAACAACAGAAATAAAAAAAGATAAAGGCAAAAGATCACGTTGGAACAAAATGTGCAAGATGTACATGTGTGATCTCCTCCCTTCTTAGTCTTGTCTTCAGTCTTGCTGCAATGTCACGCCTTCCTATGAGGCACTGGATTTATTTTCAGTGGCTTTTTCTTCCACTGTCATTTCCTCCATCTCCTTCTTTCCCCCCCCTGTCCCTTCTTCCTGCCCATAGCCCACATCTTTTCCAGATATTTAATGTAAAAGTGATTACCTCTGCTCCCTGCAGGCTCTGCCCCTGCTCTGTGATGGTTTGAACAAGCTGTAAAAAAAAACACGGTGCTCGGCAACAGGGCTGGTTGTTTCTGAGCCACATCCCCCTGGAGTCTGCAGTTAAGAGCTGCCTCCAGGAGCAGCAGAGCGATAGAGATACAGACTGTAGTGTTAAGGACTGCTGGGATCACTCTATTCCTTCTCCTGTTAATTTGTCAGTCTGTGTTTACAAAAGGATAAATAGTAAAATACCCATGATCCTGTAATTGTCATTAGGCCCCTCAAATTCTACTTATTGAAATACTCTTCAGTAGGCAAGAAAATGAGTTATATAGGCTTTCTCTTTTTATCCAAAGATTTTATATGAATCTTGCCTATATTGTATATTGAAGTGGATAGGACTGTTACCAAGACCCTTAGCTCTATCAGTTAAAACCAGAATGTAAACCTAACTGGGGCCAATATTCTTTTATATGTAGCATAGTCATATGGCAATGAACATTCACTTTAGGTTAACCTGTCTGGGACAAGCCTAGCCTTGTTTTGATACCAGTATGTTAGGGTGCAAAAATGAGCAGTGGCCCATCAGATTTATTACAAAAACTTACTGGTATATACATCCTGAATGTTCCAGGTGCTCCAAGGCAGCCCATTAAAATGTGCACAAAGACCAGGTTTATGGAGGGAACAGGGTTGTGTGGTGCACCAGGAAAGAAATGAGTATGCAATTCATTAGACACTGGCAAGAATTAGGAAATCCTATCTCCTTCCCATCTGACTTGTAACAAACAAGTTAAGTTTCAGAGCGTGTTATAAAGATGTAGAAGTAGTAGTAGTAGAAGTGTGCTACATACAAGTGTAGTTCAGCCTTGTATATGGCAGTTATGCTTAGGTCTTCAGAACAAAGGGACCACTAGAGTACAAGAAAAAGAACCTGTCCCTTCTGTCTTTGTGTTGCAATATCCAAACTCCCAGCAAAACAGCAGATAAGGCAGCCTAACATCCTCAGTGGGGTCCTCCTGTTGTGTGGCTGTTGTCACTGTTAGTCTCCCTTTTTCTGTATTAATGAATTTCTGAACAGTTCCGTCTTGAAGATAGCAACATGATGCACCCAGAGGAGGCTTGTGCTGAATGGGTCAACCTGACAAGTATATCCTGGTTAACAGGGTGCTTGTGAACCTGAGCAATATGAACGCAGAAGGGGGTAATCAGAGGCAGAGGATTACTTGCTTTTTTATGTTTCACATCAGTGTAAAGAAAATAGGTTTTCCTCTCTCTTAATAGAGTAATATCATTCTACAAATGAAATAGGCATCCTCTTTCTGCACCTCATGTTCTCTTCAGTTTCAGCTATGCACACTGTTTCTAAAACTTGCATTCTATTTTGTGGAAATATTTATTATTTTCTGCTTTCTCTCTTTTGATAACTTATTTTCTCTGCTTCCCCCTATGGTTTTTTTTTCCTTTTAATGCTTCTCTTAATAAACCTTTTCTTCCTCTAGGCCAGCTCCTTTCCAATGGCTTCTGGCTTCTATTTTCTAGAGAGTGCCTATAATTTTATTTAGGTAGTTGCAAACCTCTGATAGACTATTCCTGAGATTTAAAATGTGTCTTACTATCTCATCCATGCAGATTGTTGGCACTAATTTATCTTCATTTTCTTCCAAGATGCAATTCCTCCAACCACTTCCAGTTTCCTCGGTTATTCAGGCTTATTGCCTGAATGGGAAACTGCTGAGTTTCATCTCATCCCTGTTGTAGTTAATTCCAGGTATTTTTTAAACATTCAATATCATATGAGTCAGAAGGAGATTATGAGACAGACTATCTCTTGTCTTTAAAGAATGCACAAAAATGTGATTGCTTCTCATTTTGCTCATTCCTGATTGGGTCCAGAGAGATGGGAGAGTGGAGACATAGACACCTCCATGAGCAGCTTCTTGGAAGACTTTGGTGAAAGGGTTAGTGTGGCCTGAACTATACCTTCCCATGACGCTGAGTGCAGAGAACAGATAGGCATGAGTCACTGTGAGTGCTGGAATAGGTTATTACCCTTCCCTGGGCTGGCAAATGGATGAGGGTGACCTAGGCAATTTAAATACTGTGCATACGATGAAATCAAGGACAAATCAGACTCCATCTTTAATATGCTGAACATTTATCACTATATTTCAAATCACATGTCTTGGAATGATTACTTAAAGAAGGCACAGATAAAAAATAGAGGAGTCCAGTTTAGATGTATAATGTACTCTTTGTATATGGCTCCTCTTGTGGAATATGGGGAGGCTGTAAAAAAAAACCTGCACAGAATTAATGTGCAGTAAGTCAAGTTCCTACCTCGCATGTTGAATAAATAGCAGCTCTGATAGAGAAATACATAAACACAGTAAATGTTACTGTTCCAAAAATATACAGATAGGAGGCAGCTTTATGTTCCTGTAAAGACTTTGTTGTCAGTAGACCTACAGAATAATATCTGCCATTCTAGATAAAAGGTCAGGGATCAAAAATGTTTTCACAGTTACAAAAGTAATAAAAGCCTGCAATCTATGCCTGATTGCTGTGGTAGCTCCTGGCACCCACTCCCTCTTTTAATGAAGAGAGATGGGTGTTAATGGGTGGAAAAGTGTATTTTTAGTCTCCATAATACAGTCTTTTGATAACTTGTGGGAGGTTTTGGTTTAGAAGTCTTCTGAGGGCACTATGACTGGAAGAGCTTTACCAGCTTTTCTGACAGCAATACAGGCTTTGTAATGTTCTCTTCTTCTTGTAGTTTTTGGAAGAAAAAAAACCCAAACAAATAAACCTTGGAATTATCTATCATTTAAAACCAAGCTAAAACTCCTGTTGTTTTGTTGTGTTTCTTGTGGCTTTGACAAAAAAATATAAAAGAGCAAATGTGAATCAATGATTATTAAGGGTGAGGAATATTATAGGAATGCAGCAAGGTAAGAATTGTCATACTGTACCAGGGTGGTGGTTTAGACATCACAGCACCGTATCTCTGGCAGCAGCCAGGGTCTGAGGCTTTGGCTGAAGATAGAATTTTGTGATACCGAGTGAGGACTACCCCGTACTAAACACAGATCTCTTTTCATTTGGCAGTAATTCAAGTTAACTTTAGTAACGTTGAAGATTCTTGTATTATACAAATATCTGACTTCTCTTTGTAATCTGTTGGATTTAATCTGACTTTAGTGAAATATTACGATATTGCATATCAACCGCCTAATTATCCAAAATGTGGGGGAAAAAAGGCTTTCTTTTTATTGGTTTTGAATTTGCATCTCTTTGTTATCACTGCTTGTCCTTGTGTTACAAAACAAGGAGAACAGAGGCACTAGATCTATATTCTGTAAACCAGCCATGGTTTCACATACTTTTAACATGTTCCAGAAGAAGCTGTGCCATTGTTTTATACAATGCCAGTAGTACCACGGTACTTCAAATAGCTCTCTGAAATGCAGTTCTTTCTGTTCCTGCTGTTATCATTTCCTAGGACACTGGGAAAGACTCAGAGCTCTAAATGTTGGATTAAGATCTTCACTTCAGCAGCTGAGGTCAGTGGCTCCTGTTGTCTTGGTCTGCACTTCTCCTCACTCAGAGGCTGGTTCCAAATAGTGGCCCTCAGTCTAAGAAGCAAGTAAGACTTCCAGGCAGCTGTTCTGCTCTTGTGACACTAATGAGTAATTTTTTTTCTCTTAATCCATTATGTAGCATCAAGACCTGAATTCAAAACTCTCTGTGGTTTAAAGAGATGTTTCCCAGTGCTAGTTTTGGAGGGTTTTTGTTTTGTTCTGATTTTTTTTTTTTTTTTGAAAAAAAATTGCACTTGATATGGCTCAGACCATAATTACTGTAAGTTGGGCACTATCAAGTTTTTCAGACAGAAAACTCTCTTGCATTATTAAAATACAGAAACATGTAACTGACTGACTTCCATATAAAGGGGGAAGGGAAGAGAGGAGTCACACATAACTTGAGTTACTCGAGCATAAGGTATTTTTATTCAGTTGAGCCCTTTAGTTCAGATTAGGATCATAGCTTCTTTTGAATGTACTAGTTACTTTGAGTTCTTAGTTCAGTGCTGAAAAACTAATGCTTCTGGACATCTCTGACAAGTTCAAATAAAAAGCCATTAGGATCTCCTAAATTTAAATCTCACAGGAAAGTTGAATTTACAAAAATGCCTGTCTGTGCTGTATTTGGATCTATACAGGAAAACAATGACTCAGGTTAAGTTAGCATTAGGACAAGTCTTATTTTTATTTTCTACCTTAATATTGGGAGACAGCCATACGTGACAATAAATAATTTTGTAAAGGATTCTGAGGATATAATGGAAAAATTGTGCTCATAATGAGTTGATATGGACATTCTTTCTTAATCTCTGTAATAGGAGATTGTTGCACTAGTGTCGGACTTGCAATCTTTCGGAAGATTATATTCATCCGTTAATTTTTCTGTATATTTATGAGATGAGACATATAATGATTTATCTTTGATGTAATAATTATGTAATAATAAATGGCACCATTTTTACACTTTTAGTCTGCTGGCTTTTCAAAAAAGGCCAATGTTTTAACGGATAACTCAGAACTGACCAGGATGGAAAAAAAGCCCTTAAAACGAATACATTTCAAGGAGGCTGTAATTATTTCCTTCTTTGTGACTTAGAGCAACATACTGAAAGTTAATAAAGATAAATGTAACATTTACAGGGTAATAAGAGATTGTGGAAGGAAATAAACAAACCTAGGATATAGTGCATCTAAGTAAACACAAAGGTTGTAAAACCTTCAAACTCAAATATCAAGAGCACTGCAAATTAATGCTGCACACAATAGACCCTTTGGAAGCTAACTTAATCCACCCCCATGTATCTACATGAGGGCCATGCATAACAATGCATGAGCTGGATTTCCATTAGAGTTTCCTCTGCAGGCTGTCAGTTGTTTGAAGAAATAACAATTTCCTAGGCATGAAAGCTTTTTCAGAATGTTCCCACTGATGTGTAATAAAAGTGACTTTACTTTTTTCCTCCCCCCCCCTTTTCTTCAGCCCCTCCCCCCGAGATGTGACTTTGGGGGGGAAAGAGGATGGACTTAGACCCCCAGCCCCCTACCAGTTTACCTTGCCTGGATTATCAGTGCAGGTGTTAAAATAATTGAAGGTGTGGTAGGAGATACAACCCCTAATAGCCTTTCCTATATGGAGATTACCTAGGTAGAGAATGCCAGAGTACCTGAAGAATAGGCATGTGAGTACCTTATTAACATAGCACCATTCAGCGGCAGCTGCATATCTGGAAAAAAAACCCTTTAAAGAGCCTATTCATCTATGTTAATGGGCCCATTGCACAGTACATTGTGTGGGAAATTAAGTCTCTGGCTGTGAACTTCCTGTGCTGTGCAAGCTGCCTTGACTCTTTTTTATTGCTTCAGTGTTATTATCTCCTCCTGGAAATAAAAACAATCATGTTCTCACATTTGAGAAGCCAAAACATTCCCAGATAACAAACTGGTTGAAAGTTTCTTTTGTTTCCCTTATTAAGTGAAAAAATATGTTTTGAAATTAAAGTAAACCCTAAATTAACATCAAAGCCCATCAAATTAGCTGAGCTGTCATACGCATGATAATGTTGGGTTTTCTTTTTTTTTTTTTAACTCCCCTGTAAAATACACAATTTAAATTGCTTTCCTATTTATTGTTCCTTCCTTGGAATTAATTTTTGACACAAAATATGTTAATTTATTCAAATGAGACATGATTTTTGAATGTTTAACTGGCAAAAGAACTGCTTTCCTGCTGAAAGACTGAGGTAGAATGACACGTCTTTAAACGTTTTCCTAAAATATAACGCCTCTCCATTTTAGCGCCAAGTGGACAGATTCTTTAAACTTAGATCTGGAAAAGTGTACCAAATTAACAGTTTGAGAGAGCTCCATTAACAGTTTGAGAGTAATATACGATATTGTACAGTCTATATAACCTTTCACCAAAGAAATGATTATCATCAAATATTTAACCAATTTTTCACTCTTCATTTAAGATCTGAATGCATCATTATCATTATCATCATGCTGCCAAAAGAAAGATTTAATGATCAATACTATCTGGTTAAAACTCAATTAAGGAGGATCTTTTCCATATTTATTTTTTATCTTGCCTCTTTCAGTCCTTATTTTCAAGTTAACGTAATTTGTTAACTATTTAGCATATTTAATAAGCATACAGAATATAAGTAACATAGTCATTGAATATGCTGTATTATTCATTTCATGGCATACACTCAACTTCAATTGGACAACAGTAAGAAAAGCAAAAAAAAAAAAATCCTAACTTTCGCTGTTATTTGAATTATTAATATAAATTGCAATAGAATTCAGTTCTTAGGATAAAAGAACTATTAAGAAGCACTGTAAAGCTGGCTCACTCAATACCAGTTATCAAGAAGTACCAGCAGAGGAAGGAAGTCAATAAGGAACAAGCCTTGTAATGCAAACCATCTCTTCACCGAGTCTGATTTCACTGTCATCCCAGGCACTCATTCTATAATTTTTCTTCAAAATTTTAACTGAAGTCTCACGAGCAGGGATGGTATGGGGTGCACATGCCTTGCTTTTTTCTGTGCTTTATAGTGCTTGACACTGTTATCATAATAAAAATCCTCATTGCTGGTAGACACAGCGCTGAGTGCTCTTTGGGAGTGTGCAGGGCTGACAAGTGATATGCTAATATCAGGGAGGAAATCAATATTTCATATTAGTTAATGATTCGATTATGGAAATCCTTACTAAATTTACCATAAGGTGTAGTCTGTACAGCCCATATTTCAGGGGCACTCTGAATTACACCTTCCTGACGTTTAGATATTGGAACATTAGATTTCTCTTTCCAGACCAGTCCAATAAATGGCGCTTCTATTACATCAGGTTTGGCTTTTACATTACTGTTATAACTCTTTTTTTCATTGGTATGTTACATTGTATTTTTTTTCTTTGTCTTATATAGTCTACATAATTTTTAAAATGACCTGCAATTTTATTTGTTTGTTTTATTGATGACTGGCATTTTTACAAGTTTTAAAATATGTTTTAAGAGTTTAAAAATGTACATTGGAGTTCCAGACCAACCATTCCCATTTAGTCCCTTTTCCACAGCAATACTATTTTTATACGGCAACTGTGCTGTGGCATTTCATGAATAACAGGGAGGCTGGTAATCTGGATGTAAGCAAAATTTTTTCAAACAGTTGCTGTAAAGATAATTCAGATTAATGGGCCATTTACAGTCTTGCTAACTTACTAACTGGCTCTACGCTCTAGGTAATCAGGGTGACATTACTGCCGGCACAAAAATGACATCTCGTCATCAGAAATTTTCTTCATTGGCACAGAAAATGCCAGGCACATCACCTCTGACTGTGTGGCCACCACATCTATTAACCTTATTGATTTGGAGTCATGCTGTGCCACACTGGAAAACTACTCCCTGCTGAAAGACTCAAGTGGATCAATCCTGAACCATGAACAAAACTCAATAACAAAATGTTGTAGGCACCTTTCTCCATTAAGTATTCCTCAAAGTAAATCACATTAGAGGACGTCACCTTGAGGAGCTTCCCATGGGATTCTGTGATCTCCCAGAAAGAGAAAAAAGGCGAAATTGAAGGAAAAGATGCTAAATGTATTTTATATCATATTGCTATTTGTTTATCATATTGCTAAATGTATTTTATATCAGTGTCCTCAATATATCTCACTATAACTAATTTTCCCTTTCTAAACTTTAGAAATCTGATCTTGCTGTTTGTTTTTAATGGTGATTGTCCCTGATATGTAGTCCAGTGACAGATGAGTCTGGAAAACAAAGTTTTTTCCTTTTATCAACGTTTCAGCATTTTCATGTATTGATCAGCATTTATTTTTGAGAGCCTAAGTGTGATGGGTCTTGAAAATGAAACAAGGCATCTAACTCCTTTCATCCTCATACAGTTAACAAAGAAGGCAACAAAAGGAGTTCCAGAGCTTCATATTTCCTGACAAAAGATGGAGGATTGTAGCAAGCCCCATTCATATTTAAATGTTCATGGCTTTGGAATTAGAAGTCCATCTTTCATGTTACCATTTCCATTCCTTACTTTTTTTGTTGGTGTTTGCCAGCAATGAAAACTATGTCCCAAATATTAGTGTGACTCCTCAGCCTGCAGAACTTCTGTTCTTTGAAAATATTCCTTGTTACAGCCAATTGAAGGTTTTAATTTTTTTTTAATAGGAGTTGCACATCATTCTAGTTTTTAACTGTCTTGGAAAACTCATGTAGGATCAGAAAAGCATGGGCATAACTAGTCTGTGTGCATGTGAGTAATTATAGCTGAGTAAGTTTTATTAAAGCTGGCGAGACCCCCAACCTCAGGGAAAATTACTCACACGAGTAAGGGGCACAGGACAGGATCATTTCTGTTGCGCTGTACTGTGACAACAGTATTTTTTCCCAAGGGTCTGATCTGAAAACTTGACAGCTAAAACCTACAGGCATAAAGTTGAATTTCGCACTGGTTTTGGTGTTAATGAATAGAATAAAATTCCTTAAAAATACCCCGTGTACAATATTCAGCCATGCTTAACATCTGTAAATTTATCCGTACTAATGTTTTGATATTTTGTTTCAAAGAAAATTCTGGATCATAAAAAGAGAGGAAAAACAAATGGAATGGCATTGGTAAATATTATCAGTTGCTTGGAAAAAAAAAAAAAAGGATTTCTAAAAGCCACATAGAAGTCTGGAAAATATTATTTTTATTCCTTAGGAAATAACCCTGGGTTTCTAATTAATGTCATGAAATTAAGGCCATTTATCTGAAAAACTGAAAAAAGATCTATATATGCTCCGAAGTTCAGTGTTTGTCCCTGAGCTCTAACATAGGATACACTGCGTGAAAGTCTAACATGGGATACACCATATATCATCTCTATTTAGAGCCCCTAGGCAGGAAGTATGGATAAAAAAAAATAATCAAAATTACTGTTTTTCTTTACTGAAAGCCCTCCAAGGAATTCATTGGAATTAGTTCTGTCTGCCCATCTAATTGATAATTATTTAATTAGCAATTTATAATGATAATGGGATTTTACCCCCCACCAGTCCATCTTGTCGGTAAGAAAAATATAAGTAGACAACCTTATGTATTACTTTACCACTTTTGGCAGTTGGCACAAGATATTGTGGGCCAGCGTTGTGATTCCCCACAGTTAAACCATAAAAGCAGTGTATTCATATATTTCCTTTGCCCACAGTGTTTCCTTTTCTCATTACTGTGGGTGACTGGCATTCTCACAATGTGTGTGGGTGCACAGGCTTGTTGTGTCACCATGGACAGTTCTAAGAGCAGCTTCATTAGTTCTTTTTACAACAAAAGCTAGGTTTTTTTCCCTGCCTTCTCTTTCTTTCCCTTAGTTGGCATGCGGGTTGAATTTTCCTTGGACCCCCTGCTTGACTTTTTTTTTAGAGCTCCTTTTGAACAGTGCAGCAGTGTGAACACTAGGAATTGTAACTGATAGACTGTTTGCAGGAGAACTCATGAAAGTTCTCTTTGTTCACTTCACATCAGCCAGGTTTATGCAGACCATCCCCCACCTCAGCCAAACAGGGAAAAGGAAATCCACTTTTAATTATACATTGATGGGAATCACTGTATAGTGAAATTGCATCAAGTGGAGAATGCCCACTTTATACTCCTTTATCTAAGAATCCAAAAGAAGCACTGGTGTAAAAAAATGGATATGCAAGCATAGACTCCCCACTATATAGCCAGGCCTGACTAATTGAAATCAGTTTGCCAACTCTGCTTCCAATCCTGGTGAAAATTTGCAGCAGTGTTTTTGCACTGTAAGAGTGATTTATCCCTTAGTCCTTGATCTTATAATGTCTTATTTTTGGAACCTTACCAAAACTATTTCCAAAGCTATTTATTTTTAATATGAGGAAAAAAAATAAAATAAAATAAAATAAAATAATAAAATAAAATAATAAAATAAAATAAAATAAAATAACATAAAATAACATAAAATAAAATAAAATAAAATAAAATAATAAAATAAAATAAAATAAAATAACATAAAATAACATAAAAAAATATACAAGTATAAGCTATTGTCAAAACTTGAACTGATGGTATTGATGTCATTTCTGTTTCCTTCCCTCAGACAGTCATGCTCAGGAAACTGGGAAAAAGAGTCCTGAGGACAAAAAGAAAGGAGATCTACCTGGTTGTGGCAGAACAAAAAGATTGTACAACCTTGCAAGAAGTGTAAGTAAACAAGTGTAGGACTTTGTGTCATTTTATGCTCTTGCCCAGTGAAACAAACAGAAAAAAAAAAGTAAAGTACTACAGAGACTTCTGAGATTATAAATAATTTGTATAATATGCTAATAAATATGTAATGTTGATTTTCTTGGACTTCTTAAAATTAGTATTACAAGATATCATTAATATTGATGACAGTGTAGGATATTCAGTGTTACTGTTAAAGCTGATGTTGTTCTGTGTGCCTTTTGAATCTTTCAGTATAGAAAGGAAATAGTGTTTTTCTCAAATATATGGCCAGGACATGAATTGTTTTTTTAAGTGTTCTTGAAGTTCCCTTTTTACTTTCCATTGGCTTAGTTGTCCCAATGCATTTATTTTAAAGGTAGCTCCAAAAGAAATGCCTCCTTTTTATTTTCATGGAAACTACAACAGATACAAAGAGCACGATAACGCTGTTTGATAGAGTTAATTCTCAGATACTAAACACTGTTTTTCAACACAGTCAACAACATTAGCTGTGCATTTTTGTAAGCAATGAAAAAGAGCCTGCATGCTGTGCTCGTAAAATTCTTTATGGTCATTTGGAACATGGCTTGTCTTTCACACCTCTGTTGCCACTCACACACCACCCATTGCCTCACTGCACCCATATCCACTGTTTGGACTCCTTAAATGTTCAGCAAGTGATGAATATCAAGGGGTGTCATTTTTCCCACATGGATGTTAGTGGAAATGCTCAACCTCTACTGTCATACTGCCAGTATCTGCCTCTGACATTGTGGGCCAACATATTAAAAGAGGAGGTGTTACTTTTGGAGCAGTCTTCATCCAATTGAAAGGTCAGTATTTTTAAAATTTCATAAAAAAATAATTGCAAGCACCTGTGAAAGAACTGCTGTGAAGGCCTAAGAAAGGCCATTCAACCCACAAATAATTTATGATAAAACCTGTACAAGCAGCTAACAATAATGCGATCTAGAGATGTAATTAGGCTAGTGACATGTAAGTGGGTTGGGGTGGGAGAAAATCTCCAATGGAATTTAAGAGATATTTTGATGTAGGAAATGAAAGAAGCCTAATGATGTTAAGTCTCACCTCAAAGATAAAATGCTGACTGCATCAAGGTCAAAGGGAACAGTGCAGGTGTGTCTTGCAGAAAAAGCAAGGATGTGTATTGCACTGATGAAGGACCTGTTTGTTAGGAGTCCCATCCTATGCATTATTCCTAAGTGCAGCCTGAGAGAACTCAGCCACTTTCTACTGCCAATCCTGGTGTATGCTCCTCTGCTGCACTGTCAAGTCAAGAATGTGTGACTGTATAATCCTTTTGCAGATTCAGGTTGTATCTGCTTCTAAGTTTTTCTTATTTCACTGTCCCAGATTTTCTTTGAAGATTCTATTAAGAAGAAGTTTATTTCTTTCTATGCAAAAGAAGGAAAGTATGTGAGCTGCACCTGTCTGTGTGCAGAAAAGATGAGGAGCTGAATGCAGCAGAGATTAAAAATGATGCTGGCTTAAAGTGACTGAAATGGAACATGTCCGTAGGGAAGTTCAAAAGTGTATGGTAAACTACAGAATACCTTCATACCTGGTAAGACATTCACTTAACTTCATTGCTTTCCTTACTTGCAGTTCCACCAAGCTGTTTTCATTAGTGTGTGGGGACAACTAAAGTTTTTAAAAGACTTCTTCCTTTTTTCTTTTTTCATGTTTATTTATTTATTTATTTACCAGAGCCAAAAGGTCTTGTGAGTTTCCAATTTGAATATCAAGTCTAAATTCAAATGTGTGAGGTTGTGTGAGTTGGTCCATCGAGGCTTTGCTCTACCGGAATGGGATCAGTGTTACTTCTAGATGCTCATAGTTTCAAAGAATTAATAAGAACATCGGGAGATTTTTAACAACCAAGCACTTATTCATTTGGAATTTATTTTTTTTCCTGACAGAACTAAGGCATCTTGTTTTATAGCACATGAGGCAATTTGAAAAGATTCATTAGTTCCCATGGAAAGCAGAAATCTTAAAACACAAGATCCCATTCAGAGCTCAGGACTGAATCTGAAATAATTCAGGGTAGGGAGCATGTCACCTTCCAACAAAATGAGCTTTCACTGTGACCAACTACTAAATGATAAAGAAGCATGGAAATTATTAAGGCTAAAGCAGCTATGACAGGGGTAAATGATTTGTACATCTGGGTAGGCTGAGCCATGCAAGGAGCTTCAAGAAATAGTCTGCATGTGAACAACTGATACACAGCAGGAGTGGAGTTGCCTGAAAGTGGTACCTCTCTGCCTGATGTGAGGGAATCATCCAGAGAGAAACTGACTTGGGAAGAGATTGGAGGATACTGGGGGGAGTGGTCTGGGAATAAGAGAGAGGTTAGATTTACGTTTAAAAAGTAAACCTTGGATTTGATTATTCTGGTCTGTTTCCTTTATACATTCATACTAGATGTTAAGAGAATCCTCAAAGACCACTCTAAGAATTGCTGCTGAGAATAAAGCATCTGAGATGGATTATATTCTTACAACAGAGGAGTTTAAAATAAAAGGTAGGAACATTTTCTTGTAATGACTACATTGTCTGGATTCTCTATGGTTCCTTGCCTTCAGTGAAGTTACTCATTCATTTACCCAGTCATTCAGCTTAGAACTAGGACTGCCTTTAAAGTTCAGAAATATGTAGTTCAGCAAGTTTCCTTCTGTGGAGAACTTAGGAGCACTGTTTGAGAGAAAAGCCCTTGAGGGTAACATGCTTTAGTTGGAGTTCTTCTGAACTGAATTTGCACATTAAGTACAGTACCTTGCTCTTGCCTGCTAAAGCATCCATTGTTTAAGACTACACGTATCTGTAAATAAGGGAGAGTAAGATATTGCATCAGTTTTTATGCTGTGTCATCTGTGAACAGACACTTTGGGCTGCTTGTGAAGACAAGAATTGCTGGGCTGTGGGTCTGCAAGCCCTATGACCATTTCTCAGCAGTACATTCCTGCAGCTGATTGGGAAGACAGCCTCATAATACTAGAAAATTCACCAAGCCAACGTTCCCACAGCTGGATTTTCCTAATTTAAGCTTACTTTGGACCCAGGGCTAATATAAAACAGATTTACCATACTTAAAATAAAAACCCCTAAGTTCTTCAGTAATTATAGGTCTCTCTTCAAGAACATTCTATTCTAAATAATGGTATATTATTAATAATAATTAAGGGGAAAAAATTGCACTAATGGGTCATAGTTATGAAATATTGCGCAAATGTGTGATCCCCTTGAAGGTTAGGATGTGTAATTGGACATTAGACTGATAAATAAAAATAATGGTTAAATGCTTGGTTAATGTCTATAGGAGCTTAAACAGATAGCCTCGGTACAATCACTTAGTTTTTATGGACATTTCTCAGGCAAACACCTCCACATCTGTGAACATATATAAAGGGGATCAGAATTTGTCCAGTTCTGTTTCTGTTCTCGCTTGGTTGCATACATCTATTAATGAAAAGGCCTTTGACAATGACAATGACTATTTCCTCAGGAATCTGAAAAGCAGTCACAGATCAGGAACCCTGTTTTGAGTCTCACTGTATCTTTTTCTTTTCTCCTCAGTTCAGCTATACTCATTTCATTAGGCTGGGGCAGTTAGGTCAGACAGGTTTATAATTATCTCCCAAGACCAAAGCTCTAGGTGAACTTTTAGTTTAGAACATTGTATCTTTGCTGGGACCTGGTGGTGTTATCATCTATTTCACTTCAAAATTATGAGGACCAATTCTTCAGTGCTTCTGTGTACTTTGTGTACCTGCCAAGTCCCCTCCTTCCATTCCTTCAGGTAGTCTCAGAAGTGACTGATTATAAATGCTGATCTGACTCTGTGAGCTTTCAGCAGCACACCTGAGGTTCTCATTTTCTTTCATGGTGAACAGTTTTTCTTTCTTTCTTTGACTTTTTTGAGGAACTGATTCCAAAGATTTTATTCACAGTAGTTAACAGGTGTGAATTGGTGTTTTCTAGCATAAGTGTCATGCTGGGTAGCCTTTGTTCACTTCCTGCTGCTTCCCTGCTCTATTATGGCAAAACTTACTTTAATAGAAGTTTTTTTTTTTTAATGGTTTGTACAGTGTGTATTTTTAAAGCATATTACGGAATAAAAGTGAATATCTATCAGAACAATGTGTTCCTATGAACCTTTAACAATTGGGCAGATCCCTTGATTTCAATGGACATAGTCCAGAACAAGGGACTTGTACCGCCTGAGCAGGAGTGCTAGAATCTGGCCCTCAACAGATGCAGTTTTGTTTCCACCAGCATGTGCCAATTAAAATGATTCTGCTGTAATAAAATATCAGGAGACAGAAAAAGAACCACCGTGAGCTGAGGCAATACTGAAGAGTTAGACGTCTTTTCTGCTAACACAGATCCCCTGCTCCATTGGTGATCAATGGCAATAATGACATCCACTTTCCAAGGTAGTGCTGGGCTGCTGAGGGCTGATTCTGAAGCCAGTGGCTGGTGTGAGTTGTTGAGGTATATTCAAAGACCATGTTGGATGGGCGGCAGGAAGATCTGAAGCCACTGGAGATGTAGAACAGAAATAATAGGAGGAGTGATAAGAATGACACCATTTCCAGAATGTCTGAATTAAGAAGGAAGGCTGGAAATGTTGAGCAGTGTTTGAAATACTTTGTCTGCTCAGTACAAAGTAATTGTACAGTATATCAGCTACTAATGCCTCAAAAATGGAAATGAGGAGCTCAAAAATGTAGTTTGGTGGTTTATAATGGGTATTGGTTTAGATGTCAAACAACACAAGTCTGATAAATACTTTCAAATTTCTCTTAGAACAGGTATATATAACTGCTGAGTAATGTCTCCCACTCTTTACACCTCTTTCTTGCCTATTGACATGACCCACCTTAGCAGTGTTACTCCTGATTTCCATAATTAAAGGCAGACTGAAACAGTTACTCATACTTTAAGAAATTCCTTATTTATGAAAATTTAGAGAGAAGAATGCCTGTGCACTTTGGGCACTTTCGTTTTGTCTGTTTCTCTTTACTGTGGCTAACATTGCTTGTTCAAATAGGAGCCACAATGCTGGTATTTGCTGACTCCATTTCTGTGCTGGTTACTGTGGCACAGTTTCAAGCTGCTTTCAGTGTTATAGTATTTTCAGGATTTTACTGCTGTAATTATGACATTTGCCTCTCACTGTTCAGTTTATGTCTCTGTTTCCTGCTTGAGAGTTGTAAGTCTAGGGTTAGATTTTTTCATAACTGTCCATTTAAATACTGATAGAGGTGGGAGGAACTCAGTATCAAATAGTACAAGAAGAAAACAAAGGTTTTGCCAGAGCAAAGAGAAACTGAATGCAGAAGGTGAGAAAACGTATTGCTGCATCAGCTATGTACAACAATACTTCTATAGTCTTCAACTGTCTTCCCTTTTCTCTCCCTAACTTCCACCTCTGTTGAGAGCTTTCAGGCTTATTTTCCCTATAGACTTTGTAACAAACCTTGCAAAACACCTGATGCTGGGAGAGGCCAGAATGAGACTCTGATAAAGAGAAGGTTTCTTCTTTTGAAGTAGAGAGCTCTTCAAAACTGAAGCTCTTTGTGAACCTGCGGAGGTTCACTCTCAGTAAAAGAGAATCAAATCTAGAAGTAACTTTTTTTGTGAAGTTAGGCACTGGAAATGCTACACCAATTTAACCAGTGACCAGTGAGATGAAGAGACTTGCAGAAATACTTTTAACAAGAAACCAATCTTTCCTGAAAATGAAATATTTTGCAACAAAATCTGCTGTTTTTACAGATTGGCTCATTTCTTTCTTTAATTTTCAGTGTGCATGCAGAAAAGTAGAATACACTCTTGCATCCCCTCCCCACATACAAACTCAGACTTGTATGTGTAAAATAATTTTGCCTGGAAATAGAGATTTTGACACTAAGCATTTTCTTCAAAATAGTCATATGGTTGTTGTTAGATAGTTAGAAGAAAAAATAGTTAGAAGAAAAATCAACATTTTGAAAGTTGATGCAAAGTAACTTGTGTGCTCCAGGTTCGTATTCACGTGTTCTTTAGCTGCCATAAGCAGAACAGTAATTCGGAAATGACTTGCATTACATTCACATCTTCCTTTCTCTTCTAAATCATGCACACACATTTTCAGTTTATTAGTACTGGATAAGAGGCCAACTATGTCTACAAGCCTTGTAATGTTTAAATTACCCTAGCCAGTTCTAGGAAGGGATATGTGTCCATGAAAGTGAATTACTCACAGATCACAAAAGAAACCACCTTTTCAAAATTATTTCAGAAGGTCTAATTATCTGCAAAATGTAGGACTGGTTTTGTGCTGTTGAAATTTGTTAATATCCCCCAAAATGCTTTTGGCGTTTTCGTATGCACTGCAGGAAAATCAGCATGGAACTGGAACTAGTTTTTAATAAAAGTTGAAAAGCACAGCTTAAGGTCCTTGCTGAACTATAAATGTGAGACTGTAGGCTTCTTAAGCCTACATACTGTCTTAGGGTAAGGATATATGGAAAAGGCACATGAAAATGCAATTATAGGAAAAAATGGGTTTAGAATATTGATATTATTAATTAGAGGTGAATAATGCTTATTTAAAATTTTGATGTTTCAGAAATGTCAAAGCAAAGCAATCACTAGCATGTCTGGAATTCATATTACCTGTCCAAGTAATTTTCTTTCTTCTTCTGTAAGTGCACAGTATTGTTCATTTCAATGAGATATTACAGACAGACACTAGACATTCAATTTCCCCTTCTTCAGACAACTGGGATTTAAATATCCATTCAGTTCAGTAAATGATACGTCTATCACAAAACTCCTTTTTAACTCTATGTCTACGGTTGCAAACATATGGCTGATATATAATTAATAGGCATTTTACATCCTTCTGAAGAGCAGAAATGTGTACTTATTTTTTTTAATTTGTGATACAGACTGTGGATGACTGGCACTGAATATATGTAAAAATGATAGCACTACATGAGGAAGAAGAAAAGATCTTTTACAGAGAGTTAGATCAAAGACAATAAAGTTGGTGACATACTGAATTTTATTATCTACTTCTGTCTTATATTAAGACTGAGTTGGTTTCTCCATCAATAAAAAATGTTTTCTTGTTATCCACATATCTGGTTTGATTTCATTTTTCTTGAACTGCATTCAGTACCAACACTAGGGGTATGCTGGGAGTGGTTTGTAAAGAAAAAATATCTGTCTGGAAGGTTGTGACCTGAATGTTGCATTGGGCAGGCGTGTTAAACCCAACGGATGTTTTTGTTCATCTTCAGTATCTGTACAAGGGGTGCAGCAGAGTCTGCTGAGTGGAATTCCTAGAGTTCAACATTGAAAATATAAATGGAGCATTTAAGTAGCATAAGTTCACAGCAGAAAAGTTGAAGTCTTAAATCAGTATTTAGTATTAATATCAAGATATCCTTTTCTTCCAGGTTCAATCTTGCAAGATGCGAATATAAGAAGCTACTTTTAACTGAAGAGTCTATAGAAGAGGTTTTGGAACAAACAGGAGAAAATCGACAGAATCTAATCATGAGGAGAAAAATTCAGATGTGAAATTGCAGAAGTTTAACTTTGCTACCAAGTAAGTCAGTAAGTATCCATACCGTTTCAATGGGAATAAATACAATTTTCTAGGAGCTCAAAGAACAATGCAAGATTGTGTGATAGAGATATTATATCTGGGTTTCCAAAAAGCTGTGTGGAGTATCCCTCACCCAAAAAGTCTTTGAGTGATAGAATTCTTAATAACTAAATAAGAAAAAATGTGTTAATGCCTGAACAAAAACAGGAAACAACAGCCAGGAAAAAAGTAACTATATTCACAAGTAAGGGGTTGCTAATGAAATCATAGAGAACTTGCACAGTCTATGTATTCATAAATAAATTTTATAAAGGGTGGAGATGGTGTCACATTTTGCAAATGGTATAAAATTATTCGAGTTTGATAGATCTCTATGAGAGGCTGTTGAGGCTTGAATAGGATTTTCTATCTGACCGGGTGACAAAATGATATAGGGCATTCAGGATATGTTTCTGTTACTTGTAAATTGGTATCTAGAGTCATTTTAGGGACTCTGTGACATATCCATACAAGAGTTTGACATATCCACGTGAGACTAGCAGAAGAGATGACCATTACATTAAGTGCTTGTTTGGGAAACTGAACCTCATCTTTAGTGCCCATTAATGTATCCTGATTGTCATGGAGAAAAGTAACTTTAATCCTATGAAAAAACGTGTACCAGAATGTTCAGGTAAGAGGTCTTGGAGGCTCTACAAATGATTATCTGAAAACATCAGTTGTGGTCATAATTGCCAACTGATAAGCATTATTAGCAAAGGAAAAGGGGAGGAAATCCAGAAGACTGTGCTTCTGCATAAATCTTCTGTATAACAGCAGTGTTATTATGGTCTCTGTGTCTGGTATTGCATCATTATAGGAGAACTGGGAAAGGATTTCAAGAACAGAAAGAGTAAGTTTAGTTAGTTGGAAACTATTTACCTTTCAAGATCCATGACAGAAGAGAGAGAAGACAGAAAACTACAAAAACATATTAATAATACCAGAATATGAACTGGAAATAATCACTCACTATTTCTCACAATACAAGATGCAGAACACACAAACCAATTTTAGGTTTAAAATGGAGAAAATGCTATCATTTGTGGACTTCACTTCTCCAGGAAACTGGTTCTTAAACTAGATGACCTGGAGGCAACACGAAGTTAGTTACTAAGTTCCTAAGTCAGTAATAACCAGAGCATGGAAGGAGGAACTGCAGAAAAAAGAATCACTTTCTGCACACCACTGTCTCTGCTTTCCTCTACCAATCACCAGTACTGGAGCCAAGAAACAGGGCTGTGGAAAACTTCGTTTAGCCAGCACAACAGAGTCTGTGCTTGATTCCTCTTCTTGATCTGTAGTGCACTGGCTTCACTATATTTTAAGAACCTTCAGTAAGTATGCAGGGTCTCTTCTTCCACATGTATACAAATGAAAGTCAAGAATAATCTTAAAAAGATCATATGCTTAGAGAAAGATAAGAGTCCTTCAGGAGGCTCCCCTCAAAAAATCTCTTTTTCTCATATTTGGCTATAGTAACTTTGAAACAGAACATATGTAATACTGATAGTTCTGACTGTATACACAGCATAGAATCATCACCGTGTTAGTGATACCTTTGGAAGACAGGGACTTTTGATCATTGACAGAAACTTTATACAGCCATTCAGGACAGCAGCAATATAAAGGAAACAGTGTGTAAGTGCATACTGAATTCAAATATACAAAAATTAAGATTATAAGGATAATGCTACTGTGTAGAGAGAGAGAAAAAGAGGAAAAACAATTCCAAAGGCCGAAAGCTTCATGGATTTTAATGACCTGCAGTACTAGATGTTGATTTAATAGCTCCTATTTCTGATTGTCTCAGTAAAAATCTTTTAAATTTCCAGACATTGTGTATACATGTATGTCTTTATGGAATTACTTTTTATATATTATATTATTTTATATTATAAACTTAATCACACATATTATCTCAATATATCTTCTACTAATGGACAATATATTCTAACATACACATAGCTTCTATGTAGAGAGAAGATAAAGCCTAATTGAAAAAAAAGTCTTTTTGATATTTCTTTTGTATACTCTTATAGAGAACATATAATTTTTCCTTATTTTGCCCGACCTGAGCAAGAGAAAGATGAGTCGAAGACATAATTGATATCTGTGTGATTGTGTTTGGCTCCCAGCAGCAGTGAAGCTTGACATCCCTCCCTTACAGATGCACACTGCTGCACCAAAAATACTGCCACTAAAGCAACCTTGCCTGCTTACAGTCCCTTTGCCATTTTTGACACTCGGGTTTTGTTACTGTGTGAAAGCTAGGAGCAAATAAAAATATAATGTGGTAGCAATTTACAGCAAGTGCAGGTGAGAATCAATGGTTTGGTATCACAAGGATATCAGAGAAGGCTCTATTAGACAAGTGCTAAGGAGTGCCAGTGATGCATTTAAGTAGGCAGAGTCCCTAAAATATATGCTAAATCCTAATATCTGTTTCACTTTTATGAAAGACTTCTTTGCCTAACCTAGACAAAAAAAAAATAAATGAATGCCACTAACAGGAAGGTCCAGTTATTTCTCATTCAAGTTATTTCTATATCAGGCAATTACTAAACCAACAAGATGATGTACCTCCAGCCAGGAGGACTAATGTGTGGAACTATGTCTTAGCAGGTAAATTACTATTTCAGACACTTTACAAGAAGTAATAAAAGCTCGATAATGAATGGTGGTAGGAGGAAGAAGGCCAGCAATAAAAAGGTATATCTTGGTACTTCATAAGGATTAACGATACAGAGAACTGGAAAAAATCAAGCAGAGTTAGGCACTGCAAACCAAATTAAACTGATGGCAGAAGTTTTTTCAGTCATATGAGGAGGAGAATACAAAAGAGAATCACTGTGCATTGAAGATAGAGTAGAAATTAAAGACAATCTAGGTGTGACTCAAAAATTAAATGAAGACTTTAAGAACTAAAATAAAAGCTCAGAATGGGAAAAAATGAGACAAAGTGGAACATGAATTTATTTTTTAAAAATCGTGAAGATGAACTTGTCATCTTACTCCTTTATTTTAATGCCAGCTTGATTCTTGAGATAAAGCAAATGCATGAGTTTCAACCTATCTGTGTTTAGTAAAGTGTTGGATACTTTACTACATGGGGAATTATTAGTTAAATTGGAAAAGATAAGTATCAAGACTGTAATATGAGTAACGAAGTGTCTGAAAAGGAGATGAGAGTGAGTTAAGTTGAAAGGATTTTTTTTTTCTCTCTGGAGAAAAGTTACTAGTGGAGTTCCTTTAGGATTGGTCTGGGGATTAATTTTATTTAATATTTTCCTTAATGACCTAGGCAGAAAAAGTAGGAGTGTACTAATTAATTTGCTGATGATACAAAACTGGGAGATGTCGTGAATACAGAGGAGGATTGGAATATTATACAGGAAGAATTCAATGACCTTGAAGTCTGGAGTAATAGAAATGGGATGGAATTTAAGGTCATGCTCTGCAAGGTCACGCACTCAGGAACTAATGAAAAGTATCTGCTATGAACTGTAGACTCATCAGTGGGAAATGACGGAGGAAAACCACCTAGTTGTAACAGTCAGTCATAGAATTACTACGAACTATGAGTACACTTAAATCACAAAAAGGGAAAATGCAATTTAAAGATGTATTGAGGAAAATATTTTTAAGCAAATGGAGTACTCACACCAAGATGCTTGTTAGAAATCACCTTAAATCCTGAATGTTGGTGGCTGCAGTACAAAAATTTATATTTTATTTTATTTTTTAAAACAGGAGCAAAGAATGATGTGGTGAGCAGAGGAAAGGCTGACTGTCTGAAAAGAAGTTGGGCCCAATAAAACAGAGGTTGAGAGGGGACACAATTACTGTCTGTAAATATGTCATGAGGTAACCCCATGGGAGAAACAAAAGCTCATTAAATTAAACAATAATTTTGACGTGAGAACAAATAGACATAAATTGGCTATGAATACATTTGGACAAAAAATGTACAGGAGGTTTTTAGACATCAAAGCCATAAGTACAGGAATGTGGGAGTAAACACAGAGCTAGATAGATTTATTACTTGGGTTTATGCAATGTAAGTCATGTGCTGAAATGTTCTTGAACTTGACTTCTGTCCAGCTCCATGCCCTGTTTTTCAGGCAGTGTTGCTTCATAGACCCTTCCTTCTTTCATTATAATTAATGGCACATTTTTTATTGTACTTGTGGATATATTTTATAACATTATCTTCTTGATATAATGTCAATACTACATTATATGTTTAGTTTATCTATTCTTTTCTCAAACAGCAACAGCAGCCCATGTCTTGCAATGACCAGAACAATGGGATGAAAAAGAAATAAAATTGCCATTTTTGTTTGTAATAAGTATACTATATAACAGCAAAAATTCTAAATTAACAATTAGGTAATACACAAACACCTTGAGCCACAGCCACTCAAAAAACCCATCCAGAGGTAAAAACAAGTTCACTGAAAGACAGACTCTGATTTTTTTTCTTTCCACTCAGTATATTTCCACAAATTTTTCGTGTTTCTTCAGTACCAAACAATCTTCATGATGACCCACCATGACTGCTACTACATCCTTATGTTCATCTGTTTCTTCTTAGAAAAGAATGCACTTGCAAGGATGATAGGATTAGTCATTTGTTTGCTTGTTTGTTTGTTTATTCTGTGAGGACTACAAACTTTGATATTTTATAACTAAAAGTTTTTTTTTAGTTTTTTTTTTCCCTCAAATATTCTTTTATTTTCTTAAGGAGACCACAATTGTTAGGTTATAAATCTGCAGTTTTATGTCACTTCTTTCAACAGGAACAATAAGGGAGGGGGAGGGGGGCTAAAAAACCTCAGATTTCTCTCTGTTGAATGACAGGGCTTAATCATGATGAGTGGAAATAGTCCCAAGGTTATGTACTGTATTTGTGCTGTAAAATCAAAACAGTCATATTGTGCCTTTAATACTGTCTCAAATGGATATTCTCATTATTGCATTCTGAGAAATTCTCTACCCTAGTATGTCTCAAATCTCATTCTAATCATTACAAATTAACAATACAGAGGTTGAAAACAGCAGCAGCATACTCTGATACCAAGTAAATAACAACCACCTTGTGTTTCCCAGGAGAAGGGCCTCACTTTCCAATAAACTAGTAATGTGAACGTGTTTCTCACTGTCTGATTGTGGTGTTACAACTATTTAAAAGTTCTAGATTATCTGCATCTTTCTACTACTGTGTCTAACAGACATTGAATTACAATACTTACTCTGTATAACCAGCAGCTTATTCCTTTTTGTCATGTGCTGTTGTGTTGTGTTTCATCAACTTCAGAGACAATGATGCAAAATAATGCAATGTGACACCATGAAATACAATAAGATGTGACATAACACATTAGAAATTTAAAGAATGAAAAGCTTCAGTCAATTCAGGAAACAGGAACCCTGTCCAAATGTATTGTGACAAGTAAGAACAGTGCAAACACTAAACACTGCTTTCAAACCAGAGGGCACCATTGTTTTCTGACCACCCAAATTGCTCGCAGATACTGCCGTCATCTTTATTTTTAGTTTGATTTAATATGCACGGGGCTGGGAGCTTTCTCAATTTGGGTTGTGATTGTGTTGTTTTAGGGTTTTCCTCTCCCCTTCGCCCAGCCTGGCATTACTTAGATATCTAAATTGACTTCAAGTCATTCAGATGCCTTTCCATTCCAAGCACACCCCTTCCTTGACATTTCACAATGATGCATTGCTAATGCGCTTCCAAGGATTTTGTAAAAATCCAGTTCTATGAACACGGGCTCAAAATAGGTGAACAAAAAAGCATCTGTGTTAGCAGAAAAGAAGCGTTTTCAGTCCATATCTAGGGTATGCTAATTGAAAATGTAGAAACAGGCTGTTTTCCTGTAGAGTACTAAAATGAATTGGAATATGAAACAAGTCTCTTAAATCTGACTACTCCAGACTTTTCTTCCTCACATTTTCGCTGTCATCTATTCATGTCTGTCGGGTGATATTTAGGTCTGCATTAATGGATTAAAGGCCACATTGATCTCAGTTGGAAAATATGAGTTGCTGTTGCTGATCACCCTATGCTATTGCCAAAGCCTTCTCCTTTGCTAGTAAAGTCAGATTCTATTGAAGTCTGTCCCAAATAGTCATCTGTATAAACAATGATATGTGATTCTAAACTTCAAGCACATTTTCTGACCAGCTGTACTAACCATTTTTATGTATGTTTCATTTAAGGGCAGCAATACCATGCAGTGAAGTCAGACAATGAAGAGATTAAAACTATTTTTGTAAAGCCAGTTTAAGGCCTGGGTGGCTCGTTTGATTGGACACTGTCCTTTCATCACAGGGAAAAGAGTTCGTATCTAGTCTTGGCTGTTGTGTTCAGAAGTAATCTTTATGGGATGCTTATAAAATGAGTACAGAGATTCTTGGTTTACTTGTCAGCATAGTGAAGAAGAATAGGGAGCTGCCAGCTGGTATATATGCAGGTGAAAATTAAGTCTCATGAAAAGGATTTTAAAAAGTGCAAAGCTCATACAAGCACCTAGCTAAATGAATAGCAGATAGGTGACTGCCAAAAATGCTGCATCTTCCCCAGCAAATCAAACATTAGTACAGCAAATCCTTCTAAATCAATAAGTCTCTATGGAGGTTTATTTTTTGTGCACTAAAGGATAAAATCCAGTGTTCATTGAGATGAATGAAGAAATGAATTAAATGTATACATTCATGTGCTACTACTGACAATTAAAAAAAAAAAGATTCTTGGACAGGGTCTTAGATGAATGACAGCTCTGGTTAGCTCCAATAGATGAGTTTTGTGGTAAATCAGACAGTAATGTATGGTATTATTTTTCAAAGCTGAAACCATCATTAACTGAGTTAGTTAACTAATTAATTAATTGTCTGTCTTGAAAAAAATAAAAGCTACCTACTTTTTAACATGAATTAGGATCTACATTGGTGCTGTTACAGGAAAAAATAGTTCTGAAATAAATGTGAGGCTGCTTAGATTTTTCAACTTCAGTGCCCTCAGGTACATTAAAATGAAATTTTGATATGATTTAAAGCCAGATTTTAATATGTTTAGATAACTAGCCACAATTCTTTTAAATTGTGTCCTGTAAGTGTTATTGGCTAAGAATTACTCACAATCATATGACCACAATACCAGATTTTCAGTACAGCCAGGGAAACATTTCTTTCAGAGAGCAGTCTTCCAAGTCTGCATGTCTTATAACTGTAGTCAAAGAGCAACTTAATTTGTGTTTTTCAAAATCTGGTCAGAATTCAGGTGTTTTTCCTCCTTATAATTCAATTAATATTATGAGCTTAGCAAGGTAAAACTGAGTATCATAAATTGATAAGCTTTCCATGAGTTAATTACTAGATGATTCATTAAAAATAACATTTCCTTTAAAAAAGCATTAACTCAGTTTGTAGTTTTACGGAGTAGTCAAATTGTTGTCAGCCAGTGAGATTCTTTATATTTTCATAGGGTCATGTCTATACAAACATACATACTAAGAAACACTGTAGGTAACATATATAATGTATACTCAGCTTTAGCTGGTGTCTGAAGAAGGCTTCAACAGGTTTCTGGGGCTGTATCTTTTAACCCACCCTGCAGCATGGGTGCAGACACACCACAGAGAAACCTCTGCTGTACCTGTGCACTGCTTGTTCTCTGCTCATCAGAGCAGAGGAGGGATCCTTCCAAAGAGCAATTTGCAACTGGCATGGCCTACTGCTTATATATTGTAATTTATGAATTCAACAGTGAGTAAAATGGCTGTGTATTCCCTATTATTGCTGATTCCAAGTGCAAGTTCCTTGCTAATACCCTGCCAGTTGAATGAAAATTATGGTTTGGGAGAGGAGGAGATATGCCTATTTATTTCTTGGTTTCTCAGATACAGCTGCCAAGAAGAGAACAAATTGTAGTGGTGTGTTCTGCAATATGGGCATCTGCCCACTGAATCTGGATGAACCCGCCAGCATGTTCTGTTTAAGTCATCAGACAGCCACGAGACAGCAGTGACTTTCGGTCACCAATGACCTGTCCACATTCAAACCTGTGGCCCAGTGGTAAAAGCTTTTGGATAACTCAGTGCTTCCCTGAGACCAGTTCACACTTTGATAAATGCAGTCAGAAAGGAATAAAAGTTTTGCTAGGCAATACTGACTAAATACAGACTCTTGAAGCAGTTTTTCCACTGTTTTCTGCAGCTTCACTGCCATATGCACAAATATAACTTCATGTACAGCCAGTATTGAAATGATTTACACCAGCTATTGGTAGAAACTACTGCAATATACACAGGTTGATGGATGGATGGATGGATGGATGGATAGATAGATAGGTAGATAGATAGATAGATCTTTTCCATTGGGTATCTTCCAACCACTGGCTTTTGGAAAAGGTGTCTTGCAATTTGTAAGGCTCATTAGATGACACAGAGCTGGCTGTTGCATGGAATGGAGGATCAGTTTCTTTGTATTTGCTTATGCAAGAGATAGAACAAGAGCAGGAAAGATGTATGAGTTGTGTGGGATTTTGTAGTGAAATGGGAACCGTTGTTTACTTATAAACTAAAATAAATATGGATCGCTTGTTCTGAAAGCAGCAAAAATGCTGATAAAAGAGATGAATCCGGTCCACAAAGCTGAATGCTACTTTTATGAGTGTTATTTTGGCATATTCATGTATTTCTAGTATCAGGTTGAAATTGTGCAGTGATTGTGAAATAAGTTGCCAATACTTCAAGCAATGCTAATGTTACTAATTTTTAGGAGTACCTTTTAAATTCAAATTCAATGAATTGAGTGGGTTTTCTTTTTCGTCTTATCCTTTCAACAATTAAAACTTCCAAGTGCCAAGTCAGATGTTAGGAAACTGAGCTGCTTCTCTCCCAGACTGAACAGCCAGGAGTTCTGAGAAAGCAACATGCAACGCTAGCACTTCTCAAAGTATCACTGTAATGTGTATAGCTGTGTAATGTGTGTTGCCCAGAAAGGCAAACAACCTCTTGACCTCACACTTTCATGGACTGCTAAAAGGTTATATGCTGCTGAGGCTGTAATTTGCCATATCACTGGTTCATACGTACAGCATTCAAGGCAAAGTTGACAAAAACAGGGAAAAATACAAAAAAAAAGAAATTGTAAATTGTGAAAATATCCACCCTATTTTTTAATTCTGATTGTTTTAAAATTCTCCTTTAGGATTCAGTGTTGGGAACTGAGAGTTTGACAAAAATACTTTAAATGCATGTTGTGTTACTTTGTGTAAAATGACAAGGTGGTTTTTAAGCATTTAAGCTTTTCACATTCTCATGTGAGTGTTTTGCCTTGCTATATACAAATAAAGGCAAAATAAATATCATATAATAACTGATCTTTGCCTTAGTGTCCAGATTAAGAACCATGCTCTGTGCAGAAGTGACGGGCATGTAAACCCTTCGTATCAGGAGATCTGTCTGGCACTCATCAGGCAGTGTTACTTGATCACAGCTGGATAAAAATGCACACCCAGGGCAAATCTGTAAACACCAGCTTAATCTGCATGGGAAAAGTTACTGTCATCTCCTCGGACAGAAAAAGCCTCCAGGACACATTCCAGCAGTACCAGTCACCAGTTTGTTACAAATGTTGTCAGATTTAGACGCAAAGCCATTATAGATGTCAAAAAGCTACAGCTGAACAAATAAATGTATTGCTGTTTAGGTATTTTACTTAAAAAAAAAAAAAAAAAGGAAGTCAGTAGTTTTATCAGTATGACCAAAGGAGTGTGTAGAGAGAGGAGGTGGATATCTGTATCATACAGCCCTAGCTAATAAGCTATGGGTTAGACTGCATTTCAAAATGCTCTAATGTTTTTTTATATATCAAAACACTCTAAAGAGATTTTTCTTCAGGCAAAGGGCTGTAATTTGGATAATATTTTGCATGAATCTTCTTTGTGCATAAATTAAAAACAACTCTGTCTTTAGGAACTGCCAGTACCTACTTTTGGCTTCTTATGCTACTGTCAGTGGTCATATTTGCAGCTGCAAGACCAGAGCCCATTGCACTTGTAATCAGCCCAGGAAAACACCCTGAATCATTTAATCATCAGAGTGAGCTATAAAATAATGGGGAAAAAAAGGCTTTAATCAACTCTAGAAGGTTTATTTAAAATAATGTAGTTATAGATTCATATCTTGCTTGTCTTTTTCAAGCAGATATTCCCATTTCCTTCATTGAGGTTAGGCATATGTGTAAAAAGCACAAAGCTTTGGGACCTGATTCTTCTATCCAGGACTGTCAATGGGAAACTTTCATTTAAATTTAACATTAGCTGGATGAGAGTCCCCAGAGTGAAAATCCTAGTGCTACGAATTCTCTTTCCAACCTTGTATCCTCCTTTCTACCTGCCCATGCCAACACTCATGCATAACAGAGATGCAAAACTGATGGTTTCTGCAATGTGTTAAATAGGAGGAGAGGGAACATTCAGAAGAAAACTAGGTGTTTGGGGCTTTCTTCAACCCAAGATAAATGTCAAGAGATTTTTCTTAGCATTAGTGTCAGTGCTAGCCAGAAAAAACGATCCCATTAAAGAGCCCCTCATGAATAATTCATGAATCCCAATTTAGTGTTAGTACTGAGGGTGAGAAATAAACAGGTGATAGAGTTTGTAGAGAAACCATTGCACTTGGTATACTATTTTGGTGTTATTAATACTGGGGTTTTTTAAATCTGTATGTGTCTTCGGGGAAGGAAGCATGACATGATTTTAAAGCTGTTCAGCTTTGAATCAAAGATATGTGTGGTTTGTATTTCCAAATCATTAGTGATGAGCTATCCCTCCTAAGTGCATTAAAGTAGAAAGCTCCATAGACATGCCAGTAATTTAGTGGCTGTGTTTGGCAACAGGATTCCTCACTTTTTAGCTGTTCTCTTCTAAGTCCATTGTGAGTATAAAAGAATAGTTACTGAATGTAGCAATTAAGGGAGTTTTTTCCTCCTCAAATTAAAAGTTACATTTTTTGCAATAATTGCAGTAGTTGAATAATTTATGTCCATTTATATGGAGTAGCACTTAGCACTGATGTTTACTGAAAACCCTTTTGTGTTTAATGCAAAAAGATGACAACAAAAGTGGTACAGGAGAAGGCTGGTAAGTATGAGATTATTATTGTGCCTGTGCAAATTGTCAGACTTCAAACTGTAGTTGATTTCCTTAAATTATAGCACCAATAGTTGTATTGCAGACAAATGAGAGTTACTGGAGATGATGCTGGGGCCAACTGAGTCACTGTCAGCTGGTCTCAGAAAGATCCTGGTAAGGCTCCTTAGAGGCCTTAACTTTAGCCTGCTCAACATGCCTTTAGAAAACCAAAGAGAAGAGGTACATGAAGCTAAAGACATGTAGGTAGATGAATGCTGTGTACTTTCCCTTGTAAGACCAGATGCAATTAATATCTTTGCATCTGTGTTGAGCCAGGTCTCTGTCCCTCTCCTGAGCAAGCTAATCTTGGGGAAGTGACTATCAGTCATTCAGTGGTTTTGTGTTTGCTAGGCCTGTGAATGTGATTGCTTCTATCTTTCCATATCCTTGTTTGCATCCAGCTGTATGATATTATTCTGATTTGTATCAGTATAATTCTATTGCTGCTTCCAAGTTGCAAGGAATGCAAGTGAGGTCAGCATCAGGCCTCCTGGGTTTATTCTGATAAATATTTACTGAAGATTGAATTCTACCAAAATGCCACTAGAATTTTACTCTAAATAAAAATTATGTCATTGGACTTGTGGCCTCTATTGCCAAGATCTGCGAGCTGTCAATCCCAGATGCTCATTCCCATGCAGTGGCTACAGTTTGCATGGTTGAGCTGGTTTAATCCAAAACTATGATGTCTCCACCAGTGAGTGATTGGCCTAGAGGCATGAAGTGACAGGACAGTACTTCAAAATTAATTTACTTAAGTGATGTTGCTGGTCTTTCTAGAGTGGTCACCTCTGTGGGACATTGGTTTTATAAGCTAAATGCACATTTCTCAGTGTATAATAATCACTATCCCCTTAAGCCCCATAGGGCGACATAAATCCACTTTAAAAAAATTCTGTACTGACATGTCCATGCATGTGATAGTTCAAGTTCCTATTGTAAATACACCACCAGCTCTCCAAATTTCTATTCTCTAAAACAATACCAATATAACCAGTCTGTAGTTAAATAAGTATTTTTATAATTGTCATGAATCATTGCAGAAGTTGGACAAAAAAATTGTTCTCTGATTTAAAATGCCTGTTTCACATACAAAGGGGATAAAAAATAAGTGAAATGCAGTCTTGTGATCCAGATAGTGAGGCAAATAATGATACAGCACACAGAGAATAGGTTTAAAGCATCAGGCTGAAATGTGTTAACTTCATATTAAAATTCTGGGCCCCAATCTGACAGTGCCCAGTCATAGAAGATATGGCCTCGTGCTGATGATGAGAGATGGTTTTCTTTTTACCTGTACTGTTCAGGTTGCCTTTGGGATACAGGTCACTACTCTGCAGGAGTAAGGATAGGGATTGGGATTCCTCCCTCTTCTCCAGGCTTTAAGGATTTATTCTGCTGCAAGGATCTTGGGGCCTCCATTTTATGTGGGGAATCTAGTCTGTGGATTTGCTGAGACGCTAAAACCGTGAGAACACACAGTTATCCTTCTGTGCTATGTAGTTGCAAGTCCTCACAGGGCTCACACCTTTACCTGAGGAAAAAGTGAGGAATAAGCATAGTCAAAGAGGCTGGTTGCTTCCTTCTTCCTCAAGGTGAGTACAAGGTCTTGCAAGAAGGAAATAGGGATCATACAGTTTTCATCCTGAGGATGGTCTGTCTCCATCCCTCCCTCCAAGACATTGCCATCCCAGGCTGCTGGGAAAGTATTTTCTTCTTTCTCTGGTGTAACATCATCCCCAAGGAGCAGGAATGACATTCAGACACACTGGCATTTGGGTGTACCTTTTGCTTCTATGGGATGACTGTATAACAGATGAGCAAACTGTGTGCATGTAATATGCATTCGCTTTAGGTAGTTATGTAGACTGTATGTTGCATGTGTTTTTCAGGTATCAGAAATGTGTACTTTGGCAAGTTTGGGAGTGTCTGCTTTTTCCATTGCAGCTTCTGAGGTGCAACATAAGTATTGTTCTGCAAAATGCTTCTACCTTGGATTATACTTGGCACCAATTTACATTATAATATTACTGACACTGCCATTTAATTTGCCTACTTGCCTATGGTCTAAGAGTAGGTAATTTACAAACCTTTAACAATGTTCAGCTTTCCTAAATGGTAGGGAGAACTGCAATTACACTTAAAATGCACTGGTGCACTATGTGTCAGCAAAAAAAAGGACCTACAAAAGACATAATTACAATGTAATTGCCTACAAGTTCATGAAGTAAACATACATTATTAGAAGGCACTCATCTATTCAATTTAAGTGACATTACAGATAACATATTGCATAAATAGGAAGCCATTTTGTGACTAGTTAGTATAATAATAGGAGTTGAAATTAAAGTGTGGTATATGTATTCCTAAGAGCACTTCAAGCTTGGCATCTGCTTGCATTGTGGCTTGCATTATGCTCAATTTCCAGTTTTAAGCATTTGAATATTCTCTAAAGAGGTACACCAATAAATAGTGACACTATTAGGTAATTCTCTTAAAAAAAAAAAGGAAAAGAAAAAAAAAAGTTGTAAAACAATGTTTAGGCTGCCCCAAGACCAATTTTTCCCAGTTTAAATTTCAGAAGCAGGAAATGGTCAGTAATGACAGGGAAAATTTTCAGGAGTCGTTTTTGATGAGTGAAATTGGCCAAAACTATGCAAAAAGCAGTATTTATTTCATTTTTGGTTATATGAACATCACTGTAACAAAAGCAGTATTAGTGAACTCCACATTCTGTTCTGTATTTACATTCCAAAGGAACCATCAAAGATTCAACATCAGCATCCTTTTGCTTCTGCTTGATTAAGCCAGGGTGCTTACGGGGGACAGTGGTCATCCCACATTGCAGCAGGCAAAGAATCTATGGTGTCTGCAAACTTTGGTCTTGGAGGACAAAACTGCACCCTGAACTTCATGACTGCTGTGGATCAAATTCACTCTAAACTTGTCATCTTTGTCAGACGATTTCTGGCAAGTAACCAGTTTATTCTCATGAAATCTCAGGAACATCCATTCCTCACTTGAAGACATCATATCCTCCAGAATCTCATGCAAAAATAGACATTTTCTTGTTAACCCTACCTGGTAAAGGAGTGTGTATTTCAATTCTTGAATGGGAGGTTGGATATTATGAAAAACTTCTCTGTAAGAGTGGCGGTGCACTGGCACAGCTGCCCAGGGAGATGGTGGAGGTGCTGTCCCTGGAGGGGTTCAAGAACTGTGGAGATGTGGCACTGAGGGACGTGGTCAGTGGGCAGTATCGGTGGGAGGTGGACAGTAGAACTAGATGGTCTTAGAGGTCTTTTCCAACCTTAGTGATTTTGTGATTCCTCATGAAGTGAAGCTGCCTGGGAAGAAACATCAGTCTCTGTCTAAGCAAGGAGGTAGAGCCAGAACAGTGAGACTGGTACCTATATTCATATTGATAGCAAAATTGTCTCTTAAAATTATACTTGTGCTGTTAAGGACTGAATTTATGTGTGGGGTTTTTTTGTTTGTTTGTTTTGCTTTAAAGCTTTATTTTTAATGTTTCTTTTTTGATTATTAATCTCTTTTACTGCTCTTACAGTGAAAAGTACAGTTTGCTTTGAAAATTGCACAAATATCTGGAGGCTGCTGCTGCCAGCAATATAGTGTTTTACTTTTTTACTTATAAACAGTCTGACACAGTATAGGTCCGGAGTGGATTGTTTACTTATAATTTGCTCATAGCAGTGCTCCTCGCCAACTTTTACAAACTACATCATAGATTTCTGCTTAGGATTCCACTCTATTGAACATACATCAGGGTTTGGTTTTGGTTATTTGTCTTTGTTTGTTTCTTTTTTAACCTCTTTGTATAGATAAATATAATAGTGGATTACAAGCTTGTTAAGTATTTCCTTTTGGAAAAAAATGTCTGATACTTGATATTGTACCAGAGCTCAAACTAAATTGGTTTAATTCCTTGTACCTGCTGTGTAGTTAGATGAGATCAACTAGACAGACCTTTCCCATTGGTTAAAGGTCAAAAATAGCCTAAAGACATGTTGTTTGCAGCACATCATATTGAGAAATACACTTTTCATAGAAAGCATGACCATATTATCATTAGCGGTGATAAAAAGCTTAAACATCTCTGTGGATATAATTACAGAGGATTATTTTTAATCACAAATCTATTTCAAGGAACAGTAGAAGAATAAAATTCACCAGAGAATAATTTCATTATTAATTTGTTATCATTTTTACTGGATTATAAAAACATAGTTCTATTTCCCTGCATTCGGATACATTTTAGAAACTCCAGGCATTGCTGAGTAACAGTCATATCATATCTTTAGGACATTTATATAACTATAAATAACTTCGCTGGTGTCTGACCCTATGTAAAGTTATGATGCAGTCTCTGATGACTGAAATGATGAATGAGATCATTTTGTGTTTGTTTCTTTGTTTCTTTTAATTGTTGTAAGATGCCAACATGGAAACGAAACCCTTTATTTCAACTTTTCAAATTATTTCTTCTGAAAAAATATTTAAATTATTACTAAATTTTTAGATTTTATTTTGTAAATTGCTTTTGTAAATAAAGTGAAGTCTTCAACTTGGAGAACTGAATAAGAAGTGATTAAATGCATCTTCTCAAAGAGTATGAGATTTTATAAATCTCAAATTAAAACACAGGAAAGATTAGAAAATACAAAGACTGGGTTGCTATTTGGGTGTATGCATCATGCTGTTTGCACGATGGGTTGAATATTACACTGATCTAGTTGGGATTCAGTGGTGTCTGAAATACTGATACCATCGTATCTTCAGACACTGCTATTACTATTTACATTTTTTAGGAAAAGTTCTCAGAGTTCCTTGTTAACTATTGTAAACTCGTAAAAATACACAGTAAGAACTTTAGCACTGGATTTTTTATTTACTAAGCATACTTAAGAGGAAAACATTTTTATATGAAAGAGAATTGTGACAGGTTTTTCACTTTCTTTTACACTTGAGTATAAACCTTATATTTTACTTGAAAGTGCTTTATATGGGCCTAGCAAAGCAAAGAATCTTTCTGACTCATTTAGACTGGAAAATGATTTTGGCTTTGTTTGTTTGTTTGTTTGTTTTACTTATCTTCAATGATTCATGTTGTCATTTTCAAAACAAGAGAGTAATAATTTTAGTATCAGAACTCTTGTCCAATGGTAGGTGACTGCTTCATCAAGTCAGCTTTTCATTGGAATAGAAGAAACAGAAAATGAGCCTATCACTAGAAGTCTGTGTTTCTTCCACAGCTGGCAAGCAATGGGCCTCTCCACAGCACAGTTCACAGGTAAGAAGTTACAGGATTTTTCTACGGCGACAAGTGTTGCTAGAACGTAACCATGTCAAAGTATGTTACTGTTGGAGTGAGAGGTAAGTCTATAAGATATAAAAACACAATAGAAGAAAGATGGTTCTTCAGTGAGATATGAGTCATATAGTAGATAGTATATAAATGAAAGTTTGACAGATGATAACCTGTACGGCCGAATAGAACCTCCGAAGTAAAAATGGACACAGATTTCTCAAAAAAAATGCATCGTTGTGTGGTGTTGACATCCTCTAAGTAGTCATATCTGTTCACTGAAGTCATATCTGGGAAGAGAAAATGACATTTTCATTTTGCATGACTTGACAACTTCAGAAGACTTGACAGGGGAAGATTAGGTAATTCAAAAATTTACAGCATTGTATAATTAAAGCACTAAAGAGGTGGAAAAATACTCAACTGTATAATGACGAAGAATGACTTTCAGACATTTGTGATGACACATCTGCCTCTGCCTCTGAATTTCCCAAAGTTTTCATAAAAGATGTGTGCTGCAGCCTTGAAAAGCCTGATTTTATTACAGATCATTATCATTACTTCTGAGCTGCTTTTAGGGGAGCTCTCAACTCCTGTGATCTCCAGCCAGCAACTTCACAAAACACCCCTTACATGTTGACTTTCTTGACTTTCAGGGTGCTTTGGAAAATCATGATTGGCTGATTTTGAGGTGCTTTTGCTGGTATTGGAAACTACCAATGTCCTGACATAAAAAAACAAAATCAATGGTAATGTCAGATTTCACATTATGTTTGAATTAAGTGTTATTGTTCATAATTATTCATGGTTAACCATTTTAAATAATCACAGAACAACAACAAAGAAGTACATATCATATAAGAGTTCTTAAATGGAATGAGAGGATCTTAAGCATTCAACAGGTGGAGAGTATGTGTCTAATATGGACAACAGAGTCCATGTTTGTATTTTATATGACAAGAAGCAGGAACTTGTTAATTAAGTAAATATTGTAATAAGTATGGCTCTGACATCCACTTGAAGCTTATAACTCCCCAGGGAACTGATGCTTAATTTGTGGCCATGATAATAACAACCTAATGAACCTGCCATCTTACTGGATAGCTTAATAAACTTCAAAGAAAACAAAACAAGAATCTATGAGTAAAAGTACATCCTTAGCTTTTCATTAAACAAAATGAGCATGAGTCAAGGCCCAGCATGGCTTCCAAAGTTAAAGCTACCAACTACAAAGCAAATGTATGCAGAGAAATGTACAACAAAAGACATAGCTTTTAAACCTCCAGTTGAGTTTCCATAAATGTTGCTTACAAAAGCTACCATTCTCTATGTTAACAAAAAGTTGTGGATATGTTCTTCACTAAATCCTCTTTTCCCATATAATCCACCTTGTGCACTTTATCTCAAGTGTGTTTTATCTGATCTAATCCCAGGCTCATTCATTCTCAGATAGAAGCAACAGGATTATTTCACACTTAAACTGAGCCCAATCTTTCTGTGTGTCCATAAGAGGACACCTGGGTAATGAGAAATTATATATGGAACAAAAGATTAAGCAGGTGCTAGGAAAAATAATAATTATTTCAAATATGGCAGTTTTTTAAGGAAAAGATAAAACATTTCATTCAGAAGAATGTTCATAGGAGACACTACATTTTAAAAGACATGATCTTATGCCATACTTAGTACCAATATTACTTGGGATGAGTTATATCAGAAAAAAAAAATTGTTTCCATCACTCTAAAGCAACTTTGATTTCCCTGGAATTAATTTGAATGAGTTTGAAGTGTGCAGCATACAGGATATATCAGAAAATTAGTTTTAATCAGGTCAAAGAGAACAGTTCATATCTAGACATATTTTATTTTCCTTTCTCTACCAGCCCTTGGTTTAAAGCACATTCAGTTTTGGCGACAGGCAGGGAGAGAGGCTTCAGGAGTTTGTCTGTGCATCTTCTTTGGTTCCTAGAGACCTCAAGATTACATCAAATAATGTCTGTTGTTTTTAGCATATACCAGACTTCTGATGCTGGATGTGAAGGCAGAGAAACAATTTACTGTTTTAAAACAAAGAGCCTGTTCCTCAGGAGACATAGACTGGTAAAGTATGTCATTATTTTCCAATCATTCCCTTCTTCCCTTTTGTCATCAGCCTCCTCCTGGACCAGTGTATAACAGCAGAGAATTTGTCCCTTAATTCTATGAGCACAGTGAGACTCTGGACTGATGATTTGACTTTCTGAGTGGTGGTCCTTTGAGTTTTCTTCTCTCTAAAGAAATACAACAGAAGTACGGTATGTAAATAGTTTCACAAGATTCAAATGAGTACATTACTGAATTATTACACTAGAGATTGAAAACACATACATGTTAGAGAGGAAAAGAAAAACCCAACAAAACAAAGTCTAAATTATCAGATCTTAGGATACAGATTAATTTGCTAAACTGGCTAATAGGGAAGTAAAGTCCAGTCAGTTATGATAATGTGTAGGTTTGGGATTTTTTTCCTTTATAATATCCGGAACTAGGTGATGTCAATCACAGAACAAAAGATTGAGTAGTCAAGAAATGCAGAATTTTTATGGTCTGTACCTAGTTAGGGTATAAAGGTGTATCTGGAATTTACAGTGAGCTTGCATTTGGAGAGGAAAGCTCCTAAGAGCTCCATTACTAGGATGTATGCAGAGAGGTGTGAGAGCTGAACACCTTGGAAGTACATGAATTTATTATGTGATAGTAAGAATCTAGGCTACTAGATTCAAAATTATTATTTCATAAAGCAATTGGAAAAAGCAATCCAGCTTTAATATTTTCAAGCTATTACCTAACCTGCGATGCATGTTTTGTAGAATCAATAGCATCTTAGGAATACAAAGCATCAGTTGGATTTTCATTATTGAACTGAAATGTTGAGTATACACACACACACATATATATATATATAAAGAATATTTTCAGATAAGCTAAAAATATTTAAATAATTAAATGCATCATTGCAAAGATAGGAAACACTGTGGTTTGTTTGTCCAAAATAAACACTTTGTTCCTTTGTGTACCTGAAAGTACATAAAAGATAAAAAATTCTTAATTTTTTGTGAATATTTGGAAGAATTATAGTTTGAAATTTTTTTCCAAATCTTGTAGAGGCATTTTTTGAAGTGGAACATTTCACAGATTAACAACAATCTTGGAGCTGAGCTTTCTCTATCTAAGCTTGAATTTTTCAAGAAATTAAAATTTAAGTTGAAAAAAACCAGAGAAGTCATTGTTGAAATCTTGCTGTAAGAAGTCACCAAGTGTGACTTAAAATTTTACCTTCTTCTGTGTGGAACAGCTCATTTATGGACTATTTTACCTAAAAATTCAGTAGCGTGTGTTATCGAACAGATATGCTTCTGGTAAGATCCTGCAGATTTAAGAAATTCAAATACATGGAAAGGTGACATCAGAATAATACTGATACTGATAAATGAAAAGAACACCAATTGCTCCCAATGGGCTTTTGACAATGTGAAAACAGTTCCTTTTTCTTTCAGTAAGCTCTGCTTTGCTCATCATCTTGGTCTTCCCAGCTTCTCCCAGCTGATGGGACAATCATAGCACATTGGCCAAAAGATGAAATATAGGAAAATACAGTAAATAGATAAACATCCAAATCACAATGATGTGTCCTTAATAGTCTTTTTAGATATGACTGAATATGGAGTACCACTTCTGTCAGACGCAGGAATTCCTCTAACCAAAGATGTATCCATATTGCTTTAATTAATTCTCCTTTTCAGAAGTGGGAGCAGTAACTCAGTATCTGCATGTTTAGTTATTCAATCCAGAGATTTTTATGCAGAGTTTGTATTTTTTTTTACTTGCCAGACAGCAGCAAGTAACAGAAATGCAAATAAAGTTAGTCTTGTCCGTTATTTAAGATGAAATCTTAAATTCATTTCCTGTGTACATTTTCATATTCATTTTCAAATTAACAATGTAATGTTCCTAACACCTTAAGTATCAGTAGACTTTGAGGATGTTAAAACTTTCAAAAACATTTCTTAAAGACTTATTTTGCTCTTTATTAATTTCATGGTAAAACATGTTTTGTCAATATAAAGAATGTTTATTATTGATGTGGGTATTTCACTTTTTTCTTTAATATATTACTTCAAATAGATCTATGCTCTTAAAAAATCTTAAAGTTGTATATACTAGATATGTGACTGAAGTCTTTAGACAGAAAAATAAACAGTGAAATGGCATGAAATTCAAGCCAATTAATTTCTTGAAATATAACTTAATTTTCTTGTCTTTTGTCTTAAATTTCCAATAATATTAACAACTGAGGATGAAAAATCAGAAAATGTTTCACAGGGACAAAAATCATCCTTGTCAAGTCTCAACAGGAAGAAAACAAACAAAAAAAGTGCTAAAAGTAGTAATTTGTGCATCATCTTTTAACTGAATAATACAATAAAACAGTGACTATTTCTCTTGAAACAATAGAACTATTTAAAGATAATCCTCTATAGTGTAGCTGAAAAAAGTCCTTTAAAAATGATTCAGTACAATCATCACAAAATCTATTGCATTGAGACATTGAATTTTTATTCTTTTTTTTTATTATTTATAGACATTGAATTATTCTGCAAAATGCCTCTCCAGCCACAGAAGCACTTATTATTTGGAATTGAAGTTTAAAGAAATAAAAAATGACCTTCAAGGTGATACATGGATAATAAGACAGATATGTGTGTGTATATATATATATATATATATATATATATACACACCTATATGTTATACTCTGTCTGCCACTATACTGTGCTGTTTGCTCTTCTGACCAAAGAACAGTGGTAATTATCTGCATATATGTACATGTATGAGAAAGGGAGAACAGATGTCCATGATTATGTAAGTTATGGTAATTAACAGTTCATAAATGAAACAAGTTTGTTTTTGTTGATGTGTCACTTGCACGCTGCTCCTCTTGAGCATTGGGTTACATCCTGTACATGATCGCCTTATTGTTTACTGTCATAAAAATTCCAGTTTTGTTTCTGAGCAGTCACGGAATGGGACTTGCCAGCTGTCATGGAAAATGTATTCAGTTTCATTTCCACTTAATTTATCTAATCTTAATTCTATTATTATTTTATTATAATTATTTAAATGCTTGGGGCAACAATCTAAAGTAAAAACAAATAAACAGTAGGAGATCCAGATAATTTGTAAGTGATCTGAAAGGTCTAATGGAAGCAACATCATTATTGCAGTTTTAGTTTTAGAAAGGTTAATATTATAGAAGCTTCATCATGGCTGATATAGTTAACAGTCTGTCAACACTGACGTGGTAAATTTCTGTTTCATTAGGTGAATGGCTAAAACATGAAACCTCACTTTGAGCAGGAAAAAAAATTGTGAAATAGTGTTTAGATGTTCAAAACCTTGTAACTACAGGCCTGATATTATCCTCATTTTCAATGCTGTAAGCTTGAAACACAGGAGACCAAGACTGTGATTATGTCTGTTTCTGTTCTGCTCAGCGCATTTGTGTGAAGGCACATGCTTGCTTCCTTGACTGCAGTGCAATCCAAAGCAGGCTTAAAGTCTGAGTGTTGAGTTGAATCAAGCTGAGAACTTGTGGGTTGTTGTCCTGTGTTCAGCTGCTCATCTTGCCTCAACCTCTTCAGCAAAAAACGTGAGTACCTTCAAAGCAGTGCAAAGCAATTGTTTGTCTCACATTTGAAGCATGATTTTACTTAGGTTTAGATTTAATTGTAACCTTTAGCTTCCATTTAATCTCCGAACCCAGCCCCAGTTGCTCTCACAAATTTGACAGTCACCTTGCCTACTGAGTCCCTGCTACCACAAAGCCTTCATTATCGTTATTCATTTTATTTCATTACCTTTTTTTGCCTTGCCTTGATTCTCCCCATAACTGATAAGGGCTCATATAGGGTGGCTTTCAGCATAATTTGTGTTCAAGCTTTCTCTTTCTAATGAAATGAGCTATTTATTTCTGCTGTCTCAGTCTTAAGACCATTTTTCTCTATTTCATTTTTCTTTTCATATTGAGCCTTTAGATAGCGTGATATGTTCAAATGCATTGATGTGGTTAAATCACATAATAAAAATATATAACATCAAATTAAAGATTAAGGAATGTCTAATGTACAATTTTAATTCTGTTCTTGAGCTGCCATGCAAGAATCATGAAACTATTAAATTCATGCATTAAATTCATCGCATAGTATTGTAGGTTTATCCAGTGTGTAATAAGGCATTTGATTAACTAAAAGATTGCAGTAAAGTATCCTGGGCCTGATCCAGCCATCACAGAAGCTGACACACAGCTTTCAATTGTTACAGCATGGAGGGGATTGATTCCTAATTATCACCATACACATAAAAATGAATGACTGAATTTGGTTCAGCAAGAATTCAGAAGGATGGTTCTGGCTTACATCTCAGTTTCTAACCAGGGAATTTCAGCGGCATTCACATCTTTTAAAGACATTTGGATTTTAACTTCATGTAAATAGCTGCAGATAATGTTACATCTCTAAGGCGATTCCTCTTTCCATCCAAGACATGTGGTTATGGTGCAGGAGAGGGAGGCAAAATTCCAGAATGACGATTCCAGGAGTGATTTATTTAGAAACTGTAACTTGACTTCGTCTCTTGGCTGAAACCAAATGTGTTAGTTTGGTTTGGATACAGCGTATTGACAAAGGGTGGGTTGTTTTTCCTTTTTATCTCAGTCCGATGTGGAAATAGAGAAAAATAATCTGTCCTGAGAGCAAACAGTGATCCCAGACTCATTGCCTGCTTGAAGTGGCTGACCTTGCTAGGAACATATATGCACACAAATGATCATGCCTCCACAAGTAGTTAGGAAACCCTGTCAAGTGACAGGGTGCCTGCGCGAGCAGATGCAAGGCCCTTTGCTCACGCTGTGAAGCAGGAGCTGTAGGCTAGCAGTGTGCCCGGGGAAGTCTGCTCTGCAAAGCCTGGCCCACCTCTCTTCCTACTGAAGTTCTTTTGAGAACTCTCATGCAGTCTGCCCAAAGGCAGTAGGGAAAGGCTCACTGAGACAAAGTCCCTACCCCCTGGAGTGGCAGAGCCTGCTGTCCCCTGAGTTGCAACACTCTTGTGGGTCTGGGCCTCAGGATGGACTGGGCAGCTCAGAGCTGTGCTGATGGTCACCCTGCTGATGTGGCTGGGGCTTTCATCTCTGACCCCATTTTCTTGCTGTGGATGCTATGTTTCTTCCTCTGCTTGGCATGAGAAAGCTGTGAGGCTGTGACACAGAAATCACCTTGTAACTTGATATTGGGAAAGTTTAGAAAATTGACTGCTGCTAAAATAGGAGCTATGAAAGTGCCATCTGCAGTTCAGTTGCACGGGGCAAATCTCACAGGCCTTACGCAGTCAGAACACCCATGGAGCAGGCACGGCGGGAGCTGACCCGCAGGATAATAGAGATGCATACTGTATGAATCGGAAGTAACACCTGGCCTTTGTCTGGAAAATTACCATTTTTTTAGGCCAGTCTTCAAAGCTGAACATTTCTTTAGGACTCTGGAGCCATTGAGGAGGCAGACAAAAGGAAGAGAGTCATGGAGAGACATGTAAAAGCTGTAGACCCAGCAGAAAAGGCGAGAGGGTATGGGAGAGGGCTAGGGAAACGAGTAAAAAACTCAGTATAAAATTCTGTGCAGATCGGTTTTTCCAAGGGTGAAACAAAAATGCACTTCCCAATAGATTTAAGTGATTTCATTACACAATTACGTGCTTGCCTAAACTTCAGCCACATTCTGTTACCCATCCTTGCAAGTAATCAGTTTTTGATATGTTTTACAACATATACTTGGCTTAACCATAAAATACATTCTTGTCTGTGTGTTCAAAAAGACACAATCATCAAATTTTCTACCTTTTTTTTTTTTTCATTTTAGATGTAGGGAACACATCGTTTCTGAGTAAACGCACAAACCATAGAGAAAGAATGCTTGATCTTTAGGAAGACCCAATATACATTTGCTGTGTATTTCTCATTAAGGAAAAATGCCGCTCTACTACATTAAAATTTCAGTTTCCAAACAGATGCACAACTCATTATACTCAGGTACAAAAGGAACACTTTCATGTCATATGCAGAGTATTTGGCAGTTGCATTCTCACAGATATCTCTCTCTGGTCTGAGACTGATCTGACACAACACAAGACTAGGTTGAAGTCAGTAGAACTACTCAAATGCTTAAAATTTCACACTTTCTCAAATGGTTCCATTTCTGGATCAGACTCTCATGAATAATTGGGCCTTCAGCTTCTTGGACTTTTGTTTGGGTGATCAGGTCATAAAAATGAGAATGCCATCTTTGTAGAGAGTTAGCAGACACAAACTGCAAGCTGATCATTAGCCTAATTGTGTGACATCCTTTCCCAAATCAAATTAGTCACAAATGATTATCAGTTGCAGACCTAAAATCCTGATGTAGTTTGGAAATATGTGATTTTTCATAAAGGTTATTTTGGAGGACCAAAAAAAAAAAAACCAAAAAAAACAGTGTACCACCCTTGAATATATCTGGTGACACCTCCTAACAGCTACGAGAAAGCATTAGGGAGAATTTCTGTATAAAGTTACACATTTTTCAAGAGGAGTCAGCTAGCTGAGCCACAGTGCTGGAATCTGCTGCCAGCAGCCACCCTGGATAGTTTTTGCCTTGTTTTATCCATGCTGGTTCACAGCTATTAGTGTTTTTAATAAATTACGCAGTTTGGACTTGTACAGTCAGGAAAAGTCTTCTCCTCTGCTGGTGGCACTGGATCCACAGAGCCTGAGTTTTTCTGGGCAGTGTGGTATGAGCTTATAGGGGTTACATCAGTGTTCAGGTTGGGCCATTCATCTCAGAAAACTTGTGCAACCATTTCACAGACAGCAAGTTGATACTGTCCCTGGAGAGCACACCTGTGCACAGGCATTTACTCAACTATGCACAATATTCTTACATTTAGCACAAACACGGAGCCAAAGCCATGTCCCAGTGACATGCCATGTAAAATCAGTAGCTATTTCAGCACTTACTGTGCAGTGCTGTAATCACAACTGCATATTATACGTTTGCAGGCAAACTTCTCAAGAAACTAGATATATACTATGTCCTATTACATAACAGTTTCAGATGTATATACATTGGCTGAACAAATAATTTCTGGTTTCCTTTTTTCTTCATCTGTCTCTTCTACTTTCAGTTGCTTTTTCCCCATATCAGTCTCTCAAATCCATAATTGAAGGAGTAGTTCTCTCTATTTCTTTTCTGAGCACCTGCTTCCTGTTTTCAAATGTAGGGTAAGTGATAGTGTATATTTTCTTTTCCTAAGGGGAAAATTCTTTACTCCTAGAGCACAAATAAGGTTGTTTATATTTGCCTCAAGTGCCAGAACTTAACATACTCTTATGCTCTAGTTATCCAGCTGACATTTTGTATTTATTAGATTTTTAGTACAGTATGTGGCATTATAATAAATGCATTATTGACAAAAGCACTTGGATCATACACTATTTATTTAATTTACTGCGCTGACTCTTATGCAGTATATTTAATACATACACTGTGCTTTCCTGGCACATTCGGATACATTATTCAGAAAGGGCACATGGATTGTGCAACAAACCACTGTAATGTCTTAGTTATGTCAGGAGCTTTTCTATGAACTGTTGATTGTTAACTCATTCTCTGCTGCAAACCTAGCTTTCTACACATGTTTTGGGCAGTTATTGGTGAAGTTTGCCCATAGTTACACAGCATTTTTGATGTCTACTAAAGTCATAACATAAGAAGAATGTTATTGTAACCTGCAGGCACCATAAATACTAGATCTCCAACATTTTTATAACCTGTTATATCAAAGGCAATCTGATTGTCACTCTTTTAGGATTCTTCCATTAGTAAGCAGCCTTATATTACAGGCATAAAACACTGCTAAGCATTTTAGCTCCGCCAGACTAGCTGCAGCTGTGTCATATTTGTGTTTCCTTATTTTATGTGTGCCAGTTATCTAGATTAAAGTTGGAATAGCATAGCACTCCACTAGATGACAGGCTTGGTTTAAAGCCAGACCACTTAGTGATGCTTATCAAACAATTTTCAGCTACATACAGTAGCATAATTCAAAAAGCCGAGAAGACTCTAAATGCAATGAGAGATCATTTCTTTTTTGGATGGGAGATTAAATCATTCCCCTTACAAATACATGGAACCTCCCTAGTCAAAGGCCTCAGTAAAATAATTCAATTTCATTTTTTTGTGTTTTGAATTTTTCTGTATGACTCTTGTCACTGTGAATGTACACTATCTTACCTAATCTGGGAACCGAGATAGAAAATTTGTCAAACCAGCAGCCCATGGACTTCAGCAAATCCTGCTTTCAGAAACTCATTTTCCTGTTTCCTTGGTTGGCTCAACTCCAGCCGGTGGGTTGTTCCAAGGCAGCTATGCATTGACCTGCAACCCCACTAAATGCAAGTTCAGTTTGAGCTTCCAATCCATTAAGGTAGGATGACCTGTACCCATTGTTTTACATACACTTGCAGGAAGAGTGTGAATCCTGGTTCTGGCACTTCCTTGCCCTCAGAGATGCATAGGAGGGAGCAGTTCTCACACTCTGATGACTATCTGGACTGTTACAGGGAGAAAAGCTGACCGATCTGCAGAACAAAAAGTCTGTAACACAGCCCATTATAGATCCCGAGAATTGCCATCTGTCTGGACTGCCAGCCTGGGGACACTGACCACTGCTCAGCCCAATCCAATGCACAGTGTTTGCCCAGCTAGGGCATGAAATGGCTTGGAGAAAGGTGTGCAGAGAGAGGAAGATGTTACAGTAGGGAACTTGTTGAGGCTGCAGTAGACTTCTCCATAGGAAACCATGCACCACTGTTTTTGCTGTGCATTATAAACTATATTGTAGTTTATAGTAAACAAGCTATAAACAACAGCAAAAAGATAGATAGCATTCAGTAGAAGTTCATAAATGAAAGAAGTTAAGAAATGCCAGGAAACTTGAGCATCTGTAACAGTAACATTACACCAGAAACCTTCCTGTGATAAAAGCAAGCTAAATGCATATTCATGCTTAGAAAGGGTAAAGAGCTCATGGTATGCTGTGTGTAAAGTCTGATTGACTCGTTTTTCTCCCTTCACAAAACTGAGAAACATATTCACAAGAATTTTAGGCCTATGCTGTGCGCATTTGTATTTTAATGTCCTGAAAAAGATGTCCCGCACGTTTCCCTTAGCGATACACACCAGTGTTTTAACACTACAGGGCCCAATTGTTCACCTGCAGGAGTCAGTGAAATTTTCCCACTGATATCAGAGACAGCAGGATCAGGCCCCTAATTTCGAGAGAATTGAAGCCATCCTTAGAACAGCACATGCTCTGCTCTCCACTTTCTTTGATGACTTCTAACATTCTTTTGATGTGGACTCCAAAAAAGACATTTTCATCTTTGGAAATGTGTTTTTTAAAAGATGAAAAACATTGAATAGCAGAGTGAGAACATTTTGTGTTTCAGGCCACAGTCCTATTTAAGCTAAAACTTGCTAGTAACTATTAGATGAAAGAGAAGAAAATGTAGAATAAAAATTGTTGGGCAAACAAAATGAATAACAACTAAGCAGACACTCTTCAGACTTGTGGAAATACCATACTGTTTGAATCATCAGTGTGGATACACATGATATGCACTGGCATAGCATAAAAATGACACTTACACCCTGGTGCCTGTCTATGATTATGAGCAAGATATTTAAGCATCAGTCTTCTTGCGAGCATCCTGATTCTCTGCACCCTGTAGAAAAAGTAAAGAAAAATGAGTAGGAGTTTGTAATGCCATTTATAAATAGAAGCCCAGTGTGCTGGCATGGTGGTGGTGGAGGGAGAGGCAGAGGTATGTCAGGATTAGATTTGCTTAGTGTTTGCTTCTTTAGTGTTATGATGAGTAAAAAAATGTGATGAAGTCTGGTTAGACAGTTGTGGAGGATGCAGGGTGTTGAGTTGTTGGAAAACAAACAGTGGATTGAATGTATTCATATTGTTTAATGTAGTGTGCTGGAAAGATGCTCCTATGTTACAATACATGTAGTATAAAGAATGGAATAGGATAGGATGGGATAGGATGGGATGGGATAGGATAGGATGGGATGGGATAGGATGGGATGGGATGGGATAGGATAGGATAGGATAGGATAGGATAGGATAGGATAGGATAGGATAGGACAGGACAGGATAGGATAGAAAATAGAAAAAATTCCCTTGTAGAGGTTAAGGTTTTGACCTCTGTTCTAATCTGGCTTGAATTTCCTTTTAATATTGTTTTCTGTCTGAGTGATTAATTATTATCAAATATTTTTAAAGCATCTGTTAAACATAATTACTTTCCCTTCCATGTGTAAATCAAGGTCTTTAAAAAATGCAGTTTATACTTAAATTAACTACTTTTATCTGCAATTTGCAAGTTAAGGTACGTGTAAAGCCCATGGCTATACTCAAGGCTCAGTTGTGCCTCCTAGGCACAGTGTTAATTAAAGGGTGATGTGGATTTGTACCACTCTGAGAGGAACTCTGGAAGGGATTATACCTTAGAGAGACACAATGCCTCCAGTGCACCACAGCATGTAAGTAAAATGCACATGCTGTGCACCACCCGCATTGATGTTGCTCAGCATCTCTGTGGGCCCATCTCCTTCCCACACCTCCTCATCCACTTCACTGGGATTCACACCTAGGGGGCACCAGGAAGAAGCACTCCTTGCCAATTCCTGCATGCCCAGGAAGGGGTGATGCTGACATCCTTATTGTCGCTGAAAGCTATTCAGTCTGGATGCATCCTGGCCAAGGATAAACAGAAATTGCCAAGTGTCATTCCCTAATTATAGTTTTTCTTTTTGTTCATTGACAGGTCTTTTAAAGTCTGACAGTGCTTACAATGCTTGACAGCTTCTTACATCTTACCTGCTCTCGTCCTACACAGCTGATTTTGAATAATTCTGTATCCAGCGGCTGATTTTGTTCTAGATATTTTTCATCAGGGATCATTTTTCCCTGGAGTAGTTCTCTTGACACCAATGAAGTTACATATGATTTACCAGCACAAATAAGACCAGCGTGAGAGTCTTAGACCTCTGTTTTAAAATACTGACAGGATCCAGAGGACATATTCCAATCTATATGTAAATAATGTCCATGATTAATTTAATGCACATTTAAGGGTTTTTCAAGACCATATTACTCACTGGATTAAATGTACATTTTTGTAATGTATTATTGTTATTGTACATCCAATAGATCTAATTCAGCCCAAGGTGATTTTTTATGACCAAGTAATAGACCACTGAAAATAGGATTTATTATAGAAATGCCAACACACCCTTATTTATAATATAATAATACAACTTGCTGCTGTAATAAATACTCTTCAGTTGTCAAACCATTAGTCCTTTATGGCAACATTGACGGATGACCACATAGACAGTATTATATGGCTAATGTAATGAATTAACTTTCAATTTTAAATTGGTTATTGGATCTGGAACAACTGTACATTACACGGTGTAGTTCAAGTAGAACTTGTGACTTAAATTTTGCCTGTCTGCATCAAAAGGTGTGATTATACATAACCCTCTTGAATATCTACAACTGCTATGTGAAAATGGTGTCACTCTTATGCCCACGATCCAACACAGGAATAGACTGCACTTAGAGGAAACTATTAGCAAGGAACATCTACAAGCAAAAGTTTTTAAATCATGTAAATCATTTCAATAGGACATTATTAGACCCAAGAGAAAGCAGGTCAGTTGTTAAGACCTGATTAAAATAAAACAAAATAGAAGAATAGAAGGGAACAATTTAGAAAATGTGGCTGTTGAGGGTTCTTTCCCTACCAGGTGTTTGCTTCACAAGAATCTGCTCAATGGTGGAATAAGAGAAAAAATATATATAAAAAAATATAAATTATGTATACTTGGTTTGTATATTTCCACACTAGAAAAAGTGCAGAACCAAGGTCCTTTGTAGAGATTCTGCATTTGTATCAAGAAAAATAAAATAAGAAGGCAGGATTAAGAAAATGTTATAAAAGTAAGCATTTATTAAGTATTAATAATATTTATTAATATTTAATATTTATTAATAAATATATTTATTGATAAGTATTTATTTGAACAATGAAATTGACTAGCCTAATAATATAAGAAATACTCACTTCGTGACTTTTGATAGCTCAGATCTATAGTTTTCTGCAGATACATTTTTTTTTAATCCTCAGAAAAGCCAATTATATTAGTAGTACAAATAATATAACAAATCATTACTGGATGCAGAATGAGCAATTGTCCAGTACTACAAAATTTTATCAATTTATTCTTCAACTTCAGCAGTAATTAATTCAGAATTTTAACTGCTGCTTGTAAGGCATCAAGAATTGATTGGTAATAAGTGAAAATATTCTTCTTGGCTTTATGGTCAGGTAGAGAACGTTTGTCTAAGATAAGCTTTGCACATTTTTTCCAACAGCTGGTTAAGTGTGGTCAGTGTTGCTGCCAGTAATGTATACAGATATTAAAGATCAGACACTTAATTTGAAAAAATAGTAATTGCAGTAGGATGTGGTGAGGATTTTTTCTACGTATTACACTATGCTTTCTCCAACAAAATATATCCAGCACAGAAAAACTTTCTCCTTCATGGTGAATCATAGCTAGCTGCTCCTGGATTACTCTCCTTCCAGCCCAGCTTCAAGCCTCACAAGTCACCTAGAGCAGCTCACTGGCTGATCAATCTTAGGACAGCTGCCTGTCACCCCCAAATGAAATTACAAAGTAGACAAATTCATGCTAGATCTCAAGAAATAGTCTCTTCCCTCCCTGTCTGTCCATTCTCACCTGGCTAATATGGCCTGTTTACTTAGGAAATTCCTGCACTTGAAGTTGCAGCTTTATCCCAAGTGGAGATTCCAGTGCTTTGACAGTTCTCCACCTAAAAAGCATTTAGATACCAAAATATATTTATTGCCAAATAGATATTTCTCAGTCTATTTTACTCACTTTTCTTCCAGCAGAAAATGTTTGCAATTTTATCAATTTGCTTTTACACAATTCTATGATGAGGATTAAATTTTTACAGCAAAGCATTAGTTGTACTCACTAATAGGCAGTAAAATAAGGTGTTTATGTCTGTATTATTTTCTTCTCAGAAGCATGCTTATTTGACCCATTTGCAGTCTCATACATCCATAAGGAGTCACCTAAAATGTAATACCATTGATGAACTTTCAGCCCTCCCCTGCTCAGCTCATCTCATCAAACTGTTAAACCACGGAGTAACATAAAGAGGCCAGTTCAGTAGTGCTTGCCTGGACAACAGTCTTGTCCAAATGAAATCTGAGATGGCTGATAGAATAGCAGATGCTATGATAATTAATAATCTGGAACTAGCTACAGCATCAGCAAGAGTCTGAAATGACCCAGAAATCCCACTCTCTGTCATCGGTGTAACAGAATTTCTTATCTAGTCTGCATTTTGAGGTGGAACTTTTAATCCAGGGACAAAAAATAATTCATTGGTGATTTTTCACCTGTAGTTACTTTTGGAAGTGCACTTATAATTGCTATCCCCACTCCACAGGCCTAGTCAAAGCCCATTCGAGGAATCAGATTCTAAATGGATCGCAGTGATGCAACAGCTTCAAACAGCTGCCCATGCTCTGTTCACACTTGATTCTAAGTCCCTTGAAGTTACTATGAATCTTTCCTTTGACGTCAATGGGCTTCAGATCATGTCCTGAGCATTTTTTATAAACCTCAGACAAATCAAAACCATTTCCTTTGGAATGAGACTGTTCACGCCCTTTGGTGAAGACTATTTCCTTTCCAAAACAGCATTCATACCAGAGTCATGTCAGCTGTGATTCTTTTTATTTATTTATTTATTTTAACCAAAGACTCAATTTTTTAAAGAAGCAGGAAGCATATTTTTTACTTATATTTCATCTAGTAGCCACTAAACTACTTTCGTTGAAACTTTCAAAAATATCCCCAGCTGAGATCTACAATCAAATGTGGGGAACATTTTAGAAAGTTACAACCATTTAGAAAACTTTATTTGAGATGGAAACCTCTTGCAGATCTAACCGTACAGTAATAACATTTTATTTGGTGGCGGGGCCTTTCCTGTACGCTGCCACCAGTAGACTCCAGTGGATCATTTATTCTCCTATAATCTATTACATTATAGCAAATGTAACTTGTGTAACAAAGCCAATATAACATTAACTCTTATATAACACAGTGCACTAAAGACTACATACATTGATTCAAAAATGCCTCCAAAATAGAAATTAAGTGACAAGATCTGGTGGGAATAGATCCTCCTGCCAGGTGCTGTTTCTATGCAACAATTTCCTGAGAGAGGTTGAAAGACTCTTGGATCATTTTGCTTGTGGAAAACAAATGACAGAAAAATAACTTTACTGATCCCTTGAGCTGACCAAGAAGAGCATGAAGTATGCTACGCATGGCCCCATTTTGAAGGTTAAGCATCATGAATGTGTGTTGACTTCCTGGAAAGAGCAAAACTGAAAAGACAGCTTCTAAAAGCACTATGTTGATGTGCTGAGGAGACCAAGCAGAATGCACTGATCTGAATTTATTTCTCCATGTAAGTGGATCTCCCTTAAAATTTTGCACTGGGGTATCACTGTCTGTGGTGATGTTTTGGTAGATGTTTCCTTTGTTGCATGCTGCAGCAGTAGCCCTAGTAGTTGCAAGAAATGTCAGTCTTGCTGCCACAGTGTCCCTGTTCCTGCAGGGATACTGTGGAGTGCTGTGCACTGTACATCCTCCTGATATGGAGTGCCTGAGACTGTGTTTGGGTCCATTTATTCCATGTGCAGTTTTCTTCCTTGTACCTTACTACTTATCTCACCATTTCTATATTGTTTCATCAGTACAATAACTCTGCTAGACCTTAATGTTAAGACCACCATGTGCTACTTTAAGGATATCACTCTTCCAGGGGGAAAATGTGTAAACTCTCTTTGCTTCTTGAAATGACACTTCATGGTACTGGAGGGATCGTCTCAATCAGATTAAGGAAGCTAACAGAGAAAACTTGAGACAAGCTGTTTTCAAGTTGAGTGTGACCACAGCACCCCTGCCTTAGTGATGGCCGTTTTCTTTTTAATTTGTGACATTACTCTGGGAAGCAGCACTCTTTAAACTTTACTCCTTGAAGAATCTCCTAGGAAGACTTCTTGCCACAGTCACTGGTGTGTTTCTGTTGTATTGGTCCTCCATCCCTTGTGAGAACATCTGTGTAAAACAGATGGATAAGGTGATCGTCTGCAATCCCCCCCCCATGATTTTCTGAGTATTCTGAAAAGTGAGAAGACGTACCTCTCAGGGGCCCCAGATCTGTGATTGATTTTGGTGCAGAAGCAAAAGCACATGTTTTGCAGACGAAGAATGTAGATCCTGTGGGAAAGCTTAGGATGCACAGTAGTCTTGAGTAGAAGCTGAGTAAGAGAGATAAAGCCCTGAGATGGTTCCCTGGAGTCTGCTATTAGAATTGTCCAAGCTATATGGTAGACAATCCTGGGATGAGATAAAACAAAAGAACTGAGTACAGAAATACAAACTAAGAAGCTGTTCCCAGAATGAAAACAACAGCTAAGAAGCCTGGAAGTGTTTGTCATCTTCTGCTTCTGGCCTGCATTGCTTTCTTCTATGGCTGTGAAAGATCATCTCAGAGGAAAAACTAATGTCCAGGAAGAGCTCAGTCTAGCTAAAGTGCTAGGAGGCGGAAACAAAAGGGACAGAGATGATTAGGTTGCCATAATATGTGAAATAGCCTCCAAAATATGTACCACACCTCACATAAAAAACATACAAAGTATAAAATGAGCCTTGAAGGCAGTGCAGGGGGTCACAAGTTTTTTTGGTGTGAGGGTCTTAGTGGCCTCAGCTGATGACAATTTAAAGAGACAAATGAATACACCAGAAGCAGGAAAATAATGTGGTGTTATTCCCTGAGGTATGAATAGCTCATCAGACACATTTATTTTTTTCTGAGTTAAGCAAAAAAAAAAAAAAAAAAAAAAAAAAGCCCTCCCTCAAAACAACAGAAAAATCTCAAACAAAAAACACCACAGTTCCTCTGAGTATGAATTTAACCAACTGGTTTCCTGGCTCTATTGAGTGTTTTTAATCCCAGCAGAAAACCTGACTTGCTTATCCAGCTAATTGGGACCTTACTTGTATTATGTCAGTTCAGGAATCCTAAAGAAAAAGGCTACAAACACACACAAAAAGAGAAGGAAAAAACAGGCAGCCATCCTGTGGGCTTAAGAATTTCCCTAGCAGATACTGGATTCCCAGTTCTAACTCATTTCTTTAAACAGCACTGTTGAACATCAAAGAGTACAGCACAGAGCATGCTGAGTCCCAATTACACACCTCAAAAGTAAATGTTACGTCAATGGAAAGTCTTCAGAAATTCCAAACGAAACACAGGCTGAGGTGTCCAAATGCTCCTTGAAAATTGTAGACCCTTTCTTTATTGATAACGATTGCTTCATTAAAATGCATAGTTCTGAGAATACAAAACTACATCACTGTGAAAAATAGTTTTAGAAATGTTTTAGAGCTCTTATGGATATTATTACTCTTTGCAAGATATTAGGAAAAGAAGTGTCAAATAATTAATTTCAGTGCATTTCTTTTGCTTTTAACAAGGCATCTTTAGAGACAGGAAATCTTGTCTGAACACAGCTCGTGTTTCAAAGGAGAAATAGAGTTTGTACAAATAATTGGTGCGTGTTGGAGTCGGAGGGGCATGAGTTGTGTTATTAGAAAAAGAAAGAAGTCTTTAAAAGCTGTGTAAACTCTCTGTAGCTAAATACAAGTTCAAAGACATATTTCTTTCACATCACTTAGCAAAAATTCATGGCAACAACAGTCTTTCTTTGATTGTTGGGTGTTGTTTTTCTTTTCTCCCCACAATAATGCACAGATTTTTCTCTAACACTTTGATAATGCAAAGAAAAAAAAAAAACTACCAATGTTGCCATAAAATTAATTAAAATAAGTAATGAACAGAAAAATAGGCAGAATAGTGGTCTTTTGTTTTCATTGTGCTTTTTTGCTATCATGCCATTGCTCACATGTATGTTAGTGTCACATATATGTATCTTCTTGCTAATGTGTTCAGGGAACTGAGTATAGCAGGAGAAAAAAAACGTGGAAGTAAATTTTACAGTTATGTTATGATAGTGGAAAATCTTTATAAAAAATTGATATGCTACAGTATATATGCCAATACATCACTTAGGAGAATATATGTCAGATATATAGATCTGCCTGTGTATATGCATAACTAATCCTCTATATTAAATTGCCAACAAAGTTTTGTATCCCTGGATCTATAGAGTATTGATACTTAGCATATTTCACCTCATCTTCCTTCTGGGACTGCAAGTATTAGTCCTCACACCATTCTGGTTTCTAAGAAAGTAGAATAAGTCTTTCCTAAAGAAGAGGATGCAAAGCAGGAGGCTGATAGAGAGTGTTCAATCTCTCTTTCATTATTGTCTTTATTCCAGTCTGGATGCATTGCAGTGGAAAGTTTCAGGGTGTAGAAGTGTCAATTCTAAAAAACAGCAGATATTCATAATAAATACCTTCTTTGATGCATAACATGTAATTTTAGAGGGCTCAATAGTTGGAAGAATACTTGTGTGTTGAAGTACTTAAAGTGTAAAATAATCATTTCGTTCTTACTTCTAGATCTGTGTCAGAATTATGAAGTGTTTTTCACATGGTATTCATTGCTTTCTAATTCTCTTCCTCTCACTGTTTTTCTATTATTATTCTTCTCGATTCCACTTTCCATCCCATTTCTTTTCACAGAATCCTTAGAGTTGGAAGGGATCTCTGAGAGCCATTTAGTCCAACTGTCCTGCAAGGGGCACCACAGCTAGACTAAAAAATTTATTTCCCTCTTTCAACCCAGGACCATCATATCTTTCCTCACTGTAATTATTTTCTCTATTTATTTATTCATTTTGCTTTTCTTTTTCAACAGTTCTGTCAACCATCATTCAATAATTTCCTTTTGAAAAGCATGAGGGATCATAAAAGCGAAGGGGTAGAATTTACATTGGATTTCATTCTAAAAGCAACAGCTGTAAATGTCATGATCAGAAATTCTTCAATCATTCATTCAGAAACATTTGCTTTTAAAAAACAGTCTATGATAAATACACGTTGATGAGGATGGCTCTACTATGTTAACACCTCTTTCTGTTGTAAAAAATAGAAAGTTGTCCAGGTATGCCCATGCTGCCAGACCTGAGCATTGGTGCTGCCAGCACCCAGTGCCAAAAGGGACAAGGAGGGGAGTCAGCAGCTGGGATTGTAGCACAAGTGCTCAGCAGTTGCTGTGAGCTCTTTTAAAGAAAATATTTAGATATAAAAGAAAATATTTAGATAAGGTAGTATTTTTGGTATTTCTGCTTGGCTCAGCAGGCAGTTTTTAGGAGAATTCTTATACACTTCAGTCAGGTGTCGTCAATTAGATACGGGCAGAAGCAGGTTTGGATGTGGGATTGGTGAGCCCTAAACACGTGTATCGAGGTAGTCAGGTAGCAGAACTGAAGCTAAAACAGAGAAATCACACAGCAGGAAGGCAATGCACAGTAAAATGTGAGGAGCTCTGAACTCCATGTTCTTTTCTTCACCCCTTTTTCTTTGTTTTGTTCTGTTTGTTTGTTGTTTTTTACGTACTTTTGATCATTCCTGAAAATGTTCAAAACTGTCAGTTAACGCTGAATCCAGACAACTTGCAGAAGTTCCTACAAGTTTCAGTACAGTTGTCTTAGTTTATGTGGGATGATGAGGGTTGCTGTAGGTACAGGCTTTTGTGGATGCTACTGTGAGGACTAATTGTTTTGTTCAGGAAGCCTTGGATTGCAAACCACAACTCATTAGTCATTCCTTGTGGCCTAGTATCACCTTCAGCATAATCCATTCCACAAATGGGAGGCTAATTAGCTTTCTTCTTTTTCACTAGAATGGAATTTTAAGATTGTTTTTAATGATCGCTATCATTTTTAAGTAAGTTCTTCCCTGCTTGTTCTATCAGGCACTCAAAAGGGAAAAATTGGTTCTTAATTGTTATGTGAACATGATAGGGTTCTTTTTTGTGTCTCTATTTCAATTTTAATAAGATTATATCATTATGTCTCTGGCTGTTTTACAGTAAATCACCAGTTTCAGCACTGTCGTGTCAGAAAAACTTATTTTTAAAGTTGCACTGAAAAGGATTCTTATATATATGTATGTATTATTCAACATGTCTTTTAAAGCTCCGTGATTTCTCATGACTGTTTTACCATTCTTGGCACCAACACTACCAAACACTCTATTGTGGTTCAGATTGGTTCAGGGACAATACAAAATATTTCTGCATTATAATCCTACAACAACTCCTCCAAATTATCCATGTGCATAGGGAGCTCTAGATTTGCTTTCTTCAGTTCCTGCATGCCTAAGCAGAGACTTCACATTGGCACTTCCACGTTTCTACCCAGGATTTCCCAGACACAAATATGCATTCACATAACCTTAAAATATTTGAGGTATGCACCATAAATCCATTACTTTCATAGCATATCAGACATACTTGTGAATGTGCAGAAAAACTGGACACCGCATGCTGCATAGTTATGGTGCCTCTTGGAAAATTCAGCTACCCTGGGAGCAAGCATCAGAACCACCAGGCTCTGACTTCTTGGACCCACCTGCAGCTGCACTGTAGTCCTGCAAGACAGCAAACCTGAGTCATTCTGACTGATCAGAGTAAGGCTAGGAGCTGGGCAAACCACTCCTGTTCTTGAAACAAGACTTTGATCTTTGAAAATGGGTGTTACCATAGATCAATAGAACCAACAAATGATCGAGCATGCTTTAGGATAAGGATAATAACAAACACATCAAGAAACCCAAGAATGAATTAAGCCAATAGAAATAAGCAAAGCAAAAATATGTACATCTCTTCACAGTCAGTCTGGGGAAAGATAATATTTACAACAGATGTTCAGCTCCTTTTCTGAAGCTCTAAATTTCAGGAAAAAAGCAGAGCTTTGCCAATGTCACCGTACACCCTCAATGTGTTTAGAAAGTATATATGCACATTAAAGAGCTGAAATGAATGTTGTGATGGGGGAAAAAACACAAAACAATATGTAAAAGGAAGGTCTTGGAATTGGTTCTCCCAATGAGACTACAGCTGGAGTACTTCTTCAGCCTCTCTGCATTGATGCATGCAGTCAGACCCAGTGAGCCCAGCAGCGGGCATGGGGAAGCAGCTGAGCCAGGAGGCTACAAACACAGAGCAGATCTCTAGTTGTAGAGAAGACTGTCGTTTTGCATCCTAGGAAGAAAGTTTTGTTATTCCAGGAGAATTCTATGTAACAATCCAGAAATGGGATGCAAGATGCACGAGCTTTATTTTAGCCCCCCAAAAACGATGTGCTATGTAAATTTCAGAAAACAGTGTCACTCATCCTTATTGGACAGTTCTGATAAAATCATGGATGAAGAATGTCATGCATCTTCATTGCTTTAATACACAGTATAAAGAAAGCTCTAGAGCTCAGGACACAAATGGAGCTTTAGATTAGCTGTCAACAATGTCATATCCATGTTAATAATGCCCTACTCATGCCTGGGGCTGACACTCTTTCTTATTTTTATTCACAAATTCCATTTAATAACAGCAATAAGTCACTCTAGACAGTGCATTTCTAAGGGATTTTTGCACTTCTCAGGTGGTTAAAGTCACTTGACCTTCGGCCTTATGCCTTAAAAACTCCCTGAGAGATGTGCTAAATTGCCCAGAAATACATTGCCTGTCATGTCTTGTTGCTTAATTAAAGGCCAACCTAGATGGCCTATAAGGACTGCCCTTAAGTAATTACTAATTGATCTCCTACTCAAGAAAAATGAATAAATTCCACAGCAGCCCCACTGTCACATGGCATTTACTCAAATTCATATTCCTCCAATGGAGAATGGAAAGCACATAGGGAATGGGTGGGTTGAGGGCAAAAACATCTTTAGAGCAGCTAACCTCCACTCCAGAGTATGTCATGTTTCATTGGCTACAGCCACAGCTCTCAGCCCTTTGCTTGTGAAAGTATTTCTTGAAAATCAGAGTTTGTCTAAAATCATCCATCTGTATTTAGCTAGTTCATCTTTGTTACAAATATATAAACAAGGAATTGCAGGCAGGATGATAAATTGTCACCTGCTTCTGAAAGAAAAAGAAGTAAAATTATAGTCTACCAAAATAGCCAAAGGAAAACATTTCAAAGTTCTGTGAAGAAAGGAGGTGGAGTTTAGGTAGGAATAAGAAAGGTTCTTGCAGCTTTTGTTAAATGTCATCTATCAATGTGTGAAACGGACTTCCTGGACTTCTTGTATTTTGTATCTAAAACTGAAAATGTTCCAAAAAACACAGGTATCTTCTGGTTTTGTAAGAGGATGCGAGTGCTTTGGGCTTCACCACAAATCCTGAAAATGCACATTAAGTAAATTGTTTTCCAGTATAAGCAATATGAATACTATGTTTTCAAGATGTGTATATAGAACATCCATTTATTGACCTCTCATTATCCTGAGCAAGAGTGCACTTAACCTATCAAAGCAGACTTTCCAAAAAAAATAAATAAATAAAACAAGAGAGAGACATATGAGAATCAGCTGAGGGAACAGGAGCTGTTTAGTCTTGAGAAGAGCAGGGTGATGGGAGAACTCATGGTTCTCTACAACTCCCTGAAAAGGGATTATAGCTGGGTGGGGGTCTATCTCATTTCTCAAGTGACAAGTGACATTTTGCAAGGCATTAACCTCAGCAAGTTGTGCCAGGAAAGGTTTTGATGGATTTTAGGAAGAATTTCATCACAGAAAGAGTGACGAGGCACTGGAACAGGCTGTGCAAGGAGGTTACTGTCCCTGGTGATTGAAGAGACATGTGGACACGGCACACAGGGATGTGGTTTAGTGAGGGACATGGTTGTGTTAGGCTGATGGTTGGACTTGTCAGTCTTTCCCATTGCAGATGATTTGTGCTGAATTCTCACAGTTACCTCAGTAGCTCACACATCACAAAATTACTCAAAGAATAAAAGATCTATTTCTGAACAATTTCCCTTCCACACACTGGGTAGAGCTGGAGTCAAAGGCAGTATTTCCCTTTACTTCAGCGAGGTCAAGATTTTACCCCAGTAAACATGAGTAACACTAAGTGCTTAGCTGCTTTATTTTCCATATCTTTTAATATGAAAAATGTTCTGATTTTTTTTTTTAAACTGCAAACATTATAGATAGGGACCTGTCACAGAAATATATCTGCTTCTCATTATGATTATGAGATTAACTGGTTTTTCATTTCAATATATTGTACTAATCATTTTAAAATATCATTGAAATAAATGTGCTAACCAATAGCAATTTGAAATGCAGAGTCAAATCAGACAATTGCCTTTTCAATCAATCCTCTCTGTAATTTGAGTAAAAATTGCTCCCTCTTCTCCAACTGATACAGTTCTGGAGTAATATGTTTGATTAACCTGGTTATCAATAAGACATGTAAACATATGCAATGTATGCTACTGTTTTGTGTTATATTTCAGATACTTATGGGCAACAATGAGCATTTACAGTGGAGTTTTTTCAGAACCTCAGGGCTTATCTAGAGTTCTATTGTGTTAACATCATCTTAACTGAACATCGATGCTAATGCATCATTTTGGTATCTCAGGAAAGCATATCTATTTTAAAATAAGGACATAGTGACGCTGTTGTTTCTGATGTCTGAATGTGCCTAGTTTCTTGCAGCTGAAAAGGCCTTTGCTGTCATCACGTTCTGTGCAATGATTTTTGTGTTTTTCTATAACATTTTTCTCCCTACACATATGCGTTTTATAGCCTCTTCATGTTGGTATAGCATGAAGACTTATGTGGAATTTAGAGGATCTGAACTAAATGTAGCTAAAAGGAACTTTTGGATGAACTGCCTGGGATTTGTTCAGATCTGTTAAAGTAATGGGGGAAAGCACAAAAGGATAAAGAAAAGAAAGGCCTTAATCTTTGTTCCATGAGTGATAAAGCAGCATCACATGGGTGAAAATTGGCCTGACCTTCACCCACATGATGCTGCTTCTGCCTCAGCCACTCTTTCTTTGCTCTGATTAAGTGAAGATAGCCTCTTTCTCTGCAAGAAAAAGTCAAAGAACAAAAAGAAAAAAAAAAACCTGTCTTAACTATAAAAGATTTATTTTTTTAATCACAGTTGGGCTCATACAAGCCAGTTTCTAATCTTATTTTTTTTTAAGCTAAAAAAGTGCCTTTTTAGAATTTCTTTGGCTCCATTTCTTTAGCCCCCCCCTCCCCCTCTTGGAACCTCAGGGCCCAGATCTTAACTTGCTTCCCTTGGATGTGCTTTGTTGCTTGTCTTCACTTTTACATGATAGCTGTTTGACTTAAATGGATTGTTCGCCAAAGGATTGCCCCTTGGGGAATGGAAAAACTGGAGGGAGGGAGAGGAAAAGCAGTACTCAGCTGGCTTAAATGGCGTGTGCAGTTTATCTATTGGCAGGGTATTGCCAATGCTCTGAGGAAACCTTTAGTACTCAGCTTTTACCACTGAATGCCATCCACCAATTGAGATGTAGTTTTATGTATCAGGTTATCCACAATCCTACAGACAAGATAAATTTTTTGTGACACTGCTGTCCAACAACTCCTTTGGATAATATTTTTAAGAGCATGACATGTAAATTTGCCGAGGATGTAAGAAGTCATTCTCCCGATAGACAGCACACTCTGAGAGCAGGTAATGTTTTCAAAGGCTTCAGTATGGGACCACTGGCTTCTCAGCCAAATGAGATCCAGTGAATTATTGGTTAAGTCCACAGGCTAGCTTCAATTTCCACTGGTCATTTTTTCCTGCAGGAGCTAAGAATATATGATGCTGTGCACCATAATGGAATGTCACTGTAATGTGTAATGTCTGTTATTGTATTACATGTCTGAGGTAGGGAATGAGGAAAGACCTCCTCTGCTTACCTTCAAAACACAGGTGTCAGATAGCACTTTAGCTGGAAATACTCTGTATTACTCATCCACTCTATTAGATGGGCAAATTACTTAGCAAGTTCACCATAATTTCTAAAGATGAAATGAGACATATGGAATATCATCATGCACTAAGTCCAGTGTGACTTCTGCTGATTAGTCCGTGTTGGAAACAATGCACAGAAATTCACTGTGTTTAGAAACTTTGCAGCAGCTATCATTTAGAAGAATTTAGAACTTGCTTAATATGTGAATACACTGATACTAACAGCATTATCTTCTTTGTCAGTGGTTTCAGAAGCAACAGAATGAGTTGTATTCTGTCCTAAACAGATATTATCTAGCCACCCATTCCCATATGCCCAGATAATTTAATTGATTATTTTTATTAACATAGCTGACATTCACAGGACCTAGTTTTGTGTGCAATAAAAACAAAGATCACACCATCTACACCCCTTTGTTTTCCGCAGTTCTACTGCTGTACCCACAGGGAGTACCACACAAAATGTTGTGGTTGTAAATATGTGCAGCAACAGTTAAAATCTGGACTCTGATTCAAAGCCCATTGAAGGCAATGAAAAGACTCATATTAACTTCAGTGTGCTTTGGCTCCAGCACTTGTTCCTTTATTTAGAACTCGTAATGATTATTTAGTGGAAGAGTCAAATATTCTGAGCTCTGGATGCTGCAGTCCTCTTGCTAAAAATAAAATTAAATATGTAAAGAAATATTTTTAGGGGGAAAAATGATTTGTATTAATTTCTAGCAAGTTAAAATTATTCTGGTATTTAATACTGTAATGCTACAATGCAATGGAAAGCACAGCAATAGTGGTGGGGTGGCAAAGTCCTAGGCAGCAACAAGTAAGAATGAATCCAAATGCAGTAGCCATGGACACAGAAAGAAAGAAAAAGAGATCCTCACCTTTAAAAAGCCACAAGTAAGCAGGGATTGCCAACCCTAGATGAGGTCTAGAAAAGGGGGGATCCTGGCTTCACCCCTTCCACTCACTCAGGTACACTGCATGCAGCTGAGCTCCCCTGGGTTGGCCCTGCCTTCCCACCAGGTGCTTAATCACTACTTCAGGCTGTGACTTGGGATTTCCATTACAAATACATACATACATCAACATATGTTGGTGATCACATATGAAGAAACACACATTTATGTATAATTCATGTTCATATATATGTTTTCTCACACATGTACAAATAATAAGAAGAATTTATGATATAAGCCTCTCAGGTTTGGGTCATTGGCCAAACAGGAGTGTCCAGGGCTGTCTGAGATGCAGCATGGTGTCTGACGCATATATGAGACTGATAAACATGATAGAGGCTCTATTAGAGCTCTGTTTTATTCTGGATGGGTATTTGGATGTCAGGTGGCATCCTCAGCCCTAGTCAGATGGCAGCAGTGTCCTGATTTGGGGCACGTCAAGGGAGCCCTCACCATAAGTATTTCAATAGCAAAGAGTAGATTATAAAAGCTCTGTATATTTTTTCCACAGTCATCTTACAGAATTGTTTTTAAGCTCATGATTTGACAAACCAACTGGTTTTAATTTTGTGGCTTGAATCGCTATTTCATTAACAAGAGGACAGCATTCATGATGGCATATAAAATACTGACGCAATAGGCTAAATTTAAAAAGATGGAACATACTGAAAACCACATTAAAAATAAAATAAAATAATGTGTTTTTATTTAAATCACTAAAAATACTTTTAAAATACATTTTTGGCTGAATTGCCTGATTCTCTCAGAGTTTCTCAGTACTACAGCATTGCTTTCACATGCCCATAAAAGCTCTCGTTAAGCCGAAAATGGCATCACCCTGGTCAGTAGAGAGAGAAGGTAGTTTGGTGACTTCACCTGTTAGTAACTGTTGACAAGTCTAATCTGAAGCTTTCCCCATCATCGGGTGATAACAAGGGCCAGTACCTCCTTTTATTTAAAATATCTTATATGCGCCATCATATCTTACTCAAAATGTGCATTTCTGCATATTAAGGTGCTCTGTATACAGCACATTTTGCACTATTTTTTCAGCTCATGGCAGCTGCCTCAAACAAGCTTGAAAGGCTCTATTATGATCTATTGGGTCAAAAATTGCTTTTTTTTTTTTTTTGAGTAATATTTTTGTACTTAGTTACAGTGAATTGGTAACACAATATCCATACCATAATATGCATATTGTGCATGACAAAAGGCGAATAATTTGTAATCCCCCATTTAAACTAAAAGCATAAATACCTACTGTATTCAGCAGATCTGAAATGTTCTACTAGTACATATTTGAGAGGTCAGCATATTCGTGTGAAAGACCAAAAAGATCTGTGCTGTGATAATGCAACTTACTGAACAAAAATAGGATTTACAGATGAATTCTTGTTTACTCCCACTTCATTATTAACATGCAATCCAATGAAATGTAATTCGGGAAATTCACAAGTAAAGATCTACATCCATTAACATGCATTACACATGCAGACCTCCTCTGTGACAGAAGTTCAGGTAAGAAAAATTTCTTGTCCTTCTTGGAGAGCCTATTTCTTGCTATGTCATTCACACGAGGAGTACCTTCTCCTTTCAGAAAACAGGAAAAAACAGGAATAACTCAAGAATTCCCCAATGTCAGAAAGCAATCTAGGATTATTTATTTGCTCTTATCCTTTTGCTATGCAAATTCAGAACCCTATCCCTTTTGATAACCATTCTTCTTATAATCCTCACCTGTGATCCTTGTTAACTGTGCAAGAGAAAGGAAATACATTAGGCAGAAGAGAGCTGTGGCAGGGGGAGAAGAACCATGTCCAATATCACAGTCAGTTGTGAGTGATGCTGCTGACTGCTGGACTGCGTCCCCACTGTCCTCTCTGCCTCTCCTGCAGTCCTAAGTTGCTGGAACTCCCTTACTCTGACTGCTTTTTCCTCACAGATTTTTGCTGACGAGATATTTAAATATCCTCCTCCTTTCCCTTAATTGTTTAGTGATCCACATGTAGTACGTATAATAAATGGACTCACTTTCATCTACAAAGCCTGAAGATATTGTTCATTATGTTGTTTGTGCCAGAATAGATCAAAATTATTCTCAGAAGGGTACGTGTTTAAACTGGCAAGGAAAAGTGATTGACATCTACCATAAGTACTTTTGTCAAAGCTTTGGCTTGTTATCGGTTTGGAGAACTATTCTAATGATCAGTGTCTATACCCACCAGATGTGCTATGAAGAATATGCCAGATACTTGTAAAAATCTGCTTCAGTCTTAACAGCAAATGTGTAAAATACAAACAGGTTAGGCTAGAAATTCTGCTAGAAAATTTGATTGGTTAAAAAGCTGAGCCTGAAGGTTCAGAGAATGTAAATAATTGCAGGCAGGAGCCTACCCTCTTGGCTAGTTTCAGAAAATGTGGATTATTATCTCTATCCTCAAACACTAAGCTGCCTTGTATAAATTTACACCTTCAATACTGATGCAGGCAGAAGTAGGCAATACTTGAGTTAAAATAAGACACTATCTCTGTATCTGAGGGGGAAAAAAAACAACTAAGAAAAGAAAAACAGCACGGCATTGCCTATTCCTGTTTGTTTATCCTGTTATTCCTAAATGTCTGTTCCTAGTTCGTAAACATTATTGTTTTCAAAGGGTACAAGGACAAGCACTGAAATGAAGTCTGTCACGAACACATGGAGGGAGGATTTAATTCCTTCAGGCTCTTAAGGCGCCAAGAGCTTGGCAGAGGAAGTTCACTATTCCTTTTGCTCCCAGTTTTGGAAAAACTAGCCTATAGAGAGCTCGCTAACTATACCAGTGCATGGTAGGTGCTTGGGCTGGGCTCACATCCACACAGAATACCTGAAGTCAACAGAACTGGTAGAGGATATTGGTGAATGGGATCTTTGGCTAGATTCCTCTTGTGACTTTTCCAGGTATTCAGAATAGGGGATCTTTTTCCCAAGCTACTCATCATGGCATTCAAACATTTATTTATGAAGTTCTAAGGCTTTAAATACTGCACATCAAGTAAATTCTTTAAGTAATGAATATGAATTTTTTTGTTAACGTTGATGCTATTCTCTTGGGCTGGGTTCCTATTGGGACAGACAGATTAGTAACAGAACTTCGGGCTTCTTTGTCTTCTCTTCAGAGAAGATAATGGCACAGTTTTTATTTTTTTTTGATTGGTTTGGGGTTTTATTTTGTGGATACTCTCCCCTTTTCTAGCTGCCATAACAGTAGTTAAAAAGCTGCCTATTCCTTATTTGAACTTGCTTAGAAAAATTCTCTGCTTATGCAGGTTCAGGTATGAAATAGAGGTGTCTAAAAGTTTTATCTGTGCATTATTGTAAAATATTCACTGTTCATGATTTCAGGTGTCCCCATATGCTCTCATTGTATGGAACAGTTATTGCTTGGCTGGTTTTGCCCTGCTTCTCATTATGGCCTGGGAGGATAAGTGACAGCCCTTCCACAAAGCTGGTTCTTCCTCTGAGTTACTGTGTATTCAGGGAGGGTAGCATTTCAAGAGTGTAACTGAATGAATAAAAACAACAAACTGGAGTTTATTAAGGTATATGCCAAAATTAAAACCACAGAGGTTTGTATTAATGCATGCTAATCATTTCTAGTTATGCATGAAGTTAATTTACAGAAGCAGATTTACATTATTTTAATGGCATTCTCTACAAATAAGATTCAATGATTCCCGTTTGGTTTTGATGCCCATTTTAAGTTTTGCTTGTTCTGAGATATGTTTTAATTTGCTTTGTCAATAGTAAGAAAAACTAATGGAGCTCTTATTAAGGTTAAAAGCACCTCAGAGAAGCTATCACATGTCACTTTTTGTTTTATTGCTATGATTACAGCAAAGTTTTCACTGGCAAAATAATAACTCCTTTTCCCTGTCAGGTTTCAGGTTCTGCTCCTGCTTCTGGAGAGGAGCTGTCCTGTGGAATGACAGGGAAGCACTTAAAGAGCATCTCAGAGGTTAGAGATACCCATTGGAGGAAGGCATTCATGCTCTGTGGCAACACATGGGCTCCCACCCACCTCCCATTGAGCACTGCAGCTCCTCTGTCTCCTGCCATGGTACACCACTAACTCTGGTTGTCCTTATCCCCATCTCTTCCTGAGCTTGGCAGGACTCAGCTCACTGGCCTGATACAGTGGAATAAATCTCACAGTTTTTCCTTCAAGAGGCCTAATCCTTCAGTTTTCATTAAGCCAATTTTCTTGTTGATTTCAGCAAAAGTGGAATCTGAAGATGAATGGCAGGGTAATACCCATTTGAAATATAAGTGGACAGCAGCATCAGATCAGATGGGTGGTGAAAAGAGTCTGAATGGAAAATGATGACAAGGCAGAAATATCCCTTCCTACCAACATCTTCAGTGTTTTCATTTCCAAGCATTTGTTAAGCAATGAAGAGGGTCTCTCTCTATTTAATGTAATTTAGTGATAATTCTTTGGAAAAGGGAAAAGATCCTTTCACAGCTGTATCAACAATATCTTCTCTCTTAAAAGAAAACAGCAGCTGACTTGACATGTCAAGCGTCACGTATTTGGCCATGGAAAGCGAGCACAAGCCAGACTGGCCAATAGCACTGATTTGGAACGATGCCACTGAGAAGTTGGTCTGTAAACTGATGCTACCTTGTTTCTTGGATTCTAGAAGAGCTTGCTGAGATTTAGCAGCAATGCAGAACTACCACATTCCTGGTAGATATTTTTTTCTTGTTACATGAGATCCATGCATGAAGCGAAAAAGAACAAATGAACATCAGGTTTACATCACCACTGATATGTGAATGATTGATCACCCATTAAATCACATACAGAGCTGGTAACAGCACACGGGGTAGTGTTAAAGTAAAATGTTTGATATTCTTTACTCTAATTAAACATGGAAATAATACGACGCAGTCTGTATTGTAAATGTTATTGCAGATTATAGACCTAAAGGAGAGGTGTTATGCCACCTTTATAGCCTCCAGTTCCTGGAGACTGTGACTTAGAGCTGCCTCAGGGCTGCCCTAAATTACACCAGTTGGTAATGACTCCCAGAGGGCCGCTATGCATCCAGTGGTTGCTGGAGTGTAAAGTACTTTGGCTATGCCAACAGCCCATCATTTCACAATGGAGGCTGAGAGCAGCTGGCATAGTGCTTGGAGAAAATCCCCAAGTAGTGGTTTAAGACGTTTTTCGAACTCTTTTTTTTGTCATGAGAGTGATATAAAATAAAGGCCAGATTTCACAAACACACAGGGGCTTTTTCTTTATTATTTAAGCATCTGTAGTCGTGAGTTGATAAACTGAGAGATGAGGGTTTCTATAGGATTTCAGGGCAGGTATCAACCCAATATTGCTTCAGCTTGGCAGCGTTCCAGCTCTCTGCCCTGGCCCTGATTCCCTGCGTGGTGCAGTGGAGCACCACTGGCTGTCAAAGGCATACTCCTGGTTTACATCTCTGTTAGTAAAAGGAGAACTGGATTCCCCCTTGCAAGAGACAGTTTTTCGATTTAGGATCATATTCCATTCTTCGGTGGGGCTGCCAAAGATAAAAGTTGAGTTTCCACATGTAAAATGTTTTTGTAAATGTATGTGTGACTCATTCAATAGCTCAGCTCATCCAAACTCAGAGAGCGATGATTTTTCTGTGTAGTGTGTGGGTGGGCCGACTATTCTTAAGCAAATCTCAAATATCAAAAAGTCTTCTTGGAAATTAGGGCATAATATCGGCACTTTAGGGGTTTTGTTTTGATGTGATGTTCAATGAAAAGCATCCTGAAGATAATAGCTGACTGCTAGCATCAGAAACTTGTAACTCACAAACTAAGCTGATGCATCCCAAAACTCATCTGTCTTTTCAAATCTCTGAGACAACAAGCCACTGCTGATGATCTTCCTAAAAGTTCTGTAAAACATAATCTATGTTCTAAAAAACATATCTATGTTCTAAAAAACATAAAGTAATTAAAGTAATTGGCAGAGATATCAGTTAGGAAACATTCAGACCCTTTGGGCAGCCACAAGTTCTGTTCTTAGATAAATTTACCAGGGAGAAGTAACTTTTCTGTTCTAGAGAGAGCTTTTTCAAAAGTCACTGAACTCCAGTATCACTGAAGAGAACAGTGATTTCATGGAGAAAATTTTCCAGATGTGAATTCATAAAGGACTCGCTCTCATAATGTGTGGAGGAAGATGAGTGTAAAGACAGAGGGCTGAGCTGTAACCGTCCGAATGGGAAGAAAAACCTAGCATTCCCTTCTCTTTTGCTGAGTTTTCTGAGCTTAATCCCTGGCTACCAGTTCTGAGTAGGGTGGCAAAAAGTCAAAAGAAGGGCTGATTGAAGAAGCTAACATTGCATCCTGTCTGCTCCCTGACCTTGCATCCTTCTGTGCACGTGAAAGAGAGATGGTCTGGCTTTTTTGTCCTCTCCCTGAAAGGCTCAAACAGTGGTGAGCACTTCTTTAGGGCCCAGTACATATCTGCTCACAGATGTACACGTGAGGAGTTCCCCAAAAAAGGCGAGGAAAGTGGATCACCACATGATAGAATAAAACATAATAAAATGGTCAGAAAAGATCATCTGGCCCACCATTCTGCCTGAAGGCAGGATTGACTTCAGCTAAGTACATTCTGATAGCCATCTGTCACTCTATTTTTTGAATTATTAAATGATTTTTATAGATGTAACACCTGTTATTATCCTCTAAGCAATCCATTCCAGTGATTAGCTATTATTTCTGCACCCTGGAATAACATTACTAGCCTAGAACTACCATAAGCCAAGTACTGGAAGTTCTTCACTTGCTATACTCACTTCTTTCTCTAGATCCTTCATGGAGTTCATAAAGAAGCCTAACTAAAATTAGGTAACTTGCACCCCCGCATATCTAAGGATCTAGGCCATGATTTCTGTTGATTTAGTGGTTTAAACTTGACAAAATTCCTTGGACAGTGAAGGATTTGTTTTTTATTTCCACTGGACCAGGAATACAATAGCTGGGGACAGGAAAGTCTTTTGTTAAAATATAAAAGTAACTGATTTTGTCTCCTATGTACTTTTAAAATTTGTCCTGAAGGCAGAAAGGGATGGATAACTATGTAATTAAAGAGAGCTAAAGGAGGGACAGTAATGAACAAATACCATTATTTTTGCCACAGTTCTCAAGGAAGCTAAGGTAGAGGTGCAGAAAATCTGTTACAGTGATGCACTTTACTTAACATGGGAGTTCATGCAGTGCAAAGAGCTTAATGTGTGCAGCTGAGCTGGGCCTAATGGGCATCAGTTGTTATCTGTGGAAATGGAGTCTGTTAGAAGGAGGCTGGCTACTATACCCGTCTGAGATGGCTAGTGGGATTTTCAACATACTAGTGACCTTTTCTTACTCATTTTGCTGAATTTTTATCCAATAAAAGCCATCATCTGCCCAACATACCCAAGTCTGTATTGTACAGTCTGAGCCCGTTGGTGAGGGTTGTGAGAAGCAGGATGGAGAGGAGGGGAATTCTACAAAGATGGAACAGGGGCTGGGGAACAAGGGGAGCTGCTGAAAGCCGGATACACTCAAGCACTCCCACATTTTTATATATATTTTTAAGTGTGCTTTTATACATGTATGTATATGCACATATACACATAGTGCATTCTATGCAGTGTTTCTCTCAGCAATGCAGAAACTGCTGTGAACAACAGGCTCTGTGCAATGCCTTGTGCTAGGAAAATTTTTAAGAAAAATATTATATACCTGTCATAAATTGATCCAGTTTCATAATAATTTTGCTTATTAATTATGTGACTTATAAAGCTTCTGGCACATGAGAAAGTTATGGGTAATTGTGAGTAACTAAATACAGAACTTCAAATAGCAGAAAAACTTATTACCTGTTAATGATGTTCCCTGCCCATTTTGATGGTCACTTACTGGTTATGTTTACTGGGGAGTCAAACTCTCCAATACTGTGTTATATAAATGTAAGTTTAACAAAAATGTTGCTAATGTTGTCATTGTGTAGTAAATTATTGCACTACAAGGTTTAAGTATGGCTAGTAAAAGTCACAAAGACCAAGTGATATTGCTCTGTAGGGCTGCTACAGCAGCGTAGTAACCTAATAGCTCTGATTTTCAGAATCCTGACAAGTTGCTAAGACTTTGATCAAACATGAAAGGAAGTGCAGTTTTGTTCCAGACCATTTAGAACAGAAGGTTTGTTTACTTTTCTTTCCTACTTTCTTTCGAAAATTCATGGGTTTCTCATCAAATAAGATCAGCTTCAGTCTTAGGTCAACGTGACATCTCGAATGGGTGTCTTTATGCAAAGACAGAATACTTTTTCAGTAAGTTAGCTCTGGTTTTAGAAAAAAGTGGGTTCTAGAGGTTGAAGGTTTACCCACAAAACTCCTATTGCAGTTTTAATGATGTAAACAAGCAGAATATCTCCAGTGGGCTGAATGCTGACAGGTGAACAGGAGAGCTGGATGCCTCCAGAAGGCAAATGGACTCTTGAGAATTAGAGAGCCCCTTCTCAAAAGCCTGAGTGCACAAGTTTCATTGGGTAGGTTGCTTTCTCCAGGAGGAAAGTCTGTGTTGAAAATGCTCGGTCCACTTTTTAAGTTCTTTGATAGGATTTTATATCTGGGTCTGATCCACAAATAAACCAGACTCATCCTGGCTCCTCTCTGACCTAGTGAGCATAGTGAGATTGGGAGACTGACCTAGTCCTTTTACAAGCAGTGGAGTTTGCATGTATCTCTTCTCATGCCAGTGTTTACAGTTGAAATCGATGAAATGTCAGTGTTAGTATTAGTGGGAGCTGTTGGGAAAGACATTTGGGAGGGATGGTGGGAAAAATTATTTTCCATTCTGAGTGAAGGAAAGCTGTTATTGTCCTGGGAGTCCTGCAAAAGCTCATTGGAAAGTGCAGTGATTTTTTGACAAATTGTAAAAAATCTTTGAGGTGGCTCTGATGCTGTAAGAGCATTTTTTCTCACACCTCACACAAAGCTTCTCGACTCCTCCTATTTTAACAATTCTAACAGTAAAAAATCATCGGATATTCTTTTGCTATTTTAAATGGCCATTGTCCCACTGTATTTAATCATTAAGGAACCAGAAGGGACACATTTCATTGAAAAATGTTCATTTGACCCTCTATAAACAGCAACTTGAAGCATTTTAACAGGCTCTTCAAACTGTTTGGACAGAAATAAAGCAGCATCTGGTTTGAAGCACGCTTTCATATTGTATTGTTTATGTTGATAGCTTAAGCTCTTTGCTGTGCATTGTTATTTATGACAATTGAATGTAGAACATTTTTTGATTCAGTGCACTGAATCCAGAGTGCTTTCATTCTACAGCATGGGAATAAAGCAATCAAAGCTGAGGTGACTTGACTGATTTCATTTAGAAGGTTGATTCCAGCAGCCTATTAGTGTTAGAGCAGAAGGGAGGGGGAAGGAAAGGATGGAGCAGGTAACTAAAGGATACAAATTAAAAGGAGTGAGAAATCTGGAAAAGAATCCAGCTGATGGTAAGTCCTGTATGAAAAATTTCCAGGAGTCACTACAGCTATGGGAAGAAATTGCAGGAATCTGACCAAACAAAAAGACAAGAATTCTATACAGACAGGATTTTTTTTTCATTTTTTTACTCTTTCTTTCTTTCTTACTATGTTTGGGTTTTATTATTGTTTGTTTGTTTGTTTGTTTGTTTGTTTTCTGGGGAACTTGCAAGAAAATATTTAAGTTTCAATCATCTTGCCCACTAAGCCAATGAAAAATACAAAACTACATATACTTAAAATATTTCCATTGTATTTTCTGTATTACTTCAATCATAAACAAATCAAATTGGGCTTGTTATAAATCTAAGATTATTCCAATGCCAAAATAACCAGAAACACATTTTTTACCACTGTTAGTTTCTGCAACGCAACATTACAATGAAAAATATAAAACCAGGGTCAAAACAGTGGTTGCACCCGTGGCAGCAGAACTGCCGCATGGCTGAGGACGTTCTTAAAAGTCTGAATAAAACACCATTTCAGCCAGACATTATCTATATATTCAGTATATCTATTTACAATCAGTAATATGTAATAGTACAACATGTATTAATCTAGATTTTAAATACATCAATACATTAATATATCTCTTAATGTTGCTCTCATGGTATTATAAAAAGTTAATGGCATGCAGTTAATGATTTTTAAACACAGTTTTAAAGCATCTATATGGTTTGAAGTAAGTGCACATGCTGTTGAGTTCTTTGTCAATCTGCTTTCTAAATAGTGTGAGGAGGATTTAAGGGACAGAAGCAGATTTATAATCTTTAATAAACATATCCAAAGCAGCTGAGGATGGCATTTATAATTATTGACTTTTCTGTTTAATTTATTCTATTGGGTATTTCTGTTTACTTCGTTAAAGTGCTGATTTTGAAGCTAGACCAGCTAGCTCAGTTTGATTTCAGAGCTATTTCCACTCTATCATCTAGTTGGTCTGAGGTCCTGTAATAGCAGAAGCTTGGCCAGCCTTAGAGTATGCTCCCAGAATATATCTGGTATTTTTTTAAAGACTTGTTACAATTCCTGACTACAGCCATGTTCAGCAATTCGATATCAGCAGTATTCGAATCAAAGGACAACAATACAATAAATGTTTCTTCTTGATGTAATGCTGTTATATATGGTAGCATCTTCTACTTGTGGTTTGACAGACCTTTTTAGTCAGGGTGAATTAAACACTGTATCCCTCCTTTGCCTGTTCTCCCTTCAAGACTTTGCCCCTGCTATTTACTTCCTCTCAGGCTGTTTTCCTTTCATTTGCCTTATTAGTAGGTAGGTCAGTAGCTGATACCACCTACTGCGAGCATCTAAAGGCTTTTCTTTTGTTGCTTTTTTTTTCCTAAAGCCTGAGAAGTTGCCACTTTCTTTAGTAATGCTACACAAAAGATATTAAAAGTCATTTAAATCTCATCTGATTGGAAAAAAAATATATACTGCACCTTCCTTTACAGGCATGTATACATCTTCCTTTATAAGCTGTAGAAGTTCCATCCCTCATCTAAGTTTCTTAGGCTGACAAAAGTAACCACAACTCTAAATGCCTTACAGAAATATGACATATTAATTAACATCTTTCCATTTTCGGAGCACTTTTCATCTGTAACTGCCTGGTGATTTTTGTCCTTCCTAAACTCAGAAAGCCCTGGAAGCTGGGGGATGTTTTACCTTGCTTGCATTGTTAAGAGACAAGGCAAAACTGGCATCCATAGAACAGATCTGCATTGCCGCCCTTGAGCATTTTTCCAAGACTGGCCAAATGCAGAAGATGGTATTGTACTTCTGGGTCATGCTCAGATGTAAAACAGTGTAAGACCATGTGTACGTATACGTGTGTACACATCACAGTAGGAATGAATAAATCATTGTAAAGAACACCAGATTCATTTCTGCATCATTATTTTGTACATTTTTTAAAATGTTTGGTATTGCATTTTATCCTCAAATACTGGAGTGATCAGGAAGGCTGTGCTTTTTTTCTTTCTTTACTTTCCAATCTAAGGTAACTAAGAGTTTTCTGATATTCTGCCTTCCTTGTCTTTAACTCTCAGCTCTCATTACATCCTTCCCTTTCAGTCAGTCAGTAGCTTTCGGAATGATCCCGCTAATGTTCTTCTTCTATGTTACATCCTTTTACCTACCAGCTACCATCTTCTCCTTTTTGGCTACAAAATCCACTGTTTATATTTGAATCTCTCTTCATCAGATGGCTTTCTTCTACTCTTAGATCCACTATGCAAATGTTACTCCATGTGTACATCCTCTGCACATTTACCTTCAGAGTTATTGCCCCTTCTATGCAATGCTCTTTAGTCATGAAGCTTGGCTCCTGTTGTACCCACTGTTTTATCTCTTTGGTATCTACTTTCTGCTAGCTGACATTGTCAAAGTGCCTGTGTTGATATAGACATATTTTCAGAGTATAATAAATAAGGTATTGAGGACTGAGTCATGAGTATTCAGGAATATATATCACATGCTTTTATTCTCTGCTATTTAAAAGGAGGTCATTGGCTCCAAAGGGTTAGTAGTATTCAATACATATTTAATGCATACTTAATAGCCATATATTGATATCTGAAGTTCATAAAGTTTCTGAACTTGAATCACTGTTTTAAAGTCTGGGGTAGGAAGTCTACAGATGATAATTACAAGACATTTGTTAGTGAGTTTGACTCCATGGACTGAACTTGCTAGTGCTGGAATCATAATGTGAACCACACATAATTCACTAAACTTATTTTGTAGAATGATTGACTGTGGCCATTTCAAGCCTGCACAACTAAATTCTTTCCTCATTCTTGCAACACAAACTCTGGAAATAAGCTTCACCATTCAGTACAGATGCCAAGTGGTGCGGGGCTTCTGGAAGACTTTCACAGTCATAAGCACCTGCCCTGGATGTCAAACATACCTAGCCAAGCAGCTGCTCTGCTGTATGGCCAAACCTTCCACAGAAAGAGCTATGAACCAGGTCCAAGTCTGCAGCACAAGGCAGTGCTCAAACAAAGCAATATACTAATTCAAAATTATGCTAGTAGGCCAAAACTGCATCTGCACAGAAAATGGAAAGAATTGATGAATACTCTGTACTGCAACACAAATCAATTCCTGTAATGGCTTGTTTACAATGCCCTGGTAACCCTGCTGTATTCTGTGCATTAGTGTTTTAGCTAATACATGCCCACAAGTGTACAAGATACACCTGGTTATTTGTTTATGAGTAAACAGTTATACATAAACATGCATGCAACTAACTTAGTTGCAGTATGGCGAACCTGAATCTCCTGCCCTGCCTAGTATCTATTTATCTATAAACACAACAGGTTCTAGGATACTCCCTTCATTTCTTACATTGACTCATCCTCTTTTTTTTTTTTTCTCATGATGCTTCTGAGACTGTATTTGCAGACTGTTTTTCCTCATACTCCACATTTCATATGAAATACTCTAAATATAAATTTTATAAAATCATTATGTTCCATTTACAAACACAGAAGTCCTATTTTCAAAATCATTTATGCAATAAATTTATGTCTTCATCTGATTCTGAAATTTTTGAGAGACTGTTATTTTGGCTTTTGGAAACTGCCTCCGGCCTCCAGAATAGTTCTCATGCAACTAAATCATTGCTGATGACTGAAACAGAGAATCCAGAATCTTAGTTTAGAGAATTTGGTTGCTAATTCTGAGCACCACTAGCTGTCTTCTCATTTAGAGTGTGGTGCTGATGCCAACAGGGGACCAGCTGTGCTTGTTAAGAACGTGAATAAGGAATCGAGCTGAAATACAGGGAATATAAAAGTTGTGCATCTGATTCGCTGCAAAAAGTTGACTGCGTGGAAAAGAAATTTAATTGGCAATACATAGTTCTCTTCTGGCATATTTGCACAAACACTAATGACTACTATCCTCTTTCTACCATTACAGCAGTAATTTGGACAATAGGTGTTGGCATTTCTTGATTTTGGAATCTCAACAACTGCTATTGCCTGGTCCTGGTCCTTGCATTGCCTTTGACATTGGAAAAAATAACAACCAGTGTATGATTAATTTTACTATCTTATAAACGTAAGGGGCAAAATCACTTAAAATTACTTCTGGATTTTCATTAATAAGCTTAATAATCTCTTAAGAAGTCTTTGGCAGGGCAACCAATAAGAACAGGGGGATTACAAGCTTTAGATTTTAATGAGAATTGGTTGTTTGTGGTATTTCTTTCTGCCACAATCCAACGTCAAAAGAATGTGTATTAAAATTTCTGTGCCTAGAATCACAAAATCAAAGTGTCGTATTTGCATTACTCATGCAGGCTTTGAATTGGACTAGTCAGATGAACAGTTTAAAATGTGCACATTTGATTTTGTTGGCCATTTTTCCCTTTGTTTATTGACAGCACAGATTTTTAGGAAGGAATTCAGTGGCCAGCTGCCCATATTAAAGAATAGTGAAAAGATCAAAGTAGTGCATATCACTACTGCAGTAGTTATTAGCATTTGTGATACCTTATTCTCATGACAGAACAGAAAGTGGCATAACATCAATCTTGTTTTGTTACAAAAAATAATAAAAAGGGGAATTGGTACAAGTACAGCTGTTTTCATTATAATCTCAAGAAAGTAATGTCATAGTCCTCTTCAGGGGCCGTAATGAAAGGACCTTTGAAGAGCTAGTGTATTCTTCTGTTAGTCACAAAGGTACTGTACGCAGTAATTCCTTTTCTTAAGAAATGGCTGTTCCGTTAGACCAACAGGAACTGATCACGAGGGTCCCACTATTGCTGAGAAGGGGTCATGTAGAGTGGAAATATGAGCTCTATAACCCTTGACCCCCTTCCCTCTTTATTTCGATTCCTTTAACAATGCATGGTTGGCAGACAAAAACAATGGAAAGTTCCAATCTCTTTTGTTTGGCTTGGGAAAAACTCAAGCCAGCTCAGTTTTGTTTTTACCTAAAAGTATGTCTGGGTTTCAATTAAAAGGAGCTACTTTAAGTTTTCTAGTCTGTGAAACTCTGAAAAAAGCCATTGTTGTCCATCCATGATCTAACCAACAATGAGATGCAGATTCTCACAGTGTGTCACCGTAAAACTACATCTAATTTCTAACTGTAGAGGCTAAGAAAGGCTGGATTGCTAGGAACCTGGATTTTTGAAAAACTGTTCACCCATTCATGTACAATTATTAAACCATTACTTTTAAAGCAGATCATTATATATTAGAAAACCAGTGTCAGGGAAATACTGGTGAAAGGAAGAACCGCAAATTACACAAGCAACTCAGGAGCATAGAAGGTGATGCCATCCCCTAGAGCCCTTACAGAAATGTTTCATGTTTTATTGTAGTGGGAAGTTTGATTATTTGAACGTTAAAAGTAGTTGATTCAGATCTCCTAAAGAATTACAACTTGAATTCATTGTATAAATTAAGATTAGTGGCACATATTTCTGATCTGCTCAGATTTTTATGCACAAATCCACTCATTTTGCAGGTCTAGACTCATTTAGAGATATGTTTGGCTTTGCAATTTCTCATATTTAAGGTTTTGTAAAAAAATCAGTCTTTTAACACCATAGTACAACAGCACAGTGCCTACTTGATAACAAATCCAGCCAGGTTTGTGACACTGATTTCTCTTTCTCTTTCTCTGTCTCCTCACTGTCAACTGGTAAAGAATTGGTTCCTGCTAGCTTGCTACAAGTCTCTCTGTTAGAAGGAGCCTTGCATGACATAGCAAAATCCAGCTATCAGTAGTTTCCAGTGTAAAATCTACAGTAAAAACACATCCTTTATATCACCCACAAAGAATTGTATTAGCTGTCACAAATTTGTCCAACAGAATCATATGATGGGTGTTGCTGAACAGAGGGAAGACAGAACTGAAATCCTCATCCTATTGAAACAAGCATATATTTAATAAGGTCAGCAGGTTCATCTTTGGTCCATTTGGATGTTTATAATTTACAGCTTTGGATCAGACCCCAAGTAAATGAGCTATATAAGCAGTACCCTTCCTAAATAGAGGTCTTCCTAACGTTAAAGGCCCTTCATATGAGCAGCTGAAGTGTCCTATTTTGGATATAGCACACTCAACTAAACTACCAAACAGTAGAGAAGAGACAGTTGCAGGATGTACAATTACAGTTTTTGAAGTGCTATGACCAAAAATTCTGAAATATTTCACGTTCTATTCTTATATTTCCAAGAACTGTATTTACCAGGTACTCCCATTTCACTCAATAAGAACAGATAAACAAAATGACTTGTTTCCTAATTTTAGATTATAATTGGTTGCTCTTCTTTTAATTTATTTTATTTTTTAATTATGTCCTTTCTGGAAAGTTTATTTTTGCCTTGTATCATTACTTAACACTAAAATAAATGATTCTTATAGATCAAAGCAGTTCTTAACATTTAGTTTACAATATCATAGCATACTTGCGATGGGGCCTCAGTTACATTGATAGAAAAGTATTAGCAAGAGACAGCTCTAATGAAGAAGTCACAAAAAAAGAAAGCTCTGTGAGTAAACTGCAAAATGTCTCTTTTCTTATCACCACCTCTGTTAGAACTTTGCTACCAGAGTACAAATAATTAAGAGTCATACAATTAAAGAGAAATATTTGCAAGAAGAATTATTAAACAAAGGATTGGTAGGAGCTGTCTCAGCCACAATACCAGCCTGACGTGATAGGGATGACACAGTCAGACCAAAACTAGAGACCTTTCTACGTTCTTGCTGAATAGAGAAGGCAGATATGCGACTGTTCATTGCCAACCACTTGACCGGCTACAAGAATAAAAGACATCTTCTCATTAAATATAGAGCAAAATGAAAGAGAAGGTGATACGATCCACCTTCTCTGTGGATGCCTAAGGGAAACTTTTGTTATTTTTTCCCCACAACAAGGATATCCAGAAGCAAAATGTACCACAAACACTCAAATTTCCATGGTCCATGTCCAGGTGGGTACCATCTAGGAGTTATGTAATTTATAATATAAAACTTTGAAGATTATCCTCTTATTGACACCCAGTGATCTGATCTAAGTTTGTATATTTTTATATCCTTCTTCTAAGTTCTCTTTATTCCCTTTTCTCCACCTTTTTTTTAATTATTTTTATTATTTTTTTGCCTTTGTTTATAAGTTAAAGAGACTGTGGACCAAATTTTGCTTCTAGATGTGCGTATGGGTTTCACTGACTTTCATGAAAACTGTGTGTATGCCTCTCAAGTCAGAATTCAGCCTGGTGTATGGTTTTGATTCATTCTGTCTTCCTTTAATGTTCAAAATCTTTAAGATTATTTGGATATAATACATGAAAGGGAAGACAATATCTGAAAAAGGGCAGAGAACAATTATTCTCTGTTTCAAGGGTGAACTGCCTTAAGTGAGCAGAAATCAGTCACAGGAGGCTACTTGCTTCACTTATTTTTTCTAACTGCTCTAGGCAAATAAAGATTAAGCCATTCTTTTATCAGGCAGGCCCTCTCGCCAGTATAAAGACATAATCAATCTAAACCGAAAGCAACCAGGAAATGTACAGAGGGTTTTTGGCCAGGGATAGGTTGTATAATGACATAAAAGTGTAGGAATAATTTTAGTTTAGATTTTACTCCAGTATATGTAATAGACATAGAGGTAAAAGATGCTGAAATTAGATTTCAAAGTTTAATAATTGCTGAACTGATGATAAAGGAGTGTTGTATGGCATCTGTATAACACTGTCTTCACAAAATCATATATAGAGAAATTAATTGCGGAAAGCTTCAATATCTAATGTGCAAGGTCAGCTTAGCTTTCCAATGTGAGATCAAATCAGAGAGATAAAAATAATTTACTTCATTTTACACTGAACCATTGCAACTCTTAATGAAATTTAATCCTACTTCACCTCCTTTGGAAATCTCAACAAAGTTATGGTTGAGAGAGAAGGCAAAAAGTTCAGGTACCCTGGGATGTCAGGAGGGATTAAAAAGACTAAATCTTTATTTTCAATCACATCTATACAAAAGCTTGTGATTTTGATAATAAGAAGAATGTTTTATCCTACATAATTTTCTGTAAAACCAAAATTTAACTTCTGAGCTACTTCCAAGACCAACTCAAAATCATATTCATCCCAGTTTGCTCATAATAGAAATGACAAAAATAAAACCTTTTTCAGAGCTCAGGAAAAAGTATGATTCTGCTCACCCTCTGATGATCAGAATAAAAAGGAACAAAGACTCAAACTACCCATAGTCTGAGTTTAAAAAGAGAAAGATGTGGCTTTTCTGCCCCTCTCCTGGTACTTTTTATGGTTAGGAAAGTTTTGCTGAATCTTAGGTGTGTTCATTTCTGAAACTGGGGCATTGAACCAGGAATGCTCCCTGGTAAAAGATTTTATTTACACCTTAAAAAGCCTTACGAGTTTTGCTGATCACTTCATTGTTAGAGCAAGGAGAGCTACTAGCAAGGATGGCATTGAATACAGCAGACACTGTACTGGATAAATCTTTGGGTAAGTAGCACTGCATATATGCACTCGTGGATTTTACACATGTAAGGTCATTTCAGTGACATATCTTACAGCTTTTGATGGTGGGTTAGAGTAGGCTTTGTAATTAATGTCTAAAATGAATTGAATTTTTAAGTACACCTGATAAAATGGAGGGACAAGGACAGTGCTCAGGAACACTACTTGCAATTTTTTCAGTTCTGCTAATAAAAGTCAATGATTTCTTGGAGCTTTGAAGTGTTGCTTAGGGCTGCAGAGGGCTTCCAGATAGGCCTGGAGAAGCTCCAGGGAGACCTCTTTAAAGGCAGCATGCAGCTAGGAGTTGGAGCCCTTGTTCCTGTCTTGTTACAGTGGAGAATTTCCTCCTGAAACTGGGGATAGTCCCCAGAAGCTGTGTCAACTGCAGAAACTTTGCTGATGGATAAGTAGCACTCCACAGCAGCTGCTTTGTCTGGAGGCTATGTACAAGCTTCCCTGGGTCCAGAGGTCCTCCTGCTAAACCCTGTCTGTGTATTCCCATATATCTGCTTTTGTATGAAAATGAATTATTTCACAATAACCATTGAGCTCGGTCTAAAATACTCAGCATTGCAAATAATGCACAGCATCTCAAACGTCAACAGATTCCCGTTCACATCCTTCCATTTTTAATTGCGTGGTCTCATTTTTCTTGTCTCAGCTCTGATGCTGAACTTCCACTGTGTTATTAAACTTTGTAAACATTGAATTGCTCCTGTTTTGAGTTGATGTTCCTGTTAAACTCATAGCTAGAGCTTTGCATTTAACTCCTCCTGTGTGTAGTTTTAATTTTGATGTGTGCTGTAAGCCTGCTACTAACACCAAGACACAGCCAAATGACCTTGCCTTTTCTCCTGTAATAAGAGATTACAGTGCAGATTTTTCCTGGTGGAACGCACTGCAAACTTCAGCATTCTGTAACAAGAGCATCCAAAGATAAAGAAATCAGTGAACTGAAACACTGCTAAGGGTAAGATAATTTTTCATTGAAAAAGACTAGCGTTCAGCAGTCTGCATTTTCTAGCAAGCTGGTGTCTTTTGAAATCAATTATTGCATTTTGTTCGTGCAGCAGACGAAGATGGTAAATTAGTTCAATTACAGATGAGAACTCAGAGCCCACTGGAAGTTGATTTGTTTGTCAGCATCCAGGATCTTACAGCATGAAGCACATCTGTCCCAGCCGTGCTCTGTCACGGGGAAAGGAGCACAAGGATGCCTACGTGTCAGTTTGCTAGCCTGAAAAATGCCCTTTCCTTCTGAATGGCTCCCACTTTGCTTGCCTCAATCTTCTACAATTACTTCAAATTTCAAACATTTACAGACAAATTGGCAATACGCAAAGCTGTGACATTCCAGAGACAATGCTCACTGACAGCAAGAGATTCACATCTCATATGCTTCAAAACTCAGCAAGAAAAGGAATGAGAGAAAAGAGGCTGGCAACCCAGGATGAAGAAAAATGGCAGCTTTATCTTTATACTTACTTGTCAACTGTATTTCCCCTGATTGTGGAAGATGGGGGACCCCCTTCTTCATATTATTCCATTAAGACTGAAGGAAGCACGAGCAGCCCAGTACTGTGCTATAGTGGGAAAGTGCTACTTATTGTGGACTGTCCAGATATGCTTCAAGAAAAGAACTGTTGTGAGTAGAAATGGAAGAATAAAGGGCAGCTGGAAAGGAGGGTCTTTGCACCTTAGCTGCACTTTTAGAAATTGAAAAGGTAACTGTAGAAACACCGAGTGCTTGCAATCTTTGACACTCTCATTATTAGGAGGTTTTTAAATTTTATTCATGTGGCTCATATTCAACCTGACAAGTCATGTAGCGATTAAAAATTGGAATGCTGCAACAACAGTGTTAGAATTAGGATCAGTGACTGGTTTAACTCTCCCTGACAAGGAAAGCCTGGCAAATGACTCGGTTCCAGCCAGTAGGGAATCTTCAGGCTCACTGCGCACTACCAATGTGTCCTGACAAGCTTCGTCAAGACAGCCAATGTGGGCTTAGCAGATGCCTTCAGAAAGTTTCCTCTTCTTGCCTTTCTTGCTTCTGTGTAGTTTGTCTCTGGACTGTGCAGAAAGTGTTAGGATAGGCTTAATGTAAGATGCATTTTTTGAGACCTTGCATAAAGCCTGGAGGTAAGCAATTGAGGTTCAGGATGCACTTTTCCCTCCTCAATTTTCAGAAAAGAGTTCTTTCAATGATTCAAAATTAAAGATAGGAGGTTTCAGAGTACAGGATCTTCCGTGAAGAAACATTATGAGGAGCTGCTAGAAGGAATTACTATGGTGCAATTACATGATCACCAAGGACTGAAATTTCCATTAAAGCATGTGGGCTCTACTATGGGTGTTACAGCATTCAGACAGCCTCAGATATGTTCAGATAATGATTTAGGCTCCCCTGGTATCTTTCTCTCTCTTTCTTTCTAATAACATGCTGCCCTTTCTGCAGTACAATTGCAGGACAGATGTCTTTGACTGATGTGTTTGAAACATGGGTGGCTTAATATCTATGTTCTAATAATGACTGATTTTTGGTATCCTGGGAGAACATCTCTCTTGGCACTTAAGACATAAAAAACATGTGACAATATGAAATAAACAAGGTCTACAGGTGGTAGAATTAGCACTCAATCTGTCATCCTACATGCGAGGCAGGGCCTTAGACACAAAAGGATATATAAAAAAAAGTCTTCTGATGTAAGAAGGCTAAAAGTTTGAGTTCATTAAGAAGAAACTTAAATGAAAACCTTACTCCCCCTTCTTCAGAAGTCATCACAATTTCCATGTGTGTACAGCAAGTGGCATTTCCCTGGGCAAAAGAGCAGGAATGGGAATAGAGATCGGAAGGCCACAGTGGAGACCTTCCATCCCCCATGTGATATGGGGCTGGATTCCATCAGCAGCTCCTCTGTGGGCAGTCTGCAGCATCAGTTTTAGCAAGTGGGCTGATTACTGACTACTTCTGTTGTCTTTGCCTCATGCAAAGGTTGCAAGGGTTCGGTCTAGCTTTCAGGTTAACAAATTCCTAACCCCTCTGTGGCCCTTGGGACAAGAGTACTTCCATACCATGTTAGCATCTCAGGTTGCCTGTAGATTTTTAGCCCAGTACAGCACTAGCAATAGCAATGGCCCTGATGGCTAGAATATCTGAGTGAGAGAAAATGTGTTTTACTGAGGAAAAAAAAAAATACAATGTTTGACTTTTATAAATTCGGTTTACTCACCTTACAGAATTTGCTTACAGACAAGAAAATCTAAAATTTTAGTGAAAGACTTCCGAGTCCATACTCAGTAAAACTCAAGTGCCATTTCAGTACAGATTTTAAATATACAATTCCAGATACAATCTGTCCCTGATAAAATATTATTGTGTGCTGGCAGAAGAGATACTAATCAGCTCTTGATTAATATTCATTGTATACATATATGTATTCAGGAAATTAAAAGGTATTTTCAGTCAGAGAGCATAAGCACAAAAGACATTCCTAGATAAACTGAACATGTGGTGGTCAAGGCAATCTCTTGAATTCTGAGTTAGTGCAAGGCCAGCCACTTCATTTTTTCATTCACCCTGGAGGATTAAGAAAAACTGAGCTGATAGAATCTTGTGATCCCACCCACTTTGGGTGCATGTTTTCTAATTAAAATGGAAATTTGATCAATTATCAAAACACGCTGGCTGATAGAGATGTGCCGTTCATCATCTGTGCAATCCTACATCTGCCTTGGAAGCAAGAGTGTTTTTAGGTTCTGCAATAATTTAGACATTAAAAATACCATGATTATTATTATATTCACTTCTAAGACAGTCATCATTTGTATCTGAAATGAGCCAAACCAAGCCACTGTCTCATCCTCCACCAAGATCTCTCCAAATTAGCTAACACATAAATGTATAGAGAGAATTGCATACATGGACAGAGATATATATCTGACATTAACAAAGATATCACTAACATTTGTAAAGGCTAATCATTTCATAGAACTATTTGCAGAATTATGTACTTCTCTGTGAAGTCTCAATGACCATTAAAGTGAATGGAAAATTCTCTACAGTGCTTTCATTAGGAAACACGAATCCACATGAATAACACTCACTCATGGGGAGTTGTGCATATTCCAATTGGTTCTTGATGCATTCTGAGCATATAACAGAGCCCTTGCACACATTTATCAAAGCTGATTGAGTAAGAAGCACTGGGCAAATAAAAAAAAATCACCAATAATGTAGGTAAGAGCTTGTGCTAGTGTGATAAGCCACAGCTCTTCTGCCATAGGCACTTCCCCATAACCCTGTTTGTCAAAGACCTGGGTGGGTCCCAGGAGGCAGTGAGTGGGCACCAGGGAGGACTGCAAGTGATTCAGATACACGTTAGGAAGGCAGAGTCCAGAAAATGGCTGCTGCTGAAGCAGTGGAAGGGGAGAAAGTTCAAACCATGGACTGAAGAAGAATGCTTATTGAAACACTTTCAGACAAATCATAATGTAACAGCTGGGGAGAATGCAGTGTCCACCATTGCTGAATCTGAGAGAACAAGAGCACATGAAGTGGCTGCTGTGTCCTAATCCTTCTTGGATTGGTTATATGAAGCCACATAAAAAAACTCTCAGTGTTCATATGCATCAACAGCTCAAATGGCAAAGGCCAGTCCTAACGCGCTAAGAAAGCAGAATGGGGAAAATCACTGATAATTTGCTGCCTTCTGTCACAGGAATCCACTGGTTCCCACCAGTTAGGCCCTGGCAGCTCAGCATATCAAAAATGTTTGCTGTCTAGAAAACTGAGGAGAGACACAGCCTGCAATGAAACAACTATATGCCTCAAAAGCTCCACAAATACAGGACACAACACGTAAAATCAATTTTCTTCCTATTCATAGGTTCATTAGGTTGGAAAGGACCTACAAGATCATCTAGTCCAACCATCCTCCTATCACCATCCCTACCCACTGAACTACTAAATCAAATCCCTTAGCACCTCATCTAAACGCTTCTTGAACAGCGCTAGGGATGGTGCCTCCACCACCTCTCTAGGCAGGCCATTCCAGTGTCTGACCACTCTTTCAGAGAAAAAATGTTTCCTCAGGTCTAATCTAAATCTTCCCCGGCGCAACTTGTGGCCATTCCCTCTCGTCCTGTCGTTATTTATCAGGGAGAAGAGGCCCAGCCCCTCCTCACCACAACCCCCCTTCAGGAAGTGGTAGAGTGCAATAAGGTCTCCTCTGAGCCTCCTCTTCTCCAGACTGAACAATCCCAGCTCCCTCAGCCGCTCCTCATAAGACTTGTGCTCCAGGCCCCTCACCAGTTTTGTTGCCCTTCTCTGAACACGCTCCAGGGCCTCAATGTCCTTCTTGTAGTGAGGGGCCCAAAACTGAACACAGTACTCGAGGTGCGGCCGTACCAGAGCTGAGTACAGGGGGATGATCACCTCCCTGCTCCTGCTGGCTACACTATTTCTAATACAGGCCAGGATGCTGTTATTATTGTGCACTGTCTAAGGATTCCCCTCAAGTGAAAATTTTGTGGAAGGTGAAAAGAGAAGCATCAGAAGGCTTAGTACAAATGTCCTGTCCTGTCCTCTTTCTTGCCTATGCTTACGTAGACTGTAGCAAGCAAACAAGTGCTGTTGCAAGGCACGGGTGTGTGCAAATCTCCAAGTCAAGACTATACTACAGTGGGCCAAGATCTCTGCCAAAAGCAATGAGAATAGGATTATCTGGACTCAGACAAAATGCAAAACAGCCTGGCTTGCTGGTTTACAGTAAGAAGGCTGAGGTATAGGACATTTTTTCACATTTTGTTTAGCACAGTTCTCACTACTACTTCTATAAAGTTTGACCTTAGGAAGTAGCTATAAGTCTTAAAAGTCCAGCCCTATGGCTTCTGTCTCAGAAGCGAGTAGAAAAGTTGTCCATGAAGGTGTGTTAGTGAAATGTTTTTTTTTGTTGCCACTGCTCCAAATATTTCTAAAAATGATAAAGGTCATTTAAACACTTGTGGTTCAGACCTAAGTGGTAATACTAACACTGCATTTACTTGCTTTGCAGGGCATAGATGTGCATTAGGGCCCAAAATCTGCCTAGGACCACCTGCTGCAAAGGCTATTATATTATTTAAGGTGAAGAGAACAAGAAAATGTGAGTGACCAGACTAGACACCCATTTCATTTTTTGTTCCAAAAACCATGCTGAGATCATTATAACACTGTGTCCCATTGTAAAAACACTGTTATTTGGTATTGTTTCTGGTTCTTGTCTGTCTGTGGGTGAGCAAGAGAGCTAACATAATCTTGTTTCTTTGCAAATTATAGTGCATTTATTCTTATTTCATATGGAGATGTGTTCCAAAGTTTAACTTATTTAGGATAAATTATTTATCAGTCTGTGCGAGCAGACTAGGAATGAAAGGAGAAATCATCTCACTCTGATCTTCCCCACCACCACCACTACCACACACACCTTTTGTTAGTCCTTTGTCAAGGTTGAATTTGGTGGGGAAGAAAAATCTTGATTGGCCACCAACTTTGGGAGTTGAATTGTAAATGGTAAAATTATGACTGTCTTGATCTCAAACTAGGAGTATAAGTAACATTTTATATTTTTCTCTCACTTGGAAGAAAGGATTATATCATTCCTTAGGCAATAACTCGGGATTTGTTGTTGTTTGGTTTTTTTTAAATATCAGTTTGAATCTCCAGGATTAACAGGAACATGTCTGAAAGAAACCTTAAATTACATTGTTTATTTTTTGATAATTCAAAGATTATTTTTCTATCTGACAGTAACCAATAAAGAAAGAGTTAAATAAAACTTTAGAAGGTATTTTAGTCATAACAGTAATCTCTTTATATATCAGTGGGTCAATAGTTCAGTAAAAGAAGGAACTATAACTTGAATAGACACTAATTAAAAGAATCAATTCTTATCCTACTACATATGTCCAGTCATATTAACACATTTCTAGATTTCTTACTCAGTGGACTAGTCAAGATTAAAGGATTTGCTAATATGGATGAACTGAGTATGCTTCCAAACTGACTGAGCAGATTTGTGAACAAATTAGTTCATTTAAAATTGACAGTGAAAGATTGATTTTGCACAGAATGAGTTACCTAAGGTATTCATCATTTCCTCTGCTTCCATGCACAAGACAGAGATCTGCTTCTTTTTCTTTCTGATTGTAATAGGACTGCTTACTGAGCACCTTTATTTTACAGCCATGATTGCAGCCTGTCATTCTTTTAATTTAGACATATTTTAGCCTCCACAGACTTTCAGAAATAACTTCCTTAAAAGCCTTAGTCTAATGACTCATTACATGAGTTGCTCAATTCAACCACAGTACTTCAAATTATAATGCAAGGGGAAAAATTGCTAATTACACAGAAAAAGATCCAATTACTCCTGAGACCATTTGATTCATTATTCAGATTGTTTTGGGGGTGGGGATGGGAGGGAGGGTGTCTCTAAACATGAGGTTATGTATCAATGCATTGTGAATGGCACTTAGATGTCAGATTTGACATCAGTTATCATCATTCAGTGGTACCCAACATCTCTGTATTTTCCATTACCAATCAAATAAGAGTTTCCAAGACTGATTCATACATATGTACCAATGGCCCAGTCTTCATTTTTTGCTATTAAATGACATTAATTGAAAGATATAACCAATCCCTTCCTAATGCTACTACATGACAAGTGACTCTGGCATTGCCAGGGGAATATATGTGACCACAAATGCAAAAGGAAGTGACCTACAAGTAACAAAACTTCAGAGGAAAGAGTTTCTCCAATGATTAAATGTGCTTCATGCCCGATTCCCTGCCAGTCTGGAGCTAGGGAGCATCCTGATATTTAGCTTGGAACTTGCCTGCACCCGGGTTCCTCCCATGGTGAAATGTGACATCTGCAGTTGGGTAGCAGTTGAAATCAAAGGAAATGATGCACCTGTAATTGTTGGCCTCTTCTGAACCAAAATTGCTGAGATTCAGACACAGCCATAAAACCTTTTGGACTCTTTCAAGACAGATCACATCCAAACTAAACTTGGCTTTTGTTCATGGTGCATTCAGTATTCCCTGAACAGTACTAATGTCTCCTTCAACCTGGATCATGTTTCAGGGTAGAGAGGAATCTGAAGTCAGTTAACTACATTCTGTTTCCAGTCTGACAATTCTAGTAACTAAATAATCAAAAATTTTCCATGTATGTGTGCTTTCAAATTACTTTGCCCAGATGAGAAATGAGATCAAATTTTGGTTCAAAGAAGCATGGTTTAATGTCATTGTCTGAGTGCATTTATGCCAAAATTAACAAGATTGTAACGTAGGAAAGTTGATAAAATTCTGCTGGCAGACTATTGTTTGCAACTATACTGATGTGAAATGGAACTATTATAAGAGCTCTCAGAGATAATAGTTCTTTCGAAACCTTCTGCACTGCTCAGTCATGGCTCCATTTTTCCTAGGGCTTTGCTAACTCATTCAGTACCCTGCAATTGTTCCCTGAAACGTGTGTTCTTCCATAACCATTACTCTTCTGCAGTATATCCAGTTTAGTTATCATTAAACCCATCTCATCTATGATGTGTGAGCCAACTATTCCTATTTTTTTTTTCAAAGTGTCACTTTCTACTACACACTTTCATTTTATACGTCACTGTAATCACTTCACTTTCTCTCTTCCCTTCATGTTTCTTACTTCCTACTTCATTTCCCTTCCTTAATCTAAATGCCTCAGTATTATCTGCTGTTTTGGATTGTACTACAGCACACCTTTCATTTGCTCAAATTTTGTGGAATTTCTCCTGCCAGGGATGTTACATTACTTAGGATGAATTATGCAAAAGCAATAAAATGCAAAATATGTAGATGGCACACGATTGTTATCTTGCTATTAAAGTGAAGCAGTAACAGAATTTGTAATGTATATGAACAACTTGTTCATATTTTTAATGTAGAAGAGGTTAAGATTAAAAGAATCTTCGGACTTTTCAAGATGTAATAAAGACTCTCTCCACTTCCAGTGATTTGTCTTTCACAGTTCAATTCTGCCATTTCACAAGTTTGCTGGCTCTAGGGTTATGTGCCCTGGCAAATAGTTGTCTGTCACCTGTTAATGTATTTCCTCACTTATCTGATTGACAAAATCCCTGCCTTGGTCATTGATTTGCGCAGATACACATGAATGTCTGATGAATTCAATCAGAGACCTTCAACACTTTTAGCTAGTTTATTCTGCAGGGGTTTATTTTGAGAAGTAATCCATAGCTGTTGCCAAATATTTGTATGTGTCAGGATCAACAGTGAGAAAATAAATATCACAATTAATTTGTACAGTTCTTATTGTGATGACCCTGCCATGGTGCCCTCCATTTTATAAGCCACCAGCCAAATCTGAGATAGATAACAAGCAAGTTTGCCAGGAAGGTGTGCATTCTGTGGATGCAGCAGCACCACAGGAGCCACATGAGTGTCCATGATCAAGTCAGTTTAAGAAGACGAACCCATCTGCATACCCACCCCTGCAGGAATAAAAAAACAACATGGGTTTTATTAGCCCAGGGGGTTTTATATTGCACCTGGACGGGGAGTAGTCAGTAGGCAGCAGCATACTTCTGTGCCTCTGTCATGGAGGCAGTTCCGCCCTCGCCTTGCATGATGGACAGCTCGGACAGGCTGAGCAGAGCTCACATTCCTTAGGTTTCAGCTCTGAAATGAAGGTCAGTGCTGGAGAGCAGAGCCGCGGGCTAAGGAAGGACAGGAAAAAGGGGAGAATCCCCCAGAGAGCCCTCATGCCTCCTGTGTGCTGTATTTCTTTTTAAAATATGCCTACCTTCTATGCTAAGAAAGGAAGCCCAATAAATTAAGCTAACATTTCTGCGTCTGCCTCAGACTGATTTTCTGTATTATCTTTCATTCAGATCATCTGTCTGAGAATACAACATGCCAATCTGTGGGACTAGCAACAGCTCAAACCAATTTATACACTAGTCGATGCCATCCCTAAAGTATTGCAGACATCAAATGCTCCCCCTTCTAACTCATTACGTTGCTCAGGAAGCCTCACATCATGCACAGCAATATAAGAGCCTGGTAACTTCTGCCAAAATAGCAATCCTCTTGGCACATCATTTACTTTGAATTATTCTGTCTAGGGAATGATTCACGGATTCCTTTAGGATCCTCAAAGCCCTTGTTTTCCTGGCTGAGCTCAGTCTGGGCCTGCTCTAACCTGGGTCAGCTCTGCCTCTTGGTCATTAGCCCCAAACTGGGCAGCTTTCATCTAGCCATAGCCAAGTCATATGGCAACGAGCTTGAGTAATAGAGCTACACCAGGAAAACAGCACTGTACACCAGCCAGGATTTGCCTGTCTGAAATTATTGTAATCAAAACGAAAACCCATGTAACTTCAAAGGAATTACCACTTTTCTGCCTTCCAGCCTGAATTATTTTCTTTTGTTCCATTTTTCTCCGGTCAGAATCATCAAGAGCTTCTTCTGTTCTCTTCAGGTCCTGCAGCTTTTATGTTAAAGAAACTTCCCACCTCAGTCAAAGAGATGAAACAGGTCCTAACCTAAGCCCATGGATAACAGATTTGCTAAACCTGGAACAATAGGAGAGTAAGGTGTTGGAGTAAAAATCAAGCCAGATTTTATGAGAAGAACAAGAAGAACAAAACCAGAAAGATTAGCTTGTTTGTTTGTCTTCTATTTAGTATTATTTATTTTTTATTCTCCTGAAGTCGAAGGACTAATAGCGAGAGTATTAACTGAAGCCAAACCTAGTGTGAAAGCAGCTGCTTTCCAAGCCTTCCCAGGCAGCAATGACGCCAACTCTTCACTGAGCAGCTCTGGGTTAACCACACTTTTCTGTTTGGGGCCCCTTTTCAGCAGCACAAGCCAGTTATGAGGAACTGAAAGATGGCTTTGTGATTTATAGGAATAATCAGAAATAGCATGACCAAGGTTGTCAAACATATTTTCTCCAGTAGCACAGGCAAGAATGAACTGTGCTAAAGAATGAACACAGTGAGAAGATGAAAGAAGGATATTTCCAAATTTCACCATTTTTGTCAGAATTTACCAAAAAATTCAGCCCGAAAGTGGGACTTTGTGATTAAGTCTTATGGATTTCATGCTAGCCATGAAACAGTGATGTCTGAAGTTATGATCAGGGATCCTCTCTGGAATAAAGGAAGGTGATGAGTGTTGCTGTGAGAACGGTGAGTCAACGCCATGAGTCTGTTGTAGTAGGTGTGGCTGGGACATCGGGATGTTACGCGACAGGACCTCCCCAGCTCTGAGATTGATTAATGACGCATGCTTAGGGGCGTAGACGATGATAGATATATGTATATAAGGAGCTGCCGTGCCTTATTAAACACCATTTTCTACTTCTCCATATTGGTGTCTGTGTGGAAGTGACCCTAGCATGGAAAATCGCTAGCCCTCACCGGTCCAATCTCCAAGAACAGAGTCAACATATGGTGCCCCGTGTGAGGAACGAGCTCACGACCTTCAGATTATGAGACTGAAAAGTGAGTCCAGAGAAAGGAACTTGTGCTTAGCAAGGACTAAGAACTGCTATTTTTTTCTAGCTAGAAAATGAATCTGATTAGAAATATAGTCTCTAAAACTGCCATTATTGGGCTTTCTATTTTCCACTACATCAGTAATGGGTTTTTTAAAACACATAGATGCCCTTGATTAAGTTTGATTTATGTCTGGATAGGTACAAAGAGCTTGATTCAGAGATTGCTTCTGAAAATATATAGGAATGGCACTCAAATCTTCTGAGTAAGCCAGCCCATCAGAGGAACCTCCTGCTCTATTCCAAGAAGAATATTTGCTAAAACCTCACTTAGATGTCCCAGCCTAGCAGAAGTTTGCTGTGCATACCAGACACTTAAAGTGTTTTCTCTAATAATAAATAGGCAAATATTTGAGTTACTGCTACCTCCAAATACTTCTGGGAAATTCATCTGCTATTTTCAAAACATACAAACTGCTTTTATAGGAAAAAAAGAGCAAGGCCATTTCAGGTATAAATACTCTCCTACATTCTGATGTTTGGAAAAAAGTACTAAGCCACAAAGCCATCTAGACAGCTATGTGATGTTATATGGTAGCAATTTGCCCTAAAAATATGATCTATTTTGAATGTTATTAGATTAACCCTTTATAAAGATAGTACAGGTATGGATACCAACACATAGTCTCTTTTTGAACCATTCACCACTTTAGAGTATCTCAAGACTGATCCACTTCATTTAATTTTAAGACAAATTCCATCATTTTTAAAAAGAAAAATTATGATAGTATAATCTTTTCTCATATATGTATATGTACTTGACTGACAAAAGATAGGTTTTCGCCAGCTGATGCTTCAACATTCACTTTAAAATCTATTGCAGTTAAGTGTGAAAAAAAAACCACCTCTGTGCATCTGTTGGATGTTGTTGCTCATGAACTGTAAGTTACAAAGGATACCATGCCGTGTGGGCTATACAGCAGGGATAAAACCTCTGATATGGATTTTCGTAAATTCAGCATCAAATTATTGGACTATAAATATGCAATACACAGATTATTGTACTCATTTTTTCCTTCAATGAGGCTTTTTACATGTCAAGCAATCTCATCTAAAAATTTGGCTCAGTCCTGATCCTTTAAAATTCCAACAGCTTTCATACATTAGCATTTTCATACTTTCTATTTATCACTATGCTTAGAATTGTTGCAGTGTGATAGAAGGAATTATTTTTGAAGACATAAGTAAGCCTGTTATCCACATGAATAAGGAAGATAATATGGTGAATCTCTCTGAAATGCACAGCCTTAGTATACAATCAGTGTATTTCTTTCATGTTTATTCCTTTGTCACATATTCATTTGAGAGGGTTCCACAACATGCTCAGTACATGCCATGAATTGGTTTGCCACACGTTTATCCTTTCAACACATTTTATTTCACTGGTAAGGCAATCATTACATTTTGGCAGATTTTTATGCATTTAATAGCTTCGTTCTCTTATCAGATATTCATTTAATTGGATTTCGGACTGGTTTCATATAGGATTTGGGTAAATGGAAGCATAGGTTGCAACCTATGTGTTCCTTCATAGAAATTCATGTAAGTTACATCAACTGCTATTTTAATATACAATTACTGCTGTGTAATTTATCTGTTCGAGTGTTGCTTTTGACAACAGGACCAGTTTAGGGTATTAGTGTCCCCGTTACTGGAGTATGCAGACAGTAGGCTACAAAGGCAGTAGACTACCTACCTCAGCAAAGTTAAGCAAAACAGTTAACAGAATCTTATTAAACTTATTTAATCATCTGTTGGTCCTTGAATCTTTTAAGTGGAAGGTGCTTAGCCCTTGGAGTTTTGGAGTATCACTCTTTGCAGTGTCAATTGCATCCTTTAACTCCCCTATTACCAGGAATAGAAATACGCCAAATTCCACCTTCAATGACACTCATACATCTCTGCTGTCTTCTGTTAATACTTAGGATGGGGAATAGCTTTTTCATGTTTGCTCTTTGCATTCCCCCTCGACTCCCTACCCCTGGCAGAATATCTGTGCAGAGTTTTTTAAAACTGATTTGATTTTGTTTGGGTTATTTGCTGCTGCTTTTTATTTATTTTTTAATGAAGTTTTTATGAAATCCTATATTGTACATTTTTCTGCTTGTTGCAATTCTAAGCACATTTATTATTAAAGTTGGAATAAGTTAATAATGAAAAAAAGACAAGCGGGAGATCTTGCATTTAAGATATTCAACTTGCATGACTATCGTAAGGTACAAGACATTCACACATACATAGATGAAAGCAGTACCAACAGACTGCATGTAGTAGAACACTATTTTTACATTTTTCATTTCAGAAATCAATTTCTGAATGACTCTTAGTATATCTCTTTTGTAAGCCAAGATTTAAGCATATGGAAAGGTGATTCACTACAATTAAAATCCTGTGAAAACTGAGATTTTCTCTTCTTCTTTGGTGTTACACAAATGTAACTGAGGACAGAATTTGGCCTTCTGTGTCAAAGAAGGATTAGGCCTTCCATGGTTTTGGTACTGATTAAAATCATCATTGTTTAGCTGTACAATATATTTATGAAGGAAAAAAAAAAAAGAAAACATGAAAGAAAAGAATATATTTCCAACATTAGGAAATCGAGGCAAATAAAAAGGTTAAAGAAAACTATTTCATAAAATGGCATGTAAGCATGTGGAATACGTTACCAAAGACAAGAGAGGTAACTTAGAACATATGTTTATGAATCAGTATGTTCAAAAGAGAACAAGACGAGTTTCTAGACAAAGAGAGAATAGAGTGTGAGGAATGCAGGAAATTAGAGATGGAAAAAAAAATTAAAAAAAAAATTAAAAAAGCAGAAAGGTCAGTTTTGTGAGGATTAGTATCTTTTAACAGAGTAAGGCTGGGAGCAGGTGGAGCTCCCATCCAGCTCTGGACAGCAAACTCACAGCCGGTTTGTACTTGCAACACATATCCTTTTCTGAAAGGACAAAGAGGGTGGTAAGATTCCAGCTGGAGCTGAAAATATAATAGCAAAATACAAACTCCAGGTCAAGAGAGTTTACTTTTTTCCTAGAGCTTTGCTGTCAGCTTTTCTATCTGCCAGAGCATTTTTCCTCCTGTTGCATAGGGTGCTTCTACTCCTGCAGCTCAGTAAAATTAAGGAGTTGCAATCAAATAGCAGAACTGACTTGACAGCTTCACAGGTAATAAACACCTGGTAATTGAAGACCTTGGCTTCCTACGTTCCCCTTCCTGCATGAAAACCAGAAGTAAGCTGGTCACTTTAGGTGTTCTCTTTTCCTTCCAATACTTCAGTCCTCTCAGATCAGCACATGTACTGTACATCCAGTGGAACCTATGCAGCAATTCTAATGGAATGTCAAACGTTGGGATCATCTCAGCATTATTGTCAGAGGAAAGATGGAAATTTGTTAGAAAAAAGTCATACAAAGTAGAACTCCAGAATACCCAAGAGCTACTTCCGAAAAGCCCCTGATAACCTAGACCTCCCAATTAATTTTACCACTCAGAAAAACTCATTTCTGTATGATCTCCCCACTGATACCACTCCTGGTAGACCAGACTGCTTCCTAAAATTAACAGGTACTATGGACATCCTCTAAAAAGATTTGTTTTTCTAGGTGAATACTAATGTCAGCAGGCAATATGGGGATGAATTTCAGCTCCATGTGCCCCTATGTTCAGGGCGTACACCATTTTACCTGATCTTTGGAAGTTCATAATACTTTAATTTTTAACAATAAAGTCTTTGTTTTTCTTTGTGATTGTCAAGTCAAAAGGCAATAAATGGACACGACCATACTGATGACAACTTCATATCCAGACATATGTCCAAGATCAATTTTGACCAGTTCAACATTTTTAACATTTCCTCAAATCAGAAAGGTCATGTTTAAATAGCTGTTATATCTTTTTATTCTCTTCAGGTATTGTACAAAAAAAAAAAAGACATTTTTCCCATAGCCTCAATATAAAATAAATATTTCAAATTTCTTTGTGAACCAAAAAGCAAGAAAAGTCTGCAGAAAACAAGTTCACGGTGTGTAGGTATGAAATCACACAAATCTCTGGATGAGTGAAGTTCACAGTATGTGTTCACTATTCCTTATTCAGGCAGCAATGCAATATGGCATGTGAACTTGTTTGTGGACTGACAGAAACACCAAAATACCACTCACAGTGCACAGAGGATCACCAGGAAATTCTGAACTGTTGAGCAGGAAATTCTGAACTGCTGAGGAGTGACACTGTTGAAAGGCATCACCCTGCCTGCTCCTACCCCAAGCTTTGTCTCTCTCAATTTTAAGTCTAAAGACAGCAGAGAGGTTTCTATGCAGATGGGGGAGCCTAAACTCCCTCCCTTCATCCTTCCACTACCCTCATTGCTCCTTACTCTCCTCCATTTGCTGGGCTGTACTAAGCCTCAGAATAATATCTTTGTATCTGTTGGAGGCATCCAAGGGAAAACTACCCGAAAAGCCTACCTACAGTATTTGCTGCACACCTTTCGCTGTAAATCATATTTGCTGTAGTAGCATTTCCCTTAGCCCTCCATCTTGTTGCAGGAGGTGGGATGCTGTAGGAGTGGATGCTTTTGTTCGCGGTGGTTTCCTGCACTGTTAAGTGGCAGCAGATGGTCTCCCTGCAGTGAGATGAGCCCTGGCCATGGTCCTACTGGCAGGGGCAAGAGCACTCAGCTGTCCCCTGAATCCAAACTGGTTTTATCAGGAAAAGCTGGAGAACAAGATAAAGAATCATATTTCCCTAAAGCAACTCCACCATCCCCCCACAGCATCTGTCAGGACCTGCCAGCTGAAGCATCGCCGCCCTAGCAGGGATCCAGATATCAGGGTGAGGGTGTGTTGGGCCATGAGATGCCTACTACTGCTCAGAACAATCTGTGTTGGTTTTTTTTTTGCCTTATGCTGCATTGCTATTGATGCAGTTTCCTTGAAAGGATTTTATTTTTTCACAGCCACCTGTCCTCTGCAGGTCTCCAGTATGCAAGCTACTCTTCGCTGTGCATGAGTGGGATTTGAGAGCTGTGAATGCCTGATATCATTTTGCTTCAAACTTTCTGCAATTCACACTTTTCTTTCTCTTATTCTCATGCTAGATTTACTCTATGGTGAAAGCTCTCTAACATTTTAACATTAGTTGAGTTCAAGTTTGCTCTGTGCTCCTCTCACTTTTCACTTAATATGAGTAAATATTTTTATTCCCTGGCTTTTGTTCATTCTTATATAACACTCAATGCTAAAAGTCTTTTTTTTTTTTAATCTTTGCTTCCCATTTGGTTTCTGACAGCCTTATCCTGGGCACTGTGTTGGCACAACAAATTCCTTCCACTGGCAGTCATTAGATAACATTAGATCTAGAGCTTGCCATCTGACACTGTGAGCTCAGCTCTTCCTGCTACACAATGCATTCCAGTAGTACATTGTGTAATACAAAACACAGTTTTCATGGCATTTTCCCAAGACGTGTTACTGGCTCTCTTATTTGCTTATAAGGTAACCCCTCAAGCAGGTTCTCCTACCAGAAATATCGCTAAATTGATCACAAGTATATCACTATCATAAAGTGATCAGTTAGGATGACAGATGGCTAACTGGCTAGTACGAGCGGTGCCTCCAACTGTTCCCTGGAAGGGTCTTGTTAGAACCTCCCTCCAACACCAGTGAGCTTGGATCACAGAGCTAGTAGTGACTGCAAGTTTAGATGAGTTGCACAATAAACTAAATGACAGCATTTCATGTTTTTTCTTTGTTTTGGCTTGGCCATTAATTTTTCAAGCTAACTGTAGAGATGAATGGTTAATGAAGCTACCTGGCATTGCTCCCTCCTTGCGCCAAGTGAGCCCACATACTATGCACCTATGCCACAGACAGCTTCCCCTCCCACACCAGTGTGCACTGGGAGCACGGGCAAGTCAACACACCCATGTTGCAAATTGAGACCTGACATTTTTGATGACAGCTTTTAATACAGGCCTTTGAATTTCATTTCCTGAGAAGGTTTCAGTCAGTGAAGCTGAGTTATTTGTGCAAAACATATGCAAAAGTAAGGCAAGCACAGCAGATGTAGTCACTTCTCAGAACATGGGCAAACTTTGGTGGAAAATTTTGCCAGTGCCTGGAAAGTTACTGCTTCTGAACATGAACAAGAATCTCTCAAATTGAAATCAAAGGCATTTGTTTTTTTTCGTTTGTTTGTTTTTCAAATTCCACAAAACAAGGTGACGATTTTATGCTTTATTTGTTTATGTAGATGTTACTTTAGCTGTAAAGTTATTTGTTTTCCGGAGAAGAAATATTGAGATAATCCAAAAGAGACTGTTTGTTACTGTTTGTGTCCAAGCTCAGTCCATTAAATTTTAGAGAAAAAAACATGCTCTTATAGTACCTTAAGCACCATTTTTACTTGATTTATTATAAAGCTTTTCTGTGTGGCAATGGAGGATGAATGGTTGCTCTTGAAACTGAGTTGTTAAAGTTTCTTTCAGAACTGAGTCTGGACTAATTGTTCAGTATAAAGAAGGAGCTATTGCCTCAATAGCTAGTGCTGAAAAAAAACGTACAATGAAGTTGTGGTCTATTAAAATATTTTTTCTGGGGTGTGTAACAAATACTGCGCTACAACAATCATATCTTCTCCAAATGCTGTCCTGATTTAAAGAGGAAGGAGTGACATAAATCTAGAGGATCTTGTTTGTCTGCCCTGTAATTAGTTTAGATTTACATAAGGTTACTGAGATCAGAAGTTGGTCCATTCTTTTCATGAGTTTTTCTTCCCAGACACACCAGAATTGCCTTTTTTATTTACTTCCTTTGAGATATATAGAGAAACAGCTGAAATTCTTCAGTAAAGTTTCAGAGTTACAATCAAGTATGCCATTTATCATATCACAGAGAGTGTTTCACTAATCATGGATGATCAGAATGTGTTTATCTCCTCACTGCTGCAGAAGCTTATATTGTATGGTAAAAATAATGTTGTATAGGGAGCAGAATAAATGCATATAATAATAAATAAAATAAATATAACAAAATATATATCTGTATAGGTGATCTGCTCTTGAAAATAGAAAAGAAATTATTTTGCACATACTGTGATACCAATTTAATTGTGTAATCAAACCCAAAGAACAAGAATTCATGTAGGAGATAGCTGAGATCTTGGCTGTGTACTCATTTTAGCTAATCAACATCCTCCAAATCTTCAGCATCCACACTGTCTAAATTATTTCCTTTATTCTTTGTGGAAAAAAGTTAATTTCTTTTTTAACACAGTGGAAAACATTTCAGAGGTCAGCCTTTGTCAAGCTGAAATATGGAGCAAAGATGTATCACAAAGAAACAAAGGTTCTGGTGGGTTCTCATACTTTTGTATAATTTTAACTGAGAGATCAATTCCAAGTCGCTAAGAGGGAGATAAATATGGGATGTTACAATCAGTTAACAGTCAAAGACTCAATGAAACCAACCCAATTCTCTTCACATTCTCCTTCACCTGCTTATTTCAGTTTCCAGTCAATTCTGACTCAAAAATTAGCTCCTTGATAAGTCAGTGGTTAGACTGAGTCGCATTGTTTTGATATGTGCCTACACTTCAGGGGTATCCAGCAACTGTGGTGTCACCCACCTGGAAAAGTCAGCTGTACCACCAGACCAAACTCTACACCGACAGGAATGACTTGGTTATTCCTGAATAGTGGGACCTCAATTTGGCGGAGCCCAGAAACAATTTGAATTAAAGCTCAAGATCATCTAGACTAGATATCCATCATCAGCTCTGAAGATTAAATGTGTAGCACCAAAATGCTTAGGTAAGTTTGGATGGGGATGGAGGAAGGTTTACCTCAGAATCAGAAAGATGGAAATAGCATTCCTTATGCTGTAAATATTTTTAGATATTACATTTTTACCAGTTCACAGAACTTTCTCAGACGTAGAAAATTATCTTGAGGAAAAAGTAAAGGCAGAAAGAACTCTTTCCCTCAAAGCCAGAATTACCTTGTAGACAGTTAAGATTCAAATGAGGTCTCAGTAAAGACTGTGTTATCCTGGTCCCTAAAAAAGACTCTACCATAAAAGTACAAAGCAGGAATATCACTGACAGTCATTCTTTCAAAGGTTATTCTTTCAAAACTTTTATAGGCACTAGATAGACCTCTCTATACATTTCTAGTTAATTCAGATCGGTACTAGTTACAGGATATAGAAGTTCCCTAACTCAGAAGAAATATCTGAGGCAATTTTTATTTTAAATTTAAAACAAACAAACAAACAAACAAAAATGAGAAGATACCAGTGAGGCCTCAATTGAAAAAAGTAGTCAATTTAGTTATAGTCACTGCCTTTTTGGAAGTGTGTAAACCATGAAATGAGTTGGGAAACTGATACTTCTCCCCCTCCAAGGAAAATACACTGTGGTAATTACAGCACTAGTTTCCCACCAGCCATAAGCTTTATTAGATTAACTGATTCAGTTCAGTGAAGACTGTGACCTTTAACAAGAGTGTGGAGACACTTCAGCACCCTGAGCAGTAAACAACTTACTCGCCAGTGCCTTACCCAGAGCATTATAACAACATAAAGATTCCTGCTGCTGCTCTTTGCAGGCACTTCTTCCACATCCACGAAGGAGAAAGTGCTCACCAGCAAAGGAGAAACCCAGACATTCTGTCCACTTATGTTAATTAGCCATTCACTTAACAACTTCTTTTCCTCTCTTCCCTTCAGTCTGCTTCTGGGAAGGTTGTCTCATTCCAGAACATGAAGGAAGCTGTGAACAATTCTAACATTCAGCAAAACTGTGGCTTACATGACTGTGGTCTAGATGAGGTTCTGATAAACTCTCGATGAAATGCCTCATTGTAGTGTCAGATTATTGTGGTATGTCCACATTATTTCTATCTAGGACATCTGTGTTAAAACCTGCAGTGACAACCTTCAGTCTTGTCTTCGGAGTATTGCTGAAATTATTCTAGTACAGACATTGTATGGTAGGAAAGCACATCTCTTTAATCAATATAAAGATTGAACTGTTTTACTCAGCAGTTTGTCTTTTGCATTTGGGCAGAAAAATGTGGACATGCTCCTCCTAAACAATACCTACGCATGCCATGCTGGGGTGCTGACAGATGGACATTCTGTATTTACCAACTCCCCCCCGTGGTTTCTTTGCTGTTGGATGTGACATTCTTCAGATGTCTGTTTTATGAATGTCAAAGACCACATGGCTATTTTGCAAAGAGTGGAATTGTTAAAACAAAATCTTGGCCGGAGTCCCTATTTTAGTTTTCATTTCCTAAGTCCTGTTACTGAGACCAGAGCAGGTCTTTCCAAAAATGAACATTCCCTGTCAACATGACACCTTTTAATTCCAATAATGAATAAACCTGGTAGTTTGCTCTGTTCTATACTTAATGTTTTCACCTGATCTAGTTTCTAAGCAGCGCTGCCGCAACAGGAGCAGTATAGGATTTTACTTGATTTATCAAACTAATGAGTTAGTTTTATTGTAAGTGATTAAATGTGTTTTACTTTTTAAAGCACAGGAACTGAAAAGAAATGCATTGTTACAATCTGAAAATAACTAGAAAGATAAGTTCATTAACTTGCCTACACTTGTGCATCATAAAAACCTTGTTAAAAATTACTCCCTAGCCTGCTGTATTAGCTTCTTTATGAGGTAATTTCTCCATACAGTAATAAGATTTTTCTTTTACTCTCCAGTGCATATTAAACCCACTAATCTTCTTTTATAAACTATAGTTTCAGTCACTTTCTCAATTTACTCACTTTAAAGATATTCTCCTATTAATATTAAAGGTAGCAAACACAGATACAAACTTTGCAAAACAGTCTTCCAGATTTATGGTACAATCTTATAACTGCATTGCAATAGCACAAAAGGGACAAAGCAGTAATTGTCAAGTATGTCTCATGACAAACTAAACAATGTTTGTCCCCATAGAATTATTTTCCCATCACATTTATTATGCGAATGAACCATGGGCGTATTTTCCCCTCTCTGAGCATAAATACAGTCTGAATGCTCAGTTCACTGAGGCCTATACAATTTGCACGGATGCAGGGGATTAAGGACATGTTTCACTACAGTGTTACTGCAGCTTTACACCAGTACCCATACTACTGATGTCAAATGAATACAGAGTAATACCAGGGAGGAACGGGTTCTAGGTCACCAGTTCCATTTCCATAAAAGTAGCGGCAAAATTTCCCTTGAGTCTCAGGGAAGCACTACAATTGGTTGAGCATGGGCAGGAGCAGGAAAAATAACAATGAGCTGTAAATTAACCTATGCTTTGTTTCAGCTATAAAATAAGACAAGTCTCAAATTTCCAATAAATAGTCTCTGCACAGAATACTGGTAATTTATTATTGTCCTGATTATCGTTTTTATTCTCGTTTGAAGTGTGGCCATCCCTTTCCATGGCTCGAAAAGCCCTGGGGTTAGATGATATGCAATCATCAAACAACAAATCAGCCCTTGCCTTGCAGTACTTAAGAACCATATTTAAATTCACTACTGCATTTTGCAAAGTGCAAGAGACAGTTTTCCCAATAGTTCTTTTTCTTGTTTTTAAAGTCATTCTGTTTTCTTTGTTTTTCTAACAAGAAGCTTCCGAGACATCACTATTGTTGCTGGCTAAGACACAAGGCCAGGCAGAATAAGGGGTGTGCTGGGCCAGTAGCTGCTGAGTGACACCGTAGGGGATAAGGTCCTTCATGCAGGTGAAATTATTGTCATTAAAAGATATTTAACAATTAAATGGTATGCAATTATAGTTATCAAAAGATGTGACCAAATGTACATCCTGTACAAATGTTTTCCTTCCTTCAGGCTGTACCGTTCACAGTGCCCTTCAACACAGCACAGTTCCCCTCTGGAGCATTGTACTCTTCTGCAGCAAGGAGCCATACCACGAGCTGTGGGTCTTACCTACTGTCTAAGGTGTCAGTACAAATGATGGCAAAGTGGGAGAGAAACCTGTGGCCCCCTCTTTTTCTCTGGTGATTGGTGCTGTCAGCATTGCATGCATTTACAGGAAGAGTCTAAAGCCTTTCTGTGGTGAAGCTGGTGGGGAAATAAAGGATATCCAGGAGTTCTGTGCACCCATTAAAGGAAAGGACAGGCATTTTTGGTCCAACATGAATAATCACATTTTGGTTAACATCATTTATGAGGTAAAGTACTTTTTCATAACCAGACATCTTCATTGTGTCACGCCATAAGTCTGAAGTCAAAATGTGACAGAAATGCAGACCTCTATTCTGTACCAAATAAATACTTTAACTCCTTTCAATCACCATGCACCTAAAGTCATCATAATCTCTGCTCTGAATTGGGCTGAAGAGTTAAACTATGATAGAACAAAATTTAGATGAAAGCCTTGTGTGAGTGTGCTGTTTGTGTAACAGCTCTAGTGTTACGGCAGGGAAGAAAGGATCGGTGAAGTTCTGCCCCTTCCCAAAAACACTTACGTAGATGATCTTACATACTGAAAAAGTCACTGGCCTAATCTACAACATATTTGTTCAAAGCTCTTCTCTGGCAAAATTCACATAAATGACATCATCACAACAGAGTTTCTCTGAAAACAGAAGTGCATTTACTATTTTAGAGGCATCAATATAATCCTCCTGATCACCATTGGAGAATTTTTTGTTGTGTGGTTTTATATCTAACCATTACTTTCTAAACATGCAGCCTGGTAATTTGTTCATGTGTTCAGTGTTGACTTGTTATAAAAAAACACACATGCAATCAGACTGGTGCAATTTGATACCTTACAGCTGAAAAACGGAAAAAAAGTGAGTTGTTGAAAACCATTGTTTAAAGATGTTCCCAGGGAAGGGGGGCAGGGAGAGAGCCAACCCAAGCTTATGAAATGAACATTCAAGAGTTTGCAAAAACTTGAGCACTTGTATTTGTTATTCGATATTTTGAGGAAAATATTACTTACATTTAGTTTCCAGCATTGTGTCATTTTGGATTACACACAGCCACATATTGGCACATGCCTTGTTTCCAGGGGTTACACCTTTTGGAGAGGGGGGGGAGGGGGGGAAGTAATTTCCAAAAAAAGAACTTTTTTCATAGCACTTGTTACTTCCACACCCCAGGGTGCGCTCAGACCCAAAACCACCTTTAGTTTAAAAAGTTATTGGACATCTTCTGACTATTCATATGTTATGATGTAATAAAAACGAATGACCTAGCACAGGGAAATGCAACATGTCAAAAATAAAATTTAAAATGTTTGTTTTTCATACCACTTCTCAGAATGCCATTTTCCTTTTGCAGTACTTCTTGAGTCATAAGAGAAGTATTATCATTAGCAATGGCCATACTATGTTGCAAATGTCTGGTAGTGAAAAGGCAGTCGGTTAAAATTTTCTGATTTGGTAGAATAACTGCACCCATTTGTTTTAAATCTGTGAAGACACTTTAAGAAAGAACACAATTATAGTCCTCAAAACCAAACCAATTTACAGATAATTCTCTTAACTCTCTGAACATTTAGCATAACATGAGCAAGGAATGTTTCTTTTGCATATGTGTTTGGAAGAGATTGTCAATAGCAATTCTTAAGGAAGATTTTCCTAAGTACCAATTTCTAAGTGCCTAGGTAAAATACGAACATTAATTCTTATGTTACTTTGGAAAAAAGTGGTTTTGAATTAACACTAAAACTTGGTACAGTTTCTCACAAGAATACTATTTAAAAAAGGAAAAGCCTCATGCTGCTTTAGAGAGTTTTCACTTGCACCTTTTCCATTCCACACAAAGAGCTGAAGCAGTTCTGAAGCAAGTAACGGCTAATTTGCTATATTTGTGTCACATTGATATGATACTGACAGTATTCACACAATGGAGCCATTATCCATTAAGACATATGTCTTCCTGGTGTCTGAGGATGCATGAGGGTAAGAGGAGAACCTGGGCTTTTACAGACACTTTGAGAAGTTCAGCATCGTAGGAAAATGGAGAAGTATAATAGGTAGAACTATCTCTGCCCACTCAGCGGTCATTAAAATTATTTTCAGATATTTAGACTCATTTACACACACAACAAAAAAAAAGTACAGAATGCTCAATTTTATTTCCATGTATGGGAGATTAGATGTTTATTGATTCAGGCAACACTGAACAAGCTTTGCTCTGGTTCCTTCCATTGAAACAGGTATAAATCACAGTGAAACCCGTATTCCTGACAAATATCCAAGCCAACAGCCAGGTACAGGGCAAAAGCAAAAAGTCCAGACACAGAGATGCATATACCATGTAGCACGTGAACCCTTGCCACAAGGAGAGGAATCTCACAGCAGAGTTTGAATTGCTATTCTCCCCATAACCCTTTATTTCCATATTCAAACTGCCCTTCTTCTCTGACATGGAGTTCTCACAAAGTAGTCTACCATACTAGCACTATGTCTCAGTGACCTGTAAGAAGTTAGCTGAGTTACATTAATGGGTGATGAGCTTTCTTGACCTAAATCACAGATGTTACTCGCTTTCATATATTTAATGTCCTATATGGACGTCTTTTTAAAGGACCAAACAGTTCCCAACAGAATATTTGTACCAAACCTTTTAAGGTTCATTCACATTTATTTTCTTTTATATTTTTTTCACCCTTAAAGGTCATTTCACAGAAGAGATCAAAAGGAAGCTCTTCCATTCCTCCTCTGCAGGTGGCCAGCAGCAGATTAACTACTCACAGAGACTTCAATGTATAAATCTGGATGACTTGTTTTACAGAGCATAGCAAAGCAATGTTATTGTCATATGCTGTGTTTGCTTCCCACAATTCTTTCTCCAAAGTAGTAACTTGGAAGAAATCTTCTGCTTTGTGTTTAAAATAAAGTACCTTGAAGCTGAATGAGTAACTTACTTTAGCCAAGAAACAGAATCTGTGCTAATAATGTTCCATAAGAACAAGATGTACATCCAGAGTTGGCTGCCTTTGTCCCAGACAGGAGTTAGTCCTTTTAATACTTCAGTACTCCACCTAAGCCAAAATTGAGCCTGAAGTGGTAATAAGACAGAATCAAATGTGCTTTCTCTTAGTTCCTCAAGCAAGACTGTTTAAAACATAAACTCATTCAACCATTAACCAGCAAATGTAACTGTCAAGCAGAAAATGTGTCCACACATAGTGGAAAATTCAGACTTTAGTAAACATTTTTTACCTTAATTTTTGAAATTCTGCTATTAAAAGAACATATTTTTAAAGAACCATTTTTTTTTTAATTGGACCACCATTTAAACAATGTCAGCAGCTTCTAGCAGGGCTGAATTCCGTTGACTACTGTGCCCTTCAGCAGGTAAAATTGTGAATCTTTTTAGTTGTGTTGCCCTATTTCTTTTAAGGTAAAGACTGGGGAAATGGCGAGGGCTCCTCTTACAGAAAAAAAAAATAAAAGAATGTCTGAGAAGTATTCTGTGAAGAAATCAGCTGCTTATAGCCATTTGGCTTCAAAGCTGCAAAAATAGGATGTTCACTTTCTGACCCAAGTATGTAGGGCAGAGAATAGAAATGGGAGACTTTTTCACACTAAAAAGAACAGTTAAGAAACAGGTTGGCAGTCTCAGAAGGTAAAGTGGTTATCAAAACTTGGAGATAACTTTCCAAGTTGTTATATACCTAAAGAGGGTCTATCAAATGATCTGCTCCTGCCCTAGACATTTCAAATTGATCTTTCTCATCATACTCCTATGGCACAGGGAGTGCGCCTTCAATACATCAGTTGGAGCACATATTATCCATGGACTTCTGAGTATTTAGGTAGTCCACACTGAAGGTATTTTCTCACTTTTCACCACTGCTGTTTCAATTAAGAGTGTACACCCCATTGAAGGGTCTGCAAGTGAGTATCCTGGTTTATTGTACAGCTTTGATGCTGTCTTTCTATGAAAAAAAAAAAAACAAAAACATTTTCTGTCATGTTTCCTGGCAATATAAGCCATGCAAGTCCTTTCCTTGTAGAGTCAGCATGTAACATGGTCCAGGGACACAACCACTTCTATTCATTAAGGATGAGTTTCACGGTCACAGCATGGCCAAACATGACTTGAGCTTGTACAAAAGAAAATAAAAGGTTCTCTGAACAATTTTTATATATAAACTGTGATTTTAAGAGCCTCTTCTAGGCTGGATTCACTTTTGGGGAAAGGGCAAGACGAAAGAAAAGATGAAGAATAAATGGGCTACTCTCTTCACTCCCTACCATGAAATAATATCTGTCAAAGATGTTTTGGCAGGCTTGAGAGAAAGCAGTCTCACAGTCATCTCACTGAGAATCTGTGGGGAGTAAGTCTGTAGTATGGTTACCACCACAGCAAAAAGGAAAGAAAAGGAGTTGGGAGAACCTACACTGGCAGCTAGATGGAGGAGCAGGCTCAGTTACTCTTCTCACAACAGGCCAAAATAACCATACTAAATTAAATGTCTGCTTGAGTTAGGAAAGGCTAGATGTTCTCCAGCTGGGCAGGAAAGCCCATCTTCTACCTGAGCTCTAGAGACAGGATTTGGGCTAACAGTGTTGTGAACAAGAAACTGCACAACAGGGAAAAAATGTGGAATGAGGTTTCCTTATAAGTGGTATTTTGGCTTGCCACATTGAAAGTGATGTTCTAAACCAAGCTGCCTGTCACATGAAGCTAAATTGCAGCATGCCTGTATTGTGTCAGAGCTTTTTGGCATGTTGCTTGACTCCCATCTGCAACCCCTACTACTCACTACCAGAATGACACACAGAACTTTGCATTCTAATATTTCTGGTTCTGGATTTCGTACATCTCATGAAATGGTTGAGCTTACTCTATTAAAACTAATTGGAAAACAGATCCTCCACTCTTAGTTCTTCTCTGGGATTTTAGCCCCTTGGTCTGCAGGTACCTCCAGCCCCACTGCAATGGTAGCAATCTGTGAAAATGAGTGGTTTTTACTTCCAGTGAATGTAGGTCACTAGGAATAATCTGGCAATATTTGACACAAGCTGCAGAGTATATCATCTGAGTTGTAAGGTATGTAGACTTCTTCAGAAGTTGTACACAAACTGGTGCTTTGTCATGACATCATAATACAGGTTAAGCTAATCTAGAAAGTCCATCAAGCCAACACATGAATGTTTCTTCGTTGGAATATTACAGTCAGGCAGCAATGCCCACAGAAACACTTCCTGCTGGCTTTAGTAGAAAAAGATCATGGTTAAAATAGGTCATGAAGTGGTTGCTGCCAGTGAAGGTGCTGAGAATTCTTGACTGAGAGTTATTTTTTCCTTTGTCTTGTCGCTTTTTTTTTTCTTTTGTAGCTACCCTGCACCTGAGACATCATCTGAATTATGAAGCCACAAATCTCAATGGAAAAGAATAGACAGAATTTGGACAGAAAGTACTTGACCTTATCAAACTAGCAATAGGACTGGATTTCCAGCATTTTTTGGACTTATATGTATAAAATGACATTACTAAGATATCTGGTGCTTCTACTGTAAATAATATTTGGATTAAACTAGCATTAATAGCTGCTAAAAATATCTCACTGAAGCAGTGGGAAAATGAGACAAATCCCTCTGTTGCAGAATGGACAATATTCTTATCCAATTCAGCAGCAGAGGAGGAGATACTCTCATACTGGAGAAGAACTATTTTTAGGAAGCATAGGGCCTCTTGGGAAGGGATAAAGCACAGGTATAAGTGTAAGAGGTTTAAGCTTATTAAGAAAGAGTATTTAAGTTGACAAACATGAAATTAATGTGGGGTTTTTTTTGTTATTTTACTATTTGAAAACTAATGCTATCAACATGGATCACTGTGTACAAATTAAATATGTTCCTGCTAAAACGCACACAAGCATACATGTAAGCATGTGTACACGCCAGCAAAGCCAATACACAATGAATTATTCCAACAGAAACAGAGCTGTTTCGTTTAGTCCTTACTCTGGAACTACTGGGAGATTCAGTTATGTTATGGCCATCCATCCCACAGATAGGATCCTGTAATCTGCTTCTTCAGTAGCCAGCTATACATCTTGCTCTTGATGAGAAGATCTGGGGCATCCAGATGATGGCTACATAATCAGAGTCTACCCAATTACACAAATCTCTATTTATAAACTAATCTAAGACAGCACTGACTGCACCTGTCACGATGCCTTAAAGAAATGCCTTGAGAAACTGATTTTTCACTGATTTTCTCAGAAAAGAATTGAGTCAAACTATAGGGAGCAAATGTCAGCCAGGGACTGCTATAGAGGGAATAGATCTAAAAGCTGGATCGTGTAATCTTAGCAGTTAGTTGTGATAATAAGAATAACTTAAGATATATTAGTGAATATTTTTGTATCAGACAACAATATTGCTGCTTTGAACTGTCAAACCCAACAGATACTGAGACTTCTAAGTAAAGTAATTTTATTTAGCTTCTCAAGTTGGACCTTGGGATACTTATTTTCAAATCTTTCTCTTCAATCGAGATGCAGTTAAATTTACTTTTTATTTTTCTTAAAAATAAAAAAATAAATACATAATAATAATTAAAAGAAAAAAAAAATGCTAAGAGCATTTCATGCTGAGGTCCAGGCATTGAGTTTTAAGAAAAATGCTATATATTCTTATATTTGCAATAAAGTCTACATGAACAATGTTTTCAAAGTCTGACTCCAATTCAGAAAGTCTAATGTTACTTTTGTTTGACTTAGAAGTCACACTACAGAGGGTGTTCAGTACAGAATGTGACCCAGTACTTGTTGCCAATTGTTGTTTGTTCTGTAGCCTTTTCTAATTAGCAGAGTTCCTTCAATTAGTAGCTGGAATTGGTTTGCATACATTCTCCAAATTGCTGTAATCAAGCTTTAAACTAGGAGCCTGAAAAATAGAGGGTAGTAGATTGATAGTAGAGTGATTGCTGGTGCCTGGCTGCACATCCAGCAATAACCAGACATGAACATGCACAAAGCACCTTTTGCATCTTAGCCATGTGTATATGTTCTGTTTTACTTCCTCAGACTGTGCTAAAAGACAGTGCTAGGTCTGCAGCATGACAGATAACATGCACTAGAACAAGCCATATTTTCCAAGTACACAAACAGATATTCAGTACCTTTAAGGAACAGCAGTAGATGTGTTATTAATGATTCACCTTCCTTAGCCCATTTCCAGGATTCCTAATGACATGCTATACTTCGCTCTCAAACATGCAGTTAGGGTAGGGCTTGGAACTCAGTTCCTTTTCATTCAAAACTCCCTTTGATAATAATTGAACTGCTAACTAATTAGTATAAATTTTTTTCCCTGTGGAAAAGTATGAACAAAACTTCAAACAGAAATGTTCAAATGTAAATACAAGCAAAGGCATTTTTTTTTTGTTTGTTTTGGTTTGGTTTTTGTTTTGGGGTTTTTGTTTTTGTTTTTGCTTTTGTAGGAAAGAGCAAATTCTCAACCTATGGAACAAACTGCTTGACAGGTCTCTTCCATTACATCAATTCAAATCAGACGCACTGCAGCTTTCTGTGAACAATTTCTTGTCCAGCAATATAATACATTATATTTGTTAGACCATTACGGATGTCACATCAGTTGCTTTTAATATTCTCTCATAGCCACGTTTCTCCTATTCAGTCTATTCATGAATGACAGCCAGATAGCAGTTTTGTAATAGTTTGCACCAAACAGTTCAGAATAACTTTCCCCACTGACTGGTTGGACTGCTTTTAAATCTGGGAACTGGCAACTATGAGTGCAGTTGGGCTATCAAAAAGAGCTCATCTATCATTCAGGCCTACGTGGGCTTTGCAAAAAAGCTCAGGAGTCATCAGGTCCAATAAAAAGCACCAGCAAATTAGTATCACCCAGACCTTAGCCGTGTCAGTCATTACACAAAGAGAAATGTATGCAAAAGCACACATAAGACAGTCACTCCTGCTTGGATGATTAAGCTTTTGTAAATGACAGGAGTATCTGATGGGAAATAAAACAGGGTTAGCTTCTGCTATCAAAAGAATAAGCTGTCATGGTCTCTAACATTCATAATTGTTCATCTTTGTGAATATTTGTCTCATCTATAGCAGACCTGGGAACAGCCATGAACCATGACAAACTAAATTCAGCATGGAAATTGTAGTGAAGCAAGGTTTTAGTATTTGACTTTGTTCTTTTCCCACTGTTATACACCAAATAAGAGCAACTCAACAAGCAGGGACAACCAAGACAGAAAAGGAGAAATTCAAATTATCTGAAAAACTAAGCATACTGTAGACCTTCAGCTGTTCTAAATTAACATAGCTGCTTTGGTTCAATTGTTCAGTATTAAATACGATAACATTTTCACAGACTTCGTAGCAGGTGAGACTGCCTACATTCTTCAAAAGGGGCACTTTCCAAACGCACTATTTGATTTAGAGCACCTACACAGTTTCTGCTCTCCTTCCAAAGAGCTTACTGGTCTGACAAAAGAACACTGCCTGCAAACACTGCCTGCTCCAGTCCCACAAAGCCAGCCAGCCATGTTCTCAGTTGGTCTAATTGCAACAAGGTAAACGGAGTTGGAGTGATTCAGCAGCAGTAATGATATGTGATCACATATTGTGGCCCACAGAAATGTTCACACTGTATCAGCAATGATAAAGCATGCACTACTTTATAATATTGAATGTTTGCAAATGGTAATCACTCTGACACCATAAGGAGGTTCATCTTTAGAGATTTTCTACAGATTTTGCTCTTCAGTGTTGAAATGCCAGGAGCCCACAAGGAGGAAAAGAACAGTGGGAGCAAAGTGTGTTGGACATGCCAATAAATTAATGATAAATTATTAAAGCATGATTGGAAATATTGCCATTTTTCACAGCTGTCAGTTTAAGTATAAAAGCATCAGCACATTAAACTAGTTACTGCTTTTTCATAATTGAGACTTTAGCTTCTAGCTGTGCCCTGCAGCTTTTCATTAATCACTGGGACTGAAGTTCAAGCACAATGACAGCTTAGAAGGCATTAAATGGGCAAAGTATTTTCCAGGTACAGCTAGTGGAGGCCTTTTAGTCCTATAATCCTCAGCTAATTGTTTTTCAAAGTCTCTAAATAAAATCTGCTCATGGCGTCTCCTAGTGACAGAATTAGCAGCAGACTGGCTCTTTTTATCTTCACACTCTTTCTCTCACTAAAATCTATTGAGTGTGTCTATATGTTAGCTGCATATAACAGGTGCAAATGGGTTGCGATATGTAAAACTGTAACTGATACTCAACCAAGGAAACATTGATTAGATTGCCTGGGAAAAAGTGCTTCCTGAATGCTTGCTGTAACCATACCATTTAATTTGTCATAAAAGAAACAAGATGGCATGGAAGATTCCGGCACAGTTAGTTTCTCTTTAAACACAGGAGAAGGCAACTTGAGAATTTTAAAGTCCAGCAGAATTTGCATACTCAGTGCCCTGGAATTGAATCATAGAATGGCCTAGGTTGGACGGGACATTAAAGACCATCTAATTCCAACCCCCCTGCCACGGGCAGGGAATAAATAGACATTTCCTCATCCATAGCTGAGGGTGTAGGTTCCTGTCTGGTATTCCTCCCCTTGCAAAGATTTGTACATCACAACGTAATAGATGTGCCAAAACATTCTTTCCTTTGTGTAACAAATTATCAACTGCATTAAGATTCATTAATTATGTCATCTAATTGGATTGAGGCAGGTGCAAAATACCTCAGATGAAGTGGTCACTGGCAAGAAGGCCTAAGCACAAGTTTTTCTATTAGAAACCAGCATGTCTCCAGACTCCTGGAATTACTTTGTACTTATTGATTAATGGCCATAATTTATTACAGTGCAGAAGATCTTGCATTGAGTTAAATGTGTGATTAATCAATTTTCCATCAAATTATGAACAGCAGAACTGTTGCAAGAAAGAAAATACCAAGTGATTTTTTCCCATGGCATAAGAATAGGAGGTATGAGGACTTCCTCTTGAGGAGAACTAATAACTGTCTAGCACTTGTTTAATATTTCCTGCCACTCTGATGAATGCCAGCCACATAAATAGGCCACAGGTAGCAGTGATTGAAAGACCACCAAATAGGTTTTATAGCCGCCTCTGTTATATAATGAAATATTCTTTAAGCCCATCTCAAAACAATTTATTAATGCAAAATGCATTTCTGCCTTCAGCCTGAAATATATCATTGTTAAGTCAACAATATTATATTAAACTGATAACTGATATTGCAGGAGAAAAAATCCCTGGGCGATGGAGATACGAATTTGAGACCTTTGTGTACAGAAGCTCATTTTTATTTCCATCAGAAACACAGAAATGTGACTAATTGATGTCACTTCTAATCAGCTAGTAATGCGTACTACAAGTATAGCATGAGAACGTTTGGGGCCCAATTGGAGGGGAAAGAAATCCCATGGTAATTCTATGTTTTTATGGAGAAAAGTGTTAAGCTTCCTTTCTCCACTGAAGCAGTGTATGCTGTAACATTTTATATTACCCTATGTCTTGTGTAGGCCTTCTTGCTCTGTTTTACAATGAAATGAGGTACCTCTCTCACTTGGAAGAGGATAATGTAAATTTCAAAATAACAGTAATTGCTGGGGAAAATAAAATAAATTAGCATAAAATAATTGACAAAGAATTGTGAAGCATCTGTAAATTGAAAGTACAAACTGATTCATTTAAATTTCTGTGTGATTGTCCAAATTCTTATTTTCGAATCGCAATGCTGAATTTCTCACAGTGACTTACAGAGGGTGCCTGGCAGCAGTGCCACTTACTTTCTGAGAAAGGCAGAAGCAGTTTGTGCTCTCTTTGCTGCCTTATCCTATTTGTTCCCCAGTTGCCAGCTTATAGAATAGCATCAGGCTCATCCTTTTTTGCTACTGGCTACAGGAGATGGTTCCTTGAGATAAGTACTCATTCCTTCATATACATAAATTTCCTTTTCACTGCAACCAACCTCCCACCTAGAGAGAAAGACCTTTCTTCTCTGCTAGCTGCTGATGGTGTTAGTGTAGTTCTGAGGGAAGAACTTCCTTCTGGTTTTAAAATAGTGACCTCCAAAATGCCCTACCACATCCTCCTGATGGTGCAAGGCCATTTAAGAGCATGCTAATTATTTTGGATACCTAAATGTGTTAGGATCAATTTTTTGGAAAACACTTTTTTCAAACAGGGTTATTTTAAAACCTCTCCGTTTGAAGCTGCCTGTACTGCTCAGAAGAATGGGGTATGTCAGGGAAGAGGATGGATGCTGAATGGCAATACATACTCTGTGAGGCACCGTGTGTTTGCTCACCAAGAGTGGTCTGAGCATGTTAAAAAAGTGAAGAATGAATGTTACTGCTGCCCAGAGGAAGTTCAAAATTACACTGCCACCTAGATGAGTGAAAAATTGCTGAAACATACAGAACAGCAGTGTAAGGAGTACAGCAGTTTCGCTGAGTAATGCTATTTACACTCCCACCATAAACAAACACATCTAGCTGAGAGCTTCCACACATACTCCAAGAAGCAAAAGCTGAAATATAATAACTGAATATTTCTTTTAAACATTGCAAATACCTCCCAGTTCCAGTGATTCCAATGCAGTCCTTTCTCATACGCATTTAGGAATGTAAGAAAAAATTTCCCTCATGTGTGGCCCAAGGCCACTGCTAGGACACCAGCACAGCAGTCCTCCATCTCATATCTGGGGGCTCAAACCAAGGACCTAGCTGAAAAGCCAGCAGCTCCCTGCCAAACTTTCCTTTCTACCCAAACATGAAGTTGGTGAGCTCCTCTTCTCCTCAGAGGATGAGATACAGCCTGCCCATGTTCCTAAATCCATTGGAATAAGCATAACCAAGTGGTCTGTTGCTGCATTCTAGCATCATTTTGACCAGTGCTATCTCATACTGCATTAGATAAATACCAATGCACAGTTCTATGTATCTTTCTTTTTTAACTAATTTTTCTTTTCATCTGAAGACTTTTCTCAGTAAGTTGAGTCCCATGTGAGAAAAGTCTTTAGGTTAATAGTTGCCTCCTGAAGTTCCTAAAACATGAAGATGTAGGTGTCCCAAAGTGCATTGCTACAACATACACCTAAAGAAAAGACAAGGGAGAAGAGTGGGAAAGTACTATGCTTCTCTAATAACATCAGAGGTGATACATCACCAATAAATAACTTCATATCCATTAGTATGGGCACTGAGTTGAAAGTCAGTTAGACAACTTTGGACATTAATCTGTAACATGTTCTGAACACATGTCAGAGTTTGCCTTTGGTCACTCAAAGGAACAAACAGATGTTTCTCTTGGAGAGATTAACTCCAAACGTATTTATTTTGTTACTTTCCTCTTAAACTCTTTTATGGTTCTTCTGAAAAGCTCTCTTTAAAGATCATTTAGATAATGTGGCTACAAATGTAGGAAGGTGTTGAGGACAGGGCTGGTGCTCAGATGTGCCTCATGGCTTTCACCGCCAAGTAGGAAAACCTGTGGGGAATGCTTCAGGGTGGTGAAAGCAAGAGCAAGAAGACCATGGGAAATAGAATAATAAAAAAAAAAAAAACTTGGATAGAGAGCAACCAGAGGGAATAATGCAGGGAAGAGAATTAACTCTAAAGTAGGAATGGCTTTAAGAAAGGGCAGAAAGCAAAATCTGGTTTGAGGATGGAACATGAAAGGATGGGATAGTTTTCTGTTTGAGTGACTGAAGCTACTCCTATGACTGTCTGGGAGGGTTACTGTGACCACATGAGTCTTTGTACTTTTTTGAAGCAACAGTTGCAGAAATAGATACCATGGATACATGGCCAGATGGGGGAAGCAAACCCTTTTACATCAGGAAAAAAAAAAGAAAAAAGAAAAGAAAAAAAGAAAAACCACAGACATATTCATCAAGCAGAATTATTCCACCAAAATTTCATGAAATGAAAACTTTAAACAAATACTCAAAGTAATAAGAAAGCAAATTGTATGTGGTACCTCAGCAGTTATATCAGCATCTAATCTCTTCAGTAGCTTATATTATATAGAAGTGTCTTGACTCACATAATTTGAGAGGCTCCTAAATAAAGTCAGTATGTCACCTGGAGTACATGAAATCAAGGTACAGACATCATTATCCATGTTAAACCAGAATTAAGTCTCATAAGACTTCTGCTTCAAAGAGTAAAATGCATTTTACATATAACTTCTTACACAGTTTTCCAGATCTTAAACTAAAGTTATCTCTTCTTGAAGAAACTGAATTCTTTAAATAAAGTCATGCATGCTTCTTCTCCTGTAGTCTGACAGGCCGTATTTTAAAACACTCTAAGAATTGGGAAGAACAGTCCCTTACAGCTAAAGTTTATTCTTCCAATATTTGCAGCACATTTGTCTTTGCCACAGAGCACAAAGACCTTTTCCTCCTTTGCCCCTTGCCTAGTAGCCCCTGTGTGAGGCCACAACATTGTTCCCAAAACACAGAGCAGGAGGGTGCATAGCCCTCAGCTCTGCTGATGGACGGCTCTTGGCAGGATGAAAGTTGCTCCATCCACAGCTTCTTCAGCATCTTTCTTATCATTGTGCAACATCACAGCTGGTTGAGACAGCTAGTAACCCCATCATCTGTGACTGCTTGGAGAATCTTGTCTAACTTTTGCTTCAGTCACTTAAGAACTTAAACTTGTGCTTAGGGCAGGTCAGATATCTTACTGCTCCTAGGCCCTGGGAGTGAGTAAGCTTACTTGTGCTGTAAAGCTACAGCCCTTACACCCTCAGGATCTTGCAAGGAGCCCAATGAAGGAAATGCAGCTCTGCAAACCTGACCATATTTCCCAGGATGGCTGCCAATGGAGGCTGTCCAGGGGTAGGGCTGTGGCAGGCTCTGCCCCTCTCCCTCCCTTCCTGCCCAGCTTTCTTCTGGCACAGGCCAGCCTGGCTGCCGGCCCCTGGCACAGGGTGATGGGCAGGTGGTTGCTGCTGCTGTGACCTTGCTCCAAGCAGACTTCCTAGCACCAGGGGTCGGCAGCCCAAGGAGCAGAACCGGTGCTTGAAACGTAACCTCTGACATTTGAGGGAGGATCATGCCAACCACCAAGGATCAGAGCAGTCTGTCTTTGGGCGTCACACTCACCCCAGGATGCACAAGAAGGGCACTTGCCAATTTTAAAGCCGGCAGTTCCATCTAACCGCTCAGCCAATTAAACTACCGTTTCTAAACAACTGGCACACAGATACTGAAGCATCCATCAAAAATAGAGGGAAATAAACCATCTGCAGAACTCTCAAAGGAGTGTTTTCAGAGAACATGGCTAAAGGAGATAAGCTAAAAAATGGCACCTGTAATGGCAGCAAACCACAATCATGTCAATATGGGAGGTGATCATCCCTTTGCAATCAGCACTGGTGAGGTTGCACCTTGATCAATGTGTTCAGTTTTGGGCCCCTCTCTACAAGAAAGACAGTCAGGCACTGCAGCATGTCCAGAGAAGGACAAGCAGAGCTGTGAGGGGTCTGGAGCACAAGCCTTACGGGGGCCAGCTGAGGGAACTGAGATTATTCAGTCTGGAGAAGAGATTTATGGGATATGTTATTGCTCTCTGCATTTCCCTGAAAGGAGGTCATAGTGAGTTGTGGGTTCTCCTCCCAGGTAACAGCAACAGGACAAGAGCAAATGGCCTCAAGCTGCACCAGGGGAGGTTCAGGCTGGACATTTGGAAAAATTTATTCTCCAAAAGAGTGATGAGGTACTGGAAAGGGCTGCCCAGGGAAGTGGTGGAGTCACCATCCCTGGGGGTGTTCAAGAAATGTGTAGATGGGGTACTTAGGTACAAGATTTAGTGGACATTATTAGTGGTAGATAGGCGGTTGGATAGATCATCATAGAGGTCTTTTCCAACCTTAGTGATTTGGTGATTATAATGATTCTAATATGCAAAACAATCACTTGAAGGGATAATTAAACTGTGTTAGTAAATGCTTTTTCTATTACTTGCTATATTTACAAAAGACAATATAGGACAGTTTTCAAAAGGCTTTACGAGGCAGTAGAACCTGGACTAACTGTTTGGGCAGCAACCCAGGTGAAGCTTAGAGGAGCTTTGTTAGTGACAAGGGTTGCTCTTTGCTCCCCCATGCTTACTGAAACATTATCAGCTTTGTGCCATCCTGGTTCTCATGGGGTATGCTATCAGAAAACAGAGAGGGAAGGCTTGGAGGCTTCCATAAAACACATCTTTCTGCGTCTGCAGGGGAAAAATATGCAGCATTAGCACAGAGGATATCTTGTTATGAAATTATTTTTCACTTTTTCTTTGGCCAACAGTACCATTTAGTCAAAGTTGATTTTTTTTTTTCCCTGCCATACATGATGTGTTCATTATTGCAAGCAGTGGGAACTCAGTCTCCAAAAATATATTTGGATCTTAAGAAGACTAACATAAGAACCTTTAAAAGTTTGGATATTCATTTTTAGAGAAAAATGTGAGTGGGTTTAACTGTAGTTCTTATGTGAAGTTTATATGTCTCATACATTTTTTTATATGGTTAATGTCAGTCAAGCATGGCTGATATTCTAGTAAGGCAGTTTCTTGTTATTTTTATTCAAAATACCCTCCTAAATGTAAGTTAAATGCTTCATAGTCCCACATCTAAAATTAAATTTTAGGAAAAGGTCTTTTAAAAATGGTCTACTGTGTTAAGTCATACCTGCTAAATGTTATTCCAGGCACGCTGCATAACCACAACTAACAGGATTAATTTTTCTTTTACAGATATTAGTAATTAAATAAACATAATATAAATACTTACTACTAACTTCTACCTGCAGCAGCAGAATTTGGACAGGGCTAAAAAGTCTGAGAAAAATTGTTATCACAAAGGAGTTTTGTTTTCAATTGCACCCAAGCTTAGCCTGGACCAGTACAGCCTCCTTAGGAAAACCCAAAAGCTGGAACAATGGTGGTGTTTCTTGCACAAGGCATTCATTACAGCATCATGCTAGACAGGAAATAGGAGAACAGCTTCCTTATGGCAAAGGAAAGTAGGCTATCCCAAATGATCCCAAGATCTGCACTGCTTGTGGACCCAGACATGGTCCAAGATCAGCCTCAAGACTTCTGGAAGTGAGGCTGAGCCAGCACCCTCTGCACCAATGGACAACCTGTTCATAAAAAGACTTTCTGCACATGCTCCGAGGGAAAACTGTCCACCATCAGCCAACAACTAGAAGATAAGTTTGAATAACCTTTGGACAAACAGGTACTAAAACAGTGCTTACACGACCTCATGGTTCTGTACCTTGCACTTTTAAGATTGCCATTCAGCCATTTCATCTCCCTTGAATTTTCAACTGCCTGTGAACCATATTTTATCCTTCCCTTATCAAATACTTCGTGGTTACATTTCAGGTCACATCTAAGAAAAGATATTAATCGTCTGTCAAATAAAATTGTCATTGTTCCCCATCCTTATTCTTTTTCAGTGTAGATCAATTGAAACAGTGTAAAAATGTCAACAAAGTCAAATCTTTTAAAAAGAAGGCAAAATGAAAGAACTGTAAGTTGTGGTCCATCATACTTTAAAGTAACTTTTAGCTGTGGTTTTGGATTTGGACATATCTAAGCCAATAGGGGTGGTAGTTGTCATTATTTATTGCTTAAATGTGAATGTTTGTTTTCTGTCTAATATGACTTATGGAAGGAAAAGAGACATCTGTGCTAAAGTAACCAATATTTCTGGGTGAGGGTGAAACCATCTGGGTTAAAGTAACCAGCCCATGTATCACTAATGCTAAACCAAAGTATAACTATATGGGAAAATAAATATTTTTTTAAAACGTGCCTTCTTCAAATTACTGTATTTTAAAATTCACATTCTAATTTTTGGTACTACATTATCTTAATTAAAAAATACGTCTTTGTACCAAAATTATATGAAGTAATGCAAGGTTAATGTGTTCTTACTTGCATTTATTATGCAAATGCTAAAGTTCTGGACATGTATAAAGCAACAAGAGTGGCTATTAGAATTAGAGTGCTGAAACCACTTCCACTGACTTCCTACAGAAGGTCAACAGCATTTACTCACTGAAATTTATTGTTTTTGAAAAAGTTCTGTTGAAAGAGCTGCCTTTCAGTTGTTGTAGCCCAACAGCAAGAATCTTGTTCCGATCTCCTTAGACCCGTGTAATTGTCTCATTGGGTTACCTGCTTGCCATCCACTCCAGCAATAACTCCCTAATCCCACCGTCAGTGCTTCATTTAATTCTCCAATACACAATATGGCTTTGACCGCACTTTAAGATTTATCAGAAAGTCATAGATCTTTCCAACACTCTCTTTCCAACAGTACCTACAGTGACTTATATGCAGGTTGAGAACACTGGGGGAGAAAATCTCTTGAAACATTTAACCACATTTCCCAGCCCAGACTGAGTCTTCTTGTAGCACTTTCAGCCACTTTCTGCCTTTTGATGGTCAAAACTATACCTTGAGTTCTTCCTTCTCCTGAAATTGGAACCAACATATTTTTGTACTAGTATACGCTTCAATGAATTTCTGTTTGCTACAACTGAGTCCTTCATCTAAGAAGACAAAGCCAAAATTTAGATCTGACATTTATTACAACCAAGTGCTGCAAGATTTTTAGAAGGAATAGGCAAAGCAAGAGGGGTTGGAGAGTTTCCCTGTGCATTAAGAAGTGGATGGAATGTGAAGAGTTGCCTCTAAGAAACAGCTATGAGCAGGTTGAGATCTTGTGGATTAAAATTAAAGACCAGACCAATAAAGGGTATCTGGTGATTGGGGTCTAATACAGGCCATCTGATCAAGGGGTGCCTGTTCATAAGGTCTTCTTGCTTCAGCTACCATCTTCGTCCTGCTTGCAGGCTCTCATCCTGATGTGCAATTTCAGCCACCCGGACACCTGCTGTTAAAGCATCATGGCAGGCTGAAAGCCATTCAGGAGACTCCTGGAGTCCATTGATGATAACTTCATGATCTAGGTATTGGACAGACCAACAAGAAGCATAGTATTACTGGACCTGGTGCTCACCAATGTGGAAGAGATTGTTTAGAGGTCAAGACTGGAGCCAGACCGGTGGCAATCATACCCTGGTTGAGATTGTGATCTCAAGGAGAATGGGCTTGAGAACAATCAGAGTTAAAAACCTGAACTTCAAGAGAGTGAACTTCTAATTGTTTAAGGAATTAATGCATGAGATCCCTTGGGAAAATGTCCTTAGGGACATAGGAATGGAACAGAGCTAGCAGCATTTTAAGATTGTGGATTCCCATTCCTGTAGGCATTCAAGGGCAGGTTGGGCAATCCAATCCAGTGCCTGACTCAGTGGGTGGTAACCCTACCTGCAGTAGGAAGACTGGAACTAGGTGATCTTTAAGGTCCCTTCCAACCTAAGTCATTTTATGACTGTATAATTTAGTGCTCAAAATTCTTCAGGAAGCAAAGAGCTTTGCTATCATGCTTCTTAAGGCAAACAAACAAACAAACAAACAAAACAACCATGAAATGGTACTTATTAAAATGGCTTAGATCCTGAACTAGGTGTAAAATAAATATTCATATTATCATCATTGCCTGGTTTTGACTGCTGTTCTCAGGAGGCCATAACAACCTAACTATGAGGAACCTGGCACAGGCCTTTCATTGACAGAACTGTATGTTTGTTCTGTTTCATACTGTCAGTGGTGTATAATCACTGCTGCTGTTTGATTTGTACTGCCTATGGCTTCAATGAAAATTAAAATTAGCATAAATTATAACATTTAATCTTTTAGGACTAGCACAAAATTATATATAGGCAAATGACAGGGTAAAAGAATCATTTTCACACTGTACCTTCTGATGAACAAAAATGGATGCAGCTGAAATGAAACAGCTTGTGACAGAGTTAACTAACATTACAGCACCTCAAGAGACATTTCTCAATTTAAAGTTTTAAGAATTGAAAATAAGGTTATTAATCAGATAAAATCCAAATGAGGTAAGAGTTATCTGTCTGTCTTCTGCCAAGTGGAGCTTTTGCCATGAATCCACTGTCCGTGTGGTATTGTCCTCCCTTTAGCTACATATCAGGAGGCAGCAGCTTCAAAGGGCTGAAGAAATAATTTTCTTCTGTCTGAAAAGGACAGAAGAAAGACTGTCCTTTTCTGATGCTCTTTGGTCCTCATATTTAAAGCAAATGTTGGGACAGATTTGGCCTTAATTAAAAATAAATGTGTTTCACTGATGCTTCCTGAGCTATGCTGAAAAGTTTGGCTAATGTGGTTGCACTTTGTTGTCAGGAAAACACCTAGCTTTTGAATGAATGCTGTTACTGTTTATATAGTTCACATGATTATTCTCTTTTCTTTTTAAATTCAATCTCTACCACTGAAAAAACATTTTCTTATACTAATTGTTACTCTTAAAAAAGAAGGGGAAGAATAATGCAATTTAAACTCCTCACTTTTTAACAAGTGAAAATGTGAGCGAAAAATAAATATAAATAAACATAAAATGCATCTAGATTTCCACATAGTTTTATTCCTTTTGTGAATGTATACAGCAGTTAAAATATACAGCAAGCTATCTAATCCCATTTACTTCTGGAACCTATAAAGGATAGCCATAAACCTAGAGAGAGACAGACAGATATATGGATACACAGACAGGATAACATTTTCAAGGTTTCTTGTGAGAGAATACTTGCAACAGATGTATTTTTTAATTTAGGATTTTCACTACAAGCTTAGATCATTCATAATTATACCCTCAGACAAGGAGAGGGTATAAATAAACTTTAATGGAAAGGAAACAGTCTGTAGAATAAGCATTTTCTTTGAATTTTAACAACCCTTTGAATTTATAAAAGAAAAAAAAGAGGCTTTCCTTGAAGGATTGGTGAAAAGCATTTAAAACACAGCAATCTTTCCTACTTGTTCTTTGTCAGAGCAGATGGCTGCTGGTCAGCAAAGGCTGAATTTGAAAAATACTAATTTTTCAGGCTGATTTTGGTCCTCGAAACTAAAACAAGTGACCAGAGCAGAAATTACAACAGCAGAGGGAGGCAGAAAATCAGACTGCTCTCTGAGATCTGGCGCTCGTGCTGAAGGGCTGAAAAATTGCACAGAAACTAAAAAAAGGAGCACTAGAAAAATAGCTCAAAGACTGCAATCATAGGACCTCACTGTTCCAGACTCTGGTCATATACAGGCACTGGGACTTCCTTTGAGTTGTAAGGATAACAGCTTTAAGCCTCAGCAGAGGGAAAAGGGGTGCCTGGATTCAGGTCTTTTTGCTTGGGGCTCTGATAATCCAGAGACAAAAGTCGATAGTGAATTCCAGAACAGCAGCTGTGATGTTTCCATCTGGGGACCAGAAAACATCTGAATGAATGAGAGAAATGATCTAACAATCAATAACTTTTTTCAAGGCATCACAAGAAGCCTTTGAACAATATCACAAGGAGGAGAAGGGAAAAAAAAAAAAAAAGAGGAGAAAAGCTGTTCTAATGGAGGGGAAAATCAACCCACAAACAAGAGCAAATTGACATACAGTATAGCACTACGATCACAAGAGCAAAAAGAAGAATCTGGGAACTGAGAGGATCAATCCAGAAAATAGCATAATTTAAACTGATTTTAGCCAGCTTGCCTGTGGAGAAGTTCCACTGATTGTGGAGAGGAAGAAGCGTTACTTCAATTAATAGAAATTATTAGGTCTTCCAAAGTTGAGCCTCAGTTTACTAGAACAAAAATTTGCTCTACCATGCAGGAGACTGCACCATGATCAAGGAGAAAAGTAAGATGAACGTTCAGCTGTCTATCTGAGAGGAAACAGGGAAGAGCCAAGAAAGGAAATATCAGTAATAAACCCTAGCTCCTGATTCTTTTTCCCCATAGTCTTTACTGGGAAAGCAGTTTCCAGATTAACCTGGTGAATTTTTATGTACTACACCTTAAATGCAGTGCGTGAAAAGCAGGCATTGGTGAGCTCAGAGACCCCTTTTTGTCATCTGAGACCTTTGCTCATAGAGAAGGTGTGAGCTGAAAAAGCAGACAAAGTGGAAAAAAAAAGCCTATTTCAGACCAAAGAGGGTTCAACAGCGCAGAAGCCTGTGATAAGAACAGGAATCAGCTCAAGGTTGAACAGAGTTCTTTTATAACTTACAAATGGCTGAAATGATTTGTAGGATTTAAGAATTTGCTGGTCCTGGTTAGAGTCCAGAAAGTCAGGAAACAATAAGGAAAAATAGTGTTTAGATGTACTCCTGGTTAAAATGGTTTCCAGGGAGCCTTTTTTATACGTTGCCTAGAGAAAAACCGGCAGAGAGGAATGATGCAATTGCTAAGCATGAATCTCACTGCTAAGGTGAGGTATTAAGAGGAGGTGTTGCAGTAGAGGACCTGTGGCATTCCTTTTCAGTGCCACCACCTCACTGCTTCACGAGAACACCACAGAATAGCTGCACAGGCTTGTGATTGGCAAGGTTACTGCTAAAGGCACCATGCTGTCATGGAGAAAAAGCCAGCAGGCATTAAAGGCCTCAACGCACAATTATTTGGTTGATCTCAAAAATTCCTGCTATATCTAAAAATTGAAAGGTAGAATTAGTAATAAACTATCTTGGATATTGATAAGAGTTTTTTTTTTATATGTGCCATGCTTCTGTAAGGAGAAATGCATTCCATGATTATGTTACAGCAACATGGAATAAAGATATTTTATTTAAAAGTAGAACATATATAATGTTTGGTCTTAACATGGCACAAAAAAATCTCAAAAGCAAGTGAAATTGTGAGTTCTGCCAGAATTTGAAGAGAATGTGAGGAATGGCTTCATCATTTAATTCATTTGGAGTCCAGGGAGCCCTACCCTTCCTTCACTGGGAAAGTGCTTATCTCCAGGGCACTCCAGATTTGCTGCAGCCCTCAGTCTCAAACACACTGGCCAAAATTCATTTTATCCAGCGAAGCGATAATTACATTACAGTGTATAATGACCTCTTCATTATTTTGCAGAAGTGTAAAAAATAGGAACAAGGACTTAGAGAAGTGAGAAAGTCAGCTCGCAGCAGGTGGGTGCTGGCAGAAGGGGCAGTCTGATGTGCCAAGCCCTGGGCAAAAATGGGTCCACGGGGCAATGGCATACAGGGAGCTTCTGCACGGGGTAATGCAAGTCAGAGCCCGAAGACCAGAACTGTTCTGCCTACTAAGCACCCTCGAAAACACAGCCTTAAAACACAGTTGAAAATAATAGTCCTCACACATTATGCCAATTGGTAATTTCAAAGATAAGACACAGCTCTGTGTGCATTTTTATGAGGGTAGGAAGCAGAGAATGAAGCATCTCAGAGCACCAGAAGATGAGTATTGCTGCAGGATGCAAAAGTTGTGCTGTAGAGTTTAAAAACTGTTACAGTGAAATTTGGTCTCTCTGCTGTGAAGTACGTAGGGGCTAATTACATCATGACATTTCTCATACAAATGTGACCCCAGAATATTTTATCACACTTAATAATTTAAGAAGGTAAGGACATGTGAAACATCATCAAGTCAACAAAGCTTAAACAGACATCTTCATGAATCACCTGAACTTGAAAGCTCTCCCTGCTATAAAACCAGGACTTAACAATGTTATGATACTCTGTTTTAAAAGGTAGGCAATTAAGAAATGCTGAATTTTATTACAAGGGATCCTAAAATCTTTGTAGAATGGATCCAATATTGGATTTACAAATTATGTCTCACAACTAAAGGTATAATTCACGTGCTTAAGGCTCCTTAGATGTTTAATCAATAACACTCTGAGTAAATGTGTTTTTCGAATCTATGAGCCATTAACCCTCAAAAGCTATAAGTTTGTAGCAGGAATGTTTCTGTCTTCATGTGGAAACTCATCGATGCCTATTGACATCTCTCTGTTTAATTGCAATTTAAATCATGGTGTATTTCATTAGATCTCAAAATGGATTACAATGCTCCATTAATTTTGTAGTTATGTATGGGAAAGACCTAGTAGTGACTCTATGGGTCATATATGGGCCTCAGTTTGTGAAGGGAGCTCCTATTGACATCAGTGTGAGTTCTGCACATGGACTGAAGGCATGACACGGCCCATTATTCTCAATTTTCCATAGCACAGTCTCTGAGAGAATACATCACAATAGAAATTGCTTATCTGGGATGCACCAATAAATGTATTCCAGGTTTATTTCAAGACTGCAGAAATTCAAACATTCTCTGTACCCACACAGTGACAATTTTCCTAAATGTCACTGTCTCCTTTTTCATTCTTTTCACATATAACATATACAACCAACCTTTCCAAAACGAGCTGATGAAAAGATATGTCATTTGTATTACGAGGAGATGAAATCAACAAAAGATCTTAGCTAACTTCAACTGGGAGTTCTGTCATTGCTTTCAGAAACAGACAAATCATTTGACAGACATTTACTGGTATTCCTAGTGCCCCCAAAAATATATTTTTAAAAAATCACAGTTAAACTTTGGCCAAAGATAGAATAGCAAATAGTAGAATTTTTAGGGTGCATATGTTAAGGAGAAGTAGAGCACAAGGTAACAGCAAGAAGCAGAGTATAACTAGGAACATTGGTGTGAGATAAACAAAAATGTCAACAGAGCATCAAGGGGAAAAATGTAACACTGAAACTTCTTAAACTGTGAAAGAAAGGAATAATAGCTGTGATTCTGTCCTCTGTACTATGCACGTGGAGAAACTATAGAAGCAACTGATGTTCAGTGAATGTCCTCTAGCCCTACAGCTTTGCATGTCGTGCATCAGGAAAAAACTTCAAGCTCTCTGTGCTCATCTAGACCTTGAAGAGCCACAGAAATGTTCCTCCCCAGGCTGTGCTGCATTCGAGAAATGGAGAGGTGACAATAATGCTTTAGTGCTGTATTCTTCCTCCATCCCACTGCCTACTTGTGGTGCAGAAAAACAAACAAAAAAAACCTTGCATTCAAGGCAGATTATACAGAATCTTAACAGTATGATTTGGGGCTTACACAATTCTCCCTTCCTCAGAGCTCTCACATCATAGGCATCTCGTGATCTGGCACTGTGGCTCTTCCTCAGCTCCCTGCAGCTCTGCCCAACACAGCTGCTTCTTTGCCTATTCCCACGACCAGCCCCAAGTTCATCTTTTCTGTGGAAGTCTAAAGACTCATAATGTTCACAAATCATAGTAGTTTGATGGCAAGTGCTGATCTTGTGCTTATTTGATTGCACTGTGGGAAAACCAAGAGTGGGCCAGAAGCTCTGCTTAATACTCTAGCTCTGTTTTGCTAAATCAGTGGAAATTGGTGAACATTTTTAATCAAAAATAGATAATGATTAAAACTAGGACAGAGTAACATTAAGAATAAAGACATACAAAACTGAGGAGCCATAAAAGTGTCTTTAGAAACTCTGGGAAAGTAAAATTGTTCATATCTTAATCCTCTAATCTCAGTATGGATCTGAGGACAGGAACGCAAATCCCTGAACCACTTCTATAAGTCCTCTTGGACATCACTGCCCACACCACTCCAAGCCTCGTCTTCCCTGGTTAGAGCAAATTATTATAATGATATTCATCACCCTGAAGGCCAGTGAAACCTGAAAGTAAAGCCAAAGTGGCTCTGGCACCACAAAAACTTTCAAAAGTTCCACTACAATTTTTAAGTTTTAAGATGGGCTCATTAGAAATTGGGAAATTCCTTGCTCATGTAAAACATACATATTTTAAGAACTACATGGAAAGAAAAAAAAAGGATCATGACAACTCCAGGTTACCCATCTGTCCAATTTGTATCTTTCAAGCTCTATATAGACAAGAACTTCATTTTTTACACATTGCATTGAGCTTGTTAGCCACGTAGTCTGGATGAAAGGAATTGCAAAGCCCTATTTTTGGCTCAGTAAGTTACTGTTTTTTATGAATATACTTGGTACACTAGGAGTTCTTGAGCTGAAATATCATTCCCGTATCTTGAATATTACAAGAATAAAAAATTAGAAATAACCAACCAACACGGGAAACAGATATCTTTGAATTGCATTCTGACTCATGCAAGAATTTTCTTCAGTAACCAACTCCACTGTCATCAACTCCATCTGTAAAAAAGAGATTTTGAAGCTAGTCTCAAGAAGAGCCTATCAAAGACTGAAAAAGTCACTCCACCTATTTAAATCCACATAGACTTGTGCAATCATTTTTACAGAGCACATGCTGAGTACTGCATATGAAGCACCAGATACAAAGTGATGAGTAAGACAGGAAATGCAAAGAAACCTGATATTGGAATAAAGAGAGAACTGAAGCTATCAATTTACTCTCCTTGTGTAGCCAGAGTGAGGACAATGCTGAACATTAAATGCTTAATACACTTCCTTATTAACGATTGGATTTAAGACACCAACAAATTTCCACTGAAACCTCAGCCTTGTTTCTCATGTTGCAGAGGAGGCAGGGAGTATTGAAAGATGATTCTCCTTAGTGCCAAGAGCCCCTCTCACTCTCACCTTCCTCCAAGCCCCATCATCCCTGCTTGCTCTCTACATTGGAGCTTGGGAATGGTGCTCCCTTCTCAGCACACATCACTGGCTGGGAGGACCTGCTGCTGAGCTGTAGGACAAGCAGATGAGTGGAGCCTCTGAAGATTCAATTCTCTTTTTGCTCAGGTTAGTGGTAAATTTATTTAAAACTGATGGCTGGCAGCATGAATGTCCTATCTTTCAGTTGTTCTAGTATGACACACTAGCTGTCTTTCAGCTGCTTTACTGATGGTTGTAAGGTAAAAGTCTCTTCCTTTCTGGAGTGCCTTTTATTTAAAATGCAGATTCTGCCTTTGTGTTAAACCAACATCATTTCAGAGCACACAATACACCTGAGAGCACCAAAGCCCACGTTTTATTTAAGGCCGAGGTGAGCTTTATAAAAAGTCCAATCCAACAGACTATTAGGCAGAAAAGGACCACAAGAGAGTGTGCCAAGTTTGCAGTGAATCTGTAGGTTCACACAACCCCAAGCTTTCTCCACCCCTAGTAAAAGGTACCAATCTAGGAAACTCTGGCAAATAATGGTCCTGATTCTGGAGATGTTCTGCATATTTGGAGTGGGGTCTGCAGAAGCAAGTGGGAAAAAGAAACTGCGAAATCTCCACTTTTACGTAAATATTAGCATTTCACATGATGTAGCTGTGGTGCATGAGATAGCATTATCATAGAGAAACAAATTTTCAGGTTAATTTAAATTTGTTTCTTTGCAGTCCATGCAAGCATACATGACCATAAATCGAGTAATGGATGAAATCAGAAGACCAAAAACTTTCAGGCAATAAAAACTAGCATAGACTGAGTTTGGGAGGTAACATTTGTATTCTGTCATGTATTTTTAAATTATGTGGAGTTATTTTATAGAGTTTCTTGTCCAGGAAGAAAGTTTCTTCAGATTTTTTCTTTAAAGTAATAAGGACAGTCAATAAATATCCTCTATTGACTGTGAAACAATGGAGTAGTTAGTACTTCTGATACATGCAATTAACATAAAAGGTCAATCTGTGAAACGTACAAAGTATGTACATCATGAGTGAGCACTGTCATCAGTAGTTTGGCTTTTCAATAAGGAAAAAATTGCTTGGGGAAGTTGGTCAAACAGCTATTGCTATTACATACACACACTGCTGATTTTTAGTGTTTTTTATAAAGATCAGTAATGATATTCTATTAGAGTGATGAGACCAGAATTAATTTAAATAATTTCGTGTCTGATTCATGAAAAACAAAACAAAAAATGCCTCCACAGTCAGGGGCCATTATTTCTGTAATTTTTCTATGGAAAAGTCATGGTCTGCATTCAACTTCCAGTTCAAAAAGAAAAGTTTCCAATTTATACAGATGGGGTTTTATCGTTGCAATCAGTTCCAGAGGAATGACTTAACTACTACAAGGAAAAACCCCTCCATTGTCTAGTGCAGAAATACACTGACCCCTCACAAAATTCAAACAGACTTTCCTTCCAAAAATTATTTAACTATCCCCCGCTGCAATTGCAGGCAGAAAGAAGAGTAAAAAGGACACACAAAAGAGAACTTTTTCATAGAGCATACTAAATGGCCCTTTGTTTTTTAGACATCAGCGTCATTTTCATTCTTGATTAAACACAAATGCTAAAAAGCTTTTGAAAACACGAATCTGACTAAAGGTAGGGATGGATATAAAATGCATATGCGCTGTGCTCCTGTAACGTTCAAAAGTGTGTTCTGTTCAACAGCCCATATTTACATGCTTACTCACAGCAGATTTCTAAGCAAACCCTACCCGTGCTGTAAATAATGCTTTCATTCTACTCTTTTGCTCACGTTAATTTATTTATTTTTTTATTTATTTGTCATGAAAAAAAGCTGTGTACCTTGGAGAGATATCCCAGGCAGCTGAGACAAATTGTGTGCATAGCACAACTTTATGAAAGAGCATCAGTTAGAGGAGGTATACGAGATTCTACCCTAACAAAATCAGATGAGTATTGCCTGCTGCTTAGGCTATTTCTGTGAAGGCAACATCATATATTTCGAATCAGGCTAAATATTTACCATATTATTTTTACATTTTCTTTTACAATTTTTATTAAAGCATGTGCTCATTCAGCACGGAACCAACTTAAACCACTTCCCACAAGGACAGTACTCACGTTTTTGATGGAGCATAATTCGCTTTCTATAATCGCAAGGAATATTTTTAACTGATGGAAGAAAAAGAACAGAAAAGAAATATCTTCCAATTTGCTTGTCATGTGCTTTTGGCAGCGTGTTCTGTGTGGCCAGTGTTAGCGTTTCCTTTGCAGTTCCCCTTGGTTGGCATATATATCTTTCACAGTCCCATAGAAGAGCATTTTTAAAGCTAGATGTATGTAACTGAAAAGCAAAAACAGAAAACCTGGCCAAAAGATGCAGCACTGGGGCACCTCACTGAACTGCTTCTAAGCCTCCCTTGAAAGCAAGTGCACTGCAAATTGCCAGGGTTGACAAACTTTTAGTGGATTAAATAACAATCTGCAAACCATTCTTTTCCACCTTTTTTGAGACAATTTCTTCCTACTCCAGAAATTAAACTCCCATGGGTAAAGGGCTTCTCTCAGGGAAGGCTTCAGGTGGAAACTGCTGCCTGAAAATAGAACCTCCTCCCTGTCTAACTATTCCATAGCTCAGGAAAGTAACTCTGTGATCCCAACTGGCAGGGAGGCTACAGCTAGAAAAATCCCTCGCAGTTCATTTTTAAAATGGATTTTAATAGTTTCTTTTTGCCTTTTTTCTTTTTCCCAGAAAATACATTTCTCCCTAAATGCTGCGCTCAAGACAAGTGAAAAAGGAAAATATTCTTATTAGAATATTGGTTACAGGATCAAGCCCACTAATCTTTGCTTATTTTCTCCTAAGATTGCACTACAGCAAAAAAATTATTTAAAAATCCCAGGACCTGTTTTCTGGTATATACACTACAGTTTGCTACAGCTATAAATCCTTTTATTTTAAAGAATTTAATCCCAAGCGTCCATCAGAGCATTCAGGCCCAACGTGAACTCTTTCTGACTTTTTCGTTTGTAACTTTAATACTAGCTTTGCTTTCTAAATGATTTCTTTAAGATCTTCAGGCAGTTTTATAGTTCACTATTCATTTTTAATGTATTTTCTGATTTTTAGGTTTCCGTCTAATACTTGTTTCTGCTTTCCTCAATAATTTTAAAGCATAACCTCAAAAATAAAATAATGCTTTCTGCTATGAAACCCTTTGCCTCAATACAAATACAGTGATTTAAGCACTCTTCTGGGGTTTTGTAGCTGTTAATGTTCCCCGTCTCAAATTTTAGCATCATTCTTTAAAATGAAGGAAAAAATCAACTTGCAATTTAGACAGTTACCAAATTACCAAAACTAGTGCAGCAACTCTTAATGAGTGAAACCATTAACAATTTTCTGACTGCAGCCCCTGTTCAAATACCTTGGACACCTTGTTAGCACAGAATGAGGTGTTCAATCAAGAGACTGGGAATTGGAAGTACCAGGGCACAGTTTTGAGTGGTGATTACAAGGGCATGAGTGTGAGTGCCAAAGTAACAGTCTTCTACACTGCAGGAAGCTGAGAAACCTTCAAGTCTACATTTGTAAATCAGCCTGGATGATTACAGCAGTCACAAGCAAAGAACATATGAAACAATTATTTGCACCATTCTTTCACTCTTTTAATTTGCTCTTAAAATGAACACAGTGATACCAGGAGCCACTGGTGCTTTGTTCATGAAAATATTGTGTGATTTCGTATCTTTCTAAGCAGCACCTTAAATTGCTTAAAAGTAGAAATATAATGAAGAAATACTGTTTTCAGATTGTTCAGCTCCTTCCACATCAATAATCTAAGCTTACGTTAACATTTGGATGTGTGTGTGAATTTACTTTATAAGTATTTGGTTAATGTGCTGAAGCAGAATGAATTTAACTTTCTACCTCTCCTAAATTGCTTTGAAAAGACAGTTTGCCTTTTTAAAGTGAGCAAATAGTAAAAGTATTTCTGTTTAAAAAATATTAAAATTGTGCTGTAAATTTAGATCTTTATCCCTTCTACTAAAGGGAGAAAATACCACTAATTGATATTAATGTTACTACTTTAATTTTAGCAAACAAGTCCCTTACATTACAGTTCCCATACAATTCACTTATTTTTTCCCCTGAATCTATAAACTCCATTCCATATTGAAATAACTCTGGACATTTCTAAAACTCATTTTTCAGATCAAAAAAAGAACTTGTTATTAGAAGATAATTTCATATTAAAGATAAGGAATTATTGACTAAGGAAGTGATGAGAAATGGCAAAAAGAATTAAATCATTAGTACTAAAGGACTATAAAAAAGATAATCTGTTTCATAAAATTCAGAGTATTCTGCTCCTTTCCTGTACTGCTTGGATATGTAATATATATATATTCTAATATTTCACAGCTTCTGATTTGAAGAAATAAATTATCAGTGTAAAATATAAGAAATCACTGCATTTAATTTAAGAGAAATATAACATTTATAAAGTAGGGATTTTTGAACAGCTCATTTTATGCCTTTTATAGGAATAAACTAAGAGCATTACAAGGTTAATTATCATCTCAGCTGTATTAATTGCTAATATAAATAGCAAATTGAAATTATTTTTCCTTCTTTTTGATCATCAAGAAGTCTCATGCAAGAACTTCTCATACAGGACCATGTTCCTACATTTATTATTGTGGGACCATAAAGCACTTATTTCAAATTAATTTGTTTCTGTAATTGTTATCTGCTCACAGAATTCTGCATAAGCCTTGCAAAAACTAGTTGGCTATCCAAGTGAGAATGCAGCGTTTTGCATTACTAGTAATGAAACATTGCCATGCATCAATCCTAGGCTTTACTACTGATTTCTGGAAACTCCCCAAAATATGTCTCTAATCACTAAAATAAAAAGATTGTTCTGATTCTGTATCTCATATTTAAATAGTAAAAAAAAAAAAAAAAACCCACAAATCTCCAGACTGTGATATGCTTTGCTGTTAATGACATATCGTGGATCTAAATTATCCTGAAGGGAATCCCAAAGTGCAACATCCTCAATTTATTTTGCGCTTGTTTGTACAAGGTAGGTAACCTTAAAATAGATATTACCGCAATTCCTATACCTAAAGGTGCTGGAGCTATCAGGTAGACAGTAAAGTTACATATCACTTAGAAATCCCCCTTCCCCAGCTCCCTGCCTCAGATATACCTGCAGCAGCTAAGAACCACCGCGGTTGAAATTACCAGGCTCCCCCTTTAAATTGTTGTCTGGTTTCAATAACAGGAGCCTTCTCAGATGCAGAGGGCGCTGTTGTTCATCTATTTTGCAAGCATTTCCTGATGCGGGATAAAAACATTGATCTAATAGTTTCATGTTTATATTTTTAAGCTTTCCATGAAATGCCAGTGGAATTGCTGACATATAGATGCTACCTTCCACACTATGCGACGAGTTTCCTGAAATAAATCCTTTTTGTGACAGACTGGAAGTGAAATGCCAGCTATCGTCACCCAAGTGAAATGTTTTTCACTGTTTCCACTTTACAGTCCATTTACCCAGACTTTATATCCCAGCCACAAGGTTCCTTCCATCACACATTTTCATATAAGGACATTTAAGTTGTTTTTATTTTAAAAGCATGCCAGATGTATTTAAGTGTAACCTGCAATGCAAAAATGTGAAAACAGTCTGAAACCCAGCACTGTGCTTCTATTCTGTAACATTTCTCTCTCTAAAAAATAGTTCTTTTAGGCTAGAACAAATTATTTCAGGTGTTTTGTCAATTTTTTTTCTTAAGTATTAACTAATTACACAAGTAAAACAGAGGAGAGGAACATACTATTTACATCTTAAAATAATCTTATGTGCAATAAATTTTCTTCACAGCTTTTTGTATGCACATAGTAGCATTGTACATCCACATGCATAAGTAACAGCTTTAAAGACTGTTAGTTCTTTGAACTACACTGTTTCCTAAATTCCTTTGTGATGTGCTATATTTTCTCATGCATTCACATTTTTAATAATATTCTTTTTCTCCCCCACTGTTGAAAAAAAGAAAATTAAAATCTATTAACCCTTTTTCTATTAATTGAGAAAAAAAAAAACTGGGTAAAATAGAAAGAAACTTACATTTACAGCTGAAATTTATGTGCAACTTGCATAATAGTACCTATGCAGTTTAGTTGCATGGTAAAAGAATGGGCATCCTGCAGTCATCCAAAGTCATGGGAGTTCTGCCCTGCAAAAAATGCAGGACTGGGCCTGAGACATGTCAGAGCAGCTCCAGCCCTGAGCTTCCTGTGCTACCTAAGCCCAATAGGGTGCATTAAAGCCAAAGCAACAGTGTGCTTCTTTAGCTTTAAATCAGATTCTACAATGTCTACCAACTTTGTAAATGTTAACACTTATTTACCCATAAAAACTAAATTTACCCCCCAAATTATTATTTCATTCAAATACAGGACATGAAGAATAACATTTCAAGATACATTTTCTTTTCTCTAATTAATTTCATTGATTTCTGGTTTACACTACAGTCAAATGCATCTGCAGTTCAAAGTGTCTGCAAAGCATCTATATGCAAACTTGAGCCTGAAAATGGAAGCTACTGGTTTAAAATATAAATATTGGGATAAATACATTTCTCATATGTCAGCCCTGGTTCATGGCTCTTCAGCTTTCATAAAACACCTTAAAAATGACTCAGTTCTTCAAAGTGGCAAACAAGCCATAGTACTATGTGGCTGACCAATATTACCCCTAATGTGTGTTTGGAATTCATCTTAACCAAAACTTTGCCTAGTTAAAGCAGCATCCACACTCTCATAAAAGTCCCCATTGTTAACGTTCCTCCTAGAACCAATGCTCATTGAAAAGTTTGCCACCTGATAAAGGCTTTAACACCACTGAGAGAAAGTTGTGGGTTATGATTGGCAAGTTCTTTGCACCCCAGCTACCCCCCAGCCTGGTGGAGCGGGGCTCTGGGTTGCATTTTGGCCCTGTCTTTATGTCAAATCACTGCCATCAAAACAATGGCTCATATTACATGAAAATCTTGTGCAAATGAGCCATAATGGGAGTGAATGACAATCTTGTAAGACCGTGCAGCAGGATTCTCCTTTGATCTGAAATATTGTTAATCTTTCTCAAACATAACACTAAGTATACTTGGCAAATCCTGTATGAGAAAGTCCCCATAGTGCGGCTCTGCGGATAGCCCGCCAGCAGCAAAGTACACACCGCCCCAAAAAGAGGCACAGCCAGAAGTGAAGTGCACACCAGCACTGTGCTGTGAGCCCTGCCTTTGCTAGAAAATTATTTACAATTAAAAGACCTCTCTGCCCGTTTCTTTTTCCTGAAAACAACTCGAACAGTATGTTTATTTATTCTTAATAATGGATATTTGCTGCTGGATCACAGCTTCATTTAATTAAGAAGCTGCAGTATTTAAGATATTAAAATCTGTGTTTCAAAAAAAGGTTTGCTTTTTCAAAACATGGGCCTTATTTATTCATGGCTTAAGAATCAGCCTCACTCTAAATTATAGTTTTAATATGATGTTGCAGGGAGTGAAAAAAAAAATCTAGCAACGTTAAGGCACGATTTTTCATTGCTAACAAAAGCATGATATAGGAGTTTATACTTTCCTAATGATGCTTAAAGCAAAGATCTGGAACGGTATGTCTCAGACAAGGTCATATATCAACTTCAGGATAGTAAAAACCTCTCCTTAGACTATATTACAGCCAACTCACACCTTTTTGTTGTGCAGCCAAATATGCAAGGCGTATGTAGACGAACGCAAACAGAGTAAATCATGTTGATTCAGTGCTAGTAGGAAATATGCCTCTTCAGTTGTATGCTGCTTTTGAAGTACTGCCTAAAAATCAGTCTTGGGCTTCAAAGAGAGGGGATTATAGCCTTTATCCAGCAATTAATATGGCTGAAACTCAGAATGTCAGCACCTGACGACTATACGGGCTGGACAGTAGCCTAGTAGGGGTCCAGTCCCCCTCAAGAATTGGAATTTATAATAGAAATTAGTGCATAAATAGACCAAAATATTTGGGAAATGGGCATAAAATTTTAACTTCTAACAATCTGTCTATATTTTGACGTGTTGGGGAGAGGGGGAGTTGTGGTGTCCCCTGACCTTTAACCTGCCTTATCCACCTAGATCATTTTAATCTCCCACCAACTGTTAAGCAGAAAAGAGTGCTATTAAAGAGAAAGCTACTCCTTTTGCCTCCTTGCATAGATCAGATGACAACCTCTCCAAGTCCCTCCTCTCTGTCAGAGTTCAAGGGTTCAAAAATGGTCAGAATATCAAGCAACAGAAAGCCAGCAGGGCTGCTGCAAAAAGAGTTTAAGCACTTTCTATTATGCAAAGTGTCTAAAAAAGGGAGGATTTCGTTATTTTGAAGTTTTACTCCCTGGTTTATTAATTCAAATAGAGGCTCTGATATCAGAAGATCATAGAGCTTCTAATTTGAAATGGGAAGAAAAATGATTCTGATTTGGCCCCAAACTTACAATCACCTAATCACACTGTCCAAATTAACTCTTCTTATGGAATTCGAAGGTTCAAGTCATGCACATATGCATCTATCAGTAGTGTACTGTAAATAAAATATACATTTCACAGTCTAATTCTGGTCAATATTTCATGGAAAAGTAAAGTAAAAAGATGAAAATGAAATAAAACAAAATGCAACATCCAGACTTCCTAGTCCAAAACCAACCTCAGATGGCATTTTCACAATGCTACATATAGCATCCTATTCTTCAGAGAACATCCAAGTTGTTTTTTGTTTTGTTTTGTTTTGTTACTATTTCTCATTTTTAACCATAGACAGTTGTTATAACACGTTTCTTCCCAGAATTTCCACTTGCTTTGAAGAAAATATCCCCTGAGTATCCATGCTTAATGTACTTATGGAAAAGCAACTCTATATCATGACAAGCTAAACAATATGCTTCTTTAATAACGAATGCCTGATATTAAATGCAGAGTTCTTATTTCAAAATGGTAAAAAAAAAAATCAGTTTGAGGGAAGGGTTATAATTGCTCAACATAATATAAATGGAATGAGTGCAAGCTGAATGTAATTTTTAACAGAGCCTCATTTTCTAAATATACATATAATGTGTTTGTGTGTCTGTGTACAAAGACATGATAAACAATAGAATTTAGAAGACTGTATTAGATTTTGGCTTTTTCGTTAGGCCCTTTGCATCCTGTATATCCTACTATGTTTGACAATGTTTCCACTGTAGTTAACTGAACACAGTAATGGTGGAGCAGTAACAGAATGGCTTGTGCTCTGCTTTGGCCTGTTGAATCTGTCCTCGTGTGAAAAGAAGTCTGGCCAAGAAGTAGGCTCAGACAGCCTCTTTTCATGAAAGTACCACAGTGATAGTTCCTAGATAGGCAGCAGGGACAGGCAAAAGGGATTTTGGATTAACATCTCATCTCACGAAGGACGGCACCTCAAACAGTTCAATGCCTCCCCGGCGTTGCATTGCCATGTCAGCATTAAAAATCTGCCCAAGTCCTGGTGGGAGACTTAAACTTTTGACCTGCTAGCCAAGAGGCAAAAACCCTGTGGGCTGAGATGCACCATCATTACCAATATGCACTTGCATGGGCTGACATCTATGTTGACTACAGTTTGACCTCAAAGTGGAAAATTGATGCTCCCACAGATTTTTTAAGTAACCAGTATCTCTTAGAAAAGCTTTGCTTTTTTTCCCCTCTTGGAAGTTCTCCCTTCTACAAGACAACTGCAGCTTCCAGCAGAAACCTAATCTCTAAATAACATCATAAACACCTTGAAGGAATCCGAATGCCTTTCAGATCTATCTGCATTCACAGTATTTAATTGGAAATTTTTGGTTTAGCTTATAATAGAGATAGAATAGATTTTTATACTAAATATGGGGGAAGAAGAGTTTGGAAGATTGGTATGGTGTTTGCAATAATTAAATATATCATTACATTTAAAAGGGGGTAAAAAATATTCAGAAAATCTAGTATCTATGTAAGGAAGTATATTTCCCAATAACCGTGTAATATCAGCACATAAAACACATGAAGGGGTAAGAAAAGCGTTCAACTGGTATTGTGTGCTATACACAGCAACACAAATTTCCTTGGGGAATATTTTCATTACATTATAATGTACATAAATTTGATATGGGAGAAATTATCAGTCTTGATTCAGCTTCTACTGCACTTATTATTACCAGATTAGTCAGTTAACTGCAAACTTGGACCAAGTCACTGAAGAATTGTTCCAATTTGACAGTGCTGCTAACCATACCTAACAGGTGTTAAAGCCTAAGTAGCTGAGCGCCATGTAGATTTGCAAAGTAATGGTGTGAAAGGTGTTGCCTAATTTAGGGCTGAGGAACATGGTAGGCATAGACAAACTTTGGGATAAATCTTTAACTGGTAGTCCAGACTGCAGTTGTAATTTCTAATTTATTTTTTATTTGAACTTATAAATGGTGCTCATCCCAAGCTGCTAGCACCATTCCAAATTTAATTTAGAAACACAAATCGTAGCAGAAAGTGAAACTTAGCCAGACTCTAGCAACAACTGTGCCAGCTAATCCTTAAACATAAAAGAATATATCTCTCTCAGCAGAATCTCAGGGCAATCAGATGTTCCTAAAGGTATACTGAAAAGATGAACTGGTGATTTGACAGTAGGTAATATCCAGCAATCTTGTTTAATCAGATTTTAACCCCCAAATCTTGCACAGTCAGCTGGCTTCCCGAGTTTCTGATTGCTTCAAAAGCAGAAGAGTGAAACAGCAAATTAAAGCTGATCTACAGTTCTAATTCAGGACCAAACACAGGGAGGAAAAAAAAAATCCAAAATGAGAAAGTCATACAAGCCTTAGCCTCATTTCTACAACATAGATATGAGGTGTTGAACTGCAACATCTTCTTTCTATCAGTTCTCTTTTTTTGTGCTTGTTTATTAAAATGTTCACTGCTGTGATCCTGTTTTTTACCCAGGGAGCTGAGTAGGTTTAAAGATGACACATAGCCATATAAATCTTATGTTTATTATGCCTTCTATAAAGAACTGCCTGGATGACCAAAAATAACTTTTATAAGCAAACAAAAAGTAATGGAAAGGCAGAGTGAGGGAGACTAAGGGCTTTATGCATCCTGCTCAACACGATAAGTTTACAGGCTGTGGTACAGGAGCTGAGCCTCCTCCTCGGGAATCCAGATGTACTGCTGCTCATCCTGCAGTACAGCACAGTAATACAGCACTGTAACCATGGACTATTGCTGCTGGGTTCCTTGTACTGTGCTCTTACCCAGGAGTAATTTCAGTTCCTCAAAAAAATTTCTCCCTAATCAGATAGGTTTAGATCACAGTCACACAGAAGGCCATCTTCCAGTCACAACTCAGCAAGACTGCCAAAAATATGATAGCAATGACTTGAATGGGTAAAAGTCTCTGGAAGTTCATTTCCCATATATTTATTTCTTTAAATGAACTCACAGACTCACTCGGAGCTGATATAAATAGTATATACAAATCTACAGATCTAAATATTTTGAACAATTAACTAATCTGTAGTTTCTACTTTGTTGTGGATTTCATGGGGCTTCTTGTTGTTGTTGTTTTGTTTTTTGTTTGTTTGTTTGTTTTTGTCTGTAACTTACAACACAATTTTATTATTGTTATCATAAAAAGTTATTAACATCTGATTCTAAAGATTACTATGTAAAATCTTCTGTTGTCGGAACTGGTTCCCATTTTCATTTGGGACAAGAGGTAAGAGAACTTCTGTATGTTTGCAAAAAAATAAAAGCAGAGACCAAGCAAAATATTTAAGTACACGTCTCAGATATTTTATTTATACCAGTGCACATAACTGGAGGCACTTGATTCTAAGAATGGTCTCCTCCCCATCTCTTACCAATGGTCTTCCTTCTGGGGATTTTCCTACAATATCCCAAAACTGTAGGCCTGCACCTGCTACCTTCAGCTTTGGCACATGAACATCTACATCAAGATTCACTCTGACTCTTTTCTGATATAAAAATCTGTTGAGGCTGTCTCCATACACTGAGTGATGCATGAGGATCCCAGAAATCTAGCCATCTTTGTTGTCTTCCGTTGCTGGGAGAATGCAGCATCCTCTACAGCAGGCTAACAGTAACACCTCTTGTTTCTCTCTAGCCTTCCCTTCCTTCCCTCCAGCTCACCTCACCAACCCAAACCTTCTCATCAAACTCACACATCTTCCTGAATCCATCTAGGGCCTCTTGTCTTCACTTATTTAGTAGTTCACTTCCACCTGGTACTGTCTCTATCTGCACACCTTTATCTTCCACACTGCTTCTGCCATTACCACTACCTCTATGCTGGAGATCTTTCATGTCGGAGCCAATTGCTATGGTTACAGGCAATCTGCTGTATGTTTCATCTCCAGGAGCTGTAAATGAGGGAGTTTTAACAGCATTTGAGTAAGCGCTGCCTCTTCTTTACATGGACCACACATACCCATTCAAATTCATCTATCCACTAGTTGCTGCTCACATCATATATATTACACTAATAAGAAATTCTACCTAGATATACCAAGTGGGAATGAGTTCACTCCTTGTGAGGAACAACAGCTACAGAATTTTATGACGTTTTTCATTTTAATGGCCTAAGCATACTATTTCAGTCACACATCTTTTTGTTCTGTGCATGTAAGCTCAGACTCTGACTGTGGGATGCTGGAGAAAGAGAGCTGGGAGGGAGAAAAAGATTTGATCTCTTTCTAATCTGTGGTGGTATAAAATATCAGTGAAATTGAATATGCACATCCTGCATCTTGAAAATAATTTTTAAAAGCCTTGCAATAAAAATTGTCCAGTGTTCACTCTTACTTTGTGTCCGAAGTACAAAATACTCCTGAAGTTCTGGTGTCATGAAGTTCATTGCTGTTGAGTATCAACTAAATACATACTCTTAAACCTGTTACTCAATTTTTCCTCTGTGTGTGTAATAAAGATGGAAGAGTACTGGAGTTTTCAGCTGTGAATCTGAATCTATTTGTGCCAGTTCTAAATGCCAGATAAAACTGAGAATGCTAATATTTAGAATATTTTAACTCAGGTGTAAATCATACTAATAAAATAATATTTTCTAAATGTTAATGAAAACTACAATCAGAACCACTGATGGCATGATTCTTAATTCAATTCTGAGTGAAAATTTGACAAAAACAGCTTGCAAGATTTTACTGCCAAGGATCCAGCCACCAGTTCTTCTCCAATTCTGTCAAAAAAAAAAAAAAGCCCCAGAGCTTTTACAAACCTCAGCAGTATCAGGACACTGATATTCATACTTTCCGCTCAACACAGGTGTCCACAGGGTAAATCCTGATCCTTCAACCTTCAGATAAAATATTTAGGTGCCTCTGCCAAGCTGCAGCAGCACAAAGTGCCCAGCCCCAGCCACCATCAGCAAGGAGCCACCAAGCTGCATGGTCCTGATTAAAGAGCAGCCACAGCCAGATACACTCATGTGGCCTCACTGCGAGCATGCACCTGAGTACTGGTGGAGACTGTAAGCCACCACTGCCATACTGACTCACTTTAATTAATCCAGGCAAGTTCCATGGCCTATTTTATACAGAATGCCTCTTTCAGCTTTGTAACCTACGATTTCACCAGATCCACCCAGAGTAACAGTTCATATCTGGAAAGCAGCCTGAGCTAAAGCTTCCTTTCTGCACTGCAAGTATTGCATGTGAGTAAAGTGGACACAAACAAAAAGAATAGCCACTGCCTCCTGCCTGGAAGCAGAATGGGTGAGTCTTGGCTCCCTCCTATTTCCCATCATCGGAGTCATGCCAAGTCCCCCCAGTGCTGCAGACCAGGAGGGAGCTGCCACCATTGGAACCAGGCTCCACACTTGGGCTCAGGCTGCTCCCTTTTCTTCTGCTGTCACTCACAGCCTTCAATTCTTTCTTACTCATAGCTCAGATCTAGTCCAGTGTGAAAATGGAGCAATTGGCTGGAAAACAATTCTTTTCTGTAATCACAGAACTGTATTTAGATTTGGTACAGTGCAAAAATAAAGTTGAATAAATCTAGACCTGAATTTGGCTCTCTGTCCATAACATCTTACAAAAAGATGGTGACAGCTGAATGAAATCAATATATCCCTTAGGCAAATGACTTTCCCTTCCAAGAATAAATTTTACAAAAATAAGATTACATTTCAGGCCCCTGAAAATAATATGGTCCACAAATAAAGCAATTATTTGATTATATATTTTAATAAACTCTCTCCCAGTTGACAATACATTTCTTTAAATCTCCCCTTTCTAAAAGTTTTAATGCTTGTCATGCACCCCTGGCTTTTCTTTGAGGGATTTTCACTAGGTTGTGCATAAGGAACACATTTCTAAAGCTACTATACACTCCAAACTACACACTCCAAAAACTCCCAGAAGTGGCCAGAAAGACATTTGTACTGCACAAGAGCACATTCATTCAGGACATCCAAAGGGATGGTAAGGTACTGGAACAGGTTGCCCAGAGAAATTAGGAAGGTGTTCAAGGCCAGGTTGGATGGGGACTGTGTAGCCTTATTGGGTGGGTGGCAACCAGCCCATAGCAAGGATTGAAACCAGATGATCTTTAAGGTCCCTTCAAACCCAAGCCATTCCGTGATTCATGTGGAAAGTCTGCTCCAGCATCAGCACTTTATATTGGACCCCAGAGATGTCCCAAGGAAACAGCACAGGTATAGGCACTAGTCTCTGCCCTTGAAGCCAATACTTTTTATTTTGTCATGTGTTACAGAAGATGATGCTGGTTCTTATCACAACACAAGTTTCAGTTTATCTGAGCACACATTAATCCCACCGTCAGCTATAAGTCCACATTTGTTCCTCGAAGTAGACAAACCGATGAATTCCTACTGATAACCTTACATATCATTAGGAAATTCACAGCTAAAGTCTTAGACTCACCTTTTTTTTTTTTTTTTTTTTAAACCATGTTGACTCCTGCGTGTAAATTTATGGACCATTTTCTCCTTTTCCTGCCACTGTCATCATAAGGTCTTGGCCTGATCACGAGGAAGTAAGCCATGAATGGCAGAAAATCCTGTGGCTGTCCTTATCTACAGAATGGCAAACATGAGCTGAACTCTGTGCAAAGCCTGCTCAGCTGTCAAAAGAAAAATTACAGTCTCTCTTCTTTCAGTGAAGTAATATATTTCTGACTTTGCAAAAGTCTTTTACTTATCCACAATTGCATCATATCTGAAATGATTTTATGACCTGAGGCATGCATAGCAGGCCCATCTGTTCTCTCATATTGGCTTCGAGATGGCCGCCACCATTTCAGTCCGTGTTTGAAAATGCCAAAAATTAAACAACTTCCATATTTGTTAATGAGGTTTACCAGAAAAAGACCACCACCAAAAAAAAAAAGCGAGACCAAAAATAATCTCAATTTGGGTCATCTCAAGCCAACATTTTAACTTTTCAGATATACTCAGTAAATGCATTACAATTGCCATCAGAAAAACAACTGAAAAACCAGCTATCAGTGAAAGGAAAAGTGGCTGAAGGTTAGGATGTATTTGGTAAACCACAGCTAGCTTTTACACTTGTGATTTTTAAGAACAACCCCTTAATTTTGAAATTCACAGTCTCTCCACCATTACAAGACCCTTCAGGGCAATGATCTATCAAGTTCTGACTGTTTCAAACTGTTTGTGCTAGATTCAGCATCTATCACTCCTCAGACTTGCTACACATTTAGCCACAGAGCCAAGAAACAATAATTTTCAATTAAGAAACCTGGAGAAGACTTGGGGACTTGATTTATGGTGCATGACTAATTATCGAATAGCTAGCCTAATGAAAATTAAGCTGCTAGTTACTACAAAGATTTAACTTCATTTTCTTGAGAAGATGCTGATATGACCCAGAATAAAATTTATTGAAGTTTTATTATATATTTTAAAACAGGCAAAACAGCAGAAATGATCTAATTAAATTTTTAACTATGATTTAAATTTTTTCTTTTTCACATTTTACATTATAATGGAGATAGCTCATGTAAACTTAGATCTGAATTAAAAGCTTCTTATTGCCTGAAGTTAAAGTGTTTCCTTTTGGATGGTGATGAAAGAGATAAGAATATGAAGAAGGACATGACAGAAATTGCTTTTAAGGCTCAGTGCATTTACAAGCAAAAGATTCAGTTCAGCACAGAGTTGATGCATAAAAACTGGGTTCAATATCAACAGTATTTTATATGTAAAATCCTGATTAGAAATTCTGTTTCAGAAAGAAATTTGGTAATCTTCAGAAAACAACTATGCTTATTTATTTTAACTCTTTGTGAACTTGGTTCAAGGCCTGAACAAAAAACAGTGAACTTTCTTCTCTCAAGCAGTATCTGCTTTCTACTAGTATTGATCTACTTCAGGGCTATAATGGTCCAAATGTGGTCGTGAGCAGCATACGCTCATGCGAGTAACACCATTTGGAAGCTTAATGGGGAAGTGGAAAGTTTACAATGAGGCCCTAAGAGGCCAGTTAATTACTATTTTTGCAGTGAAGCGTGGGATAGAAATTCATGAAGCTATACTTGTAGCTATACTATATACTATATTATTAAGAAGGAGGAATTAGTGATATCATAAACATCCAGAGCAAACAGCTAAGTCAATAGTCACTATGGTTTTCAAACTGTACAGTCACAGCAACTTCTTCTGGTCCCCCTGTTTCTAAACAGACAAAGGAAAATGAAACAAACTCTCGGTTGCACTCTCTTGCAGAAGTTAAAAACTCCAACAATTTTTTCCAAGGAATAGATCTAATCCAACATGAGAAAGTAACCTTAGTTTGATACATGCCACCATAAACAATTCATTTTCTGCTGTGAGTTCTGTACACTGCACTCATAGGCTTTGCTTTGCACACACAGGGGAAACAACAAGGAAGGAAATATCAAGGTGAAATGACAAAAGCCCTAGATTAGAGCAGCTGGTAACAAGACCGTTCAGGGTTGTCACCAAAGATACCAGTCACTGAAAGAGAGAAAAAAGGGAAGAAGGAAAGGATAACTTGATTTATTCAGGAAATTGCTTGTTTCTTCAGAAGGTCTTTATGGGGACCATCACTTTATGTTAGGAGAACAGCTGGTAACCAGAAAGGGAGTGGGAAATAAATTAATTTCCTATCTAACTCTTTAAAGATCTGGGTCCTGTTCAAGTAGATATACAGACTGTGAGTGAAACTGATGTTTTTCCTTCAGCTTCCCAATTCCAATATTACCAATAACAGCCTAAACAAAGACTGCACATTTTAGTATTTTTCTGGTAAGCTCCTGTTTGGGTAGGAAAACTCTACCAACCTAAATTTCTTCGGCAGTTTCAAAATCATACATGCTTACTTGTATGCTTACAGAACAAGCTACTTTCAGTCAGAATGGAGGACCTTCCTGAGAAAGGCTTAGTGCAATATACATCTGTGCAAGAGGGGTAAGGACAAATGATTCCACACAGGCTGCTGCTTCTCTGTCACTGTGTAGTGACTGTTCGCCAAATTTCCCAACTTCTGGGTTCTTCTTGCTGAGGCTAACAGAGGCATGATGGTTTTCAAGGCAGACCCAGATACTTAAACAACAACTTCCACTGGCTCGTGAGGGAAAAATCCCTCTTTTTCTCTTTCAAGGTGTTCGCCAGTGCCCCTCTGAATTAGCTGAACTGGCACTGGGAGAGCATGTTGTCCTTGCTCTCCTAAACCCATTGTGCTGTACTGCTGTGTGCTGTTAAACAGCTGCCACAATTCATCCCTGGGCTCACCATACTTCAATAGTGGGTGAAGTGATTCATGCATGTATGGATTGTAAGGCTTGTAAAGCACTTCAGGATCCTTTGACATAAAAGCTGCTACATCACTGTAATTTATTAGCAGAGTGGGTTAAGTCTTAACTACAATACCCTCCAAGGTAATGCAGCTCAGACTATTAGTCTGAAATGGTCTTGAAAAGTTTACACACAAAACTAACCGTATACTGTAAAAGCATTCCTCTGTCTCCAGTCTGGGGGCCACTGTCTATCTACAGAAAGACTTCCTTGTCATGGTGGTTTCTTTAAGTTTTATGGCACTTAGAGGCTGGAAATAAACATATGTCCAGTGCCTTCCTTGTGTTGTATGGTAGTATAATACAAGTGGTTGTTGTCCTCATTACAGGAATATTATCTGACTGAGAAAGAAGGAGAGGGAAGATTTGTGCAGTTATACATAGTCCAACTTAAGTACAGAAATTATGATCACCTCAGTTCAAAACTTCCTTTTGTCCCCAATGCATAACTGCAGTTAAGTTTTCCAATCAAACCTCACAATAAACAACTACAAGTGAACTTCTTGAGAAGAAAAAAAATACATGAAAATAGCAAACAAGAAAAGGTCTCAACTTTATCTCAGGTCCAGGCATTTATATTTCTATCCTACCTTTGGAAAGCAAACATAATTGCGACAGTTAGATCAATGGCAGATAAAACAAAGCATCATATCCAGCAAGAAAATATATATATATATATATATATTTATATTTATATTTATATATATATGCATACACCCACACACACACACACATATATATACACAGTGCAGGTTTTCTGTATCTGTAAGATGTTGGAAAGAAATTTATTGCAGGAAGAGAAGGAAGATGATCTGTACAGTACAAAGATATATGGTCCTTCATTAAAGAGGCCTATCAGAAAGAACTTTGAAATTTTCTGTTCCAACCCCCCCTATACAGCTCCGGCCCCCTCTATATTCCTTGCTGTTAATTTTTAAACATCTTCTGATTTCAATAACAGAGGAATCTTCCAAGGACTACCCTAAGACAAGAGGGAGAGCTGCAACCATTTAGTTTGACCCACATAATTCAGCAACAGCTATGATAGCCAGCACTGGATTTCATGGAGAGGTGGTTATCTGGGCCTCTGACCTCCCTCACTGGAACAGCCTTCCAAGGCAGAGTTTACCATCCTAAAGAGTCTTTGGTCCAAGATACAAGATCTGGCATCCATTCACAACAAAATTTATGCTGCTGAGTTGTCATTTGTTCCATAATAGGTAAAGAACAGGTTCAGGATTTGCACACATATATACCACTTATATGCAGACAGGTAATGGCCCCTTTGAAAAAAAACAGGGCTAACAAGTAAAATGCAAAATAGGGCATTATACCACAAAGGTATCAGTAGACTTTTGAAGTCCAGAAAAAGCACAGAACAGACTGACTCCTTTTTTGTTCCTTCTCCAATTGATATTTTGCTATGGGCATCGGATTCTACTGTAAGACTCGGCATTTCTTGGAGCAACAATACCCTAAGAAGCAGAAACACTGCAGGTGTATTTCTGTTATCTGACACATATCCTCTGTACTTCTTTAGAAGGGTAAGACCCAACCTCTGCAAATGGGAACTGAGCATTTACTTCCTAATTCCTCAGTCCTTAAAGCAATGCAGATGGCCAACTGGAGCAGTTAGGCCCAGGCAGCTCTAGGCAAGGCATATGGAGACAGAAAGCAGCTCACAGTGGAAGGCCAGACAGTGGGGCCCTGGCTGCTGAGCCCAGTACCATCCAATACCAAGGAGGGCCCAGGGCCCTCCAATGTGAAAACAAAGCTCTACTGCAAATGTTCAGGCTGACAGCTAAGAAAAACAGCCTATAAGCCAGATAAATATCAGCAGCTGGGCAGGTAAAACAAACTCTTAACCAACCACCACGAGATCTACCTCAAAAAACAAGAAACAGAGCATTTTATTTGTTCCTTAATCTCTGTTGAACCTAGAGTCCAAGCAGCTATGGGTTGGTACAATCTTCCAGGATGGAACAGCCTAAAGAAAAACAAGTTCAGTAGTCTCAGATCCTCTCTCAGAGTGCCTCCCATGCCACTGCTGGCAGGAGTTACCTTTCTTCTTGGCAAGCTGTCAAGTTGAGGACAGAGTGAGTCCAAAGGTTGCCCACATTTTCCCTGATAATATTTTGTTAGCTCAGAAGACGCTTGAGGGATAATGAGGTGAGATTTGTACTTGCTGTTAGCCTACCTCCATCCACTGAGGCTGAACTTTTGCACATGGGCAATTGCTCTTTACAGTCTACTCCTTACAAAAAATATGAAAACAAAATGGATATTTTTCTTCCCCAAACAGTACATGGCTGCATGAAGGACTAAATATGTTCTGAAGTGACTCTTATGCCTCATACAGAAAATCCAGTGAACGTCATCGTTACCTCTTGCAAACATAGAGCTCACATTCAAAGAAACTCCATGAGGGGTGTAAAGGCAGATGTGCTTTGTTTAATGCCACTTACTGCTTTTTAGATCAAAATAGAGCAGAAAAATCTCTCTCCAAGTAAAATAGTCTGTGTACTCAGAAAAAACATTTTAAGTATGGTTGTAAAAACAATGATTTTACTGGAAATGGCTTCACTTTCAAAATTTTAACATTTTAGAAAAGGGCTCATGATTACTCTCAGTTTTCCCTAGACACTTAATTATTACTATATGGGCTTAGACCTTGAGGTATCATTAATTCCAGGTACATTTATACTTAACAGTTGCTGTTTCATGATATGAACAGCATGTTTTCCCACTCCACAGACCAGAAAACACAGTTTAAACAGAAAGGCTGTAATGAGCTGCACCAGGACAAAGTCCAAATTTGACACCTAACCTAGAGCACCGTTGAACTCTCAGCAGATTCCTCTAGATGAAGTGTTATCAGGGTATTCTTATAACGAGCATCTGACAAAGGAAATCAGTAATTTCATGCATTTTTCTCCTTGCTTGTTGCTATTTCCTGTTAGGAGATATATCAGATCTCAGACAAAAGCAGTAGTAAGTCCTTATAATCTTTACAGGAACTGTAAAGTCATCCTGGCCTGCTGCTCAGGACCACAAAGACAGAAAAAGTTTATCTGTTTCCTAGCCATATATACCTATACCATGTATGTACAACTTTTATTCCATGTCTGATTTAAAGCATGAGTTAATTCTGAAAAGCTTGCATTGTCCTCTACAGTTAAAGCAACTCGCTGAAAACAAAACAATGAAAACAAAACAGAAAAATATCATATTATTACAACTATAGAAAGCTGAATCATCAACAGTCTTCTCATATTTGACTGTGATTTTTCAAAGTGCTAAGTTTCTCTATTAAAAAGACATGGAGATCTAGTTTTACAGCATATTTGAAACACACAGAAAAATGTTACATGCTGGGCAATGAAATTGATTTTTTTTTATTATTCTTGAAAGAGATCTATCCATTTCATTCAGTTTGGCCATACTTTTAAGTAAAAAACAATAGGAATCTAAAAAATATTTTTGTAAAATTTGTGAATATCTGCAGGGGTTCTAGAAATAAAAGCAATATTTCTTCCAACCTTCATATGAATAACTCATCTGCCAGCCCTATTCTTATTTAACTCAAATGAAATAATAAGAAAGAGACACAGAAAACAGTTTTTTTGCTCATACAATACTTCATGGTTGTTATAGGTCCATTAATACAAACCAGGCACTTCTTGTGTTAAATGACTGAAGTGATGGAGTGACTATGTGTTGGAGTGACTATTGGTTCAACTACACTTGCTAAAGAAATATTGGAAATGTTGCATGTTTAGTATTAGTTTTCCCTTTTCTTCAAAGAAAGAATCAGTCCTTTGCCACATTCTGTCATTAATTGCACATAATTCAGCTGAGACATTTCTGCAAGACCTCATGATTAGCATATCTTACAATTAATGGAATCAAGCTTTATGGCTATAAAGAAGATAAATTAAGGTAACATGATATTATGAAAATATCACTACACCTGAGGTAGGCTGTGAAACAGAAAGCCAAAGGTTAAGTAGCCTTCACTATGGTTACAGTAATTATATTATACTTTTTGTCAAGATGTTTCAGATTAGTTTATTGGATGAAAAAATTAAGAGTGATTAACCTACACAGCCTCTGCTCCAAACCCCTCAATTAAACAATGTGGCATGAATGAAAAAAATAAAATATTTGCTGTGTTTTTTCAAATTTCCTGTCTGTTGAAAAACTAATATTAATGTTCCATCATCTCCAAAGACTGCACCATGCTGTGCTAGGTTTGTTTTTGTCACATCCCACCTTAGATTGTAAACCGCCTTTGAGAGCTGCCTTGATAGTTCATTTTCAACAAGTCTGCAAGGGCCAGACCAGTACTTGGCTTTTGCTTCTGAAAATTATATGTGAACATAATACCATATAAACAGTAAAAAATGTAAATATTTTCCCTTTGCTGGAATATCCCCAGGTCAACCAAACTCTTGCTGTTCTCTGATTAGCGGTCTATTAATAAGCACTGAGTGTATATCATCTTGCTTTCCCATGGTGATATTATAAGCCTATTAAATGACTAAGAATATATTATATATAAATGTTGGGTGGAGTAGGAAGGCATTAAAACATAAAGATAAAATCTTTTTTGGTTTTTATTTTTGTTTTTTAATGATGGTCCTTTTCTATTTTTCGCTGTAGTTCATCTCCCTAATTCATAAGCAACTTCTCTGGGACGTGAGAACAAGCATCCATTGCAGCATAAGACCCTCACATTAACAAGCTTCTTGCAGACTCATCTATTGGTCTGGCTACATTTTCCAGTCCAAGGATTCTTCTAAACTCAGCAGCAAAGCCTGAGGTAAATCTTTCTTCCTGGATTTGCAGAATTGCATATGCAGCAGGATTACAGCCAAGTTGGGAGCACCTTGAACTCATGGTCTACCACAAGCTTATACCAGAGGCTAGGGAGGCTGCCTTGAGTTGTTTAAAGGAGGCTCCATGCACCCCCTTGCCATGACTGTTTGGTCTGCAATGCACTACCACTATCATAGAATCATAGAATATTCCAAGTCAGAAGAGACCCACAAGGATCATTAGATCCAGCTCCCAGCTCCATAGCATCACCCTCACTGACCCTCTTCTCATTTTGTTCCTCAAACGCTCACCATTCTGATGCCCATCTCCCGGAGCTGCTCCAAGGCATTCCTTCACATACAGGCAGCCCTTTGGCCTTGTCTATTCCTGCCCAAGAGTTTGTGTTTCCTGTCCATCCACTCCAGTCACACCACTCTTCCACCATGTCTGTTATTCCAACAATTCTGAAGTTCTGTGTCTACATACACAGTTCTGGCTCCTTCGGCTTGATCAATAACTTCTCTTGCCACAATTTTTTTTACTTGAAAGCACTCTTCAGTTTAACATTCGTGTTATTTTCGCAGTAAATCCCTTAAGGCCTAAAAGTTCACTGCTGGATGATAGACAGTGCAGGAGAAGGAGGCACCATTCAGGCTTCTCTTCCTAATGTCTCTCCAGGAAAGCTCTTTTTACGCCACAAGCAAATATCAAAGCTTCCATCCCAGGAAAAACCCTGGCACAGTGGTGCCTGCTAAACAGCCATGCCTCTCTTTGCCTTTTTGGCAAATGTCAGAAGGGTAGATTTCTCTGTGTCTCTGGGAGGGAAACAAACTAAGCATGCAAATGGAAACCAGAATATGATCACTGCTAATTTATGAAATATGAGTTATTATAAACAATGCACATTTACCATTAATCTTTTAGAAAATATGTTTTGTGTTAAGAAAGAAGAGTAATTCATAGTTTCTGGGGTGGCAAGTTTAGGGAATTGAAATATAATTTGAATTCCTGTAGGTTTTATCAGATATAATTTAGACAAGTTACTTAGTTAAAGTCACATTTTCTTGTTTTTACTCTCTTATTAGATGACTAAATTATGATGTATAGTAAATTAACTCTTAATCAGTAAAAGCTGCATTGATACACTATACTACTCTGCCTGGCAAATGCTACCCAGGAAGAAGAGCTTTGTTCTTGTTGGCTAGAGCTTTCCTGTCGAAGCCTGCCTCTGCCACAGCAGTAGCACACCATTCATTTTAGGCAAGGAAATATTTCTCCCTATATAAGCCTGGAAACACCTAAATACAGAATTGTGCTATGAATCCTCGTGACACAGAAACCTCAAACTCCTGATTTGGAAATCCTGGTTTCCATCTGTCGTATCCTGATCTCTTCAGGCTCTCCTTTCCATAATGTGGAAGGTATTTATTATATTTTTCAGAATTAATCCAGCCCACAGCTGGTTTAATGGTGTCATATTCTGCTAATTACACTGTCTTAACATTCAGTGTTCCTGGCTGTGAAATCTACCCAGCCTCAGCATCTCCATTTGATGGACTTACTTGATGTTTTGGCTGCTGATGCTCAGACCCATCTGTTTGAATGGCACTATGCCCACTCATCAATCGGTTGGACCTTTTCATTACAATATAGATGTCTATCATTTATGAGTTTATATTAGTTCTCCAGCTACCAATCGACTCAGCAGCCATGTAATGTTTTATGGAAAGCAAAAGATGCACATAGTGACACAAAAATAGGAAATCTGGTTTCACTAACAACGCAGACAATACATCTGAGATATATAAATACTTACATTATTAATTGTGAACAATTTATCTGAGATATATAAATACATTATTAATTGTGAACAATTTATCACCTATATTTAACCCCTTTTCTTTCTTATTTGAAAAAAAATCATGTACAAGTATTTTTTCCCTGTTCTTCACCAAGTTGACACTATACAAATATATGTATATACGCATAGATAGAGAGAGAGATACTGTTTTTATATGTTTGTGTATGTATGTACACACAACTACCTGGCCTTCAAAGTTCAGTCTGTAGGCATTTGTATGTTTTTCACTATGTATTTATTTAAATTCACATTCTCCTGTTTGTGTAGTCAGTAAAAGAAGGGAAATCTAAAAAACTGAATGTCTGATAATGAGAATTTGGTTACAAGACGTCATACTAGGACATATGTGAGAATTTTTGCCTTTAGCTAAAGAGTATTTATTCCTGAATGTTACCTCCAGCAAAATCCCTCCTGAATAAGTATTCACAGACAAAAAGAGGGATGAATGTAGTCAAACTACACAGCCACTTGGGACTTTAATTCAAGTTTATGAACTTCATTAAAGACAATTTACACCATCTGTGGATCTACTCAACGTTTTTGCAGAATTCATTTTACGTTATTTAAAACTAGTCCCTGTTTTTCTAAATGGAGGATCAAAATTTTATATCAACATCATGTGTTAAGTGCTAGCCAGATATAAATCTTAAGAAAAAATTGTGATGTGGAATAAACTAATAAAAGAAAAGCAACCAGACAAGAGATAATATCACTGAAGATATTTTGGATGCTCCCACACTATTTTCAGCAATGACATACTTTGAACGCTTCTAAATAGCAAATATTCTCTTTCTTTGTTACCTGTCAACACAGCAGCACTAGGAAAGGAATTTCAGACTCAGTGTCTGTGCTGTATCACAAATATAACAAAATCATTTCAAGCATCTTTGAAGATGTGTGTCCATGCTCAAAGATTTTTGAGAAAATGGCCATGATAAGGGAAGGCTATACAGAAAAACATTAAATGAGGCAGGGAGCTGAATAGTGATGCAGATCCTTCCAGGTTTATCAACAGCACTGCGTTAGCATTTTGTTTCCTTAGTTTTTTGAGTCTGATGTAATGCCTGATGTTCACAGAGATATCCAGCTTCATATCTCCTATGTTACCAGATAGGTCTGCTCATCTCTTTCTCTCTCTTTTTTCCTTTTCTTCACATGAAACACAAGCAACACATTTTAGCCATTCAGCACTTCATTGGGAAGTTTTTTATTAAATATTCCATCCCACATGCTGAAGCCATGGGGTAAAAGGCCAGGTGGAGGCACCCAAGCAGGGGTAGTGCATTGCCACATGTATTGCCAGGTGCACTCCGCTCACCATGCAGCCAGCAGTGGTGTCTGTCCTCCCATGGCAAAGTCACACAGGACCCAATCGATGTGCTGTTGGGTACTTGTGATTGCAGCTTGTCAGATACTGTCAGCTGCTATCTCAAGCGTGCGTGTGCCACGAGTAATGAACACGCTCGTTTTGCTCTTTCTCCCTCAGTGCAGACATGGGGAGGATGCAGACTATTGTTTGCTGTTCCTCCCTAGGAGCTATGTCAACATGCACTGAAACGATTTCATGAGTGGTTATAGAGTGATTTTCAGCCTGGGGATTTCTTTGGCCAAGGGTATATTTTGTGGACCACAGCCAGGGAATTATCATTCCCCCAGTCAGAAAGTTGGTCTTAAGCTGACAGGGAATTCCAATAATATTGGTTTTGGGGAACAGTCTGTCTAAAAGTGATGACACTGCCTGCTCTGGAATGTCTTCTCTGTGCTGAGATACTACTGAAGAAGGAATGCTAATTTCTTGCTTACACTCAATCAGACTTGATGACATCTAGATGGAGAAAAAAAAAGGCAGCCCCAAATACATTAATAGTGTAGAAAAGAAAGATATAGATTACATGGACCCTCTATAAAAGCATATCTTGCATGAAATTCTTGTCATTTGATTAATATCTTAAATCAAAAGTCTTACCACATTGCAATCTGGGAATCAAGCCAGCTTAGAACTAAAGCATGTATTTGCAGTATAACTGCATTCCTAATGAAAGGACCGCATGGTCATAGCTTCAAATTAAATAAAACCTTTCTATCAGTGTCCTATTTCCAGGACACCAGGCTGCACCTTCAGCTTGTAGAAAGAAAGGTTCTCCCTGAGGAAACTAGTCATGGAGCCCCATACAGTGCTGAAAACAGTTTTGTGGAATGGGGTTCCTTTGAGATTTCCTATCTGGTGGGGCAGGGCAAGGATTACTTCCATTAATTTTCCACTTTCATAAAACTTGAGTCACCTTTGGTTGACTCAAGTGACTTTGGTCACTGTTGTTTTGAATAGATGCATGTTAAACTGTCATACTGACAAAAACGAGTCTGGACAGCTAATCATATGCCTGTACAAACTGGCCTAACACCCCACTTCTAACTGCTCATCTGCATATCTGCTGCTAGGGCTGGAGTTACTACAGATTTATTCTGCTGTTGCCCCCCCAAAAATCTCTACAGCCAAAAGCACTCCTGTTTAGAAAGCATTTCCTTATGTAAGAAGCCTCATGTACTGTGGCACAGATGATGATAATCTTATTTAAGAACGCCCTAGGCAAAGCAAGTTCTGCCTGCTATCCCTTAACACCCACTTCTAGTATCAGATACTACCCTGGCAGCATCAGTTCTGGTTAGCAAAGGATCTCCATTGTATGCCAAGGTTTATGCAAGGAGTTGCTCTAACACTGCAAGATGGTCTTCTGTAAAGCGCTTAGCCTGCTCATAATCACAGAAAACTTTGAATTTCTTTCATCTTTCCACAGTGGTGTTTTATTCTAGGAGGAATTAGTCTAGGAATTCAGAGCAGAGGGCCACAAGGTGCATTGAAAGCATCAAAACCTTATTCTAATTTTAAAATATTTTGTAAATATAGGACTGTGTGCAACAAAAACAACAAAAAAGTTTTAAAATAAATATTGGAAAAAGAAAAAAAATGTTACATTACAGGATTTTTTTGCTTATTTAACATTATATAAAGTATGAAAATTAATGTGACATGTGGATAACTTTTTCTCTCCAGAATGTGCTTTAGAAGTCATAGATTCTATATGATGCTGCTGTTGCTATAGTAACTCTTCTTTTACAGCAGAGCAAATACTCATACAAAACCTTTTGACTTTTAGTAAGAAAATTTGCATTTTCTAAATGTTTTCAAGTTTATTACCTAAAACTATCAGATCCATTCTTTCCCATCCCCCAGCTCTCTCAGCTAAATGTGAATAATTAAAAACATGATTCCTTGACCAAAGACTTATTTTGTGATCTAAAATGAAATCTCAACACATGGCCACATTTTATGCAATCCTGCAACTTGGAGTAAAATCAAATGAGACTTCCTAAGCTAAGTGCTGTAGTAGATTTCCCTCTTTTTATTCCTTTTTTTTGTTTGTTTGTTTGTTTTGTTTTGTTTAAAGGTGATTAATTACTCAAATGCAGTGTGAACCATTCACTTAATACATGGTGTGTAAGCTCAGTCCTTTTTATCTTCTCTGTTTTGAACACCCAACCGGCCAGTTTTACCCCACTGAACTAATGCAAGACAAAAAAAAATCAATGGCACACACTTTGGATAAATACCTCTACACTGTACATTTGCCAAGAGAGCTCCTAAGATCAGCTCTGTAAATGTCATGATCCTTAATGCTATTGTGGTATAACTGAAGAGCGTTCCTTGAGCCCATTTGGCTAGGCTGACTAGCGCGCTTTGTTTTCCCAGGAGAAGAAAGCAGAGTAGTAAACCATTTTTGCAGAATGTCATTCTCCCACAACAGTTTATGAAAGAAACATCTGTGACAAGAATCTTTAATGCTTTTCTCAAAGCCAAGCTGACAGTAAAAGAGCATTGCTAAAAGTGGCAAATCAATCCCATTCCACTCTTTCTAGAGCAGGACACCTAATTTGCTATGTATCACATGTATTTTCTTCACATGTGCTGAGAGGCTGTGACATTGATGTGGTGGCTGTCGTCCAAGCTTCTGTTGAATAAACACTTTGGCCATATAGCAGGCAAGCTGGCACGTTTAGCAATGTCTGCTGTCCAGTGTGAGTTTACTTCACCTCAGGGAAAGGTTTGTTTAACTTACAGATTGTAATTTGGAGACATAAACAGTAGTTTTGAAAGCTGATTTGAAAACACTAAATGAGCACACTGAGTGCGCTCTGCAGTTTTGTGGGTTTGGGTTTTGTTTTTTTTAATTTGTTTTATTTAACATAGTGTGAAGGCTTTTACACTACCTGTGAATGCGGGCAGATCAGGCAGAAGGCAGTAGCAGCAAATAGTTCAGAGACTAAAATTAATTTCATCACTGACCTTACACTGATTGTTTTATGAAAATAAGATGATTTAGATGAAATCTACCTCCCAAAGTGTATCCAGATCATAGAGAATCATTTTTATATTTAATTGCCTAAAACATCTGAAAGCCTTTACTGGCATTGTACAATGAATCAAAGCCCTCATCAATGGTGTGCTGACGAAACAGAGAACTCTGCTGTGAATCAGAAGGATTTTTCATAAGTTACTGTTATTTTTGAAAAGATCTAACAGCACTGAAAGGTTTTATTATTCCCAAATTAAATAGTTAAATAAACTTCTAATGTCTGTTACATTTATATTAACCTATTTTGAAGGCTTTACGGAGGAAAAGAAGATAGAAAAGGGACCACAACTTTTGGCATCAGTCCTACATACTGTATAGCACTCCTCTTTCTTGTTAAGATGTTAAATGTAATGCTTCTCTTGTCACACTTCCCAGCATGAGCACGTGGGCCAAGCCATGTAGTTTTTCAGCACTATCAGCTCTCCCAGTGAATCTCACGGGAGGTTTGGCTGAGCTGGAGTACAGAGTGTAATGAAATGGATCTAGAGACCAAATCAATAGCTCCAAGGGCCTTCACTAGCGAAGATATATATATCCACAGCTCTAAAAGACGAGTGAGATTAAAGATTGAGATGAGGTGATTTGCAGTGTGTATAGACATGGTGCACAGTAATGGTGAATGAGTCGTACCTCACTCACTGTTCCCGTGAGAGTCCTAGGACAGAAACACAGAAGCTGAATTTTGCACTTAAAATAAAGGAACCCTCTAAAAGGAAGCCATAAGAACATCTTACATACACTGTGTTTTCTGAATTCAAACTACAGCACTGAGGCTGTTGTTTGTTAAAGAGTGAGAAAGTTCTGAGTTCCAAGGAACGCAAGTCTATTTATTTCATTAGTTGCCATGGATAACACTTGTTTTTGTATGTCTTAAAGCCAAAGGAGTGGAATTGCGTAAACAGTGGGACTGGAATTCAGAATACTTTCCAAACAGATGTAACTGGCATCTTCATAGCTGCTCAACTAGTGGCACTTGATTGGATAAGCAAGTTCATCTCTGTTCTCCTGAATCCCTTCATGACTTGTAAATCAGCTCAGTGACCTGTGGACAGTCAGAATGTATGGAGCAAAATCCAGCACTAATGACATTTAGTGTGATAAACAACAGCTTTTAATTAACACAGTGGAGAAAAGGAAGACAGAGTCATCCTGGGATTGTGCGACTCGTTGAGTATGGGTTGTTTACTAACCAAAATGCTGACCTGAAAGACTTTATGTCAGTGAAAATCAGTCACCACAAACCCTGTTCCATCATGTGAATTATCTTCCCACTTCTCTTGCCATCCACATTATGGAGGGAAAGCTCTCCAGGAGGCAGGAGATTCATCTCTTTTATTATTTTTTAGGAATGAAGTCCTTCCACAGAGAAATCTGCAAGCTCATTTAAACACTAGAATTCTCTTATTTGAATTCAACAGGACAGTTCTTCAGCTGGACACACTTGTCTGATCTGCATCATCAGTGAGAAAACCACTAACTGCAACCACCCCTTGCCTGCTGTTCCCACTTCTGAACATTCAGCTCTTTGAGGCTGTGATGCTATTTCTTCATCTGTACATTTCTGAACAGACTGTCCTGGTGGCAATACGGGGCTCACAGGCACAGCCTAAAACAAGTGAATTATTGGAAATGTAGCAATATCAGCAGTAAGATAACAGACGAGACAACAAAGCCCACTAGGTTAATCCTGAGCTCTAAATTTGCTGAAAGTATAATATAAGCAGGTAGTTTGCACACTGCTAGGATTTTTAAAGGAAATTAATACGGTGCAATATGTAATAAACTGTTTTCCATCTCTGCTCTTTCCTCCCTGTTGTGTGGCCCTGTTCCCATATAGTAGATACTCAAAACATCAAAACACAATCTCGTTTTATTTTCTAATGTTCATTTACTTACATTTGAAGGCTTTTGTTACAAAGAACAAAGCACATGTGTCTAACAGTTTGATACTTCCTCCATCCTTCCCTTGGGGTTGCAGTTAAACTTTATTTAGGTAGTCTTTGGTGTGTGGGATACTATGCTCAAATAGTTTGAGCTGCTGGTTTTCGTAAGGCCCCCAGCTGCTCTATCCACAGTACCCACTAATACTTCTGAACAGATTGGAAAGACACTGCTAACACTGGGTATGCTTGGGAGGACTGATTATTTAGATAGAAGAAAGGAAAACTGAGAGAATATTATGTTCAGGGAAAGACGCTGACTGCAAAGGACAAATGGAGTGTGTATTATGCATCTATCTTTTTCTTGTCCACCACTTTCTTTTTGACATAGGAGTACAGCACAGTATTGGCTTCCCGTGAATAAGGTGCTTGTTCATGACTTAGGACCTTGTAGATTTCATATGTGAGTGCATCAATATGTTGTTATATTTCTCATGTTCATACTAGATTTTGATGTGTGCAAGCACGTTTTTATAACCCCTTCTCCCATACTGATGTATATAACACAGAAAAAGAAATTTGGGCTTCCTGATCAGATTTGTTAAGCAGATTCTTTAACAAAAAATGGCTGATTGGTCTGACAAGAGGGAAAAGGTCAGAAACTCCCTAGTTCGCACCAACACCAGCTCTCGTTTTTGTCATCCTTATCAATATTTTGGAAGAACAAAAATAGCCAAGTATCTTGCTGAGTGGTTTCAGAATTGTTCCCCCTCTCTTGCCCCACAATTCAGATGTTTTTCTTCCTCATCACATCTATTGCCATTTCACACCAAAGGAACTTCATTCACCAGTCCACGGTTGACAAACAAATTCCTTTGGAGAAGACCAAGCCTAAACCCACACTCCAGCACCAAAGCAGTTCTCAACTCCAAACCAAAAAGAGGCTGTCTTCCAGTGCGCAACTAATACATTATTTTCAGAAAGTTTTACATCTCATGTATAGTGGTGACATTCAACCTAGAAGCCCAAAATCTACTTAATTGAAAATAAATTCTCTGAACCACATGAAATGAAACTGTGAGGAGCCCAAGCACGTAGTAGTCTGCTCTATAATCTTTTTCTATAACACAGGATAGCCTAAGGTACATATTACACACAATGTCTGCCAAGTCTGTAACCCTCTCAGTTAGATCACTAAGAATCTCTGTCCTTGACAACGCTACTTTCACAAAATATATAGAGATATAGGTTCAAAATTTCTGGATGGACAGAAAGACCAATACTTTCATATACATTGTACTTCCTCTTGGCACTCATGTTGAGATATAAATCCATGTCTGAACAATGATATCAATAACAGCTCTCTGTATTATGCCAAAATGTTTTTTCATTAAGATGCTGTCAGCTCATATGTTTCAACTAAATGCATACTACAGTACTAAACTGAAACTCTCAATTTGGAATTTCCTAAACTTTCAGGGGTAGAGAGGAGTAATTTGAATCTTGTGTGTTCATTCCATGAAGGGCTTAATCAAAATCAATTCCCACCTCGCCAACTTTAGGAAGAGATTTAAATCCAGTACCAGATTTGGATCTCAATGTTGTGCCTAGGGGCTCATTTCTGTTATCAATTAGTAGTTGCTCTTGTGATGTATCAAAAGGCAGTAGCATATAGGCTGTTGTTTAGAGATGTACATAATGTAGCTTTAAATTTCATTGGGAAACTAAACAAAACCTCTGGCCTTAGGGCTGCATGTTCAAATACTACAATCCCATAGTGCATTACACCAGTCAACACTTCTTTTCAAATACCACCCGCATAACAATTAACCTCACTTCAGCCTTGAGGTCTCTGATTAGTGATGGCCTATTGTTTAAGTTACATTAACATAGCCCCCGTGTTGCCCTATTCTCACTCAAATGGACTAATCAAATCAGTCACCAAGGACTTAAGCTAAGTCCAACTTCTTTAGTAAGCAGCGATTTTCTATTTAAGTAAAATGGTGGATGTCATCAACATGGTCACAATTAGTATAGCTCTGGCATGGAAAACGTTTGTCATGATCTTCAATTTGTGAAATATCAAGGGCCTCGGCAACTTGCAATATGACAATTTTGATGTATACTAGAAAAATTACAGTATAAATAGAGTAGTCATTAATGCATTACCTTGTACAAGACTAGTCTCTGAAAGGACAGAACCTCAACTGGGTTCCATTTAATTTCTGGAAGCAAATGCTGTTTTGAACCAGTAGAAATAAAAACATGTTACAGCATTTATAAAATGTTATTATTCGCTACCCACACCACATTTATTATGTAAAAGGAAAGCATTGTTTATTTTTCCAAATCTAGCTACAGATTTGTTATTCTTGACATTCTTATTTGGATTGCACAACTCTGTTTTCATCCGCATAAGCTAATTCTTGCTGTTTCAGTCATTTGTAATTAAAAATTGTCTAGTGTTCTTTCTTTGAATTATTTTTAGCACTGTCTTCTATTTCTGTCAAGGTAATGGATGATTCGAGCACAAAATTCTGAGAAGAAACTGTGGAAAAGTCATGGAAAACACAAGCAAAAGTTCACCAGTAGAATTCATGACCAAATTTTCAAAAGGACAATATGCACATAAGAAGGGTTACTGCTCGCTTATCAGCAGAGATACCCACTGTGCACAGGCAAGCAGTTCTGTTATTTTCATGCACACCCCATTGCTGCACAAGCAGCATGTGCATTTTCCAACCATTCAGATCTTGTTTTCCTATGAAAACACAGCAAAAAGTCAAAGTGGGAGCCACCAACCATTGCTGCAGGATGTAGAGGACGCTGAGGATTTTCAAAATGGAGGCTGTCTCAGAGATAAGAATTTGCTCTGATTGTAACTGTTAATTCCTATCTAATGGAAAATAATCTTTTTATCCATTTTTTCTTGTTGTCTGGCTCTCTTGCCAAACTGTATCCGCTTTCACAAATACCTTTTCAGAGACTGCAGCAAAATCATACTATCTCATCTCCTCCGAATACGATGAAGTTTCTAGATAATGTTCACACGTAGCTTTTCTTTTATGATCAGCTAGAAAATTGTGCGCAGAATAAACTTTGCCAGATGCATTAAACGCTTTATTTCTGTGCTTCAGAGAATGAAATTTGGCAGAAATATTCCCTAATTTAAATCCAGCTTTTGTCTGCCTCATTGCTTTACACACCATGTAGTGAAAGAACTGGCTTCACACTGCTCCCACAACACCAGTCCATCTGACTGACAATAGATCCAATCTGCATTACATGGGAGGCCATGTGAGCAGTCCATTCTGTTCCTCCATCTCCACCAACAGCTGGAACTGGACTTGGACTATATGCCAAGAGAATTTGCATGATAGTCTGTTTGGAGCAAGCACGCCATAAATTCACCACTGCTGCAAAATGGAAAGCCATAGGCCTCATCTACACAGAAGTTACATGAATTTAAATTAAAACCAATTTAGTCTAAATAAGAATGAACTTCTGTGCAAACACTCGTAATAATTTAAAATCATCTCATTTCAGTTTATCTGGCACTGGTGACAACTCCCAGCAGACAGTTAACTAAATGCAAGAGAAGAACAGTTATTAAAGAGCAGTAGTCATCTTTAATTAAACTCACTTTGAGGCCCACCTGTAGCCCCTTCAACTGACAGGGGGCTATATTGAGGCTATTTATACCTGTCACTCATGGCCAGATTCCCTTGCAGTCCTCTTTTCTTGTTTGCCTTACCAACACAATCATTTCACCCTGGAGGACTCCAGAAGTGGCATCAGCACATCACCCAGCCTTTGGTCTGGTTGGATCCTTCCAGCCTGCCGCGAACACACTGGGGCAGTAGATCCTGGAGTGGCAAAAGCTGCACATTCTCCAGCCATTGTTTTGGTGACGTTACCCCTGGGCATGGACCCCCTGCCCGCACTGCCTCCTGTTGCTCTTTTGTTCAAGAGGAAACTTGTCATTTAGAGGCTGATTATTAGTTTTCTTTTCTCTCCCCTCCCAAGTCCCCCTTTAACTGGATCATCACCAGTTTTTGAAGAGTTGCCCCTTTCTAAAGAAAACAAAACAGAATAAACAACCCCTTCCCAGTCCCTGTCAGAGCTCTCTTCTTTTCACCAACATCCATTTTCTCCCAAGCGAAATGAAAGGACAGAAAGAGAAAGACAGCTTCTTCCCTCTCCCTACAATGAAACAACAGAGCACAAACAAAATTAAAATTAGGCATTTAAGCTGATTTTCACCACTTAACTTTTGACATGTTTTTTGCAAATTTCCTTCAAGTCCCCTCTGAAGACTCAGCCAATGAAACCCACTGCATCAAGTGGTGTTTCTAAGCCTTTTCACACTTCTGTGAAACAAGGCATGTGTGGTTTGGGGCAGCAAAGGCACCTTTCTGCTAATCATAAAACAGGGAGGTTGTCACAGAACAAAGTAACTGTCCTTTTAGGGAAAACTCAAGAGTGAAATGCATTATTTTTCAACGTTATCTAACTCTGAAAATATTTTGTGTCTGAGGCATCCAAATACAAACTGCAAAACGCTCTCCAGGTGTGTGATTTATTAAAAGTTAAAGCCATTGCCCAAACGTTCTGTTCTAACATATGCCCACATAGTGTCAGCTCAGTTCCATTGCCTTGCTTTCAGAAGTAATTGTTTTTCACTCTAGAAATACATTTTTCTTCCAGTAAGTCTGCATCATATTCATCATCTGGAATTTATTGGGAGCACTGCACTGGGCTGAGTTTGCAGCTGCTCCTAATCAAAACTGATGTGCTTAGAGCAGACCTGCAAAATGCTCAGCAGGCAAGGGTGGGACTCCCTGTCTGGCATGGCTCCTCCTTCACCATGCTCCAGGGACTTTGCTGATCTCCACTGCATTTTCAGGTGTAATTCAAAATGGCATTTTTGATCCACAAAGCCATTCATGGTTTAAAAGTTTGTATTTCTTCAAGACTGTTTCTCTGTTTCAACATCATGTTTCACCTGGCAGCCAAGATTGGCTGCAGTTGCCTGAGATGAATAGCAATGTTGACTCTGTAAAATACAAGAGTTTGTGGAATGACAGGCTGTTCTCCTTCGATATACAGCACCAGAGCAATGGAAAGATGGGGAGTATCTCATTTCATAGAGGAGAAAAGAAAGGACGTTTTTTCATTTAAAAAAAACCCTCATTTTTTTCTGTAAATAACAACCAAAAAATGGAACAACTCCCCTGCATTCTTGTAAAGTTACTAAGAAATGATTATGATTTATGCCCATGTTTGTATTGGGGTTTACATCTACAGTAGTATCTTTCCCTTAGAAGCTATTAAGAATTTTAATTGTAGTATTTTGATTTTGAGTTAATTTGGAAAACCTATGGGGAAGAAAAAAAATCACATAAGAACATGGGATGTTACCATAACAGGAGATTGCATAAATAGAAGCTTGATTTTGGGAAGCAGAAAAGTAGAATCTTGTGTAATATCTTAAATACAACCCAAAGCACGTTACTAGTGCGAGGCAGATAGCTGCACTTTTCTTCCCAGAGACAGGTTCCATTCCCTAGGTCTAGAAGAAACCTTCTGCTCTGATCTATGTGTATTTTGTGACATGAAAGGATGCCTACACAACTTGCAAAAGTCCAGCTTCTCCTGGGATTAATCTCCAGTATCCTAGCTTACCTGACCAAAACAAGACACAGAAGTTGTTACAGTATGCTCAAACGATTCCTCCTGTGCAATCTCTGCTGCCTCCAACCAAAATACCCTTCCAAGGAGCACCCAGGCTTCTCCACCTGCCCTCATTTCCTCTCCAAGCTTCCCACATATTCATTCAGAGGTTTCCCATCTTTCTTTACTGATGTGGCAGCCAGCCGAAATATTTTTATTGACTTAACCAGATTAACTGCTTTGAGCGTAGTTTAACTGGTTGTGTTATAATATGCCAACGGTTTGAATACAGTTTCCCTAAGGTTAGAAGACCATCATTCCCTCCTCTTCTCATAAAAGGAAATGTTTAAAACACTTAGGTCAGTGAGGAAGTGCTGACTAGATGACTTCAAGGCATTTCAGAACCATAACACATAGAAAATTAGGAGTTTTCTCTATTTATTTTACTAAAATCCCTTTAAAATCAAATGGTATGCTCAATGCAGTGGCAACAAGGTGTCACATTACTTTTTTTGTTGTTGCTTAGGACTGGAAAAGCTGCCCAGTGCCTTGTGTTGTGGCCTGATTTCAACACCCCATGCTTTGCAATAAGTATGTTCATTGCAATAGGTTCAGTTACATGCAGCTAGCTCAGGAAAGATAACTGAATTGAAGAAAACATTTTTCCTCTCTTAGACAAGACTTCGGTGGAAAGGGATTGTGAATACTTAGCCCTACATACAGCATGGGAGTAGGAAACAGTCTGCTCCACTGCTGCTGGCTTCCCTGAGCCTAGGGACCTGAGAGATGCCCCAGGCTCCCCAGCTGCAGTTGCTAAGGAAACATTTTAGGGAACCTTTTTCATAAATTCATAGTAATCTCCATTTCTCAAATGTCAAGGCTAATGACTCACCCTTTGATTGCAAATGGGATTTACTACCACAGAATTGCTGGCAGCCTTCAAAGCTAAATTGTATTTGTCAGCATTTGAAGACTTTTAGTACGTTGGTTACCACTGCTCCCCTTGAGTGAGCGGAAAATGTAGATACATGAATATCTGGCAGAATTACCTCAGAAATATTTCAACTCTTCTTCCTATGTTTCCACTTAGGAAAGAAGATGGGGTCTGGTGTCTCAGGGGCTGGCTGCAATGGGAACTCCCACAGTGGAGCCATCACTGTTGGGGGTCTCAGGAAGGCAGTTCCACCACACTGTCCAGGGGGACAGGGACAAGCATGGGACACATAACCCTCCTTCTCCTGTGGAGGTCAGTTCAGCTGGAAGGCAGCTGAACATATCTATGGATTCTCTGAAAGTCACACATGAATCAGTGTATCAACATCCAGGGCTTTCCTCTGATTAACCTAACAAAGCAGGCCTACCACTCACATGTTTGGGAATATCAGCAACAACCGGAACAATAAATGATGCTCCATTACTTCACAATCTTCTTTCTGCCAAGTGCCAAGCTTGCACATATACCCTGAGATTTTCTTCTTTAAAGTATGCAATGAGACCAGACTTTAAGGATGATATCAATTGCTTTGATGGCAATGCCTATTTAGAAGAAGATTCTCTCCCGAGTAATACAGACCTCATTGCAGATGGATCTATTGCCAAGTTAAAAGCTTAAAGGCTGGAATACAATTTGAAGAGTGGATACTTTAAACACCTGGATCTTTAAAAGCACATAAAGAGTCCTCAGAGAATTGTGGCTCCAACTGCAAAGTTTTTATAAATGATTTTATGTAAACAATTCACATTATATAGATATAGATTGTAAACCAAATTGAATTTACTATATCATTGTATTTTATATTTGTTGTGCTTATTGTATATTATTGCTTTTATCATACTTAATTTTCAATTTCGTATAAAATTCATAAATATAATACAACTTTAATTAAATTATATGTCTGTGTGGCTTGTGGGAAACCTTCCTCCCTGGACATGCTGATGATGAATGTGGAAAATACCACTGCTGAGACTAGAAATTTTGATGTATGTAGCATCACATACACAATGCATTCCATGACACAATAGCAGTATGGGCCCACTTAAGAATCTGTGTTTCAAACAGGTGGAAACAATTGCAGAGGAACGTTTACAAAATTTTGAGATGCTTCCTGGTCACTTTGGACACTACTTTCAAAAACAGGCAGGTGGAGAAAAACACTCATCCAACTGCTGCTTTCTTTGTCTATGGAAAACGTATCCCTCAACTACAGTTTTTTCTTTTAACCAGTCTGCCTGGAGACAATTTTATTTTCCTTTTGTGTCTGGCTACCGTATTTCAGAGCTCAGCTTTTTCATTTTTCTGCTAGTGTATGCAGCCAAATTACCAGAAAGTACACAACCTTCCCTGAGATCCTGGTGCTGGGAGAAGGCTCCATCGTTGCATTGGTTTTGCTTCAAATATTAAGAGAGAAGTCACAGCTTCTGAGATGATGACACTGACATTTCTAAGGCCATTTTTCTTGTTCCATTTATGGGATTCTACTTCTATAATATCTCATAGGATTTTACTTTTATTAAAGACTGTAAAATGAAGTACAGTAAGTTCAGAAGTAGTTTTAGTCAGTTCCCTTCTTTCTTCATTTCCAGCTGACAGTATCTAACATGATAGCCAAAAAATACACTTAGCTCAGAAAACATCTCCAATACTTGATTGAAAACATGTGGCCTCAGTGTAGGAGAAAAATGAGCAAACATCTGCATTATTATACTGTTCACCAAATGCTGAAATCAAAGTTCTGTTTATACAATATTTTGTGCAACCAAATAATATTCCTGTTCTTAGGCAATTTAGGAAGGAAAGAGATCATTAGTTCAGTCACATTGCATCTTCTTATTCACCTAATGATTACTGACATCATTTCTGACCCAAAAATGTTGTATATGGCACAAAGGTTCTGGTTTCTTATAGTTTTAGACTACCTGTAGCTCTTTCACCCAGTTGCCTTATTTCATCCAAAGTAAACTGCTATGTTTTTCAGGATATTTCTGAGGCACAGGTTGATCCTCACTGGCACTGGCTCCAGTATTTGTAAGTACTGAGAAGAGACATGCTCCCTCAGAAGCAGCACAGTTCCACAGGGCAGTGGCTGGTGATTGTGCTTTTAACCTTTTTAAAGACTCAGGCTGTTGGTTCTCTTCGAAAATGGAGATACTGTTTCTGGGAGATTATGACCAATTTTATTCCCATGTCTGAAACACAGAGGGCTCTGGTGCATTCTGTAATTTAAATAAAGTTTTATTGTTTCCTGAAATGCAGCAACTATTAGAAAAACATCTAGGTAGATTAACACTTTGCTGTCTTTCTTGTTAGGCACTAACAACTTGTTTTACAAGCACAGTAGATGTGTTCCTAATGCTCCCTATTCCATTGAAGTAGGGAATTTCCTCTAAGTTTGGTAAATGATCTGCTGAGAGAAATGTTACTTTACTTGCTGCACAGCCATAAATCTGCTTTGTAAATCTTGCACTTTTTGGGAAGCTTATTGCTAAAAGTTTTGCTTCAGAAGCACATTTAAGGGGTTTAGATTTAATAAGGTTAAAATCCATCTAAGTATTTTGAGGCTGCAAAGAAATAATATATCTGTAGCGTCCCTTGCGATAGATTAGAGACAGGGCTTGGTTGCAGTAATGAATATAAATGGGATTCTTTATTAAAGCCACTGGACACAGGCAGGGCTGCAGCACAGCTCTCCAGCTCCCAGGCTAACTGTACACAACCTATGCTTTCTAATAGCACACACAGGTCTGCCCAAAGTCCTGGCCTAGACCTATCATTCTTGGACGGGATTGCCAATCTCCACAAAAACTGGCTGCCTAAATCCCTCAGAAGCGAGAACAATTTCCAGAGCAGTGGCTGCCAACGCTTGCAAAGTCCCTAAATTTGCATGCACGTGAGTTAAACAGTGGAAAGACTGTCAATTGTGCAACCCAGAAGAGACATATCCTCTGCACAAAAATCTATCTTCCTTGCATGTTTGTGGGGAGAAAGATCTGGGTTGTGGGAGCACAGATTTATAATTTCTTTTCTAAATCCCTCTTTAATTACAATATATGTTTACACACAGTGCAGAGAAGCAGCTACCATCACATACGCCATAGCCAGCCTCATGGGCTTGTGCCAGGCACTTTGTTCCCCATGGAGTACAGACAGGAGAGCTGCTGACTGTTGATAGTTACACTGTAACGAGGCCAGAGCAAGCTCAAGACATAGGTGTTAGTCACCCCAAACATCTGCTGGGGCCCGGGAAGAGCTACTCACACAGCCTGCAGCCCTGCTCCGGGGCCCTGGCATCCCTGAGGCACTAAGCTTACACATTTGAATCCCCTTTGAAATGTATTCATGTTGCCATTATTAGGCTTTGCCATTAAGGATGTCATTAGCTGCAGAACAGCATACACTGGGCTTTATCATCATTTACCAACAAGGAAGAACCCTTTTACTTCTCCTGACCCACAAGGTAATAAGCTACCTAGTTCCAGCCCAAGCAATAACTGCCAGAAGCTCTGATAGCCTTCAGAAAACACCACTAGAGTCAAACGCATTCCAGTCAGCTTCTGCAACATCTCTGAGAAGAGCTGGGGCAGATATTTAGCCTGTGGCACAGCTTTTAATCAACAGGACCATGCCCTTCCTGGTGCACACGGACACCAACACACCCAGTTACCTCCCCAGGACCAACCCCTAACCCTGCTCAGCACTGCCATTAGCCCAGGGAGCAGGAGGAAGCTGTGTAGGTGTGGGCTCACAGGATATCCAGAGGTGAAAGGGTGACACCACTTTCCGATTTGAAGAGCTAACTTGAGGAAAGCCTACAATCACAGCCGTGAGCCACATGTACTGAGCAAGCATTGCACATGTTAGTATATTAAACATATGTGGTTCTCATTTCCTATGAGAGAGGAATACAGTTTGCAAGCATCAGGGTGCATGGTTATTTCAAGTGCATGGTAAATGTGGATTAGTAAATGTGGATTAAGGGTGCTAAAAGATTCCCAGGGTCCAGTGGCTGTAAATACCTGCAATATCCAGCTTTGATTTTAAAGTTTCCTGTCATCTTTAAAGTGCCTGCCTTGCCACAGTCATGTGGGACCGGGGTTCATTTTAAAGGCTCTTGGAAATGGCCAGGCCAACAGGAACAATAACAGCATCCTTTTAGGAAAATACAGGAAATCTTTTCTGCCAGATGTATTGCAGCACTGGGGCCACCATGGAAGGCTCACAGTTAAAGGATCCTCACAACAGCTTCTAGGCAAAAGCCAAAGGGATCATCACATCTTCCAACACTTCATCTTGCATTAGAAATAATTCTTGCTCGAGGAAGAAAAAAGAGCCAATAAAATGTTCAAACTTCATTCCTCTATTGGCTTTTTGTTGCCTGATGTTATTAATAAGAATTTACAACCATATTTACAGTGTAAGCTTTTACCATGGACTACGCGTGTATGTGAATTTTCAAGTCCTGAATTTAATGAAATCTTTCTAAGAATCAGTGGAGCATTATCTTGGGACAATAAAAAAAACATTAAAATGGACCTCCTTATTTTTGTGTGAGAAGAAGTAGGGTGCCCTGTGCACCTTATGATTGGGATCTTGGTTATGAAGATGTGGGATTTGCATGTTATAAACACTGTTTGTGTCAAAGTGACAAGCAAGGGTGAGCTGCAGCCATTTTGAAGCAGACTTCCTGGATGGGTTTTTGAATGGCAGTTGGATGGATGAGGGTGCTGGAGGGAGGCTCTGAGGTTCCAATATCACAAAGTAGTGGCATAATCACTGTTCCTTATCTGACAGAGAAACTGAAGAGGTGGAAAACATTCAGAAGCCTTCCTTTAATGTCACTGTTGTGAGTATTGGTAGAATTATCCTGACAAACAAAAAAAAGCAGCCAAAATCTGAGGATCCTAAATTAAAGAATACACATTAAAATGTTGGCCAGAGGCTTCTGATTTGTGTATTCCCATCTCCCCCTTCTTTCCTCTCTCCTTTCCAGTATCAGTGCCATATTGAGTTGGAAATGTATAAATGTTACATGTAAGATGCAGCCTTACTGTTGCATCTTTATTCAACATCAACTTCCAGATGGGAACTATTTTTCATGGTTCATAAAGCCAAATCCAGCTGCTACATTTGGACCTACATAAGGAATCCACATTTTATTGCCTTAGCATTGCATATAAAACAATTGCTGTTGTTTCTTCAGTACTGGTATACCTCACATTTCTCAATACATTTTAGATATTTAAATTTTAAAAACTGTATTTTATAGTTGCTCATTCAGCTGTGCACCGTGACAAGATTCCTCTTTTACAACATTTTCCAGATATCTAACAACTGAAAGAAAAACGATCTCGGACAAACAGCATCCAGTATAGCAGCCATCTATTCAGTTACTTACTGAGTGTTCAGACAATTTCCTATGTAAACCACAATGATATTAAATACTTCTGGAATCTTTATTAGCAGACAGGAAGTGCAAACTCAGGAGCCTTTCCCCTCCCCCTGCGCTAATCTGACTCTTTGATAGTCATGTGTTAGGAATAACCATGGAGTTTCTCCGAATGCAAAATATTCCCACAGCTAAGAGAAATTAACCCTTAGGAAGCCTCAAAAGAGAGCGGAGTCCATGTGTTTGCAGAGAGAAAAAGAAATAATTCGGAGGAAGTTTGTGTCAGCAGCAGGTCTACACAACACCGCCAGCTATTATATTCAGGCATAATTCATTTGCATTTTGGATGGGATTGTCAAAGCAACTACAGCGCATCCATTGCAGAGAATTACCCAGCCTTGCAGAATTAGCCATCTTTGTGCCTTTATCCCTCACCACGATGGGAAGCACTCTGCATTCACTCAGCCATGTGTGCCCGGGCTTTTCTCCTCAACTCCCAACCAACAGATAGCAGCCCCTTTGCTAGAAAGCAGACAAACCCCCCCACAACAAGCAACGAGGTGGGACAGAGAGAGTTAATGCACAAGTATGACAGGGAAGCAAGTTTGCTGTGAATTGGGAAGCACAAACTATAGTAATCCCCACCCTGCTGAGTGGCTTCCCCAGAGGTCTGATACAGTGCCAAAGCCTCTTACGCATACTGAGACAAAGCTTATTTCAAGCAGAATTCAGCTCCTGAAGCCACCATACTGCTTCCTGACAGCCTCCAATTGCACTGCCTCTGTATTTGTGTTTCCTGCTGTTTATATTTACTTGTTCCCAGAGCCACAACAGCTACAAAACAAATAGTTGCTGTTTGTAGGACTCCGTATCAACGCAGGTAAAGTGCTCCACTTCCTTTTTAGTTTTGCAAAGATTGTGCAAATAGGCTTTTAATACCTCAGAGAGATTAATTTGGTAATTATAAACCAGTTTAGGAACACATGCTAAACAATTGGTCATATAATCAGCATCCTTGTTTCAGAGCATTAGTGCGACTGAGGCAAAAGGCTTTTAAACTGTAAGGTATACACAAACACCCCCTTGATTATATCACTATTATTTCACCATTCCACTGAGACAAGAGCTTGAAATATTACTTTTTTGTTTGTTAAGTCCCCATGGATACTCTCCAGATCTGTGCTCCTGTCTCTTTGGCTCTCTGTATAGCTATTGTGATGGTGCCTGATTTGAGTAATGGAGATCTTGCTTGATATACTTATTTAAAGGATCAGCTTAAGGAAGCTTAAGAGCCATCAATTCTCTTAATTAACTGCAGAGAAATGATTAACACTATAAATACAGAATTGATCAGGAAAAAGTTGCAGTTTGGAGGATTTCATGTCAGTTGTTCAACAAATATTTAAGACATTAAATATGATAAATCTGTTCTTAGGCAGAGTACTCATAAGTACCCAAGTGATTTATGCATCTCAGACAATTCCTACCACAAATCACTAGAGCTGTCTAAATGGAGCTGAGATATGTTTTCAGGTAGACAAAGTTACTTTTTCAAAATAAAGACCTCCTTCAGGAATGTGCCCCAGCACTGTACTACTCAAACAAAACAAAGCAGAACAGTTTCAACGCATTTTATTCTAGTCCTGTCTGAAAAGAACATTTTCATTTCAAAACAGTGCTATTTAAAATTCATTTTCTTTCATACACATCAGTGTCATTTTAAATAATGTAGAAGTCTCCTTTAATAGGAAATTTAAAAAAAAGATATTCTGATCCTGGCCAGAGGACAGGCCTCCAAGCTTTTCCTTTCAGAAGTACCAACCAGGAGACCTATCTGTCTGTTCCCCACTTTTCAGTGTTTGCCCATGAGCTGAATTAAAAACTGAGGCAGCAAGTCTAGTGAGACAGTTATATCTCCAATATTTGTTTGCATCCAGATACCAGCACTTCTAGAGCTCATACAATAGAAATATAGCAATTTATTTACTTTTTTTTGCTTCCTATAATGTCACAAATCTTCCCATCCCCCTTTCCTCCAGTCCCAAGGATGAGAGTTATGGAAATAATGTCTCCTGAGCTCATTTCTCAAGACTTCTGTGCTTTGGTCCTTTAGATATGCAATGTTGAATCCACCCACGTGCAAGTGGGAGCATCCTGGAGCTCTGCTCTCGGAAAGGATGTTGGAGAGACATCAGTGTCACTACCTTCACAGACAGAGCTAGATCTGCCTACAAAGGACTAACTCCCATTCCCCAGGAGTCCTCCTGAACTCTGCTTAGCCTCAGCTCCACATTTGTTCTTCCCTAGGGATTTCTTGTGACAAACATGGTCTGGGAGGCCACAACAAAGATCATCCGCCCCACAGGCAGCAACACACAGCACCAGAGCTCTCAGGGCCTGTCTGTATCCTCCCTGGCCAACACCAGGAGATGAGAGCCACAGAAAAGGCTGAACAGGTGGAAGAGCCTCTGGTAATAACCAGCAGCTTCAGTGATAACAGCACTGCACCTAACTGGAATAAAATGAAAATAAAGTCATCTGAGAAACACCCCAGCCTCAGGCTACAGTAGCAATAGAACTCCATAGACACACCTAGGAGTTGTGGACATGCAGTCAAACTGCCTTCAGAAACTCCAGAACTAAGGCTCCCTGTGCTAACCAACCTCTCAGCAGCCAACACACCATGAAGAGAAAGCTGATCCTTGGAAGCAGTGAAATTGCCTCAGATATGTTCTTTACAACACCAGGCAAAGCATCTTTAGAAATACCAATAATCATACACAGAAAAAAAGCTAACTCACCCAACTGGTGATCACATCTCTAGTCGCAGAACACTCCTCTTTAGAAAGCAGCCTTCAACCAGAAAGAAGGCCCCTCTCAGTGGCTAGCCCTTAAATGAACCCAGGGAGGGGTGGGTCCTCGGTGAACCTCTTCTGGTCACGTGAGAAGCACAGGTGAATTGCTTGAACCTGTGCTTCCTGGGCTAGCCAGCCCCTTCACCAGGTGCTCAATCATCAGTTCAGGCCATGACATAACAGTTCCCTTAAACACATGTTGAGTATTGTTCTCTGTAATGCTTTCTTTTGTCTGTTGAGCTTGGTATTGTGAGAGTAGGGACATCTGGGGAGGACAAAAGGCATCAGTGGGCACAGAAACAATGGTACAATGCCTTTCAGCCCTCCCTGAAACCGAGGTGCTCAAGAATTGATTTTTTAATTGGCTCCTCAGGCTTGTTATAATTTCAGAGATGAGACCAATTCAATTTTTATAGAGATGTGTAATCCGCCATTTCAACCCGCTAATTGAAATAGGCTGACATGCAGCTATGTGCCCTACGAGTCTTCCAAAGCACATATCTTGGCACTTTCCACTAGAGGGTAAATGACATGACTAGAAACCATACCAGAGCCTCTGTGTTTAGCGGGCTTTGCTTCTACATTATTATTTTGATTGCTGGCTTTACCAACAAACATCTGAGCAGCAGAATCCACTTGGAGAAAATAACAGAAAGCAGAGCTGGAAGAGATTTTAGGAGGTCAAAAATCAACTATAGCTATGCTATTTTTGACAGATGTTTATTTAACTTATTTTTATAGTCTTTCTCCAGTGAAAATGCACACCTTTTTCACTGTGCAATCTGATCTGTTCTTTAATCATGACTTTTATAATGGCTAGTCTAGATTTCTCTTGGAATTCTTCAAGGCTATATTTTCTGTAAAAAGTGTTAAACAATTCATTACTTTCTTCTCTGCAGTGAATTTGTACGTATTTGAAAACCATTATGTTCTCTCTTTGTATGTCCTAAACAGCCCTTATTCTTCCATGTCTTCTCATCAGCCATCCTGACCGATTAGCTTTAGATCTACTCCCTTGCTCCACATCCTTTTTGGAAAGTAATCCCATAAGTTTGATTGGGCTGAGCAAGTTACAAAAAAAAAACAACTACACCTGTCTTCTAGGATATGCTCATTTAAAAATAAAAAATTATTTTAAAAATCTCAGTAATACACTTGTCTTTTTCACAACATCCTTTAATTGAAGTAAAAATTGAGTCTATTATAACTTCTCAGTTCCTTTTTTTTAGAACCAAATCTGCTGCTTTCCATTCAGCAATTCTGCAGCTGATATCTCCTGTATATACAGTAACTACTTCTTTATCTACCTGTTGAATAACATATTTCTTCTGCTGTCTGATTTCCAGTTCTACCTGTAGCTTTCCCTGGACATAGTGAGCATGGTTGTTTTTCTCATGGAAGACATTACCAACATTAAGCAGTGAGACTCAAGTCAACCTTTCTGGTGCAGATTTATATTTGAACTATTTGCACGAATGGTTTTCCAGCCAAGAAGGAATCCAGCTTCCAGTAGGTTTTGTCAAGACTATGATTCCTGACTTTTGTGATAGAGGCTGTTTCAGGCATGAAATCAAATACACTGAAGTGGGGCAGAAATGGCACTCAGTCTAAAAGACAGTTAAACAGATAACTAGAAATCATTGAGCACAGCTTAGAATTTGCATTGCTCTGTTCCAGCTTTAATTTTGCAAATAGGTTCTGACTTTTTTTCCATCAAAAACACAACTCTTCTCTATGAGCAAAAGGGTCAGTGTTTGAAATCAAGAGGAACACAGAAGAGATGATGAATCTTGAAAAGAGTCCTTGTTCAAGGCAGTGACTACAGCCATGAACAGAGATATCTATCAAAGAAAAAAGGGAATGAACTAAGAGGAGCTGGTGATATGGTCAAAGGCAAACAAAAAAAAAATTTTGTTCTAGCTCAAACTTTGCTCCTCATTATGTAAATTTGTCAGGGATGCTGTGACTTGAATCTTCATGTGATTTCCAACACTGCATTCCTCCTGTTCCTATTCCACCTTTCAGAGTAACCCATGGTAGAATAAAATAGGAGCTAAATTTAACAAGATATTTTAACAGAGATTTTGTATTTGTTTGGAACTTCACAACTACTAAAACCATGAATATACACATAATCTTTGCTTGAAATTAAGCTATGTCTACCCTCCAAAAAAGAACCTACCTGTCCATCTACATGGTAGTTGAAGACCATGATTTCATTACTAAAATTGTAATTTGTAACACTGTTCAGAAAGCCAACACTTGACAAATGGTTGAACCTAGGTTGAAAGAATAGGATCACAAAGATAAATTGTATACATTTGGAAAAAGTTCAGTAACTAATGTGAATTGTAAAATCTATCTTCACTCAATGAGAGAGATTACAATTAAAAATTTTTATTATTCACATTTAAAATACTGGCAATCTGACAGGCCCTTAAAGCATTTATTTTGGTTTTAGTTTAATTATCTTTTCAGCTGATATAGTCATTTATTTCACAAATTAAAAAAGAAGAGTTTACAGGGGAAACAGCAGAGTAGCATATTGGTGGAATCTCTTGCGTTGATCCCCAGCCAACAAATCTCAGTTCATCGCTCAAGCTGCCAACCACTCTCAGATATGGGATCCTGGATTCATGTATTTTATTTCTGAAGAGTCAGCCATGAACTTCAGATCCAGATGTTAATTTGTTTTTTGTAGGGTCAGGCTACACAGTACTCCATTCAGGCTGCAAAACAATTTCTAGGAGAATAGATTTAAGTCACAGAGAGGAAATGTAGTCAAGCATCCACAATCCACAACGATGCCTTACTCAGAACACTACCTCGTCCAGTTCCTGGGTCATTTTCTTGGTTCTTCATCTCAGAAAGAGTCAATATTATACTTTTCCACCTGTTTTCCACCCTTTCATCATTTTGCCTTTTTGTCTTACCTCATGTTTTGATACACACTTCCCAGATGATCTCAGAGGCACCACCATTTCTTGTGTCAGATTCTTCAGTATTTTCAGAATGACCCATTTTCTTTCCCAAAATTAATCTGATGGTAAGTGCAAGAGATTATCAGTTAAACCTTGTCAATTTGATATGTGCTAGCACATAAAAAAGGGTCTGTGTGAATTCACAGAAAATGGAAGCAAGTAAAACACTATCTACATAATAGCTCCGTGAGTGGAAATAAAGGCTTTATTTTAACCATAATGCTTCTTTAACCCTGCTTTCATCCACAATTTTAATTTCATTTGAGTTCTTCAATACATCTTGCATTCCTACGTGTCTCTCACACTGTCAAGAAAGCCTTCTTTGCAAAGAGAAGTGCATGCCAGAAGTGTTCTTTTCCCCCCACTGGGGATCCACCAAAGTACATTCATTACCTTAAATTAAAAGGAAACACTCTAAAGTAATGTATTCGGGGATGTGTCTACAGCAATCCAGGCTGGCAGATTGCTTTGAACCTGAATGTGCAATATTTCCACGTGTGGGAGATGCTGTTGTCCAGTGAAGCAAGCAGACTTCTGAAAGCATGAGGCGATTCACATTGGCTATGTAGAGAAGTTTGGTTGATGTGAATGAGAGCAGGTGGAACAGGGCAGTGTGTGCCTTGAGCCAGCCCCAGCCAGTCCTCTCCTCTGCCTCCCATTGCAGAGGCTTCCATAGCATGAAAGTAATAGGTGAAAGTAATAAGAAGTTGAAAGTAATAAAGGAGAGAAGAGAGATTCTGAACATCTGTAAAATCAGTGCAGTTGTTGAATGCCTATCAACTGGTCATAGGCACTGTGTGATTTACTGAAAGAAATGTTGTTTTCTGCTATGAAAAAAACATAGAGCTAAAAAATGTGAAATATCAGTAGAAAGCTTCTAGCTGTTGAAGAGAAAGGCATGACACAGAGTGAGTGACACAAAAAAAAAATTGTTTAATTCCTACATTTTGTATTTTTGGCCTTAGCGCTTCATTTCTCCTAAGTGAGAGTTTCAGCTAAAATGGAGGCCATAGCGAGCCACAAAGCTGGGATCAGAACACCTGGCTCAGGGAGGGCACGCTCCATTGCAACAGATCCTCATAGGAAAAGCAGGTTTCCCTCCCCAAAGAAAAGTCAAAATGGTGCATTAATAGTGCAAACGAACATCCACAATAGCCATCTATCTTCTGCTTTAAAAGAAATAAGGAGAGACCTTTATGAAGGGAGGCTGAGAAGAAGGGCAGAGCAGCTTCCCTCCCGCTTCTCTGACTGATGTAACAGTTCCTGTGGCCAAAACATGTTTGTTGCTAAGCAACTATGTATATATTACACCCTTGTGCTTCCATTTGGGATTTAACATACGCATTTTCACTTTCATCTTTGATGCATAGTTACATTTGTTTGCAGTGGGTGCCGGAGTGAATGGAAGCTGTCCAGTACGGGATATGCATAAGAACTGAAAGGCACACACAGTGATTTACCAATGTGCATCATTGTTTCGCAGCACAGTTCAATGGGAAACCTACTGAGTGCCATTCACCAGTGGTTGGGCCAATTTTTTCATTCAGGAGTGATGCTGGTTGCTATATAACGGCTATTGGTTCAAGGAGCGCAGCAGTTCTCAGATGTCATGAAGTAACATAGTGTGCAGATAGCCTGACTGGTAATTATTGCAGATGGATTCTTTCTACAATGATAAAAGAGGTCCCTTCTTTCATCTGGAGTTTTGCGTTTTATGCATAAATCCACTTTTTCCTACACCTCTCCCACTTACTTGGCAGGCAATGAAAAAAATCACCTTTTCCTTTTGAATTGCGTGCAGATGACCCAAATCAGTGGCACGCATCACTTGCATTTTTCTATGAATCAAATCTAAAAAGAAAGGAAAAGAGGGTAAGGAGAAAAAGAAAGCAGGATGTGAGAGTTCATTTATATTATAAACACTCTGTAACAGAAGAAAAAAAAGAATCTGTTTTATAAACCACACATCTATTACCCTGTAATGAAATTATAAGAGAATACTATTAGTCATGTCTGTACATTTATCCACATTGTGAGTTCAATAATTAAATTAGAAGATCTGACATGGAGTTTACTAAACAAAAATCCACGCTAAAAAAAAAAAAAAAGGAAGAAAGAAAGAGAAGGAACAGGATATTGCTGGCTTCCTTTTGGGTTTAGCATTGTCTCTATTAATAAGCGTTAAAGAACAAAACACTGGAGGAATTCTTGCAGTCTAGATGATTTGGGTTTTGTTATGCTTTTCAGTTTAGCTTAATTTCCCACTGGAAGCTTCTCTCTAAGTGCAGGCCTAGGATTACCGTCACATGAGGGTAAGAAGGATCTTGAGCTCAGTTTGCTGCCTTCTCCCCAGAACCCCAGACAGGAGAGGGAGCACAGGGAGGGGTGAGGCAGTCTCTCAGCCTGCCATGGTGCTTACACAACTTGGAGGGAAAACTGACATTTTTTATTTCCCCTGAAGCTCAAGAAAAATGAGCTTATAAAAAGGAATATTGTATGAAAGCAACTTGCCCATTCCCATATACATTGATTCAGGGCAGTTCAGATTCACAGTTGAAAGCAGAACTTCTCACTGGGTGTGCAGAGCGAGTCGAGGCGCAGCAGCTCTGGTGGCCTCCTCCATAGAAAGCAGACGATGATGATTCGGGCAGTGTTATTTCATGCATCAGCCCACATTGCCCCATGCATCCAGCACTTCCCTGTGGGTCCCGGTGCCACATACACAGAGATTCAGCTAGTTACTAGAGCTACTGCATACATGCTTTCCAAAATTTGAAATTCACTGCACAGCTGAAGGACTGACAGCAACTTCACATTTAACTTTTGATCTCCGGGTATTTTGCCACCCTTCAAAAAGCACTGCTCTTCTAATTCTCATTCCCATGGCATTTTAGCCTTCCCAATATTAAATAGAGCATGGCTTAGAAAATGGTTTATGATAATATGTACATCCATATTTCTGCCAGAGTCTGTGAGATGATGAGTAGTCCATTTATTAAAATAAAATATATCCTTGATCTCACAAAATACTTTATAATTTTTAAACTTATTTAAAATATAATAAGCAAGTAGCTACAGCCTGATATGTAATTCAGTGGTTATTTTTTTAACAAGTTGAACTGCATCTTAGAGGACAAGTGATGTAACCAGTTCACAAGAACAGCAGCTAAAGCTGCTCCACCAGGATGGTTCTAGCGACACAGCAGCTCCCACCCACAGTTACTGAACATGTTCCCTCAGTTCTCCAAATTAGCATATCACCTCCTAATAAAATCACAGGATGGCTTGGGTTGGAAAGGACCCTAAAGATCATCAAGTTCCAACCCCCCACCGCAGGCAGGGCCACAAACCTCCAGATCTGGTACTAGACCAGGTTGCCCAGGGCTCCATCCAAATAGAATCATAGAGTAAAATAGAATAGTACCACATTAAGAACTGATAGAGAGTACTGCATCTTCCATTTCAGAAGTCACACTGAAGCATTCAGCTGAATAAATGATTTTTCATCTTTTTCCACTGCAATCTACATTTGGAGAATATTAAGGGAAGATGAAGCTAACACAGATGCACACATTCCAGGGATTCAAGCAAAGTCCTGCTGCTGCGAGTGCAACCGAGGCAAGGAACCTTTGTGGACCTTCCAGGAAGCTTATGAATTTTGTTGTCAAGTTTAAAAGCTCTAAACTATAAAAGGAAATGAGATCCCAAGGTATTTATACAAATTCCCGTGTCAGACATAAATGAATACCTTTGTCTACTGTTCAACCAAAAAACCTTCCATGAATTTTTCCCAAATGTAAAAGCAGTTATATCATTACAGCACTAAATCTGGCAAAAGGTATATGAAGTATATGCACTGAAAACAGTATGGGAAAGGGGGGAGGGGGGGGGGGGAAGGGTTGTTATATTGTATTTGTGGCCTGTTGTATCAAAAGTTACCTTCATATATGTTTGTGGTTTTTATATTTAAAACAGTCATACAATTATTGAGCACATAGTACTCTAATATCAGTTGCAACTCAGCAGACATGCAGAACAGAATGATTTTTGTTGTGTCTTATGCTTAACTTCAAAAAAAAAAAAAAAAAAAAAGATTCCCAACAATTCACTCTGCCTTTTGGAAAATATTCATGAAGCAAAACTGGCAATAGAAAAATAATTATTTGAAAAATATTATATGAGGTGAGTTGTTGCTTCCCTACTGGATGCCAGTTTAAATTGAGCTAATTTGTTTTACCAGTAGCTTAAGAAAACCCCAGCACAGCAGCATGACAATTATATCCAGGTGCAAGGACTTAATTCAACAAATTCTAGGTGGATCCTTCCAGTCGGCTCCGTGGGCCCCATCCTCAGCTGTGGCTGAGAACAGATGCCCTTAAAAAAACTCTGTAATCATGATCCATTCAGCCCTTGAGTAGTGAAGCTGAAATGTGTCCAGAAAAAAAATAGAAATATCGTTTCTATGTCCAGAATATGAATTAAATCAGACCTGAGAAAAAAAAGAAATTTGAAGTAAGAACCAAATCCAAGCAAACATTTACATGCTTTTTTGCATTACTATTATATTATATATGTAAAAAGCATAGCTTCTTTGCAACAAAACTTCTTTGCAAGGATTCAGAAATGGCACCTGAAAAATCAAAACCCAAAGCCGTAATTGGAGGAATATGTTAATAAAGAGATCCAATTGTACGGTTTGCTGTTTTAATTGGCCTATGCTGCAACACAATAAAACATTCACTTCAAAGGCAATAATTCATGGAAGAATTTAAAGATAAACAAGCACTTTACAGGTATATATTATAACACAAACAGTTTAGGTCTTTACAGGTTTTTCATTTCTTGCAGGCAGTTACTATACAATTTTAACAATTGTCAACCTTTTATATTTCCACAATCTTCAATAAGGCACTAACTGTTCCAGTCTTGGGCAAATCTACATTGATTTCAAGCAAAGATGATAATACTTTGTCTATTATTTATTATAAACATGTTAAGACAAGGGAATCATTTATATAAAAATGCAACCAAAATATCACCTGTTTGTCTGACAGTTTTCTGAAACACACCCAGATGTGTACACGTTTTTACAATTCGTGCACAGTGTGCAGTTACAACCAGTTGTTAGGATATCAGGACCAGCAATTAAAGCTCATTCATGAGTTTGTATCCACACTATATACAATATGAGTGCATGCTTTAATGGATCAAACAGATAAAGACTAGCTTTCATGACGTTTGTCAGGAACTTGCTCTTACTTATTTTTACCATCATGTTATTATCATCATAACTTATATAGTCTGATTTTTTGAAAAGATTGATTTTTTTTAAAGATTTTGCTTCTTACCTTTTTACATTTAGGATTTTACTAAGTTTTGTGTGCTATGTTTTAACACATTTTGTTATTATGAACTTCAACTTTAACTAACACTAATTAGAGGTGTACCAGATGACTCTGATTAAACTAGTGGGTAGTGCTTATTCAGATTTAATGTGAGCAATCTGGACATTTTGAAAAACAGCCAAGCTGGGCTCAAATAAAAACCTGCCAAAAATCCAAACTCTGAATTCAGCCAGGCATGTAAGACTGGTTCCCATGAACATTAAAAATAAAATTAAAATCAGTTGGAAGTCTTGGTTTCCCTCAAAGAAGAGAACATCCTCTCCATACCCTCAAGAAATTTTTCTACTTTAAACATGCTGCCCTTTCAAGGCTACCTCTCAGTAACCAAAATAAAGTGAGGAAGATGAACAGAAGAGAGGTTATTTTATTTGTTGAGAACATCAGCTCCTACATTGCTGGATACTGTTGTTGGTTTTTTTTGTGAGGGTGGAGTAAAACAGGACATGGGCAGCTACCAGTTGAAACAAGACTTTTCCAAGACTGTCATCCAGAAATCAAGATACGTGTTTTTCACTAGCATTTAATTTAAAACACGTTGTATAGAGACATATCTTATTCATCTGAGCCTTTAAACATCTGATATAAGGTGAGATTTAGGAATCAAATATAGTGGGCTCAGTTTTCTGCTGGTGTAAGATGACATAACCACTTCAGATAATGGATCTGTGGCTCCTTATACCCACATTTGGATTTTATAGAATCAACCCCCATGCCCCATTTTGTTCACTTGCAGTGTATGTTTTCCATTTACACTGGTGTTAACTTGGAAGGAAAAATCAGAATCTAAATCCACTGTGTGTTACTATATCTTAACAAGAGTTCAAGTAGAATTAAATCCATCAATTTGTACAAATCTAAGCAGCATTCAGGTCTCATGGTAGCCACCTCTTCCTTTACACATACCTCCAAATGCCATGTTTGTTGTGTTTGTTTTTTTTTAAATGAGAATACTAAAGATTTAAGAAAGAGCTACTTTTATGCTGCCCATTGCTGTATAGTGTGAAGAGATGCAAAATCCTCCAGGTGATCTTATTTTCAGAACCCATACATCCTTAAACCAATGTTCTGAAAAGGGTAAGGACAAGCTGGATGATAATCCAAACTACATTGCATATTACAGTTTGCTGAAGTGAAAACACGCTTTGACAATGGGTCAAATATTTAAAATGTTTAAGATGTCGAACTCCTGTTGGGGAAAAGTGAAATTATTAGGTTGCAGGAACATTTCCATGAAACTGTGATGTTTGGAGAAAAAAAAACAAAAATCAGGATCTCAGTTGAGATTTTTTTAATTACTACTGGATTTTTTCTCCTATTTTTAAAAATACTTTTTCCCACTAAAACAAAAGGTAAGATCTTACTCTGTTAAACCAGGGAATTTAAAAAATTGTGTGTTTTATACAAAAAACATATTGATGTACTGGAGACACCCCACCATTAAGCCTGTTGGCTATGTATGCAAAGTCAGTACAAAACTGTACAGATACAGCCAGAGTTAGTTTGTCTGATCTACAGTATTTGGTCTTACATCTAAAATGGGCCAAAAAAGTTTTGATTTGAGCTTTTCATAATCACATCCTTACAAATTCACCTGTAAAATAAAAGATAGCAATACTGTAACATACCTAGATTTCCTAGGAAGTAATCATAGCCTGTATAGGTTAGTTTACTTGTTCATGTATCAGCCTCTGTTGAAAAACATTTTTTAAATAAATGAAAATCTACTTGTTACATAATATATGATTGGAGAAGAACACACTGTTTATCTGATCAGCTGCTAAAATAAAAGCATTGTTTAACAATACCACTTTTCAGAGCTGTTTATTTTAAGCCTCCAACATTGTTCCTAGTACCTATTTTTGCTTATATTTTGTAATGGATAATTACATCTATAATGATTATTGGTCATTGGTCATTAATTTATTTCAGTGGGCAGTAATTACTGCATAGCCTTTAAAAAAATATCATTAACAAAATGAGAAGAGAAAATAAATTACTGTAAGTGTTCAACTGGTTGCTCCCTGGGAAAAAAAAAAGCACAGATTAAGAACAGATACTTTTTCATATACAACATCATGTAATAAAAGTAAAATCTTACATGGTTAGAAAAGAGAACTTTTCCTGGCCATTCCAAATTTTACTTTAAAATCTTATAATCTTCATGAATCAAAATAATAAATATTTCACTGAGTTAAATTTGCAATACTTTATTGAGAAATTTAAGTGCTGTCAAAGTGAGAATTTTTAAACAGAGCGTAAAGAGAAAGATGCTGAAGATTCAGCTCAAAACCTGGTCATCACCGTGAGTGTGGAACTCTCCACACTTCCCCAGGATGTTGTTTTATTTGAAATTGTCTGGGAAAGTGGGAGGGAGCACATCAGCAGATACACCAGTACAGAATGTGGCCTTCTATCTACAACATCCAGCTGAAAGCCTCAGTCATTCTGGATTTACATACGTGGGACTACACAGGAACTGGATGTGTGAATGCCTCTTGAAAGTAAGCAAATAAAAAAGCCTCATGACTGCTGACATGGATATGCAGGGTTTATCTGAACTGAGACTAGCCAGTGTAGTTTTTGACATATTTATCCAGCTCTCTATGAGACACTGTTGAGAGAACTAAACTGAAAAAAATCATTTCCTATAAGGCAAAAATAAATACTACATGGATATCTGACTAACCATTGTGACTCTCTTAATGCCCTTAAATCCATAAATTGGCTACTTAACTGAAACCGAGATAGATCAAAAATTTGACTTCATGCTAAGAGTCCATGTTCCCTTCAGAACTGAGCAGATTAAGCACCATCCGCTGGTGTCCTTTCTGACAGCTCCACACTTGAGTGGATCATATTGACTAAACATCACAGGCTAGACAAATTCTCAGCTTGTGAAATAACTTCAGCTCAGTTTTTAAGCTCTGACATAGCAGTCAAAACTCTGCTAACATGATTTACAGTGAAATTAAACATGAAAACATCATTAAAATAACTGTGATAAGGTTAAGACCTAATACCACACATGCTTTCTAAAGGCAGCCAAATGCAAACACTCTGGTCTGAGTGCCCCATCAATACAGATGAATGTACACTGTGCCGATACAGCATGTATAAGTTGCAGACTTCCAGTATTTAATGAAATACTCCTTTTCTTCAACTTGACTCCCTTTTTACCACAGTCACAATTATTCATGCACTCTCATGATGTTTTATTTTAAATGTAAAGCTCTGGTATTTTCTGTGCCATTTCTAGAAGTAATATTGTGAGACATAATCTGCAAAGTATCTTTATTTTTAGAGTACTGTATATATACAATATATATACAGTCAGCATTTAATGGGAGGGCTACAGTACTATTTGCAAAATAAAATTAAAAAAGCTTTTGCACTTTCTAAGGAAAAAACAATCTTCCCTAACAAACATTTCTTATACCAAATGCAGTTTTAGCAAAATGTGAATATAGAAGAATTTGATGTCTCTTACTCACATCTCACCAGCCACCTGATACATGATTAAGGTGAATAGTAGAATGACACTATCATTCTAGTGGTTCAAAATTCTTTCAGAATTTTTCATTGATATCACAGAGATCCCAGCCTCTTCTGAGGAAGATTATCAAAACAAAAGCAAGGGCTCTGAATACATATTTACCATCAGAAATTATCTTTTCACTAATATCTAATACCTTGACTTACATCTTATTCATGTGGTAAAATATACCTTTTCTCCTATTATACTTTGACAGAAAGTCTAGTCCTTAATATATCATTATCAAGGGGGAATGAGCAGACTAAGAATTGTTTTTTTCCTTATTTCCACCACAATTTTTGCCCATTTTCAATCAGTAAAATCCTGGAATGCTCATGGATATTATCAGTATTTTATTATCATGACAGATTTTTTTTCCAGGTAGCTTTTCTCATGTACTTTTCAGAGTATTTTACAGGTGATGCCATCATTCCCACTTCCTCTAACAGAGGAACCAAGATGCAGATACAGTCAAGATGACATGCTTACAGGTCTATATCAATATATGCTGAGAATCTCAGATACCCTGTAACTTCCTTAACTGAAAGCCTAACTAGGAATTATCAAATCAGAATGAGTGCTAAGATAAGCCCCACGTATACAGTGTTTGGGCCAAGCATCACAAAGGAAATAATTGAAGACCGGGAAGTCTCCCCTGGAGCTTTTTCCAGTAGACAGGAAGAAAGCAACTTCCACAGCACTCTTTTAATGAGTGACAAAAATGACCAGTTCTGATCTACCCTCAGAACATGGAAGACATAACAGCTCCCCCAGAAATACTGACAGATGTTTTCCTGAATCATTCAGTAGTGTCATCATTCAGTAGTGTCTAGCTTGTTGGATGGACTCTCTCAAGTCCTCATCATTTCTAGCAGGTGTTAATTTGCAGGTGTCTTCATATTTCCACAGCTGAACTTAAGCACCAAACCTTTCAGCATTAGTATGACAATAACCTTGAAGAACTTCACACAGCAAGATACGCAATGTTTTAGAGCTGCATTTTTATGTTCTTGTCTGCACTATGAAAGGCTTGGAAAATACCTGGAAAATTATCCTTAATCTGCCTCTTTCCTGAGAAAACTAAGAGATATTACCTAATCTTTTTCCACTTCTCAGCACACAAATTCCCCTTCAAGTTCCTTCAATGGCTTCCCCTTCACCTTTTTTTATGTTACCGTATTTCATCTTCACTTCAAGGCTCCACACTCCACCAGTCCTTCCTGTGTCAACCCTCCTTTCCTCACAGTGAACCTCCCGCTGACTGTGCTCTTCTCACACTGCTCTTCCTAATGCTTCTTCATAACCTTCTCTCATGACTTTTATTAAATGCTGTCACTTTTACACAGAAAATCTGTTCCAGTTCTTGAGCACCAACTACTCCTTTTCACTGAATTATTTCTATTAAAAATTTCTCTTGAGGAGAAAAAAAAAAGTGTATATTGCAGAAGGATACAAGCTTTTTCTGTGTGCATTTGTGAGCACTGGGCTTGATAGGAAGTTTAAAACAATTACAGAACAGCTGAGCTTATGAAATATGCTGAAAACAAAAGGCAAAAAACAATGGCAGGCAAAGGTAAGCAATAACTGGGGAGAATGGCATAGCTAATATGCAAACTAAGATAAAGTAACATGATTAAGGTAAAGTCATACATGTTAAAAAAAGCATTTACTCTATGTATAAAATGGTTGACTCTGAGCTAGTAATATTCATGAATAAATCACAAACTGAAGTCATGAGATTTTCATGAAAACATCAGCTGAGTGCTTGATATTGGTTTTAAAGGAAACTCTCACGTTAGAAACAATTAAGAAAGTAACAGGAAAAAAATAGCCAACATATTATTTCCTGTTCATACCCATGCTTCTACACTTTATAAACTGCTTACTTCTAAGCCTTCCACCTCAAAAAATGTCTTGGGACTGTAAGAGTAGTTTCCATGCAAGAAAAGACTGAATAAGCTATGACTTTTCATTCTGGGAAAGAGACAGCAGAGAAGAAAAAAAAACGTGGAGAGCCTCAAAGCCATGAGTGGCCAAGTGAGAAATGCAAAATCTCATTTTTTGTTGCCTCTTTCGATATAGAAAATAATGGCCATCAAGGGAAGCTAGCAGTTCAAAACAAGCAATCAGTTCTTTATTTATATGTAACAGAATTTCTTAAGTCATTGACGAAAGACTCAATAGATGCAAAGTTTTACCAGATTCAAGAATAGGCTTAGTAAATACTTGGAGAATCTATCTAGAGAGTGCTAGGAAATAAACTGTAGTGGTCTTAAGGTTCCTGAGCCAGAATGTTTAAACACTAGAAGAATACTCCATGGAAGGATTTCAGACACTTGCCTTGTGCATACTGTATAATCTTCCCTTGATATCTACTTCTGGCCACTGTTGGAAAAAATAATGTCAGACCAGCTCTCTGCCTGAACTTCTGCAGTTGCTTTTATGAAATAATTTCTGAAAAATGTAAGAAAAACAAACAGAACAATTCATGTTTCTGAGTGATGTCATCTCTTGTAAAAGTGTAATGACAAGAAAAGAGAGAATACCTCTTCAGGTTACGCTATGATCCAAGGGCAACTAAGATTTTAATAGCAGGAGGCAAACTCAGAATATAAGTCGGTTTAGAGATAATCTCACATGTACAAGACTGCTTATCTAAATCATTTCTGTATGTTAGATCCAATTTGGGTTTTACACAGTTTAAGGCTGACTGGCACTCTCTCAATTTCATAATGGATTATGCCTGGGATGATTCAGAAACACGCTGAATCTAGGTGAACAATCCCTTAGCTCTGAGGGGAAGCTGAAGCACTGTGGGCCTCTGCTTACCGCACATCCTCAAACATATCCCAGAGACTGCAGTGTAGCAAAGCACTGTCAGTGACCTCTTTGGAAGCCTTGGCCAAGAAGCAAATAAAGGTCTCCACCAACTGCCACATTATTTCCAGATGTTCTGTTTGCCACCTAAGTGAACAAGTACCATCTTCTTCCTTGTCACATGCTTCAGCAAGGCACCCTGTCAGAAATTATTAAAGAATAATCCAGTGATAAATTACAGAGTCTGGAACAGATTTTATGATATGAGATTTTGCCTAGTGTACAGCACTCACAATACTTGGAACATCTCCTACGTCAATGATTTAACACTTTGCTGAGCATTCTGAATACACAGAGTACTTTGTATGCAATAACTGAACTTAATGAGGGCAAGCAAGAAACTTCCAACACATTGACTCTGCAGAAGCAGGACTCACTGCAAAAAACCTTCATTAAAAGTTTCAAAATACTACTAACAGCAAAGTTTTAACATTCTTTCTTGATACACTACCTTTAGGGTGATGTAGGGTGAATACCCAAATGAATAGCACCCTGTAGGGTAATGACCCAAAATCAATAGTACTCAAACACTATAATCAAGATGGACAGTGTATTTTTGGATGGATTATCAGATGGTAATAGACACCCAATAATATAGGAAGGGCTCACCTGGAACTCCACACAGGAGGGATCTCCAACAAGAGACCCTTCCCCAGTGGTGGTCAGCCCTTAAAAGGGTTCTGGGAGAGGTGGAGCCAGAGCCCACCCCTTCCGGTCATGCATGTGAATCGCCTTCACCTGTGCTCCTGCAGCTGACTCAGTGCTCACCTCAGGTGATCAGTGATATAGGCTGTGATTCAACAGTTCCCATAGACTACTCATATTTAGAACATTCTTGGAGAGTGTTGCTTTCAGAAGATGAACATGCTAACTGCAATCCACAGTCTACTAAGTTAGACACCTGCAATGCTAAAGGAGGCGCTAACTGAAAGCTGTTCAAACATGACGCATTGCAGCAACCTCTGAATGTCTTGCAAAACACGCATGTGACACCTATTGCTCTTTCCTAGACTTGTCTCTGGGATGCTTTGCATCTTTATTACTTGTATAAATGCCAGAATGAGGTGCAAAGCAAGAATGGCATTAACTATGAGCAATCCTTCTTCAGTACTATGTGATATTTAGACCAGCATTGATGAATGAACCTATGACATCCTTTCTATTATTAGTGTATTAGTGTTTTACATTTATGCACATCTTCTTACCCTGACCAAATCCTGTTTCCTCAGTTGAATAATTGTGCAGAAACTTGGAAAATCTTGAGGCAGATAAAAACAACCCATCAAACATGAGGGGGAAAACGGAAAACAACACACTGAGCCTCAAACCGCTGCAGTCAAAAATAGTTCTTAGGGAAGGTGCTACAGAGCTGTTTCTACCCCGTAGGGCAAGGTGCTCAGATTTCTGACAATAATACTCTGATTCAGAGATAAAGAAAGAGGGAAACCCACCCAAAGGGCAAGCCAGGCCCTGATAAATCCCGTTGTTAAAAGCATTCAAGCCTCCAGGGAAAGCAAGCAATCCTCTGTAATATATAAACTACGTTCATCTGAAAAGCATGCTAAAAGTTAGTACACTGCAGATCAGAAAGCCAGGTCTGCTTAGTGGAAGCGTGGAGCTCGTTCTTCTGTACATATAAACAGATTTCCACACCCATCCATTGGTCTTCATCTGCTGTGTCAACTGAAGCGCACCTTCCACCCATTGATCTCCCTTCCATCAGTTGCACAGATATTTTGGCCTTAGAACCAAATATCAGACAAGAGGCTCCATTAAAATTCAGAAAAATAAAACAGAACTAACAGGAAGAGCACCTTGTAAAAAACGTAAGACCTTTTCCTCACTTGACATTCAGAAGAAAACAAGAATATTAAGCATTTATTCCTTTCAGCTAATCACTCCTGCCTAGGTCTCCTTATAGCTACAATACACACCTCCAAATTACCTCCTCCTCCTCCCTGAATCACAGCAGGATTTAGAGCTACCCTGTGGTACCCCCCTTTATAGACTGGCGGGTGAAACAATTAAATCCCCACAGCTGGCTACCCTGAAAATCCCCCTGCTCAGTTCAGGCAGCTGTGGCCCTTCCTCTAGCAAAAAGGAGAAGATTAACTCCTTCCCTACCATCTCCTGATCTTAAATCATATCACCCATTTCATACACCATCACCAGCAATCAGAAACTCAAGGCCCTTAAAACCTGAATAAGATGAAAGCTGAAAAAATATTCAAACTGCTGTGTTGTAGCTGATTTTCTTTTATTATTTTTTACTGCAGAGACCTAGTCTATTAATTTCCATTAAGAAACTAAATTTGATAAATAGATAACATTAAAAAAGAAAATGTAATTAGCGTGTAGCCTTGGTAGATGTAAACTTACTGGTACCCAGGAATAATAGCAGTTTATGTGAAAACTAGAATGTTACTATAATTATGAAAATGAATGTATAATTTATGCATAGAAGATGGAAAATATGCAAGGTGTGTAGAGGATGTGATTATATTACATTTTCTTATTTCTATTGATAGATTATAAATCTTTAGAATATGTTGAAACCATGCATTATTCTGCATGATTTTTGGATGGTCGTGATTTCTGATAAAGTTTTTTTTCTTTTGTTTTTAATTAAACTCCATTTTATAACAGCAGCCCTTCGCCTGCTTTATTATGCCAAAGAAGCATATGGAAATATAAACTCTGAGATGTTACTGATTTATTTTGATGTTGGAGCATTTTGCTCTTGTGTAAACATTTCTTGTGACATGAATATGGATAGTTTCAAATCTTAGAAGAGTTCATTACTAAAGGTAGCATATGTTTTTGACTCCTGAACCATGAGGGAAATGAGAACACCCAGCTTGCCAAACAGTAAATTGTAAACAGTTGGTACACCCCTAAGCAAAAGACTGAAATAATTACTGTATCTGTGTTTTAGAGTAGCCAACTCGTTTTTATGTCTCATTTTTGTTTGTGTTTTTGTTTTTGTTTTTTTTTCATTTTGCTGATTTAATGTTTTTCTGCTAGGTTTCTAGATGCAGTCTAAATATATACTTTGGGCCTGCAGCATCCTGATTGTACGTGTGCAGATGTCAGTGTGGATTCATGGATTCCTGGATACCCTACGACCATGTATAAAAGCCAGTGCCAAAAGAGTCAGTCATCTGTGTCCCCTCCAGATCTACTCATGAAATGCATGGGGTTATTTTAGCCTGGACTCCATCTTGCAAGGTGCTAGGCTTCTCTTCCCCATCAAGGAATTCTGAATACTTTCACCAGTTTGTAAGGACACCTTCCCACACACACATACCGCCCTGGAGAGCTTCCCCTTCTCTTTACAAGACAGCAAGAAGCAGGGTACTATTAAGACATAACGGCAGTTCAGTTCTTCAGAGACCCACAGACATCATGTCTTTTAACAGAAAGCTGCCTTTCTCCTCTTGTTCTGACGTCTTTTATTGTTCCTGCTGCAAATGGCCACCCAGACTTGTCCCTCAGGGTGTGGAGCTGCACACACACACACCCATCTGAGTGTGGAGGCTAACAGATGATATTTGGTTACATTCATTATCTGCCCTGGTGCCTGCTTTGATGCAGCCATAAACGCTGTTCTGTGGCCACATTCCTGTATTTGATGTGCCACTTTCTTGGCAGTCCCCTGTATTTTTTTATATGCATAGCACAATTATCTTTCAATATCTATTGAATGGAGATGAAATGGTGGACATAGATGAAGCAAAGATACACTAGAAATCTGCCCAGTCACTCAGCTGCAACTTCATCACGTGATTGCTTCTAAGTTGCATTCAGCACTTCAGATAAATCTGTCCTGGACGTCAGCATGTAAAGAAGATCTTAGGTGCTTATCTATTTCTGTGAATCTGGGTCAAGTGATTTACCTTGGTCCATGCAGCAGGATTAGGAATCCTGGGTCCTGAGTCATAGGTTAGCGCTCTTTCTAGTGCCTGACACGCAAGTCAGACTTACCACATTCACACTTGGTGCTGGCTGAAGAGAGGTCTTGAGTTTAAGGAGACATTGCATGATATGTAAGACTCTAAATACGTGTGGGTGTGGGTTCACAGAGATAAAAGGAACCCAAAAAAAGTATAAGACATTTTCTTACATATCCCCTCTCCTGAAGAAAAGGACATGCTACGGATGAGATTGGCATTATTTAATATATTAATGGGAAACAGTTGAGCATTATAGTGAAGACCATCAAGAGAGTAGAGGGAGATGCCACTGCTTGCTGATCAGAATCAAATGACGCCACCTCAGAGGGACCTACTGAATGCTCCTCTTGCATCTGCATGGATTTACCCAACATTGTGTTACAACACAACTGTCAAGAAGCAGTTCCTAGGAGCAAGTAAAGCTTTACACACCATCAGAATAGGCATAATTAAATATTTTTTCTTAAACCTAGGCCTAGTGGTCTAACACTTGGGCCTGTTTTCACATTAAGTAATTTTGAAGAATGTAAATGTGCCAAATGTGTTCTATCATTCTAATTTGTAGCAATATACTGTATCAGGCATGTGTCATAAACCTTTCACACAGCCCTAGGAAGAATTCCTTTTGTCACAACAAGAGTTATGTATTTGGTAAATTCATCTCTTGTGTAACATTATTGTCTTCCAGTGTAGTTACATGAAGGATGAATTAATCCTGTTCCCAAATGATTTTTCACAAATAAATAATTGAGGCTCACTAAATGAAAAATAGAGACTCTGCTATTTAAAAGCCAAAGCAAGACGAAAAGTGGTTCCCATATTAACTCCTTTAAATCTCTGCAAAAAAATAAAGACGTGTCAAAGGTCAGGAAATATAACACAACCCTGCACTGCAACACTGCATGCTCTTTCAGCAAAAAGAGGATCTCGAGTACTAGTGAAGGACAAGGAATTGATCAAGCAGCAACAAGTTCATTCTTCTGACATATAAAGAGTAGAACATAGCTCCTTTGTTCTACATTTGTTCCATGCAGATATCAACAAGAATTTACTTAGGCTTTCATTCAAGTGTCATTGTATGGATTCATTCAAAGAGTATGGACAGAGTGGTGGCACAGAGATAACTGCCCCATTTTTCTCTCACCCCTACATTTCATGGGTTCTATTAAACTTGATCCACCTCAGGATTTTAGGTAAAACAAAATGTAAAGCAGAAGATAAGAGCAGAAGGTTCAAGAGGAATAATATAGGTGTAAAATATCAGGAAGGATGGAGTAGCAAATGTGGGACTACCTCAGGCAAACTAAGTTTTAAAGCTCCTCAGAAAAGATCCAGCTCTCATGAATGATGTTGAAATTATCCAAGTACAGCAGATTTTATATGACTAGGTAGCCTTTGGGTGACAGCTGAGGCTAGTGTCTGTTGTAATGAGTGGATACAGCACAGGTATAGCCTAAGCAGTGATATTAAGAGACATCATTCTTCAAAGAACTTCTGCTGACATATGCTTTTTGGTCACAAGGCCTTCATTCCTCTTTAGTTCTTTTGCACTGAACAGTTTTTGGTATCATCTACCTATCCCTTCAAGACCTTGCAGCAGAAAACCATTTCTTCTCTATATATGTGGTACAAATAGCATCATAATTTTGTATATTACAAAGTTATAACACATCCTTATACCCCAGGCAGCTGGCAGGGTCTGCTGCGAGCACCAGCAGCTGGGGCATGACAAAGCACAGGAGAGAGGGAGAAAAGGAGACTCAAGAGTTGTTAGTCAGTGTTTCCCAGTTGTTATTCATCATATGATCCTCCTGACAGAAGGAACAAAAATTCTGCCTGACGCAGATGCGCCTCTTCCCATCATCATCCTTTTGGAATCAGTCAACGCCCACTAGCCAGTGGGGCACCTTCCTTGCAAAGTTTCTTTACAGACAGAATTACTTTTTCTGTGGAAAAACACATTGTGGAGAAAGATGATAAGAGCTGACATTTTTCAAGCTACATTTGGCTTGGTGTTTGTTATACAATTTTCCTCCAGTTAGATCAAAAGTTATCTGTCCAGTTCCCTTGTTTCTAACTTGAAAGAAGTTTTTATCTTCATTAAAATTCACTGTTCCCCATTCTCCTTCCAGGGCTTCTCATTGTTAATTTTATCTTCACTATTACTATTTGTACTTTAAATAACCCAGTTCTGCTTTCCCACCCCTCTGTACTCTCTCCGTCAGCTTGGTCACAGCCACTTCCTACTACTTGTGCTTTGCTACTAAATAATTTTCCAATCAATTTTAAAGAACACTTCAGCATTTGTATCCCACAGAGAACATCAACAGGACTGTGGCCACACCCAACTTCCATTGACCTCTCTTCAACTGCTCCACAGTCCCGTCAAGCCTTTTCCCTCAGAAACCTCTTGCATTCAGAACTTTATGCCTTATCATCTCACCTTCTGCTTTTCATTTCACAGGTGAAACACACAGACAGCTGCAGCCAGGTATTCCAGATCTTCGGCTGGTTGACTATAAATTAAGCCACTCTTCTTTCTTTTGTAATTCCTACACCACATGGATGTTCTTTCCATTTTTCACACTTCTGCCTTATCTCCCAAAAATGTTCTTGTTCTTAAATCTCATCTGAAAACTTTATAGTTCCCTCTCCCTTTTTGTTGTTGTTGTTGTTTGTTTGTTTGCCGTTACACAGCTCATTTCCTTTCCCTTCTTTTCCCATCTCTTTTTTTGCTTCTCTAGCCCTGAGATTGTGGTTTAGAAAACAGTTGTTTTGCTATTTCATCTTTGTTTCTGATTTTCTTATGTTCATGCTACTCCATCCTCAGAAATTGTTTTTCATTTTTGCCTCTTTGAGAGCCACTGTGGCAATCTATGAAGAACACTCCTTTTCTTTATCTCTCTCCAAAGCATTTTGCACTACTTTTTATGGAGCATGCTTTTATACAAATAAATTAGATTCTGATCGTATGGAAAATAAAAAGACTATAGTAAGAAAGCTCTAAGGACACTGGAAGCATCATAACTACCAAAATTTATTCTTCAGAAATTCTTATTAAAAAAAAAATCAGAGATAACACATCTGAAAATCTTGGTACACAGAACATAATTCGAGTTGCTTCATAATTGTTGTTGTAAATTCAATTTTCTATCTAGGTAGCCCACCTTGGGAAGCCACTCCAAGCAAGTCATTAAAGTAAAGTCCCAGAGAGAATAAGAGTGTCTCATCTGTAGTTTTAGTCCAAGACTACGCTTTCAGAGAATGCAGTGGTTTTTCTCATCCTCATTTCAGCTTCCACATTGTGGCTCATTACATTCTGTCTTTAGTATATAATGTCTCAGGTATAGGTACTTTTTTTGCCTCAATGTCACCAACAGGAAAAGAAAATAATATTTAAATCCATAACAGCTGCATAAGCTTCCCCCAAAACCAAACACACTGTAGATGTGTGAGCCTTCACCATTAAATATTTTCAGCTGCTTATGTGATATACACATGTGGGAAGTTAGCAAAGTGTTAGCTTGCAATGCTCCCAGCCAGTCGTATATCTTTTTTCTCCATGTGTTGTTGTCTTCTATCTTATGCACATCAGTATAATCTTTACTACCTATCTCCACTTTCGATAATGCACCTATTATAAATCTACCTGAATGTTTGCATAATAAGGAAAAAGATGTGTCCTGATGTGGAGATTTAGACAATTAGATGCAGAAATCCTTTTTATGAAATTTCAACATTCTTCAGTGTAAAATGGTATGTGGGTTCAATGTGGGTTTATAAGGAATGGAAGATTTCAGTTCCTTATTGGGAACTCTGCTATTTCAGAAATATAACAGTCCCATCAGCTCTCTCACACGTGCAGGGAAAAGCTCACATTACTCCAAACCCTGAGAGTCACTCACCCTGACTGTGTCACCTCAGAGAACAAAAGGTGACGGATGCTCAAGGCAGGCAGGGCTTCTCCACCATTTGGACAAACCTGGTGCCACATTTCACTGTGCAGCACATGGATCACGTCTGCTTCTGAGGACCTCCTTGAAGGCATGGTCAAGTCTGCTTTGCCCCCTATCAAACCACGTTGAAATGGAGCTCGATCTGGGCAGTGCCTTGTAGCCTTGACTTCAGAAACACAAACACCTGGATGTCCACAGAGATAATTTGTACTGCAGAAGTCATTTGTGCTGCTTTTAAGCCCACTCTGCAGTGACTTGCCTTTTCTGCTATGCAGCACCTGTAATAGTACAATGGATTAGCATGATGGCTTAAGGATATGAAGAGTGAAAAATGAGGACAGAAATTATCTTTCTGTCAATCTAACATGACAGTTGATGAAGGCACACAGACCTTCCACAGTTCATGCAGAACTGAACCTTGATAGTTTTCTTGACATTGTCACTCAGTCTACAAGTGATCACACTCCTTTCTATAAAACTGATCTCAATAATTTATTGCTTTTAGACATTAAAAAAAATCATTAACCAGCATCCCCCACATACAAACATACCTCAGAAATGATCATATCTGCCTGGTAGCTGTGCAGGCAGAGAGTGGCTGGGGACTTTCACTTGGGACTTTCACTTGGGACCACAGAGCTGATGACATGGATGCTCTGGCCTGTCCTATTGCTTCATGCCTATTAGCACTCACAGAACCAATTGTGTTTCCTGTCACAGTTTAGCTATTATCAAGTTCTGCTATTCATATGTGGACCACAGTGAATTTGAACCAAGTCCAGCAAAACACAGGGTTACTTTGGATTTCCATATGTGATGTAGCATAACTTGACCTGTGTGGGCCAAGCTCTTCCTCCTTTGTCATGAAAATCCCTTGCAGAAGTCAACATGTAAAGCTGTGGATAGACTCATTCAGATTTTCCCCCTGGTATTACATTAGACAAATCACACACTGTCATCAAGAAATGCAGCTAATTGAAGTAAAGGGTGTCCTATTGATAGTAACTTGTATTATTTCATATGTGAGTCTAACTAGAACAGAACTACCCTGGTTAGCCAGCACTTTGAGGTTATTTTTTCTGGACTCAATTTCTATACTGACTTCTCCAAATACGATTAAAGTTTTTAAACACAAAAGCCATACTTTGTTAGAATATAAATTTGAATACTTACCTTTTCAAAGAGAGGAACAGAGAAGCAAAATAAACTCTATCATATATGCCCAAATCCAAACATAGGCTTCCAAATAAAATTGCTTGATACTTCACAGGCTGTGACCAACTGGATGCTCTGACTTCAGCAGAGAATTACGAGTATTGAGCACATAGGCATGCATAATTAGGAAACACGATGCCAATTTGGGACCAAATTTTTATCTTAAAACTCTTGAAAATGTTAGTCAACATGTGTCAACTGTAGGCAACTATTCATGTAAGGTTTTGCCTCAGTGTGTCTGGATAGTCTTCAACAATTCTGTAAAAATGTAAATTCAGTCAGGTCTCCCTAGTGGCTTACCATGTTTCTCCTGTTAATAGCAAACAGTTTTAAGAATCACCCATATGTTTTTTGTCAATCTTCAGCTTTCTAGGATTACCTGTGTACCATGTCTTGAATGACAGAAATATCGTGATCTCATAATTTGTACATTGTTGAGTCACTATGCATTGTGTCCATGTGATGTACCTTAAAAACTGATATTTATGTTTTAAATCAAAGCAGAGTTATCCTGTGCCTTTCTCCATATGTAGCAGTCTGAAGAGAGATGGCAGTATTAGTACAGCTGTACAACAAAAAATGAGGGGTTAGGTAGAGAAAGTCACAATTGTGTCTCTTAGTTACAGCTCAGCATCAGGTTTCTCTGCTGACCCAAGCACATTGCTGCTGCACAATTTAGAAAGGACTTTTCACTGCCTGTTTCTTACACGCTATTTTTCTTATAGCAGCATTTACATTTACAGATTCAATAAAATCATGAAAGCAGCACAGATAGTGTTGAGATAACATTTACCTTCATGCCTATTAATTCAATCAACCTTTTGTTGTCAACATCAAAGTGAAAAAGATGTAGTCATAAATGGGAAATTAATATCATTATAGGACTCCTGTAAGCACATTGTTCCATTTTAAGAGGGATGCTCTCTCTCTTATTCCTTGTGGAATATAATGATTCAGAATTATGTCATACTTTGTCAAAATTCATGACATGTTGTTAAAAGTCACTAGTGTTTATGAGTGATTTTTAAAAATGCCTGTTTCCAAATTCTTTAAGTGGATCTTAGCTTGGTCACCACAGATCTTCAGGATGCTGAAAATAATCCCTGTAGGCAATTGGGAAAAGTGATGTGATTACAAGCCAGTTCTGTTTTTTTGAAACATATCCACTGTTCTTAGTAATCCTAACAACCAGTTCCAAGGGTGTAGGACAGCACACCAAGATTTTACACTGGTCATACCCACAGTCAGTTTTACGTGGGGAGGGACCCGATTCACACAGCATCACCTCTGCCCCATGGTTGATAGGCTAAAACTTTTTGAAGAAGTGGAAATTAGTTATTCTGTACAGAGTCAGTAATGCATATTAAAACATTTCTATGTACTTTCAGCTGCCAACAGTATCATTTCTGAAACATTTGGATTTCACATAAGCCTTCACAAATGGTGGCAGAGCATGTAAACATCCAGTAGAATGAATAAAATGATCCCTAAATTATACTGGGACAGTCCAACATTATTTGCAATTAAATTATTTCATTTTGTATATTTTCCATCTGATATCATTAAAAATAATTATTACTCTTCTAAGTTGCACTTAGGATCAATGTTTTATGTGCTAAGTGTTGAATATTCAGAAGACATAGTCCCTGCTCCAAGGAGGCTGCCAGTGTAAGAGACCAAAAAAAAAAATTAGAAAAAAAAAAACAGAATCCAGATGGGGAAATGTGATATAACATACAAGCACAGTGGTTAAGGTGATGATAGCTTCACATCTTAGCCAAGAGCCTGCAAACTGCACAGAACTGGTTGATATCCACACCCATACAGTAACCCATTGATTCCAGTGGGGCTCTGACAGGCAGCTAGAGCTTCCTTTAAAGCACTAAAACAAAAATGAGGTCTCATAATTCCTCCACTAAAGCTTTTTAACATTCTAATTTATTAGTTCTATTTATCTTATTGCTAATTTTTACTAAATTCATTTTTACTCTCTATCTACATTTATGATCAGCCTAAGCTGTTTATGCTTTCATGTATAAGTAAACCTATTTTATTTTACCTTTGTTACTTAATTTAAAAAATTAAGCCATTTTCAGTTTTAAGTTTCACATTTTTTCTTCATTCTTTCAATTAACCCATTTTCAGCTAGTTATGTCTCTTTAAGTTACCAGTTCTTGCTGTTTAATTCTAACACTTCTGCCACCCTCAGTCTCTGAGTTACTTTAAAATTTTAGCTCTTGTTCCTACCCCCTTGCAAAATTCTCAAAGAATCAAATTACTTCTTCTACAGTCAGCACAATGTCTTGATTATCATTAAGTTGTCTAAATTAATCTTTGCTAACCCATTCAGCAATGTGAATTCCAAAATAATGCACTATATGAAAAATAGTGTGAAAATAAACTATCTAGTAATGATTAGAACTCCTGCTGATTGCCTGGCTTTATGTGAAATGATGGCAATCACATGTTCAAAGCATGCCAACTGAAGTGTGGCTGCCATACTTAGCAGTTCAGCTTCTTATGTGACAGTAGTATGAAATACAGCAAATAACCTTTCCAGGGCTCTGTCATATATGGTTGGAAAGTTGTGTCAAAAATTGGAAGATTGAACAGAATTTGTAGGGAGAGGAGAGGAGAGGAGAGGAGAGGAGAGGAGAGGAGAGGAGAGGAGAGGAGAGGAGAGGAGAGGAGAGGAGAGGAGAGGAGAGGAGAGGAGAGGAGAGGAGAGGAGAGGAGAGGAGAGGAGAGGAGAGGAGAGGAGAGGAGAGGAGAGGAGAGGAGAGGAGAGGAGAGGAGAGGAGAGGAGAGGAGAGGAGAGGAGAGGAGAGGAGAGGAGAGGAGAGGAGAGGAGAGGAGAGGAGAGGAGAGGAGAGGAGAGGAGAGGAGAGGAGAGGAGAGGAGAGGAGAGGAGAGGAGGAGTTAAAAAAGGAAGCTCTTTGATCCATTATGAAAGTTTGTTATTGTATGAGGATTGGTTAAACCAGACTGCTCCTTAACCAGACTTGTATCAGGAAGGGTCAGGTATTTTTTCCACGATGAGTTAAAAAAATGCAAGTCGAAGAAATTAAATGGCTGTCTCTTTAAAAGGTGAAGACATCTGTATCAGGTTGACCATGGATACCTCAAAGAGAAAAGTTAATATTATGGATATCAGAGGCATTATCTTAGGTCCTACTGCTCTACATAAATCTTGCCAAAACCCTTCTCATAACATCCAAGGAGCTTTGAGTGGTTCAGACTGGCGCGTGATTTGTGTCAGCTGCCTCCTCTGCTCTATGTCCCTCCTCCTCCGAAGGGAAAGAGGTGTCAGAAGGGCAGGAGTATGAGTGTAGGACTTTCACTTTCCTCTGCTTTTAAATAAGCAGATAAGCAGTCTGTTAATGGCACCAAAGGCTTCACAGAAAGTGTGTCTTGCTCTTGGATGCAGGAGTTTTTAAATGTGTCCCAGTTCCAATAGGAGCTCATAAGAGTGTTGTCCTTTTAGTTGCTGTACTTCTGTCAAGCAATTTTAATTTTGGTTGTAACATAAAGGTAAATACTCCCGCTGTCAAAAAATATCCTTTAGTCAGCACGGTTTTCCACTTGGAAAACTAGTATAAACTACGCTGGCAGAAGGACATTTTTGCAGGTATAAAGCAAATCTACCTTAGGAGGGTCTCCTTATAGAGACTGTCTAACATCATACACATGGACAAAACCTTGAGCTGGTTCTCAAGAATTTTCTGCCTTTCACAGAATGAGACACTTCCATTGCTCTGCAGGAGCCACAGTGGACACTGCTTTCATCCCAGAGGTTAAAATGAGTGTATCTGAACTTGGTATTCAGTCTGATTACAAAAGATCTCATGAGTGAGTGTATTTGAGTGTATTTCAAAGTTTCTATAGCATAATCAGAAATTAAGAAGCAGAAAAAAATCCACAAGTTACATAGGCGATAGAAATGCGTGTCCCTATTGATATTAAAGCACCATGCACTATGCTGTGAGATGTCCCTGTACAAGCCACAGTCTGTTCCCATGTGTATAATAAGCCTCAAAAGTTGTAATTTTTGCACATGGAGAGGCCCAGTGAAATTCTCCAGGATCCACCTGCCTAACAGTTGACCATGTAATGAAATGCCTAGCAACACCAGGAGGAATCTGCATTTCCATAATGTTTTATAGCTGCTCCTAAGTAATTTCATGACAATCTGTTTCTAAAGAAAGTGTAAATATCATGTTATAGACTGAAAAACAAGGAGTAAATGGGATAAAAAACATTTGATATACACTATATGGAAAGATTATCCAAACCTCTCAACATTTTATTTTATTTTATTGGTATATTTAAATATTTTTGACCAATGTCCTGTACCATACTTAATACCAATTCTATAATATCTGTGTTAGAATATTGCAGCTTGCTTACAAGTAGGGAAAGGCATGTCTAACCCATCACCTCTAACTTATCAGCTCTAGTGGCTAGTATCATTACTGGTTCTACACCAAGATCTTCCAGAGCCAGCTGTAGCCATGCAACTCTCATTAAAAGCAGCTGGGAGAGTAAATCCTTGTGTGACTGAAGTACAGGGATACATGTTTGCTAGTAATATGTCTCTCAGCCTTTGTGACTAATTGGTCTCATCTGTGATAGCATGATACAGGTATCTCCAGTGGACACGCTTCCATTTTATTTAAACATTTATGCTGTTCATTAAGTTGTAAATCCATCACCTTTTGGAAAGTACACTATCATAGCGACATATAAGAGCACTACCTCAGATGTCCCATGGTTACCCATTTTGTACAGTTTATAGATGGACTTAACCATCCTGAGGCTCTTCCCACACTCAGGATGAAAAACTGGAGGAGAGCAGAGAAGCTGGAAGAAATGTTTTGGGATGTAGTTTATTTTTGCTAGGGAATCCCTCATATAAGTGGAAGAGATTCTCCTCAGGGATACTCCATTCTCATAGTGCCTGTTGCAGAAACTCATACACCGGCTCAAGTGGCATGTGAAAGTAAATTTGTTATTTTATTATAGTCTTTATGGTATAAGACCATACATCCTTGCACAGTAACAACCAAAAAGGGTCATAAAGGAAAAAGTAACATCACAATTTCTCGAAATGACTATGCGAATGCAGCATTTCCTACCATGTTTGAAGTTTAACCAGGATGTACACCTTTATGTAAGAAAGTGGGGGATTGCACTGCAGTTTCTCACTCGTTAAGGAGAACAGATGATCAATGTTTAAAGGCATTTTGGTGTTCCGGTTTTGTAAGCAGTTAGGAATCTATGTCATCTTAAAAGTCTGCCCTGAATTCTAGCACACCACTACTTGTGGGTTCATTCATGCATTTGAAAGGTGTGCACAGCCCGCACTTGAACTGGGACAGGATATGGGACTGCCCACAATAGCAACTGCATGTTTGAATATTCTACAAGTTCCATCAAAGCTTTCATGCCATAAGTTTTGCTGAGATCATTGTACCATTATATTTTCTCAAATGCAATAATCCTATAGTTGGATGTTCACATCTTTTCTGTGCACTCTGTTGGCTATTTTTCCCAGGGTGTACATTTATAACCTTAGGTCATAAATAATTAACAGAATTTAATTTTCAATACTACTGGAAAGAATACAGTTGATGTATCTCAATAAAGTCTGTTACAATAAAATGCAGATGTGAACTCTGACTGAATGGAAGATTAAGATAACCTGTGATATTTTCCAAATGTCCAAAAAAATGCACTGGCTGGTTAGTTACTGTTGTATGATGTAGCTATTAATTTCAATGGGATTATGCCACAATAGAATCTTCTCAGTAATTCTAAATACATTTGCACAAAATGACCCCAGCAGCTGGAAGAATGAATCATATTTTGTTCTTATAAAAATTCAGCTAAAATTAATTTCTGTGCATAATTTACATTACTAATAAAAATTCTGTATTTAAATATATAGCTATATAAATACATATAATTATATATAAATATTTAAATATACGTTTCCATTTGAAATTTCCAGTATTATTATAAAATGACATAAAGTCATAAAGTCAAGTATATATAACTATGGCCAATATAGTTTGAGTTGTTTCATTATGATCAATAGTTATGCTGATTAACACCAGCTGAGGATCTGGCCCAATAAACAGCTAACTACATAATGAGCAAAATAATCCACTCTGTTATTAATTATAAAAAGAGCTAACGAATACTTCATCCAAATGTTAGAGTTTGCAGAGGGCGTTCCAAAGCACGTAGGCAGTGGAGGGCAATTTGGGAGTAGATCAATGTGTCAAGCTGTGGAGTTCCCACATTTCTCTGTTCTCAGCTATAAACCCTTTGCATATTTTGGAGTAAAGGAGGAGTCTACTTTTCTTTTTTTTTTTTTTTTTTTTTTGAAGATGCTGGAAATATGCCAAATCCTCCCATTACAAACATTTATATATATTGCCGAATGCTCTCACTGGGCATACTCTTTGTATCCCCACAACTACTGGTTTTGCTCAGTCCATTACTCAATAAAACTATCCACCAGCTCAGCTGGAACAGTCTGGTCAGAGAAACTGGGCACCAGAAATTCAGACACATCTAGCTGAAGAAACTGGGCTGTTAATAAATCCAGTGTGCTGAGATTTATTACATAATTTTTGCATTAGAAGAAAATAAAAAGCACTTCCTCGCGGGTGCAAATATGTTTTACTAAGGATCATGTAATGACATGACTTGAAATGATAACAGTATTTAAAAGTATGATGTGAGAGAAATGGACTAGCGATAATAGACATAAATTCCTTTTAGATCTGTATTTTCCACTCATTCATCTATCACTGACTTCAATAGGGCCAAGAGTTCAACCCTGATGTCCTAATGATTTGGGAAAAATTGAAAGTACCTCAGCTTTAAAGAATTTTATTTTCCACCTATAAGCAGTATTTGAGATCGAGTATGTTCTCCCTAGTGAATCTGAAAAGAGAATTCATGTATTTGCTACCTTCTACTTTCTACATGCAATTTTTCTATTTTCTTATCATTCTGTAACAATGAAAGATGCCACATTAGTGCATAGAGCCTTAATCTTAACCTGTCAGATGCATTCATTCCTTTCACTATAAAAAATTGCATTTCAAATTTTCTTTCCTTAGACCCCAAATTTGCAAACACTTAAGCACGTGCTTAATATTAAGTCTCATTTAGTCCAGAATAGGAAAGCAATGAACTATACTTAAGAGACATCAGTTCTCTACAAAAATATTTTATAGCTGTTTTCTGAGACAACATTTAATTATTTTAATACCAAATTGGACTGTTTCATCTCATCGGCAGTATACTACAGAAATCTTGAAGCTGCTCTTTAGGCTTCTTTTGATCTGGTGAATATTTTCTGTTTTTGAGAATTCTTTGAATAACCCATTGATTTAATTGCAGCTCTTTTTCCTCCAGCCTAGCAACTTATCCGGAGCTATCACACATTAAAGGCAATGAAAATAGTCCAGACTGATATACAATAAAAATATTTATTTTTAATATTAGTATTCCTACAGTAGGTCACTAAAGGAATAATAAAAATGGTAGGCTGTTGTTAGTGCTTTAAAAAAAGGGATTTTTATTTAAGCAAATCATGTCAGTGTCTGAAGCCTACTGGATTATCTTCTAACATATGGTAAGTATTGGTTATGTGGTGTGCTGGCTTGCATTTCATTGTTGGAAAAGCATAGAAAACTGATTTTAGTATGCCTTTGCTCTTAGCAGCAGGGTATAATCATTTTTAAAAGAAATTATGGAATCAAGCATTAGCATACTGTGTAAATTTAGGATTTATGGAAGGATGTCATATATCACACACATATATTGCTTTGGGATGCTTAGGAAATCTTCAGTACCACATGTCACTGTTTTGTAGTTGTTTAAAATGGTAACTAAGCACATGCAAAAAGATAGCAATGCTAGGATAGCCTGCTAAAAATTACATTGTTAAGTATTTAAGAAACATAGAGGAATGTTAATACATTATCCATTTTACACCCACTGAACTTTAAAGAATTTTCTTCTACTAACACGTCAGTTATCATTATCCCTGAGAGCATTAGTTACAACCCAGGTATTTAGTACCTTGCAGCCTCGCCACTTTTACAGGATTTCATTTGGGTGCCTGGAGGTGGGAGGCTGGAAAGGGCATCCTAGGAAGCAGGGTTCCCGACACCCACAGCAGAGAGAATTGACCTCTCAAGAACAATGGGGCAGCTCGGGCTCATTCTCTGTGCAAGTGGAGCACATGCTGAGCCAGCAGGTGACATCGTCTTGCTGGCAACCCAGTGGGTGCAGGATGAACGCATAGGACATTTACCCAACAAAGCTCTGCAAAAGGAGTTCTGCTCCAACACTTAACTGCTGTCGGCCTGATCTTCGCATACAACCTGCACCCTGTTACAGTAAACAGAAAATCAAAGTTGTAACTCCTAGGTGAGAGAACAGTGCCTGTTACATACTCATCAGCTCACAGTCACGGCTGACTGTAGACTTGACTTGAGCCTTTAGATTCCAGGAGTGTAATTACTCTACTAATGCCAACAAGAAATTAGTCTGTTTCAATCATTTGTTTTAAGTACTTGGTGCTCCAAAAATTAACACAAGACTTGGAGGCAAGAAGACTTGTGACTCTCCACTCCTGTCACCTCAGTTCCACCAAACCTATAACTTGCCACCAATCATTTGATCATTGCTTTTTATTCCAGAATTGTGTTTAAATAAATCTGTACATATGTTAATCATTTACATAGCTGAGCCACAAAACCCCAAAATTTAAAAGGATATTGGCTGTTACAGGACTTTTCTGTTGGAGTCTGGCTATATGAGGGTTTGCAGTGAAGCCACTGCGGTGGCAGATCCTGGCATCGGGCAAAAATGAGCACACACAAAGTCAAAATAAATCCCTGTTTTACATTGCACCATGGGCCATGTTTTACCAGCAGCGACTCAAACAGTGAGTCACCACAGTCCTTTGAGATTTGGGACCAACACATGTCGTGGGTGTCAAGTGCTAGGCAGAAAATTACACTCCATGAAAAATGAACAGTGCTAGTGCCTGGATTACTCTATTTAGAGACCAAAAGGACAATAGTGGTGGGAACTGCTCTTGATGTAAATGATAGCTAATAGCCATTTAGGAGAGACCGTGTTGTGGCCATGTAACAACTATCCAGAGGTGACTGCTTAAGAATGCCACATCTTGACATTTCTCTAGGTGCCAGCCCTAGTCTCCTGAGTTCAGCTAAGTTCTTGCTTGGTGGGAGATAAAAAAGTAAATCACAATTCACAGTGCTGACACATTGGATGTCTTAAATTTTAAACAACTAACTGTTCATGGAAGAAACAAGCACAGCCAGAAGCAGTATCAATTATTTAAAATTATAACATACAATGCCAGAATCAGCAATCACATCAGCAACTGGTCCAAGATGCTTGGAATTTGATCCAGAAGTGAATGCTTAAGCAAAATGTCCCATCCTGTGCAACTGCAACCCACCACATTGAGTGTAAGCGTAACTCACGTTCGTAGAACAGAATTCTGCATTCCTGACATAGCCCATGATCTAGTGCTTAGATATTCCCTTGCAAAAACCCTGTTATTCTACAATAACATAAAGAAATCCCAACTTTTGGTATTGCTTCATGACCTGGCACACTGACCAGTGTCCCAGTCAGGTTCCTGGGTCAGCCAGGCTCTCCAGGACAAGTGCTTGGATGGACCATGAGGCACACTGAATTTGTGCAAGGAAGGGGACCCTGGGTGAAGCCAGGAAAGCCAGTTTTGGAATCAGATGTAATCCTCCAAGGTCTGCTCTGCTGGAGAAGAGGCTTTCTCTCTCCTTGTTTCCCTGTGCTGGCCACTGGTTGCTCACCAGTGTTCAGCAGAGCTTGGAGACCTGAGGGAGAGCTGCCTAACTCTGCCCAGATATCTGGGAGGGCAGTGTCACAAAATGATTCTCTGACCCACTAATTCATTTTGAAAATATAATTACATCTAATTAGTGTGTAGTGTTGGCTGACTTCAGTGTTTATATTGGTTAGTTTCCATGAAGTGAGATTTCTGGATTATTTACTATTGCTAACAACTTGTCCTGCTTTGATGGCCACATTATGTTTGGCCAGGGTTTTTTTGTCAATTATCCTGATTTCTTGTATGACTCCTGATCTTTATCTACACTTTCTCTTCAATGAGCCCTCTCAGGACAGGAGTTTGTCCTTGTTGCAGACAGATTGTAAGGGCTGGGCTGCAGAGTGACTGAACAAAAAGAAAGGAATTTGTTTACAAACAGCTTGCTGGGATAAGTTTGCCCAAGCATGCAAGCTATCCAAATTTCACATAAAACATGCCTCTTACACTGAAGGAGAGCAAAGAAAAGCTGTGGCTCATGGTTGGGTTTATATTTGCATTTTCCATCAAGGGGGTTATTTGATCCTCTCTGCAGGGAGCATTTACTTGAAAGATGGGTCTCAGCCACAAAGTGTAAATTCCATTTCACTCTTCCAAAAAGTTTGGAGCTATTCAGAACTCCCAAGTTTTGATCCTCATCCATTCCAAACTTAGTCTGTGGAACAAGAGCTACCTTCCTTTACAGTTCAGCTGTCTCTTTAATATGCTCTCTTCTCTTTCATTCTCAATAGTGTCTCAGCTTCTTGCTCGCATGTGACAATGTCAGCTCAAGCATATGTAACAAACTCACAGTTCAGAGTTACTTGGTTCTGCAACACAAGATAATCTTAAGGAACAACTGCAAATTAAATGCTGTAATACAATATCCACATATATGTTATCTGATAACATACACTGTGATTTAAATCCTACTACTGTCAAATTCTTTGAATCATTAAAAGCACAGTACCCGATGGACAGTGTATTCATTCTAGAAGTATTTTGACATTTTGGATCAAAACAATTTTTAGAACGGTAAGCTAACTTTCTTAGTGATTGTTCTCTGCTGTGCTGTGTAAACCAAGAACACTACCAGCTATGGTGAACTATAATTTCTGTCTCTGAACTATGGAAGTATGTAAAAACACATTTTCAACAGTGGAAGTTCTAGCGAGAAATATAACATTTATGACTCATTAACAACCAGTGACATTTGTGTCTTGATATTACAGAGGGCTGGGATGTTGTGAATGCAAACTTTCACCAATAAAGAAATTTTCCTTTACATTAGAATTAGCTTAAAAAAAAAAAAAAAAAGAAGATTTGGCTTCCTGAAACCACCAAGGCTGCTGACATTCCTGTGCTATAAGTTGTGCAGCTGGATTAGATTAATTAAGTCCCCAAACAGAGTATTAAATAATATTTTACTACTATTAGGTCATGCAACTTAATTCTGATACAAAAGCAGTACCTCAAGGCTGAACAACAACACATTTTCGATTTCCTCATAGCCACTGAGTACAAAGTCTGATGCTGGAGTGGCCCACTTAGTAGTGGTATCAGTTCATCCTGCTTATTTTTGTGAAAGCTCAAATAACATTTTATTTTTTACTTTTTATATCCAGATCTAGTAATATTTGTTTAACTGCTGTTATATCATCTACAGAAAACTCTTCAAAAAGATAAGGGGAGACGTCTGAAAAAATGCAGCTTTATTACAGTTGTGTAGGTAACGACTGTATTATAAAATATTTTATTTTGACCTCTTTATTGAATCATCCTACTGGTTCAGGCTTGCACACAGCTATATATTAGCAGTTTACAACAGCCTCCCAAGAAAGCTATTGTCGTTTAACCACAGTCTCCCAGGGACAGCTGTGGCACAAGTTCTGTAGCTCACTCATTTTCAGATGGAGCCAAGTGCAGTGAGTTGTATCTTGCTTTCTTTGAAGATAAGTGGAAGGTATAACTTCCTCAGGTATATAACTGCCTCAGGTACAGGCAGGAGCAGAGCTGGGTTCTTTGGGCACTACCAAAGAGCTCCTGCAGGGAGCAGAGCTGGTGTTGGCCACCAACAAGCAGCACAGGGACATATTAGTTCTAGAAGGTGCACCCTAACTTCCACCATCCTAAGATCAATCAATGTCCTGCCTCAGCAGCAGGGAGGGATTTGTTTATATGTAGATTGCGAGAATAAAGATTTTAATATTAGATGTTGTTTTCCATAAAAATATTCAACAGTGCTGTTGTTTTCAAGGATAAGTTTTTCCTACATATATTAACGTTTTGCCTCACATTTCAATGACTTTTATTCAAACTTACTTCAGCTGAGTTGCAAAATGTTGTCTTTGTCCTTAAGACCATGACAGAGAACTTTATCTGCATTCAGATGCCTACTGGTTTGTGGTATTTCAATAATAAAACAGCAGGATTGAAGGCTCATGATGAGAAATCTGACTAATTACCTGTTAGATGATAGATGGTTGTAACTCGGCAGTGCCAGTCACTGAAAACAAAACACTTCTAGATATCAATCAGCTCCCTGACAAATTCAATTTCCATCACATTCAGTGGACAATAAATGTGAATTTTACCTCAGCAGCTATATAGCTTTGACTTTTAACTTTCCAATATGCATAATGATATTTTAATAAAGTAGAGATTTTTTTAAGTAAATTAGAATTTAAATACCTGACATATTCATATTTCAGGCTCAAAGCTGGTGGAAATAATTAATGTTGTAAATCTGTCTTGTGTTCTGCTGCAGGAAGCAAAGGTATACTTAATAGCAGTGGGGTTTTTTTGTTTGGTTTTTTGTTGTTGTTGTTTTGTTTTCTCCATTTATTTTTATTTGAGACCAATTATTTACAACGCTTCTAATGCATGCATTCACTCTCTTGCTCCAGCACCTTCTTCATCCACATGTCAGTGAGTTGGATGCAGATTCTACATATGATTCAAAAAACAAAATGTCCAATTATCACTGCAACATACCAGCATGTGGGCAAAGTTAAAACAAAGAGGGACTGAAGAGTGGAAATTGAATATGGTCTCCAAGAGACACCTCTCCTTTACACATAGGGACTCATTGCATTGCCAACATCTGGAAGTTGTGGATAAGCTTGTCCAACTGAGAATGAATCTGAGTCCACTTACTCTGTCATAAATCAATAGAGGTCAATCACAGTGCGTTTAATATCCAGATCAACAGAGCTAGATGAGAATTAGGCTCTAGAAGTCATAACATTTTGTTACATCAGACACAATGAAGTGGAAGCTAAGAGGAAATGCTAGTGCTGCCCCCACGTTGTTATTTGCACCCTGATATCACTGCAACAAATCACCCTGATGAGTGATCCCTTGCCCCATGCCTGTAACAGCCAGGCTCTGTCCTGAACATCTGAAATCTTCAAATATCAAGGGCTACAAACTCAGACAAAATCATTGTGGCATCAACAAAACAGAAAGGAAGGACAGCAAGACAATGTTAATACCTGTTTTATTTTACCTAACGAGGAAACCCTGGCACTAAATAAATAAATAAATAAATGGATAAACGGATAAATAATCGTCCCTATCATCCCTTAATACAATTGTCCTTCCTGGAGGTGGGGACCTGAGATGCAGCCATTTCAATGCGCCCTGTCAGCTGCCCATGGTGAAGCAGAGCTCCAAGGAGCAGTCAGCAGCCCTCAGTGCAGGAACTGCGGGGAGCTTTGTCCTTGGGAAACAGGAGAATTATTAAGCAGGTAACATCTGGGGCCTGCTTCTCTCCAAGAACATCAGGGAAAGATAACTGTGTTAGTGTAAATGACGGCTGGGTGTTTGCAGGGCTGGCCGCTGGTCCGTGTGCTCCATGTAATTGATTGACAGGTGCCAGGAGAAGCCTGTCTGCTCATTTCTCCTGACCAGATTCTGCTTCAGCTTCTATCCAGAGCAGCCCTTGTGATCCCCAGCTGCACAGTGTACCAGGGCTGGCAGAAGACGTGAGGCACCCTGGGAGTGGCATTAGCCCAGAGCTGGGGCCTGTCAGCACTGGGAGGCCCAGGCTGGAGGGAGCCTTGCCGGAGGTACAGCGAGATGCAGCAGATGGAAGGGCTGAGAGCATCTCAACAGTGTAAGAGCTGAACCAGGAAACACATTACAGCACAATACTTCTCCTGAAGGTGCCTCTCTTCCCGCAGCCCTTGCCATCTCACCGTAGTGCTCTGGGAACAGCTGCCCAAGCCCCAGCCACAGTGTGTGGGGTTCCCAGAGCACTGCAGGTTGCGCACATATGGATCAGATTTGGCTGCCTGGTGTTAGGTTTGGTTTAAATGGTTTTACAGTGGAAGCTGAGGCAAATTTGCCCTCCAAACCACATCCCTCTCTGCAGCCTGGCATTTTGCAACTCACTGCTGTTTTCCAGTATGTAGGGATACATGGTGTTGGTTCTGAGTTTTCAGGAGCTATTTCTAACATTGTGCTAAGATCTTTATTAGTATTACCGGGATTTGTCTCTCACTTTGAACACAGGCTACCACTGTAGCTTTAGGAAAGCAGTGAGAAGCTATATTCTTTAAAACAGGTTATTAAAGATTGTGTCACCAAATTGCATGAACATATATATATATATATATACATATGTGTAACACATAAAATACCTATCAAACGACACATAACACGTATGTAGATGTCCCTGTTCATTGCAGGGGAGCTGGAGTAGATGATACTTAAGGGTTCTTTCCAATTTAAATGATTCTATGTTTCTATGATTCCATACACATATACATGCATATGTGTGTAGGTAATCAAACAAGAATAGCTTATATTACACCTTTTGGAAAACAATTATGGTTGTATCAACAGATTCTTCTGTTTCTGATACAGGCAGTCAATGACCAGGCTCACGTCTATATACTACATGTAATTATATACATATTGAAGATTTTATAAAGATTTTTTTTCTTAATCAGCCACTATGCAGAAGAAATCTACTTAGGGTTTTCTTAGAGCAGCCTGACATCAAGGGATTTCAAAGGGGCAAATGCCACCATTAAAAGCTAACATACTATTTATGATTTTAAATGGCAAAGGTATGATTTAGCCCGCTTTATTACAGATGTTATAAATGATGTTTCATATAAGAATATAATTTTCCCATGGCTTTCCAGGTAGAGTTTCTGCTGAATTCATTAAAGGGCATGAATGTAAAACAGCTGCAGAACCATGAATTGTGCCCTGGCTAGTGAAATTGCTCCCTTTTTTTTTTTTTTTTTTTTTCTAATCTCTTGACATGGCAGCATGGCAGCTACTTAATTACAGTCATACAAGAACAATAAATAAAAGTCACATGACTTATGTTTCAATAAAATAAAATCCACTATTCTTTTTAACTAAATTGTCATTTCCCATTTATTTTCCTCTGATGTGGTTGCCAGTGCCCAATTTTTAGGCTCAGTGCACAACAGTGATAAGGTCAAAACCTGAGACAGGGTGATGTGATTAGCCCTGTCCTAGGCTACCTCATAAAAATGTCTGCCACAGCACATGCTCCGTCATGCAAGAAAAATTGGTTACCAAAAGGCTCAACAGAACAGAGAGTTGTATGAAGATGCAGAAAGTGCCACCATCACTTTTTACAGCCTCCTCTCAAATGATTTGTACAAGGGAGATTTTAAAATGAGTAAATAAAAGCAAAAAGTAGGCTCTCTAGAAAATTGTGGTGGGTGGTCTGACAGCTCCAGTAACTGTTGCAGATGACCTTAATGAAGCAGGGGTGTGATTCATCAGTCCCATAATACTTCTGATATATGTTCCCTGCTTCGAAACAGGCACAAACCCAAACAAAACCTGACCTGACGAGGTTTGGTTCAAAGAGGTCTCCTCTCTCCATGAGAATAGGTGGGATTACAGGCATCAGTACTACCCACTAATACGGCACTACAGACAGAGACTTTATTTATCATGAGGAGAGTACAGACAAAGCTTTCTAATATATTTATTAGTAAAAGGGAAAAGAAGAATCTAGCATGGACAAACTGCATGTTTCCCGTGTCTCAGCTGCCAGGACTTACTGCCCTCGGGCTTTGATATATTTATCTGGATATAATTCAGCAAAATCTTGTGATTTTGGGCCATTCCAAACAAACAATGCACCCACGATATCAGTCAAGGATGTCCTGACAATGCAATACTTCACATTTCAGTTTGAAATAAAAGATGGAGATGCTAACTAAATGCTTTTGCAAAGATGAGTTTTCTTCTCAGAAATGGATAGTATTAATTGTATCTTTTTAAACTGTTTAAGGACTGTAAAAATTAAATTGATTGCAGTTTTATCTGGATGAAATTACTAAAACATGTACGTCAGTGGGAGAGAGAGAAAAGCATATGGAATATATATATATATATATATTCAGAGCTTGATTGTGCTGTTTCTTTGTATTCAAAAGCCTCTTTGACTTCACTGGAAATTTTACATATGTGACAGTTGCAGAAATGAGTCCTCAAATTGTAGAGAAATCAAATTTCCATGTTAAAGAGACCCTGTTTCTAATTTTACTTGGTAAAATCATCGTTTTTCATATGTTCCCCCTTCATCTTATTTTTCCAGCCTTTCTAAACATCGGGCCTTTTCATAAGTGCGGGTAACAAATAAATAAATAAATAAATGTTTTTTTATTTTTTAATAAAAAAGAAAGAATGAAAGGGAGAAAAACTGTGCCTGTGTCTTCCAGGGGACAAATATGCCACTGGAACAAGTGTCGGGTGTCAAGTACACTGTCAGGAGTAAAGAGGAACATGGGTAATACCATTTGCACCCCAGTGCTCAAAATAAAATATTGATGGCAGCATTCCCTGAGAAATTAAATTACTAGGAAAAAAATCTAAAAAATATGCAATTCCACTGCCTTGTTGAAAGCCCTCACATAAATTATGGTCAAATTAAAGTCCTTTTGTCTTTGGCACTCTCACTTTATGACCTTGAGGGATGTTCCCGTATAACTGTCTGAGGTTTTCTTCTTTAGAAAGAGTTGTATTTCTCGTGTACTCATTGGCCAAGGAGAAAAGCACAACTATTAGGTAGGTTTGGATGGGTGAAAGTCAGTTTGTCTGCAGGAGTCATTAGATGATCTGGGCTCTATTTCTTCCCTATTTAAATCCCCAAAATGATTCATCTTTAGTGAATCTCCAAACGACAGGAGTGTGCTGATGACAAAGGGTTAAGTCCCACCAGCTAAGCCAGTTTGTTTCCACCTGCACTGACAGACGGTGGGACTTAGCAGGTGATGAGAGTTCCCTTTTTGTTGTCTACTCAGCCATCAGTAGTTAGTGGCTGGATGTTAGATAGCTTCCCTTCTCACTAAGGTAAAAATAAAAAATCAAGGTCTTTTCAAATGTATGTGATGACTCTGTCTACCATACCTCTAATAAAAGTATTATCATTATAAATATTGTTCATTACCTCAAGTTTCCAGTCCACACTGCGTCACTGATTTGATTCAAACATAGCAAAGAAAAAAAGAATCTGCTTCCTATGTTACTATTCTTTCAAAAAGGCAATCATGATGTTAAGGAGGGAAACATGATGACTCACATATTGGTTTTCTATTACCTATATTCAACTCTGTCTGGGAAAAAAAAAAATTAAAAAAAATAAAAATTAAAAAAAAACCTGTCAGTAAATTAAAGGCACTAACACATTTTATATGCATTAATATTTTATATCAAGCAAATTAATGGCATCCCACCAACCTCTTAAGCAGGAAGGGACATAGCCTTCACTTGCTCCCTGTGTGACGTAGGCACAGGCCACTGAAAGTATGAAGGGTCTAAAACTCTCCTTTGTCTGAAAATAAGGTTGCCAAGAAATACAGACATTCAGGATATAAAACTGCAATTGGTTGAATAATGTCAAATACAGGAAATGTGAGTGCCTCTCATGGTGCTTAGCATCCTGTAAAACAATAGTGCACTGAGATAGGTCCGACCAAGCATCTGGCTCCTGCTCTGATCTTTACAAGGAGACTGTCTCTAATATTGTTACTAACATAATACTATAAATAAATATCTTCCTCAATCATAAATATTTTTTCCAGCAGGCTTTGTAACTGCTGCCCCCCAATTTCAGATATAATCCACTCTGCTAAATTTTAAGAACAGTTTTACAGAATTGATGCAAACACGCTTCATCCTAGAGATCCCACAGAAGTATTATAAATATTCATCAGTACTACATTCTTCTTTATTCACTTCCCAAGATTCAAAATAGCTAAATAACACAAATTTGTTACAGTGGCAACAGAAACACAGTTATGGTTAGTTGCCTGCTGCTGCTACCATCCAAAATCCAGCTCGCAATACTATAAAACTCTTGACAGGCCATTCATGGATCAGACTTAAAATATGAGGGAAAATGGGAAATGGTTTCAATGACTGAAAGCTTATGGAACTCCCAAATAATAAATGAACATATGGAAAAGGAAAACTAATGTACAGTGGGAAGACCAAAATTGTGAGCATTGCACATCTATTTCATATAGAATCATAGAACTTCTCAGGTTGGAAAAGACCTTCAAGATCATCAGGTCCAACCACAACCAAACCCTACTAAGCTAACTCTAACTGTTAACTGCTAAATTATGTCCCTGAGCACCGCATCCAAATGGATTTAAAACACATTCAGGGATGGTAACTCAACCACCTTCCTGAGGAGCTTATTCCAGTGCTTAATAACCCTTTCTGAAAAGTTTTTCCTCATACTCAACCTAAAACTCCCCTAGTGCAACTTCAAGCCTCTTCCCCTTGTCCCAGCACGTGTCACCAGTGAGAAGAGACCAACCGCACTCTCACTGCAAGCACCTTTCAGGTATTTGAAGAGAGCAATAAGGTCTCCCCTCACCTGGACACTTTCAAAAGGCCACGCTGGATGGAGCCCTGGGCAGCCTGATCGAGTGGTTGGCAAACCTGCCCATAGCAGTGGTTGGAACAGGATGGGCTTTAAGGTCCCTTCCAAACCAAGCCATTCTGTGATTCTATTCTAAGAAGTGGAGAGCCTGAGGGATGCTCTCCTCCAAGTCAGGAGTCCAAGCTGAGCTTGGGACAAACAGGTGGAATGGAGGATGGCTGTTGGGTGCCAGCATTGCGTGTCCTGGGAAAACCCACTGAAGCACTCCCAGGTAGGACACTCTCACTCCTCGATTTGTCACTGGACATTTCACTAGCAACACAGTGAGTGAAAGATAGAGTTTTCTGTTATTTGCTCCTCTGCCCTTAGTGCTTTGGTCTGACTTGGCCTTCTCTGTGAAATGAGGAAAGAGGAAAAGAGGGGTGAGGTTTTCTTCAGTGAGCAGCTGAGAGCAGCCAAGCAGAGCCCAGCTCCAGCCTCAGACAGGTTTTCTCATCAGTGTCGGAGGAGCTGAGGAAGAAGACAACAGAGGTCAGCAGCCACATGGCTGCTGTGAGCTTCCCAAGGAGATGGAACACCTCCTGGCCCCCACCAGCCCACGGCTGTCCCTGAGGGCTCCAGGACGTTCTCAGGGATTATCTCTGAAATCAGGTCAACCACTCAAAGGAGGAGCATTTGCTCATCTCCTCACAAACGCTTGCACCTCCCAGTGAGACAACAGGAGCTTCCGATACTGAAACTTATTAAAAAAAAAAAAAAAAACAACTATCTCCATGTGCTAGCAGCCAATTAATTATTAAAAGAAATAATTAAAACTAATATATGGTTGTAAAAATAAATGAATAAAGTATATTTCATTATGCAGTACCCTTGTTTTTTATGGTGTTCCTTCATTACTTGCTAATTTGCAAAATGCGGTAATGTACAGTACACATCCTAGTCATTAGTGAAATAATTCTGTATTTTAGTCAACAGGCTGATGGACTGACATGCTGCACCAGTGCCTCTTCTATGAGAGAAGAAATAAATGGAGAGGGCCTGACTCGTATTCCTATAGAAGGCAGTTTACAGTACTCAGGCAATGAAGAGTAATCACTGCTGTAGAAAGGCCTTGGGTATGGCATGGGGATATAAATCAAAGTAAACAAGAATGATCTGACTAAGGACTTCTGATTTTGGTTTGTTTTGTTTGCACAAGTTTTGTCTTCTGGAATCTCTGATTAAAACTGGTGAGAATATCTAGGTGCCACCCAGAGGATAAATATAAGACAGTGTGGATCAACACTAGTTCTAACACCCAATTTTGAGAAACATATGTTCGCCTCAGCAGATATATGGGTGTTATCGTTGGCACTGCTATAAATAAATATTAAATCATCTTCAGTCAAAATAAGGAGTACTCTAAGGTTTCACTTTCATCAGTTAACAATAACACTTCTGGGAAAACATTAAGCCTAAACGATAGCATATTTATTATTTGACAAAAACTATCTTTCAAAATATTATCTTTCGATTCCCAGATGATTTACATAATAGATTATTCCAGCTGCTATAACAATCCCAAAGCTGGATTATTTTTTTCTAAGATGCCTTCGAATCCTCTAAGACTATGAGTGTTTTTCCAGGTTTTATTTAATTAAATTAGCATGTCATGAAAAAATACCTGCTCATATTTCCCTAGAACCAAACCGTCTGCTATCTCCGCTCGACAAAAGTGGGAGAACTCATAGGTTGTTTCTAAGTCACCTGTTGAGCCGAGTTTCAAAGAAGAAATATTCCTTCTTCCCCAGCCCAGGCTCTGTGCAGCCTGGGGGGCAGTGAAGAGGCTTTGCAGGGTACGGATGTATGCGGTGCACAGCCAGAGCACCAGAGCAGGGACTCCTGTCAGATAGAGCTGCATTTCAGTCTTTTAATCAGAGCTCTAAAATAAATGGCTCTACCCTGAGTCCCCTCTCTGGCAAAACTCTTCTTGAAGCACGTTGGGCCCATTGTTTAATTCTTTGCACGTGCACGTTTTATTTTGGGATGGGCAAATAATTAATGCATTAAAAGGTTCCATGAGACATCCAGAAAGTCGCCATGAAAAATTATTGTCAGTGCAGAGCTGTGATGCTGCTTTATGGAATTAGCCCATAAAATAGTATCATGTGTAATTGCATTCATGTTGTCACTGTCTCTTTGCAAATCTCCAGAGATTTACAGCACCACACACTGGAGCAAGACTATCTAATATTTACAGTGTTTCATTATTTTCATCTACTTGGAACAAAACCTATAGACTTATATGAAATCCAACATGATGTGTCAGAAATAGCTGGATTTATGGCCGTTCACACAACGCAGGCAGACACAATACCACAGTAATTGCAAGCTACCAAACAGCTGCATGGCATTTACTCAAAATACTTTATGCATTTAGCACACTTATTGAGCGGAACTTGAAATAGGCTCATTGTTTATTTGGGCATGACAGAGGGGAAATTTTGTTTCTTTACTAGACTTACAGAATACAAACAGATCTGGATCGTAAAACCCTCTCATCATACTTCTACAGGTAAAAATAATATTTTAACTAATGACAACTCTGACTGGAGAAAAGTTAGAGGTCTGCAGAACTTTGCCTACAGTTTAACTCAGTGTCTTTCTGGCAAAAGAATGGTCAGATGGTTCTTGCATTGCTTTCATATCAGAAGTGAGTTGTTTACAGCTTTCTGAAACGTTTAGGATTTCATATTAATATTTCCTAATTCATGACCAGAGCAGGCAGCTTTCTGCTTGTAACTGTCAGCCTCCATACAAACACCACACTGGCAGTAAGACAATTTCCCTGTAATTGGTGTGGCCATAAGATACGTGCTCGAGCTCCATCAAGAACATAGTGTTGATGTCAGTGGGCATTTTGCCAGATAAAAAGAAGAAGAATTTGGCCCTTCCTCTGTGACTTCTGAGAACACTGCACAATTTTGTGCCATTAGGATTTTTTAATTAAATCTGTTCTTCTTCAGTATACAACAGAACTTAAAAGGAAAGAGCACGAGGCTAAGTTTGTAAAGGAGTCCGTAAGGGCTCTGCAGCTGAGGGGAGAGAATGTAAAATTCCACCGGTAGCTTTCCTAGATAAGCAAGTCCATGTATTTTTAAAGGGGTGGAGTTTTTGAATAGCTGAGCTTTTTGCTACAGTCAATAAATATCATGAGAAGGAGAAATATGATATTAGGCAGGATCTGATCCTAAACTTATGGCTCCAGTGGGAACAGAACAAAACCCATTTATAGCATATCCCAATAGAAACAATCCATTTGCCATAGCAGTGTTTACTGCATCTGAATTCTCCTAGCAGAAAACAGCTTTTTCACAGTCAAGTTCCAATATTAGCAGGGAATTAATTATTAAGTGATATTTGCAGAACAACACTGGGGAGTGAGAGGGGGTCCCTTGTTGCTGTTACTCCTTGGCAAACAAGAAGACAGTTTTGGTAATCTGGTCGAATTTCAACTTGTGGCCATGTGGCTGAAAGAACAGATTTACTGAAAAGGACCAAAGCAGTTCTTTCAGGCAGTTACTGCATTCATACAGAAGTACACCTTTCTGTAAAAGAATGGGAATTTAAGAAATATCCTAAAGGCAGTCATTGCTCATATAAGGTGAACCCTGCGTGTAATTTCCCCCAGCTCTGCAGTGCCAGTCCAACCTTACTGTGGGTACTTGCATCCAAACACAGATCTTTTTACCCTGGAGATGAATCAATAAATTTTAATCTAGCCCAAGAATGTTACCTGTAAATAATGTGCAGTAAACCAAAGCAAAAACTGGAAAGAGATGAACGGAGCTGTACCTGAACCGTCATTTATTCTGAGCCCAGAGCCTGTTCCAGCTCAACAGGAGTCTCCCATTGATTTCAGTGTGTTTTGGTTCAGTCCCTTATTTCAGATCTCCTGTGTGGCACTGGTTAATGTAGTTACACCTCCTGGCAGCCTCTTTCCACTGCTGCTTACAGGAGCATTCAACAATTTGCTATATGATAAAAAATGTTTGTGGATGCATGAACTGCATTATATTTTGATCAGCCGAGCAGATTAACTCCTGCAAAAACCACAGAAGAAAACTAATCCAGCATAAAAAAATATATTTTTTGTTTACTTCTTTAAAACAACCCAACCCTTTTAAACAAACCAAGCAGACAATTCTAAGTGATCGCATTAGGGATATTCACTTCAGTTAAAGTCCTTCTACAAGTGGTAGTGGTAAATAAAAATAAAGAACTACGTCTATTTGGTTAAAAAATTAAGACTGACTCTAACACTGCCATGAGCAGATAACATGCTTTGCTCACCTGTGTGAAAGGTAAGGATGTTGGGTTAAAGAGAGACACTCACACTTGCAATGCAACCGTCTGTATCATAAACACAATTCCTAAACCAAGTGTGCCAGTAATCAGAAGTCTGAGGGATGGGCAGCTTTCAGCAGAGCAAAAAGTCACAGCAAGGAAATCCAAACTAGAATAATTAAACATGTAAATGTATTAATATGAAAAAGATATTGCAAATGCTGTGACACTGAATTTATGAATCACTGATTATCAGTAATGTAATATCTGCAGTGTTTCCTGATCTGTATTACAGAGTTGGTGAACATACGTTTCTGTTCAGCACTCACATTACCCACCAGATGAATATTTTCAGAGTATTTTCTAGATGGCGTTTTTTTAGATAGTGAGCCAAAAGTACGCTTGCTCTCTCGGGATATTTTCTCGTGTTCTATACTTTAAAACCTAAAGTTCCACCCTAACCACCCTCTGTGCAATGTTTCCTGCTGACTTTGGTGTAAATGTTCACCAATCAAACATCAAAGAAAGGGGAAATTTTAAATGGAAAATAATACCTATTCACAGAAAAACATTCTTCCAGAAATATTCCACCCTGTCCCAGCTTATTGCTAACATTTGAGCTGCCTGAGCTGGCTTGGCCTGCAACCTGCTAAGGTATCCTGACTGGACAGCTCTTCCATTTCTCTGCTGCAAATTGTTAGCAAAACCTACATGAAATAAAATGGAGGAAGGAATATGCAGTGGGATCTGTACAAGGTTGCTATCAATTTCCACAGTGACCGTTTTACATTCTGACTGTAAAAGGTGCAGAGGAAAAAAAAATGGGTCTGAGGAAGAATTCCAAATCTCGCAGCATTTGGTTTGTATTTTTTTAATAGAAGTGAAGAGTCTGACACATCCCTCATTTGCTCCTGGAAAGTGCAGATTTGAGGACATGTTCAACCCTGCTCTAAGTTTGGAAAGTTTCAGAATTAAAAGGCACTATTCCCCAAGTCCTTGCCCTCTGCTCTGCCTTTTAGATAATGAAATTTCTGAAGGCTTTTCAAAACACAGAGGGGGAAAAAAAAAAAAAAAAGGACGCGGGGGGGGGCTGCAGGGGGAGAGCAGAAAATGACAGAAAAACATATGTTTTTGCATTTCTTTTTAGTTTATTCGGAATCATATCCATCTGGGTGAAGCAGCCAGCTCCCCTGCAAATTAATGGTCTGATGATTCAGGGAAATGTCGAGCTGGGTTCTTGGCTGTAAAATGCGTGTAAATGAAGAAAGGACTGTATGGAGGTGAGTCTAGTTTGGTAGCATGCACATTTTTTCATAAATTAGGAATCAGTTTAGAAACAATCACCTCCTAATATAGTGTTAGCGTTACAGCAGTTTTATTAAAACGCATCTTCAAATAAAGGATCAAATTCTCTCGGACTCAGCTGCAGAGCGCCGAGGAACCTGAACAGGGGCATCATTTATTAGCAGAGGCGAGTCATTAGAGAGGGGGAAATTGCAGCCGGCTGGAACTCGGTCCCGCTTCGTATGGAAGTTGTGCCTGAGGATCTCGGGACGGCCCCTCCGCAGTGCCCCTGCCCCTTTCCCCCGCTGCAGGGAGGGAATGGCTCTCACCTCTTCCAGCGGGGAAAAAAAACGCTTTGGGCTGCACTTGGAGAACGCTTCGTTGTCTCTACAACAGCAGCTAGCAGCGTCCGCAGATGCTCAACAAATGATCGGTTAAAACCCGAAATGCGGTTCCTTTCTTTTTTCTTTCTTTTTTCCTTTTTTTATTTTATTCTTTTTTTTTTACTCTTTTTTCGACAGCAACTTCTGGGGTTTAATCCCTCTCCAGAGTTTGCCCGTGCCTTGTCATGTGGGGAACGCCCTGCCCAGCTCCACCGGATCAACTCCGACGAGCCTAGCACTCAGAGCGGGGGCCGGGGATCCGGACATCGCGGTACCTCCGCGCCCGCGGATCCGCACCCCCGCGGGTCAGCTCCCGGCGGCCGCTCAGGGCCCGCGGAATGGGGGCAGCTCGGAGCCCTCCCCGCCGGGCCCGGCCCCGCCGCCAGTACGCGCCCGCGGTCCCTACGCGACGCGGCTCTCGCCCCGGGGACAGCTCCCGGCACTGGGGACGCGCCCTGAACTTGGCCGAGCCCGCGCCCCTCCGCCGGCACGGATCCCTCCACGGCTGCGGGGTTCGGGGTACCCCTGCCCCGCTCCGTGTCTGGGAGCCGAGTGCAGAGCCGGAGGAGCGGAGTGTCTAATTGATCCGCTCCTCACTTGCTAAATCATGCCAGCCAAAGGTCAGCCGGACTCAGCGGTCCTCTTAATTTTCTTAATTTACAAAAAAAAAAAAAAAGGGGGGGGGGAGGGTGATGGGGGAGGGCGGGGGAGAGAAAGCAGCAAGTTATTCAAATTCAGCCTCATCTGAATAATCGTGAATTTGATCCAGTCAGAGCTGCAGACTGTACATTAAAAATAAATGTCCAGGAGGCATTTACTGTAGTTGACTAATATAAATACACACACAGAGAAGGTCTAAAAATGACACGTATCTCCACCCTTTCCCCCCAGTATGGAGTGAGTTTCAGGTACTCCACGGACCTTGCGGAGTGGCAGCATCGTGTCTGCAACACCTACGTTGAATGCACGAACCCCAATCATAATTGCACGTTCACAAAGCACATATGGCAGCTGCATTCTCTGTATAGTTTGTCGTGGTCTGGTGTGTAATGTAAATATCAAGAACAGACCCAACACATAGGTTCACTCTCCCAAAAACAGAACAACAACAACAAAAAAGTTGCTTTGAAAACTTAAAATGAATGACATTAGTCCCGTGCTACTGTCTGAGCCAGCAATGATTATTTGGTCTGTTTGCTCCCATTCAGAGTTAAGACACGACAACAGTTTTACTCTGCTGCTTGATGTGAAACCAGTGGGGTTGGGCAATTCTGCTCCAAACAAATACAACTTCTACACCCGTCCCTGGGACAGAGAGCCGAGAGCTGAGCGAGTTCTGCAATGGAGAAAAGCATCACTTACCACGGCGGGGATCTAGATCTCGGCAAATGCTGCCAGTAGGTCTGAGAAGTGAAAAACTGGGAGGGAAGCGCAAAAGGCAGAAAGTTGGAAAGGGGATTTGTGTGTGTGTGTGTGTGTGTGTGTGTGTGTGGTGTGTGTGTGTGTAAGCCGGAGGGAAACGCGAGCACAGCGCTCCCTGCTCCCTCCGCTCGCCACCAAAACAAAGGTCCAGGAGTGAAAGGAGCAAAGCTGTGCCAGATCCAAGCACACAGCTCCTCGGGGCCAAAGCTCAGCTCCTCGCTCACTGCAGCTCGCTACAAGGGTTAATGCTCCGGGGGGACAGGCTAGCCGGCCCCTGCCACCATTGGCTGGGACAGAAAGCAGGTTTAAGGTGAATGCAGTGGTGCTTTGCAAGTTGCAAATGGATGATTTCAAATAGAACATCATTATAAGAAACTATAACAAGCTATAATGGTAAATAACAGCAGCAATAGTGACAACAACGATAATAATGGCAATAACAACGATAACAAGAATAATAATAATAACAACAGAGCCCATCCTTGTCCGGTTGGCTGAAAAGCGGTGTCGCTGCCTCCTGCCTCCCTGACACCAAACGTTACCGTCCCGACGCCCGCCCTGCTCCTGCCTGAGTCCCGGGGCAGCTTGGGGAGCCATAGCAATCCCAAACTGGGACGAATTCGGGAAAAAGGACGGGGTAGGAGGGAGGGAGTGTCACAGCTATGAGCACTAAATGGAAAGATTCAGCCTCTCACTTGGGGGAGATCAACAGTTTTTTGGGGAGTGAAGTGATGGAGAGGGTCCCCGTGTGGCTCAGGAGTGCTGCGGGGCTACTGTCCCCTCACACGCACTCACAGACACCCGGACATCCTTTTGGCCAAAGGGGAGAACGCAGAAAATAGGAGAAATAATAAATCTGGGTTAGAAGGGGAAAATGTATGTTTCTGTTTGTGCAGACACATCTGCGTGAAGGTTGGAGACACCTTCCACGTGGGGAAGCTAGGTCAAGATGTGCCCTTTATGAAGCGAACAGGAGAGATGATGGACACCGGCTTCATTGCCGCCTCTCGGCGTGGGCTGGGGCGGGCGGGAGGGGCTCAAGGTGCTGTCCTGGGGCCGCGCGGCCCCGTGCGCTCCGACGGGCGCAAGGAACGGACAGCCGCATTAGCGATGCTCGGGAGCACGGCTCTGGGACCGGGCGGTGCCGACCTGCCGCCCTATAAAGGCTTCGCGGCCACTTTGCTCCGCCGAACAATGAGCGCTGGGAATTATTACTATTTGTGTAAAAATAAATAAATAAATAAAAACGATGCCTGCAAATAGAACAAATGCGTGTGTGCATTACTAGGGTCTGTCCCGCGATGTCGGTATCTCAGCCATAAAATGTGATGGGCCGTACGGTGACACGGGGTTTTGATCAGGGGAGAAGTGAAAAAGGGAATCCATGACAGCCTTTCCGTTCTTCCCACGGGCCCGGACTGCTCCGGTGGGTGCAACCTGCGGACACCCGGGCTGAGTACCGCTAATTGCGGGGATCCCAACGTGCCGGGCGCGGAGCTGCGCGCAGGGACGGGACGGACGGGATGGGACGGGAAGGAGCTGCTCCAGCCGGGTCGGGCCGGGGCGCGGCGGTGCGGAGCGGAGCGGACAGCACGTGCGCGGCCGCGGTTCCCTTCCGTGGGCAGCGGGGGGGCGACGGAGCCATAAATATTCAGCAGCACGTGGAGACGGACCCTGCGCGGGCGCGCATGCGCCGCCGTTGTGCGCGGCGGGAGCGCGCAAACACCGCCCCCGCGCACCGCCGCCGCTCCCAGGGACCGTCCCCGAGCGGGCGGCCCCGCACCTCCCGCTGCCCCCGGCCGCCCTCCGACAGAGGCGACATCAAACAGCGAGCACATGTCCGGCGGTGCGCAGAGATGCTGGCTGACGCGTCGGGTTCTTTCCTTTTTATTTTTTTTTTCCTTTTATTTATTTTTTTTCTTCTGCTCTGTTCTTCGTGAGATTTTGGAAGTGAGAAAGATCGGAAAGGATCTGAAAGTCTCAGCCCGTCCCAGCGCACAACTTTCGGGTCGGGCTGAGTGCAGCCCACGCCCGCGGACCGCGGACGGCGGAGTGTGGCCGTGGGTCGGTGCTCAGCGCTCCGTGTGCCGCGCTCCTGCCAACGCCGCGCTGGGTCCGAGGTGTAAACACATCCCCAGTCCCACAGGCACACACAGAGCAGTTCTTAACAGCACTTTCATAGAGAGGTAGTATGATCCTATATATCTAAAAGGTAATTAATTTGATTTATTATACTTGAAAAATCCTGTCTGCAGTACGGGCGTCATCTGGAAACTTCATGCTATTTTATACTATCGCTCTAAAGCCGAAATAAATGTTACGAATTGATGACAGCTTCCAGCTGCATGATAAAAATAGCCCCCTCGCCTCGCAGGATCGTGTTTCTTGTTATCGAAGATGAACCAAAGCTGACCCGTGGAGTTGTGCAGTGGAAAAAAATATATTTTGATATAAAATAAAAACCTTGGCTACGTTTAATACACAATGAACCTGAAATTGCAGCTTGGTTGTGGTGGAACGGAATACACGTCGGTGCGCTCAGCAAGTCGGAGAAATCCATCCTGCGGTCAGCCCCAACCAAGGACCTCGGGTATTAATCTCTCCGAATGAATTTGGAGAACATGTCCCTTTTGTTACAAATGCGATCCTCTCTACACAGACATCCGCACAAAATAAAGGAGGTTACGTGAGCCTCCGGCACAGCACCTCCACGTATAGCACACCGATGTGTGTCTTTCTGGAAACACTGCCGTTTCTTTACGTATAAATACAGATAGATAGCGGTGTGGGTATTGATGTATATACATACGTATATTTAATAAAACCTGTAACACGAAGGGTGATTCTGGTGAGCGCATGTGCAGTGCAAGCGTGCCCCGTGGGTTACCCCAAAGCAGATCCCGCACCTCCATGCTGCAGGAATAGGGCTGCGGGGCCGCAGCGGGCCCGGCCGGGCCTCCCGGCTCTCCCGGCCTCTCGCCAGCAGCACAGCCCCTCTCGGGGCCGAGCCTCTGCTTTTGGAGAAGAAAGCAAAGGTTTCTCCGCTGAAACGCCGCACCGCGGGGCTCTGTGCTGTGTTTCGAGGTGCGCGGTGCGCACGTGTGCGCGTCCCGCGGTGCGTGGTGCCCGACCGCGGGGCTGCGAGCGTGCGCGAACGGATCTGCGCGTTTTGGAACCGCGTCCAATAAACGGTACCCCCACGCCCTTGGGGATATCGCTCGCGAATTCCTTGCCCTCTGAGCTCCGGCGGTAACACGCACACCGCCGCCTCCGGCATCGGGTCACTCGGAACGCCCTGCCCCGTCCCAGCAGCCTTCTGCTCCCGGGAGCTCTGTGCCCCTCCCGCTTCTACCATGTCACCGTCGCCAGACCGCGGCTCCGCGCCGGGCTCGGTCCCCCTGCGCGTAGCCGGCTCGGGCCCGCGGCCGAGCACCGAAGCCTCTCCCAAAGGAGCAAACGCTCCGGACGTGAAAAAGCTGACAAAGTCGAGGCCGTGAGCATCGTAGCCGGAAAGGCAGTGAATTTCAGTCCCAACTCCTCGTGCAGCAGTCCAGGCGCTGCCGCTTCCTTACGGCTAAAAAAAGGGAGATAGGCAGTGGAGGCCAGAGCGGAGCGCGTGTCCCCATTTGAAGCGGGGTCCGCTTTAAGGAAGCTAACTTTGCCTTCTGAATGCCTTCCTCGCCTTTTTTTTTTAATTCAAGCGATCATGCACAAGCCATTAAAGAGACCTGAAAGGCGACTCTTCGGGGGCAAATGGAAGCGCCCGAGTATTGTTTAACATTTAACTTTCTGCTTGCGAACAGCACCGGCACGGCCGGGGGTTGCTGCGTGAACGCTGCTCTGGTGGGGACGTCACCCCCGCACCTCACGCACCGCACGCAGCCCCTCCGGGCACTCCCTGGGTGCTCGCAGCCTCCACACGGCGGGGCCCAGCCGCTGGCTGCCGGCACGGCGAGCTCGGGGGCGAGCGGCCCGCAGACGAAAGCATCCCGAACAGTCAGACATTAAGTTCAGGAGCAAAATAACGGCCACCGTCGAGGCTGAAGAGCCGAGATTCGTTTTTCTCCCCGCAAACCTTCGGGAGGAGATCTGCACAGGGCGCATCTCTGGGGGAAAGTTGGCTTCAGCGAGGGAACCAGCGTGGAGAAACCCTCCCTGCAGCCTCTCCTCCTGCGCGATGCCTCCCGCTCTGCCGGGCACCTCGGGGCACTGCTCCCCTCCACACGGCCGAGCGGGAAGCATCGCCGTGCCGTGGGCTGGGGTTCAGAGCATCAATCGCCTCTGACGCAGAGCACCTATGGGACCGCACCGTGCCCCCAGACAGAGAACAACAGCAGCAGCAACCAGACAACAGAACACCTCCTCGTGTTGCAGACTGCTCACACAGCCCTCAGCCCAAAAGTTGGACTAGCGCTCGGTCCCAAGAGCCGAGACACACACAGGCACAGATCAGCCCTCAGCGACCACTGCAGACCGCGCGCAAGTTCACACAGACTTGCCGTCACATCTTTAAAACGCCTCTCCCGCACCGCGCTTCCCTCGCATCCCATCCCTCGGTGGGACGGCCCTCTCTATTCCCACCACTTTCTCCGTTAGCCGAGCTCGGGTCGCTCTCTACAAGCCCTGACCGGGACAGCGAACCTCGAGCCGCGCTCGGGGCTCCTTAAACCCCATCTCCCGGCGGCCGTGCCCCGCGCAGCGCACTCCCCCGGGCAGCAGCGCTCCGTGCCGGGATCCGTGCGGGCCGAGCAGCTCCGGTGCCGCCGGGCCCTGCAAGGTGGCGCTCTCAGCATGGCACGGCGCTCCGCCTTAGAATAAACGCTGCGGGAAGGGAAAGTTCGAGCCGAGCTGCGGGAGCGCTGCCCCGAGCGGGGCTCCGAGCCCGCGACGAGAACTTCTGTGCTAAGGGGAACGGGGTGCGGGGAGTCGGGAGCCGACAAATCGCTCGGGGAGCTGTGGAAATGTTAGGGACAAAGAAAAGCACTCGCGTGGGTTTGCTGCAGGACAGCCTGGAGCGCTGGAGGCTGCTGCACGGAGCCGAGTGCGGAGCTCCGCCGCCCCCTCCCCCCCCCCCCCCCAACCCCCCCCTCTCGCGATTCATATCCCCATTGAGTCGCCGTGCACATAATATTTCTTTAAAGAAGCTGTTAAAGTGTCATCCTGGTCTACTGGAAGGTCAGTCCGTGCAATTCACTCTATGACATATCACAAGCGCTCGCAGCTTTAGCCAAGCTCATGATTTGTGTTGTCTGTTGATATGTTGTCTGCTTAATGGGGCGATCATGCAAGCTACAACCAGGAACAAAGCCCAACAGTTCCAACAACCGTAGCTAAGTTAGTGGAAGCAGTACAGCTTGCAAATCTATCAAACTAAACTGCAAGAAAGACAATCTGATTTAGAGAAAAGGCGTTCTGCTACAGTCATTAAGCACAAGTAATTTAGATTTTTTATATTGTCTTCTCATTTACAAATTTACTGTATCAACGCCAGCCAATGGAACGAATTTCTTAAGTAAATGAGAAATAAATAAAAGAGATAGAAAGATAATCAAATTACATAAAATAATTCTTACCCCCTAGATTTATTTTTTAGAAAGCTATTAACACTGGCAAATTTATAGTAATAATAATAACATAGCATAAGAAGTAATTGATTTAAATTAACATCACGTCTTAAGGAATATCAGCAAAAGAAGAAAAAGAAAAAGAAAAAAATGAAAAAGAAAGGAGAAAAATAAAGAAAAAGAAACAAAAAAGAAACAAAAACCAAAAATATACCCAACAACAACAACAACGGCCTTCATGACACAGTGCTGCACATCTCGGAGTGAAAGGCCCAAGGAAAGTCATGAATCCACTGCCTGAGAATTAGTTATGGTCATAAATGCTCTAAATTAAAATAGCAACAGAAATCTCCTCTGTTTTAAATCTCCTAATATATGTTATCCGAATTAATTTAATTTAGGGACCCGGTCCATGCAGATTCATGGGCAGTGCTGGAGTGGAGTGAAGCACTTCTCGTGTAACAATTCCCCACATTAATATTTATGTAGCATATGCAATCTATTTCTGTTATTTTTATGGTTGTTATTCTATGTCTGCAAAGGTCATTTAAATTATACTGCGGCCGAAAATTTGTTTCATAAATTTTGATATAAATACTAATTACACACTATAGTAATGCCAGCAGGGATCCTTTCATTTATCACATTTATATCACCTTCGCTGCTTTAGTGATGACATAATGGAAAGCAGTGAAAAACTGGGACAGTTTTATTCTAATATCCTAAAGCTAGCAGAGTTGCAGCAGGTTGACTGAGCGAATAAGGATTCCTACCACCATTCGTGGGATTTAAGAATCTTTAATAAGGTACGAAATGTTACCAAACAGTTCTGTAAACTAAATTTTACATACCAATTCTTCTAGCCATAAATATTGAATATCTTGTAACATGTATAACCGGACCTTTACATGCGGATAAATATGGAAATTAGGATTTATATACATTATGTTCTTGTATTTGCCAAAAGCAACGGACAGATATAGTTTATATCTTTTTTTTTCTTTTTTTTCTTTTTTTTTTTTTTTAATATCACTTTACATAAACAAATGTAACAGTTTGACACGCAGATCCAGGCTTTCACTATACGAATTTCTTGACAGGACGTGTAACAACATTTTACTGCACTACTTAGACTGGACTTTGGGACGAAATGTTGCACTTTATACAAAAAAGCACATTAATACCAATAATATTCTGTTAGATCGACGTTTAGACTGTAATAATACAAAGTAATTCACATTTTGGTACACATTTACTAGAACATTCTTGCCATTCAGTACAAATAGTTGGATTTCTACCTCTCCCCTCGGCCCCCCCCACCTCCACCCCCCGCTCCGCTCCCCCCCGCCCGCCCCTCCCCCCACATAGATGCAACCACAACTCCACGGCTCCCCGGCTTCGACTGCGATATAACTATGTACAAAATCAAACAGTACGTTCGTGTTTTTTGTGTTTTTTTCTCTCTCTTTTTTTTTTCTTTTTGAAGCTAATAATTCTGTATTTACAAGAGGGAGTGGGGGGAAGGCCGCTGCCCGAGCAGACATGCAGTTGGAGAGCTCTAATCAGTGGTTTCCAGTACAGCCCTACACGGTTGGCATTTGCCCTGGTAACCTTGTCTTCTTACGCATCCTACTAACCCCTTCGCCTACCAAGCCTTGGAACAGAGCAGAGCTGAACAGTCCAAAAAGTAAAAAGAAAAAAAAAAAAGTAATAATAATTAATTAAAAAAAAAGGAAGAATAAAAAGGAAAAAAATGAGAGAAATAAAAGAGAAAAAAAAAGGAAGAAAAACAAACAAAAAAAAGGAGTCTTCATTTTACTCAGTCCTGGGTCTACTGGCAGCATTTTGTTTTTGTTTGCTTTTTTTTTTTTTTTTTGTAATTCTGATTTCAGAGTGTTCATTATTTTTGGAGTCTTTTAAATAGGGTCTGGATTCGCTCGCTTGGGGCTTTTTTGTTTTGTTTCGGTTTGTGTTTTTCCGCTGTTCTGTTTTAGCGCTTTAAACGTACCATTCGTTAAAATTTGATGTAAGCGTGCTGTGGCTGGACGTGTGGTGGACTGCGGAGGAGGAAGGGGATAAGGAGCTGGCGGTCTGGTTTTCTGTGGATGGAGACACGATGGTTGGAGGGGTGGAGGACTCGTAGCCTGAGCTGGCGGCGGGAGAAGGCTGGGACCCCTGCGAGGATGATTCATGGACCTGCAAGAGAAAACCCGGGCAGAAATAGAGCGCGGCGGCGGCCCCAGGCCCTGGTGGCGGCGGCGTTCCGCGGGGACGCGCCCAATATCGGTTCCCGGCGCCGAGCTGTGGCCCGGGCCCCCCTCGGGGCTCTCCGCGGGACCGGGCCCTGCGAGCCGGGGCTCCCCCCCTCCCTCCCCGGCCGCTCAAACCGCGCAGCCCGTTGCGGCGGGGCGGGGGCGACCCCGAGCGGGCTCCGGGCCGGGGCTCGGCTCATCTCGGCGGCCCCGCGCCTCTCTCGGCGCTCCGCCCGCGGGCACCTCTCCCTACGGCCCAGCGGGTGCTGCCCGCGGCCGTCCCCGCAGCCCCTTCCCCCGGCCAGGCCCGAGGCGGAACCGCAGCGCCCCGCACAGCGGGCGCCCTCCATTTACCTTCATGTGCTTTCTGAGGGAGCTGGGGTGCGTGTAGGACTTGTCACACATTTTGCAGAGATAGGGCTTGTCAGAAGTGTGCACATGCATGTGCTTTTTGCGGTCGCTGCTGTTTGCAAAGCGCCTGTCACAGCCCTCGAATTCACACTTAAATGGTTTTTCACCTATTGCAGAGGGAAGGAGGGGGAAAAAACGGATCGGATTAGGCAGGGCCGCCGGATCTCTGCTCGCCCCCGTCGCAGCGCCGGACGGGAGCCCGGCGCTCCTTTGCAAACACTCGCAACTTTCTAAGTTCAGCGGGGCTCGAAGCCCCAGACCTTTCCGCTCTCCTCTGTCCTATCCACACCTCCGACCCTCTCTCAGCTCCCATTTCCAAACGGGGGGAGGGTGAGAGCACCCGATAACTTTTCTTTTTTCTCCTCTCTCTGCTCGCGCGGACGAATTCCAGCTGCAGCCCAGCGCCGGGCTCAGCTCCCGCTCCCATCTCGCAGCTCTCGAAGCGAGAGACAGAGCGGGCGTGCTGCTATTTCCACCCGATCTCAGCGTCCGCTTTGCAGTTTTGATGCCTCGCTCCAGCGATATTTTACTCTCTCCCCCCCCTCCCCCGTATTCTCCTGCAGTACCGAGCCCGGCCCGGCCGGACCGAGGCACGCACGGCGGCCGCAACCCCACGAACCGTCCTCGGAGCAGCTCGGCGCGGGGCGGCGCGGGGGGAGCGCTCCCGGCCCAGCGCAGCGCGGCCGCCTCCCGCGGCGGGGAAAAGTTCTTAGGCCCCCGGCGCCCGCCCTCCTCCGCACAACAATAACACGAGAACGCGCTCGGCTCGGTTGATTTCAAATCGCTCCACGGAATTAAATATTTACCAGCCCCTGAATCGCACGGGGGAGACGGATGAGCTGCCTGGAGTATTTAGCACCGTTTCTCATCGCGCCACGCTCAAAACTGACGAAGAACTATTAATTAAAACCTATAAATTTACCAGGACGGGTCGCTGCTATTTTTCTCCCCCCCCCCAACCCCCCCCTCCCTTGCCCTCACCATTCCGGCTGCAAACCGCGCCTCTCTCCCCCTCCGCCTCCCGGGCACCGCTCGCTTTTTGTCGCAGCCGCCGCCGCTCCCGAGCTCCAGCCCGCACCGCCGCGCAGCTCCGCGGCCCCGGGAGCAGCGAACGGCCCCGGAGCGGCCCGGCCCGACCCGGCCCCGCTCGTCCACGCGCGGACAGAAAGGCTACAGAGAAGGTTACCGTACCTGTGTGAGTTCTTTTGTGTATTTTGAGATTCTCTGATCTGGCAAACACTTTGCCACAGCCTGGGAAAGGGCAGGGGAAAGGTTTTTCACCTGTGTGGACTCGGATGTGATTTACGAGTTTGTATTTGGCCTTGAAAGGTTTCCCTTCTCGCGGGCACTCTTCCCAGAAACATATGTGATTGGACTGCTCGGGTCCTCCAACGTGCTCCACGGTGACATGAGTCACCAGCTCGTGCATCGTGCTGAAAGTTTTGTTGCAGGACTTTTTGGGGTTCGCCAACTGCTCGGGCTCAATCCACTTACAGATGAGTTCCTGCTTGATGGGCTGCCGCATGTAGCGGAAGAAGGCCCCCGCCCCGTGGTGCGCTGCCATGTTCATGTTCATGTGGCCGTAGCCGTGCAGCTGGCTCGAGGCGTAGTGCTCGGAGCGGGGGCTGGTGACCTGGCCGTACTGCTCGGCTCGGCCGTACATGTCTCCGGAGAAGCCCAGGCGCATCTGCCCGTTCACCACGTTGGGCGAAGCGTGGCCGGCGGCTTGCTCGTGCAGCCCGGGGAAAAGTATATGTCCCGCGGCATCGCCGTGTCCGTGCGGGCCGCCGAAGCCGCCGGCGGCGGAGGCGAAGAGGCTGTGCTGAGCGCTGGCGGCCGCGGCCTCCCCGAAGCCGCGGTTGCGGAACAGAAAGTCCCGGGTGGAGTTGAACGCGGCGCTGGAGTAGGAGCCGACGTGGGGCGGGTGGTGGTGGTGCCCCAGCGCCGCCGCGTAGCCCGGAGCCTGAGAGGTGAAGGCGGTCTGCCCGGCCGAGGCCAGCTCGTGGCCGCCGGGGTTGAGTTTGAAAGCGCCCATGCCGTCGGCGAAGGGGTTGATCCCCAGCCCCACTTCTCTGTCCGTGACATCGGCCGCGGAGTGGTGGCGAGACGATCCGAACGTAGTGACTCCTATGGCGGGATACTGCGGTCCAGCATCCAGAAGCATCTTCCCAGCGTCGATGCAGCAACCCAAAAAAAAGCACGCGCGCACGCACACAACGCGGAGAGAAGCAGCAGCAGCGGCGGCAGCGGCGAAAACACCCTCTCTGGAAAGTCGGCGACGATCACCACCAAAGCAACCACATCAAAAACACCCCCTTCGGCATCAGCGCGGGGGGGAGAAAAAAAAGGGGGGGGGAGGAAAAAAAAAAAAACAGAGGCTGGTGGGAAAGGGGGGAAGGAGATCTTCGCAGTCGCAAATAATAATAATAAAAAAGGTGCCCCAAAAAAAAAATTCACTGTCTCTCTGCTTTGACTTTTCTGGGAGGCTGAAGTGGGGAGGGGGGTTGGGGTGAGCGCAAAAAGAAACTGCCCGCAAATAACAATAACGGCGAGAGCTCGGCGCGGGCAGCAGAAAAACAAAACAAAAAAGAAACTTCCTTCAGTGATTTTTTTGGCTATAGGAATGTCGCGAAGTGGCCGAGAGATTGTTTCTCTCTCCTCTTCGAGCTTCCCCACACTCTCCCCTATTTTTTTTTTTTTGGCCTTTTTTTTTTTTTTTTCGCTTTGCAAAAAAAGGCGCAAATCATGCACAATATTGTCTTTTGCGGTTTATCTTCCTGGGGAGAAACTTTCACCTCCTCAGCCGGGCGGTGAACGCGAGACTGATAGCGGCAATCATTCCTGCAGATAAATGAATTGAAAGGACGACACCGGCCCCCCCCTTGATGAATGGGAGCCGGGGGCGGGGCGACGTGCGGGCGGACGTGGGCGCTGATTGGCTGCCGGCGGCTCCCCCTTCTCCGCGTAACTCCCCCCGGCCCCGCCAACGAGGGGCGCGCACGGCCGCCGCCCGCCGCTGATTGGCCGCTCCGCCTCATCAATCGCAGGTATTGTGAGCGCCCTGACAGCCCTTTGGACAAACAGGGCTTCCAGGAGTAGCAACTTTTGTTGTTGTTGTTGTTGTTTTTAATAATAAACCTTTTCTCCATTTTTTTTTCACGAAAATATTTCCAACACATCTTTTTTTGTGTCTGTGTGTGCTAAGGCAAAAAAAATAACAATAATAATTAAAAAAAAATCCCTTGATTGTTCTTAGGGTTCCTCTCTCCCCCTGTCTCCCTCTCTCTGCCCCTCTCTCTCCAGCACTCCTATAATGACGGTAATGATGGTTTCGCGGTGATCCCGATTTTTTAAGATCACTGAGCAACTTTTTAGGCTCTGAAAAGAGGAGCCCCGTAGTGACTTGCTGCTTTTGAAGTTGCTGTTTGCCGCCTGGTTAATACCGGAACTCTCCAAGAGTAGGTGCTGGGTGCGCTGGGCTTTATCTGTAGCCAACAGGCGTGATTCTGGGGGGAGCTGCCTCTGCCCTCCACCACTTTTCTGAAATAAATCTTGTTTTCTGCCCCCATCAACACGCAGGTGGGTGAGAACTCTTCACTTTCTGCTTTTGTTGTTGTTCTTTCGCTTCTTTTCTGCTATTTCCTTTCTCCTTTCTCTCTCTCCCCCCCCCCCCCCCCCCCTTCTTCTCGCTCTCTCTTTTTACGGAGTCTCTTTCATTCAGGTAAAAACTGAATTTCCCAAACAGACATCGTTTCACCCTCTGCTGCATGAAATTCCCGCATTCTTTGTTTGGTTTCTTTTTTTTTTTCCACTTATTTTTATTTCATCTGAAACCCTCGATAGGAGCAACGTATATTTTCTGACATCCAAACCTTTTCTAGTTCACAAATCAGTCACCCTTGTCACAGTTATTGAAATTCCTCAACTTGCCACACCAGGACGGTGGAAAAAGCAGGCGGTGCCTTTGTTGCTGACCAGGCTTTTGATCGCCAGGGAAAATTTACTTACCTTCAGATGAGTGAGCAGAAAAAGAAATAACACTCCCTTTGATTTAGTTAGAAAAATGCAGACATTTGGATTCAGTGCAAACATACAACACTTGGTTGTTTTCTAGATGCAACCCTCGATTAACCTGTCTTTCCCCAGCTCAAAGTCTATTGAAAATCTGCGGATAGTTCTTTTTTGTTCTCGCTACAAAGAGCCATTGACTATATATTAAAATGATTGTCGAGAGGTAGAAGTGTGATATTTAAAGCAGAAAGCCTTTGTGGCTTAATCAATTAAGCCAAGCAACACTTGTACAATATTTTAAACGACGCTTCGGCGCTGAAAAAAAACCCAGACATCGCGAACTTTACAATAGATGCATACGTGTGTGTATATACACTTCAGTGTGTGCACATGTGTGTGTACGCGCACAGAAACCCGGCAAATTGTTTATTTACTCGGTCGCCTGCATATTCATTAGGTCTAATTATTTTCTAGTAACGAAAACACAAAAAGCTCGCTAAGACTCGGAATCCTTCAATTTCGCCTTTGTTCAGCCCTTCACTTGGCTTATTCGCAACTAAATCTGAGCCCCCTCCAATTCGTGGTGGCAAACAAAGAAACTTTCAACTCCCGGTGCTAATGAAGGGCGCGGGCAGCCACCGCCGCGCAGGTACCGGAGCGGGCGGCAGCGGCACCGCCACCGCCGCTGGGGAACCATACGGTGCCAGGAGGGATGGCGATGGCCGTAGCCCAGAGAGGAGACCAACCACCAAACAACCAACAAATAAACTTTGATACGCCTTCGAGGAGAGTTCCGCTGCAGTTTTATCTGCAGATGCAGTTTGCCTGTGCTCAGTGCGTGAGGATCGCTTCCAAAGCAGATGTATTATGTAATTTCCCTTGGAGCTTGGGAGGCTTTGCAGCTTTTCGGAATAATGAGGGGCTGAATCTACACGTACGCGTTCATTCTGCAAAATCCGCTCGGAGGAATTGCAGTAGCTTAGAGCAACAGGTACACCCGCCCTGCGTGCCTCTGCGGGACGTGATCCTGTGCGGACGTCCCATTAATCTCTGCATTTGGTTCTAAAATTAACCGGAGCGAGGGACGGAGTTGCCAGCGTAATGGGGAAATCTTCAGGGTGATGGCATCAGGGAAACCTGAAAGTTGGGCAGCGCGGGGTGAGGCTGCCTCCAAGTTCGGGGGGACCAGTGACCGCGCCAGGTCCGCACAAAGCGCTCGGGAAGGCTGACGGGAGGGTATTTTTAGGAAGCCTATCTAAATATGCGGTGTAAGAGTGAATGTAAGAAAAAAAAAATGTTGTGGGTTGTAGAAGTTATCAAGTGGGATTTGCGGCGCGCTCTCTGCAGGAAACGAAAGCTGCTCCAGTTCAAAGCCACATGCACCAACGTGACATATAAGCCATTAAAATATCATCCTGACGGCTCATTTCTGCTTCATCATACATTCCCTAACTGCTTCCAGAAAGCAAGAAAAGAAGAAATGAAGGATGACCGCCTCGATGGAAGCGCCAAAGAGGTGGTGGGTTCTTACGGGGGGAGGGAAGGGGGGGGGGGGGGGGGGGGGAGTATTGTTTTCTTCTTTCATTCTTTCTTTCTTTCTTTTCCCTTCCCCCTTTCCCCAGTCACACCCCACCCCCCTTACACCCCCCCCCCCATCACCCCCCCACCCCCCTTAATTTTTGCCAGTTCAGATATGAGGGGAAACCTTCAACAGGTCGAAGGGGTAAGTGCCGGGGAGGAGGGGGTGCCTTGGGTGGCTGTCCCCACCGCCTTCCCCAAGACTTGGGCGACAGCTCCCTGTCCTCGGGGGTCCCGGCAGGAGGAGGCTCAGCCACCCCGGGAGAGAAGGGTAGGAGCCCCGTGGGGCCTGGAGGCAGAGCCCCGGCGTCCCCGAACCCACGTGGGGTCGGCTCCCGGCAGCACTTCGGCGTGTGGGGCGGGCGCACGGCGAGAGAAGCCCCGGGGTGCCGTCGAGGGGGGCACCGACACTCACTGCCGTCCCCGCGCCCACACCCCGGACCCTGAGGGGCGGGCTGGGTGGCACTCCTCGAGGCGGAGTGTGACTGGGATGTGCGGACCGGGGCGGGGGTGGCCCAGGGCGGAACGGCGGCAGTTCGGTGGGAAGGGGCAACGGCGGAGCCAGCTCGATCCCGCGGCCGCGTAGGTAGCCGGGGGTATCGAGCAGAGGGTAAGAACCGCTGACAATGGTGAGACCCGCGGTACAGCGTCCCAAGGATGCGCTCCCCGCCCAGCGCCTCGCCCAGCGCGGCGCCCGATGCCATGGGGCCGTGCCGGAGGAGACGGCACTCCGGCTCAGCACGCCCTTCTTTATAGGCGGCTGCAGGAGGGACGGAGCCCGGCCGGCCCCCTCCACCCCCACCCACATCCCACTCCCCGGGGCAGGGCCGGGGGAGCTGCCAAGGAGCTGGGTGCTGCCGCCAGCGCCGAGCGGCGCCCTCGGGGGGGCGGGACCCCATCCTCGGAGCCGCCCGGGAAAGGGGAGAGGCTCCCACACTGCAGCTGAGAGTGACCTATGACCCGAGCCTGGCTCCGTGTGCCGGCCCAGGGCACCGGGAGCTCCGAGTCCTGCGGCTGCTTTGCCAGGCACGGCCCCCAGCCCCGGGCAGCTCGGCCGGGTTCGAGCTGCGCAGCCGTCCCCGCTTGGGGAGCCCGACTGCAGGGCTCGGGGCTTTCTCCACCTGGTGCCGAGGAACTTTCTGGCTGCACCGACTCGTTCCCAGTCTTCCCGAAGGCAGAACAGGGTACCTGTAACCGGCCGGACTGCCGCATCCGGGGGCAGTGCCGCCGAACCCGGACACCAGAGCTCCCGTGGGGGCTGCGGACAGAGACAGCTCCCGGCCCCACGCTGTTCCACGGACGGCTGTGCACCTCTCCCTGTGCTTTAGGGAAGAGCGGCCGGATTCCACCCGCGGCTGGCCCGAGGGAGCCTCGAGCCCCTCGGCACCAACGAGGGCCCCGGTGGGGTCTGGGACCCCGCAGCAGACCCCCAGGGTTCGGCCGGCAGCGGGACAGGGCCGCCCTACGCGGACGGTGGAGCATCCCGCTCCCCACTCCGACAGTGGCGCCGTTTGATCGGAGAGGCTGCGAGGTCGCCCCAGAGTTGTAGCCAATATTTACTCAGTTCCTCAACTGTTCTGCCTTCGGTTTTGTCATCTGGTAACCATTTGAAATATTAAAAGCAGCAAAATTCTATTTATTTATTTATTTTGTCCAGTTTCAACAAGTTTCGGAGAACGCTCTGGAGCTGAGCACTCCCAGCTCCCCCATCCTACCCCATACGGCACCACTCCTGCAGAACTCTCGCCAGTAGGGCAGTGCTTGCTGCTCTGGCTCTATAAACGTGAGAGCCTGAATGGAAATTGACTGGTAAAATAATTCCTGAGGGTTTCCTCTGGTCCTTTTTATTTCGGCAGTAATTTCCATCACAGCAGTGAAAAGGTTGAAGGCATCAAATTATTTGTGATGGAGTATGCCTGTGATAGGCTGACGAAGTTTCATAATTAATATCATCAATTATTTGGCTTAGTATAGATTTTTATTTCGCAGCCCTGGAGTCTCAATAATAATAATAGCAACAGCAGTAGTAATAATAATCTCCTTCCAGAGGATAAAAAAAAAAAAAAAGATTCTCCTCTGCTTTTCTGTACTGTAAAATACTTGAGAATTTCAAAGGTGTCTGTAAGAATTCGGCCTCGGACATCGTATCAAAGCCCAGATCTGCACTCGGGGCTACTGCTGCCGCTCAAAGAGATGCGCCAAGTTCTGCCTGCAGCAGTGGCAGTGCTCTGCCTCGCAGAGTGCAAAGAGCAAGCTGAAAATTATAGGCAGGGAGAAGTGCCAGGGTGTTACAATGCTAATCCTTGCTGAGACAACAACTTGCGTTGGAGGCTCGCGGAGAGCCCGAAATTTAATTTCGGGAAGGAAGGATCTGTAAACAATATAGTCGAGTTGATAGAAACCCGCCTCACAACAGTCTGCCAGAAGGTGAATGTCAGATCAAAGGAGAAGTTGAAAAGATGCCCTTTCATAATTTTTTTTTCCCTTCATCAGCCATGGAAACTTCATGACTCCATAAAACATGTGATGCTTTGCTGGGGAGACAGCCTCCAGTTTCCCCTCGGAGAAAGCTCCTCTCCCCCACCCCTCGCTGTTAACTCCCGGGGTTTGTTTCTCTTGGCGCTTTTTTTCCTTTTCTCCTTTTTGCCTCCACGATGCCCTAGTCGTGCATAGCCATACTCATTTCATATCACACACAAATGGTTATGCTCTTAACTTTCCACCCCTCTTCCCTAACAGGAACAAAGTCGGGAAATGAGGCACAAGACTCCCCTTGTAATGAGGAAAAGAAAACGACTTTACAGAAACATCCTGGAAAAGTCAAGTAAGTTAAAATATGTCTATTTTTCACTTCAAAGGAGACAATATTTTTTTTCAGCTTAGTGTTTAACGTACTTGCATAAACACAAATCAGCGACACAACGCCCCACCAGCAGCTGCCTAATCCCGCTGAATGCCTATTCATTTGGAGGTTCTAGAATTAATATTTGACGACTCTCTCATTGAAACAACAACCCCTGACCCCATGTGATTGCACTGTCACATTATTCTATGACATATTCATCTTGAATTCATTTACGGACGATTTGATTGGAATGAGGTTTGACATGTATTGGATCCTATTAAAGAAGAAGACTTTGATCTTGTTGATGGGGTTTACATGATATGTATCATCTTTACCAGGGCTACTAGGCTTCTACAACGTGGTGTCTAAGTAGTTAGTGACTGACAGCTTATCTGACAGGAATACCTTAATCTTGAGGTGCTGAATGAAATATTCTATTTAAAATAAGCATATGATTTGCTTGTCCTAGGGTAGCTCTAGGTCACAAAAAGTGAGAGACAAACCTAGGCACAAGTCCTTGCTCGTCTGATGGCTGAATTCCCTGAAATAAAGAAGTCCCCATGTATGGGAATGGGGCGAGGAAACGGAAACAAAGGAAGAATGCGATCCCCAGCCGCTTGGTGCCCCTCTCTGCGAGGAGATGCTGAGGGTATCGGCAGGCTCCCCCGAGCCATACCCTCCGAGCAGCGATGCCTTTCCCGGCTCAGCCACTGCCCGCACACCCTCCTGGCCCATCGCGAGGCTGATGGCTGTGGGATCGCACAGGAGCACTGCTCAGTCCCCTCTGTTTCTCTTCGTTATTATTATTTTTTTCTTTCTCTGAGGAAATATTAGGATTTTCAGATCAATCCTTTCCTCCCGTCCGGGAGTTGAAGCCTAAAAGGCAACTCCTTGAAGCTGCTGTATGGGGATTTCAGGGCATTCCCTCACCGTCCAGCTCGGAGGAATTCTGGCCGACTCATCGGGCAGGGAACTGTGCTCAGGGGAGGGAGAGCACGGCCGAGGGGCCGGAGGTCAGAGCCCGGGGCAGGACCTCTCCTAGCACTGAGCACTGCTCTAGGGGGGAGCAGCATTTGGCCCCAATTCAAAGAGCACATCGCGAGAAGTCCCGGTTTCCTGGGGCTTTGCCTATCGCCTACACAGAAAGGTAGCGACAGGGAGAAGTGCCTTGCTGCGTGGGAAGATTCACACCAAAATCGTGGTAGCTCTGTAAAGCCGGACGGGCCCATCCCCGGGGCTGTGCGGTGCGGGGCTGGTCCTGCAGGATGCGGTGCAGACAGGGTCGGGGGCTTCGTGTCGCAGCTGCCCGCCCGACTCAGCCCCACAGCCCGGACCGCGGGCAGAGGCCGTAGGGTGGGGGAGAGCGGTAGCCCTAGGGCCAGGGAAAGCAGAAGGGTGCCCCGGAGTCATCTTAGAGGGGAAAACCCGGGTGCACCGCCACACAGCCTGTCTGTCAGCTCTCTGGAGCAGACATCCAGCATAGGCAGGCTTGGGGACTTGGGGCTGCGTATATGTTCACAGCTGCTAGGAAAGTTGTACCGAGCACAAAGCTGTCCGGGGAACGTGTTGATTGCCCCCCGGCTCTGCCACCAAGAGAGCACCGAGGTTCCTCTGTGCTTCATTCTATCCTAAGGTCTACCCTACAGGTCTCATTGTCCTAGCACTGAACCTGCCCTGATGCCCTGCTCAGTTTGAACTGAGCGTTTCTGTTTTGCTGCTTGAGCATTGCTGCCTTCTGCCTGGAAATGCTCAGGTTCATCCAGCTCAGCATTCCCAGAGGGAGTCCAGTTGGGGATGCCCATACCGTAGCCAGGTGGGTGGAAAGGAAATAATAACAATAATAATAAATCCTTGGCCATGCACGGGCTGATGTTGACACAGTTGAGCATTTGCCGAGCTCATCTGGTCACACACGGCTCACAGCGCTGCCAAGAGCAGGAGACCTCTCTAACCCCTCGAAGCAGCAGCCAAAGGGCCGCCTAACGGCGCTCGGGATCCCAAGCATCCCGCGAGCACGGCCAAGCTCCGGCCCCACTGCCCTACTCTGCCGGCACCAGGGACCCCGCCCGCCCCCCAGGACGCCGGAGTCGGGGCTTATTCGCTGTTGGGAGCGGGACTGGGAGCAGAGTGCGAGCCGAGAGGCATCGATGTCCAAACAAAAAGTACTGCAGTATCTAAAAGTGAACGCAGGGCAAAACCCGGTTAGAACATCTTCAATAGATAAACTGTTCCAGATGTATTCTCTCCTGACCGAGAGGTGTCAGAATTGGTGGATAACAAGTATGTAGAGGTGGAGGGTTTTCGAGAGGTTAAGGAAAGCGGCTTTGTTTGGAATTCACACTCTCGGTCCATTTGTAAGTAACAGATTCGTACTTCCTAACGTTTGTCTCTATGAGCTCTCCTATTGAGATGCTCATGAATAGGACCGCCAAAACCATTTCCTAGAGCTAGTAGCTGGAAGTTAAGATACGATGAGGCACGTGCTGTAAAATGCCTGCGTCAACAGGTTCTGTAAGGATGGAGAGATGACTGCATCATTTGCCCCTTTTCGTCATACCCCCACTCAGAAAGATGTACACGAGGAGGTACCTACAGCCGGTGACCATAACATCACCTTTGTGTTACGAGGGAAATAGGGCGAGAGCCAAAACTGCAGCCAGGCAGTGTGCTAGGCTGTGCCAAGAACGTGTCCTGTGTGATTCTGGGTGTCTCATGTTTACATCCCACCGTTCCCACTCATTGGCTAGTACCTTCTGTTCTGAGAGCAGCTGTCCTGACCATGCCGAGCATTTTCATACTTCGCCACTTACTGTAAAGCCGATACTGATAAACTTGTGTGGAAGCGTGGAAATCTGTACTGGGAGCTTCATCCGGCATGAGAGAGAGCAGCCATGGGAAAGTGACAGCAAGGCAGGTACTGAGCAGTGGGAGCCGGGCTTAGGGAACTGTCTGCTTTACTTTGGTCATTGGCAGAGTCCTCTCTGTAGTAGCACCCCAAATCTGGTGGTGCTGTAGGCAGTTGTACTTCTTGTGTCTTTTCCCATGCTCCACGGACTTTGTTAAGTTCCCAGCCCCCTTTGAACAGTGAAGTGGGAGCTTCCTTCTGCACCCCGAGCTTATCTAAACCCGTCAGGCCTCAGTGCCCGGAGCCTAACCGGGCTCCCACAGCTGGCAGCCCGCGCCCCTCGGGAGTGCTCATCCCTCCAGGTGAGAAGCACAGAACGGAGGCGTTAAGGACGCGTTGCAATGTTTTCCATCAAACCGAGGATGGGGATCTACCCGAGAGCATCAGAGAGATACGGGAAGGGAGAGACTCCCTCTTCTGGGTTAAGCACTCAGACTCAGCCCAAACACCACGATTTCTCGCATTGCCCGGGCAGCCAATGGCCAGACAACGCCCAAACTTCCTCAGGGAGGGGAGCGGGACCGTTTCGAGAGTCCTTTGTGCGCGTGAGAGCCGCGGTACGGCCCCGAGCACGGGGACACGGCACAGCCCCACGGCAAGTGCCGGGGACCCAAACAAAGGAGGAGGCCGCGGGGAGCCGCCAGGGCTCTCTCACCGGGGTTCCCCCTGCCCCTCGGGGCTTTGTTCACCCGCACCGAAGGCCGGGCCCGGCGGCAGGACCGTGGGCACTCTCCCGCCATGGCCCCGGCCCTGGGCAGGGCTGAGGGAGAGCGGCGGGCTGTGAAGGGGAGGGGGGGGGGGGGGGGAGAACGCTGTCAGCGGCGCATGCGCAGTACGCAGCTCACCGCAGTCCCCCCCGCCCGCGCAGAACGATAACCTTCGGTTCGGCGGCGGGACCTGTCAGCGGTGACGTCACGGCGGCGGCGGCCAATGGGAGAGCGCGGCGATTGTTTGGCCGCGGGGCCGTGCGCGGCAGCCCCCGGAGGCGGCGCGGTCCCGTCCCGCGGTCGCGCGGGTCTGCGGGGCCCCGCGGAGGTCGGGCCGTGCGGGGACCTCCCCGGCCGCAGCCGCCGCCAAAAGCGAGCACCCGCCACCCCCGTGCAGCCCACCCGCTGGCACCGTGCGCCCCGCCGCCGCTCCGGCGGGACGGGAAACTTTTGGGGGGAGAAAGAGGAAAAAAAAAAGTTTTTCCCCCCCTTTTTCTTCGCTTTTTATTTATTCCCCCCCTCCCAACCCCCCCCCCCCCCCCCGACCTCCTCCGGCTCTCTCTCCCCTCCGCCGTCAGATGGCTTTTTAGCGTTAACAGCTAAAGAGCGTGGGTGCTCCGGGGATCCCAGTGATGGACCCCGCTGCTCTCTGCGGGCGGAACGCGGCGCTGAGATTCGTTGACCCGGTGGAAGCTTTACGCCCCCATCCCCGCCACCCCCCGCAGCCCGTGCCACGCTGCCCGGGCCTCGCAGCGCACTCCCCCGCCGCCGGGTCCCGCCTCGGGCCGCACCAACACATGGGGCACCGCCACCATCCTCATCCTTCTCCTCAGCATCACCTCGCGGCCCTAAAGCTCGGCCCTGCCCCTCAGCCCCACCGCCCGCGCCCGGCGGGCCCGGCCCAGCCGTTCTCCGGTCACACAGCAGCGTTCGGCCCGGCGGCGGCCCCCTGCCCCGTGTCCCACACAGCTGCTGTCAGGGACCCGGCCATGCCCGGGCTGAGCGAGCAGCACCCCGCTGCCCGATCTCACCACGGACTGTTTGTCTCGACAACAGGTAGCTGCCCCGGACACCGCGGGCACCACCGCCCCTCGGAAGCCGGGAATCCCGCGCTGTTCGCTGGACTCCATGAGCAGCCGCCCCATGCAGCTCCAGGTGGCCATCTAAACGGACAGATAAGGCTGGGGTTACCTGGAGAAATGTACGCCAAGGCTGAACATTTCACTCCAGTGCCAGCCTCCAGGACAGAGCCTTTTGCTGCTTCTTCGCTTCATAGCTACGGTGGCATGAACCTGAACGTGAACCTGGCTCCGCACCACGGCCCGGGGGCCTTCTTCCGCTACATGCGGCAGCCCATCAAACAGGAACTCATCTGTAAGTGGATTGAGTTGGAGCAGACTCCCAAAAAATTATGCTCGAAAACTTTCAGCACGATGCACGAGCTGGTGACTCATGTCACCGTGGAGCACGTTGGAGGACCCGAGCAGTCCAATCACATATGTTTCTGGGAAGAGTGCCCGCGAGAAGGGAAACCTTTCAAGGCCAAATACAAACTCGTAAATCACATCCGAGTCCACACAGGTGAAAAACCTTTCCCCTGCCCTTTCCCAGGCTGTGGCAAAGTGTTTGCCAGATCAGAGAATCTCAAAATACACAAAAGAACTCACACAGGTCAGTATGGAAAGCTCTCTTTACTCTCTCTGTATTATTCAGCATACTATTTTGCTTTATTTTGTTTTGAATGTGTCCTTTGCGTTGTTGTTGAATGCACGCCAAGTCCTTCTGGAAAATAAATTTTCAAATTTGTTTGCTTTTGTACCGCTTGGAGGGAGGGGGAGAAAATGGACGAGGGGGGGAAAGGTGAGCGAGAACAAATCTCAGAATTCTCGTCCATGTTTTTTTTTTTTCTTTTTTTCTGGTTGTGCGGCTGTGAGGTTTGTGCGGGGAGAGATGTGACCATACCGAGTGGTAGAGCTATTGCTGCTGCTTCACACGGGCGTGGATTTTTCTTTTTTTCTTTTTCCTTTTTTTTTTTTTTTTCTCTGTTGGCAGTTCAATGTAGTTAGGGAAAAAAATGAAATCATTGTGCAAGCTCCCAAATTAAAAGTGAACAATAGGACTTACAACTTGTCTAGTCAGTTTTGAGTGATGTCGCTGAGATGCTGCTGGTCTAACGTTGTGAGAATAACACAGCTGCGACCTTTTCGTTCAACAGTTTTGTTTTGGGCAGAGGGAGTTTCAAATGTTTGATCTGAATAACACTGACATATTTAATGAGCATTGCCATCCACGGACTCCGTGCGCTCGCAGATACGGGGAGCTGCAAGTTCTGAATCTCGGGAGGGAAAAAAGAGAAGAACCCCCGGTATTGTTTCGGCCTGTACGGTTTGAGATCTCATTTACAGACCTGTGAAGCGAAATTGGGACATGTGTCGGGAGCGTCTGTTGGTTCTGGCTAACAGAAATAAAGTCACTCGGTGGACGATCTCGCAAAACTCTTTGAACTCTTCCGGCCAGGAAAGCATTTATAATTAATGAAATGACACGTAGAAAGTTTTCACACTTCCAGGAGCAGCTTGTGAAGTTGTATTAATTAGTTTAGCAGCCGGTGTTTGTAGTCTGTAGAGCTGGGGTTCTTTTTTTTTTCTTTTTTTTTTTTTCCTGAGGACGATAAGAAATAAGCCCTTTTTGGAACATTTAATCTGTTCCAGTGTCGGGTTTTCCATCCCCACCCCCTCCTGTACTGCCTTATGCACTGCGAGGGAAACTCCATAATCCTATTGTAAGATCTGCTTACAGCCAAACGATTTTTTTCGCCCTCCAGTTCCTAAAAGTCCCCTTCCCCCACGCTCGCTGCGGCCCAACCTTCGAGGAGCCGCGTTTTTACGATACAACCCGACGTGCATGACATCTATCCTAATTTCGTATCGTATCGCCTAAGCATAGCGCGGAGGTTTTACAGCGAGCATCACTCGTCACCTAATTATTTTTCCATCGCTCTGTGAGTAGCTCATCTGGGCGGGGGTGGGGGGTGGGGGGCAAAGCGGAGCTGGGTTCCTCTCTTCTTACTCGGCCCCTTTGCGAGAAGAAAGGAGCGGCCCCCGGTCACGCAGCTTGCAGCCGGATCGGAACAGGTACAGCCTTCGCCCGGCGGAGCTCATCCCCTAATGACGGCGTTTTTCTTAAGTAAACAAACTTTTACTGCTCTTTAACGGCCTCACTGTTTGAAGTCTCTCAAGCAGAAAATGGTTAAATTCTTGGGGAAAGTGACCTACATCGGCGAGGCAGGTTCAGGGCAGAGCCGCGATCGGAGCTGTGCGTTTATTAAACATAATTCCGCGCGTCTGTACTTTTCACTTTAACGTTCCCGGTGATTAATTGCTGTATTGTGAAAACTCCTGCGGGGCCTTTATGGTTCCACCGTTTCTATTAAACACCCAGAAGTTGTCAAAAGCGAAATGTTTCTGAAACCCTAATAGAACTAGCTACAAATTATTCATGAAGACAGTTCTAGATTCAACAGGAAAATTATTGCCTCCTCAAATATTAATGACCGCCGCTCTCTCCGGGGCCGGGGAGGGCTCTCTGCCGGGGTTCGGTTCCCCAGGCCCGACCGAGGTTCCCGTGAGCCCCGGGGTGGGGGTGGGGGGGCCGGGCAGGCTCCCGGCGCTGCCTCCCCGGGGCCCTCTGCGGGCCGTGGGGTGCTGCCCGCCGCCCCGCTCCCCCGCCCGCAGCCCGAGGCCGCCGCCTCCGGCCCCCCCGCCCCCCGGAGAAGTTGGTAAATACCTTAATCCACTCCCGGAGACGGGGGATTATGCCACAATTTCCGAGCAGAGAACGGTTTTGCGCAGCTACAAGTGGGGGGGTAACATGGCGGGTTGGGTCCTGCGTTTCTCCATCGCTCGGAGAACTCTCCGCGCGTCCGCATCGCCGCACCTCTGTGCCCGGGCCGCCCTGGGAGGACCGCACCGTGTCCTCTTTCTTGCGGGTGGGGTTCCCACGTAAGAAAACCCGCTCTCGGGAAAGGAATACAGCTCGGCCGGCTCCTCTTTACCGAGGCGTTCACGAGAATGCAACCCGGGCAGCTGCGGAAGCGCTGCCCTCTCCCCGCTGCTCTCTGTCTGCACGAGGGCTTCTCGGCGCCTCTCTCACGGGGTTAAGCGAAGTTTAACGTTTTTCAACTGTGGAGGAAGCTGAACGCGCCGCAGCCGCCTTTACCTGATTGTAACTCACGTTGCACAACCGGAGTGCTTATGAGGATGGCTTTCCCTGGGGCCTCCTAACTTACTGCTTGCTTGTACTACACTAATATCCTTGATTTGTTGTCTCAACGTAGATGCTGAAGGTCAAATTGTTGCCTTACGTGAAGCTGTAATTAGATTATATGCGTGCGTGCATATGCACCGCTGTATACCGACGGCATTCGGTTACAGACCCGCATCAATTTCTCCGAGACCTTATTTTTAACCTCTCCCCCTTCTCCCCGATGCCAGGTGTTTACCAATCCTCTGTGCAAATGTTAGCGGAGACCGTCAGTGGGTATTCCGGAGGAAGGGACACGCTCGAAGCGCAGAGCCATGAGCCTTTTCCCACCCACCTTGCATAAAGTGCATTCATGTGAAATATTTGGAATGCTTTCCTTTATGTGCCCGTGCTCACAGCCAGCTAGAGGTGGGCTGCGCCTCTCCGAAATTCGATCGTGACGATCCGCGAGGGGATAAAAGCAGCCAACAAATTAAAAACCCAAAGCTCGGAGCTTTGACAAACGTTTCGGATCCCTTCCACCACACACGCCATGATGGGAGCACAGGGGCTTTGTTTGTACTTGACGATTAGGGTTCGGCTGCACATCTCGTGGCGTCCCCCGCGCCCCGATACTTTTTGGCTTTTAGGAGGTGAGGTTATTTTCCCACCCGGATGCTGCGGGACCTGAGCGCTCCTTGCCAAGCTCGGTTTGCAGAGTGCCATTGTCAGTGACAATAACGCAGTCGTCATTTCAGCCCGAAGCTCTCCGTGACACGTTCCCTGGAAAGCTGCCTCTATATCTTGCACCGTGCCCGGTTCGCACTATCCCAACTTACGCGTGACTTTGGCAACACAATTATATTTCTATTCTGCTTAACGTCCCTTATCATGTTATCCGACAAATTAATCCCGATTGCGACTCCTTCCATAACTGAATGGTTCAAATGAAAAGAGAGTGCTACCCTAGGCAGACATGCCCCGGCCTACTCCTTCTCCTGAGGAATCCCTCTAGTTTCGCCCACACCATCGTTGTCTTTTAGAAAGATTTTGTGCTTTGCCATAAGGTGTCAGCAACTGGAGAGTGGGGAGAGGAGAAGGGACGCAGATCTTCCGCAGGACTGTAATCAGTGCGAGAAAGAAGTGCACGGGATGTGATCTGGAGAGGTGACGAATAATATTTCCACGTGCACCTCCGGGAGTGTGAGAAATGTATTTAACGTAAAAAACGCTCCCAGGGATAAATCACTGCCCGGTCTTTCCGCAGGACACCGCGGTCCTCAGGGACAGCGAGCATTGTTTACCCGGAATGAACACTTGGCCTCTAAGTTTTCCTTATCTGGGGGCTTTGTCTTGTGCACAAAACCCCACGTTGACACCAAGGGCAGGGGCGGGAAGAGCAGCCCCTGGCCGGCCGGGCCGAGAGCTCCCGCTGCGGGACCGGGTGGGCAAGAGGGGAGCGCGGCGGGGAAGGGCCGGGGCGGGCGGGGCCCGAGCGGAGCCGCCCCAGGGGAGCCGTGCAGGGCCGGAGATGGTAGGGGACAAAACAGGGTCGGGGTGCGGGGACTGCCTGGCGGGCCCGGTACTAACGGCTGTACTCTCCCTTTGCCACCCGCAGGGGAGAAGCCGTTCAAATGTGAATTCGAGGGCTGCGACAGACGCTTCGCCAACAGCAGCGACAGAAAGAAGCACTCGCACGTCCACACCAGCGACAAGCCCTACAACTGCAAAGTGAGAGGCTGCGACAAGTCCTACACTCACCCCAGCTCCCTGAGAAAACACATGAAAGTGCACTGCAAATCCCCTCCTCCCAGCTCCGGCTACGAGTCCTCCACGCCCTCCTTGGTGTCCCCCTCCTCGGACTCCGGCCGGGAGCACCCCGCCTCGTGTTCCCACGCCGAGCCCACCGCGCCCGCACCGCCCGCCGCCAACCTGAGCGAATGGTACGTGTGTCAGGGCCGCCCCGCAGCCCCGCAGCCCCCGCGCCCCGCCGCCCCACCGCCCCGGCCCCGCTGCTAAGGGAGCACGGCGGGCGGAGGGAGCGCGGCTGCGGGCAGCGGGAGAGGAGGGGACAGGCCTTGGCTTCGGCCCCGGGGAGGCAGAGCCGCTCTGCCGGACCCCGCTGCTCCCGCTCGGCCGGGCCAAGCTGCCTCCCTCCTCCGTGCACACCGCCCGCCGACCGCCTCGCTCCTGCCTGGCCACAGGCGCGCTGAGTTGCTGCAGCTGTTTCCTTTTTCCTTTCCTTTTCCTTTTCCCTTTCCCTTTCCTTTTTCCCTTTTCCTTCCCTTCCCTTTCCTTTCCCTCTCCCCACCCGCAGTGGTTTCCCGCAGATTCGCAGCTGTACAGGTTTTCTCTCGTCAACAGTGTCTCGTGCTGAAGTGTTCCGTTCGTCCACTACTTTCTGTGAGAGTGCTGTGTTGCTTTTTTTTTTTTTTTTAAGAAAAAATATATAAACAATTATTTGTTACCGAACTGTACAAAATCGATCAATTAAATTCTTTCGTTAATTAACTCTCTCGATGGACGTTTCTGTAAAGAATCTCCCACCGTTCCATGCAGCAGGATGTAACAATACCTACAGCTACAGCTGTGTGTTTCCCCCAGTGGCTAACACAGGCGGTCCAAGCAGTGTGGGGCTGCCCGTTTCTTCGAAGCTGACTCCCCCAAATCCCACCCCCCCCCCCCCAGGTGCGGTCTCTGTCTGGGGGAGGGGGGGGGGAAGGAGGGGGGCTGGGGGCAGAGCCGCCAATGACGTCACGCAGCGGGTGGGGGCCCGGTGCCCCCCAGCAGAACGGGACCGGGGCCGCTGCTGCACGGCTGTGCCCTGCGGAGCGCTCCCGGTGCCGGTGCTCGCACAGCGCGGCTGGGGCATGCCCCGGAGCTTAAAGCTAGACCCTACACAAACATACACGGCTCAGTCCTCTAGGCGAAATAAAGAAGGAAGGAGAAAAAAGAAGAAGAAGAAAAAAAAACCAACAAAAACAAAACAAGTACACAAAAGCCTCCAGTGGGGTAGCTTGAAACTGCCGAATGGTACCGTTTTAATTACTTTAATGATGTTTAAGAATAGCAGATAGTATAGGCAAATAAATAGCACGGGCTGCTGGAAGGGGTTCCCACGGCTCGCTGAGTGCGGAGCGGCGGCTGTGAGCGCTTCCCCCGTGCCCTGCACACCCCCTCTGCCCAGGTGGCTGCGGCTGTGTCCGGTGAACACACACACGTACACACGTGTGTGTTTAAAGATGTCAAAATAAAAGCGAGAGGAAAACAGATAGCCGGTCAGTGGCAAACCCGGCCCCTCCTGCTGCAGCCGAAGTAGCACCTTCTCAAGGCAGCAGGTCTCTGCTTCACCAGCACAAACCCGACAACTTCTGGGGTTTGTGCGCCTCGCTCCTCGCTGTGTGTCAGGGCGAGAGTGCATGAGTGTATCCCTGGGCAGGGGAAATGGGTGCGGAGCTCACTCTGGGGAATGCTCCATTCTGCCACGCAGCTCCAAACTCACACTGCAGAACCAGAGCCGGCTGCGGGCAGAGGGCTGTGTCCATCCTGTCCCCAGCTCAGTTTAGTTCTTTATTTCTCTATTTCCAGAAGTGTTTGGATGTGCAGGCTAATCACCTTTAATTTTTCATTTGCTTGTTACAGATGTCTGCCCCGTTGCTCTCAAGGTAATCTAGACAGACGCAGCTGAAAGCCTGAATCTTATGCCTTAGACATCAAAGAAAGCTCGCACAAAGAAGTATTTCTTCACAACGGTGAATCTTCATGGTAAGTTAGGATTTCTATGGCAATAGGCAAGTCATACTTAAATAGTGAAAGGCGAAGTCTGGAGCCCGTCCAGTCTTTTCATTAAGGACATAATATTTACGTCTAACGGGCCCTTTTTCTTGTGTATACAAGTATATATTTTTGTTTGACGCGAACTAAATCATTTTCATTTAATTTCCGGTAAACAAAACCCACGCGAACAGGGCACTTGTTCCAGATCATAATAAAAATGGATAAGAATGTCGGGAAGAAAAGGCCCGCCTGAACCGCCGCCTCGGCTCACTTTTGTTTCTGCTTTCTGCCGGGATCAGAGAATGCGTTTGGGATTTGAGGGCGAGTTTCTAAAGGCAAGGAAATGGTTTTTAAGGGGGAAAAGAAAAGGAGAAAGGTCTAATCAAGCTCGGGTTGTTCAAAGGGCCTGATTTTGGGGTTGAAAGTGTGAGTTTTATGGTGCATCAGCATGCCACGTTAGGATCGCTATGGTAATGAGGAGAGCAATAGCAAGCGGCCTTCAAAGGAGGCACACTCCATTTGAGACAGTCTATTAAGATACATTTGCACTGACCTTTGGTTTCATGCTAGCTTAATACACTCAATCTGCCCCTCGCTACGGACATGCTTCCTCCACCCAAGGCCCTTCTGCGGGGCTGGGCTCTGCTGGGCTTCACCCTCACCCCGAGCGGGCTCCTCACCCCATATCCCCCAAAAGAGACGGCTCTGGGCTCTGGCCGAGCTCCCCTCTCCCCCAGCCCCTCGGTAGTACCGGGAAGAACCTCTCTGGTGACCGCCCCACGGAGGGGCTGCGCCGGGGATGTCACCGCGACCCGCGGCTCCGCTCAGGGCTCGGCCCGAGGGACCCCCCCCGCAGCCCCCGGGGGCGGGGAACTTGACACCCGCACGGCCGAGGCCATGGGCGCTGGGCCATGGGCCCGGGAAAGTTAGAAGTCCATGTTCCAGTAATTGTCTTGTTGTTTATTTTATCCAAGTACCCTGGTGAATAGGGGAAAAATAAACACGGTGAAAAAAAATTCAAACAGTTGAGTCGTCTTTAGTGCCAGCCCTTGTGGTTGAATAAAAAGGATGGTCCAATTTCTATTGAGCTGAGAAATCTTTGAAGTGGGAGTTATTATCTGAGAAATTCCTGCTCGTCGTCCTAACAACGCTGATGAAACGTAAAAGGTTCTTTGTCAGCGATTTGTTCTCCTCTCTGTCAAACTCTCCCTGCCCGTTAGCTTTAAACCGTTTCTAAAGAGATAAAATCAAACTTTTAAAGATAACTTCGGGGGCCCAGAGGGTGCGGAAAATACCAAACTACCGAATCCTGTGTATAGACATACATCTGGATCTACGTGGCTGTGTCTGTGCGAAACTGTCTGCGTACAGATGTCCATAGATGTCTGTATGACCTTACTGCTCGAAAGTTGAAATGATGTCCATTTTGGCATTTTATCCTCTGAACTTTTCCGTCTAATAAATTATTCCTCCACATATGCTGCACAGAATGCAGCTCCTGCGAGAAGGCAGAAACGTTGGGTCTCGTTGCCACCAGTATGTGACCAACAAACGTGTTCTTTCAGTAGAATGAAAGCAACAGCAAAGACACCAGACTACAGTCTTTGATCATTTGAACAGTCCGAATACCTATTAAGCGTGTATATACTGCGATGTATCGAAGTGGTTAACGCATTCAAAGCGATGGCTTCCATATGCTCCCATGTTTTATTGTCCGTAAGTGTAAAGATAGCCCAACCGCATCCCTTTTGTATCTTCATTTGATAAACATCACCGTGTGTACCGATTCCCCGATCAAGATTTATTTAAGAGTTTCTCATCGGAGATCATTAAATGCTCTGTTTGTAAAGCGGATTCCTCGACGTTGTAACTCATCGGTGTACTTCTGTTTTAGTTGCTACAGAGTGATCTGAGCCCAATTCCGCCGTTCTAAGCAACCCCCGTAATTTAATGGGACTTTTCCGGACTAAAAACCGAGTCAAACTGCGGTGGAGTGGGTATTAACTATTATTAATATTATTGTTATTATTGATTCTGGATCTTGTCATATTTATGGGGAAATCTACCACATTCCTCGTGAACTGTACAAAGAAGAAACGCCTCTGAAAATGTAGCTCTCAAAAACATTTGCAATGTTGGTATGCTGTATCTCTTTTTGACTTCTTCAAATCCGTCTTTTCTTTCATCACGTGTTTGGTAACGGAGGAACTTTCTGTTGTGCGCTTGAACATACTATTTATTTTTAATATTTGGATTTTTTTACAATAAATATTTATAAACGTATCAATTCTATGGTTATTTTTGCAAATGTGCACTTTTAAAAATATGTGTTGTAGGGCGATGCCGAGCCGTTCCCAGAGCGCTGTAATTCGTCTTTCTGATGGTTCTATATTTGCTGAGAAACATTTCTCAGAGCAGTGTACTGTCAGTGTGGTGTGCGATATAAGGCGTGTTTTTTGTCGGTCTTTATCTTCTCCTAATGTTAATCGTTTTAGGTTGGCATTTCCATTAAAAGAACAAAACCAAACCACCTCTCTGGCTTCATTTCGGGGATAGTTTTTTCTTGTTTGTTTGTTTGTTTGTTTTTCCTGAGCAGGGAATTCCAATGAATTCCTCTTTAAATATTGCCCGAAGTGCCGTGTGCGAAAGCAGAGCCCGGTGTCCCGAATTCCCCCATTGAGCCCCGTCCCTTTCTTGTCTCCCCCGCACCCCGCGGTTCCGGGAGGGATGCTCCGCGCTCGGGAGGTCCCCGACCGCCGCGGATGAGCGTGGGGCTCCGGGCAGAGCCCCCCAGCCCCGTTGCTCCTGCCTCTGTCCCATGGGGAGTGTTCTCTTGGCAGGGAGGCGTGGGGCAACATTGTTTGAAGAAATTTCCCCTCAAAGTGAGCTCCTGACACAGTGCCACTTATTCTATGAGGATTTATACATATATATTTAAGAGAGGAGAAGAATTCATCAACCGAAGTGGCATGAAGATAACCCTTCCAGGCCTTGTGTATTGCATGGAATGATTTTGACGCCTTGCAGATCCCGGCTTGCTCACAGTCCCCTTGGCAGGGCTGATCAGAGCCCAGCCCTGTCATTTGGATGGATGCAGCTTTGGGCACAGCAGCCCTAACCCCGGGTGGAGCGGTGCGCATGCACGCTGTCTTAATTTTTTTTTTAACTTTTTCTTTTTTTTAACTTTTTTTTTTTCAATGGAAAACTTGATAGAAGTTGACTAACACAGAGAGATGACAAAAAATTGGCTTTGGGTGGTGCGAGTATTGTCACTAAGAATGTATTTGACTACAGAAAGAGAGCGAATGAAAGTAAGTAAAGAATTAAAGGAAGAAAGGAATGAAAGAAAAAGAAAGGAAAACATTTTTGCTGATGTGTAAAAGACAAAAAAAAATGGCACAAAAAAGCAAGGATGGCTAACAGTACATGCTAATTAAAGAATACAATTCTATGGTCTCTAATGATTGAGCGAAGACATGTACTTATTGCACTTGACTGTCAACAAGGGAAGGAATGTCCCCTCAGACAGCATGGTGAGAGACGTGTGGGCATTATTAGTGGCCCTTTAAAGACATTGCCTTTTCTTTCTCAATGCTGACAGACTATTTTGGAGGGAACCATCCCCTGTTGCTTCCTATCATCGATCCCCGTGCAAGCCCCTGCATTGTGCAAGTGCATTAATTAAAGACCATTCATTTAACAAAAGCACATTGTATGTTCAGGAAAGGAAGATTAAAAATATGAATCAGTAACTAAAGCCCATTTCCGCCGCGATATCGGGAGAAGTGGAGTGGCGGGGGGGGACGGTCAGACACCCTGAGTTGGACTGAGCAGTTTGGGACAGAAGCCCCGAACTGGTTTACATTGCAAAGAGCCCGTTGTCAGCCTGAATGTGCAGCGTTCTGTCCGGCCCTCCCCTCTCCATTCCGAGGGGTTGGACCCACAGTGACCCGGAGCTGAGCCCCTGCCCGGGGACCACCGCCCCAAACGGGATTTTCCATATGTCCCCGGGCACACACGTATGGGCACAGACACGTTCTCTTGCTCATCCTTCCCCATCACTTCGCTGTGCAGATTTTCGCAGCCCGAAGGGAAACCCAGCTGGTCTGGCCAGGCCAGCCGCGACACGCGTGTGGCTTATCGTGACAAGGTGGAAGAGGAGCATGGAGGTTATGTGGGGGAAGGAGAGAAGCTGACTCCCCAGCATCGCCCACATGACTGCTAAGCGGCTCCAGCTCCACTAAAACCTCTGGGCCATATGTTAGTTTATTTATACCCTTTGTCTTCTCCCGTGTCTCCTGGTGCAAGGATATTCCTGGGATACAAATGAAAGTAAGCAAGAGTGAACAAACAAGGGAGTGCCTGCTAAAGGGATATGTAACATCACAGACATCCCAACAGAGAGCATGGCGTTCCCATGGTTATAATAGGGGCAGAATAGCAATTAAAGCTTTTAGTTAAAACCCTTAGATTTTTAATGCTGAATGACACATTGACTCCATTTTCTCGTGGACGATTTAGAGTTTTTCACGATTACTCTGGGGAAAAAGAAGGAGGGGGAGGACAAAATCACCGCAAAAATAACTCTTTCACGTAAGGAAAAAAAAAATAGCACAAGAGATTGAAGTGTTCCTAATGATGGCAACAGCCTACAAAAACCTCCGCAGTTTCCTTGTGACGCCGAATTGGGTCTCACAGTGTTCTGAGCACGGAGTCACCCTTGTCCGACGTGTGGGAGAGGGTCGGGACCCGATGCTCCGGGCATCGGGCTCCTTCTTCAGCCACGGCTGGGAGCACGTTGGGCGACGACGAAATACTGATACCCTGTTTTAGTTCATTTTTATTTGATTTGTTTTTCACTAAAATTAACAGGACGCCCAGTGAATCGGCTATTTATTTCCCCCCCACACTCTGGTCCATGCCACCCAGAGGATCTGTTCCTCACTGCTGCCAAACCTTCTCCGGGTCGCCGTGTCGGTGATGCGCGGACGTGGAGAGCCACCCCGGGGTGCACGGGGAGAGGGTGGGGGTCCCGAGCGCGTTCCCCGACGGGACTGCGCTGCCGGCACCCCTTGCCCCCTCTCTGCTGCCCCTCGAGATACCTGCTTGAGCCCGCCCTGAAGCCAGACAAAAGCGAGCACATCTCCCCCCTTCCCCCATCCCTCCCTCCTTCCCTCTCCACCCAGCAGCATTGGGAAGACAAAAAAAAAAAAAAAAAAGCTACTATTCTCCAACTTTTGACTAGCCTCTGCTGGCTTAAATTATCCTCTACCCTGGGGGGCAATAGTGTAGCAATGGGAGCTCCTTGCTCCTGCGGGAAACAGGGAACTCGGGCAGAGCCGGGCTGCTCTGCCGCTGCCCTGCTGCTCCTCCAGGGCAGGGGGTGGTGGGGTTGGAAGTCCTGGAAGGGGACTCAAAGGGAGGGCTCAAGGGGGAGGTTTTGTTCTCTCTACCTGAGGACGGATTAATCCTCACATATAGCTGATAAAGATGAAGATCTTGCTGGGAGAATGGGGAAAAATCGGTAGGAAAAGAAGGAAGGAGTCACTGGATTGTTATTGTCTGGAAAGCAGGCCACCTTTAAAAACCTGTTGTAGAAATACAGAGACTCCTTTAAGTGTGAAATATCATTTCATTGTAAATAGTCAAAAAAGAGTCGGTAATCCAACTTCCGGAAACTGTTCTGAATTATTTCAGCAGACTCTTTTAAAAGGGGATTAGCAGGGCTTTAGGGGCAAAATCCTTCTGTTTTATTCAATCTCTGATTTTATGTTATAATTACTAGATGTAAAGACTCGCGAATTAGTATGCAGGCGTCGTCCAGACATTATGCAGGTGCTATTCTAATCATTCAGCTTTTTAATTAAGGAACGAGGTAAGAAAACAGAATCATAAAAACACTTTTGTGAGAGCTGAGAAAATCGTGAGCGACTGCATGAATAAAGCCTTTATACCTTATCCTGACAGGTCAGACACCAATTGCCTGACTTACGACCTTTTCTTGCTGAAACAATGGTTAACAGCTTTCTCACCTTGTTCCCATTATAGCTTTTATTCTCGGAGAGAATTTATGGAAATGGCCCCCAAATGCTTACACTAAAGAGGGATGCAGAAAGGTATTGCAATTGTAATTGCTGCGTGTCCCGTGTAAAGATACTTTCTTTGTGGGTCGTTCTGAAGCGGAGGGTCTCAGTCCGGCACGAGAATTTGGGTGGACGGAGGTGGTTCGAGGGGGGGCACAGCAGCCCAGCGCTGCTGGAAGTTGCCGGGATGCCCGGGCAGCCGGAGCAGCGGGGACGGCGCCGGTCCCCCTTTGTTCAGCGCATCAGAAGGCATCGTGCTCCTTGATCCCGCAATGCAAACTTCAAGCCTTTGTGGTCTTTGTTATTATTATTTAATTTCTTTCCCTTGCCTTCCTCCTCACCCCTCCTCTCCCCCCTCCCCACGCCTGGCACTACTGCATCACGTGTATTAACATATGAATGAAACAAGCAGAGCCAATGCACTTAAGGTAATACCTATGCTCCTTTCTCGCCTGATTATCTTTTTATAGAAAGTTACATTAACTAATGACATTTACATAAATATGAATAATTAGTAAGGTAAGCAATTCTGCTCCGACGAGGGAAGGCGGAGTGGGAGAGCTCCTGAGCCCTCAGCCCAATTTTGGGCTCTGCAGAGCTGGGTGCAGCCTGGCACCGGGACGGGGCTGCACGCAGGGAGGAGGGGAGCCGTCCCATTTATATTGTTTTCTTTTTTCCAATGTGAAACTTTTATCTTGTGCCCCTCTTTTATCTCCCCTCCGGACCTCCAGTTCTGAGCAGAGTTCAGTGGCTGTAAATGATAGGTTCCCAAAAGCATCAATCCGGGCTCCTCTAGTACTTGGCCGAGAACAATGCAAGTATTAGGATATCAGCAGCACTCGAAATGATCACGCGTTAAATTATTTTGCTTTCACGGATGAGGAGGCTTTTTTCCAATGTAAATCAAGCGCTTTAGTTATTAAGTCTGAACACTAATCTCCAACAACCTTTACATAATGTGGCAGAATGTGCCACACCACTTCGCACCTGCACTCTGAATAGAGCCGCCTTTTCAATGTAAGACACGCTTGTTGCCCCTGGGCTCCAAAGGAGTTGTGTGAATAAGTCAAGCTTTTTGAATACCCCTACTCGCTTTCTCTTCCTCCTTTGATCACAGAAAATGTCTTCTAATTTGTCCTTTTTCATTGTAACAACGTTTTCAAGTCTCTTTTTATTTTCCAAACCACATATTTATAAAGAACATAAATCGCCCCAGAAAACAAAAGTTCTTTCCTCGCCAACTGGCCGAGTAGCCTATGATCACTTTGTTATTCACAAGGAGGAGAAGGGGACAACAAGGTTCTCGCAAAGGCTGTCGCTTCTCTAGTTTGTCCTAAACAAACGTTTAACTCTGGGACGGGACGCAGGGGGGAAAACGCGTTCGTTCCCTCCAGCGGTAGGGACGGATCCATTTGACTCCGGGATGCGCTCGCTGCTGTCCCCAGGCTGGTGGCCGGCCACGCTTCAGCCTTTCGGGTGGCAGCGACACATGGTGCGGTGGAGGGCGGAAGGACCGCCGCCTGTCCCTGTCCGCTGGACAGCCGCAGCCCCCGCCCGCTTCCCGAACCCACCAGGCGGAGCGGGGCGAAGCCAGCTGTAGCGAGCCGTCTGCACGCATTCATGCTTAGCGGAGCTGCCTGCTTTAGCGACCTCCGAGGATAATGAACTCTAATTTAGAAACCCGCGCGAGACGTCTGAGTGAATAGGGAGCGGACCTGCATCGTTCCTACAAAACCCGCCGGGCTCCCCCCGGTTCCCACAGTTCCCGACCCGGTTCTGCAGCCCGGAGCCGGGGAGCGGCTGCCCCACTCCGGGGTGCGGGCAGAGCCCGGCGGGGCTACCACCTCCTGCCGCCGCCCCGGCCCCGTCGGAGGCATTTCCGAGGCGTTCTGCCCCACTGTCTGCTAAGGAGCAGTAGGTTAATGGCATTTTAGTCAAGTTAGTCTCTCGGTGGGCTAAGCCCAACCTAGGAGTTTCTCACTCCTCCTTCTCACAGACGGGTTTCCGGGAGGCTCTTTAACATCCCCATTCATTAGCACGTTAATCAAGGCTGTAATCCCGGCGAAGAGGGTAACCGTGCGTTTGAGCTGCGGTTCAATCCGCCTCCCGAGCGCGCACCTTTGCGCGGAGCCGCGCAGCGCCCGCTCCCCCCCTCCGACGGCCGCCTCCATCGGGAGCCTATTTTCTGACATTACCGTAGGCTCCGGGTAAGAAAACTAACAAACCCTTCTAATACAGTTTAAAACACTTTGATGTCTTGCCAAGAAACACACTTCCTTCAAGAGACAAGTCAACATTTGTTTTTCACATTAAATGGCGTTTAGTTGCCACTGAAAAAATGATGCTGAAGGACCACTTTTTAATTCGATGTATAACAACCGCGGGGGTCTAAGAGAAAATAACGGCGAAAGCTATAGACACAAATAACTAAATTACCAAAACGTTAGTATATCTCCTAGGTTCATTAATATGTAACAGACTCCCCAGTTAATCTCCAAAAGCCAGTGTTCCCCCTCTAAAATAGCACTCTGGGACGAATTGTACAGGAGATCAATCACTGCTAATGCAGTAAGGTTTACTGCAAGGGGGGAAAAAGCTATTTACACCTTCCAATAGAAGCTTTTGAGATTTAAGAGTAAGGGTCATACATCACCAAGAATAAATGATTATGAATTGGTAAACGCGCCCTCCAGCCATTAGCTATGCGACGCGATTTATCATTTCTGGGTGTTTTTCTTTTTAAAATCATCTGGCTGTTTGAAAAGAAAAGCATGACGGAGAAAAAAAACACCGCGGGAAAGTTTGTTTTTGCATATACTATAAGTCATCAAAACACGGCTATTCAGAAATAAACGGGGTCACTTATGAACCGCTTAACGAGGGACAATAAAGTCCCTCCATTGTACACTTTTATGACTGAGCGATCGGTGGGCTCCTCCGAGCCGTGCCTGCGGCCGCGCCTGCCTTTTTTTTGCCTTTTCGTTGGAAGTTACAAAGCCGCGAGTGGGCTAAGAAATCATTCACGCCCTAAAAATGAATCTTCCCGTCTTTCCGTCGCCTGATAGATCCTGAACTTCAGCTACGTGGACATTTCTCCAGTGTTCAGCAATCGCCGGTTGTTAGCCAAGATGCTGGCAAGCAGCAGGCGGGGGGGCAGGGGGGAAAGGGGGCTGCCCAGATGCTGGATGACAGAGGACACCCCTTCTTTCTGGCTCCTTGTTCGAGCAGGGCTGAGGGCCGCTTTGGGCGGGAAACCTTACAACTCAGGTCCCTGGAAGCTTGCTCAGCCCTCAGGCGATGTATGGAGAGCTTCTTTGCTCGTGCGCGCGTCGTCGTTTTTTTTTTTTTTTTTTTTTTTTTTTTTTTTTTTTAATTATTATTATTTTAATTGAAATTGGCTCGCAATGCCAAGTAAACCTTTTTCCACTTAGCCTGTGCTCAGGGCGGTGGGAATGTTGCTCATCAAATTAAATAATCTATAATAAAACGCATACTTCAGAGCTGGGAAAGAATGGCAGCGCGCTCTCGGAGGGCGGGGGCCGGCTGGCGGCACCGCTCCCCGCCGCAGGGCCCTCGGCCTGGCACCTTCCGTCGGGGGGAACAGACGGGACGGGCTGGGGGGTGGCGACACGAAGGGGTTTGTGGTGAGGAATCACCTGCCGCTTCGTCGGATGATCCGTAAATAACCGAGCGGAAGGCAAGGGGCCAGGTGATGGCGCTGGGCAGGGAGGACGGAGGGGTGGACATGTCAAGAAGGGTGGACACCTCAAGAGGGGGACCTCAGGGACGCTCAGATCGGGGCAGCGCGGTCCCTGCAGGCCTCTAGTGGAGGCGTGCGAGGGACCTCCGCACAGAAGGGCCTCCGGGGACAATGTGAAGTTCCCTAAATGGTTGCATCCCGTCCCCCCAGTACGTCGGGGTTCAATTGTAACAAGTGTCTGTTCTCCTAGGGTGAGAGATTTAATACGTGTGGTGAAGGGGGCTGTGGCAGTGAGGGTCACAGCAGGTATCCATCCCTGCTAGGGGGCTTTTCAGTCTCACTTCTAACGCTCCCAACATATTTGCAAGATTTGGGAATAAAGCGGCTCGCCTGTAGACTTGAGGAAGAGCTGAGATTTCTGGTTTGTTTTACAAGCTCGTTACAGGGGCATTTGGCCAAAGGGCACAGTTTTATGTAAAGACAAAGACACAGAGCCCGTTCTGGGGAATGCGGGGCTTTTACACAACTCTGATCCATCTCTCATTGTCTACTGGGTGGCTTGGAAGAAAAAAAAAAAAAGCAAAAAAAAAGCCAGGCGTTCGCACGCGATGAGCTTCGCGCCCTTCTCCTCGGGGTGCTATCTTGCTCGAGGTAGCTGGGGACATTTACCAGGAGAAAGAGTATCAACGTCGCGTGGAAATCCCTATGAATGGAGCACACGGGGAAACCGAAGAGACCCCCACCAGGCGTGGGTGCAGAGGGCAGGGGCTACCTCGGCCTGTCTGGGTGCCAGAACCTCTGGATCTGTGCAAGGCATCGCCTCCTTGGGTCTATTCCCACTCCGGAGTGGGTAATAAACCTTTGTCACAGAAGTAACGCGGACTGATGGTGCTCCTCTCCTCTCCAGGGCGCCCACTGGAAGGTCCACTTCTTGGTCCACCAAAGAGCACTGCGAGATGTTTCCCTCAGACATCCGCTCGTCCTTTCCTCCAAACCGCTCTCTTCCTCAGAGATCTTCCCTGTAAGAACCCTATTTCAAAACACAGAGAAAGGAGAAAAAAAAAATCGGAGATCTAGTTCTCTGCAATAGATGAGATTGTCTCCTTGCATAGCTAATGCTGCAATTCCACTTCGAAGTGCACTCATTTCCTCTTTATTACATCATTCAGCATTTTATTTCTATGATTTTATGTTTTACTGCTGTTGTGTTTTTTTTCCCCGCGAAAGTCTGTATTTTCGGCATTATAGAAAGTCTCTGAAGATCCATAAGATTATTATTTATCTGACTTTGTGCGTCTCCAAGTGCTGTATACATTATATAATTGCTTTAAAATGTTTTCATAAATTACATTCAGAAATGTGTCATAGTAAATTACCTTTGTAATAAAATGTAAAAAATGCAAATGGCTGTTGTCTTTATTACGTTTTAAACCATTGGTTTATCTGCACTATTTCACTTGTCAGTTGCACAATATGTTGTATAAAGGGAAAGCACAGTTTGATAACAGATAGATGGAACCTCGTGTGTAATCTAGCAGGCACGTACAGTTTGGGTCATTTCCTTATCTCCCGCAGAAAAGACATTATCCCCCTCATATTTACATACTTTTCAATATTTGTCAAACAATCATAAATTATAAATTAATGAAATGTTCGACAGTCTTCAGAGATCAGACTAATGAAGACATTTACCTTTTTGGTGATTTGGAGTCTCATCTTTGTAAGTTTAATGACATTTAGACTCTCACGGTTTATTAGGCTTTATTAGATTTGTCCTTCACTCCTGCTGTCATTCAGATGTCTCTGCATAAACATCACCTGCTTCAGGTACGGAAACAAATCGACTTCTTCCAGAAAGGCTCCGAAGCACCACCGGGCCCGAATGGGGGCTCCGGGAGCCACGGGGCTCTGCTCACCGCCCCGGCCAGGGCCGCCAGCCCACTCCCCAGCCGCCTCCTGCAGTCGGGAGTTATTACATGCCCTCCCAAGCCAAGAAACCCATGTGCGTTTGATTACGAGCCCGGCAGCCAGGCGCACCCACCCACCCCAGCGGCCCCTCGGGGCCCTCCTGCTCGGGCTCCTGAGCCACGGGGGCAGCGTGCCAGGGCCACGGAGCTGCGGCTCGTTGGACGTTTCTCTTTTGTTTTGCCCGATGGGATCGGATTCTCCCAAGGCGCCGGGCCGGGTGAGGCGGTGCCCGGGTTGGGCAAGCTGCCTGTCCCCGCTCAGCGCCGGGCCAGAACTCGCGCTGATGGATGGATGGTGGCCGCCTCCCCAACACGATTAGGCTGCGGGATTTAAGTTGCCTTGGCTGGCCCTCATCCCCCTCCGCCTTCGCTGGGAGGCACGCACCGAGTCCCGCCGGCCGGAGCCCGGCGCCATCTTCCTGGGAACAAAGACTCGGGGGTACCCCGGCCTCGCCCTCTAATCGAGTTTCCTAATTGCATTACCCCGCCGGCAAATGGCAGGAGCATGTGTCGGGGCGCCGTGCCCCCCCGCCTGCCTCCCCCCGGGGCCGCGCCGAGAACCGTCGGGCACCGACCCCCGGCCCCGGAGCGGGGAGCTGGGACGGGCGCTGCCTTCATCCTCCGCTTCATCAAACATGGATGGGGTCTGAACCTCGCGCTCAGAACCTCTAACATTGTTTGCAGAGGCTTCCAAATATTTCCAAACAACGCTTTTTTAAAACACAATGGAGAGTTATTAAAGCGCTTGTTGGTAAAGTGAGCATGTGTTCTGCAATCATCAAAAATTGATATGTACCGCCAGTAAAGTAATTATGCACCATCCTGAGGATACGAGAACAGTACATTGTTAATCCACTTGCACACCCGTTGACTTGCAGCATCAGGCTGCAAATAGCTTAATTAAGTCATACACGTGGAATATAACCATATTGTTACATTGCATTATGCACAGTATATCTCAATTTATTGGGACAATTAATGCAAGTGATAGACCTCGGGCAAAAAATATTAACCGCAAAGCACTAAAGTTGCGTTCTGGTGACATTTGCAGTGCGGGGAGTAAACGCTGGAACAAGGCACCACGGTCGGAGAACCGTGAGGACTTCCGAGTTGCCCCCTGCCCCACGCCCTCAGCAGGCACGTCGGGGGAACGTCTCCGCCAGGCTCCGAGCTGCTCCCCGACGTGCCGAAACTGCTCCTGGTTCCAGGGATGCTGGTGCTGGATGGGAGTTCCAGAGTCGGTCCCAAGGAGATGTGGACCACGGAGCAAGGGAGCTCGGAGCCCAAGTGTTTCCTCGCAATGCTGAGGAACGGTGGCACAACGCGGGGGGAAAGGGACGTCAGCGTTCCTCGAGCTGCGGAGGGACTGAGAGGGCAAAGCAGTGCCTTAGAGCCCGGATGCTAGTGACCGTGCCCCTCGCTGCAATCTCTCCCAGGGGAGCGGTGAGGTTGCAGAGAACAGAGGAGGTTGAGGGCCCCGAGCGAGCTGAGCCGCACGATGCGCCCGCACTCCGGCACTGCGGCACTGCGGGCAGCGCATTCTGGGCCGGGAATGGCTCCACCACTTCTTGTCCGCTGTGCCCGCAGTGCCCCACCTTCGGGCCGCCCGACCCCCGATGGCAGCTCCGAAGCCCCGAAGGCGGTGGGGACTCCCGCAGCCCCTCGCTGGTCTCCAGGCACGGTCACGGACTTGCGGGCAGCAGTGCCGGGAGAGGTGCGAGGCGCGGGCAGCGAGGGGACAGCTGCCGCCGGGTCACTCGTGCTAGTGGGCGCGGTACGCAGGGACACGCGCTTTTAGCGCCCGATTTATCTCTTTTCCACAAAACCGCTCCGAACTGATTGTAATTTTCTGGGGAACAACTTATGTCCAAACCAAAACCAAAACCCCTGTGTCTGACAGGCTGAGCTGCCTTTTCCAAATTTTCTAACCGCTCCTCTCTTGTGCGCTGTCATTCCCATCGGGATGAAGTCTCACTAAGTTTCCCTAGGCTGTGTTTTTTGGGGATGCTTAGGGAGATTGTCAGCTACTCGAGGTCTTTGATATAACGGATTTCCCAAGTGTTTGGGGAAAAAGGCGTCCGGGAGGTAACCGGATCTCCCCAGGACGTGTCCCCTGCCCACGCTGAAACGTCCGCGCCCGGGACAGTCCCGCGGGCGGGCAGGAGCCCTGGTCATACCCGAGCGAGACTGAATCGGGGGCTGCGACGGGGCGAGGTGTGCCCAGCGGACGTATTTGCCCACTCTCATCCCGACGTCCGGCGCTGCTCAGTCCCGTACGCACACGAGTGGGGGCTGCCTTCGAGCTGTTTATTTCGTAGTTTCCCGCGGCATCTCCTTTTACACACTTCGGCGCTTCCCCAGAGCAGCCGCACCGGTGATGGAAACGACTGCGAACAGGTTTCTGCTCCTGCCCGCGGGCACTTCTGCAGCCGTGGTCAGCGGAGCGGGGACTGTCGGGGAGCAGTCCCGGTCACGGAGATCGTCAGGCGATAGGAACCTGCGGAGTCAGTTCGTGCTGTGAAAGGTGGCCGCGCCGGTGCGCGATTCGCACTTCCGTATGGACGCGCGAGCACACCTTCCTGCCTTATATCTGACTTTAGCGTGGTTGCGCGATGTTTCCCACTCATTTCGTTTAATCGTTTACAAATGGAGCCCAATATCGGGTTTTTAATGCCCCTTTCCCTGGGAAGTAGCCGGCTCTCGTGGATCCCCTTCTGTCCCCTGCGCCCACAGCCCCGACCCGGGCAGGACCGGCAGCCAGCTCCTTCCCTCCGACGGCGCGGGCAGCACCTGCCGTCCCCCACTCTCCCACCCTTCGTGGACAGCGCTGGGGCACGCGGCTGCCGGGCACGGAGCCCTGGATCGCTGTCGGGCACAGGTGGCTCTGGGCTGTGCCGCTGCCAGCGTCCGGTGCTGGAGGGCAGAGGTGAAGGGCGCCGGGTGTGACCCGGCGTTACGCAGCCGGGCGGGGGGGCGGGACGGGGGATGGCAGCGTGGGGACAATGCGGAAACAGAGGCGAGGGGACCCGGGGTGCGGACAGAGACTCTCTGAGGTCGCACCTCTGGAGAAAATTCCCCTTTGCCCAATGCGCAGCACACCGACACCTCGGAGCAGGAGCATCGAAAGCTGTCTGCTACCAGAGCAGGTGGACACAGCTCCAAATAAAGGCGAAGGGGCAAAACTTGTGCACTCGCCTCCAGCCAGGACTACTTTCTGGAAGCCAGTGACAGCCCCTCCCTCACACCGTAATCACGAGAATTGCGCAGGAGAGAATAGGGTTTATTCGGGAACAGTTTATGGATATTTCTTAAGTGAGAACAAAAATCACACCGAATTAATACCCTGTTTCACAGAGTCCTTGGTCTGGGGTATTTATGATTATTACTGGAAACGGTTATTATTTAGAGCTAATTATTACTGAGGAGAAGGACGGTGCAGCCTGTGGTTCAATCCTTGTAACCCTTTCGGCTGTCCGCTCAGGTTGCGGCCGGGAATGCTGCTGGGCGAGAGACGAGGTGCTGGAAATTAAAACATACACCTTGTCCAGGGGCTCTGAGACCCCTCGTCCCTATGAAAACCAACTCCTCCCCACTCCCCCCTCAAATGTTGCCTTGTCCTTTTTCCAGGGGGAGGACAGGAGGACGGTGCGTGACACACGAATCGTAAAAGTTCACTTTTGTTTGTTTATTTGTTGAGATATCTTTAATGGGTGAAAACAAAGCACGATAAACAAGAAAAAAGCTGAAAGTCTGGAGAATTGTAACTTCGCTGGCCGGGTTTGAGGCGGGCAGACTCTGGCTACCTTTGGCCATCTGGCTGGTTTAAGCTTTTGCCCCCATGCTGTATGATTTTAGCTTAAAATCTCTTCCGTTGCAGTGCCGCTTTTATTGAATTCATCAAAAGCAAACTTTCCCCGAGGTTTTTTTTTTTTTTTTTTTTTTTTTTTTTTAAGAAGGGCTAAAATAATAAGTCGACCACTGTGACATTCTCTGGGCTTAGGCCATTTTTCATAACGCAGCTGATACGCTTTTGTGCAGCTAAGGCGACCAAACAGATGAATAACGAGAAAAGTCTCTCGAAAGCTAAAGCTTCCAGCTTTTCTCATCTTTAAAAAGTTAAGCAAAGTGAGAAATGCGTGTCGAAAAACTTCCCAAATCCAAAAAATAGCCCCCTCCCCCCCACGCCAAAGATCAGGGCAACACGTTAATACCTCCGCATGGTAACGATGCCTTTATAACAACTTACTGCACACACGCACACACCCGCACACACACACACACACACGCACTCACACAAAACTTTAAAGCTTGTGAAACTGCCCAGGTGGTGTTTATAGGAGCGTAGCCAGTGGGTTGTAAAGAAATCCGAGACATTTGAAGGAGATTAGTCTATTTGAAAATAAATGACAAAACTTTTTTTTTTTTTTAATTTTATTCTGTTTCACCGTATGAACAGTGTTTAATGCAGGGCTTGGAGGACCAGGTTGTGTGCAGCGCTAAGGAAGAGTCCCACAAGTTGGGAGGATTTGGCAGGCGGGGGTAAGTTCATTTTTAAAACGTGTTTTCTCATGTGTGTATGCTCGTGTGTGAAAGCTGTGCTGCGAAGAAAATGTGCCCTCGTGATTTTAATGTCATTTTAGCCAGAAACCATTTTTGCTCTTAGAATCACGTCCCTAACGTTGTCGATGTTCTTCCTGGAATTTTGTCAAGAAAAAAAAAAAAAAAATCCAGCTTCTCTCAGCAGAGCCCCGCAGCAGTCAGACCCCACACTGCTGGGCTGCTGCCTCCATAGCACCAGGCAACAAGTACGGATTTCACGAACTTTCGCTTGGGTTCAGACGAATCGTTCTGAGTTAGAGGTGGTAGTGGGGTTTTCTGTGTTTTTTTTTTTCTTTTTTTTTTTTTTTTGTGCTTTTTTTTTTTTTAAATCGCATTTGTATTTATTTATTTATTTATTTATTTTGCACGTGCGAACACCAAATCTGAGTACTCTCAGACCACAGCTGTGAAAGCCGGGTTTATTATGAAAACTACTGTACGCACAGCCTGGATGGAAGCACAGCCATTGGTTCAAAAGGAAATGACTATTGATTCAAAGTGCGAGCCCTCCAGGCTGATCCGAGAGGGAAGGAATTCATTTTTTTATTTTTTTAATTTTCAACCCCCCTTGAAAGAGAGAGGCTTCTAAGCTGTGAGTGTGACAGCCACCACCCAGCCCTTTCTTTGATTCCTCTGTACTTTTTTTTTTTTTGGACGGCAGGAACAATTTCCCTATGACAAATAATAAGGTTTCCTTGGAAAATTCTGCAGGCAGATCACCCTCAGAGATAAATTCCAACCTTTCCTATTCAAAACAAGGCTTTGGTTTATTGCAACGACGTGGGGAGGAATGAGGATAATAAAGTAACTCAGTCCCCCTCCCTCCTACTCTCCACGCACTTTAAATGGGAGCACTTTCCTGCACTGCTCTCCTCCCGCAGTTTCTCGGGACGTGCCCACGTCGCCCTTCTCCCGAAGCTCAGCCCGCTTCGTTGCGTGGGTGCGGGGAGGGAGGCAGTGCGGGAAAAGAAACGCATAACGAGGAGAAAGAAGGAAAAAACAAAAAACAAACAAACAAAAAGAAATGAAAGAAAAAAATAAAGAAAGAAAAATAAATAAAGGAGCGAAGGAGAAGAGTTCCCAAAGCCCGAACTCATTGGGAGCCGTTTGTTAGCGAGGGGAGGTCGGTGGGGCACCCCGGGCACCTCGCAGCCCGCAGCCCCTCCACCCGCAGCTCTCTGCGAGCGCTCCCCGCCAGCTCCCAGCTCATAATGCCCTTCGCAGAGGTTTGGTCTGCGGTGCTCGCATAAAATGCAACTTTTGCCCCATTGGTTAGCTAGGTGAATTAGCACACACTGCAACTGAACAGTACTTGACCTTCGCCTTTATGTTTGCTCAAATGTTTGCCTAAAACACAATCACCCTTGACAAGAGAGCATGCTACCGTGTGACACTGCCTATTCAATAGATAGATGTTCCCTGCCACACACAACCCAGTTCAGCATTTTAAATAGCTTAGGTATTTGTAAAAGCCGTATAAATTAATGTCTGATGATTGCTAGTTGCTGGTTAAAGAGCCGACCATTTAACACGTAGAATAAAAGTCAGTTTTAAAAAACCCAAACCGGACCGAAACCGACAGCCCGCGGCACTAGGATGGAAGGGCAGAAAATCAAACTCGTGGTGAAGGGCGATCAGCGAATTTGTGCTCAGCGTCCGGGACCCGACGCTGCCGGCGGCAGAGGGGACGCGCACCTGAGAGATCCATAGGTGACACACAGAGACAGGATGGAGACGGGCACGCTGCCTTGAGAGGAATCTGCCCTATCCTTCTCCCCACGAATCTGTCTTACCGAAACGGTGGGGCAAAGAATTAAAAGTTCTGTTAAAAACAAAAAACTGTTGCCATTTGATGGCAGCGTTTTGTACGTGAATTCCCCTGAAGCCCGAGCAGCGGAGAGCCGGCGCTGGGCAGCAGCCAGCGGCAGCGTGCCGTCGGGGCCGTCCGTCGGGGCTCGGTGTCGCGGAGGGGCAGTGCCGGGACGGGCAGCGGAGCGGGGCAGCGGCAGTCCCGGCCACGGGGAGCGGGCAGAGCACCGCTCGTTATTAACCCGCCACCCGAGGTGTGGCTTTTGTTTGAAAGGCTACTTGGGTGTTTGGGAGAGCGTGATGAAGCTGTTCCCCTGAGCAGAATATTTATATCGACTGCACTTTATAATGTAAGCGGATACCTGCACATCTTGCTGGTGCTTCCACTCGGTAAAAAAAAAAAAAAAATACTGGCAGCTCAACAGGAAAAGTACGAGTAGTATTGCAAACAGTTGCTCTGCTTTGATTTACCTTTACTGTCTTCATCTGGATATTTTTGATGTCCTTTTTTTACTGTTTTCAGTTTTGGGAAACACAACTTCCCCTCCTTCTCTCCCTCTGTGTTTTATTTTCACGGCACTGTTTCGTCAGGAGCTTTTGGAGGAAAAAAAAAAAAAAAGAAAGAAAGAAAGAAAGAAAAAGAAGAAAGGAAAAACGATTGATTCATATTTCTGTGAACATGCAGCTTTAGCTCTAACGGTAGCGTGGCACTACAGCCAAAGAGACAGGCAGAAGTCAGCAGCACGGCTCAGACAAAACGCTTCTTCTAGGAGTGGGACTGCGCTGCACCCACAAAAATATTCCACTGTTACTAGTTGCCACTCATACAAAGATATTATTTATATCCATCATTTCTTTCTTTTCTTTTAATTTCATTTCTTTTCTTCCTTTTTTTCTTTTTTCTTTTTCTTTTTTTGTACCAACAACGACATTATCTCCTTTACGATGATGTATCAGTCGATCACTATAAAAATAGCGATCGGACTTCGTAAATAATCTATTTGTAAATGAAAGGAATTCAGATCTAATTTATTTCGGGACCGATTGCTCCCTGATGGGTGTATTTCTGTTCACGCAGATAAGCGTGAAGTGTGTGCCCAGCTCTGCAACCCGGCTCACACCGAGTTACAGCAAAGCAGCGTTTATTGCAAAGGTCACAGCAGCTTAGTGCCCTGCCCAGACAGTGCCCTAAGTTTGTGCCGAGGACTGGGAGCCTGAACTGGGCACTTCGCTCCTCTGCTTTGTGACAGAGTCTGAGTGACCTGGTGGGAACAATCTTCCTAAAGCTGAAATGGTACTTTACGTTATTTGCTTCTGTGTGGCTGGTTTTGATGTGGACACGTGCTTACTTGGGCATACAGGTCACTGGTGACCTGGAATAACGTAGCACCTATGCCTGGAGGCAAAGCGAAATCCAAGGCCAGGCGGTAATTCACAGCGAAATGGGGTGGGATCCTCTGCTGCTCCCCTCGGGCAGGGGGAGCCGGGACGGGCGGTGCGGGACCACCACGCACATCTGTACGGGTCCCTCTGCCTCGGCTCGGCCCCGCAGCCTGGGGGAAACCGCACCTGGAAGGAACGGAAATGGAGGGAGTCCCCACAAGAAATGGGCACCGACATCGAGAAGGGGGGGTAGGGGTGGTTAGGAGGTTTCTCTTCGGTTTTGCTGGGAGTTAGGGTCTGTTAGGAGGATTGCTGGTGAGAGGAGAGGCAGATGATTCTGCACAGGAAGAGTGATTTCAAAAGGAAAACATTTGTTTACAGGAAGAAAGTCTATATCAGAGATAATAAGTTTGTATTCATTTAGGTGCCTTTTAAAGCTTTTTCTTAAGCCAATAAGAATTGTTTTAAATATGATAGACTCAGAATGACACACGAGCTTGCTACGTTCCCCAGGCGATTGTTGATTTCGGTTCGTTTTGGGCAAACTCGTTCATGTTTATGAACACTCCCTGTGCAGAGGCAATTGCCTGGTCACCTGGAGGACAGTTGCTTTGCCAGCAGACCCACTGCTGTCCGAAATGCCCCCACCGAGCCGCGCTCGTTCTGTTCCACATGAAGTACTTTCCAGAGGTGCAGGGCACATTTCGGCATCACCACCCATTTCTTTGTCTTTCTAGCTTCCTCTTTTAAGGGATGAGTTTTACCGGCAGGAATAGTAAGGATGTGAGTCTTCTATATTTGCAACGCTGTGCAGGTATCTCTAGTTAGAATATGACACCCAGCGCAATGAGTAGCTATTGTATGGGAGTTTGAAGCGCTACAGTTCCTCTTCAGGCTCAGGATCGCTGCCTACAGTTATTCTCCGATTTCCGATGCCTATTATGTATACAATCGAGCCTATAATTACCTGCTGATTTCTTTGTAGTAGTTAAAGGGAGTTTGCACTGTTCGGGCAATATTGTCCAGTCGTTATGTCTCCAGAAGCTGTCATGAAAGCTTGAATATACTTCGTACAATCTGCAAGTAATCAATGAAATTTACGATCTCGACCCACGCCCCCCTTCCACACACACATTTCCTGACTCAAGAAGAAAAATTGAGATATGAAGGTGTCCGGGTCTCCTTCACAGCACCCCTTACACGGCGGCTTTGGACGAGAAACGAGCCCCTGGCTGCGTGCCTCTCCCCACGGGCGCGGGACGAGGGCGGGGACCACTCCCGGGTGCGGTGCGGCTGCTGGAGCCGGGGAGCTCGGGATGCCCGAGGGGCTCTGCCCGCACGCACCGCTGTGCCGCTCACTGGGACCCTCCGGGTCGCTCCGAGCGTCGGGCGCTGCCCCCGCAGCCGCGCAGCGCTGAAGTGAACGTGGAGACACCGCCTCCCTGCGCCCTCTGCTCAGCCTGGAGCCGTCACATCCCTCCCGTTTCGCTTTCCACGCCCGTGCTCGCCCGCCCCGCAGCCACCGGGCATCACAGCACGGGGCACCGTGGAGCTGGGGGCACGGCGAGGTGCGTGCTCACTCTGCTCCCTCTCCCCGGGAGCTTTCCCCCCCCCCCCCCCCCCCCCAGGGGTGTGTCTGCGTGTGTACGGGGAAGCAGCGAGCTGCTGCAGGCATCTATCTCACGGCTTTGCTGAACACCGACCCGCTGTGGTCTTTTTTTTTTTTTTTTTCAAACGCTGTTATTAAAACAACATTTAGGGAGTGTGCGTAATTGTACAGTTAAAAGGCATGGCTGATGCCTCTCTGCCCAGAAGGTCGGAACGGGGTAGCAGCCCCCGCCCTAAAAGATGAGGGAGGAGGGAAGAGAGGGGGGCCCGAAGTTTGACAGAGGCTCTCTTAAAAAAAAAAAAAGAAAGAAGAGAATGGCACTCGCAGTCAGACACAATGGTGAATCCGCCCTGACCTAACGATTAATCTTGTGAAGAGAAAGTGACCAGATAGGGTGGGAAGCCACTTCCCCAGGGAATCAGAAGGAGGAGGGGATGGGGGTTGATCCTGAGCACCGGGCCTGCTGCACTTCGTCCAGGCGGTTATCTCTCAAACAGGTGAAACATGACCCAACCCATTTCTCTTCTCCCTCACTCTGAGGCCCAGATGCTGCCCACAGAATTGTTGTGGTCCCCAAGTCCTCCAGATGTCGTGCAAACTCACTGCCTCAGTAGCCAGGTTTACAGCAACATTGTTTCTGCAGTACCTAAACGCAGACTCTGAGGCATAGAGCTAACCCAGACATTGAAGGGTCAGCTCCTGGGCTCAGAGCTGAGGGAATTTGTGGACTGGGTATGGGACCAGTGGACACCAGAAGTGCCACGCTGGTCAAAGGAAGATGCTAAAGGGCACTTCTAAGGGCAAAGTGATGCCAAGCAGGTGCAGCAGTGGAGACCCAGCTGCCTCCAGGGGCTAGCAGGTGTACTTAGACCATCCTGCCTACCTGAATTTCTCCCATTCTGTGAAAGGGATGAACATCATCCCTGCTCTTGGCTGTCTGACTTTAGGGCTGCAGTGAGGCACCTGAGCCCTTTGCAACCAGCCCAGCCCCTCTCTCTGCTCACAGCTCTCCACGAGGTTCCTCTGCCTCTGTGTGCAGAGCAGAGTCGGTGTTCACCAGCAGCACAAACCCAGCCATGGGGACAGATGCCCATGTCTACATTCATTAACAAGATATTTTGAAACCGGGGAGTTTGTCTAGAAAATAACTGAGCAAAGGCACTCAGAGACAGAACAAGCTTTCACCAAGGATTTCTGGTTTTCATAAACCTTCTTCTAATTTCCATTATCTCTCCAACCTACTGTATTTTGTTGCCCAGAAATTGACTCCAGACGAGTAGAAAAGCAGTCTATGATGGTGTTAATCACTGAATTGTAAAGGAACATGCTTTAGGAGAGGCATCAATGCCAAGGTAAGACCAGTCATTTCTGGTGTTTCCTTCACTGGTGTTTTCACAAGAAAGAAGCAGCTGTAATGCAATCCTTTTGGAGAAATCAACACTTCCCTCTGCTCAAAGCGAGGAAAGGAACAAAGCCATATGATTAGGGTTAATTCTAGGGGGCTATGTGCCTGGTGTCACATGTGAACCCAACCAGTCACTTGTCTTCATGGAAGGAACCAATTCTGGACTCAGTTTTCCACTCAGGATTATTTATAGCCTGCCCTACACACGTGTGGCAGTGCCTGTTGCCACTTACTGACAGAGAAGTCAAAAACATGCTTGTGGATTTGTGTGGACACTCCTGTTTCTTTGCCTTCCTGGTGTGTAAAACCAAGATAGCATTTCAGGGCCTCACGCTATCCAGATTAATCTCATTTCTAAGGAAAAAAAAACATTAGTGCCACGTTGATTTCTCTAATATTCACACAAAACCATCAATTGAAAAAAAAAAAAAAGCATCCATTTGCATCATACATTAACATCTACTGCAACGGGTGTGCACCCATCTCTGTTACTGATAACAGCATTAAGCAGTGGGCAGTCCCACCAACTCGGACAGGGTCAGTGCTTTCCAATGGGAGTCTGGGCCTGGTGATGGGGAATTCCCAGCCTGCAGCAGAACTCATGGGCAAGGGCAGGGACATTGAGCTGGGCAGCACTAAGCTGGCCTCGAGCTGATCTGGGGAGGAGGGAGAGGGAGAAGGGGGTCTTTGGCACACGCTGTGCCCAGGGTTGGCAGGGCTGGAGGGAGCCCAGCACACAAATCAGCTACCCTCCTTCCCTGCCCCTGCAATCCTCAGGCACAAAAGTAGACCCAAATTATAAAAGCCTGTTCTGTGCATCAACAACAAAAAAAGCCCCCTATTCTCCCCTGACTTTGTTCTTTTGATTTTTTATAGATCAAAGGCAGGATAGAGAAAAAAAAAATTGGCAGGCGAAGATAGACATTGTTCTAGTGACAAGATGAGGGTCCCGAAAGGAGAATGCTTGCTCCATCGGAAGTGGCTGCGTGGCAAAGGGAGAAACCTCACTTTTCAAGCCCCTTTGCGAGGCATTGTCTTTGGGGCTGGCGCTGCTGCCATACAGTAGGGTCCCCATGGCAACGCAACCTGCTGCTGCTGCTGCTGCTGCCCCTCTTCCAGAGTTGAAGGCACTGAAAGGCAGCTGAAGTGACTGGGCTTAAAGAGCAACAGAATAAACAATATTTTGATTCATTGGGAGAAGAGAGAGAGGCTCCCGCCCCCCCACCCCCGCCCCCCGACCCATGAATGCTGGCATTGTCCATGCTTTTCTGAATCTGATTTACCATATCATAACCCCTAGGAAGAAGAAAACATCAATATCCCGAAGGAATGGAGATGTTTCTATGGAAAACCTAGGAATTTTAGTCCATAACAGATCTGGTGTAAAAATCAAAGAGATCAAAGGCGGCGCTCCCAGGAGTATAGATGCGTCTCTGAATTAAAGATGGACGATGCAGACTACAAAGTACTTTTTTTCCACCCTCCTTTATTCAGGCCTCTGTTTCCATTTCAAGGGAGGCGCTGTCCCAACATCATATCTGAGCCCAGACAGTCACCGCGAACAATGCTTGCGGAGGGGGAGAAGCGCTAAAGAAAGCAAATCATAACAGCCATCCGGCCTCGCAGGATTGTTTCCATTACAAACCCGGGCGCAACAATTAATTACGAAATTGTTAAAAAAAAAAAAAAAGAAAAAAAAAAAGGAAGAAAGAAGGGTGGTGGTGGGGAGAAAGGATCAAGGCTCAAACGAAGTGGCTGATACAGCTGATAAAGGCTATGGAGGTTGGGGGATGGGTGATGTGGAGGGCAGCCCCCTGTACCCCAGCCCGTCGGAACCCAGGACCCTGAGGATCCGCCCGTGTCCACGGAGGGCACTGCGGGAGGTGCGCGCTGCTTGGCCCCGAGCTCCCCGTCCTATCTGTGGCTCCGAGGGTGGTGCCGGGTCCGCTCGGACCGGCATCGCTCCGCCGGGTGCCATAAAACAAAGCAAAAACACATTTAAAAGCGCTAGGGTTAGGCAGATCTGCGACACGGCTGTCCCTCGGAGAGCGGGGTCACCCTTTGAGGCTGCTTCCCCGTGAAGGCACTCCTGCGGGAGGGGGAAGCTCTGCCCGTGCGGACACCTCCGGACATTTTTTTCCTGGGGGCTGTTGAGCTGGGATGGGGGGAGGGCAGGAACCCGTCGTTATAGAACCCAAGAAGATGAATATTGGAGAAGTCAATTAAGTTGTTTGGAAACACATGCAGAAAAAAGTGCTGGGACTAATGTTATGAAGAAAGCCAATTAAAATGGTTTGATAAGCATATGTATTAGCAACAAGTGTAGCACAGAGGTCAGAAACAACACTAAGTAAACAGAGTTGACAGAAGAGTGAATCTTTTGTGGCGGGTGCGCAGCTGTCCGGCCTCCCTTTGTCCGGGCTGAGGCTGGGTGCACGCTCCCTGCTGCCCTCTCCCCAACTCAATGCACAAAAACAGATTGGGATGTTCTGCATGCATAGGCAACATTGCAGCCCCAGTCCTCCCTTTTCTGTTTCTTCTTTAGGAGACAGGGCTCTCCAGACATTTTTTCCTGACAGTAACAAAGCGGGGCTGTAAAACAGTTCAGAATAGGAGGGGAGAAAGAAGAGAAAGGAGTCCCCGAGGGGGAAAAAAGCGCCATGTCACGGGACAAAAGAATAGGAAGTTGAAAATAGAAATAAAACTGAAAGCAAGAATTATCTTGTTAAACAGAGGTGCTTTTTGTCCGGAGTTGTCTTTGTGAAAGTTTTTAAAGTATCACGACGTGGAACAAGTGTGTAAGTCCCCACACACACCGCAGTCAAAGATTCATGAGCTTCCGAGAGCCTTGATGGCTTATTTATGTGTCAGCAACTTCTGCAGCTGAAGTGCGTTCTAAAAACCAGACTAGGGTCAGTGGGAGTCCCACGGACATGGCTTAAACTGAGCGGGGCTGGAAGGCGGATGCCACCCTGGCCGAGGGAAGGAAATAGAAAAATCACGAAGCATCGGGCTAGTGTTGTTTCATGTTAAGTGTTGAGAATGGACCCGGGCCGGACTGCTCTCTGCCGGTCCCCCTACGCACAGCCCGTGAGAGTGGCTCGGGATGGGGCCGGGCCGGGCGAGCGAAGGGAAGGAAGCATCCTGTTGGGGCAGGCGGGGAAGTGCTGGGGCTGAGCAAGATGTCCGGGCAGGGATGGGGCACAGAGCGGGCCGGCCCTCTCCGTTCCAGCTGCACTCCGAGGGAAGGATGCTTTTAGGGAACGGTGCTGCGCTCCTAACTCGGGCAGATCCCCGCTGCCACCACCTCGAACTCGCCTTGAGCTCTGCAGGGGTCTCCCCGCGTTTAACGTCACTTAAGACAATGTCTGGTTAAAGGGGGGAAACCCAAAGTCAAGGAGGGTGCAGCAACAAAGCCCCACGACGAGAAAACATCCTTCTCTCCCTTCCCAAGATCCGTTCCTCCTGTATCGCTCCCGAAGGTACGAGAAAGATGTCAGACTTGCTTGCCTTTCCCAGTCCGGAGCACAACTTTTGTCAGGGCTGAGCTGACAGGGAAACCTCCAGAGAAACCTCCATCCCGGTTCCCAGGGACAACACGTGTTGCCCAATGTTGCCCAAATTGCCCACAACATTGTCAGAATAACTCCTCGGCAAGTGGCTTTTGCAGTCCCCAGGGAAACCGATAGCTCTTGCGTGCTTTTGATCCCGATCTCTGGTTTAGTCAAGTTTCGGGTTGGAAAAGATAAATGCGAAAGCCTAAATTTTATGACTTGGGAATCTGAATATGAATCTTCGGTCTGGGCACAAGAACACACCAACCCACTGCAAATCAGAAGGGGAAAATCAGCATGGCCTGTCAGTGAGGCTGTTCTTCTGGCTTTGAAGCCGAGTCCCAGCACAAACTTTTCTGATGAATCGAAGTCGTTACATTTTAGTGCGGCTGAGTTATGGCTCAGCTTCCAAAACAGTACAAATGTTTAATAAAAATTGTCTCATAAGTGGCCTTTTAGAATTGTCTTGTTTCACCAGCGAAAATTAAATCTGGGACATCTCGCCCCTTTCTAAATGCCATCTTCCCAGTGCACTCCACTTATTAACATTATCAATCCTCTCTTTCAAGTCTGTCATTGTCGTGATTTAAGGAGACTCCCTTAAAGCGGAGATTTCCCAATCGGGAAAAAAGCTGACTCGAGTCACGCCGCTGCGTGATTTCGGATGCGCGTACGAAAGGCCCCGGGGGGGCTGAGAACCTACGGGTGAAAGTGGCCCCGCCGAGGGGCGGCTGCGGACTCTCACTGTGCCCGGGTGCGGGCGGGGCAGGGCGCGGGGTCCCGCGGAGAATGCCCGCTCCGGGTCCGCGTGTGCGCGGGCTCCGCTCCCGGCTGCGCTCGGCCCCGGCCCCGGGCTGCGCCCGCTCCCCGCTTCCTGCAGCCGGGATCGCAGGGGTAGCGTTCGACATGAATTTCAGTGAAACCAGATGCCAGCGTCTAAATTAATACTAGTGTTTTGCAGATTCTATAACCATTAAAGCATCGAATTAATTAAGTTCTGCGGCTTTCTTTAAGTCGAACGCTATCGCTTTATTCCCATCGATGGGAGGCGGGTCAGCGCACTTGGGCACAGTCACCAGATACTTTCCAGAAGTTTATTCGTACATCAGAACACGTTCTGAACCGATTTCAGGAACACTCTGCTTCTTATCCACGAAGCCTGCAAGCTTTGGAGAGCTCGGTATAAATAGCGCGGACCAGCCTGTAACTCCGGCAGAGCAGTCCCCAGCCCTCCCAGCCTGGCCATTGGACGGGGTGTTTGATTTTTGGGGGGAAGAGGATGTGGATTTTTGTTGTTGTTTTTAAACTTTTGTTTTACTGAGCTTATTTTTTTTCTCTCGTATTTTTATTTTATTTTTTTAAATTATTATCATTTTTTGGAGGGGCACTTTCCTGTAACTCCGCCCCGACGCAGCCAGGTAAAGACAACAGAGAGTGCCTAGATTACAGATGTTCTCAAATGAGAGGGGTTGGCCACGGAACTCTCTCGTTCACCCCCCTGCAAACAAAAAAAATAAAAAGTTTCCTAAAGCACAGGAAAGCTCTGATGACCTTACAGTTCACCCCACACATTAAAACAGTGGCTGCACGGCTGTCTGCCTGGGAAGAAAAAGCAATAGACTTAAGAGGAAATTGAAACAAAGACATCGGAGATGATCTGGTACATCTTTTGGATCAGATCAAGACAACTGTGTTTGATTTTACTTGGCTTTACAGGGAGCACTAGGAAGAGCAAACCGCATCAAGGTGGGGGCCGGGGCTGTCAGAAGGGCAGGTTCGGCTGAAGCTGCTGCTGGGAGTTGCAGGGATGTCTCTGAGGGGCTGTGGAGCTCTTTGCTAAGAGGGGTGAACGCATCCCCCGGCAAAACCCAGCCCTGGGGCCGCTGCTGGACCTTGGGTCCCAACCTCTCTTCTGCCCTCTCCCGCCGAGCTTCAGAGCTGTCCGTCTGTTCGTTTGTCCGTCCTTCCGCCGGGCCCCCCCGGCCCCGAACCAGCAATCCCCGCTGCTGTGGGGAGGGGGATCCCGCTCCGCGGGGAGCTGCGCCTCGCAAGGCTCTTTACAGCCCTTTAGCGGAGAGGATGACGGGTTACAGGCGGGGGGAGTGGAGGGGGGTGGTAGGGGTTATCCCACCTCGGAGGGTCACAACGAGAAGTGCGTGTTTTTACGCAGTCTTTCGAGAGAAACCAGAGGAGGAAGGCGAGCCTTGCTGCGCAGGACAGCAGCGCTGCGCGCAACGACTCCTGAGCAGAGGGAATGAACGCACACAACCTATTCTTTTTTCCCCCGTTTAATCCCACAATTACCATTACCCCTGCATGCCTTCCCCTGCGTGTCCTCATTCAATTAATACGAGAAAAAAATAATAAAAAAGGAAGATAACGGTACCAGAGGCCTTTGAAACGCCGAGCGCATCCAGGGATTGGGGTTAGGCAAATGCTTCGCGTCGCGCAGCGTGTCCGGCGACTGCGGCTGGGGCGGTCCGGCCGCCCCGTGCTCCCCTCCGTCCCGACACCGCATCTGTCGCGACAGCCGCCCAAGAGGGAGGCTGGAGAGTGCTGCGGTGCGATTCCTCAGGCATTTCGGAAATGGGAAGGTTTTCTGGTTTTGCGTGGCCAGATACGGGGATGGGGCTCAACCGAGCTCGCCAAGACCCTCTGAGGAATGTAAACATTTCTTTTATTTCTTTCTTGTTTTCTTTTTCTTTTCTTTTTTTTTTTTTCCCATGAAAAAAAAAAATAATTAAATCTCTCTCTGGGGTCGGTCCCTGCGCGGGAGTTTGCTGACCACATCCCCTCATTCAGGGACATCGTCGAACTCTGACGGCGAAGGAGAAATGACTTCGTTGCCAAGGGTCACATTTCCAGCAGCAAAGTGCCGTTAATACTTTAATTACATTTAAAGAATATCCCGAGTAAAGGATACGGTCTATTGGAATATTGCGAGCGTATTTCAAAGAAGTCAAATACCCGGAGTTAATCAATATTCAGACACTCGAGGCTACAAAGCTAGGTGAAAACAAAGCCTTTTTCAGCAGAGTAGCAGTAATATGCGGCACCTGAAGTAAGTCACTGCTGGGGAGCTCTGTCAGACACTACTAATTAACCTACTTTTCAACTGACTTGATGTCAACTTTTTGTAAGCAGGGAGAGAGACGCACTTTCTCCGGATTCCATCCTCGCCTGCCGCGGCCCGGCCCCGTGCACCCCCGCGGGCGGTGCCGGCCCCAGCCGGAGCCCCCCATGATCTGGGGGCCAGACAGCGTCGGTGCGACAATCTGAGCGGCATCCGACTTTTTATTTTTTCCTCTCTCTTTTAAGTGGTTCTTGGAGCGTGTTAGCCCAGCGCTGGCGGTAATGACTTTTTTTTTTTCCCCTGGAGTGACCCCTGCCTCCTAATTGTTACAGGAGGGTGAGCAGCCGGGGGACAGCCCCTTTCAAACATCGGAGTCTCACTAAAGAAAGCCAGTTTTCCAGGGAGATGCAACACGATGCTGCTTGTTTTACTTTCAGAAACCTCATCCGAGCAGAAAGACAATGCCGCGCTGTCCTTTACAAACCCAGGAGCGCCTCTCATGGATTTTTTAATTCAACAGCACACGAGGCTCCTAAATAGTGCCCCTCTTCCCTACATAAAGAAGAGTCCAAACTTTCTTGCTATTAAAAGACCAACCAAACCTAACAAATTAACCACACACACAACAGATCTTACGTGTGTGTATATATATATATATATATATATATATATTCTCTAGCTCTCAAACTATTAGTGAAGGAAAAACTCCTTTCCCTTTAAATTTACTTAATGCTTTGATTAGGCACAGCCCTGTGCCAATTTATACCACCTGCAGGTCTGGCCCATGGCTATATATGGGAGAACACAGCCTTACAGTCTTTCCCTTGTAAATGCTTCTGCCATGTGAGAAGGAACAACTGGATAGTTGGTGGCAGGTGAGCTATAAATAAAGGCAAATGAGGAAGCCGTTCAAGAAATTAACAGGTTTGATCGTGGCTCTAGGGCATGATTTGTGAGGAAAGATAGCCTGAATAAAACTTGGTCTAGCGACCTTGATAGCTTAAGAGAGCCTTTGAATATACTAAAGCACTCGTAAAAAGATGGTGTGAATGCTTTGTAAGGTACTTTATAGTGAGCAGAAGAGAAAATAGGCTTAAGTTGCAGTAGAGGGCTTTGGGTAGATATGTCCAGCTGAAAGGTGAGTTAAGTGCTGGGGACGATCTGGGAAGCTTCTGAATCTCCATTTGTGGTGAGGAGCCATCCAGATCTTCAGATGTGATGTGAACTTAGGGATCTTGTCCTGAGACAGGAGGGTCACGCTGAAGTCTCTCTGGCTGTGTGCTACCTGCTTTAGGCAAGAGAGGTATCAGGTTGAGCACTGATAAAAAATAAAACTGGAGAACTTAATCTTGTAGTAAAAGTATGTTCAAGGAGAAGGAGCTTTTGCTCTGTGTGTAATTCCTCTACCATTGCTTCCTGGTAGGCAGGAGTAGTTTTGAGGATAATAAAGCAGGCTTTGGCAGCAGAGGGAGTATTTTAAGTATTTAATCATGGACTTACCATATTAAGCAATAAAGGACAAGGCAAGTGAAAAGGAGAGCTTTGTTGAGTGAGCATATTGTGAAGATCTTCAACTAATGTGTGCTTCACTGGGGATGTTTCAGACAGTGTCCTGAGATACTAAAAAGTTACCAGCTTCAAAAATGCATTGCTATGTAGCTAACAGCTATCCTGAAGCAAGTGAAGGTCTGACTTTTGAAATCAGTGTGGGTGTTCCTGTTTGAAATGTCCAGGCTTCTTAGTTTTAATTCTACCTACCAGATGACTGGGGAAGGTAATCAGCACATGGCCAGACATTGAGACCTAACTGATTTTGCACCTGTGTGACTCTGAAATCAAACAAACAGCTCTTTCACAACTGGGGGTTGAGGAAAAACAGCATGTGTTATCACAGGTCTTGGTTTCTCAGTGTATCAGAGGAAGTTTACAAGGGGTGGTGGGAAATATGGAGGGAGTTATTTCTAATGGAAAGCAGAGCACAGATCTTCCCTGGAGTTTAGTTGTCATCCAAGTGTTTCCCATAAGCAATCACATTCCAAATATATCCACCTGGTAGCACTGGGTACAGCTTAAGAATTTAAAATGATTATTTTCTGATCTAAACCTGAAAACATTTTTTTCTACTAGGAGACAAGCTGCTTGGTGGAGAACTCCCGCTCTTTCCTCTGCTTTGATTTAAGCTTTTTATTTTTTTCTATTTACTAACATACTTATGGAAATAATTTGGAGACATATTGCATGTTTTGAAGTTTGAGATACTGTGTCATTTGTTCTTACACATGCTCTCAAGTGAAGTCATTGTGGGACGTTCTGCTTTAACAGTGGGTGTGAGGAAAGCTTCATGTATTTCACAGGTTTGTGGGTATGGATTTTGCAGTGTTGCACACTTGTGCTTTCACTTTTTGTGAAAGTGATTCTGTCAGCCCTACTTGGAATGTAATACAAATCCAAATCAATGTTTTATTTCTACTTTGGGTCAAGGAGTGGCTGCAATCAGCTGTAGGTATGAAGAACCCCATGTATCTTAGCAGATAGCAAATTTGGAGGCGAAAATCAGATTGGGACAAATGTGGTATAAAATAAATACCATATGCGTGGCTCATCAGCATGCTTTTTCTTTTCACGTTTAATTATAGCAAGGCTTGGAGATCTGTCATTTGTCTTAAACTACTGGTAAGCATTCAGCTTTAACAAAACACAGTCAGATTCATGGATTTCAGTCTCATCTTCCTGCATGAGATTAGCTGGGACATGTGTGGTATGACAGAAAGAATAAACTTCACCTGTGATAATTTCATTTGGAAAAGTTTACTGTGCATATGTTTTCAGAAGATAAACAAAAGCACATGAGCAGTGCAGCAATTATGATGCCAGGCAGTCATTTGTATTGAATAGGCTGTTTAGAGTGGAGTTCTGGCAAGTGTAAATGTCTGCTGTGCAGCTTACAGCTTCTCTGGGGCACAATAAGATTTGTGAAAATGTTTCCTACTTTGTGTTTCTTGAGCAAACATTTTCTTTGGAGGATGCAGGGATGTGTGTCTTTTTCTTGTTTGTTCTCCCTGAACACAAATGGCAACATAATTATTACATGCAAGGTGGTGGTGGTGTTAAGGGACTTTCAGCATGTTTGTCATTTTCTCTTAATTTTTTTCCTCTGGCTAAAATTTTTCAGAAATGTATGAATTGTCTGTATGACACTCATATGAACCCTGCAATTTATGAAATTACTATTATTATGAGGGAAGGATACTGATACTTTGCTTTCATATACTGAGAACTTATTTGTTCTCTTGCTGATCTCATCAAATGTCAAGGCTTTCTGTTTAGGAAATAGTCTTGCAGCTTGGATTTTGGTTGCATGGACCCCCGCAGGAAGGGATTTTTATTTTTGATGGATAAATGCTTTCGTGTGAAAGTGGGAAGTCTGGTGTACTGATACTTGTACTGGCAGCACAATACAGGATGGTACTTTGTGTACTGGGAATAGGATTCCTTAACCTTTCTACAACCACCTGTCACAAGATGTTGAGGGAGATTTTCTAAACACCTCTGAATATACAAACAAGAAAGGTAACCTGAAGATACAGAGGAGTGGAACTTGCATTGTACGGAACTCTCACTTAGAGGAAAAGAGTCTGCAGTAAGAAGTCAGTTCTGCTACAGTCAATGTCTTTTTGAAGTGTAGCAAGTAGCTGGGGCAAATGAGATGGGATGGCTGAATGTGGTGGGAAGTGAGCTCTGAGTAATTACTATATTGGAAGCAGTAAGGTCTAGTTCTTATGTGCTACAATTCCTCATGGACAGTGACTCAAAGGGTAAGCTCAAATTATGGGGCAAATATTCTCTTTGTTCCCAGGGGCCTTGGTCCTTGATTATCCAGGGAGCCCATGTGGTTGATGCATGCCATGACAAAACCTTTGGGAAAGGCTTTGTGCTGGTGCCAAGTTTGAGGCTGTGGCATTGTAGAGTAAATAACTCCTAATGACGATACTCCACCAGGGAATAGTATAGAAGATGGTATATTTCAAGTAGTTCTATACAAACAGTTATACAGGTAATACAAAAGAGAAGATGGCTCACCTTTAAGATGACAAGGCTCGCAGAGGACTCCACATGGGAGGGATCTCCAAGAAGAGATCCTTCCCTGGTGGTGGTCAGCCCTTAAATGGGGTTTGAGAGAGGAGGAACTAGGCTCCACCCCTTCCACCCACACAGGTATATCACCTTCACCTGTGCCCCCATGGCTGACTTGGTGCTCACCTCAGGTGACCAATCAGTGGTTCAGGCCGTGATTCAGCAGTTCCCATACACTCCACCCCTTCACGACATGAACCACTGATCAAGTAACCATAAGGTGAGTTCCCCTTGATACAGAGACCCAATACATCGCGACGCTTACATAATTGCCCATCGCAACGCATGCTGATGTAATCTGATATGAGTGATGATCGGCGCATCCGTCGAACTCTTCTTTGGGCCAGTGCTCGGTGGTATCTACTGGAAGCATGTAATCATACAGTGCAGGTCCATCTTACGTGTCATCAGTCCCGGTTAGACCATCACCAGATGCTTCACATGGTCTTATAACAACTCTGGAACACTGCAGTATTGTTTTGATTCCTTCTGGTGATTCATAGACTTATGGGGAGTAATACAAGTGTTTTAGAGGTACCAAGAGGGGAAGATCCGCTTTCCAGGGCAAGATACAGGCCGTATTCCTGTCTTGGGTTAACACTTCAGCTTGTACAGGGGCACGCCCTGGTCGCCTGTACCAAACCCTTTGACCCGATGTCTGTGGCTGTACGACTATATCAGGCACCAAAGGGGGTGTCCTGATCTGCCACAGAGACATGATAGGGGTCCCCTTAGCAATGAAGACTGGAGTGTTAACCATTATTTCAGTAGGCCATGTACCTATAACCGGAGGAGCTACCGAACCCCCCACCTCCAATAATCTCCCCCAAGGTGCAAGTAGGCCGCACCATCGTGGTCCTACCTGCACCTTCCAGGGCCATTTTATTCTATTGGTACCTGGTTCTAGGTCCTCAGGGGCAGGGAGCAGAAGGTTGTTCTCATTGCCAATCTGAGGTTTCACTTCATTATCGGTGCCCGTAATTTGGATCCTAAGTGGGGAGGCCCATATTGTTTGTAACATTTTCAAGGCACTGGGTCTGCCATCTCTAGGTCTTTCATTCAGGTCCCGCAGGGTCTCATGGAGTCTCTTTGTCCACCCCTGCAGGGACTGAGAGTCTGTCTTCAGGGCAGCCTTGAGAATACCATTGTAACGTTCGATAAGGCCTGCCCCCGTTGGATTATATGGCAGGTGGAATCGCCACTCAATATTATTTTCTTCTGCCCAGCGTTGTATCACTGCACCCGTGAAATGACTTCCTTGGTCACTCTCGATGACTTGCGGTGTCCCGTAGGCAGCCATCAACCTTGTGAGTGCCTTTATAGTGTATGCCTGGTTGGCTTTTGGTACTGGATAGGCCTGCATTAGCCCACTCGCGGTGTCGACACAGGTTAGGGCATATCTCGCCCCCTCAGACCGAGGGAGAGGCCCAATATAATCAACCTGCCACCTCTGTAGAGGATTGTGTCCTCTAGCAAGATGGGCTGTAGTTTCAGGCAACGACCTCGGTCTTATCTTAGAGCAGGCGTCACAGTCTCGGCATGCTTGAGCGATGTCCGATAGTTGTACGGGCAGTCCCCACGCTTTAGCGGCTGCCCACATGGTCTTCTGCCCAGCATGCCGCAGCTTTTGATGTAGCCAGTAAGCGATATTCTCAGATGGAGAGTTCTCAACCCATCTAACTCGGGCCAGTGTGTCGGCTTCATCATTTCCTGGTGACTGTAGGGGTTGATGACCAGAAACATGGTAGACACACACAGTTCTGTGTTTGACTGTATTCCATATGTCTAACCACATATCTTTGCCCCAGATCGGTCGGGAGTGGATAGTCCAATCCTGGGTGGCCCACTGTGCGATCCAAAGAGTGAGCCCCCGATACACAGCCCAACTATCTGTGCAAATATTCAGGATACCATCACCAGGTTCTTTGGTTATAACCATCCACACCGCCCGCAGCTCTGCCCACTGGCTGCTTTGACCATCCCCCTCTTCGAACCAGATTGTGTCTGTGGCAGGATGGTACGCTACTGCTCTCCACTTACTTGGGTTGCCCTTGCTGGACCCATCCGTGTACCAGGCATCTTCAGGAATAGGATATTTTCCTTCCTGGACGGGACTCTTCTGTGGTGGAGCAACCGAAGTTTGTTTTGGTGCATCACTATGATACGTTACTGGGCCAAGAATCTTCTGAAGCTCTTCTTTCAACGGTGAGGAAGATAGACTACTCCTCTGACTGAGATAGGCAACCCATCGTGCCACCGTCTGCGCCTGGGCCACCCCCGTCTTAGGAAGGTGGGTCAGATCTCTTACCCACCCCTGGATTGGCAATGTAGTCTTGACTATAACTTCGGCCGTTTGGGTTATTGGCTCTACCGCTTGTAATGCAGAATAGGCAGCCAATAACTGTTTTTCAATCATACTATATCTTTCCTCTGCTCCATGCCACACCTGAGACCAAAATCCAATGGGGGTCCGAACAGAACTCTGACGTTGCCACAGGCCCCAGCCAAAGCCATCTTGAGTTACGTGAACATCTAGCTCAGCTGGAAGGGTAGGATCAAATATACCCAGTGCCTGGGCTTGTTTAACTGCCTGTTTCGCCTGTTGAAAAGCATCCTGTTCTGTTCTCCCCCAGTCCCATAATTGGCCCTTTTTGGTAAGTCTATATAAAGGTCTCAGCAGCTGCGCCAAATGAGGTATAAAGGAACGCCAATATCCCAATATACCCAGGAATTCCTGCAGCTGCTTTGGTGTTGTAGGGACTGGAAATGCCTGAACCTTATCTATGACGGCATCAGGTAATACTTTGGTCTTTCCTGACCAGACTACCCCTAGAAATTTTACGGACAGTCCTGGACCTTGCACTTTTTGAGGATTGATAGCCCATCCTCTTTCACTTAGGTAGGCAGTTAATGAATCTGCTGCCTCCCCTACTGCTTCCAGTGAGTCGGATGTTAACAGGAGGTCATCAATATAGTGGTATAGGTTCACACTGTTTGGTTTCCTCCAATCAGCCAGGTCACGTGCCACCAAATTATGACAGTATGTTGGTGAGTGCACGTACCCCTGTGGCAAGACCTGAAAGGTCCACTGCCTGCCTCCCCACGTAAATGCAAATTGATCTTGTGATTCTTTAGCAATAGGTATGCTAAAAAACGCATTCGCTAAATCCAGGACACAATGGTAGGTTTTAATTTCCCTACTAAGAGTGTCCATTAAGGAGGCAATATTGGGTACGGCCGCATGGATGGGCGGCGTGACCTTATTCAGTTCCCTATAATCCACCGTCATTCTCCATGTTCCATCCGACTTCCGTACTGGCCATATGGGGGAATTATATGGGCTGTGTGCAGGCCTTATAATACCTACTTTCTCTAATTCCTGCACTGTTTTTGATATTTCTTCTTGTCCACCCGGGAGTCTGTACTGTCTTACATTAGTAATCCGGCGTGGTTTTGGCAAACAAATGGGCTCATGTTTCGCATGGCCCCTCAATATTGTCCGTATTGCCCGGATACTAATGTACCTCTGCCGTAGTCTGAACTCTCCCACAGTTGTCTGGAGAGCCAGACCCCATAGAATGTCTATGCCCAAGATATATTCTGGAATTGGGGCAATCGACACCTTATACTCCCGGGGCGGGAGACGCCCAACCCCCAATTTCAGCCACGTCTGGGTGACTGGAATAGTCTGTCCCCCAAACCCACCAATCATCACTCTATTACCCTTAAATTTCGTTGGGTCTCCATATATAATCGATGTTTCTGCGCCAGTATCCACTAGAGCCATCACCTTCTGCACATTTGTCCTGGACCAGAATATTGTTAGTTCTACATAGGGCCTCCGGTCACAGCTAGAGGCCCTATGGGGACCAGAATTTTCCGTTAATCCATGAATTTTGCCAGATCTAAATCTTTTGCCACAGGTGGCTCAGGCACTGTAGCCTGTGACACCTGCGGATATTTTTTCCTTCTGTTCGGTATTATAAAGTCAGCCAAATTCCAGGTTGTTGTTGGTGTTTTTTCTATAATTCGTACTCCCGATTTTCTGGGAGCACTCTGAAATTTCTGATCATTTCTAAGCTGTTTCCACAGCTGTAACAAAACATGGTTGGGTTGCCCATCAATTTTGGTAAATGCAACCCCAGCCCGTATGAGATCATTAAACATAGTCCTCCGGGATACCCGTACGGGGCCTGATCGGGGCATCCGTGGAGCAGGCTTTTTAGTTCTAATAGGGAAGGCCTCAGCATCTTCCACTATACGAACATTACGCCTGGTTCTTACGCGCTCCGTCTCCCCTAAGTCTGCTACTAACTGGGCTGCCTGCTGTACGATGGCTTCTGATGCCACCAATGGATTTAATATGGAAACCAACATCCCATATAGGTGGGAGGGGGCCTGCTGTAGTATTAGATCTCTCATGCCCGCTGTAAATTTTTCCGTATCGGGGCTTTCAAAAGTGTCCGCATACAGAGCCTCCCTCATACCCAGTTCTCTGATATAGGTCTGGAGGTCCTCCATAGAGGACCACAAACCAGTATTAAGAGGGATATCGGTTTTGTTGGGCCATGTCAAGCGGCATGCAGCCATCAACCAATCTATAATAGAATGGTTTTCCTCATTATAATGGACAGCTGCATATAATCTTTGTCTTAATGCCGGGTTTATCGTTATAGATGCTAATTTTGACATTTCTGTTCCATTTACTAAAACACTTTCAGCTCCTGCATCCCATAACCTTAGGAGCCATGATGGTATGCTTTCTCTTGGTTTCTGATGGAACCGTTGTACTAGGTCCATCAACTCATTGGCTGTATATGGACGAGCGGTCACATGGAGGCAGGTTTCTGCAGGGGGCCATTGGTCAGGAGGCACCCCTGCTGGTCTATCCTGTACCTTCTTTGTTTTTTGAGTTATAATAGGCCGAATCTCGAATGGGTCCATCATAGATGGAGTTTCGAGATCTGCCTTAGAGATCTTTTCCCCTGTCATATCAGAGTCTTCTTCCTCTGATTTTGGGGTGTCTTCTACCAATATATTCCTTATTTGTCTTGTGGGGACATTTAGGCCAGGCTTTTTGGTTGTTAACGTACCCAGCTGTTGTTCCAGTTTCTCAATACGGTCTCGTAATAACTGATTTTCAGTTTCCATATTAACATTTGCGACATCTAACTTGAGTATGGCCATTACTAATGGCCAGGCTACTGCAGAGGCAGCTAACCGCCGCTCCTTAGTAATAAGTATGTCTTTATCTAATCCTACAAAGTAGTCAGTCAAATAAGATGGAGAAGGAGCGGCAGTCCCTGGAACCCGCATGGGTCCCCATTTCTCAATAACGGATGCCAATCCATAGTAGGGTGACCCCATGAATCCTGGAATTAGACCAGGGATTGTCTGTTCTAGGGGGGTAACGTTCTCCCCCTTGGCCCATTTAAACATATTCCAAATAAACGACATTATGGATTTAGTTAGAGCTGCCTGGCTCGCCAAATGTAGAGTAAATAACTCCTAATGACGATACTCCACCAGGGAATAGTATAGAAGATGGTATATTTCAAGTAGTTCTATACAAACAGTTATACAGGTAATACAAAAGAGAAGATGGCTCACCTTTAAGATGACAAGGCTCGCAGAGGACTCCACATGGGAGGGATCTCCAAGAAGAGATCCTTCCCTGGTGGTGGTCAGCCCTTAAATGGGGTTTGAGAGAGGAGGAACTAGGCTCCACCCCTTCCACCCACACAGGTATATCACCTTCACCTGTGCCCCCATGGCTGACTTGGTGCTCACCTCAGGTGACCAATCAGTGGTTCAGGCCGTGATTCAGCAGTTCCCATACAGGCATGGGCTGCAGGCAGCAACTTGTCCTTGCCACATCTTATTGCTAACTCTGAGGCTCATACCCAGTTTGGCAGGGCAGGTGAACTCTTTTGACAAATCAATATAGTTCTTACACATCAGGGGATGCCTGTTTTTCCTCTTTTTAGCTGTTACTGGCTTCTGTGTTGCATGTAGCTGAGTTTGTTGGAAAAAATAGTTGGTACATCTGTTTCTGTTAAAGAGCTGGTGATGACTGGTGCAAACAGCCTTGCTGACACCTGCACCATTAATCTTGTCCTGCAAGGGCTGGTTTGCTTTCCTTTTTGATCCACAGAGTCTGACTGCTCAAGCATTTACTCAGTCGCACATCTGCAGCCTGGCAAGGAGGGAAAATAGCTGTCTGCTGTTATGACAGAAACATGGCTTGGCTGATCACATCCCTGGTGGTTGTGGCACTGGACTCAATGGCTTAGTTTCTGAAGAGGAGAGTTGTTAGTAATGCAATGCCTGAACATTTGAATGATTTTTGGTGTTCTGTCTACTCCATAGAGATTGGTCTAATCCTTACTGTTTGTGATAGGACAAGGGAAAATGATCATTCTAGGCACTGCAATCCTAGAAACATTTCACTCATATTGGCATATCAACATTTATTTTACTTGGCTTACTATTGCCGACCTTCAATACTTTTGGAGAAAGGGGTCATATCTCCTTAGGAAAAGATGTCCTTTTTTGCACATTGCCACTTTTCTTAATCCTGAAAATGAATTTCCAAATTACTATGTCACTCTGGTGTGCCCTGCTTATTCCAATTGTGTTGCTAATGCTAAAGACTGTGGTTTTGATGTAGTTATTTTTGCTTTGGCTTGCACACTTTTTTTTTGGAGCATTCCTGACTGTCATTCATCACTTAGATCATGTACCAAATGCTGTTTTCCTGAACATCAGCTATATGTGCAACCAATGAGATACATTTCCAGATCAAAGGTTTCTGATATTCCAGGGGTCTCTGCTTTCAGATTGCCACCAAACTGCTGAACAAAAGGATCTCATCAGGCTTCAGATTTATGTGCAGTAGAAAAAAAAAACCCACAAAAAAACCCAACCAGCTGGAGCCTCTGGATATGATATGTCTGGCCTAATTCTGATATGGTCCAGTTAACTGTGCAGTGTTCTGCCTGATTTACCTCAGGGTAAACACTGTCTGATCAACTTTCCCATGTAAGTGTGCTCCACTTTCCTTAGGTAAGGAAATCAGGAGAATTGTTGATTCTCCGTAGTCAAAGCAGTGTCCTGACCTCCCACAACTTGTTTTGTTTGAGAGACTTTCCAGCTAAATCTCCTGTGTGTCCTTGGATGCTGCTGCTTCCAGAATGTGCTGGCCCTTCTCTGTGTGTCTCTAGTTAGGTCTGTGATGTTATGAGTACCCCAAGATCATGGATAGCCTTTATCGCAGTTTGCTTGAATTCCTGCTTTATTTTTAATGGATCACATGTATCTGACAAACAAACATTTGTTTTCATCTGAACCATAGACCAGAATGCTCCTTTTGGCTGGTTGCTTGTTTGTGTGCAAAGTGCAGAGTGTTTTGTAGAAATTCAGTACTGAAGGAAGAAAATACCTTTCAGATGTTCTTTCATTTAGGGAAAAAAAAAGAAAATTCTCATTATTTTCCAACATTATGCATAGTTATGGTATTCAGATTTAATTGCATACAGAATAAATATAATGCAGACTCCAAACTGGTGAGATCAGCTTTCAATCACAGCAGGCCATAAGCTCTAGTAATTAACCATACCTCCACAAACCATCCCTACTAATAAATCCAGGGAAAAAAGAACACAGCAGAGGAAAAAAAGAGAAATGAAAAATACAAGATCTTATAGTGAAGGGCCAAACAACACCCTGATGTATACACAGCACATCCCTCAGAAAACATATGATGATAAAGAATTTGCTTTTCAAACTGAAGCGCCTGAGGCTGGGGGTCTGTATGTTAGTCAGTGTTCCTTTGAAATGAAGATGATGGCTGAGCAGGAGCGTTGTGTGGTGGATGGCTCTCTGCCCCTTTGCCCATCAGTCCCTGAACCCCTTAAGGGAGCATGGAAGAAGATGGAGAGGCACAGAGGCAGCGTGGGCAAACTGCTTTGTTGAGGAGCTGATTTAAAGCAGTGAGGTCTGGGCTGAGTTACTGATTTGTGTGACTGAGAGTAAATGGGGACTGTCCTCTCCTGTGAGGGTTGCTAGAACTTGAAGTGAAATGTGACATTGCTTTCCAACATTGTTTAAAATGTTTCCTTTCTGCTTTGTAAGTCCTCAAACTGGAGTCTTAACGAAAGGAATGTATGCCGAGGAGTCATTCTCCAGTTAAAAATACCCTAAAGAAATTCTAAATGAAACAATGGTAATTGTAGAAAGATCACCTGTTTCATTCCAGTCATGCCCCCAGAGATATTAAACACACTTACTTCACAGACTTAATTGCCTCAGGATGAGGCAATCCTGTATATCTTTTTTAGAACCATTAATAACCTACTTCACCTGATTGCAGTAAGTATTTTATTAGAAGATTTGTCAAATGGTAAATGCAAGGACTTTATGCACAGATAAACAACAAAAATTGACCAAATTTAGCCTCCACTTTACAGCTAAAGCTCATTTTTTTTATTTTAATCTTCCATTTAATTTGAAACTTAATAGCTTTTCAAAAATTAAACCTACGTGATTTTTCCTACAACACTTATTTTGATTAAATCAAATATGCTCACTTCTTCAGTGCTCAGCACCTTGTCATTGAACATTGTTGAGCATGTACAATTTTATATCCACTCTTTATTTCTGATACTATATAGAAACAAGTTTGAGTTCATAAAAGACAAAAGGAACAAGTCACCCTCCATTTATATTTCTTGATAAACTTGAAGGCAATTTGAAAGATATAATAATGAAGGCTGGAAAATGTACTTAGTCCAGTTGCCCAACTACTACCAGTATAGCCCACCAACCATGTACCTCTGTGCCACATCTCTACATTTCTTAACCGTTGCCGGGGGCAGTGACTCCGCCACATCCCTGGTCAGCCTGTGCTAGTTCTTTTTTCACTGAACTTTCTCCTGATCTGCAACCCAAAAGTTCCCTTGTGCAAATTGAAGCTGTTCCCACTCATCCTGTTTGAAGAAGTCCAGGCAAGCAGACAACAGGAATGTCTGCCTTGTTTCTGGTATAGCGGGAAAACAGCCTGCAAAGTTCAGGAGGTTCAGCTCAAGGTACTGAGTAATTCAATGTTACTGCAAAAAGTAGAGCTGTCATCATGATATGATTGGATGTTTCTAGCATGCAATGTATCCAAGAAAGGGGAGGCCACCCTGCTTAGCCACGTCAGGAGAGATGCAATCAAAGGCAGAGCACTGGGAAATGTTGCTGACAGTGAAAGGTTGCAGTTAGGTGCTTTCTTCAATATTATGGCTCACATTCAGAAATAGAGAAGATGAGGTTGGATATTAAGGAACAGTTTCCATCTGCTGGGATGATGTGACAGGGTGCAGTCCATAAGGATACATAGAGCAAACCTATCTGATGGAAACCTAAAAAGCTAAGTCAAAAGTCAAAACACTGTCATCTGGAGGCAGGTCCAGCTCCTGCTGCATGGTGGCCTGGTCTCTAGCTCTGTTCTCACCTGGCTCTGCCTGTGGCAAGGTTGGGTGACAATGTAGGCAATGCAGCGGGGAGACTTTGCTGTGAAATAGGGTCAATGTGTCCAATCTTCAGTGTGTAATATGCATTTCTGGCTGGGGCTTTAATCACAGAGTGGGAATGATGCCTGTCTGACCTACTCTGCTGCTCCATTTGAAACAGCTTTTTTTAACTCTAAATCTACATTTCCATATTTTCTTACTTTTAATAAAATGAACTGAAAAGCTAGCACAGTTTTGACATAGCCTTCCCCACCCCCAATTGTTGTCATCTGAAAAATCACTGCGGTGCCTCATTGTGTGCAATTTAGTTTCTTCCTCCCTGCCTTTTGCACTATCAACCTGCAACCTTCAAAGTGCTGCAGTCAGGAACACGTTCTTCTGTATTCTGATGGGGGCATGGTGGGAAAATGGAAAGAACAGGGGAATGGGAAATTAACCTTGAAAAAGAATTCAACACTGTCTTTTCATTGTATCATTATTTTATTTTTCAATTGAAATACTCATTTTTAAAGTCTTAAAATATATAAACATTCTCATGGTTATTAAAGTTGCAGTTCTCATTTACCTGCAGATTCATGGAGTATTTTCTTATGTACATTTGAATGGAAGCCCAAGAAGGATCTATTAGAAAGAAAGGAAATTCCTACCATAGAAACAGGATTTCTATCTGAATATATTGATTTCCTCTGTTGTGTTGGTGATTTTTAGGAAAAATACTGGAAGATAAAAGGTTAGTTATAAAGCCTGTATTGGTGAAGATAATTCCTAATGAATTATTCTAAGAGGGAAATATCATATCATATTGGATATCTTGCTCTTTGGCAGAGAAAGAGAGAGAGATGTGCTTTTAAACAACATGCTGTCTGTATTTTGAAAGTGCACTGATGGGTCATTACACAAACTCACTGCTTCAACTAACTGGCCAGAGGACGAAGATATCTTTGTGTACGAAATGCCCTTCAGCCCTAAGCTTCTCCTGAAGCTTCTATATTTCAATTAGAATCCCAACCTTGGGCAACATTAATGCATTTCTCTTTCAAAGCCATCTTTATTGCATTACAATGAGATGGAATTTGTGCACTTGTCCTGTAATAGCATTATGAAAAGGTAAAAAACAGCCTTTAATAATATTGCCATCCCATCAGTTATGAACTTAACAGCATTCATACATATCAGTGATGAAATCCAGCAGATAGTCATTTAGAAGCCAACAAGGGGGACCTAGACATGTTCTGAAGGTTGCCAGTGTTTCTTTTTAATTCCTTCTAATGATTGCTTTTCCTGTCTAGTGGCACATCTTCAGCAAAAAGCACAGAGGTCTTCCTTGTCATTGGGGGCTGTTGTACATATGCTTAATAAGTTTCCAATTCACAGCCCCTTCAAAAGTAAGATTTGTATCCAACCTCTTGCTTAAGATTGAATGTCTTCTAAGATATTACTTGCTAAGAGTCCCAAATAGAGTCTTTCAAAACTGTGTTTTGAAATCAAGCTGCTTCAGTCCATGAATGTTTTTGGGAGCTCAAAATCTGTTTGACTTGTGATTTGTGAATGCCAATTTCCCTCACTGGAGAGGGAATAACTGGTTTCAATGTCTCCACTGTACTTGGAGTGGGAGTGGTGCCACAGTGATTGTGAATGTTGGTATTTAGATTCTGTTTAAGACTCATTTTATGTAGTTTACATTCTGTTTGGATCTGAGATCAAGGTATCAGTAACAAGCTTATCATTTTGTAGGTGTGTTTTCTAGAATAAGATTCTGGTCTGCTACCATCTGCGTTCTTAGCTTTCTACTGCAGCAACAGCTTCTGATAGAAAATCAAATGTTTCCTTCTGTTAAGGGCCAGGGAATACCTCCAGAGATGGGTCATTCCTGTCTTCCTTTTCCTGCTATAGCTTCAACCAATTTTTTTTTTTTGGTATTCAAGTGTATATAGAAGACAACTTGAGTCTTAGGAAAGGAGTCTGGAGAACAAATAATATCATCTGATTTCTATTTTAGGATCCAGAAAAGCAGAGCTAGTGACTGAGGTGTAAGATTTATAGTTTAAAATTGTACATTAACATTTATCTCTCTCTCTATGGAGGCACCATCTTCAGATCCTCAATATACTATTAGATGTAAGTGATATTTGTATTTATAAAGAAATCACTGTATGAAAACTGTTAGGTCAAGCCTAAAATTACCAGTGGTAGAGCACCTGGTGAAGGCGGTTAGCTAGCCCTGGAAGCGCAGGTGGAAGCAATTCACATGTGCAATCAGAAGGGGTGGACCCAGGGTCCACTCCTTCCTGACCTCATTTAAGGGCTGGCACCTCTCAAGAAGAGTTTCTCTTTGTAGTGTTTGGTGAGCACTGGTCCTCAGAAAGGGGTAAGTGATTCCTTCTTTATTATTGGATTGTGATTGTTACCTTTCTTGCATTTAAAACAACTATATAAGCTACCACCTATCCTTACAATCACCCATGCTAATACTTCACCCACCTAAGTTTTGAAGAATGTTCAATCTTGTTTTGTTGATTGCTACTCAACAGTATTGATGGAAGAAAGTTTTCTGTGTTTTTGTTTTCTATGACTCTTTTACATTGCGTTAATTCATTTAACCCTGCTAAATTTGGAGTTGTATCCTGTGCTCTAAGGATATTTTGTATGGTTTCAAGTTTAAAAAAAAACCACATTAATTTCCTGATATCAATATGAGGTAAGCCCCTCATTGATTGGTACTTCAACCCCATTTACAACTCAGCTGGCAGAATAGACTTTTTGAAGTCAACTTGAATGGTGAGATATTAGATAATGACTGGTTTGTCTTCTCAGACTTCTTGCTGCCCAGGAAAAACACCTCCATTGTCTGTGAAGGGATTTGTTCAATGTGTCTATGAAATTACAAATCATCATTGCTCACTGTTTGTGTGAAAATGCGTGTTCAAGCATCAAAGCTTCAATCTTTGGTCCCTCTGCTTTATAAGCACTTCTGTTTTCTTTGTGTTGGCCTTTTGCTCACTGAATGTGTGAAGGTTTTAGCAGGATTACTGTGGATACAGATATCATTATGTTCAGTGTATGAGCAGTGTATGCTGCACTGTTCTAATTTGTAGCTGGTATTGACGTATTCTTAATATAACTAGCTTGTTGCCAAAATACCTGAACAAGTCTGGAATGATGTGCCTGGTTAGGGTAAATGAAAAGGCATGGGAGGTGAGATCTCATGCAACCCAATCTATTAGTGTTGGTGTTCTGTTGCATTCCTCAAACGTGATACTTGGTGTTAGCAAAGGTTGCTAGTGAATCTTATCATGATTTCAAATTATATCAGTCCTCAATCAAGATTTTTCTATAATAGAAATAAAAAAAAGCAGAAATCATCAGGATTTTGTGGGGAAAAAGTTTACTGATAAAAATCTATTTTGGTTCTCAACAGGCACTTGATATGTTTTCTGTCATAAAAGACTATTATTGTAGCTGCTAAGATTTTTTTTTTTCCATTTCCATATGGCAATGGAAGGATTCTGTTTTGCTTTAGCTTTTACAGTCATAAATGAAAATAAATAGTGGTTACATACTTCATAGTTCTGCCTATGTGGCCTTAGATTAGTTCAAAGTGACCTGGTTGAACTACTTAAAGCTGCTGAAATATTCAGATGCACTGTCTGCATTATAAGCAGGATTGGTTACTCTGAGTAGATGAAGTGAGTCCCTGTGTTCATCAAACACCTGGGCTGGAAATTATATTGCTCAGTTGGTGTTTCTTGGCCCTTGAACCCACAGCTACAACTGAAGTAGTATTGTCTTCTTACCATTGTGTAATACTTGACAATTGGAGTATAATCCAGCGTTTAAAAGAAAGGCATCATCTTCCAACATGACTGACTGATTCTACCCTTCATGGTCTAATTCAGCTTAATTAATCAGAACACTATTATTGATTGCATGTTATCTGAATGTCTGGTACATTATTTTAAAGATGACTAACTAGCGCGTAGTGATGACTTTATAGAATGTAAGACGTGTAAAATTGCCAAGCAGCAAATATTTTAATATCTTAACATTTATTTTCTATCATATTATAGCGTACAAGAATGGAAGGGCTCAAATGATACTGTGAAGTTATAGTTTGAAGTAAATGAAGTTAATACTTTTCTTCAATCTGTAGTATGAAACTTTGCCACAGAATGCTGAGATGCTATGAGTCGAGCAAATTATTGGACAGTTTAATAGAACAAAATGCTATCAAGAGCCAGAAATGCCAGTTTGAACACTCAGGAAGTGGTTCAGGAAGTCTCTGTGCAGCAAATGGCTCAAACTGAGACTATTCCACTGCTGGAATAGGATACTTCAGATAATAAATGTTAGGTTTACCTACTACAGTTGTTCTTGTCCCAAAGTAGGTTCACTGCATAGTCAGCCAGGAGACAGCATATTCCTTTCTACAGATAAGGCTGGGTAACTTAAAAAAAAAAAAAAATAAAAAAAAATTGGAGCTAATTCAAACCCTCTGACCTCACTGACTCAACAAGCTGACTCCCATTAAATGTTAGGCTGAGAGCTGGAAGTTATAATAGTGAAAGTGTTTAAAAAAAAAAGCCACTAATACAGTAGTAGAAAATTTGCATGTGCTTGTGACAAATTGTAGCTTGAAAGGAAGAATAGACAGAGCATGACTTTCAGTTTTTTTAAAGTACTGTAGTTCTCAAGTATATTTTTGTACTGACATCTGGTTATTTCAATCTCTGAAGTAAATAGGAATGAAACTTAAACCACCTGGATTTTCTAACTCCATATGTAGATGTAAATACTCACAGTTTTGCCTTGCTTCCTGTTTTCTTTGATTTCTTTCTTTTCCTGTTCTACTTGTTTTCTCTTACAAAGCCTCCTAATTGCTTTATTTTTGAGTTTCTTTAAATAAACACAATGCCTCTGCCTTAGAGCTGTTATTCTGCAGATGTGTAGGGAAACCCTGACCTCTACTGAAGTCCAAAGGAGACTTACTGTTGGTATGACCCCACTACAGGATTTCACAGTGGTAATCACTAGACCTAGGAGAATCTGTGTAGCTAATCATTGTAAGAACCAACCTACTCCAGTCCAAATCTGTGTATAGTTCAGGATACGCGTTTCACTCAATTTCCAGTGTTTTCTCATTTTGTTCCACTGTGTAATTGGCAACATAGAAATATTGCCTTGGGATTTCAGCTGTGTCACACAATATTTGGCTCACTAGACATCAGTACAGTTAGACGAAGAATAAGTTTTGAACACTGAATTGAAATCAATTCAGTTAATTGTAGTCAGTCAAAAGGAGCTTTTTGTACATACTTGAAAGGAGGATGCAGACCTTTTTAACTCCAATCAACTACAGAAACTTACTGAGTTCCTGTAAGAAATGGCTTAAGTGTGAAATGATAATGAAAAATGAGTGAAAAAATTTTATTCGCTTTGAGTAGTTCTACAGTCTAGAATCTGAAAAGAAACCACTTTACATAACGTAAGGAGCCATATACAAAGCAGTCAGACTGAAAAATACCTAGCATTATAGGGAGTAGAAAATTAGGAAAGAGCTTGTAAAGTGATACGGCAGCAAAAGTAATTTCAGGCTGGAGAGAGATCTTTTTAGAAACCAAGGAGGTGCTAATGCTTTTATTATTTGAAATGGTGCCTGCAATATACTGCACTGAGTTCTGAGTGCCTATGATAGTAGGAAAAAACTATCATCAGTGAGAATCAATTTACGAAAGGGAGCTATCTGGGAAATTCTTTGAAGGTTGTGGCAAAAGTTTACAGCAAAATGTTGATGTTTTCTCTGCTTCAGAAACACTTAAACTCATAGGTGTTTTAAAAGATGAATGTGACAAAATGATTTGAATATCCAAATGTTTACCAACTTCATCAAAGAGGAGAAGATTTTGAACTAGATTTTTAGGTAGACTGGTTGGTTCCCTCACTGTAGTGCTGTTGACCTTGAGAATCCAATGCTGAATTTTCCTTTGTACATAAATATGCCATTTCTTCAATATTTGTTTTATTCTCATACTATTCTACGCCTCTTGCCTTATCGATGAAGGCACTGAGGTGAGTAACATGGCTATACAGTTTTCTTCAAATTGCATGAGTGTCTGCCCTAGGCCAGGATAAAGGTTTATCTGGTTCAATATTCCTTACTTGTCCATGGCCACCAACATGTGCTTAGGAAAGAATATACATGCAACTCTGCTGTGACATTCTCTGAATTATGCTCTAAGCTTTTCATGTCACTTCCTCCTGTAGAGATGTAACATTTTTCTTTACTAGTTTTGACAGATTCCTTTTCCATGAATATCTTCAATTGCTTTCTCAATCAGTGTAGATTTTTGGTAATTTCAATGTCTTCCAGGGTAAGGAGTTCCTTACCTTAATTTATGCGCTCTGTATCAAAAAAGTCGTATTTTTTACTTCAAACTTGTCAAGTTTCACCTGGTAGCCCTTCAACTGTTCTACAGTGAGCAGTCACTGGGGCGATTTGGACTGAGTTGTTTTTACTGGTCCGTTCAAGAAGACCTCTTCAGTGTCTATTTTTGTGAATCTCCAGCTTGTCATCAGTTATAGTGAAAAAGAATCTTGCAATTCTTGTAAGCAATTGGACAAAGCATAGTACACTAAGGTACAAATTTATATTTGATGCTTAAATCATTTGTTTTCCATACTTGTTTTCCTCAAAGAATAAAAAGCTAATCTTTAAATCTTTCTCTTTGTTCATTCTTGATTTTAATGTCCTGGAGTTTTGGAAAACCATAAGGTGAATAATAGTCAGCTGGAAATGACCACCCAAAAGAGTGATTAACAGGAAAGGGAGGAATTTAAATAATGCTGGAGTAGCATTCTGCAGATGTGCAGTGTTTCAGCAGTGGCTTGTGGCAAGGGAAGTTCAGCATGTTTATGAGCCTTTGCAGGACTAGGGCTACATGGAGGATGTTTTCTCCCTCCTCAGAACTATATAAATGATACATCTTGGATAAAATTCATCCCTGATGTACAGGTTAAAAATAGAGATTAGAAACAATTCTTTATAGATCTAAACGCTTGCACAGGATAAGGACTATTGAATATTAAAAATCTGTGAGTTAACATAAAACAGAACTTGACATTCTCTGAGGGCTCTATGAAAACTTACAGAATGTTGAGGTAACATTCAGACTAGGAATGGTTTTTGAAAGTAACTTTGTCTTCTTCAGGGTCCAGTAATTTTTGTGTGTATATAATGTATTATATACTCTGAACATGATCTCAACTCATTGGAAACAAATTTTCTCTTTGATTTCTGGTGTGAAAAAGATCCTCTTCTGAAATATCATGTTTGCATACCAGGTTTATTTTGCATGGGTTTTTCTTCTATCTTTGGGATGTGGAAGGTGAATTCTGCTCTGTGCTAATCAGCCTGGATGGTTAATGCTCAATTGTGTGAAGCATTTAGGTTTACAATGTTGTATAAATAAAGTGCTAAATACAAATGAAATCATTAAGTACAAAAAACATAATTACTGCAGTTTGCATTAGGTTTATGTTGTGTTCTCAAGATGTGCAGCCAGTTTGTGTGTAGCAATTGAAGGTTATACTCTTTAGATTAGAAGGAGTTCAAGCATGTGGTACAGGAAGCAACATCAAAGGTTAGACTGTTATTATTAGGACACTTCAAAGAGAAGAATTTCTGAAGCCTTTAAGTTTTACAGCAGGTGCATGAAGAGGTGCCAGGTCATCTCAGGGTGGTCAAGAGTAGATTACATTGAAACTAGATTGCATAGGACTCCTTTTATCTGTCAAAGACAGTTGGGCTCCCAACTTAGAGTTTTAACAGTGATTTTGAATAGTGGACATCAAGCCTCTCTAATTTCAACTGTTCTCAGCATGGAAACTCACAGTCCTGGTCTCTACCAGTGGGCACATCTGGGTAACAGAAGAGTGGTCCTCCTGGTCATGTCACAGCCACAGAGCCTCTGGTGTGCTCTGCAGCTGCACCTGAACACTTGTCAAATACTGTGGGTTTTGAAGTAGATCTTTGCTCTGATAATTTTGGCAGTGTGGGGGGATGACCTCTGGCTCTTACTCAATGTCTACAACCCATCTGAAGACAAAAGTGCCATTCTGGTATTTCTTATTTAGGAGAAATGCGAATGTAGACTGATTATATTTGTAGTTTAAACAAACTAGAACAGTAAATCCAACACCTTCTGATTGAAGTGTGATCATATCCCCCTAATGGGGTATTACACAAAGCTATATGGAGAATAATATTTTTACAGTCAAATTAAGTGATGGTTAATTTCAGCTGACCAGAGCAATGTATGTTTAGAGCTTGAAAATGTTTATTTCCTTTGATTGTATGGACTTCTCTTTCCTGGAGACTTGTATCTCAGCCCTGCTTGCACTGTGCTGCTACCCATTAGTTTAATACCACTTAACAACTGTATTCTTCTCTGGAACCTCATCAGCCAAAATGGCTTTGTCCTAATAAAATGAAAAAACAAAATTAATTATATATAGCCAATGAAAACATATTCCCTGCAACCAACTGCAAGTGAGTTTCTTTCTGCTAATGAATTAATACATTAAATAATAATAGTTAAAAACCATTTTACATTGCTTTGATCATTCACTTACACGTCATTAACTAGACTGAGTGTCTTAGTGCGAAAAGACTGTGTTTACAAATTACACCAGAGAACATGCTTCATGCTGAAGATCAGCACATATATTGTGTTTTATTTCAGCTGCACATGACACAACCTTAATATTAGAGCCAGATGATTAAAAGAACATTACCTGAGCCTTGAGAGTCACTGAATGAGCTATGCTAAATTGGTTGTTTTCTATTTTGTGATTAATTGTGCTTCTAAACCATATTTTAGTGTGCTTTGTTTTTCTGTCCCCAGTCATCCCATATTATTAAAGAGAAATTCTGCATATCTCTCCTGGAGTCCAATTAAGGATTTGCATCATGACTAGATTTTTCACTTTAATTACTGTATATAAAGTAGGTTTTGACTTATTTCCATATTTATCAAACTATGCAGAAGAAGCAAAATTCATCAAATAAACAGATATCTGTGGCTATAATTGCAGGCTGCACTGAGCATGTAGGAAGAAAATATGAGGGTCCAAATTTCATTATGTAGAACATAATAAACATCTGAATAATTAAACTGTGTGTAAATCACATGCTTGGCAGTAGTAAGAACAGGGGAGAGATACCTTAGTTTGATCAGGAAAAAAATACCATATTTCTAAGTGTATTTTAAAATATATATTTGAAACATAATTCAATCAGCAGTGAGTAGAAAAACAAGAACTGAGACCTTAAATTGGTGGCTTGTTATCAGTTGAGGGAGGATGACACACATTATAGAAACGTTTTTTCATTAATGGTAAAATATGCCTATCTCTCCCTTTTGCACCTGTATTGCAAACATGTCGCGACCTAGGGGTGCTAATGCTGACACTGAAGTGGCAGGTTCTGTTGAGACATGCAGCCAGCCCTGATAAACTGCACTGAATCAAAAGTTTGAAAAAAAAAAAAAAAGTAGTTGCTAAGGCAGAGGCTCAGTCAAAAGTAAATGTGAGGAGTCTTCTTTTAAATTTTTATTTTTTCTTAAGTCTTTTCTCTTAGGTCCTAGTTAAAAGGAAAACAAGAACATTTCTTTCTTCAGTAACTCCTATTTGTAAGCTCTGATTAACTTTCTCTATTTGCTGTGAAGTGGTACTGTAATTTATTTCTATCATACACATTTTCAGGCACAGTATTATTAGTTCTGTAAGAATTTCATGGTAATCACATTCTGCGTAGAACTTTGCAATATTTTGCTAAAATAAATACAGAACTTTGGGGACCAGACATAACTTAGTATAAAATATTAGAGATGCTGTAACAAATAGGAGCATAAAAAAACTTTCATGACAGTCTGCACTTAAAAAAAAAATAGCCCACAGCCCAAGATAGTTGTTGTTCCTCTCTTTTAAAATGGATGCAGTGTACCACACTTGGGGAAACTTGGATCTACTCACTCCAGGAGAGAATTGGCGTTTTAACAAATGAATTTTAATTGCTACTTTGATTAGAATTTGTATCTGCATCAAATATTTTTAATTGTCAGGAACACTTCTTGGGGAAAAAAAACCTGAGATCTTATTTTATATTTTATAATACTTATGAAAAGTAAGTATCTATTCTAACATAACTGCACTTTTTCATAGACTTCATGGACATTTTTTTTCCTGGAGACGAGAACTTGTTTTATAAATGTATTTAGTCTGCCCTAGCAAGAATACAGAGTATTTGAGGAGGAGAATAATAGAAACTCAGATAAGAATTTACAAAAACAATGTTTTAAAAAAGCGCCAAGAAAAAGAATTAATGCCTGTAAAGGCAAGAGAAAGGAATGCTAAGAAAAATAGATGCATGTAAGAAATGTATAAGGAAATTTCATTGCAAATTTTAATCTGTACCCATCAACTCACCCAATTTATACTCTATAAGGTAGGAGGAAGATGTGCTGCAAATCCTTAACAAGATACAACATTACCATGTGAGCAGCTTAGGTGTGGTTAAACTTAGCTTAACCATATTAGGGACCATTATCTGCTGTTACATGTTTAGCATACTGCTTGTGTGTTGCATTTAGCAAGTAGCTAACCTGCCAGTTCTGAGGTAGATAAGGATGATGAGGAAGGCAGGAAAGGTGGAATGACTAGAGGAAAAAGAAAGAGATACACTAACCTTTTTTTCAAGAGTATGCCTGTCAGGGTAGTAAATTTCAGTGAGGAGGGTGATGATGTAAAGGATAAAACTTGCTCATGTGTTTCTCCATAGGATTTGCTGTGTGTGCTCTTCTAAACCTTCTGGTCAGTTGGTTCAGAGAAAGCAGAAAGCCACCTGTCAAATGTACCAGATCAGATTAATATTCTGACTAGGAGGGTCTCACTGGAGCAGTGCACTCTTTTACACATAAAAATATGGAAAAGGTTGAAGATGAGGTGTATTTTTGTTGCTAGGTGTTCTCCTGCCTAGGATTGAATAACATCACTATGAATCTAGGGAGTGTATGCATTACTGCTTGTTGTGTTTGTTTCAGTATGTAAATGACTGCATAAAAATGGAGGAAAAGAGGGAAAGAGAAAGGAATTTGAAGATGTTAAAATCGCAATAACTGGTGACCAACAATCACTGATAAAGAGGCAAGCTTCAGGAGGCTGACCAGCCAAATCAATCTATAAATACAATCAGTCTACAAAGACATTATTAAGCCAATGTAAATTTTCCATGGTAAACAGTAAAACAAAGTTGCATCTTAATGCTGGTGATCAAGGACCAAACTCAAAAGTTCTTTCTAAACTTTGAATTGTTTTTCAAAGCTACAGTGTAAGTATTGAAGTACTGGTTTTGCCCACTCATCCAATTTGCTGAAAAGCAAAGTGGTATATGGCAGGGCTGAGGAAAGCCAGCAGTTCTATATTGACCATAGTGAGCAAAAATCTTGCGCTCACAATTTCTGGACAGAGACTGAAAGCCTGAAGTCATGGCATTTACTCTTCTTTCTTATTCCCATGAATAAAGTAGTAGAGGGAGCATTAAGAGCTCAGATATTACATCTTTGCCAGAAAAGAAGGCCTGCAGGGGAAAGGACAACATCCTCTTGTTTGAAGGGGAACATACTATGTAGAACTACACTCAGGGTTACGGACTCTTTCATCTGTTTTGTGTCTCTTCTTCCACCACTATCCTCCCCAGGGGCTCACTTTTGCATGGAAAGTATTGCATCAATGCCTGTGATACAGAGGAAATGGAGATCCACATCTCATATTTCTGAGACCTGGTTACAATTTGGTTGCAATGCACAAAGTGGCCAACTGTGTAGTGGAGTTTATTAGACTATCCAGGTGTTTCCTGTACTTCCAGGGAAGGATCAAAGTTTGTAGTTACAAGGGTGTATAGACTATCAGAGTGTATGAAATATATCACAAATGTATTCATTGAAACTCTGTCAGAGCTACTGTTGGAACTGTACTATTAGCCTTGGAGTCTTCAACATCCATATGAGCATCAAACCAGATGAGGCAACATCTGTTTTCCTGGTAAGGCTGAGCTCCCTCAGTTTTACCCAGCCACTTGACAAGCATTCAGAGGGCAGGAAAAGGTATTTGATTTTATTTGTATGTGGCCTAGCTGTCTGAAGTACAGAAGGTCTCTTTTGGTTTGGGTCAAACATTTTCAAATACATTTAAACCTGAGAGCTATTCCAACCTGCCTAATTGAAGCAGTATCTTAAAAATCAGCTAGGAGTTTTAAATACAGACTTTTTCCTTCAATGAAGAACAAACTTCATCTTCCTAGCTAATTGTTAGTGAAGACAATCAAATTCTCTGAGTTGTGTACGATACTGCAATAAATTGAATCCTGGTATTTGACCTTGAAAATAAATCATTTACTTGTTCAGTGGTTGAAGCTCACTGTTTCTGGGTCAAGGAATACAGACAATATTTCTTTGACATCATGCTTTTATTGACAGTTTATAATATTGACTAATATAGGGGTTATTTTTCTCAGTTGTGATGTAATTTAATTTCTGTTTTCTAGTTTTAGTAAAGTGACCAAAAAAAAGCAGCTGTTCTTCAGATTTATGTAAGTTTGGACTCTAGCAATAATTTTTTCCCCTTTGTAGATGCTTTTAATTTGTTTTTATTATTTTCAATAGTATTATGTAGATGCTAATTACTTTTTCTTACCATAACACCGCATTTTTATTGCATTTTAGAATGCTTTAGGTTGTTTAATTACTCATGTTCAGAAATAGAATAGTTAATATTAATTACTGGCTTTTGTTTCCTTGTTCAAGGTGATTTTTGTCCAGTTTCTCAAACTTTGTTTCATACCTATTTTATTAGGGGTTCATCTTTACAAAATATTGCTTCTGATATTCATTACATTACTGATTTTATTTTTTCTCTATTTTTTTAACTGAAAATCACTTTGGAAGTATGGAATAAGCTCTTGACTCAATACGCAACTTTTGCTGTTGTTGCCATTCTGTTGCTCCTGTTTTAGTCACTTTTATAGCTTTGTGACTGACTGAATTGCAGCAAATAGTAAGAAAGCAATGAAAAAAAATGCAAGTACTAGTAGTGACAGATTTAAAAAAGAGTGCATTTTATGGTTTAAAAAGTGCACACATTAAAAAATATGTTCTGCCCTACAGTGACAGCCGCTTACCAATCTGTCACTCTTAGCTGACTATTTTAGTATTATTCACTTTGAGTCAATGAGACATGAAGCAAAATAAAATGAGCTGGACAGCACTCAAAAGCTCCTCCTGCTTTGCTCTGAGTGCTGCGAAGGATCTCTGTCTCATATGCAGAGCTGTTTTTTGCCTATCGGGAAAGAATTTTTGAATGGCATAAAACCAAACGGTCTCTTCCAAGATGTCTGGTTTAGGAGCAGCAGTGAGGCAGGAGCACTCTAGTAGTGGTGGTTGGACTATTCCTTGGCTTCTTAAGGCAGAGTTGTTCTCATCCTCAGAGTGTGATGCCACAGAAACAACAGCACAGAAAGTTATCCTGAAGCTCTTCAAACGCTCAGGCCAATCTGACTCCATTTCAGCTTACTTGGTGGTATTATACGTGTTATGTTCTGATGCTGCTGCTCATATTTGACATGTAAAGTAAGACTTCCCAGAGTTGATTTAAGTTTACCTTAATGCCTGTTGAGAAATTTCTGTTTTCTGGGAGGTAAAAGATGCACATAGGCTTTAATGACCCTCCTATAGTGTCAGCCAAATCTCTCTGTAGCTTAATCACTTCTGCTATAGCACAGCAAAGCTTTCTGGAAAGATGGTGCCACTCACATTGCATTAGAACTTCAGTAGAGAGAAACAAGAAAGGTTCTCCAGATCAAGAGTCATAAGTAAGGGAAGTCTATAAGAGGTTGCTTTTAGGGGCTTCTGTTGTGTATCAGTGTTTCATATTTCAAACTTACATTGTCTTCTTCCAAATGCTTTATAGTGGTGAACACTGTGTATCCACCCCAAGTGCTTTTCAGAGCTTCTGTTACAATAAGATGAAGAAGCTCTGAGATTGCCAGAAATGCATTTTCCTCAGACTCAAGCCTTTCTTCATGGTATCTTTTGTAATTCAGCTGACATTTACATAAAATACACTATTTTAATTATATTAATTTCTACAAAATGTAGTTAATAAAACACAAGCTGCTTCAAAGTTTTTCCCTGAAGCAAGTTATAGCAGACTTAAATGGTTAGAAGTGAAGCAAAGGGAATTAGGAAGTTCTTAATTGAAAGTCACTCCTGCTTCTTCTCTGGAGAATGGGATCACATTGTGTTGACATTACTTATTTGAATATATGAAAAACATTTTGGCTATCTAAAGGGTTTTATAAACATTGTAGTAAAGTTCTAATTACCCGTTTACACAGTACCAAGCTACAGGCAACTGCTGTCACCACTAAATGCTAGTTTCTTTTTAATGGTATCAGCTGTATACTGCTAGCTAGTGAAAGTACTGTCTAGAAAAAGCAAAATAGATGAATACCATGTGGTATCGACAAACACTGTCTTTGTTGCTAGACTGCTATAAAGAGGCAGAAATAATCCACTTAACTAGTTTTGAAAGCAGAGTGTTGGCATTTCTTGTTGTTTTGTAACAGGAACTATAAGCACATACCTCCTTGTCTGTAAAGTGGGATCTGTAACAGACTGAGGTTACTTTTTTTTAGTGTCCTGCTATCAGAGGGGAAAGAGTGTAGGTGCTTTTGGAAGTTGTCTGATTCCCCAGTGTGGAGCAAGGCTATTGTGGTGAGGAAGGGGTGTGAATGCCCTAATCTCCACTAGCTACCTATACAGGGAACAAAGCAGGACACATGTTTTGGGCTGCACATCTACTTTACAGGGATTAAATGCTGCTTCTCTGACTTTCATGGCACATAGTAGAGGATGCGTAGAAACATTGGATGTATTTGTCAAGAGATGTCCAGAAAGACAAAGAAATAAAGAAACATGACATCTCTGCTGGCAGAGCACTTGACTCCTAGATAGTTTCTTCTATTTTGTCATTATATAGAGGATGGATAAACAATTGAAGGAAAATATAAAGGCGATACTGTAAAAGACACATCTTGAAATGATACAGGCCTTTTTAACTAAAATCCTTCAATTTGATTCTCTGAACTCAGTTTTTTTAGTTTTTTTTTCTGTGTGATTTTTGCACTTGTGTATCGCTTGCTCATCCTGGTTTGAATACACTGGTGTAGCAACATAGCCAGTACTTACACACTTGTGTTTTTCTTGTACCTTATGCTGTATTTTTTAATGCTGAGTTCTACCCCCAATATATAATACCTTAGTGCTGGTAAGTGATGGATTATCGCCTAGGCATTAAGTGCCTTCTCTGATGTCCATCACTTCACTTGAACTTGCATGATGACAGTCTGAAAATTCTCCAGTGGTTTGCATTGAAGTCCCCTCTCAACCTGCCTTTGCTGCTGCTTCTGGATGGGTCTATTACAGATAATCATGTACTGCATATTTCAACGATTAAGTTAATCTATTAAAGTTAATCTTGGATTCTGAGCTTTCCACTCCTGTTTGCCGTGATAATCCTGAGTGCTTTGCGCTTCCAAATAGACTGCAGTGTACCTTGAAGTTACAGTATTGTAAAAGTGATGGATTTTCAGCAACGACTTACAGTGGTATAAGCAAAATAAGATTTGTCATCCATTTGCAAGTTGGAACTTATAATAAATAGTAAGTGTTCAAAAGGTGTTATTTAGTAGTTTGCGTTATGCAGCTGCCTATTTAAATCATTTAATTTTGGCATCTATTCTAACTCTTAGTCTCCATCAGAGACAAATAAGAAACCATATGTGAAGGCATCTGTGAAAATCTTTCTTTTATTTATGACAACATTAAAGAGAGGCTCTGATGTCAGTTACTTAACAATAATAGACGTTCCTTTGCACCTATAGTGCTGGCTTACTTGGGCATATCCCTCTGTGGTATCTTATACCTACTGCTGTTTGCTTCATTATGTACAGATGCACAGCAGTGAAGACAGTAATAGTCTTTCTTAATTAAATAAAGCTAAATGTTAATTAGTCAGAAAAATTGATTTATTTTCAGCTCATGAAACTTTTCATTGCATGTCTCTTTTTAAAAAAAAACAGGTTGGATATTCATTTAGGACTTTACATATTTTTCCTTTATTTCTGCACTGTATTTGGACTCTTGTGGTGGGATCTAATCGTCATAGAAAAATTATAGGTCTACAGATGTTTTCAAGATGTTACTCTGTCAGTAGCAGATTATCCCCTGTAGCAAAATCTCATTAAAGTGCAATTTACAGAGCTCTGCTGATGTTGCCATCAACCAAAATTAAAGGCATTAATTTTTCAAAGTTCACAGAAGTCCTTACATAAATGATGTAGCAGTTTGCAAGAACAATTTACAGAAGTGTTATTTGCAGAATTAACCTACATTAACAGAACAAATGTTGTAAGGGTATAAGAAAGGATTGGGCAGTGAAATTGCAGCTGTTTATGGTTTGTATTAGGTAATGGGTGCAGAAAATTGCTGAAACATAAGTGACTCTTCCTTGGTGCAATCTTGAGAAGGTAAACCAGAATCTCAGCTCTGTCTGTGAAGAGTTAAGCTCATAAGAGTGATCACTGGTTGGGGACACCCAGAGAGACCTTAAATTCTACTTTGAAACATCTGTACTTGATTTCTCTTAAAACATTCCCATTTAGAGAATGAGTTTATGTAGCTCATGTTGTGAGTATGTCTCTCCAATAAAGTACCAAATGCTTATTCAGGTATTTATTGTCATAGGAGGTCTGATCCTAAAACTTCTGTGTTGAAAGAAAATTTCATACTACTAGAGCTTTTATGAACCAGTACCAGAATAAACCTTAGTTAAATCAGTGGTGGGAGACAGGTGACTCATTTTCAGTATTTGGAGCCATATCTGTATATAATGACCATATTTAGTAAACAGTCACCTGCCTTTTGCAACCATTCCAGAATGCTGACTCATGTAATAAGCAGCATAAAGTCTCCACAGCCACAGTTCTCTTCCACTTTTGCATGTGTTGTACTTCAATATCTAGAAATTAACATTCAGAAAATGAGTAATCCCATCCCTTTACCACAGAGAAATTGAGCATGTGCTTAGAGTTAAAAGTCACCATCTCTCCAGAACTGGAAGCCAACAGAAACATTTTAACTTCAGTGCTTACAAGGGATGCACTCCCCACTCACACATTGTTCTGGGTATTCATAGAAGTTTTTATAACAACAGAACAGGCCATTATAATTAAGTCAACATTTTTCTCTTTTGTGTGTGTGTGTGTGTGTCTATAGCAAGCAGATAGATGTTTAGACATGAGCCTGTAAATCTGAGACCACATTAGGATGTTTTCAAGGAAAAATCCAACAATGGCTATTGGTAATAGTTACTCCTTTTTACTGTTATTTTGGTTAAAATTAAAAAAAAAAAGGAAATTGCCAAATATCTTATCTCTCACTTGGTTCTAAATTTCTTCTATTATATCTTCATGAAGATTAAGACATTCCAGAGGCTGTTGTTTTGTCCTGAGCAGTTAGTTAATCTGGGTTTCCCCTTGCATGTTACCACGGCCTTATCAACTATGAAGCACCAGGCCCATCCCAATGGGTAACCAGGACAAATAATATTTCATCACTAGATGAGCACTCCCTTTGTTGATATATGTTGGTTCTTCTCTACTTATTGGTGTTTTCAAAGTACTTTACACACTCTCCTTGGGATTTTAGGTCTTAAAATATTCCCTTTTTCAGGACGGATGCTGAATGCTGCTTATTTTTATATCTGGATGCTGAACTGTAAGGCTTAAAATTGGACACGAGCACTCTTGAAATCTTTCCAAGCAGTGAGCTGCTGAAGGAGAAGGTCCCGTGTTGTGCTGGTGCTGTTGTTTGTGGCTGCAGCACAAACCAGGTCTGGGCTGGGCAGGGGAACTGGAGGGAAAATGTAAATTCATTTAAGCTGCACTGTTTCCAAGTAGAAAACCACAGCCCAGCAGATTGCTCATGACTCATGCTTATCCTTGGCAACTAAACAGCGTGGATGTTTAAGTTGTCTTTCACTGCTAAAGATGGAAAAGTCAGAGCTGGCAGTGCCTGTCAGCGCATGTCTGGGTGTCAGTAGGGCTCAGGCCTTACCCTAGCACAGCCATGGGGGTCAGGGCTGACCCAGCTGCCCTCACCAACTTCGAGTGAGATTTGACTGTGTGTGCTCACAGCAAAGGGAAGTAGCACATCTATCTAGATGTAGAACAACAGTGGGAGAAAAATGTAGCATGTTTAGGACTCATGTATCTATGTCCTTTAGGTCTGTGGTTGCAAGGCACTAAGTCCTTAAGGATCCAGCATGCAGTTGGTTGGTGTTGCTGAGTGTGCTAAGGAATATAGAGTGTGACTAGACAGGGCCTGCAAACTAGGACCTTCAGCTAAATGGTTACAAAGCCTGCAACAACTCAATGATCTTTAAAATCCCTTCCACCCAAAGTTATTCCATGATTCCAAGAGTTAAACCTGGTAGAGATGCAATAGTATAGGTAAGGTAGAAAATAAATCAAGCAGCATTTATTGTCACTTTATAAATGGTTTATTTGCAGGAGCTATAAAGTAATTTATTATTAAAGATACAGAAGTTTTTTTTCCTATAATATCCAGTTTGCAATTAGAAGGGACCTACTCTGTAATCCAGGCTGTCAGTTTCACCCAGAGTTTTGCCTTACAGTTATTTTGTATGAATGAATCAGAGATCATAACTTATGACAACAAAACTAAACAATAAACAAAACACACACACACACAAATCCAAACCTGCATATAGGAAAGATCAGTCTGCTAATCTGTTCTGGTGTTTGAATATTTGAAAAAAAAAATCAAGGACTAGAGCTAACCATATTTTAATAAAGCTATCAAAGTAAACAAAGTACAAAGCCATGCTTTGTTTCATGTTGTAGTTTTAATGATGTAGTTAGTGAAGGAGACAATGCAATCCCTGATTTAAAATTGTGTATTTTCCCATGAGCTGTTTTGTTTGCGTCCACAAACACAGTGCCTTGTTTGTCAAACCGTAAGTGCATCAGGTTTTCTTCATATTCTGGCTGTGTTTGACTGATTCCTGTTGATCATTTTCAATAGGGATCTTTTCACATAATTTGTAAAATGATGTAATAGTAGTTTGAAGAAAGAAGTTGAAAGAACATTGTGAAACAGCATCTCTTTAGCAATGTATGTGTATTGACTCTTCCACACAGCAAATGTATGATAAATTTCAGCTGTTGTCTTTTTTTTACCACATATGTGATAACTCATAGGTCTCAAAGTTAATACACAAGTCCATTTTAACAACTAGTAAACACATGTTCCTGATTTGTAGGAAAGAAAATGAGGGTTTTTTTTGTCCATTCCTATAAGCTGACCCCTAAGCAGCCTTACCTTTACGTTGATTTTGCTAAACTGTGTCTTTCAGACGGTTGCTGCCTGTTACAGTGCTTTATTCTTTGAAGAGCAACAACCTCGCGGCACCCCCAGGCGCTGCCTGTCCAGCAGCCCAGTTCGCACATCCCCACGCTCCCAACCGTGTGTGTGGCCAGCCCTGCCTCGGCTCCCAGCCCAGGAGTCAGGGTGTTCAAAGGCAGCCATACAAGAGGCTCCCACAGGCTGGGGCTGCCGGCAGCGCTCAGCGAGCCTGGTTTAAGTTATAGCAACACCCTGGGGACCGCCGTGCTGGCTGAGCGCTGGAGGGAGGTGATGCTCCCACGGTTGGGAGGGTGGCACTGCCTCCATGGCATTGTCCCGCGGTTTGAAACCTACTGGGGATGCTGCTGGCAGCGCTGACCCAGCTCTGTGTGGGGCCACGTAGGTGAGGTACTCCCTCCTTTGGGTTTTCCAATTACCTGCTGTCCTGGAAAGCTGAAGGATGATATTTAAAAATAGTTGGAGATAATGCAGCTAGCACTGTCATGCGGCACTATACTTATGGTTATGCTTTCCCAGAAAGTAAACAGGAATCAATATAAGTGTGTCATATTAATATTTAATACATGTTTGGCTACGTGAACCTGGAATGTGTTTTAAAAAGATGGCATGGTGAGGAGAACTGTTAATGGTTTCAAAGGAAGCAGCAGTCCTTGCAGCTCTGGGTAAATGCTTAAACTTAACTTCTGTATGGTTTCTTGGAAAATGTGAGAGCCATATGAATGCCTGTGCCTTATGGAAAATCACGAAATCCAAAGGCTCGAAGCACTGTTCACTGTTAACAAGTAAAACTCCGTTCTTTTCCTCTATAAGGTCCTGATTAATGGACAAAAACTTTCTTCCTTGTTTTTTTTTCCACATTCTTTTAGCAGTTCCTTAAATGTAAGACAGACAATAAATTATTTGTACAGCTCCTAGTACATACCAATTTCTATTTGGAGCTTGACTGAGAGGCAGAAACAAATATGGGTATTGTGTAAACCACATCGGGTACAGACTGCATACGGATTGCCACTTATAGTCAACAGCTGGGAGTCATATGAGTCTTTATTAATCTGAATATTAGTGGTTGCCATTTTGTTTCTTTCTTTTTTCTTTTTTTAATTGGTTTTGACAAAATGGTGGGAGAAAAGGCACCAGGGATTCCTGGCTGATATCTATGCTCTCCAGGCACACTTCATGCCGGTTTGCTAGCCCTTTTTGAAAATGGCACGATACTTGTAGTTTTCTTTTAACAGCCTGAGACTTCTGTAATTAGAAAGGCAGAACTGAATTTTGGACTGTACCAAAAATGGCAGTGCTAACATGCAGTGCATTAGAAAAAGAGACAATGGGATTAAGCAGTAAGGAGAGAGAAGGCAAGAAAATTATGATGGGGACATCACCTAATGAGATGGAAATTCTTTGGGATTTTTCAAATACACACCACAGAAGTGCAGTAATAGAAGTACTGATTTGCACAGACCTTCCATGCTTCAGTTTTAAAATAGTGACTGCATCCTGAGGACGCAGGCAGTGTTGGGAGGAAGGACGGAACTGTAGTTAAAGTGTGTACTGTATACCAAAAATCTGTTCTCTCGTTGCATCTTTCCCAGTTTCAGTCAAGGGTACTTCACTCTCAGTGCACCTCAGTTTCCCTGCTTGTTAAATATGTTGATTGTATGGCTAGACACAAGGGACAGCTGGTATATGTGTCCCAGTAGATAAAGCCTTTATATATGTATTTTAAGGTATTATCGAAGTGCATCACGTTATAGCTGGGTTGAAATCTTTGCTCTTTACTTAAACAAGATTCTCAGTGACCTACCTGGGAAGAGCTGCAAAGGTCAAGGCTATTATGTTTGGACCATTATTACACTCCAGGTCCAGAAATAGGAAATAAATCACAGATAACGAGGAAAAGTTTCAAGGAGGTTTTTTTTCTTTGTAGGTGAAGAAGAAGCTAAAAGAGGAACATTCTCTTGTTAAAAGGACATGTTCATACAGTACTCAACTAATGATAATTTTCCTTTTTGTTTTCACTGTTTGCATCTCTGAAAAGAGGTGAATGCTGTAGAGCCCTCCAAATCATTATCTTTGCTGCGCTTGTGACTGCAGGAAAGATCTGCTTAGGCAAGATCTGCAAGTTTTTAGTCTGAACAAAAGGTGATGGAAGTTAAGAGGTGATAGTGTTTTTCTTGACTTCTATAATCTTGTTCTCTGTACCTTTTTTCCTGTGTGATTGTTTTAATAATTTAGCTAAATTACTGGGAGTCAGATCCTTTTTTAAGTCAAAGCAACAGACTTGTGTGTTTGTTGTAAAGATTTTCCATTCAGTGTAACTTTAATGAAAACAAGCAGCAATGGCATAAATAAACTCTGTACCAGTGATATTCTGTCTGTGATATGAGATGGCACCGATTTTATCAGAACTTCCTATTGATTTAATTAATTTGGTGTAGACACTGTGTGTAGGCAGGGCCTGCTGAGGAGTGGTTTGCCATTGTGAATAAGAAAGGTGTTGTAGGGGTGACTTGGCTATATTGCCAGTTTAACTCCAAAAGAAATAGGAAGGATTTTAACAAGGAAGTTTGTCTTTTGAGACAAATACAATTGCTATTTAATTTTTTTTATAAGTATATAGCATGAAATAACATTTTCGATTTTAGTAGCAGTTCCATGCTTCAGGATTTTGCTGTGAAAATACATTTATGTACCATCAAAGGATTGCAGGATTATCTTTCCAAGAAACTCACTAAGAGATATATTGTTATATTTATTCAGTGATTTATGTTGGAAGAAAAGATTTTTCCAGTTTTGGGAACTAAGGCTTTGAAGTAAAAAAAGGTTTTGTATATAATGTTAGTATTCAAACTGACTCATTTGCTTCCTGAAGTTTGAGAATGTATGTCATCAAGGTAGAACGCAGTAAGTGCATGTTTATCTTGTACTCCTGTTCCCTGATTATATTATATTCAAATGTGATAAACTCTGGAAATAACTTGTAAGTGAAGAATTGTATATATTTTTTTTATTATAGATAAAACCCTGTCTAAGCCACAGTAAGATGTAAGCTTGGAATATTCCATGAACACTTTACATTTATTTGAATTTTCTTTTCAATGAGAAGATTTCATGTGATTGCCCCATGTTTTTGGCTACTAAGTATTTTTAATCATATTGCTAATGCAGTGATGACACAATGGCAAAACACATCTTAAAGCAAACACACTGAAGGACAGAATTAAGGTTGAATGTTCATCTCTAGCTGTGCCTATCCTCATTTTTTTTCTATCATTTTTATATGCTTAACTCTGCAGCTTTAATATTGCATTAACTTGATTTTTTTACAGGGACCATTTTGCCCTAAGTATGAGAAAAACGTTGATCTTTTATGTTGTCAGCCAGGGCAGAGACAAATCCTTCTACTTTTTATTGAAGAATTAACCATCTCCCTCTGGAGCACAAATGCCAGCATTACTGGTATAATTTTATTTTTAAGGCTATGGCCTGTAGTAAGCTGACTGAATGGCATAATACATTATATTCAAATCCAACTGCTTTTGCACTTTGTTTCACAATGCCTTTGAAAATATATGCTATTCCAAGAGGAATACTAGGTATGCATAAAAAGCTGTTGCATAGCCCAGAATATGTGGACTCAATTACTATTATATTTAAGAAAAGTGGAAGCCTTTTTGCTTCAAAAATTTTTTTTATTGAATTTGTAGTAATAATATCAAGTTTCAGTGTAACAAATTCCTTTCCACTAGAAAACTGAACTAAAACAACAACTCTTGAAAGGATAGTGAGTGTTTCAATTAATTATATGTCAAGTTGTTTTACCATATGTGTGCATTTACTAAACCAGGATATCTCTGAAGGCCTGCCCTAAAAATCATTGTGTTTTCTCAATTGAAAACAAATCTGAAGATCCCATTTCATTTTCATGCCGTGAGGACACATTGGAGTGCGTTCCATGTGTTGACGTATCCTTCAGGTTTTATTTATGGATGTAGTGTTTGCGTGACAGATAAAAGGCTAAGAATAACCATTAGCTCACTTAATATCTGTCGCCTTAACACTTCTAAAAATATACTTGTGTTGGAGAGCAGGCAGTGTAATGAGTCCCCCAACTGGTACTATCCATGTTAGCTACCAGTAACCCAATCACTGGTGATCAGATGATCCTGAGAGAGCCTCTTTACCTTTAGACAGAGAGCTAGTCTTAGATATAGAGGTGTATGATAGATGTTGAGGCATATAATCAATAACAGGTAATGATGATATTAGCAATAATAGATAATAAAGCCTGCCATGAAAGCAGTGTGCAACACAGAGTAGGCCAATAAGTGAATTTTTAAAGAAGTTGCATTTTAATCATGTTTGAGCAAGAATTGTCTTTTTACTGAGGTGTTTTATTATTATTATTATTTTAAAATAAATGTTTTACTGCTTGCCTGATATTGCTGGGCCCCACAGTTTGATCACACTGAACCAAATGTAGTGAATCTGACACCAGACAGTGGATCATGCAGTTTACAGTGGAACCATGAGAGGTTGTGGGACGGGACAGCAATCAATTGCTGTCTGGGATCTGGACAGCAGTGAAAGGAGAATAGATATGGAAGCTGTTGTCATGTTTGGTTGGATATAAGTCCTTGTAAGGCATCTATGTATACCTTGAAATCCCCTTTAAGTTGCTAGTCTGTATCTCTCCATAAGGAATGACAGTACTACAGTAGATGAAAGAATGCTCTCATTCCTCAGTTCCCGCTCTTTCTACTTATGAAAATCACTCTATGTATACATAAAGATACTGAGACACCCCGAAATACAGGACTAAACAGCACCTGGGCCATGCTTGAAGTCATTGAGTCATTTTGCCTCTGAGAGGGCATCTGTTAAGAGAAAATTAAAATGCAGGCTTTCCCCAGGGTTGTCAATGAAAACTTTCAAAGTGTCTGAAGTTTGAAGAATGAACTTGGCCTTTTTAAATATTTTCTGACTTCAAAACTAAGCCTATATATATATTCTTGAGTGCACTATATCTTGTGAAACTTTACTTAAACAGTCTCTATGCAGAATTGGACTCTTCCTTCAAGAAGACAAGAAAGCAGACCTCATTGGTTATTTAAGAAATATTCAGAAGAGTAACAGATCAAGAAATAGCTTCTGAGAAGCAAAGCAAGACCAAACTTGTGTAGCAGGCCAAACATAGGCACAGAAAGGCCATTAAACCACAAATATTTAGTTGATGGGACTCATTTCTCCCTCTTGAAGGAAAGATTGTGTGTGATCAACATCTGTTACTGTTTCATGGGAGCCTGGGAGGCAACTTCTACATAGGACTCTAAGACTGAGAGAGAAGTAGTAGTACTGGAGCCAAGAAGGTCAAGGATCTGATAGTTAGGAGATAACAGGATGGTTTTTTTGTGGGCTTTTGATTCAGTATGTGTTTGAGTGTGATGATGGAAATGGTGTGCTCGTGCGACATTTTGCATGATGTGAGAGTCCTGCCTGATCAAGTGCTGGAGTGAAGCAGCTGGGCTGCTCAGGGCATGGGTCTGCACCCCCTCCCTGGCTCTTCTCAGAGGACACTGAGGTTCATTTTTCTCCTTATAAGGAGAACAGTTGAGCAGTTTTATTGGTATATATGGCTTGTAATTGTTTGTTCTTAAGTAGTAAAAAAATTCTTAACTTACTTCAAAAGAAATGTCAGAACCAGAAAAAAAGTATAAAGTTAAAACACTAGGACATGTTTGCAATGCCAAGACCTGGCATATTGCTTTTATTTGCCTCTTTTTCATTCACTTTCAGAAGTGCTGTTTTCTTACACATTTAAAGAACATTTATATAGATATGTAAACAAGAATGCCATCCTAGACAAGAGACATGAAAATGAGCAGTGTGCATTTCTGGTGCAGCTTCAAAATAGGAAACATACCAACCTCGGTGTTTGGGGGTTGGAACACCATGAACCCCTTTCAGATCATCAATACCATACTATAACCATTATCCAAAGTAGCAGGCCCTACTGAAGCTCCTCAGGTCAAGGCCTGGAGGTATACAGCCCTGCGCGTGCACTTCAAGAGCTGTAGTCCCTTAGGTGGAGATCAAACATTACCTTCCCTACATGGTGAACTGGGAGAAACCAACACATGAGGGTGCCTTATCAAACTGTGTTTGATAATGAAGGCTTCAAAAAGATAGGTGGGTCAAAAAGTCAGTGTCTTTCTTTTGGTCTGTTTAGGTTCTGTATTGCCATACAAATTATAGAGGAAAAGGCTCAGAATAAGAGATGGCTGTTATTTCCCCTGGGAGCTATTTCATTATTGGCAAGAATTTCTCTTCTGTAGATTTCCCTTTTTATTGCTTGATTTCTTGTAATTTTTCCAAGTGTTATAATCTAAAACAGTTCTTGTTTTTCTTTCTTTACCAGTGTCTTAATTCCTTACAATAAAACTGATAGCAACAGATGTTTGTACAGTTCCTGGAGGTGTGCAACATCCCTCCTACCTTATTTTTTAATTAATTAGTATAAAAAACCCCACTTTTCTTCCAAATATTCTATCACCATAAGACTAGTTTAGGTCCAGCCATTATGAGTATTTACGCAATAAAAATTGCAACACGAATGCTTATTATTTTTTAAAGTGATGTGAAAGCGTTGTGTCCGTTCTTGCATGGTCCTGGGTAGACCATGATGCTGTTCTGCAGAATGTGAAAAGCATGTAAACAATCAGTAAAGGGAATTTGGAAATGAAGGGAAGTGAGCACAGAATACCAGCTGATGAATAAAACATTTCCCAAAGTTCAGGAAAGTCAGCTGCTCTAGGTTGCCAGGCAACTCATCTTTTTAAAACAAGTACTTCTGTGGCAGATAACTCATAAAGACATTGAAATGGTGAAATTAACTGCTCTTGAACAATTTCTTCGATACATTAGGTACAAACAGGCTTTCATTCATCATCAGGCGTGCATATCTTCTCGTTATAACTTTTTTTTCCTGTGAACAAATACATGTGTTTTGTCCAAAGTGGTGAAATTTTAACTCTTTCTTTTCATCTCATTCCCCGTGAGGGATCTTCTAAGCATCTCTGGCTTAAATCTGGTCATTGATATGAGCTTAATTTTGATGAAATAAGGGAGTTTGTTCTGCATTCTGGTAATTTGGCATACTAGTTTGGTGAGCACTTGTGTAGAAAGCAGCCTGGCTGCAGCCTACTGAATATTTGCTGTGGGACAAACTGGGGCTGCAGGCAGAAGGGGAGACTCTGGTAGACAGTGAAAAAACTTGAGGAAAAAAGCAGGCGGGTCCTGGTGGTTCTTGCTGTGGAGAGGAGGGTAAAGCAGTAACTGGTGGGGGAAATTGATCATATGGAATAATTTATTTGACATTTTTTTTCTTGCCAGTCCTTCACTGAGAAAAGTTGTATTTTTTCTTTTAATACTATTGTGTTCATTATTCATGATTGCTCAATGAGCACTTTAGTGAAATGCTGAGCACAAAGTATGTTTGCAAGCTGATCATAATGCCTGGATTTTCAGCACTCTGCTACTTGCTATTTATCACTTATAATTGATCACTCTGCATAGCAAGATATTCTTTCCACTTCCAGCCTCAATAACTGGAAGTTTTTGGTTTTCCCTTTCTCATCTGTAAATAAGCTTTCAAGGATCGTGGCTTTCTTTTGAATGCAACCAAAAATATCTCTACCAAAGCAGAAATGAAATATTAAAACAGTCCTCACTAATTTCAGGGCAAACTGGCAGCACTTCAAAACCTGTTTGGCAACACAAGTTCCTCCTGAGCATCAGCTCAGTTCTGGCACTGAATGCTGCTTGGAGGGGCCTGTGTTCCACTCACTCATGTGGCCCATCAAGAGAAGCAGTGCTGTGCAATACTCCTTTCCTGTCTGCTTGGTGGCTGCTGGCAGTGCAACAGCAAACAAACGAGAAATCAGTATTTGAACTTGCCTTTGTCCTCCTGAGTTGCCTTCTAGTGGCAATTTGTCCACAACTGTTGTTCACAGTGCCAAGTTTAAGACAAAAAAATTGAGTGACCAAGCAAAGTGCATTTTCAATAAAATCTACAAAGCCACACACAAAAAAGGGCTTTACTCACAGACTCACAGTAACTCACAGTCAGACTGTGAAATGCTTCAGTGGGAGTGCACGACCAATGTCCAGAGACTGATCTGTGGCTTTGCTGCCACTGTATGTGGGGCTGATGTGGCTGGCCAGCAGGGCACTCTGTGACTGTGCTTGCTTGGTTGTAGGCTAACATTACTCAAAACATGTTAGGGAAAGAAATCACTTTGAGAGATGGAAAATATTTTAATAAATTATACTTTGTTAAAAGTGAATGGTGGAGTTTTAGGTCTGCTGGCCTTGTCCAGTCACACAATCCCGTTGAAGTAAATCACATCAGTTGTGTGGACAAAGCATGGATAAATTTAACTTCTGCTTAGACGACACCTTGTTAAACAAGTATTTCTTTTTGCCTTTCATTTACTCTTAACCCAACTTTCTGAACTTGGCTATTTCTGCTTCCATCCAGCTGTCTTCTTGGACTCCATGGTGATGGAGGTGACAGCGGTGCCACCTGTGCCCACACCTCTTTCTGTGCCCAGAGGCTGCAGCAGCTCCTTCAAACCTCAGAGCTTCTTAGCACTAGGGGAGCACAGCCCAAACACCACTTCCCACAACTCTATCAAATTATGGGCTATGATAATAGGAATGATGGTAACTTAACAGCTAACATTTCTTCCTTTCAGTGTATGTAAATGTGCATAATTCTTTATCTTGCTTGACGTGTAACATGGTTGTACTGAATATGCTGCAAGCTCTCCTACACACAAATAGTTAAAGAAACTATTTAGATATTCAAATTCCCCAGTATGTGAAACTTACGGCTGTAAAGTGCTATTCCAGGAGCTGCAGCCTGTTATTCAATTCCTGGGGTCAGCAGTAGCTGTAGAAATCAATAAGGCTTACAAAGATGAAATGAACTTTAAAAAAGAAACACTGACAGAGGATATTCTACAAAGCCACTTTTGATGAGTCTGAGCTTGTTCACACTGAAACTGAGGGGAGTTTTACCATTTACTTTAATTGTCCTTGTCCAGAGACAGGAACTTGTGGGATTCTTTGGACAAAGTATTCCAAAGTCTGATTCCCCTGAAGGACTGTGAAGCAGTCATTTGTGTCTGAAAAGTGGTTAGATATTTTGCTGCTGGAACACACTGATGCAGCGTCTGTCTGTCACTCCTTCCTGGATGTTACTGATGTTTGTGGGGTTTTTTTTTAATTTTTAATTTTTTTCTTTCAGTATCTTTCTGAGTACTAACCCAAACACAAAGTCTTAAATGTAAAAGTCAGGTCTGCAAGTGTTTATTATCAGAAAGCTGAGATCATCATAAAGCATGACAGTTAGAACAAACATCTAGTATATATCAGGAACACTGAAGACAGAGTTGCAAACACTGACGATAACCTAAATCTTCTGATATTCTCATAAAACTTATCTTTCTTATTCTCCTATACGTCTGATTTAAAGTCCTGTCAGCTTTAGTTGAAGGGAGAGCTCTAATCCATGCCTTCTTTAGCCCAAAGAAAGCTATTTACAGAAGAAAGCATCCAGAGTTGGTTAACATCTTCCTATAGAGAGTCAGAGCCATCAGAACAGCAGAGGTGTTGGGCCTTGCTTGTGGTGAACTTAAAAAATAGACCCCAGTTTAACATAAATATTTTCTTATAAAGCAAGTTAGCTTGCTGAGTTGTAAGACTTTTCCATATGTCACCATGGTATGCTTACCAAGCCTGAACCTTCAAGAATGCGTAAAGCCTTTGAACAAAGATAAGCATAATAAATGGAAAATATGGAGTCCAAGAAGATAATTTTGGACTGTTTTTATGTGCTGTCTCTTTTCAGATGCTTTATCATTCATGCTTGCTAGATTTTCTCTGCATAACTGCATGAGTCCAGGAGAGGCACTTTGATGCAAAATGACCAAATGTCACAAACAGTTGACAACCATGCAAAGACTGACAACCATGAGACTGTGGTGTCAAGTTTTGGATTTGAACTTCCAGTTGTGCTCAAAGATATAAATGTAAATATACAGTGTTGCTATTATTCTGTGGTATTTCTTCATTAGCTCGTATCATTGAATAAACAGTATACTTAATCTACTCTTCAAAAGTGTCTTCAAAACATTCACTGTCATATGGTTTGCATCACCCTTTTTATGGCCTCCATAATTTATAGTAAAGTCATTTAAAAATATATACCTTGATTAGATCTACATTAGTCTTGTATTTTTTATGTCAAATTATGTTAAAATGGAAATAATGATTAATTTTGCTATAGGAAATTTCATCAAGTTATAATAATTTCAGTCTTATCTCTTTGAGCTGTGTGTTTCTCCTATTGCTTTAAAACTAATTTAGGCCACATTATATACAAAATTAAATCTTACTTTTATTGCTACACCCTTGGGGTTCAATGAAAAGGCTTTATGAGCTAGAAATTAAAAGTACTGGTTGAAAATACTATTACATTATACAAGCTATTATTAAGGCAATTTACAAAGTTGGTATTAAAACTATGCACATTTTTCATTGTTAGCACCCATATATTCAGCAAGCCCATGGGACCATTTGGTATATAATTTGGCAAATAAAATCAACTGAAAGGTAAACAGTAAGTCCACAGTATTTGTTGATAGGGAAAATTACACTACAATAATTGCAAGACTGATTTAGCCCAAGACTGTTACAGTTTTAAGAGAGGCACCACATTTCTTACTTGTAAAAACAAATCTGAAACTTCATATTCCACATATATCAGAGGATTAACAGAGTTATGAGGTTTGCCTTTTCACAAAGAAAAAGCAAACTTTTTGTGTTCTGTTAAAACCAATTCAGTATAAGTCTCGTTTTGTATCTTGAATGTGCAGATTTTCTTCACAGTTGATTTTTGGCTCCTATGTAAGTATTGCCACAATTTGGAGGCTTGGTAATTGCTTGTTTCCACTTGGACCTTGGGTAACATAATGCATGGTTTAATGCTTCAGTGTTTATGAATGGTGATTTTTAACAGAATCTCACAATATGATTTATGGCAACTGTGAGGAAAAGAAAGGAAGGTTAAAGAGCAGAGGCAGCTAAGAAACCAGGAAGGATATTGAACAGTTAGGTGAGAATACTAAGCAAGAAAATAATGAGCATACAGATGTTCTTTAATGTTATATATTTACATTTTCCACATTAGAGTATCCTCGCTCTTACAACAAAACGGAACAGACTTAACTGCGTTTTTAACGTGAAGGGAAAAGCAACCTTTGTCAAAGGGACGACCATTAAGAGTGCAGTCCCAAGGTTTGGATCTGTGATTTATTTGGAGCATAATTTGTTACAGAGAAGTCTGAGAAAACTCAGGACTTGATTTTCCTGGACTCTTCCCATGGCTGATCCTTGAGGTGGCTGGCTTTATCCACTTAAGGAGAGGGCAGGGATGCACAGCCTTGTTGCTGCAGAGGTATGAGCTAGAAACCTCTCCAGCTTTTGGGTTTTTGTCCCTACTCTTTTTGGAAAGCTTGTGACTAAGGATCTGTCTGGGAAGGAAGAGCTTGTGTAAACATGCTGCCCTATTGTGGGCATGGAGCTTTCAGAGGGAGATCCCAGAGTGCTAAAAGGCAGTGTGACCTTTACCTTGCATGCCTAGTGACAACCAGAAGTAAGGATACATTGTCAAAGAGACACTACATTATCCCTCCAAAAAGCTCTGCTGTGTTACTGAGCAGAAAATGCCTTTGGCTGTGTTGGGAATTCCATGTGGCAATGTTGTATGTGGCTGTTGGGTGTTGACATATGATACTCATCTGCACTGTGGGTCACAGAAACACCTGGAAGTGTTGGATTGTATTTGAATGACAAATTGGCTTTTAAGTGAAACAGTGTAAGTTTGCAAATTTTAGGGAGTTTGTGTTTCCTTCTGTTATAAGAGTGATTTGACAAGGAAAATAATTTTCTTTTCCTAACTGAAATTCCTCTAAACTGACAACTTTATTCCAGTTTCTGACTACAGGTTTTCACTTTATAGAAATAGAAGCAGCCCCCTCCCCCCTCCAAAAATAATGTGTGATATTGTATTTAATTTGTGCAGTTTTCATCATCTTCTTCCTTCTCCTTAAAAGATGATGGTTCCTTAACTATTACAGCATACTGCAAAAATTGCTATTATTAGCTATTCATATTTTATGGCATTTGAAAAGTTGGTTTATAATTAATTTGATCACGTATAAAGTAATTCAATTTTATATTGCCTAATTGCCTACACTAATTTATTAAATGTTGTAAAAGATAATAGATTCAGTGTAAAGTGAAATGGAAGAAATTATTTGTACTCAGAGCAGTATCAAGCATGTTTGACATGTTTGTACAGTGTGGGCAAAAAAAACCCCACTTTATGTAATACATCAATGAACCTAGAAATTACACTTTAAAGCCTTTTTATGTTGAACAAACAGAGCTTGGTTTTTAGTCTTTTAAAAATATCTGGATGTACAATGCTATAAATTTATAAATAATGCATTTTATTTTTGTTACTATTGTTATGGCTCTAAAGCTCTAAATTAAGTTTCTAAGAACTGATAATCACAAGAGCAATTATTTTAAAAACACATTTTCTCAGATTTAAGTTGATGAATTAATTTTGGAAAATATTTGAAATTCATCCTTGCTAGATTTTGTTTCCTTTATAAGAAAAGGTACAGGACCAAACAAGCTGCAGGTTTACAGAGCAGCCATCTATAGGAGTGTGTGCTGGGGCTGAACAGCCCTGGAAACTTTTCCACATACACAACTTCCCCTCTGAGCTGCTACCTTCACTAGAATCATGGGATGGTTTGGATTAGAAGGGACCTTTAAAATCATCTCGTTCCAACTCCCTGCTATAGACAGGGCTCCTTGTACTCATCCAGGATATGGAGATGGGGCTCCTTACTCAAGGAATGCAGTGATTTTAAGATGTTGTCCTACTTAAAGATTAATTAAGTTATTTTATTAGTAAAAAGATGAAATTTGGTACTAACATGCTTTCTCAGTGAGACATGAAAATTCACATAAAAGAAAGCAGACAGTTTGCTGTATATGTCTTAGAATAAGAGGAATCTTTTCACCTTATTTCTCTTGTATAAAATCATGTGTCTTTCATTTCCTTGCATTGAGTCATGCCTTACTTCAAGCATATTTCCACTGATTTTAGCAAAAATGTCAGATTCTTCTTAAATATTTAAATTTTGCAGACTGCAACACAAAATATAAGATATATAATATGAGAATTGAAGCTTTGCATAGAATTTAAATTGTGACGCTAGTGGTTTTCAGGGAAAAAGTCCCTACATTCTGCTTGTTCTCATCCCTTTTTAAAAAAGTTTTATTCTAGGGAAAGCATATTTAGAACAATCTTTATTCTCTATCCTGCAAACGTGTCCACATACACCTTTACAAATATGAAGAGTCATGATAGTCAGGGGTTATCCATATAATTGTACCTACTTAATTGCATGCTTGTTTGCTTTCACTGCTGTGAATAGCAATATTTATACTATTTTCTGCAGTGTAAACATGAAACATTTTCAATGTGCAAAGGCTAAATGTAAAAAAAAAATCTGCAACCCGTATCAGGAGTTACTTTCTGATGTCTTTCAAAGATGTATTGAATGTCTATGTGCTAAGTTGCTCTAATGTGTAAGGATGATAAAAATGAAGGAAAACCATTTCAGAGGAGTGTCCTACAGGATTAGTTACAATGTTCTCGTTAGAACATTCATTGCTGAAATAGCATCCAGCTTGAAATGAGGATTCATCTGAAGGACAACATTTTTATCAGTATGTTTTATTGCCATAGTATGCTACGTCTGTCATAAACATAATTATGGATATTTAGGCCAAGACACGTAACCTTTCTCTTCTTTCAATGTCTCAATTTTAAAATTCTGAATTATGCCGGGCTGATTTGTTACCTTTGATGCTTGACTCACCTATTTTGAATTTATGGGAATACTATTACACTGAACCTGGGGTTTCCTGGGGTGCAGCCATATATTTTTGAAATCTAACCTCAATATGCATTTTACTACAAGAGAAACAATACCTAGTTATGGCTGACACCTTACCAAGCAGCTATAAAGAATGGAGCTCTAAATGCCAATGTTAATTCCACAAATGAAAGCAGGAGTGGTTTAGCTTTCTCTTATCATGTTTCATAGTAGTTCTGAATATAAAAATGTGTTATATATCTACTACTGCAATAAAAGTGCTCCTTTGCCATTAAAACCTCCTCTACTTAATAATGCATTTGGTAATGATTATTTTGTTCAGTTATTATTTAATGCAAACAAAAAAAATGAACAGAATTTTCAAGCGTAGCCAAGTAGAGTTTCTGAAGTCCTTGTTATTTATGATTCTACTTTCTGAAGGTCAGATTATTTTTCATTTGCTTTAATAATTCTCTAGATGTGTTAAATGTTTACTTCATGTCTAAATGACAACCAGTCTTGTCTTAATTAAATATATCTCCTGACATTGTTTTTATAAATCAGAGAATTCAAATCAGTTAGTAAAATGTTAAGTAAATCAAATCTGTAGCCACTCTCTACTTTGAATATTCACTTCTCCAGTTTCTTCCCACCTGCTGTCATGTGTTAATTTTTTTAAAGCATCATCTATTTGCAAAAAAAAGAAGGAAATTGGTATTGTCTTGTGTTGTTTCATCCTTAAAGTGAAACCATTTGTAAGAAATTATGGGTCCCTAGTGCTGAACTTCTTTGCATATTAATTTTGTTAGCCTTACCTCCTGTGGTCTTTAGTTCTGGAAGGCCTATTAGATAATACACAAGATAAATTTTCCCTTGTATCTTGCAGCTAGTTGGGGGAAAAAAAGACCTTTTTCTTAAAGCTTAAAATTTGCAGTATTAGCCATGCATATTTTCCCCCTATTTTATTAATAAAGATTAATTTAATTAAGCACGATATCCTACTCAGTATTGGTTGTATTTGTTTCAAGTTCTTGAGAGATTTATGTTTACGTAGAATAAGCACCTCAGAAGATGTGACAAATCTGTCCTGTACATGTTCTGTTAAACGGTGTTAGAATGGACTTCGTTGGAAGGTCTGTGATGCTGTGATGTTAGAGGGAAAAGGAGCAGTCAAACAAAAGCACTGGACATTTCTCTTAGTTGCAATGGCAGATATACCTGGGTATGGTGTGTCTTCAGTTAGATCAGAAGTTGGAGGCACTTAGCTATGCCAAACTACAGATTCTCTTTGGACCTGAGAGCTGAACTTGTACTTTCGAGAGAAAAGGGCTGGTGTTGCACTCCACCACTTACAGAAAGTTGAACCAGGTATGGGTTGCAGTTCTGAAACTGGTTCAACTTGTTAGCTCTTCGCACATAAGTATCATCATCATGAGTAAATCTTACAACCTTATAATTATACTTCTGTTGTCTTGCTCATGTCATCTTTGATCTGTTTAGACTGTAGGGTGTCTTGAAGAGAACCAGCTTTACTGTTTGGAGCATGTAAAACACTTTTAAGATCTCAATTTTGAATGCAGCCTGTAGGCGACATCAGGCTGTGGATACAGCTACCAGTGTTGCAGTTCTTTATAGCTAGAAACAGGATCTATCAGTGCAAAAGTTTTTCAGCCTAAGTTTTTTCATCAGAGAGCTTGCATATCACGTGCAGAGACTTGATCACTGGTAGGGGACACTTATCACATTTTCCAGTTTCTGCTATTGCTTTTGCATATGATTTGTATGAAGCAAGGAGATGGAGATGGATTTTATGGCAGATTCTGTTAGAGGAGAAGTGACATCATCGAGAGATGGAAAGGGAGAGCAATGAGCTTCCCTGTGGGGCAAGAAAGAGTAAAGTAAATAGCATAGTAGTATATTTGGAGAAGCAGAATGTGAAGAAGAATGAACAGAAGGAAAGAGTAATAGAGACAACAGGAAGAAGAGTTGAGAGTGAGCAATGAGGCAATATGATTAGTTTTTTTTTTTTTCCCCACAGGGGAGAAACATTTGCAGTGAAAACAATTAAAATCCATTAGTCTTTCCTAAAAATGTTTTTTTATGCACATAACCATGGCAGTTACCAAATGGAGGGGGGCAGAAACAGTTAGGTTGGATATTTTTGGGTGTGAATGAAAAAGTGCAAATGGAATTTGCAAATGGGAGACTGAATGCTTTTTATTGTGTGATTGGACAGAAGAAATTGTAATGAAATGGGAGAAGAAGTGGTCTGAATGAATATTAAGGGATGGAAAGTGTCCAGTGACCTACTACAAATGGTTCCTATAGAGACTAACAGTTTTCATCAGTGATAAATTTACAAAGATTTGTTTCCTCTCTGTACTGAGGGGAAAATATAATCTACAGTTATTCAGTACATAATTCAAAATATTGATCTTCATTGGCTGTAAACCTATTACAGCTTCTTACCAAAAGAGAAATACCCTATCAGGAAGTTTAGTAAAGCTCTGAGTAGAGTACAGTATCTGATAAGTGCTGGCCTTCAAGTCTGACGAAAACTGAACAGAAATTATCTTTCAAATCTTTTGAGATAAGCTGTAAACAAGGTGAGGCAGTGGCATTGTAAGAAGTCATTCCATTGCCCTCTTGAGTCTGTGGGGGGACCTAATGCCTTCTGACTACGATAGCACCACAACTGAGAATCAGCAATACCTGGTGTCTAGCATTGCTTATACCTTGGCCAGTCTGTGCTATTGTGCTGATGAACCAGAAAGTGACTTCAGTGCTCTTGCTGATGAAATTGCAATGCCAAGTGGGCTTTCACCTAAATGTAGCTTTGTAACATATTTAAGTAAGGGTGGGTAGAGATGCTGAGTATGCCTTCCTGCATGCTGTACAGTATTATTAGTGTTCTTTTTTTGTGAGGCTACTGTAGCTGAGTTTGAAAGTCCTAAAGTGCTTTTCTTTTTTGGAGGAAAAGGAAAAATTGTTAACTTGGAAAAAAAAAGAAATAACTGTAGAAGATTTTGGTCATATTACATTTCTCTCCATGTTAGATAGTTTATAATTTCATATCAAAGAAGTATTTTTCTTGAATGTTGTTACAAGATTTATTTTCCAGCAATTAATATTTTCTAGTATAAGAAAATTTCTGTTATTGCTTCACATTTTCATCAGTCAGTCTTATTGTTTCTATCTGTAATAATGTTTTCTTTTTTTTTCCCAGGTCATAAATAAAAAAGAAATATTCTTACAAACCTTCCCTCCTTTTTCTAATGTTTCTTGTCATAGCCAATTCATTAGTTTCTCTCTCAGGCACCACTCTGAATGAAGCTGAATATTGTACTGATATTTCTCCAGATCCCATCTGGGACAAAATTAGTGAATTGTTGCCCCACTGTTACTCCTTTAATGCTTTCAGTCAAATTTACTTGGCACGATTTCTGTTCTGTGGTTTGTTGTTAATCCTTCTAATACAGTTTAAACTTTTCCAATACTGTTTCCATTATCTTGATCTGGATTATTCTATAGGGTAAAAATAAGATATCAATTTCTTCTTATGTGCAACTCATTTTATGCTGGTGAAGTCAATAGTATGACTTCAGTAGGAGGTGACTGCATTGGTCTCAATTTGATTCTGGTTTTCAGCTGCTTTAAACTTAATTCTCTTATTTCTCATAATGAGATTGTCAGACTTTGATTTACCAGTGCCTTTAAGGTCTGAAAAGGAATCTTCTTCCTCCCAAATAGTTTGATAAAAGATTAAAAATTTATTTATTTATTTTTTACACCTACAGACACTCTAGTTTCCTGATTTAATCATTTTGCTGATCTTGATTTTCTCCTATAATTCTTGTTTCCTTAGGAAGTGTAAATCTGCTGCAGCATCTGTTACCCATCCTTGTTTATTAATAATTAGGCATGAATGTAATTATAAATTCTTTTAATAATTTACCTTCACCACCTCTGAGAGGCCCATAACTGATCTCTTGCTTAAACATTTCAGATCTTTGTCTTATATTATTTTCACATATCATTCTCAACTGTTGACCACATTGTTGATTCAAGCAAAATCTCATCCTCAGCTCTTGCCAGGAATTTATCTCTAAATGTGTTATCTCTTCTAATTGGGCATTTGGGAGAGAACAGATTGCTGGAAGCTCCGGCCCTATGGCTCCTTAATTCATAGCTGCTTGGCCCTTGACTAAATTAAAGCTGCACAGAGATCCCTGACTTAAGATCTCAGTATTACAAGCAGCAAAAGATGAAATACGGTGGAGCTAAGTGCTGCTATACCATTTTAACATCCTATTTTGATCAGGCTCCAAACACTAGCATTCACTTTTCTCTTTGGCTACTTTTGTCATATTAATGCTACTGAAGAAGCCCCGAGCACAGAGGGATCTCCAGTCACATAGTGGCTATTTTGACTGAATATGTAGTGGAAAATGGGATTAGCAGACCAGAAATCTAGTCCTCTTCAGAAGGTGAACAGATGTGCTCTTCCAGCTTCAACTGTGCTGGTGGAAGATATTAGTAACCGCAGCCTGTCTCTAGGTGGCTATCAGCAGTCCCAAATCCCTGCAATGCTGCAACTAGCACTACTCATGCAAGCTTCTAACAATTTTTTTTCAAAATGCACTAGATTAGTGTAGACTTACTGTTTATCTAAACTAACCTGAACTCTTTTGACTGAAATAAGCCAGGCAGTGCTCACACAGCCAGCAGATCAGTAGGGGCAGCAAAGAGCAATGGGCAGCAATCTGTCTCCCTGACATTGCTGCAAAATATGTGTCTGGCTAGACCCCAAATTCTGCTAGATACACATTTTATCTCCTTCCTATCCCCACGGTAATTCCAGTTCCATTTACTCTTCTAATTTCTGCACTTTAGACTATTCTGCTTTTGACAGCAGCGCTTTGTTTATTTCAAAAGCTTTCATTCTCCTAACGGCTGTGTGGAGTAATGATCTGGTGAGCAAGGAAAAAGATGGGCTTAGAGCACGCATTTATTTTCTCCCCAGTTGTCTCTGTTTAATAAAATTTCATTATTTACTACCTCTAAATTTCTTTGTAATAAATGGGTCAGGATCTACCATGTCACCTTAGTTTGTAATTTGTGCCACAGAAAAAAGAACTAAGCACTTGCTCAGAGAAGTATGTTGAAAGACTGTGTCTGCCCCATGGTGCTTCTGGCTCAAATGGGAGAAAACACAGATGTACTGGACACATTGTGAAAGAGATCTTCTGCTAGAGCAAAAAGATACCCCAAAATTGTATTACCTTTCAGAGGCTGTAGATCCGCTGCTTTCATGCCAGCACATAATGTGTGTGTTTTTTATTATTTTTTTTGTGTTGCAGATTGGCCAAATTCAGTCAGTCCTTTGGTTTCAGATTGGCCTATATATTTCATACAAAACGTTGTTTCATCTGTCACTTAAAACATCATTCTGTTTCAGTTTTCCATTTTTAGACAAGAAGAATGTAAGCAATATTTTTGCCATTTTAAGCTGATTTTTTTCAGGTTGGAGATTTTCTGCCAAAAAAAAAAAAAGAAAAAAAAGAAAAAAAGAAAAAGCGATCAAATTTTTAGATTGCTTCAAAGATTTCAGAAAACATATAGTGGTCTGCATGGTCTGCAGGTTTTCAGACAGAAATCTGAAAAAGAATGAGAATATTGCACTGGAAGAGGGAGCCAGGTCCAGATGCACACGACAGCCTTAAAAGAGTGAAGGAAATTGAGGGCAGCTGAAGGGAAAGGTGCAGTGGGATTTATTGGCATTAAAAAAAAAAGTCACAGGCTTAGAGAATTTTGGCCTGACAACTATTTACTGTGTGTTTAATCATAGAGACTTTGGAGGGAGCCAAATCTGACTGGAGAAAGCAGAGCTGAAAAAGAAATGCTATTTTATTTTTAATGGGTGAGAAGATAGGCAGTGGGGGAGGCTGGAAAATCAAACCAGATTTTGAAGAAAGAAGTGAGACAGAACCCTAAATTTAATTTTGGTCAGTGCATTAATGCTAAATCTTTGAAAGTGACACATCTTTTTCTTTAGGGATTGCTTTGCTCTGTGTGTTCAGACTGCTGCTAATGTAAAGAGTAAATCTTAGGGATGAGCAAAACCTTCAAGATTATTAAATGTAAAGGAGGCAGATATGAGTAAGCCCCCCCCCTTTCTCCTGTGCACCCCATGGTGACAGTGGGGATAGCACAGGAGTGCTCTGCTGGGGCTGTGTGAGGGGAGAAGAGTGAGCACTCATGGATGGTGCTGGTGGTCATAGTCCAGCAGCAGCAGAGGTACAGCTGGGCTCCAGAATTGGAGGCTGCAGAGGGAATAGAGAGTGTGCTGGGCTTGGGTGTGTGGTGGGACAGGCAGGTTGCTTGCAGCTGTGCTTTACAGCTCCTGCTTGAGACCAATAGTATTTATTTAGCTGGGGGAGGAGGGAACTGGGGGAGCATGGCCCATTGGTAACACAGAGTCTGTTGTACAGGTCTGGGATGCAGGAAAAGCTTAGGTGCTTTGGATGGGGGCTCTTTCATCTCTTTCCACTGACCAGCCTGGGGTTCAGGATCTTTTAATTCCGCCTTCAGTATAGCTAGGTGAGGTGTGTATACACGAAAGCTGTCCTGTAGCCTTCCTCTTCCTCATAACTTGTCTCAGACTGCAGAAGCAGAAGCCTTGCTGTTTTTTTTTTTTTTTTTTTTTGAGTGTGGGGGGAGGGAGAGGGTGTGTGTGGAGGGAACTTGATTTTAGAACAGAATCAAAGCTTTATGAAATCCCCATTTCTATGGTATCTTGCAAAGTAAGTGACAGGTAGGTGCAGGTGTGTCTGAGCACTTTTCGCTGTGTTGCAAAGCAAAGACTCCTCTAGCTTTCATGTGAAGGATCGTTGTCTTAGCTGGCCCCTTGTTTTCTTTGTTTTGGTAGTGTCACCATGGGATTGACGTGTTGGAGATGAACATGCACAAAGTTTGTTTGATTCTGTTATTTTTCTTTGTTGTGTTTTTGGGTGCTTTGGGACTGCAAAGATAGCATGGATGTTTGGAGGGTCCTTTGATGTCTCAGAGTCTGGCTGCCACATCTCTCCCATTGGTATGTCCTCAGACTTTCCCAAGGAGAAAAGAATGCATTGGTTGTGCACAATTGCTATTTTAAAACAAACGGAAAAAGAGTTACCAATTTAATATTAGCATCATGAGCTGTTCTTTTTTGCTTTGATTGAACTGACCTCTGCAAGTTTCCATTGTCTAGAGGATACTGTAGACAGAAGAAAACAAGGAGTTATATTAAAAAACACCAACTACAACAAAAAACCCCCAAAGAACCAACAAACCAGGTTGTTTACTTTGTGCCCACTTAATCTATCTTCATTTTTATACACAGACCGGGCAGACTTAGGAGCAATATGGGCAAATATCGAAGAAAGCAGTTGTTATAACAGCTAAAATAATACAAGATTCCAGAAGTTAGTTGCTACAAGTAAGAAAGAATCTTGTTGTCACAGTGGGTGAAGAAACAACTGACTGACGAAGCTTTGGAAAATATTGGATTCTTATCACTGCAAAAAATTGGCTCTGATATCATTCTTGCACTTGGTGCTGTTATCAAAAACCCTTAGTGCTTTCAGTATCCACTAAATAGCTTTAATTAACAGCTTGGATGAGGTTATGAAGACAGAGGAGAAAAATGCACTTGAAATTCAGGTAGCCCTAAAAAGAGTTAGAAAAGAAGTAAGTTACACAAAGTACTGTGCGTACCTGGTGTTTCCCTCTATTTTTTACATTTTGGTGGTTTTATAGCTATTTTTTGATACTTTCCCTTAGTTGTGTAAGTGGTCTTCAGAATCTGGAGGAAAAAAAAAAAGAGACATTAACACAGGCTAAGTTTTCTCAAAAATTTAAGCTTCTCTTTACATTTCCATGACTGTTGATTTAGTTGACTGTATAAGGCAACATGGTTGAGCAGGCATTTAAGTCCTTCTAGGATTGTAGCCTTTGGCTTTTCTTCTTTGATTAACTTCATATGATCAATGGCAGAATCACTTCAGCTTCCCTGGCAATATACTTCAGACTTCTTTATCCAGGAGGAAGATGTCTGTCAGCTTTTCCTGCTTCTTTAGAGAATTTCTTTGGTTTAAGTTACATCACTTTAAAGAGAGGCATCTGAGGATTAAATAAATTTTAAATAAAAAAAATAGATTTATGAATTTAGTTTTATGAATAAATTTAGATTTATGAATTAAAAACATCTGAAGATAGAATTATTTTCTTGTATTTTAAAATGTTTTTAATTTTGTGTAACTATGACTGTAAGAACAGAGGAGGGTAAGAGATCACGTTTTGGAGGCAAAGTAGATGTCTCATGGGCATCTTGGTTTTGGAGATTATTTTATATGTTGTACAGAAGCTTTTATTTAGAAAAGTAACTGCACACACAGTGAATCATTTCTAAATTACTGACTTCAACAAAAGTAGCATGAAATAATTCTACCTTGATTATTTGCTGAATAGGACATAGCTCGAGGTGGACTGAGTGAGGAGAGAAAGTGCTTGTCCAAGTAGTTTTCTTGACTGTTTCAAAAGCGTTGCCATCACGCACAGGTTCTCGATGATAAGAGGATTCTTCTAGAGGTCAGTGAGATTTTTAGCAATGAAGAATTGGGGTGCTGAATTTTTGTGTCAGCTCATAGTTCTCAGCTGTCTTTATCAGCTTTTAACATGATTTTAGAAACATATTTTTCCAATCTAGATGAAATCTAAAAAATAGAAATTAGAGGCATTAGTTAACTTTAGTCTGGAGCTGAAAATCCTTACTGAGGTTTCCTATGTACGGAATGCATGTAGCCCTTCCCTACCCGGTTTATGCTGTTCAGTATCTTGCAGAGCAGAGTTCTCCAGAAGGCCAACTGAGCAGCCTCTGGAATTCAAAAATCGTTGGTTTTACATATTCTGTTCTCTGCTTATTTTCTATAGAGATCTGATCCTTCCAAAACTTTAATAAAATGGTGACAGAATCCAAGTCTCCTTAAATTATATCAAAACAACATTCTTCATATTGAGATTTATTTTATATCTAGGGGAGACATTCTATGAGCTAGAGATGCATGTAAGGAAGGCATGGATCAGACGTTCTTTCCCATCTCTTGTGACCCTGTCATCCTGAATCATCCCTTGTACTGGTGATGCATTTGAAGAGCACAGGGTCACTGGTAATTAAGACAGCTTTATAAAAGTGCTAGCAGTTGCAGCTGTAGGATGAAGAGTACCTGGAGTGTAGAATTTGTTAACTGTGTTGAATTCCCTTGGAAGAAGAAACCCGTATGTTTGCACATACACTACTGTCTTGTCTGCTTGTGAATTATGCAGAGTTGGATTAGGTCACTGTTTGGATAGGTAATCTCTAGCAAAAGTGCCAGGTGCTGGAGGAAGCACTGCTGATGACACAGTATCTAGGACTCCATCTCAGAGGTGTGATTGAGCAGTGTCCCAGTTGTCCCCTCCACTTGTCCCTGGAGCTCCTGGGTTGACTATGATGTCTTTTAAGTGGGCAGCTCTCAGCTGAGGCATTTGTGTAACACAGACATATAAGGTATGCATCAAGGACAGCAGCCTGCAAAATGCTTTTTTGATCTGAATGAGAATGACAGGAACTGTGTGATAGCTGCAGTCCAGGTGGGAAAGATCAGCATTGGTCTCTGAGCTAACCAAAAAGGTCTGCAGGGGGGAATGATGTAGGTGTTACAGAGGCACCAACTATGGAAAGAAAGCAGATAAAGTGCCATTGAGGATCTGAAGTACAAGAAATAAATTCTGGGAATTGTTCTGAATGCCTTCAAGATATTCTGACTTCATGGCCAGTGCCTGTCTGTTTCCTTAACCCAGAAATCCTAGAAGAAAGCATAACTGGGAGAAGTACACCATCATCTGGTACATGCAGGCTGATGTGGCAGCCTTATAACTGTTGTGTATCACAGATACTAGGAAATATCTCCCAGACCCATGCAACGTATTGCAGTAATTTACAAAAGGACTAATTTCTGCTGCTAAAGCAGGGGATTTTAATATGAAAAAATTATTTGTGCACAGGTTTGCCGGTGTCAAGCTATCTTCACTTGGAGATGATGATAAAAGCACATTGCACAGAGTGAGCAAAAGTGTGAGTGCAATGAATTTTCTTTCTTCTTAAGTGCATAGTCCCAATACACAGCCCACACCTCATGATGTGCTGGAGTACTCATTTACCTAAACAACTTTTGGCCATTACACACCATTGCTAATACTGACGGATGCAAAAGCCACCATGAGATGTGCTTACAGATAGGGTTTATGACCAAGGTTTTTGCTTGGATTAAATTCTTACTGGATGGGGTGGCATGTTTATTTGTTGGATGAGCTTTATAGTAGGGAGGGATGGATATTGGGATGGGTAAGGTGAAATTATTCAAATATTGCTCAAATATAGAGTGAAATTATTCAAATATTGCTCAAATATAGAGGATTTTTCCATGGAGCAACTGGTTATGTCCTGAGATGCAAGAATAGAACTCTCCCTCTTTAAATGTTCAGACTTGATGCCTCTGTAAACTTTCTTCCATCTTTGGAACAGATATCATGCAAAAACATCAAGCTGTTGACTGCTAGATACACTTGTATCTAGTGACATCCCCAAAATTTAAAGTCCAAAGTTGCATGCACCAAAGTTTGAGGCAGATTACCGCATTCAACTATGCTGCACTATAATAAGGAGTGTTACAAAGATGTTTTAACAAAATTGCTATATGACTGGGGTATGGACAGAAACATCACAGTACTCATGGGGCAAATGACAATCTTGTTATTGCTGTGCACTGGACTAAGTATAAAATTAAGCATATCTGTTACTGAGACATGGGCCAGTTTTCTTAGGTTCGTGGCCATTCCTCTAACCCACTGATTATACTGAGCTTACCTTATTGCTACAGTCATAAAAATTGTGAGATTTCTACCTTATTCTGCTGACCTTAGTGTCACACCCATTAAAGCATAGGTCACGTTCTCAGTGACTTCTCTTGACTTCGTGTTGTGGGTATGACCTTGCACAATTATTTTATCTTCTGTAACTCAGTACTGGAGATGGTAATAAGAGAAAATCTGCATGTGAGATTGAACAGCTTACCCTCTCTTTTTGTGTTGTATTAGAAATAAAAGTGGTAGCCTTCAGATTGATTCAGATTCCCTCTCCTTCATCCCTGCACCCTGTTACTTCCCAATAGCAGGGTGCTAGGCTGGGATCCTTCAGGCTGAGCTACCTTCTCTTCTATTTCACATGCATTAGGGAGTAGATACAACAGGGATTGGAAGAGTGTTTCCTTGATCTGTGAGCACAACTGTATCTGGCAAGCCTGAAATAAATATCTCTTTCAGTCTGGAAATGTTCAAGAGTTTTCTAGTACTTCTCAATATTTTTACAAATATTTTTGTCCTCTGTATGCAAGTACCATTCCATTGGCTCCCATGTGGCAGCATTGGTTTGCACATGTTGGCATAGCAGAGGTGGCATGTAGTACTCCAGAGTCTTGGTCAGGTGGCCACAGCAGAGCCCTTGGAGTACAGCCATAGCAGGGCAAGCTCCATAGAGGTGATAGTCTGTTCCCACCTCCCTTTGACCACACTATTACAGTTTTCCTTGACTCTCCTTCTGGATTTGTGGCCTTGGAAGTATATTGATAGATTCTTTGATTTGCTCTTTATTCTGGAGTGCCAGAATCTCTGGGATAATTGCCTTCACAGTGCAGTTTACCATAGTGAACACTGTCAGAATAGTGATGTGTAATTGTCATTGTAGCCAACTGGCATCCAGCATAAGGATCTTTTCCTCTGACTGTTTAAATTAGAGTCTGCATTGTCTTGTGTGATAATGCTCACAGAGCAATGAGACAGCATGCTTTCTATGAAATGTCTTGTAGCTGGTGATCTTTTAAGACTTGGCTTGTCTTCTGCTCTGAACATCTGTGCTCTGTCCCTCTTTCTGCGTTGCATTTGTTGCTATTGGACATGTTGCTTAAGGCAAGATCAAGTCTAGCACTCTCCATTTCCTATCCAAGTTGTGGTATTGTGTTTTTACTGCATGTGCTCTTAATCATCCTTTGCAATCCACCCAGGAATGCTTGTATAAATGTCATAGAGCTTTCTGGGGTCTTTTGGAATGTCAGCAGAAAAGGTAGTTTAGGAGGAAAAGAACGGAAATTTTTAATCAGAAAGCATTCTCAATTTTCTCTACAATATTCCTTCATAATGTTTTAATCAAGGTTTTGAAATCTGTGGTTTTGAAACCTGGAACCTGGAGGGTTAGTTCACAAAAAACAAAACAAAAAAAAACAAAACCAAAAGCAAAAAAAACAACCAAGTAAAAAATCCTCCTCTGTTCTCATCCTCCGGTCATAAATTCTTCACTTTCTATTAGTGCTTCTTAGAGCCAGGGAGAATTTCTCTGAAGTAGCAGGATAATAGTCTCTGGGGCAATGTCTGTGTAGAATGAGTGCAAATGCCAAAATGATGTTTGAATTATTAATTGTTTGTTTACAGTCATTTTCTAGTTGCTATTGTGACACCCTTCTTGTAGTCCCAGTGGGCAAGCACACTTAAAACACCTAAGAAGAATGTTGTTTTGAACTTGTTTTAAAATGTTGCAATATATACACAAAGTATTTAATGCAATCAGAAAACTGATAACTGAAATTTGTCTTGTGCAACTAAACGGTGTCTAAACTCTCACAAACCATGTGACAATTTGTGGTGCTGATATCTGAAAGGTGTGCAGCAGTTGGGAGGTGACTGTATTTTTTTGGTTCTAACAAAGTCACACTTGACCTTTGACCCCATGTTTCACTCTTGGTCCCAAATGTGAGGTCATCTCACAGCAGCACCTGCCCCTCAATGTTTCTTCCTCAACATATCAATTGCTCTGGCAAAGCAATTGCATACTTCTTAAAGATCTGCAGGCATATTGTTCCCATATGCGTGTTCCCTCTCAATGAGATATTCAGTTGTCACTGCTGGACAGCACGGTGCCCCTTTAACCTCCACCCCAAGCCTTGAGTAGTGGAGTCTAGTACTGAAAAGTTCACCTAAAACTAGCAGCAAGCAATAAATGTTGATATGCAGATTTTTTGAAGAAGCCTGTTGCTAATGACACTGGTTAAGACTAACTCATCTTCTATGTTTTTGTGGTCGTGGCTGATTTCCTTAAAATAGTTAAATATAACATAATTGATAAATATAAATGAATCACGAATAATAATTCCCACTCTTTGACACTTCAGTGAAAGAAATAAATGAGAATGAGCCCTGTGCTGTATTATTTATGTGAGAAATTCAGCATTGGAGGGAAAGAAACATTGGTGATTGGCTGCAAATGTTACCACAACAATCTAGCTGTGTATTCGCCAAGCGAAAGTTATTAGTGTTGGAAAGTGAACTGCGACGTAGGGGGAAAGCTAGTGGGTTCTTAACTGTTTTTCCCTCCTGCTTTGGTTATCACAGATGTTAGTCACATCGCATAATGCACTCCTGGAAGGCACTCAGTTACTGCAGTGATGAGGGCACTATAAGAACTTGTATACAATAGAAAAACTGTAAGCAGTGGTGTCCTGTGAGGATGAATTCAGGGAAGATGATGCCTCAGGGCAATGTAAGCTAGTGGGTGGTTTCACTAGCCAAGGAAATGGAAATAAAGCTCAAAGCCTCAGTTCTTTAAAGACTTTTTTTTTTTTTCCCTTGCCTTTCTTTTTTATTACTGAACAATCAGGAAAATAAAAAGCATACCAGCTTGAAAGTGCCTTGGAGACCTTCCACTGACCAAGAGCGAGGGGCCACCTTGTCACCAGGTGCTTTTGGGCATCACCTCTTCTGTTTTTCTTTTCTGCCTCAAGTAGACTGGTGGCGACATAGGACATATTAACCTGCTGTCACCGATAGTGTCTCTACCTTGTACAAATCAGTTATCAAAGACAAAAAAAAAAAAAAGACTACATTATACTCCTAACCTAACGATAGCCTGTTGAAAGACTGATTTTCTTCCTCCCCACTCTCCAGAAACGCTTGGGTTCTCCTCTCCAGTGAATCTTCAGAGTCAAATAGGTCCAAACGGGTGCTTTATCTCAGCAGGGTAGATGTGCCGCCATTGCAAACCACAGCAGCAGTGATTGCTCTGTGGTACGGGTCAAATTCCAGGTGCCTAATGAGAGCGATGGGAGGCACAGAGCACAGAGCTGGCCGGGAAAAAGGGCTGCACTAGTTTGGACATTAAGCACAGGTGACTCCTCCTGAAATCAATGGGAGGCAAAGGCCTCTCAGCACTGGAAATGGAAATGTAATTTATCTCTGAAGTTTAACTTTACAGAGCAGCTGCAGAGATGTCTTCCTCTGAACATAAATCCCTGCGTCTTAACTGCATTTAAGGCAGATGGAAAGAAATAAGCACATCCAATTCTAGTCACTAGGTAATTCTAGGTGGCTCTAGATAATTGGAGGCAATTATACTGATATGAAATGAATTTTGTTCTTGCTGTCTAAAATCAAGGACTTGCTTATGGGAGCAACCACAGTAATAGGAAACCTTAAAAGCTAATTAATGCACTCAGTGAAATATCCCTTAAGAATAGCAGGGCCAAGAACAGAATCATGGAGTCTTAATTCCCATTCCTTTCCAATCATCAAGCACACTTGCAATTTAAAGTTCAGACTGAAAATGTTAAAAAAAAAAAAAGTACTGTGGCTATTTTTAAATAGGACAATGGCAATTTAGTTCTACCATTGACATACTAGTAAAATGGTGATGAAACCACTGAAATGATTTTTCATCAAACCATTATTATTTTGAGCAAGATATGCAGAAATTATTTGGATACATTAGAGTATCAGAGTGTGAAACATGATGAATCTTATCTACTCTATGTCAGATAAACATGAATTATGGGCAAGATATAAAAATATAGTTCTCTAGATAAAGTTCACAATTCTGCAAGAATAGCATAGGTGATAAGTAAACCTTTTTTAGATTGAAAAATACCTAAGTCCTTGACTTATTGTCATGAATATAGAAGAAGAAATGTGATAACATTTGTGATAGTCCCATACTGCGGGACTTGAGAGAGTTTTCAAGTTCATAAATATGTTAAATGCTTCCTTCTTTGCTATTGTATCAAGTAATAAGCGTGAAAATGCACCATGTTGGATCTTCAATGGCTGACATTCATTCAGCCAAGTCTACTGCTTGCTGTATAAATTATGTATGTACATTAAAATATCATTTGTTGAATCTACACAAACAAAAAGATGCATTCTGCAGTGCAAGTGATGCTGAAAAAGATGGTATTATGTTTAAATATATTTTTGTTTTACCTGAGTATGGGATTCAGTGACCACATCCTCACTAGGTGTAATCTAGTTTTGATGGATTTGAGAGAATCTGGTCCCCAACACTTTAGTGCTATGTTGGGTAGTCAATTGTATTTACTGTTCTGGGCTGGCAGTTGCACCTTTTGGGGATGAATATTAATTCTCCTCTTAGCATAAGTGTGTTTAGAATATTCCCTTTGTTCTGTTGCCCAGATGTGTCTCATGTCATCAGCAGATGAACTGAACAGCAGTGGTTTGACACACTCAGCAGCTGATTAGGAGTGCTGGTTTGAGTAGACTGTTATGAAGTAATTTGTGTAGATGCAGCAGAGCTGTTACAGTTGAGCCATAGTGAAAGGATAGTAAAGCATCTCACGTGTGTGTACCTGGGTATGCATGCTTATAGGGTTGAGCTCCCACTGTTAGACTTGCAATATGCTTTGGGCAGTCAAATAGGCACAGGAGACTATGGTGGCACCAAAAGGGTGCTTTTAGAAGGGGGAGTGATCAGTGTGGAGAAAGCAGTGGCAAATTTCTCCTGATATGGATTAGAATGAGTGAGATGCAATTTCTGGGACAGCTGTCATACTGAAGCTGCCATTTGACCGTGTGAGAGGAGGACAAACTTCCAGCTGGTGTTTTCTGGATCAGCCTCCTTCAGGTGGAGAGAAGGAAGGCAGCGGTTGGTGCATCAGATGGATTAAAATGGCAAGTGGCATCCCACAGCTTGTTTGCCCTTGTGTCAGGTACATAGGCCAGGGTCCTCTGACTGCTGCCTGCATCAATAAGAGGAAAGCCATGAAAGGGAACAAAGCTCATTCATAAAACTGCATGTGAAATGTATGATCAGGTGTTAGACAGTTACGACCATTTGTCTGAGGTGTTCAGTTGATCACTTTGAAATCTCAGTTTTTTAAAGGTATTTACTTCTTCTGTTGCCCCTCTAAGAGCGTTTTCCTTTCATTTCTCATTCTGTGATAAACAAATACAAAATAGCAACTAGGGAAAGAACCAATACTTTAGCTCGTGGTCTCCTGCAGCAACCTCTGATATAAGTGAGCCCAATTTTGTGCCCGTAATTACAAGTGGGCCCAACTGTTTGAACTTGCAATTGCACCCATTTAGAAGCATTGCAATTGGGCTGTTAGTCTTCTAAATGGGAACAATTGCAAGCTACAAATAACTACTCCAGCATTTAATTGCAGATGTAAAATGATTCCTACAATATTGGAGGTCAGGTAGAAGCTCAGCTGAAAAGAGAACAAAACAAACGGAGCCTATTTGGGCAGTGTGGTGGAGGCATGAACTTTACTGGTCGATAAATCTCTCAGTGGACTACAAATGGTTGCAAAAATTGAAAGTCATGTGTGTTTGCCAGGAGAGAAAAACACTGCCTAGGATACAGTGCTGTGCTGCACCAGTACAGCAGGCAGGTAGGCAGACTGCATAGGAGTTGTCCAAAAAGCAGCCACTGGTATTTCAGCCATTGGAATGATGTTTGAGAAACAGTTTAGTAAGGTCACATTCCAGCCAACAGCATACTAGTAAAGAGCAAATAAATTTGGCTTATGTTCAACAGAGGAAACTTTCATGGCACAGTCAAATTTGATACATAAACTGTTTTTGAACTTCAAAGTAGAAGTACCGCTACCCTTTTCAAAACATTGCCTTAAGATTGTCACTGCTTTTCTGAAGATATACGAAGACTGATATCTGCTTTTTTTTTTCTTCTCATTTTTATGAGGAATCTTAATTACAGAACCAAATAACATTTTTAAACTACATTTAAATACACATCTGTACTGGGGCATAGGATTATAATAGTTGAAATTTTCTTTGATAATTCTTGTTCATTGTGTTTTTATCATGTATCCGATGTCCCACAAATAATTTTTCTGAAAGAGTGACTGATATCAATGGTGACAGAATGTAAACGTGAATTCAGTGTTGAAGTATTTTTTTTTACTGCAAATTGAAGAGTTCTCATTTTTCGTTCGGTATGAAACTATGGTGGTTTCAATGTAAGCTTTGAAATGTTAAGCAGGTCTTTTGTCAGCTGAAGGACAGAATATTGAGAGGTTGTTGTAATGATTCTCTAAATAGCTACTAATAGCAAATGAATTGCAGAGAATCTAGTGTTCTTCCTGTAAACTTTACATATGTAGAAAAATTTGGCTGGTAATATATGATTTACTTTGTCAGTTATACTTCAATTGATGCTACAAATAACCAAAGATAGACTGCTGTCTGACAAATTAAAATGAAATAATTAAATTTTATGTTAGCAGAGGTTTAGTTACAGTCTGAGGCTAATGCCAGTCCTGTGCAGAAGTAAGGAAAGGTGCATCTTTGTAACACCATTGTGAACAATAGAATTTGAATTTCAGAGGGGGTTTTTGACCCACTGCTGGGAAGAGCAGGAATTAAACAGGAGAAGTTGCCATCTTTCAGAAACTAGAATTGATCCATAAATCTTCCAGCAGGTGCCGGTACCTGTTCAGCTGTTCTGATGTTTGCGTATTCTGTCTTGGAGCACATTAGCTCTGCCATCAAAATTGGTTGTCCCAGCTAACAACATGGTCAGACAGTTTCCCAGGTCAGTCAAGAATATGCTTCCTCTGGGATGACAAAGTTCTTCTGAGAAATGAATCCCACTGTTGATGAGATTATATCCTTATCATGCACTTTTAGTCTTGGTCCAGTTTGTGATTACAGGTGCACTCCTTCTGGTTGTATTTACGGATGTATATGTGAAAAGAAATTATATGAGTGATTCTGCATGCATGTAAAATATAAATATAATTTGTATGTAAATATATAAAAATAAATGCCAACACATTATGTTTGGTTCTCCATTTAGCCATGTGCCTGTGCTGTGTGCCAGGGAAGGCAGTAGTTCTGTCCTGACCGCCTTGTGGGCTCCCAGACTGCAGTGAGAAGGGCACCAGCAGGGAGCCTGACCCTCTCCTTGCCCCACAGTGTGTGGGCCTGGGGCACCAGTGAGGAGGTTGCCCCAACTGAGGAGTAATTTTTCTGGGTTTGTGAAAATGTTAATACTAACTTTTGGCTGTTGTGCTCTTCACATTTCTCAACTAATGGAATATGTAGGGGATGCACGTTTGCTGGCAATGCATTATGGTTTAATTAAGCTGATTTCAGTTGGACTATTTTGTGCACTTTATGGCAAGTAGCTTACTTTATTATTTATTTTTTTAAGGAAACTGAAAGGGATTGTTATAATGTAGAAATATTATGCAGAAGTATTCTCAGGGGTAGCTGTTTTTTTTACCCAGTTTTAGCAAAAAAGCAAACACGTTATTGTGCTAAATCACAGATATGATTCTGTCCCAGCAAACTGAAGGGGACTTTGGCCAGTATGTTATATAAGAAAAGCCTAAAACAACATCCCTCATGTACTGATGAGTGTGTTACCATTTGTATGTAGCACATCACAATGGTGAGCACTGACTCTAAATATATTTTTTCAGGGTTTTAAATATAACTTTCTTTCCTTCCTCCTTCTTTTTTTTCCAAGCTGTTATGAAGTTTGTCTAAATAATGTGCAGTCTGCTTTTCTTAGGTAAACATTTTCCAGTGTGTTCATTAATGGCTATAAAGCAAATCCCAGTGCAAGCTTATCTTTTATGTTCTCCCCTCCTTCTGTCTACATTTCTGAGAACACTGATGCTGGAACCAATACAAACCTTCCCAGCTGTCTCCAAAATTAGTACTGAGAAAAATAAACTGTTCTTCAAAGTAATAATTTCATACAACTAAATAAATAAATATTGTCAACACTAGGTCAAAAATACAAGTAAATTACATCAAATTCACTTCATAAGATGGATTGTATGAATGCATTTCAGTTCCTCTCTCATCATTCTCCTTTTATATTTTTAGACAGTCTTTATGTGAATACAATGACTCCAATATCAAACATTTTAAATGATGCTTGAAATATCAGTCACTTGACTTTGATGTCACACACAATTAAATTCAACCCATCTTCTCTCAGTTAATAACAGCAATCTCACCAAGTCTAGTGCCTAATTAATATAAGCTATTTGTCATGTAGAGGTGACACATGTATATCAGAAAGCTTGAAATATTGTTTTGTGCTGCAGTATAGCCAGCCAGCCTTGCAATATAGGAACTGTCTTATGTATGATTGTCTTTAAAGATTTCAAAAGGCCTCAGATTTTGGTGTGCTCAAGCTGGGACTCGACAGTGCATAGAAGGTGCTACTGATGTGCTGGTTCCCTTTAGGCTGCTAAATAGCAAGGTTTTTAGAGAGAAATGCTGCTGGAATTGAAAGGTTCATACCTGATCATTCATTTAGGTGATCGGCAGAATTATGAATACATCGTGCCAGTGGTAATTTGCTTAACCTGCAGTTTTTAAGCTATGTGATAGAATACACAATCATACATTTTATTATTGTTGTGTAAGCGTTTTTTTCTAGTACTTATGCTCAGCACTTTTTAATAGTGTATCTCAACCAGTATTGCTGTTGCTAAACAAATGAGCTTGTCTACCTCTTGTTAATGATCAATTTGTAATAAATAACTGTATAATAAGGTTAGCCTAATCCTGCCTGTCTTACTTAGGTAAAGGTTCTGTCTACTATGCTGAGTGTTTTGCCTGCATTAAAGCAGGAGCTTTGGGACCAAAAATTGCCAACATCGTTAGTTGCAGTAAATTAAGGATAATTTGTTATTGAACTCTTCCTGTGAATAAAGCATGACAGATAAACCCACAAAGTAAGAAAAGGCAGGAAATGTTAGTTACTCATGGATTAGTAACCATAGTAATATCTATGGATTTTTAGTGCATTATTTTTTCAGCAAGTGTGTGAAATTTTTTTTTTAAAATTATTATTATTATATGCATTTTTGCTTCTTTTAGATAGTAGCAGTAGGGTATTTTGTAAATGACAAAAACCACCCACAGCACTCTTGGGCTTTTTTCAGTCCATAAGTGAACATGAGAAGTGCTGCCACAAAAGCTCTTCTCAACAGTCAGAAGAAACACTGCCAAAAAGTAGGGAACATCTGATGCAGAATTCAAAACCATACAGTCTCTGGAGTCCTCTCTCTACTCACAGCTAATGTAGCATGCATGCTGGTAATCATGATGCTATTCTAACTCCATGTGTACTTCCATCTCTAGTTTACCTTAGCAGAATTTCTTAAACAATCCAGCAGATCTGGTTGTAGGTCCAGGGTTGGGGATTTTTCTTCCCTCAAATCTACCCCTCACTATCCCTCTGTTAAGACTGACTCCAAGAGCATGAAGCACAGGGAAACCTAAAGCAATTTCAGGTCTGGACATTGTAATACTGAGATAAGCTCTTCTTCATTTCTACATAGCATTTTAGGGGACAGAATGATGTACAGTAAGGAGTAAGAGACATTTACATGAAAATAAATTGAATTTCCCTTTGCTGCTTAAGCAAATGTGAAAGATTAATTTCACATCTTGTTAAACATATGCATATTCACATTTAAGGCCATTAAAATATGAGTCTGGATCAAGGTGAGACTAAGTAATAAGACAGATCTACTTGTGGAAGAGCAGAGAATGCCCCAATTCCTGCACAACTGGGGGAGAATGTGCTATTTGATCTCAGTGACAATCTCACAAATTGGCCCATAACACATTTATGGTAGGAGTGTTTTTCTCAGCTGTGATATCTGTAGACACCTGAGTCACACATACTGTAAAGAAAACTTAATTGAAAACAATGAATATGAAAATGATTTAAGGGTTGTTGTGGATAAATACGTGTGTTCTTGAGATATGCTAGTTAAGAAGATTAATGTGGTAGTAGATGGTGGTAGTAGTAGTAGCATGTTGATCCCATTATGCCAGACACATCATAAAGAGCTAGCTGTAAGGGGTTTACAGTCAGTGCTTAAACTGAGCAGCAGGTAGGGAGTACAAGCACAGTGTGCGATGTGAGATGGAGTGGTTGGACACTGAAGGTGGGCAGTTTAAGATTAGTTTTCAGGTGGATGTTTTTGACAGAGAAATTATTCAGCTCCTGGAACAGTGAATGCAGACTTGCAGGAAATACTACTTTGCCTGAGATTTGGGCAAGTCTGGATAACTTTCTAAAGGACAGGTTTTGATACCCTTAGTACTGCAACCTCTACAAGTCAAGTGTGTTCTGTCCATTACTAGTTTTTCTATTACCTAATCCATTGGCTATCTTATTCCCTCAGACACTTCAGTGAAACTGCATTGTAAATACTTCTCTTGATAATTACAATCCAGTCCCAGGATTAGAAATTACTTGAAGGTGAATAGAAAAGGCCTATTGAGTAATTTACTGGAGCTGGAATGGTCTGGGATTTTGAAAATTTTATAGATCAAAGCATATCACGTGGGTAAATTGCAAAGCAACTCAGTTGTGGGAATAAAGTGGCAAGTTGCGTGTAGTGGTCCCTGACCAAAACTGGAACGTGATGTACTGGTCACGCCACTGATATTCTGTATATTGTAGAGTGTTATTGTTCTCTCTTACAAGCTGCAGAACTGCTTATGGTGTATCTTCATTCTTATGAACTTTACCAAGCATTGTCTTTTTATACAGGGTTTTTTTTTGTTAACTTTCATCAAATTATGCTTCAGTTATCTAATAGACAAAAACCAATATCCCTGATGGTCTGTTAGCTCCTTCTTGCTACAAAGCTTCTAAGGGCTGAAGTGCTGGCTGCGAGCCACCCTGGCAGGCATCCAGGCACGGGCTGGCCAGCTGGCTGTGGCGGTGTCTCCTCTGGAGGTGGAATGGAGGGGCCTCTGCACAAAGGCTCCAAAGAGCGCTGGAGTGGCCATTTGGAAGGCCAAGGCAGCGCAATATTGCATTTACTCGGATACAGACAAGCAGTAGTTCATACCATATGCATTTGTGGAGAGCTGTGTGCTGTCTGTCTCAGCAACTGCACGGCTTATGAGCGATTTGTGACGCTGTTATTCATTCAAGGTGCAAAATTTGTCCAGTGCTGTGCAGATGCTCATAGTAAATCCCATGTATTTTTCCTTAAAAAAAAATAACAACGAAAGAGAGGCTGTGTTTTGTCTTATCCTTCGATGTAGCAGATGTGAATGTCTAGCCTGGCACACACTATGGTGTGATAGAAGTTGGAAGCACAGATCAGGCTGCTGTTTTGCACCAAGCATTTGTGACAGTGCTGAGGGAGCCCGGAGGGTTGGCTCTCCCTTGCCCTCATCAACTCCTGCCCCTGCTGCAGCGCAGCACCCCACCAGGTGCCCAAAATTGCAGTGCAGGTGCTCAATGTGCTGTGAATGGTTCTGTCCTTCAAACATGGTGTGCGATTTTCTGGCATCCGTCAGGGAAAAATCAGCGTAAGCAGATCAGGATCCAGCTACCTGAGGCTCTGCTGTTTGTTCATTAGCTCAGTCCCTGTATGTCACGTCTGTGCACATTAGGGTGATGGTATGGGTCTACAGTTTGTGGAAGCATGGCTTTGATTCCAACTGAAGTGTTGATGTGCTGTTTCACATGGCTCTCAGGATTTTGTTTCCTGAATGGGGTGTGATGTGACCTACTCACAGCACATTGCTCTGTATTTATAAAGCATGTGAGAACTTCTGCTCAAGTCTCCCAGAACAAGTCTTGTTTTGATCTCTTTAAAAGAACAAATGTGTTTTATTAACCGGTGTACTTGTAAGCCATGTATCCCCAGTGCCAAATGCAATCAGACAGAGATAAGTGTCCAAGGAGAGCCTTCTTTCACAACCTAACGCTGCAAATTCATCTTGATGTTTGCCCATTTAGAGCTCTGTTCTATAGGGTTTGGGTTGTAGTCAGGCTAATGACATATACTGAAAAATCACTTGACTTGGGTATTGCAGTGCTAAAGAAGTGTTTTGAAGATAAGGTGCTAAAGCACACTGACTGTAAGGAAAAACAATAAGTCCTGCAGAGGCCATTACAAAAGCTCACTATTTGACACTTAATGAGTCACATGCAACACAGCTATCCCCTTTGCTTCCTAAAGAGAAATGAATGTCGTGAAGTTAAATGCAGGCTATCAGATGTATTTTGATTGTCTGGATGTGTTTGTAACTTGAATGTATATTTACAGCTATTAGACTTTCCTGCTAATGGCTGATGCAGCAGAGTAAGATAAACACAGAGACAGAAAGAAGGGCTGTCTTGCTGTACTTAGTATAAATGAAAAGTGCATCACTGACTGCACCTCTCTGAGTAAATTTGCGTTCCTCTTCTGCTTTAAGCAGGTTTCTCTGAAGGTGGAGAGCTTCTCAGATTCAGGCCCCATGCAACTTATAAACAAGTTTGATATTGCCTTGGAGATGAAACACAACACTCTGCCCTGTAACAAAGGACCATCCTTCAAGTGGTTGCCACTGCAACCAGAGAGAAATCAGAGAGAGCAGCAGCGGCTGATCTGTGAGGGATCTTCCACAGCAGTGTTTTCCCACTCCAGTGTTGTCTTTTAGTGTCCTCTAGTTGGTGTTGGTGGCAGTGGAGACTCTTCTGGTATATGAACTGGGAGAGCCCTGGGCTCCAGAGGAATAACACTGGCTACTGGCCATGTGCAAATATGCTGGGTCAGTGATCTGTTCTCCATGAACCAAAAGTAAGCAAGAATGTCACTTCTGTTCCTTTATGAGCCACTTTAAAGATGAAGAATATTTTCTTTCCAGTGTTTCCATGTATTAGATTGGGAAAGTTATCAGAATTAAACACGCCACAGTGGGTAGATGCTTTGTTTTTAGCCAAATGCGTTTCCATAAAGTGATGAATTAATGAAATGAAATAGTGAGGATTGTATTGTAGTACCAGAACAATGGGAGATCCATAAAATGATCTGCTTGTAAATAATTTGTGATATTTGCGATGTGAAATGCTATAAATGAGTCCTATTTTCTGTAATAAGCACTATTTTTTTTAGGGAAAAAAAAGTGCAGAGTTGAACTGTCAGAATGTTACGAAACATTGAACAAATATAAACGTAATTCTTAGCACTTTGTTTCCACTTTTATTGTAATGTGCAAAAAAAAAAATCGAAGGCATTCTTTTTCAAATGAAATTTGTCATATCTCTAGTGTTTATTTTATGAGTGTTTTACACTATAATGAATGCAGAATGATTGTGCAAGATTGAAAATGTGATCTTTCATGTAATATTTTCCAGGGAGAGCCGTAGCGTGATACAGTTGTGAGTGTCTCATTGGACATGTGAAAAAATATCACTAAGCAGTTAAATGGCTTCAGATTTCCTGAAACAGAGTATTAGAACTAGTTTTGTTAATAAAGCAGTGAAATGCTTTTTCAGTTTCTAAGATGAGGTAGGGATTTTCGAAATAATATTATGAAGTGTCCCTGATACATTTTTTTTCCATCAAAATGAAGATTTCTTGAAATAAATGTTTTAAAGTGCATTGATTTGAATGAAAAAGTTATGGTGAAAAGAACTCTGCATATGTGCATTTTGGAGGAGGGGTAGTGAAAGCATACTCCCAGAATATCCCTGTTTGGGGAGTTCTCTTAATATTGCAGCAGTGATGATCAGAAGAATGAAGTTGTCCCTTTTCAGGTGAATACATCGGCATTTGATGATGACAGTTTTGGAGATATTATGAGGCAGATGCCTCTATTAGAAAATGAAAACAAATTTTAAAATCTCACAATTTGTGCCTTACAGTTAAATTAATAGCATCAATCAAATGAAAGGAGGCTGCTCCTCATAGTGTCCTACTCCCGCTGAATTCAGAATAAATGCATATTAGGGGGTCTAAAAAGATAATGAAATGACAGCATAAAATATGTTTTTCTCTCACGGAAATGGGGAAACGTGGCCCATAGTGGAGCTTACTGGAAGTGGGGCCAGTGTGACTCCAGCAGCGTGCATGTTGGTGAGCCTACCCACAGCTCATTAAAGGATCAGGGCCGGGCTTAGGAAACTAAATCCTTATCTTAGCAATGTTATGTGTAGTACTTTAAATCAGGAGAACTTTGTTTCTTGGCTGATGAAACAAAGCTTGGATCCAGCTACCTAGGGTTTGATTCTGCATTTCTTGCACATCAAGGAATTTAGCTTTACAGGGAATTTTAAGCTTTGAAAGAAATCCTGGATTAAGCTCCTGAATGATTAAAATTTAAGTGCTGTCACATTTTTACATATAAAGTAAAAATAAAATAAAAATTAACATTTAAAAAAATAATACCCACAGTCTCCAGGACCTGAGGCGGACTTAGTGCATTGTAATGGAAATTTCAGTCCCATGTGCCAGAGGAACTGCAGCGCAGCAACTTTTTTAAATAGCCATAATGACGCTGTTGCTGATGTGAAGGGAAAATAACACAAACCCTTTCATTCCTTAACAAGTTTAGTGAAGTTCAAGTATGTGTAGTAGAGTAATATCTTGTTAATTTTAAATATGTTTGAAGATTTTTGATGGCTATATGAAAAGAAAGAAAATAACTGTTTTCTTTCTGAGCATGGAACATTCTGACAGCAGACTAAATTTTGGCCAAACAAAAGAAATCACAAACCTTGTGGAAACAAGGAATTCATTCCAAAATATTCATATCCTCAGAAATAACTATATAAAAAATTATAAAAACATCTGATGGTTTGGTTTCATTATCTACGTGGTCCAGTGCAACATATTATTATATAAGGCCTAGTTTTACTTAATTATTCATCCCCCCCCCCCCAAAAAAAAAAAGTTGTAATGTACAGGAGCAGTTTTATTTATTTTGCAGCTCAGTGATTTTTTTTAATTGCTGAGGTAGTAATTTTGAGCAGTGATCCATACTGTAGATAGATTCAGTAGAAAACTTCTAAAAAGTCAGTTTTAATTTGTAATGTGCTTATTCTTTCATACTAAAGCCATCTTGAATAGGGTAACTATTTTGATTTGATATCAAAATACTAAAAGCAAAAATCAAGCTTTTAAAATGATATAACAGATAGAAAATGATGACATAGATGTGATACTTTTCTGATTTAGCTTTTTTAATTTGGTAGTACCAAAATACCTTAAGAAAGTCCAAACTAGAACCCTGAGAAAGCAGTCAAATCATGTAAGGTTCACAGTAGAAAGCAAAACCTTTTGGAATAATAATAATAAACTTACAGTATTTATGATGTTGAGAAGTCCTTTTTGTAGGTTACAGAACAAATGAAGTCTTAAGTTGTCTCTTCTGATTTTGATGGTAACAAAAGCAACCATTTCAGAAATATAGTGGTGTTAGAGCAATCAAAGAGACTGCTTTCTTACCATAATGTTAGCATCATCTCAGCATGTGGTGCCAGAAAGGTTCTCTTTCTGCAGCATACCACTAATCCCGCATTGTCTTTATTATCTTTATTTTCTGATGCTTGCCTATGCTGATCATTCAGACAGCAAAGATTCAGGATGGAATGCTGAGGTCTTCAAATTCTGATAAATTATAGTAATATTAGGATACTCTATAAACTCTTAAGCATCCTGTGAATTCCAGGTTGCAGTCACCCAATGATATATGTTAGTATATAGATGTGTTCTAATACGAAAAAAATTTTTACTCTTCTATCACATAGGAAGTAGCAGTGATTTATTGCTCCCCAGTAACAAGAAAATTTCATTTCTGGAATGCATGTTTATGGATATCTTTTTATAAAAGCTGATTGTACAAGTGCCCATCCCCCTTTTTGGCTGTAACAAAAATGCATGCATGAAGTACGTATGTCTGTATTTCTCAGAGCCTGTTAAAATGAATTGCAGATATACACCATAATTGATTGGGTTAAGTAACAGTTAAGCTGTTACTGGGATGTAGAATTGTGATTTGTGCTCTAAATTAATTTTAGACAAGAGATAAGATAAACTCAGACCACACTGACTCTTTGTTAACACAAAAGCACCTGAATATTTTTTATTGCCTACAGTATTGCACCCTATAGATCTGGCTGTGAAAAATATGTTATGAAATGTAGCATATAACCTGTAAGCAACTAAGTAGTTGGAAGTGAACGTCTTTTCAGAAATTGAATATGAAAAACACTGTGAGTCCTATTACGTCATCTTTACATTGATGCTTTCTCATGTGAGTATTTCTGTTGAAGTTATTTCACATACCTCCCAAAATGACTCTTTCAAAATAATTACAAAATCATTTTCAACAGTGAATAAATGTGTAAAGGCTCACCAGTGATTTTAAGGGCTGAAAAAAAGGACCTTTTGTGTTCGATAATTTCATTGCTTCGCGCTCATAAGTGATTAACTCCCCAATGAGATCTGATTGCTTTTTGTATTCAGACCAAAGAAGAAACGTAAAATGAGCAAAATATTGTATTTTGAGTGCTGACTACACGACATGCTTAACATGTGCTTTCTGGGACACTGCAATGACTTGTTACTAGCCATATTTGCTGCACATGTGCAACATGGTAGCCTGCCAAAACACACACAATAGTTACATGATGGGTCACTGAAAAAATAGATTTCAAAAGGAGTATCTGAATATTTAATTTACATACAGATATGGGACTTCATCTAAGACACTGTGATCTATTAAAGAAATCATAATATACATTTTATTAGAAACACACACTGCATAGAGTCTCAGTTCCTTCTTCCCTTCATGTAAATGAGAGCAAGTCTAGGATCTTATCATTATAAGATTGGTGTTTAGAACTGAGTACAGTTAACCAGGTGAAGGGTAGGTAGAAAGACAATGATAAGAAAACAATCTTTCTTCTCAGGTGGAAAGATGATGTAGATTTATCCTACAACAGAATGAATGAATACCCATATAATGGCTATCCTCTTGCCCTATCCTTCCAATGGTTCTTTTCTTTTGCTGCGCAGGAGGAAAACAGAAATATTTCAAAGTATGCCTCTGGGCTTGCCTTCCATGTGTGACCCTGATCAAATCCCATCTCTACCCTTGTACAGTGGAAGGAACGAGGGAAGAACCCTTGTTCTGTGGCTTCAGGACCCCTGTTGCATGGAAATAGGGCAGGATTAATATCTGACTGTATGTTGTGTGTCTGATCCAAGTGTCACGGCTGAAAGAAGTTCCTAGTAAGTGTACTGTAATAACAATGAGGAAAACTACTCAGAGAAGACACTGTGCCAAATCTGCCTAGTAAATAACTGTTTCACAAATCATCTACAAAATTAGCAGGGCACTGGAGGGTACAGCAGATCCTTTTGGACCATGTTTATTAGGTCACTTTTTCCAGTGGACACCTCAAATGAAACAAATGACCTCATCATCCCACTAAATGGAATGAGCGCAGTTGTTTTCAGGACCAATGGTTAGTGTGTTATACTAATAATTCACACACAATGACTTCAGTTAACTAAGTTTTTTTTGGTGAAACTATGGTTGTTTGTGGCTAGTCTTTAGTGAAAGTATCTCTCTATATATTCCTAATATGTCACCTGTGCTCTTTGTCTGCACTAGCATTGCAAGAAATGCACCTAAATTATTTAATGCACGTGTGCCTACGCAGCTCAGCATTTCTTCCTTTTGCTCTATCACAAGGCACAAACCTGTCTTAACTTGCAGGGTTGAGCAATGACCACCATTAGCTAGGTAGACATCAATTCTGGGATGTGATGTCTACCTTCTATCATAATCCAGTTTTCATTTTCAAAATAAGTAGGAGGAGCTCCTCAGTTTCTGCTCTCTAAGGGGTTAGGTGGCTGCTACACTGTGTTCCTTCTACTCTCTTCATTTGCTGTCATGTGCTGTTAAACTTCAATGCCCAAACACAATCTAAACAGAGAGGTGTACAAATTTTTGCTTGGGTTCCACTGCAGACTAATGGCTCTTCACTTTATGCCAGAGGTGGCCCTGATATAGCTGTCTTTAATTCTATTTCATGTTCTCTCCAGCAAAAACTGCAACCTCAACCCTTTTGCTCAGTTTTCTGTCCCTAGGAGCCCCATCTCCATATCTCCAATGGTGACCATGCAGATCCTCTGCATCGTGGTCCCCTGAACTCCCACTCAACCCAAAATGAAATTCTTTGTGTCTTCTCCATGTACAGCAGCTAATACTAGAGATCATAGGTAAATCATTTGAGCTCTCTAAGCAAAATGTCCACACGCAGTAACTTTAAGAACTGAATTTCCTTCTGAATTGGAATTTCTACAGTTTTTATTCTTTAAGACTAAAAATCTAAAAATGTATACTTTAGAACAGTTTCTGGAGGAAAAAAAGCTTTATTGGAACGTATGGAACAAGACATAATATTACTCGGGACATAATATTCTTGAATACTGATTTGTAAGTGAATGTATCAAATATGAAATTAATTAGAATAAGGTTGCATAAAAAAAATGAATTACAGGAATTTATTTTTGACTAGCAAGAAATCAGCAAGTGTCTGCATTCAGTCATACATTTTCAAGTACAGTTTGAAGTTAAAATAAAAATATTTAAAGTGTGATTGGGTGTGAGGGAAAAAAGTCTATTGGGTTTGTCATAATAATTGTGTATTTGATATATAAGTTAATAGCAAGACTGTTGACAGAGGAGAGATTGAAATTACTACTTGTCTATTAGGCCAAGGCCAGAAGTTGTTGCCTCAAACCACAATAATTGATTTACTAGTTTATATGTCTAATGGCCTTGCATTATTCTACTGTGTATTAGAATGGATGTTGCACTCACATCTTACCTGTGTTCTAGTGTACGTTGTGGTTTTATGTTTACAGTGGTGTAAAATAGGAACAACCACTAAAGTCAGTTGGTGGTATTTGAATAAATTGGGTGAAGTTCACAATCTCTGTGGCATGCTGTGGGACGCTGTTGGAAGTAGGAGAGGGATATTCAACCATAAGAGAAGCTTTCCTTCGGTCCTAAAAATACCTTTGAAAATATTTCTGAATTACAATTTTTAGGAACAAAGAAATAAAGCTAGTAGACAGTACCTTTAGGAAATTCCATGTGGTATGTTAGAGAATATTTTGTAAGGACTACTTAAACATAGATATAATTGTCTATGTATATTATAAGCTATTACATTTGATACAGGTATTTTGCTATATTGATGTGCAGAGTTCAATAACCAGACAGTGCTAATAGATGTAAAACAAAAATTTTTGACTACTGAGGAATGTAAATATATCTTTGAATGGACTTTCTGGATGATAGTTAATAAATTTCACATATATGTGTAGCTCACATTGAAGGGAAAGAAGTGCATTTAGAATAATATGGCTATTTCAGTGTTGTCAATGACTTTTACTGTTTAGAAGATAAGATAAACAGTAAATTTAATTTGCATAATTAAGTTAATCTTTTTAGATTTTAATGTAGTGTATCACGAGTTCCCAGGCTTGTAAATGAGGTTTTACTAGTAAAACTCTTATTGCTAGGACATTTCCCCTAGCATCAGTATTGACTGCAAACCTCATAGGTTCCTTTGTCTCAAGGCCAGTGGTATTTTACAGTTTTTTCTTCTATTGAGGGTTGCTTAAAAAATTGTAATAAAAAATACAACTTCTGTGTAACGGTTGAAAGTCTATCACTTTGCAGAAAAATAGACTGCACTTCTAAGGACCTTCAGCCATAAGGACTCTCTTGTAAAGATGCTGCCTTTAAAATGCAACTTTTTTGTTGGATGAACAGCCTAATGTTCCATGCATTGTACTAGTAGTAGCATTTTATGCAACATTGAAAGACTCAATTAATTTGCATAATTCCATGAGTATTACCATGACTTTAAGGTAGGTTAGCTTGATCAGGAGTCTAGCCTGCTCAATATATATGTTTGCCATTTTGACAAATTAATCATTTCTGAAAACAATTAATTATACTTATGACAAACTGAACCTTATACCCATGGGTCTTAAATTTTTATAGCAGAAATCTAATATTAATGTGTATAAGATCAGTGATTTAGTGAGTACCTTAACAGTCAACAATGCCTAAGGCTGAACAAAATTAATATTTTGTTTCCCATCTGGAGACTTCAGTAAAATTAATGAGGAAGGGTGCCTTTTGTAATACATAATAGAAATAAATTTGCAATATTTAACCCAGGAATTCTACTGACATCAGCAGTTAGATATTTGGTCTGTTTCCCAGACCAGTAAGTGAGCCATGCTGCTGCTTCATTGCTTTAAATATCAATATGGGTAATCCTAGCTTTATAGAGGACTTACAGTTTTTACCTTTACTGGCAAAGTTAGACAACTGGATTCATTTTCTTGTATGATGAAATTCCTAAT